>NW_028136469.1:0-1200000 GCF_964662115.1 Mustela nivalis | reverse complement strand
AATGTTAATTCTTAGGCTTTGGCAATTGCAAAGTGCTAGTGAGCACTATGGCACACCTAGCTTTTCTTATTTTTTTCTATGAAAACTACTGTCATCAGAAAACCAACTGTCATTCATATTTTTAATAGGGGCATCTTAAATCTGGCCAGATAGAGTAAGCAAGATCAATAACTTTTAAACATTTTTGCTCTATAGAGAAAGAAGTACAGTGGTCAGGTTCAGGCATACAGGTAACTAGGTTTAAAGTCTGACAAGTTTTAAGTATTAATTCTGGCATATCTATAAGTATAGTCCAATATTTAATAAGTCGGCCTCCATCATCCATTGGTGGCCTTTGGCTTCTAAGACAAATCTGGACCTGATGTGAAGTCATTACAGTCAAGGACTGTTTTCTAGTGAGCTTTGAGGCTCTTTTTATGAGGAGGGCTGTTCTATGCTTAGCTAAAGCATCTGTTTGCAATTGCACCTCAACAGAGGTGGCCTCTAGGATAAATATGACTAAGGGATGAAACCAATAAGACGACCTTTGAGTGGTCCAGCCTTAACAATATCCTGATTACAGAGGATCACTGGCAAGTGAGAAAACTTGTTAAAAGATAAGGGGAGTCCCTCATGGAGCATTCAATCCATTCATAAAGAAAGTGGGGTCACCCATTATTTCCACAAGTCCATAGTTAATCCTATGGAGTGCGGTATGCTGGCTTTTAGACAATTTCATTATTCCAGTTATTTCATCATGTGCCGTGGGGTCTGCTAATATCCCCACAAAACAGTAAGATTGACTAAAGAAGCGATTGTACAACTTCTCTGAAGTTTATCTCAAATTGTTTAGCTTAGGTAAACATTTAAAGACAATCAAATCTAGAATTTAACATTCATAAAGGTGTGTTACTAAAACAATTTTTCTCTCTAAAATAACCCTCATTTCCAGAGATAGCCAAATCAGGACTAATTCACTTGTGAAACAAGTCCAGTTTTAACAAACTTGGCCTAATTATTTACATAAGCTCAGCAAGAACAGTGACTGTGATCAATAGATCTTTTAGAATCTGCTTTGCTGGAACTTTGTATAAGGAATCTCTAGGTTGAACTTTTAGTAGCCTCTCCAGGCCAGAAGCCAAGCCCTGTACTTACCATGAGGCATGCCTGCAATGCCTTGGGCGAATTTCTCTTCCCGAGACTGCACCTACCAAGGAGTGACATTCTTTACTCACCTGGTGGGGCTGTTGGGAACTCTGTAAGCAAGGTATCAGGCCAACAGTCCCAAGGGGCTTTATGGCTCCAGGTTTCATAAAGTCAACCTTAGTTCCTTAAAGCTGTCTGGTCATATCTGAGTCTTTTCAAATATGACATCCCAGTCAAAGCCTTGGTAAAATAACCAGTTTCCAATTCTTTCCTGTTACAAGGAGAACAGATTCTTATTGAACTTATGCAAATGACTGATTGCCATGGAAGAAAGAATACTTACTAAGACCTTTTGGTTTCAGAAGGTTCAGATAGAGAGAAAATTTGAATGCCTTGAGCACTTTTACAAATGAACACTTTTACATCTCTATAAGTTACAGATAACTAGGAGGGAGTATCCCTAGTCTGTAAGAGCAAACAGTAGAGAGAACCAGCAATGTTTAAAGACAAAACATTAAGGGACACAACACTATAATCTTTTAGTCCCATGTTACTAAATCTGGTGAATGCGGCTTTAGTCAGTTCTGGAAATTCTTACCCATTTCAGTTTTAGGATTTTCAAGCATATCAAATATCTGTAAAAGTCCTTTATAGGAATCTCCTTGAAGATAAAACTCATTTTACCAGAGAATTAAAACAATTATAAATGACAAAAACTCAGAATGGATATGGTTAGAGCTAAAGAGACATGGGAGTTTACAATTTTGCTGCAAGGAAATCAGGTTATTTCTGTGATACATAACATTTCCATAATTACAGTATCAAGCGATGATCTCTCAAAACGTTAAAACTTTAGGAAGTGCATAGAATCTCTAGAATAGTTATAGCATTTTCCCAAATGTAACCCAAGGTTTATCATTGGTTCAGTAGTACTTCATGAGCAACTTCACATACCAAGGAAAAGCCTGAGTTAAATAGATTTACAATTTAAATCTTGTCAACATTTGCTAAAATCTTAGAAAGTTCTAAAGCACATGCCTAAATATAATTAGGGATGTTAAACACCTGATAAAACTGAACATAGAAACTCGTTTTTCTGGGCAGGCAAAGAAAAAAACCATTTACATTTTCTTAACAGCATATCAATTGATCTAAGAAAACATTGTCCTTTTGAACAGAGAATTTCAGTCTTGTACCAATGTACCTTTAAAACCCATTCATTTCAATCTTAATCCATTCTTGACCATAGCTAAAATTCCTTTTCTGAAGATTTCCCTTCATAAACCTTCTACAACTTTCCTTTGCATTCAGGTTTTGTCCCAAGCCACTTCCTTCTAAACAACCATCTCATTTAGGACAAAATTATCTTTCTTTACCTTCAACAAAATGTATTCCCATTCCTTAAATCTTTCCTACATATCTCCTATTTTCCTACATACAGAGTTTCCTTTTATTTCCATCAGTCTTAGTTACACTAAGCAGAACTTTGTATTCTTAGAAACACCTTTAGTTATTAACCAATTGTCAACTGTTACAACAGAATTCTTCAGGTGGCAAATTTATGAATCAGTTAAGTGGAAAACAAGTTTACCAGCAGATTTAAATACTCTTAGTTTCTTTGCAGTAAGAAGTCAAAAGCACAAACCTACATCCAGTAATTTATGACTTAGTATTTTATCCTGTTTGGTTAAGACCTAGATGTCCACAATTTAATTCCATTTGTCATCCAAGCAAAACTTTAAAACTTTCAGGTTACCAAAGACTTTGAAAGCTACTTCAGCAATTACCCATTAGAACTTTGAGATAGACAATTAACCATCAGTTTAGTCATTTCTCTGCTAACAAATTTTAACAAGTAACACAAGCTTATTTAACCTTCAGTAAATTTTGAAGTTTCACATTTACTGCTGATAACTTAAAAGACAGGTCTTAATTAAACCAACAAACTTAACTTAGTTCCAGTAGTGATTTATGTTCCACCTGGGCCCTCTCCACTTTAAATGTTTACCTGAGACATGCGTGGGAAGATCTGGAGTGGGGAGTGTTAGGTCCAGGGGTGCTCTTCTTGCTCCTTTACAGTGGAGAGAGAAGGAGCCGTGGTGCATGATCTAGAGGCCAGTCATGCAGGCTGCACATACGTTGGTACAGAAACACGTAAGGGGGAAACAGTAGAAACAAAGTGCTACCAGGAGGCAGAGAAAAGATTACCAGTTTTAGAGCTCATAAGCCCCAACAGAGGAGCAGAGGCCATGCTTTCCCACCAGCAAGGGGGGAGGGGTTAGGCAGTCCAAGTCAGGCCAGAGAACACAAGGAAACTTCCCAGAAACAAAGAGAGTTTCGGCAGCTGCTTGGGAATATTCCTTATAGTCTCTGTCTCGAGTTAGACCAACCCCAGTTGGCTCCAGTAATAGCCATTTACATGGGAAGTGAGTGAGGGAGAAGCCCCCCACATCTATTAGGAGAAACAGAAAGAAATAAAGCCAGAGTCCCCTTAAACAGAATGTAACCTTCATGACCAGTACAAGGAACATATATCCACATTTAAAGACATAACATGGAGACATGCATGAAGACATACATTGTTGGCCTCCATTCGGAGTCAAAGAAAACACCAAGGACAATAAGCAAGACACACAAAACAATTAACAAGAAGGACGCTGAGCGATTTCGGTACAAAACCGAAAATACAAATTCAACCGGCCCAGGGGAACCACGAGGTCTCCCTTTGGCGGACAGAACCAGCCTAGGGGAACCAAAAGGCTCCTCTGCGGCGGACAGAACCAGCCCAGGGGAACCAAAAGGCTCCTCTGCGGCGGACAGAACCAGCCCAGGGGAACCAAAAGGCTCCTCTGCGGCGGACAGAACCAGCCCAGGGGAACCAAGAGGCTCCTCTGCGGCGGACAGAACCAGCCCAGGGGAACCAAGAGGCTCCTCTGTGGCGGACAGAACCAGCCCAGGGGAACCAAGAGGCTCCTCTGTGGCGGACAGATCCCTGGGGCGTCCCCCAGGGTGGCAGGGGAGAAGTCCGAGTTCGTCAACTCCTTCTCAAGCTGCCTACAGAATACAGAGCAACAACGCGCGCTGTTGTACAGTCCTATTCTGCTACCCGCAGAACAGGCAGAACAGAGGCCTCACAAGACGAGAGACAAACAAGAGCACGAGACAGGAGACAAAAACACATAGTTATTAAAATTTAAATGCTGGCCAGCTTACCTCCCAGTGGGAGTCGGTTGGATCCTTGGGCAGGAGTCCGATGATCTCGGTGGAACCTCCAAATGAAAGACCCCTCCCCTAGAAGATAGATAGGATAACTAACCGCTTGTTTGCTTTTCTGTGAACCGCTGGCTTTTAGGCATAGATTAGGTTATTAATTGCGTGATTAATTGCTCTTTTGCCCTTCTGTAACTGCTTGGCTTATAGAAATAATAGAAGACGCCATGATGGCATTCCTACCTTCCCCCTTCTTGTTCCCCCTCCCTGCCTCTCTCCTCCCGCGCGTGGGCCCTCAGAACCAATCAGCTTGTTCCCCCTTCCCGCCTCTCTCTTCCGCGCGAGCGGGTCCCCAAAGCCAATCAGCAAACTCCACGTATGCCTTTTTCAAAAGTTCTAACTGTCCACCAACCAGTTGCGCCCCACCCAAAACTTGTTTGTACCTGTCTATAAAAACCCGGCAGCACCCCAGCCGGGTGTGCTCAGCTAGCAGGAGCTGCTGACCACCCGCAGGTGCGCGCTGACCACCCGCAGGCGCCTGCGTAACAATAAAGAACCTCTTGCTGATTGCATCCAGTGGCAGTGTTGGATTCTTGGGTAAGGGGATCCGCGGGTCTTTCACTTCCTCACCCGACTGGTCCCCAAGCCTTCTTGATAGCGAATTATGGAGACACAACACAGCATTCTGCCTTCCCGATAGAAACAAGTGCCTGGTGAGTCTGGCCAGAAACCCCACATGAGGATCAATCTGCTCGGCCCTATATCGGAGGGACCCTGATTTATAGGTTGCCCTGGCCACTAGTGCTGTGTCTGACAGAGCCTGAGCCCAGACCTAGTGTCAGTCACCAGAGTTTGAACCCCACATCTAGCATTTGGGAATGCCATGGCTCAAGTATTTCATCTCTACCCATCCTTGGTATTCAGGCACCTGTCCCCAGACCTTTGCTGGAATCCCTGATAATGGGGCATCCTGAAGCACAATAGAGAACTCCTCCTTCTTCATATCAGGAAACTTGGCTGTTAGGATGGGTGTTCAACCCTGAAAGGGGGAGTCATTTACAAGTCCAGTGAGACCACACAAACTCCTCAGGGATGCCCTGGAGGCAAACAGGCCTTGTGACCCTCAGCCTGAGCATGCTTTCAAACAATCCTTCTCTGTTGCACCACCATGAACCCGCACTGCAGGCCTAATATGCCCCTAAGCCCAAATCCTAGCACTTGTTGTGATGTCCCAGATGCCATGAACCAGAGCCCGTCTCTGGAATCCCTGTTTTGGGGCACCCATAAGGTGGAAAACATCACTCTCCCCTTCCCCGAAAAAGCCACCAAACTATGGAGAGCCACCAGGATCCATAGAGAGGAAAAGACTCCCATGGACCCATGAGACCACACCTGCATTCCAAGGCCATCCTGGACACACAATCCAGAGAGAAAAGCCTGTGCTACTGCCTTCCAGTCTCCTAATTATAGTTCATGACGAGCTTCCCTCCAGGTCTACGCATTGGGCCTGTGATCACCTCGCCACTCACCCTAATTTGTATTTGTGTTTGCAGACTTCTCTCCCAAAACCATGGCTCACATGCCCACCAGAATGTGATCTCTGGAGCCACACCACAGAACTCTGGCTGCCAACCCCAAGGACACTGTGTATATCAGATTTGCCCAAACCTTCCAGATTAGGAGAAACCTGTGTGGCCCCTGAGCCCACACCAATATTGCCGGCCACTCGGGATGGAAATGCACAGTCTGAAACACCCTTATCACCTACATCCAGGGAAATAGCCAAGTCAATGATCGTGAGATAGACGATTGAACCTAAAATGCCCCTAGGCTCTCAATGGAACCCCATTAGGTTTTCAGGCATCTGTCCTGAGGGGCCTGTTCTGAAATACCAATCTATGACACATCATGTGGTCTCTGAGCCACACGACAGAACATCCCCTGTCCCCAGAAGAATACCATGCTCTTCGACCTGTGCCAAACGCTCAGGGTAGGAGAATCCTGCATGGCACCTTAGCAACAAGCACATTCTAAGTTCTCCCTGGTAACAAACAAGCATTGTGGCCCATCTGCAAGAGATCCCATGTCAACTCAAGGCCTTGGCACTTTGTCCCAGAGCCACCAGAACGAATCTGCCATGTTCCTCAGCTGCAATTGTCAATGGAGGTGTGCTTTCCTGGCATCCATGCCGGAGAGCTCTTCTTCACAAACTTTCCACATGGGGAAACCTAGAGTAAACAAACCAGACTTCACCTACTCAGTACAAAGAAATGTTACTTTTTGCAGCAGTTCACAGGCCTCAGCATGTGAACTCCTCCATGGCCTCTTTATACCACCCCTCCACTTGTCGGTCATCATAGACAAAAACTCTAGTGTGAGCAAGCATCTGACATCCACCCTTATTCCAGTGCTGGATGTCTCGAGTAAACTGCTACAAATTGGAACTGCCTTCTGCTTGGCACTGAATTGAACCATAGCTTTTGTTTACAATTCCACCCAAAACTGACTGGTCCCCAAGCCCTCGTGATTGGGAAATCTGGAGCCACAACACAGCATTCTGCCTTCCCTATTGAATGAACAAATGCCTGGGAATCTTCCCAAGGAACTCCACATGAGGATCAATCTGCTCCGCCCTTGAATCTACTCTGATATAAAGGCTGCCATGGCCACTAGCGCTATGTCTGACAGAGCCTGAGCCCCGACCGAGTTTTAGGCCTCATATCTAGCATTTGGGATTGCTATGGCCCAAGTACGTCATCTCCACCCATCCTTGGTATTCAGGCACCTATCTCGAGACCTTGCTGGAAACCCTGCCAATGGGGCAACCTGAAGCACAGAGGAACCTGACGGAAGAGAACTCATCCTTCCTCATGGCAGGACATTTGGCTGTTGGGTTGGGTGTCCAACTCTCTAAGCGGGAGCCAGATATATGACCAATGAGACCACTCCCACTCCTGAGGGCCGCCATGGGAGCAAACAGGCATTGTGAGACTCAGCCTGAGCAAGCTTTTAAACAATCCCTCTCAGTTGCACCATCATGAACCCGCATTGCAGGCCTCATACACCCCTAGGTGCAAATCCTAACCCTTGGTGGGAAGTCCCAGATGCCCAGAAAAAGAGCCTGTATCTGGAATCCCTGTTTTGGGGCACCCATAAGATGGAAAACAACACTCTTCCCTTCCCCAAAAAAACCACCAAACTATGAGCTGCACAGATCCATAGAGAGGAAATTTTCCCATGGACCCATGAGACTATACCTGCATTCCGAGGCCATCCTGGACACACAATATAGAGAGAAAAGCCTGTGCTACTGCCTTCCAGTCACCCTAATTACAACTCCTGACAAGCTGCACTCCAGGTATACTCATTGGGCCTGTGATCACTTTTCCACTAACCATAACCCACATTTGTGTTTGCAGACTTCTCTCCCAAAACAATGGCTCATATGCCCTCCAGGACAGGGTCTCTGGATCCACAACACACGACTGGGCCTGCCATCCCCAAGGAAACTGTGCCCGTCAAACTGCCCAAACCTTCCAGTTTAGGAGAAACACGCAAGAGCCCTGAGCCCAACCCAATATTGTCGGCAGCACTGGACACAAATGCCAGTCTGAAATGCCCTGATCACCTACATCCAAGCAGACAGCCATTTCAATGTTCCTGGGTCAGAAGATTGTACCTGACATGCTCCTAGGACGTCATTGGAACACTAGATTAGGTTTTCAGGCATCTGTCCTCAGGGTCCTGTTCTGAAATACCAACTTAGGATACAGCATGTGGTCCCTGACCACACAATAGAATATCTCCTGTCCCCAGTAGGAAACCATGCCCTTCGACCTGTGTCAAAACATCAGGATTGGAGAATCCTGCACAGCACCTTAGACACCAGCACAAACTCTAGTTTGTGCGTTGACCCATACCACAAGCTTTCCATCTGCTGGACAGTCGAGTCCTGTTGAATGGCTCCAGGATGTCCCATACGGAAAGACTGGAGAGCAGGATTCGAAGGATGGATGCCTGTACAGCATACCTCACATTCCCATTGGCTCTTTGTGACAAGACATGTTTGAACTACTGGCTCTGGGGCGAGCTAACCAGGGGGCTAAATTGCAATGGACTCTCCTGCAGATGGGTCATAATGTGGGTTTGTGTGCATGGAGACCTTGGAATATGTTGGCAGCTCAGGGCCCATGAAGTATTCGCCTAACCGAAGGGTGTAATATTGCTCCAATTAAAAAGAGATCCCTATGTGGAGATGAGACAGGTTCTCTTTAGTGCCTCAGAAAAGCCCCAGATACTGGTCTTCAAACCAGTTCTCTGAGTAGAGACACCTGGAAACCAAAGCTAGGGTTCAGATTAGAGCCTAGATGCCTGTCCGTTTCAATCTTCTGTCTCTGGGGACACTGTCTGAGTATCTAAGTGGAGATAGTTGCTCAGCTGGTGTCAGAGTGCCCCTCTTAGTCCATGGCCGAGGCATGGCCTTGGAGACCTTATTGGATTCTCCTAATCTCTAGGGTTGTGGCCAATGGATTGGGTACAGTTTTCTTGGAGAGGACTGGCACAGTCCTTCAGTGTGTCTCCATAGGCCCTAGCCTGGAGGGTGTGTGGGTCCGCGCTGTGGGCACAGAAGTCTGAAAACACAAACTCGGCTTGGGTGCGGAGCCGAGAGCATGGCAGGATGGACCCACAGACCGTGAGAGGAGATCCTCAGCTTATGAAAGAAGGGCAAATGGGAGGCAGTCACGCAAGTTTTTGTCTTTGGATGTTTTGTCTCCCATAGCCGTGGAATGTAGGGGTGACCTCAGGGGCTATGGAAGAGTCTCCCTCTCTGAGGAGTTGGTCCAGCTCTTAAGATTTTGGGGACATTTTGTGGGAAGGGTGGAGTCCTGCTGTCTGGCTCAGGTGTTCTTCCAGGAGAGGGACTCCAGATCACAGTCCTGGGTTCGAGCGAATGGAATACTCGAGCTCTTGTGAAGATTGGGATCATAGGGGCTTGGCAAGCCCCATATGCGGGCTCTTGGTCCAGGCCCTGAGAGACCTTACTTCGACACGGGGCCCATGCTGATGGTCCCAATGCGAGTTTGTACCCAAGGAGGCACTCAAGTTTAGGCTTGGCCTCAGGGGCCATGAAGGTTTCTCCTACACTAAAGGTATGACTTCATGCCAACAGCAAGCTTTCCAGCCATGGGGAAGGAGAAGATCTGATTTGTGCTTCAGTTACCCACGTTTGCCAGGATTTGATATAATATCTAGGGTCAGATGTCTGAAAACCCAGGTTGGGAAGAGATGACGGCATAAGGCCATGGCCTGTCTGATGTGCTTAGTGTGCAGCCAGCTGTTTCCTTGTCTGTCGGGACGTCAGGCTGTGTCAGACAGAGCATTACTGACCAGGGTAGCCTTTCCAGTTAGGGTGCGGTCGAGGCCAGAGCAGGTTGGTTCTCATTTGTGGTTTCTGGAGAGCCCCATAGGGCAACGTTTTTCTTCTGGTGGGCAGGCAGAAAATTGTGTTGTGGTTCTGGAATTCCCAGTCTGGAGGGCTTGTTTGCCAGGAGTGTGAAGAGGGAAGTCTGAAAACACAAGCTAGCGTTAGGTTTGGGACCGAGGGCATGGCAGGCCCACTCTGCAGAGACTGAATCAAGATCTCCTGCATCTGAGGTCAGGGCGAGTATCAGACATTGCCTCAGGTTGGAGTTTGTGTCCATTATGGCCCCTTCCTGAAGGGGGTGGGGGCGTCATGAGGCCAGGGAGGTTTCCCAACGCTGGGTGTTATGAACTGCCCCAAACATCAAGGTTTCCTCTGTAGGACAGTCGAGTACTATGAGATGGTTTTAGGATGACCCCTACAGAAAGACTCGAGAGAAGGGGTCTAAGCATGAATGTCTGCAAATGCCACCTCACATTCCCACTGGCTGCTTGGGGCAAGGCAGGCTCAATCTGCAGGCTCTTGGGCGGGTTTCTCAGAGGGCTGAGTTGAAATGGACTCTCCTGAGGATGAGTCATACTGTGGGTTGGTGGCCATGGAGACCTTGGAATGTGGCGGTGGCTCAGGGACTCTGCAGGTTTCTCCAAACCGAAGGGTTTGACACAGCTCCAACAATGAAGCTTCCCATGTGGAGACGATAGTTGTTCTGTTTGGTGTCTCAGGAAAGCCCCAGATGCTGGTCTTCAAACCCAGGCCTCTGAGGAGTGACACCTGGAAACCAAAGCAAGAGTTCAGATTAGGGCCCAGGGGCCTGTCTGGTTCAATCTACTGTCTCTGCCGACATCTGTCTGTGTTTCTGCATGGAGGTAGTTGCTCAGTTTGTGTCAGGATGCCTTTGTCCAGAGAGGCTTATAGTAGTGGGATGTCCTCGGGGGCCTTGAGGCTTCTCCTCTTCTGTGGTGTTATGGGCAATGGAATGGGCATAGTCTCCTAGGAGAGAGCAGGACAGTCCTGTGGTGTGGCTCCAGAGGCCCCAGCCTGGCGGCTGTGTGGACCAGGGCTGTGGGGACAGACATCCAAAAACACAAACTCGGCTGAGGTTTGGGGCTGAGGTTATGGCAGGAGTGATCTACAGTCCGTGAGGGGAGCTCATTGTGATTAGAAAGTAGGGCGAGTGAGAGGCGGTCGTTCAGGCTTATGTCACTGGATGTTGTATTCATGATGGTCATTTAATGTAATCATGGTCTCATGGGCCATGGAAGTCTCCCTCTCTGGTGATTTGTCCGGCTCCCAAGAGATTGGGGTCATTTTGTGGGAAGGGAGGAGTCCTGTTTTCTGCCTCATGTGTCCCCACAATAGAGGGATTCTAGAGCAGAGCACTGGGTACATACAACTGGAATACCCACCCTCTGGTTAGGCCTGGGGTCCTATGGGCATGGCAAGCCCATATGCAGATTCTTGGTCCAGCCACTGAGAGATGTTACTTGAATAGTGGACTCATGCTGAGGGTCACAATGTGTGTTTGTGCCCAAAGTGGTCCTCAATATTGGGCGGGACCTCATTGAGCTTGCAGGTTTCTCCTACACTGAACCTTGGACATGCCAACCTCAGGGTTTCTTGCCATGGGGAAGGAAGAGTTTTGATTTCTGCATCACGTTCACCTCTGGGCACTAATTGGAGATAAGGTCTAGGTTCTGAAGCCTGAAAACCGAGGTTTGGAAGAGATGACGACCTAAGGCCATGGCGGGTCCGATGTGTTCAGTTTGGGGCCAGCTTTCTAGGTGTCGTTCAGGAGGTCTGCACTCAGGCTGTGCCAGACAGGGCATTCGTGCCCAGATACGCTGTATAATTGGGGTACAGTTGAGTGGCATGCAGAAGATAATTATTTGGGGTTTCTCCATAGCCCCATAGGGCAAAGACTTTTTTCTGGAGGGCAGGCAGAGTGCTGCATTCTGGCTCCGGAACTGCCAAACTGGAGGCCTTGGGGCCAGGAATGCAAGGATGTAAGTCTGAGAACAGAAGCTTTGCTTTGGTTTCAGGGCGAGGACATGGCAGGCACACTCTGCAGTGCTGAATCGAGATTTCATGCATCTGAGGTCAGGGCGAGGTTCATATGTTGGCTCAGGTTGGAGTTTCTGTCCATGATGGCCCCTTCATGAAGGGGGGTTATCACACCGCCATTGGTGTTTTCCCATGATGGCAGTAGTGAGATGCTCCAAACCACAAGGATTTTCTGCGGGTCAGTTGAAACCTGTTGGATGGCTCCAGGACATCCCATATGGAACAATTGCAGAGCAGGGTTCTAAGGATGGATGCCTTGGCATCCGGCCTCGCATTCCAATTGTCTCCTAGCGAAACGGCACGTTTGATTGCTGCCTATGATGTAGCAGCCGAGGGGGCTGAGTTGAAATGCATTCTCCTGAGGATCGGTCATAATGTGGGATTGTGTCCATGGAGACCTTGGAATGGGGCAGTGGCACCAGGGCTCTGAAGGATGCTCCTAACCAGAGGTTTTGACACAGCTCCAAGAAGCATTTTTCCCATGGGGAAACAAGATTTATTCTCATTGGTGCTTCAGTAACCCCCAATATGCTGGTATTGGAAACCAGAACTCTGAGGAGAGATGCCTGGAAACCAAGGCAATGGATCTGATTAGGGCCTGGGGCCTGTCTGGTTTAATCTTCTTCTCTCGGTTCATCTGTCTATGGGATTGAGTGGAGGTAGTACCTCAGCTGGTGTCAGATTGCCCCTAGTTGTCCTGGGCAGTCTACACTATTGGGATGGCCACTTTGACTTTGGAGGTTTCTCCTAATTTGCAAGTTTGTGGCCAATGAAATGGGCAGAATTCCTTTGGGGAGGGAAGGCACAATCCTGAAGTGTGGCTCTAGGGGCTCAAGCATGGAGGGTGTGTGGGTCAGAGCTGTGGGGACAGAAGTCTGAAAACAGAAACTCGTCTTAGGTTTGGGGACATAGGTATGGGAGGCCCGATCTACAGACCTTGAGGAGAACTCTTCAGGATATGAACAAAGAGTGAGTGTGAGGCACTTGCTCAGGCTTTTGACTCTGGATTTTGTGTCACTGATGGCCGTGGAATGTAGGGGCGTCCTCATGGACCATGGGTGAGACTTCCTCTATGGGGATTTGGATGATCCCAATATTTTGGGGTCATTCCGTGGGATGGGAGGAGTCCATTCTGTTTTTTTTTTTACCTCAGGTGTGCCACTAAAGAGGGATTCCAGAGCAGAACCCTGGGAAGGGGCGACTGGACAACCCAAACTCTGTATAAGATTGGGGGCCTAAGGGCATGGCAATCCCCATATGGGTTACCTTGGTCCAGCCACTGAGAGGTCTTACTTGAGTACAGTGCTCACACTGAGGGTCACAATGCATGTTTGTGCCCAATGTAGGCATCAAGCATGGGCGGGGACTCATGGGCCATGCTTGATTCTCCTACACTGAACTTTGGACAACATACGAACCACAAGGTTTCTTGCCATGGGGAAGGAGGAATTCTGATTTCTGCATCATGTTCACCCCTGGGCAGTGACTGGAGATAAGATCTAAGTTCTGAATCCAGAAAATCGAGGTTGGGATGAGATGATAACCTAAGGTCATGGAGGGTCCGATGTGCTCAGTGTGCGGTCAGCTTTCTGGGTGTTGTTCAGGAGGTATGGATTCAGGCTGTGTCAGACAGTGCATTAGTGCCCAGGTTAGACTGTATAATTTGGGTACAGTTGAGTTCCATGTAGGTTCATCCTCATTTATTGTGTCAGGGAAGCTCACTGGGGCAACATTTTTCTTCTGGTGGGCAGGCAGAGTGCAGCATTGTGGGTCCAGAATTGCCAAACTTGAGGGCGTCGGGACCAGGAGTGTGAAGACGTAAGTCTGAGATCATAAGCTAGACTTAAGTTTCAGGGCGAGGGCACGGCAGGCACCCTCTGCAGATCCGAATCAAAATCTCATTCATCTGAAGTCTGGACGAGGATCAGACTTAGGCGCAGGTTGGAGTTTCTGTCCATGATGGCCCCTTCATCAAAGGGGTGGAATCTCGAAGCCATGGAGGTTTTCCCACGTTGGGAGTTGTGGGATGCTCCAAACTGCAAGGATTCCTTCTGCGGGAAAATTGAGAACTGTTGGATGGCTCCAGGACATCCCATATGGAATGACTCCAGAGCCAGGTTCTAAGGATGGATGCCTGAGCAGACTGCCTCTTACACCAATTGTCTCCCTGCCACAAGACAGGTACGATCTGATGGCTATGCAGGAGCAATCGTGGGAGCTGAGTTGAAATGGACTCTCCTGAAGATGGGTCTTAATGTGTGTTTGTGTCCATGAGGACGTTGGAATGGGGTGGTGGCCCCAGGGCTCTAAAGGATTCTAACCGGAGATTTTGAAACAACTCGAAAGAGCAAGTTTTCCATGTGGAGACAAGATTTGTTCTAATTGGTGCCTCAGGAAACCCACATATGCTGGTATTAGAACCAGGCCTCTGAGGAGAGATACATAGAAACCACAGCAATGCATCCAATTAGGTCCTAGGAGCCTCTCTGGTTCAATCTTCTTCTCTGTCAACATTTGTCTATTTTATGAAATGGAGGTAGTTGCTCAGCTGGTGTCAGACCGCTCCTGTTTGTCCGGGCGGCCTACACTATAGGGATGGCCTCGGGGACTTTGGAGGTTTCTCCTAAATTGTATGATTATGGGCAATGGAATGGGCAGAATTCCTGTGGAGTGGGCAGGCACATACCTGATGTGTGGCTCCAAGGGCCCAGCCTTGAGGGTGTGTGGGCAAGGACTGTGGGGACAGATGTCTGAAAACACAAACTCAGCTTAGGTTTGGGGACGTAGGTATGGCAGGTCCGATTTACAGACTATGAGGAGAACTTTTTGGGATATGAATAAAGGGTGAAAGTGTGACACTTGTCAGGCTTTTGCCCCTGGATTTTGTGTCAATGATGGCCGTGGAATGTCGAGGAGTCCTCATGGGCCATGGAAGAGTCTTTCTCTCTGTGGATTTGGCCAGATCCCAATTGTTTTGGGTTAATCTGTGGGATTCAGTTTTGTTAACTAAGGTGTCCCACCAAAAGAGGGATTCCAGAGCAGAGCCCTGGACAACAAGAAATCTAACTAAAAATACGGGCCTAGGGGCATGGCAAGCCCAATATGCCTTCTAATGGTCCAGCCACTGAGAGGCCTTCATTGAGGACAGAACTCATGCTGAGGGTCACAATGCGTGTTTATGCCCTTGTGGTACTCAAGCATGGGTGGGGACTCATGGTGCATGCTTGTTTCTCCTACACTGAATGATAGTCAACATGTCAACCACATGAGTTCTTGCCATGGGGAAGTATTAATTCTGATTTCTGCATGTCATTCACCCCTGGGCAGTGATTGGAGATAAGGTCTAGGTTGTGAAGTCTGAAAACCGAGGTTGGGAAGAGATGACGACTTAAGGCCATGTCAGGTCCGATATGCTCAGCGTGGAGCCAGCTGTCTGGGTGTTGGTCGGGAGGTCCAAGCTTGGGCTGTGTCAGACAGGGCATTAGTGCCCAGGGTAGATTGTATAATTGGGGTACAACTGAGTGCCGTGCAGGTTGATCTTTATTTGGCATTTCTGGGTAGCCCCAAGGGCAATGTTTTTCTTCTGGAGGACAGGCAGAGTGCTGCATTGTGGCTCCGGAATTTCCAAAGTGGATACCTTGTGGACGGGGAGTGTGAGGACGGAAGTCTGAGAACACATGTTAGGCGTAGGTTCTGGGCGAGGGCACGGCAGGCACCCTCTGCAGATCTGAATCGGGATATCATGAATCTGAAGTCAGGGCGAGGTTCAAACCTAGGCTTAGGTCTGAATTTCTGTCCATTCTGGCCACTTTATGAAGGGGACAGCATCTCCAGTCCATGGAGGTTTACCCACGATGGGAGTTGTGAGATGCTCCAAACAACAAGGATTCCTTCTGATCAACAATTGAGACCTTTTGTATCACTCCAGTACATACCATACAGAATGACACCAGAGCAGGGATCTAAGGATGGATGCATGGGAAGCCCGCCTCACATTGCAGTTGTCTCCTAGCAAATAGACAGGTTTGATATGCTGGCTCTGTCAGAGCAACCAAGGGGGCTGAGTTGAAATGGACTCTCCTGAGGATGGATGCTAATGTGGGTTTGTGTCCATGGAGACCTTGGAATGGGGCGTTGGCGCATGGGCCCTGAAGGATTCTCCTAACCGGAGGTTTTGAGACATCTCCAAAGGACAAGTTTCCCATGTGGAGATGAGATTTGTTCTGATTGGTGCCTCAGGAAACCCCCATATACTGTTATTGGAATATAGGCCTCTAAAGAGAGATAACTGGAAACCAAAGCAATGGCTCCGTTTAGAGCCTAGGGGCCTGTCCGGTTGAATCTTCTTCTCTGTGTACATCCATCTAAGGTATTAGTGGAGTTAGATGCTCAGCTGGTGTCAGATGGCCCTTGTTTGTCCCAGGCGGCCTACACTATTGTGAAGGCCTTGGGGACTTTGGAGGTTTCTCCTAATTTTATGATTATGGACAATGGAATGGGCAGAATTCCCGTGGAGAGGGAAGGCACAGTTTTGATATGTGGCTCCAGGGTCCCCAGCCTGCAGGGTGTGTGCACCAGGACTGTGGAGACAGAAGTCTAAAACACAAACTCAGTTTAGGTTTAGTGACATAGGTATGGCAGGCCCGATCTACAGACCGTGAGGAGAATTCTTCCGGATATGAAGAAAGAGAGATTGTGAGGCACTTGTTCAGGCTCTTGTTTCTGGATTTTGTGTCAACGATGGGCGTGGAATGTCGGGGAGGCCTCATGGGCCATGGACGAGTCTTCCTCTCTGTGGATTTGGCCCGATTCCAATTGTTTTGGGTCAAACTGTGGGATGGGAGGAGTCCTTTCAGTTTTGTTACTTCAGATGTCCCACCAAAAGAGGGATTCCAAAGCCGAGCCTGTGGGAGGGGCGACTGGACAACCAGAAATCTGGTTAAAAATTGGGGCCTAGGGGCATGGCAAGACCAATATGCTGTCTTTTGGTCCAGCCACTGAGAGGCCTTACTTGAGAACTGGGCTCACGTTGAGGGTCACAATGCATGTTTGTGACCGACTTGGTCCTCAAGCATCTGCAGGGCCTCATGGGCCACACTGGTTTCAACTACACTTTACGTTGGACAACATGCCAACCACAAGGTTTCTTGCCATGGGGAAGGAGTTCTGATTCCTGCATCATGTTCAACCCTAAGTGGTGACTGGAGATAAGGTTTAGGTTCTGAAGCCTGAAAACCGAGGTTGGAAAGAGATGATGACCTAAGGCCATGGCGGGTCCGATGTGCTCAGTGTGTGGCTAGCTGGGTAGGTGCGAGCCAGGAGGTTCAGTCTCAGGCTGTGCCAGAAAGGGCAGTAGTGCACAGGGCAGCCTGTATAATTGGGGTCCAGTCAAGTGGCATGCAGGTTGATCCTCATTTGGGGAATCTGGGTAGCCCCAGAGGGCAATGTTTTTCTTCCGGAAAGCAGGCAGAGTGCTGCCTTGTAGTTCTGGAATTGCCAAACTGGAGGGCTTGTGGGCCAGGAATGTGAGGATGGAAGTTGAGAACACAAACTAGACTTATGTTTCTGGGCAAGGGCACGGCAGGCACACTCTGCAGAGCTGAATCAAGATGTCCTGCATCTGCAGTCAGGGCGAGGATCAGACGATCGCTCTGGTTGGAGCTTCTGTCCCTGATGGCCCCTTCATGAAGCGCAGGGGGCGGGTTCATGAGGCCATGGAGGTTTTCCCAATATGGGAGGTGTGAGATGCTCCAAACAGTAAAGATTCTTCTGCGGGACTATTGAGACCTGTTGGTTGGCTCCAGGACTTCCCATACAGCATGATTGTGAGAATGGTTCTAAGTATGGATGGCTGGGAAGCCTACCTCTCATTCCAATCATCTCCTAGCGACAAGACGGGTTAGATCTGCTGGATCAGGGGGAGCAACTGAGGGGGCTGAGTTGAAATGGACTCTCCTGTGGATGGGTCCTAATGTGGGTGTGTCTCCATGGAGACCTTGGAATGAGGCGCTGGCACCGGGAACCTGAAATGTCCTTCTAACCAGAGGCTTTGAGAGAGCTCCAACATGCAAGTTTCCCATGTGTAGACGAGATTTGTTCTGATGGGTGCCTCGGGAGAAGCCTTCAGCTGGTATTGGAAACCAGGCTTTTGAGGAGACATGCCTGTAAACCAAAGCTATGGATACCATTATGGCCTGGGGTCCTGTCTGGTTCAATCTTCTTCTCTGGGGACATCCATCTATGGTATGAGTGGAGGTAGATGCTCAGCTGGTGTCAGACGGCCCTTTTTTGTCCCGGACAACCTACACCATTGGTATGGCCTCAGGGAATTTGGAGGTTTCTCCTAATTTGTACGGTTTTGGATAATGGAATGGGCAGAATTCCCATGGATTGGTTAGGCACAGTCCTAATGTGTGGTTCCAGGGGCCCAGCCTGGAGGGTGTGTGGCCCAGGACTTTGAGGACAGAACTCAAAAAACACAAACTCAGCTTAGGTTTGGGGATGTAGGTATGGCACGGCCGAAGTACAAATCATGAGAAGAACTCTAAAGGATATGAAGAAAGAGCAAATCTGAGGCGCTTGCTCAGGCTTTTGTCTCTGGATTTTGTATCAGCGATGGCCGTGGAATGTCGGGGAGGCCTCATGGGCCATGGACGAATCTTCCTCTCTGTGGATTTGGCCCTATCCCAATTATTTTTCGTGAATCTGTGGGATGGGAGGACTCCTTTCAGGTTTGTTACCTGAGGTGTCCCACCAAAAGAGGAATTCCAAAGCAGAGCCCTGGGCAAGAGTGAAGGGACAACCCGAACTATGGTTAAAAATTGGGGTCTAGGGGCATGGCAAGCCCAATATGCTGTTTCTTCATGCAGCCACTGAGAGGCCTTGCCTGAGGACCGGGCTCAGGCTGAGGGTCACAATGTGTGTTTGTGACCAATGCGGCCCTCCAGCATGGGCTGGGTCTCATGTGCCACACTGGTTTCAACTACACTGAACGTTGGACAACATGCCAACCACGAGGTTTCTTGCCAAGAGAACGAGTTCGGATTTCTGCAACATTTTCAAACCTGGGCAGTGATTGGAGATAAGGTCAAGGTTCTGAAGCCTGAAAACCGAGGTTGGGTAGAGATGACGACCTAAGGCCATGGCGGGTCCGATGTGCTCAGTGTGCGGCCAGCTGTCTGGGTGGGGCCAGGAGTTCCAGGCTCAGGCTGTGTCAGAATGGGCAATTGTGCCCACTTCAGCCTATATATTTGGGGTACAGCCAAATGGCGTGCAGGTTGACCCTCATTTGGGGTTCCTGGGTAGCCCCAGAGGGCAATGTTCTTCTTCCAGGGAGCAGGCAGAGTGCCGCATTGTACTTCTGGATTGCCAAACTGGAGGGCTTGTGGGCCAGTAGTCTGAGGACTGAAGTCTGTGAACACAAGCTAGGCTTAGTTTTTATGGGTGAGGACATGGCAGGCACAATCTACACACCTGAATCGAGATCTCGTGCATCTGAAGTCAGGGTGAGGATCAGACGATCTTCAGGTTGGACTTTCTGTCCCTGATGGCCCCTTCATGAAGGGGGGGGAATCACGAGGCCATGGGGGTTTTCGCACGATGGGAGTTGTGAGAAGCTCCAAACTGCAAAGATTCTTCTGCAGGACAATTGAGACCTGTTAGTTGGCGCCAGGCCAAGGATTCCAAGCATGGTTCTGAGGATGGATGGCTGGGTACCCCACCTCGCATTCCAATTTTCTCCTAGCTACAAGAAAGGTTAGATCTGCTGGATCTGGGGGAGCAACTGAGGAGGCTGAGTTGAAATTGACTCTCCTGTGGATGTGTCCTAATATGTTTTTCTGTCTATGGAGACCTTGGAATGAAGTGGTGGCACTGGGTCCCTGATGGGTTATTCTAAACAGAGACTTTGACACAGCTCCACCGTGCAAGTTTCCCATGTGTAGATGAGATTTGTTCTGATGGGTGAGTCAAGAAACAGCCATATGCTGGTATTAAAATCCAGGCCTCTGAGGAGACATGCCTGGAAATCATAGCAATGGATCCGATTAGTGCCTAGTGGCCTGTTCATTCCTTTTTTCCTCTGGGGACATCAGTCTACGGGTCTGAGTGCAGGTAGGTGCTCTGATGTGCTCAGATTGCTCCTGTTTGTCCTGGGAAGCCACCACTGTTGGGATGGCCTCAGGAACTTTGGAGGTTTATCCTATTAGTAGGATTGTGGCCATTGGAATGGGTACACACAATTCCCTTGGAGAGGGCAAGTAGAGTCCTCAGGTTTGGCTCCAAGGGCCTGAGCCTGTGGGGTGTGTAGGCCAGGGCTGTTTGGACAGTTGTCTGAAAACACAACCTCGGCTTATGTTTCGGGTCATAGGTATGGCAGGACTGATCTACAGACCATGCGGAGTACTCTTCGGGATATGAAAAAAGGGCGAGTGTGAGGCTCTTGCTCAAGTTTATCTCTGGATATCGTGTCACTCATGGTCGTGAAATTTCCGGGTGACTTCATGGGAAATGGACGAGTTTTACTCTTTAGAAGGTTGGCCTTCTAAAGAGTTTGGTGTGTTTATGCCCTCGTCGCACTTGAGAATGGGCTGGGCCTCAGGGTGAATGCTGGTTTCTCCTACACTGAACGTTGGAAAACATGCCAACCACAAGGTTTCTTGCCATGGGTAAGGAGGAGTTCTGATTTCTACATACCATCACCCCTGGGCAGTGATTGGAGAAAAGGTCTAGGTTCTGAAGCCTGAAAACTGAGGTATGGAAGAGATGATGTCAGAGGGCCATGGCTGGTCTGTTGTGCTCAGTGTGTGGTCAGCTGTCTGTGTGTTGGTCAGGAGGTCCGGGCTCAGGTGTGTCAGACCGTGCATTAGTGCACAGGTTAGAGTATATAATTTAGGTACAGTCAAGTGGCGTGTAGGTTTATCCTCATATAATGTGCCTGGGCAGCTCATGAGGCAATATTTTTTTTCTTGAGGGCAGGCAGACTGCTGCACAGTGGGTTCGGAATTGCCAAACTTTAGGTCTTCTGGGCCAGGAGTGTGAGGACGGAAGTCTGAGAACACAAGCTAGACTTGGGTTTCAGGTCGAGGGCACGGCAGGTACCTCGGCAGATCTGAACCAACATCTCATGCATCTGAATTCAGGGCGAGGATCAGACATTGGCTCAGGTTGGAGTTTCTGTACATGACGGCCCATTCATGAAGGGAGTGGAATCTCTAGGCCATGGAGGTTTTCCCACGTTGGGAGTTGTGAGATGGCCCTTCAAAGATTACTTCTGCGGGACAATTGAGACCTGTTGGACAGCTCCAGGACATCACATATGGAATGATTCCAGAGCACCATTCGAGGATGGATGCCTGGGAAGCCCGCCTCGCATTCCAATTTTCTTCTAGCAACAAGACAGTATAGATCTGATGGCTCTGCAGGTGTTACCGGGGTGGCTGATTTGAAATGGACTTTCCGGAGGATGGGTCCTAATGTTTGTTTGTGTCCCTGAGGGCCTTGGAATGGGGCGGTGGCACCGGCACCCTGAAGTATTCTCCTAAGCCTTTGACAAAGTTCCCATGCACAAGTTTCCTTGTGGAGACGAGATTTGTTCTGATGGGTGCCTCAGGAGAAGCCCTATGCTGGTATTGGAATCCAGGCTTTTGAGGAGACATGCCTGTAAACCAAAGCTATGGATCCCATTATGTCCTAGGGTCCTGTCTGGTTCAATGTTCTTCTCTGGGGACATCCATCTATGGTATGAGTGTAGGTTGATGCTCAGCTGGTGTCAGACGGCCCTTGTTTTTCCGGAACAACCTACACCATTGGGATGGCCTCAGGGAATATGGAGGGTTCTCCTAATTTGAACGGTTTGGGACAATGGCATGGGCAGAATTCCCATGGATTGGGTAGGCACAGTACTAATGTGTGGCTCCAGGGGCTCAGTCTGGAGGGTGTGTGGCCCAGGACTTTGAGGACAGAACTCAAAAAACACAAACTCATCTTAGGTTTGGGAACGTAGGTATGGCAAGCCCGACCTACAAACCAGGAGAAGAACTCCTCAGGATATGTAGAAAGAGCGAGTTTGAGGCGCTTGCTCAGGCTTTTGTCTCTGGATTTTGTATCAGCGATGGCCGAGGAATGTCGGGGAGGCCTCCTGGGCCATGGACGAATCTTCCTCTCTGTGGATCTGGTCCGATCCCAATTCTTTTTCTGTGGGATGGGAGGGCTCCTTTAAGGTTTGTTACCTTAGGTGTCCCACCAAAAGAGGAATTCCAAAGCAGAGCCATGGGCAAGAGTGAAGGAACAACTGGAACTATGGTTAAAAATTGGGGTCTAGGGGCATGGTAAGCCCAATATGCTGTCTCTTCATACAGCCACTGAGAGGCCTTACCGGAGGACCGGGCTCAGGCTGAGGGTCACAATGTGTGTTTGTGACCAATGTGGCCCTCAAGCATGGGCTGGGCCTCATGAGCAACACTGGTTTCAACTACACTGAAAGTTGGACAACATGCAAACCACGAGTTTTCTTGCCAAGGGAACTAGTTCTGATTTCTGCATCATTTTCAAACCTGGGCAGTGATTGGAGATAAGGTCTAGGTTCTGAAGCCTGAAAACCGAGGTTGGGAAGAGATGACGAACTAAGGCCATCGCGGGTCCAATGTGCCTAGTGTGCGGCCAGCTGTCTGGGTGGGGCCAGGAGGTCCAGGCTCAGGCTGTGTCAGAAAAGGCAATGATGCCCAGATCAGCCTATATATTTGGTGTACAGCCAAATGGCGTGCAGGTTGATCTTCATTTGGGGTTTCTAGGTAGCCCCAGAGGGCAATGTTTTTCTTCTGGAGGGCCACAGAGTGCTGCATTGTACTTCTGGATTGCCAAACTGGAGGGCTTGTGGGCCGGTAGTCTGAGGACGGAACTCTGAGAACATAAGCTAGGCTTAGGTTTTATAGGTGAGGACATGGCAGGCACAATCTACAGACCTGAATCGAGATCTCGTGCATCTGAAGTCAGGTTGAGCATCAGACGATGCCTCAGGTTTGACTTTTTGTCCCTGATGGCCCCTGCATAAAGGGGGGGAATCACGAGGCCGTGGGGGTTTTCCCAACATGGGAGTGGTGAGAAGCTCCAAACTGCAAAGATTCTACTGTGGGACAATTGAGACCAGTTGGTTGGCTCCAGGCCAACGATTCCGAGCAGGGTTCTAAGGATGGATGGCTGGGTAGCCCACCTCGCATTCCAATATTCTCCTAGCTACAAGACAGGCTAGATCTGTTGGATCTCGGGGAGCAACCGAGGAGGCTGAGTTTAAATGGACTCTCCTGTGGATGGGTCCTAATATGTTTTTGTATCTATGGAGACTGTGGCATTAAGCGGTGGCACTAGGGCCCTGAAGGCTTCTCCTAAACAGAGGTTTGACACAGCTCTACCATGCAAGTTTCCCATGTGTAGAGGAGATTTGTTCTGATGGGTGAGTCAAGAAACAGCCATATTCTGGTATTGAAATCCAGGCCTCTGAGGAGAGATGCCTGGAAACCAAAGCAATGGATCCGATTAGTGTCTAGGGGCCTGTTGGTTTCTTTTTACCTCGGGCGACATCTATCTACGGGTCTGAGTGCAGGTAGGTGCTCAGAAGAACTCAGATTGCCCGTGTTTGTCCTGGGAAGCCAACACTTTGGGATGGCCTCAGGGAATTTAAAGGTTTATACTATTAGTTGCGTTGTCGCCATTGGAGTGGGCTCACACAATTCCCTTGCGAGGGCAAGAACAGTCCTCAGGTTTGGCTTCAGGGGCCTGAGCCTATAGGGTGTGTAGGCCAGGGCTGTTTGGACAGTTGTCTGAAAACACAAACTCGGCTTCTGTTTCGGGTCATAGGTAGGGCAGGACTGATCTACAGACCATGAGGAGAACATTTCGGTATATGAAAAAAGGGCGAGTGTGAGGCTAATGCTCATGTTTTTGTCTCTGCATATCATGTCATTCATGGTCGTGAAATTTCCGGGTGACTTCATGGGAAATGGACGAGTCTTACTCTCTGGGGATTTGGCCCCTTCCAAAGAGGTTCTGGTCATTCTGTGGGATGGAAGAAGTCGTTTCTTTTTGTTGTTGTTGTTGCTTTGTTTTGTTTCATTTTTTAAACTCCGTTGTTCCACCAAATGAGGAATACCAGAGTAGAGCTCTGGGGAGGGGTGACTGGACAACCAGATATCTGGTTAAAAATTGGGGCCTAGGGCTATGTCAAGCCCATTATGACATCTAGTGATCCAGGTTCTGAGAGGACTTACTAGAGGACAGGACTCACCCTGAGGGTCACAATGCATATTTATGCCCTCGTCGCACTCAAGAATAGGCGGGCCTCAGGGTGAATGCTAGTTTCTCCTACAATGAACGTTGGACAACATGCCAACCACAAGGTTTCTTGCCATGTGTAAGGAGAAGTTCTGATTTCTGCATCACACTCACCCCTGGGCAGTGATTGGAGATAAGGTCTAGTTTCTGAAGCCTGATTACTGAGGTAGGGAAGAGATGATGACCTAAGGCCATGGCGGGTCTGATGTGCTCAGAGTGCGGTCAGCTGTCTGGGTGTTGGTCAGGAAGTCCGGGCTCAGGTTGTGTCAGACAGTGCATTAGTGCCCAGGTTAGACTATATAATTCGGGCAAAGTCGAGTACCGTGTAGTTTTATCTTCATATAAGGTGCCTCGGCAGCTCTTTAGGCAATATTTTTTTTCCAGAAAGCAGGCCATGTGCTGCATTGTGGGACCGGATTTACCAATCATGAGGGCTTTGAGGCCAGGAGAGTGAGGTCGGAATTCTGAGAACAAAAGCTATACTTGGGCTCAGGGCAAGGGCTTGGCAGGTACCCCCTGCAGATCGGAACCAATATCTCATCCATTTCAAGTCAGGGAGAGAATTAGACTTTGGCTTAGGTTGGAGTTTCTGTGCATGATTCCCCTTCATGAAGGGAGAGGAAACTCGAGGCCATGAAGGTTTTCCCACGTTGGGAGTTGTGGGATGCCCCCTTCAAGGATTCCTTTGGTGGGACAATTGAGACATGTTGGGCATCTCCAGCACATCCCATATGGAATGACTCCAGAGCACCGTTCGAGGATGGATGCCTGGGAAGCCCGCCTCGCATTCCAATTGTCTCCTAGCAACAAGACAGTTTAGATCTGATGGCTCTGCGGGAGAAACCGGGGTGGCTGACTTGAAATGGACTTTCCTGAGGATGGGTCCTAATGTGTGTTTGTGTCCATGAGGGCCTTAAAATGGGGCGGTGGCACCGGGACCCTGAAGTATTCTCCTAAGTTTTTGACATAGCTCTATGCACAAGTTTCATTGTGGAGACAAGATTTGTTCTGATAGGTGCCTCAGGAAAACCCCTATGCTGGTATTGGAATACAGGCTTTTGAGGAGACATGCCTGTAAACCAAAGCAATGGATCCGATTATGGCCTAGGGTCCTGTCTGGTTCAATCTTCTTCTCAGGGGACAACCATTTATGGTATGAGTGCAGGTAGATGCTCAGCTGGTATCAAACCGCCCTTGTTTGTCCCGGGCGACCTGCACTATTGGGATGGCCTCAGGGATTTGGAGGGTTCTCCTAATTTTACGGTTTTGGACAATGGAATGGGCAGAATTCCCATGGATTGGGTAGGCACAGTCCTAATGTGTGACTCCAGGGGCCCCAGCCTGGAGGGTGTGTGGCCCAGGACTTTGAAGACAGAAGTCTGAAAACACAAACTAAGCTTAGGTTTGGTGACGTACGTATGGCAGGCCCGATCTATAAACCATGAGAAGAACTCTTCCGGATATGAAGAAAGAGCGAGTCTGAGGCGCTTGCTCAGACTTTTGTCTCTGGATTTTGTATCAGCGATGGCCGTGGAATGTCGGGGAAGCCTCATGGGCCATGGACGAATCTTCCTCTCTGTGGATTTGGCCCGATACCAATTGTTTTTCGTCAATCTGTGGAATGGGAGGACTCCTTTCAGGTTTGTTCCCTCAGGTGTCACGCCAAAAGAGGAATTCCAAAGAAGAGACCTGGGGAAAAGTGAAGGGAGAACCCGAACTATGGGTAAACTTTGGGGCCTAGGGGCATGGCAAGCCCAATATGCTGTCTCTTCATCCAGCCAATGAGAGGCCTTACCTGAGGACTGGGATCAGGCTGAGGGTCACAATGTGTGTTTGTGACCAATGTGGCCCATAAACATGGACGCGGCCTCATGGGCCACACTGGTTTCAACTACACTGAAAGTTGGACAACATGCCAACCACATGGTTTCTTGCTACGGGGAAGGAATTGTAATCTGCATCACATACAAGCCTGGGCAGTGATTGGAGATAAGGTCTTGGTTCTGAAACTTGACAACCGAGGTAGGGAAGAGATGATGACCTAAGAACATGGCGCGTCTGGTGTGCTCAGTGTTCGACCAGCTTCCTGGTTGGGGCCAGGAATTCCAGGCTCAGGCTGTGTCAGAAAGGGCAATAGTGCCCAGGTCAGCCTATATATTTGGGGTACAGTCGAATGGCGTGCAGGTTGATCCTCATTTGGGTTTCTGGGTAGCCCCAGAGGGCAATGTTTTTCTTCCTGAAGGCTTGCAGAGTGCTGCATTATAGTTCTGGTTTGCACACTGAAGGCTTGTGGGCCAGTAGTCTGAGGACAGAAATCTGAGAACACAAGCTAGGCTTAGGTTTCCGGGTGAGGACAAGGCAGGAACAATCTACAGACCTAAATCGAGATCTCGTGCTTCTGATGTCAGGGCGAGGATCAGAAGATCGCTCAGGTTGGTGTTTCTGTCCCTGATGGCCCTTTATGAAGGGGCAGGGGGGTCACGAGGCCGTGGGGGTTTTCCTACGATGTTAGTTGTGAGAAGCTCCAAACTGCAAAGATTCTTCTACAGGACAATTGAGACCTGTTGGTTGGCTCCAGGGCAACGATTCCGAGAAGGGTTCTAAGGATGGATGGCTGGGTAGCCCACCTCGCATTCCAATTGTGTCCTAGCAACAAGACAGGTTAGATCTGCTGGATCTGGGAGAGCAACCCAGGAGGCTGAGTTGAAATGGACTCTCCTGTGGATGGGTCCTAATATCTTTTTGTGTCTATGGAGACCTTGGAATGTAGCGGTGGCACTGGGGTCCTGAAGGGTTTTTCCAAACAGAGGCTTTGAAACAGCTCCAACGTGCAAGTTTCCCATATGTAGATGAGATATTTTCTGATGGGTAAGTCAAGAAACAGCCATACGCTGGTATTGAAATCCAGGCCTCTGAGGAGAGATGACTGGATAACACAGCAATGGATCCGTTTAGTGCCTAGGGGCCTGTTCGTCCCTTTTTACATCTGGGGACATCAGTCTATGCGTCTGAGTGCAGGTAGGTGCTCAGATGGGCTCAGATGGCCCCTGTTTGTCCTGGGAAGCCACCACTATTGGGATGGCCTCAGGGAGTTTGGAGGTTTATCCTATTAGTAGGGTTGTGGACATTGGAATGGGCACATACAATTCCTTTGGAGAGGGCAAGTACAGTCCTCAGGTTTGGCTCCAGGGGCCTGAGCCTGTAGGGTGTGTAGGCCAGAGCTGTTTGGACAGTTGTCTGAAAACACAAACACGGCTTATGTTTCGGGTCATAGGTATGGCAGGACTGATCTACAGACCATGAGGAGAACTCTTTAGATTATGAAAAAAGGGCGAGTGTGAGGCTCGTGCTCAAGTTTTTGTCTCTGGATATCGTGTCACTCATGGTCGTGAAATTTCCGGGTGACTTCATGGGAAATGGACGAGTCTTACTCTCTGGGGTTTGGCCCCGTCGCAAGATATTGGGGTCATTCTGTGGGATGGAAGAAGTCAGTTTTGATGTTTTTGTTGATTTGCCTTGTTTTGTTTTTTAACCACAGGTGTCTCACAAAATGAGGTATTCCAGAGTTGGGCCCTGGGGAGGGCCGACTGGACAACCAGAAATCTGGTTAAAAATTGGGGCCTAGGGACATGTCAAGCCCATTATGACATCTAATGGTCGAGCCACTGAGAGGACTTACTAGAGGACAGGACTCATGCTGATGGTCACAATGCGTGTTTATGCCCACTTCGCTACAAGAATGGGCGGGGCCTCATGGTGAATCCTGGTTTCTCCTACACTGAATGTTGGACAACATGCCAACGACAAGATTTCTTGCCATGGGTAAGGAAGAGTTCTGATTTCTGCATCACAGGCACCCCTGGGCAGTGATTGGAGATAAGGTCTAGGTGCTGAAGCCTGAAAACTGAGGTAGGGAAGAGATGATGACCTAAGGCCATGGCGGGTCTGATGTGCTCAGTGTGCGGTCAGCTGTCTGGGTGTTGGTCAGGAGGTCCGTGCTCAGGTTGTGTCAGAAAGTGCATTAGTGCCCAGGTTAGACTATATAATTTGGGTACAGTCGAGTGCCATGTAGATTTATCCTCATATAAGTTGACTGGGCAGCTCATTAGGCAAAATTTGTTTTCTATAGGGCAGGCAGAGTGCTTCATTGTTGGTCCGGAATTTCCAAACTTGAGCGCTTAGTGTCCTGCAGTGTGAGGACGGAAGACTGAGAACACAAGCTAGACTTGGGTTTCTGGGCGAGGACACGGCAGGGACCACTGTAGATCTGAACTAATATCTCATGCATCTGAATTCAGGGCGAGGATCCGACGTTGGCTCAGGTTGGAGTTTATGTGCATGATGGACCCTTCATGAAGGGAGTGGAATCTCGAGGCCATGGAGGTTTTCCCACTTTGGGAGTTGTGGGATTCTCCCTTCAAGGATTCCTTCTGCGGGACAATTGAGAACTGTTGGGCAGCTCCAGGACATCCCATATGGAATGACTCCAGGGCACCGTTCGAGGATGGATGCCTGGGAAGCCCGCCTCGCATTCCAATTGTCTTCTAGCAACAAGACATTTTAGATCTAATGGCTCTGCGGGAGCAACCATGGTGGCTGAATTGAAATGGACTTTCCTGAGGATGGGTCCTAATGTGTGTTTGTGTCCATGAGGGCCTTAAAATGGGGCGGTGGCACCGGGACCCGGAAGTATTCTCCTAAGCTTTTGACATAGCTCGATGCACAAGTTTCCTTGTGGAGACGAGATTTGTTCTGATGGGTGCCTCAGGAAAACCCCTATGCTGGTATTGGAATCCAGGTTTTGAGGAGACATGCCTGTAAACCAAAGAAATGTATCCGATTATGGCCTAGGGTCCTGTCTGGTTCAATCTTCTTCTCAGGGGACATCCATCTATGGTATGAGTGAAGGTAGATGCTCAGCTGGTATCAGACCGCCCTTGTTTGTCCCGGGCGACATGCACTATTGGGATGGCCTCAGGGATTTGGAAGGTTCTCCTAATTTTATGGTTTTTGACAATGAAATGGGCAGAATTCCCAAGGATTGGGTAGGCACAGTCCTAATGTGTGACTCCAGGGGCCCCAGCCTGGAGAGTGTGTGGCCCAGGACTTTGAGGACAGAAATCTGAAAACACAAACTCAACTTAGTTATGGGGACGTAGGTATGGCAGGCCCGATCTATAAACCATGAGAAGAACTCTACAGGATATGAAGAAAGAGCGAGTCTGAGGCACTTGCTCAGGCTTTTGTCTCTGGATTTTGTATCAGCGATGGCCTTGGAATGCCGGTGAAGTCTTATTGGCCATGGACGAATCTTCCTCTCTGTGGATTTGGCCCGATCCCATTTGTTTTTCGTCAATCTGTGGAATGGGAGGACTCCTTTCAAGTTGGTTACCTCAGGTGTCCCGCCAAAAGAGGAATTCCAAAGAAGAGCCCTGGGGAAAAGTGAAGGGAGAACCCGAACTATGGGTAAAATTTGGGGCCTAGGGGCATGGCAAGCCCAATATGCTGTCTCTTCATCCAGCCACTGAGAGGCCTTACCTGAGGACTGGGATCAGGGTGAGGGTCACAATGTGTGTTTGTGACCAATGTGGCCCGCAAACATCGGCGGGACCTCATGGGCCACACTGGTTTCAACTACACTGAACATTGGACAACATGCCAACCACATGGTTTCCTGCCACGGGGAAGGAGTTGTGATTTCTGCATCACTTTCAAGCCTGGGCAGTGATTGGAGATAAGGTCTAGGTTCTGAAACTTGACAACCGAGGTTGGGAAGAGATGACGACCTAAGGCCAAAAGGTGTCCAATGTGCTCAGTGAGCGGCCAGCTTTTTGGGTGGGGCCAGGAAATCCAGGCTCAGGCTGTGTCAGAAAGGGCAATAGTGCCCAGGTCAGCCTATATATTTGGGGTACAGTCGAATGGCGTGCAGGTTGATCCCCAATTTGGGTTTCTGGGTAGCCCCATGGGGCAATATTTTTCTACCTGAGGGCAGGCAGAGTGCTGCATTATAATTCTGGTATGCAAACTGGAGGCTTGTGGGCCAGTAGTCTGAGGACGGAAATCTGAGAACACAAGCTAGGCTTAGGTTTCTGGGTGAGGACAAAGCAGGAACAATCTACAGACCTGAATCGAGATCTCGTGCTTCTGAAGTCAGGGCGAGGATCAGAAGATCGCTCAGGTTGGTGTTTCTGTCCCTGATGGCCCATTCATGAAGTGGGGGGTCACAAGGCCGTGGGTCTTTTCCCTCGATGTTAGTTGTGAGAAGCTCCAAACTGCTAAGATTCTTCTGCAGGACAATTGAGACCTGTTGGTTGGCTCCAGGCCAACGATTCCGAGCAGGGTTCTAAGGATGGATGGCTGGGAAGCCCACCTCGCATTCCAATTGTGTCCTAGCAACAAGACAGGTTAGATCTGCTGGATCAGGGGGAGCAACCGAGGAAGCTGAGTTGAAATGGACTCTCTGGTGGATGGGTCCTAATGTGTTTTTGTGTCTATGGAGACCTTGGAATGAAGCGGTGGCACTGGGGTCCTGAAGGGTTTTTCCATACAGAGGCTTTGACACAGCTCCAACGTGCAAGTTTCCCATATGTAGATGAGATTTGTTCTGACGGTTGAGTCAAGAAACAGCCATACGCTGGTATTGAAATCCAGGCCTCTGAGGAGAGATGACTGGATAACACAGCAATGGATCCGATTAGTGCCTAGGGGCCTGTTCGTTCCTTTTTACATCTGGGGACATCAGTCTATGCGTCTGAGTGCAGGTAGGTGCTCAGATGGGCTCAGATTGCCCCTGTTTGTCCTGGGAAGCCACCAATATTGGGATGGCCTCAGGGAGTTTGGAGGTTTATCCTATTAGTAGGGTTGTGGCCATTGGAATGGGCACATACAATTCCCTTGGAGAGGGCAAGTACAGTCCTCAGGTTTGGCTCCAGGGGCCTGAACCTGTAGGGTGTGTAGGCCAGAGCTGTTTGGACAGTTGTCTGAAAACACAAACTCGGCTTATGATTCGGGTCATAGGTATGGCGGGACTGATCTACAGACCATGAGGAGAACTCTTCGTGATATGAGAAAAAAGTGAGTGTGAGGCTCTTGCTCAAGTTTTTGTCTCTGGATATTGTGTCACTCATGGTCTTGAAATTGCCGGTTGACATCATGGGAAAAGGACGAGTCTTACTCTCTGGGGGTTCGGCCCCGTCCAAAGAGTTTGGGGTCATTCTGGGGATGGAAGAAGTCAGTTTTTTTGTTGTTGTTGATTTGTTTCGTTTTGTTTTTCAACCTCAGATGTCCCACCAAATGAGGGATTCCAGAGTAGAGCCCTGGGGAGGGGCGACTGGACAACCAGAAATCTGGTAAAAATTGGGGCCTAGGGACATGTCAAGCCCATGATGACATCTAATGGTCCAGCCACTGAGAGGACTTACTAGAGGACAGGACTCACGCTGAGGTCACAATGCGTGTTTATGCTCTCATCGCACTCAAGAATGGGCGGGACCTCAGTGTGAATGCTGTTTTCTCCTACACTGAACGTTGGACAACATGCCAACCACAAGGTTTCTTGCCATGGGACAGGAAGAGATCTGATTTTTGCATCACAGTCACCCGTGGGCAGTGATTGGAGATAAGGTCTAGGTTCTGAAGACTGAAAACTGAGGTAGGGAAGAGATGATGACCTAAGGCCTTGGCGGTCTGATGTGCTCAGTGTGCGGTCAGCTGTCTGGGTGTTGGTCAGGAGGTCCGGGCTCAGGTTGTGTCAGACAGTGCATTAGTGCCCAGGTTAGACTATATAATTTGGGTACATGCGAGTGCCGTGTAGGTTTATCCTCATTTAAGCTGCCTGGGCAGCTCATTAGGCAATATATTTTTTCTAGAGGGCAGGCAGAGTGCTTCATTGTCGGTCCGGAATTGCCAAACTTGAGAGCTTCAGTGCCAGGATAGTGAGGACGGAAGTCTCAGAACACAAGCTAGACTTCGGATTCAGTGTGTGCGCAAGGCACGTACCCCCTGCAGATCTGAAGCAATATCTTATGCATCTGAAGTCAGGGCGAGGGTCAGACGTTGGCTCAGGTTGGAGTTTCTGTGCATGACGGCCCCTTCATGAAGGGAGCGGAACCACGAGGCCATGGAGGTTTTTCACGTTGGGAGATGTGGGATGCCCCCTTCATGGATTCCTTCTGAGGGACAATTGAGACCTTTTGGACAGCTCCAGGACATCCCATATGGAATGACTCCAGAGCACCGTTCGAGGATGAATGCCTGGGAAGTCCTCCTCGCATTCCAATTGTCTCCTAGCAACAAGACAGATTGATCCAATGGATCTGCCGGAGCAACCGGGGTGGCTGAGTTGAAATGGACTTTCCTGAGGATGGGTCGCCATGTGTGTTTGTGTCTATGAGGGCCTTGGAATGGGTCGGTGGCACCGGGACACTGAAATATTCTCCTACGCTTTTTTCATAGCTACCATGCACATGTTTCTTTGTGGAGAGGAGATTTGTTCTGATGGGTGCCTCAGGAAATCCCCTCTGCTGGTTTTGTAATCCAGGCTTTTTAGGAGACATGCCTGTAAACCAAAGCAATGGATCCAATAATGGCCTCGGGTCCTGTCTGGTTCAATCTTCTTCTCTGTGATGATCCATCCATGGTATGAGTGGAGGTAGATGCTCAGCCGGTATCAACCGCCATTTTTGTCCCAGGCTACTTACACTATTGGGATGGCCTCAGGGACTTTGGAGGGTTCTCCTAATTTGTACGATTTTTGACAATGGAATGGGCAGAATTTGCATGGATTGGGTGGGCGCAGTCCTAATGTGTGGCTCCAGGGGCCCCAGCCTGGAGGGAGTGTGGCACAGGACTTTGAGGACAGATGTCTGAAAACACAAACTCAGCTTAGGTTTGGGGACGTAGGTATGGCACGACCAATCTAAAAACCAGGAGAATAACTCTTCAGGATATGAAGAACGAGGGAGTCTAAGGCGCTTGCTCATACTTTTGTCTTTGGATTTTGTATCAGCAATGACCGTGGAATGTTGGGGAGGACTCATCGGCCTTCGATGAATCTTGCTCTCTGTGGATTTGGGAGAACCCAATTGTTTTTCGTCAATCTGTGGGATGGGAGGACTCCTTTCAGGTTTGTTATCTCAGGTGTCCCACCAAAAGAGGAATTCCAAAGCAGAGCCCTGGGGAAGAGTGAAATGACAACCCGAACTATGGTTAAAAATTGGGGCCTAGAGGCATGGCAAGCCCAATATGCTGTCTATTCATCCAGCCACTGAGAGGCCTTACCTGAGGACTGGGCTCAGGCTGAGGGTCACAATGTGTGTTTGGGACCAATGTGGCCCGCAAGCATGGGCTGGGCCTAAAGGGCCACACTGGTTTCAACTACACTGAACGTTGGACAACATGCCAACCACAAGGTTTCTTGCCATTGGGAAAGAGTTCTGATTTCTTCATCATTTTCAAACCAGGGCATTGATTGGAGATCAGGTCTAGGTTCTGAAACCTGGAAACCGAAGTTGAGAAGAGATGACGACCTAAGGCCATGGCGGGTCCAATGTGCTCAGTGTGCGGCCAGCTGTCTGGTTGGGGCCAGGAGGTCCAGGCTCAGGCTGGGTCAGAAGGGCAATAGTGCCCAGGTCAGCCTATGTATTTGTGGTACAGCCGAATGGTGTGCAAGTTGATCCTCATTTGGGGTTTCGGGGTAGCCCCAGAGGGCAATGTTTTTCTTATGGAGGGCAGTCAGAGTGCGGCATTGTAGTTCTGGATTGCCAAACTGGAGGGCTTGTGGACCAGTAGTCTGAGGACGGAAGTCTGAGAACCGAAGGTAGCCCTAGGTTTCTGGGTGAGGATATGGCAGGCACAATCTAGATCTCAATCAAGATCTCGTGTATCTAAAGTCAGGGCAAGGATCAGACGATTGCTCAGGTTGGACTTACTGTCCCTGATGACCCCTTCTTGAAGGGGGGGGATAGATCAAGAGGCCATGGGAGTTTTCCCACGATGGGAGTTGTGAGAAGCTCCAAACTGCTAAGATTCTTCTGCAGGACAATTGAGACCGGTTGGATGGCTCCAGGCCAACGATTCCGAGCAGGGTTCTAAGGATGGATGGCTGGGTAGCCCACCTCGCATTCCAATTGTCTCCAAGCAACAAGACAGGTTAGATCTGCTGGATGTGTGGGAGCAACCGAGGAGGCGAGTTGAAATGGACTCTCCTGTGGATGTGTCCTAATATGTTTTTGTGTCTATGGAGACCTTGGAATGAAGCGGTGGCACTGGGGCCCTGAAGGGTTCTCCTAAACAGAGGCTTTGACACAGCTCCAACGTGCATGTTTCCCATGTGTAGATGAGATTTGTTCTGATGGGTGAGTCAAGAAACAGCCATATGCTGGTATTGAAATCCAGGCCTCTGAGGAGAGATGCCTGGAAACCAAAGCAATGGATCCGATTAGTTCCTAGGGGCCTGTTCTTTCCTTTTTACCTCTGGGGACATCAGTACGGGTCTGTGTGCAGGTAGGTGCTCAGATGGGCTCAGGTTGCCCCTGTTTGTTCTGGGAAGCGACAACTTTTGTGATGGCCTCAGGGACTTTGGAGATTTATCATATTAGTAGGGTTGTGGCCATTGGAATGGGCACATACAATTCCCTTGGAGAGGGCCAGCACAGTCCTCAGGTTTGGCTCCATGGGCCTGAGCCTGTAGGGTGTGTAGGCCAGAGCTGTTTGGACAGTTGTCTGAAAACACATACTCGGCTTATGTTTTGGGTCATAGGTATGGCAGGACTGAACTACAGACCATGAGGAGAACTCTTCGTGATATGAAAAAAGGGCGAGTGTGAGCCTCTTGCTCAAGTTTTTTCTCTGGATATCGTGTCACTCATGGTCGTGAAATTCCCGGGTTACTCCACGGGAAATGGACAAGTCTTACTCTCTGGGGGTTCGGCCCCGTCCAAAGAGTTTAGGGTGATTCTCGGGATGGAAAAGTCCGTTTTTTTGTTGTTGTTGATTTGTTTCGTTATGTTTTTCAACCTCAGAGGTCCCACCCAATGAGGGATTCCAGAGTAGAACCCTGGGAGGGGCGACTGGACAACCAGAAATCTGGTTAAAAATTGGGGCCTAGGGACATGTCAAGCCCATTATGACATCTAATGGTCCAGCCTCTGAGAGGAATTCCTAGAGGACAGGACTCATGCTGAGGTCACAATGTGTGTTTATGCTCTCGTCGCACTCAAGAATGGGCGAGGCCTCAGTGTGAATGCTGTTTTCTCCTACACTGAACGTTGGACAACATGCCACCCACAAGGTTTCTTGCCATGGGTCAGGAAGCGTTCTGATTTCTGCATCACAGTCACCCCTGGGCAGTGATTGGAGATAAGGTCTAGGTTCTGAAGCCTGAAAACTGAGGTAGGGAAGAGATGATGACATAAGGCCATGGCGGGTCTGATGTGCTCAGTATGCGGTCAGCTGTCTGGGTGTTGGTCAGGAGGTCCGGGCTCAGGTTGTGTCAGACAGTCCATGAGTGCCCAGGTTAGACTATATAATATGGGTACATGCGAGTGCCATGTAGGTTTATCCTCATTTAAGCTGCCTGGGAAGCTCATTAGGCAATATATTTTTTCTAGAGGGCAGGCAGAGTGCTTCATTGTCGGTCCGGAATTTCCAAACATGAGGGCTTCTGGGCCAGGAGATTGACGACGAAAGTCTGAGAACACAAGCTAGACGTCGGATGTGAAGTCAGGGCAAGGATCAGACGTTGGCTCAGGATGGAGTTTCTGTGCATGACGGCCCCTTCATGAACGGAGCAGAATCTCGAGGCCATGGAGGTTTTCCACGTAGGGAGATCTGTAATGCCCCCTTCAAGGATTACTTCTGTGGGAAATTTGAGACGTGTTGGACAGCTCCAGGACATCCCATATGGAAACTCTCCAGAGTAACGTTCAAGGATGGATGCCTGGGAAGTCTGCCTCGCATTCCAATTGTTTCCTAGCAACAAGACAGTTTAGATCTAATGGATCTGCGGGAGCAACCGGGGTGGCTGAGTTGAAATGGACTTTCCTGAGGATTGGTCGCAATGTGTGTTTGTGTCCACGAAGGCCTTGGAATGGGGCGGTGGCACCGGGACCCTGTAGTATTCTCCTAAGCTTTTGACATAGCTCCCATGCACAAGTTTCCTTGTGGAGATGAGATTTGTTCTGATGGGTGCCTCAGGAAATCCCCTCTGCTGGTATTGAAATCCAGGCTTTTGAGGAGACATGCCTGTAAACCAAAGCAATGGTTCTGATAATGGCCTCGGGTCCTGTCTGGTTCAATCTTCTTCTCTGGGGACATCCATCTATGATACGAGTGGAAGTAGATGCTCAGCTGGTATACACCGCCCTTTTTTGTCCCGGGCGACCTACAGTATTGGGATGGCCTCAGGGACTTTGGAGGGTTCTCCTAATTTGTGCGATTTTTGACAATGGAATGGGCAGAATTCCCATGGATTGGGTGGGCGCTGTCCTAATGTGTGGCTCCAGGGGCCCCAGCCTGGAGGGAGTGTGTCCCAGGAATTTGAGGACAGAAGTCTGAAAACACAAACTCAGCTTAGGTTTGTGGACGTAGGTATGGCATGCCCGATCTACAAACCATGAGAAGAACTGTTCAGGATATGAAGAATGAATGAGTCTGAGGCGCTGGCTCAGGCTTTTGTCTCTAGATTTTGTATCAGCGATGGCCGTGGAATGTTCGGGAGGCCTCATGGGCCATGGAGGAATCCTCCTCTCTGTGGATTTGGCGCGGTCCCAATTGTTTTTAGTCATTCTGTGGGATGGGAGGACTCCTTTCAGGTTTGTAACCTCAGCTGTCCCACCAAAAGAGAAATTCCAAAGCAGAGCCCTGGGGAAGAGTGAAGGGACAACCTGAACTAGGGTTAAAAATTGGGGCCTAGGGGCATGGCAAGCCCAATATGCTGTCTCTTCATCCAGCCACTGAGAGGCCTTACCTGAGGACTGGGCTCAGGCTGACGGTCACAATGTGTGTTTGTGACCATTGTGGCCCGCAAGCATGGGCTGGGTCTCATGGGCCACGCTGGTTTCAACTACACTGAACGTTGGACAACATGCCACACTCAAGGTTTCTTGCCATGGGGAAAGAGTACTGAATTCTACATCATTTTCAAACCAAGGCAGTGATTGGAGATCAGGTCTAGGTTCTGAAGCCTGGAAACCGAAGTTGAGAAGAGATGACGACCTAAGGCCATGGCGGGTCTGATGTGCCTAGTGTGCGGCCAGCTGTCTGGGTGGGGCCAGGAGGTCCAGGCTCAGACTGGGTCAGAAAGGGCAATAGTGCCCAGGTCAGCCTATATATTTGGTGTACAGCCGAATAGCGTGCAGGTTGATCCTCATTTAGTGTTTCTGGGTAGCCCCAGAGGGCAATGTTTTTCTTCTGGAGGGCAGGCAGAGTGCAGCATTGTAGTTCTGGATTGCAAAACTGGAGAGCTTGTGTCCAGTATCTGAGGACGGAAGTCTGAAAACCCTAGCTAGGCCTAGGATTCCTGGTGAGGATATGGCAGGCACAGTCTACAGACCTCAATCGAGACCTCTTGCATGTGAAGTCAGGGCAAGGATCAGACGATTGTTTAGGTTGGACTTTCTGTACCTGATGGCCCTTTTTTTAGAGGGGTTGATCACGAGGCCATGGTGCTTTTCCCACGATGGGAGTTGTGAGAAGCTCCAAACTGCAAAGATTCTTCTGCAGGACAATTGAGACCTGTTGGTGGCTCCAGGCCAACGATTCCGAGTAGGGTTCTAAGGATGGATGGCTGGGTAGCCCACCTCGCATTCCAATTGTCTCCAAGCAACAAGACAGGTTAGATCTGCTGGATGTGTGGGAGCAACCGAGGAGGCGAGTTGAAATGGACTCTCCTGTGGATGTGTCCTAATATGTTTTTGTGTCTATGGAGACCATGGAATGAAGCGGTGGCACTGGGGCCCTGAAGGGTTCTCCTAAACAGAGGCTTTGACACAGCTCCAACGTGCATGTTTCCCATGTGTAGATGAGATTTGTTCTGATGGGTGAGTCAAGAAACAGCCATATGCTGGTATTGAAATCCAGGCCTCTGAGGAGAGATGCCTGGAAAACCAAAGCAATGGATCCGATTAGTTCCTAGGGGCCTGTTCGTTCCTTTTTACCTCTGGGGACATCAGTCTACGGTCTGAGTGCTGGTAGGTGCTAAGATGGGCTCAGATTGCCCCTGTTTGTCAAGCGAAGCCACAACTATTCGATGGCCTCAGGGACTTTGGAGGTTTATCCTATTTGTAGGGTTGTGGCCATTGGAATGGGCACATACAATTCCCTTGGAGAGGGCAAGTACCGTCCTCAGGTTTGGCTTCAGGGGCCTGAGCCTGTAGGGTGTGTAGTCCACAGCTGTTTGGACAGTTGTCTGATAACACAAACTCGGCTTATGTTTCGTGTCATAGGTATGGCAGGACTGATCTACAGACCATGAGGAGAACTCTTCGGGATATGAAAGAAGGGCGAGTGTGAGGCTCTTGCTCAAGTTTTTGTCTCTGGATATCGTGTCACTCATGGTCGTGAAATTTCCGGGTGACTCCATGGGAAATGCCGAGTCTTACTCTCTGGGGGTTCGGCCCCGTCCAAAGAGTTTGGGTTCTTTCTGTGGATGGAAGAAGTCAGTTTTTTTATTGTTGTTGATTTGTTTCATTTTGTTTTTCAACCTCAGATGTCCGACCAAATGGGGGATCCCAGAGTAGAGCCCTGGGCTGGGGCGACTGGACAACCAGAAATCTGGTTGAAAATTGGGGCTAGGGACATATCAAGCCCATTATGACATCTAATGGCCGAGCCACTGAGAGGACTTACTAGAGCTCAGGACTCACGCTGAGGTCACAATGCGTGTTTATGCTCTCGTCGCACTCAAGAATGGGTGGGGGGTCAGGGTGAATGCTGTTTTCTCCTAGAGTGAACGTTGGACAACATGCCAACCACAAGGTTTCTTGCCATGGGTCATAATGCCCCTGTTTGTCCAGTGCGGCTTGCGGTTGTGGGATGTCCTTGGGGACCTTGAGGTTTCTACTATTTTGTAGAGTTGTGGCCAATGGAATGGCAGTTTCTTAGAAGAGAGCAGGCACAGTTCTGTGGTGTGGCTCCAGAGACCCCAGCCTGGAGGCTGTGTGGGCCATGGCTGTGCAGACAGACATCCAAAAACCCTAACTCAGCTCAGGTTTGGGGCCGAGGTTACGGCAGGCCTGATCTACAGTCCATGAGGGGAGCTCCTCTGGATATGAAAGAAGGGTGAGAGGGAGGCAGTCGCTCAGGCTTTTGTCTCTGGATGTTTTGTCCACAATGGCCGTTTAATGTAGGAGTTGCCTCATGGGTCGTAGAAGTCTCCCTCTCTGGTAGTTTGTCCAGCCCCCAAGAGTTTGGGGTCATTCTGTGGGAAGGGAAGTGTCCTGTTTTCTGCTTCATGTGTCCCCCCAGTAGAGGGATTCTAGAGCATAGCAGTGGGTACTGACATCTGGAATACTCGCCCTCTGGTTAAGCCTGGGGGCCTATGGATATGACAAGCCGCATATGCAGGATCTTGGCCCAGCCACTGAGAGGCGTTACTTTAATACGGGACTCACGCTGCTGGTCACAATGCATGTCTGTGCCCTAGGCGGCCCTCAAGCACTGGCGTGGCCTTTCGGACAATGCAGGTTTTCCCACATTGAACGTTGGACAACATGCCAACCACAAGGTTTCTGGCCATGGGGAAGGAGGAATTCTAATTTTGCAACACGTTCACCCCTGGGCAGTGATTGGAGATAAGGTCTAGGTTCTGAAGCCTGAAAACCGAGGTGGGGAAGAGATGACGACCTACAGCCATAGCGGGTCCTATGTGTCCAGGTTGGGGCCAGCTGTCTGGGTGTCGTTTGGGATGTCTTGTCTCAGGCTGTGCCAGACAGGGCATTAGTATACAGGGTGGGCTGTATAATTGCTTTACAATCGAGTGGCATGCATTAGAAAATCATTTGGGGTTTCTTATTAGCAGCATAGGGCAAAGTTTTTCTTCTGGAGGGCAGGCAGAGTGCTGCATTGTGGCTTCGGAATTCCCAAACTGGTGGGGTTGTGGGCCAGGAGAGTGAGGACAGAAGTCTGAGAACACAAGCTAGGCTTAGGTTTCGGGGCAAGTACATGGCAGGCACACTCTGCAGAGCTGAATTGAGATCTCATGAATCTGAAGTCAGGTCGAGGATCAGACTTTGGCTCAGGTTTGAGTTTCTGTCCATTTTGGCCCCTTCAGGAAGGGGGGGCATTATGAGGCCATGGGGGTTTTCCCACTATTGGAGTTGTGAGATGCTCCAAACCGCAAGGATTCCGTCTGTGGGACAATTAAGATTTGTTGGATGGCTCCAGGACGTCTTATAAGGTATGTTTCCAGAACAGGGTTCTAAGTATGGATGCCTGGGAAGCCAGGCTCAAATTCCAATGTCTCCTAGCAACATGAAACGTTTGATCTGCTGGCTTGGGGTAGCAACAGAGGGGGCTGAGTTGAAATGGACTTTCCTGAGGATGGTCTTAATGTTGGTTTGAGTCCATGGAGACCTTGGTATGGGACAGTGGCACCAGGGCCCTGAAGGATTCTCCTAACCAGAGGTTATGACAAAGCTCCAATGAGCAAGTTTTCCATGGGGAGACGATATTTGTTCTTATTGGTGCCTCAGGAAACCACCATATGCTGGTATTGGAAACGAGGCCTCTGAGGAGAGATGCCTGGAAACCAAAGCAATGGATCTGAATAGGGCCTAGGGGCCTGTCCAGTTTAATATTCTTCTCTGGTGACATCTGTTGTCTGAGTGGAGGTAGTTGCTCAGCTGGTTTGAGATCACCCCTGTTTGTCCTGGGCGGCCTACACTATTGGGATGGCCTCGGTGACTTTGGAGGTTTTTCCTAATTTGCAAGGTTGTGGCCAATGGAATGGGAAGGATTCCCTTGAAAGGGAAGCACAGTCCTGAGGTGTGGCTCCAGGGACCCAAGTGTGGAGCGTGTGTGGTCCAGATCTATTTGGACAAAAGTCTGAAAACACAAACTCCACTTAGGTTGGGGGATGTAGGTATGGCCGGCCCGATCTATAGACCGTGAGGAGAACTCTTCAGGATATGAACAAAGGGCGAATGTGAAGTGCTTGCTCATGCTTCTTTTTTTTTCTGGAAATGTGTCACCAATTGCCATAGAATGTCGGGGTGTCCTCATGAGCCATCGATGAGGCACCCAATCTGGGGATTTGACCCGATCTCAAGAGTTTGGGGTCATTTTGTGGGAAGGTAGGTGGCCTTTCTGTTTTTTTTGTTTTTTTGGTTTTTTATTTCATTTTTTTTTTACCTCAGGTGGACCACCAAAAGAGGGATTCCAGAGCAGAGTCCTGGGGAGGGGCGACTGGACAACCAGACCTCTGCTTAACATTGGGACCTACGAACATGGCAAGCCCCATATGTGGGCTCTTGGTCCAGACACTGAAAGGCCTTCCTTAAGGATAGGTCTCACACTGAGTTTCACAATGTGTTTTTGTGCCCAAGGAGCCCCTCAAGTCAGGGCGTGGCCTAATGTACCATGCTGGTTTCTCCTACACTGAACGTTGCACAATATGGCATCCACAAGTTTTCTGGCCATGGGGAAGAAGGAGTTCTAATTTCTGCAACACTTTCACTCCTGGACTGTGATTGGATTTAAGGTCTAGGTTCTGAAGCCTGAAAACTGAGGTTGGGAAGAGATGAAGACCTAAGGCCATGGTGTGTCTGACGTTCTCAGTGTTCGGCCAGATGTTGAGTGTGGGTTGGGAGTTGCAGGCTCAGGCTGTGGCAGACAGGGAATTAGTGCCCAGGCTATACTGTATTTTTGGGGTGCAGTCGAGTTTCGTGCAGGATGGTACTCATTTGTGGTTACTGGGTAGCCCCAGATGGCAACGTTTTTCTTCTGGAGGGAAGACACAGTGCCACATAGTGGCTCCAGAATTCCCAAACTGGATGTCTTGTGGGCCAGGAGTGTGAGGAAAAAATTCTGAGAACACAAGCCAGACTTAGATTTCGGGGTGAGGGGACGGCAGGCGCCCTCTGCAGAGATGATTCGAGATCCCGTATACCTGAAGACAGAGCTAGTATCAGACGTTGACTTAGGTCGGAGTTTCTGTCCATGAAGGCCTCTTCATGAAGGGGAGGGTGTCACGAGGACATGGAGGTTTTCCCACGATGGGAATTGTGAGATGCTCCAAACCGCAATGATTCCTTCTGTGGGAAAGTCGAGACCTGTTATATGGCTCCAGGACATCCCATAAGGAAGTTATCCAGAGCAGGGTTCTAAGGATGGATGCCTGGGCAGCCTGCCTCCCATTCCAGGTGTCTCATAGCGCCAAGGCAAGTTCGATCTGCTGGATCTAGGGGAGCAACCGAGGCGGGTGTGTTGAAATGGGTGAGTTGAGGATGGGTCATAATGTGCATTTGTGTCCATGTAGACCTTGGAATGGGGTGCTTGATCCGGGGCCTTGAGAGATGTTCATAACCGGAGGTTTTGATGGGCTCTAAAGAGTACGTTTCCTATGTAGAGAAGAGAATTGTTTTGATGAGTGCCTACGGAATCTCCCATATGCTGTTATTGGAAACCAGGCCTCTGAGGAGAGATGACTGGAAACAAAAGCAATGGATATGATTAGGGCCTAGTTGCCTGCCGGTTCAATCTCTTTCCTGAGGATACGTGTCTACGGTTCTGAGGGGATGTAGTTGCTCAGCTTGTGTCAGATCGCCCCTGTTTGTCCTGGGCAGCCTATAATATTGGGATGGCCTCGGGACTTTGGAGTTTCTCCTAATCTATAGGGATGTGCCCAAAGGAATGGGCAGAAATCCCCTGGAGAGGACAGGCACAGTTCTGAGTTTGGCTCTAGGGGCCCAGCCTTGAGGCTGTGTGGGCCAGGCCTGTGGGGACAAAAGTCTGAAAACACAAACTCTGCTTAGGATTGGGGACATAGTTATGGCACGCCCAATCTACAGACCGTGATAACACTTCGGGATATGAAAAAGGGTGAGTTTGAGGTGCTTGCTCAGGTTTTGTCTCTGGATTTGTGTCAACAATGTGGGTGGAATGCTGGCGTGACCTCATGGGTTGTGGACGGCTTTCCTTCTGTGAGGATTTGACCCGAACCCAAGAGTTTGGGTATATTCTGTGGGATGGGAGGAGTCCTTTCTGTTTTTTATTTTATTTTATTTTATTTTATTTTATATTATTTTATTTTATTTTATTTTATTTTATGTACCTCAAGTGTCCCAATAAAAGAGGGATTCCAGAGCAGAGTCCTTGGAAGGGACAACTGGATATCCCCACCTCTGTTTAAGTTTGGGGGCCTAGGGGCATGGCAAGTCCAATAGGCGGGCTCTTGATTCAGACAATGAGAGGCCTTCCTTGAGGACAGGGCTCATGCTGAGGGTCACAATGCCTATTTGTGCCCAACAAGGCCCTCAAACATGGGAAGTGCCTCATGGGCCACGCTGGATTCTCCTACACTGAACGTTGGAGAATATGCCAACCACAAGGTTTCCAGCCATGGCGAAGGAAGAGTTGTGATTTCTGCATCACGTACTCCCCTGGACAGTATTTGGAGTTTAGGTCTAGGTTCTGAAACCCGAAAACTGAAGTTGGAAGAGATGAAGACCTAAGGACCTGATGGGTCCAATGAGCTCAGTGTGCGGCCAGCTGTTGAGCGTAAGTCTGGAGGTATGGGCTCATGCTGTGTCAGACAAGGCATTAGACAGGGTAGACTGTATATTTGGGGTGCAGTCGAGTGGCGTTCAGTTGATGCTCATTCGGGTTTCTAGGGAGCTCCTTCAGGCAACGTTTTTCTTCTGGAGGGCAGGCAGTGTGCTGCATTATGGCCCCAGTATTGCCAAACTGTAGGGCATTTGGGGAATGGGTGTGAGGACGGTAGTCTGAGAACACAAGCTAGGCTTAGTTTTGGGGGTGAGTTCACAGAAGGCACACTCTGCAGAGCTGAATCAAGATCTCATGCACCTGAAGTCAGGGCGAATATCAGACGTTTGCTCAGGTTGGAGTTATTGTCCATGATGGCCCCTTTATCAAGAGGAGCGTCTAAGAGGCCATGTAGATTTTCTCACAATGGGAGTTGTGAGATGCTCCAGACTGCAAAGATTTCTTCTGTGGGACACTTGAGACGTGTTGGATGGCTCTAGGATGTCCCATGTGGAACGACTCCAGAGTAGGGTTCTAAGGATGGATGCCTGGGCAGCCCGCCTCCCATTCTAGTTGTCTCCTAGTAACAAGGCAGGTTTGATCTGCAGGCCCTGGGGGAGAAACCAAGGGGGTTGAGTTGACATGGACTCTCCCGACGATAGATCATAATGTGGGTTCAAGTCCATGGAGACCTTGGAATGGGGCGCTTGATCCGGGGCCCTGAAAGATTCTCCTAAACAGAGGTTTTGATAGAGCTCCAAAGAGTACATTTCCTATGTGGAGACGAGATTTTTCTGATGAGTGCCTCAGTAATCCCCCGTATGCTGGTATTGGAAACCAGACCTCTGAGGAGAGATGACTGGAAACAAAAGCAATGGATCTGATTAGGGCCTAAGTGCCTGTCCAGTTCAACCTTATTCTATAGGGATATCTGTCTCTGGGTCTGAGTGGAGGTAGTTTCCTAACTTGTGAAAGATCATCCCTGTTTGTCCTGGGCAGCCAAGACTATTGGGATGGCCTCGGGGAGTTGGAGGATTCTCCTAATCTATAGGGTTGTGGCCAATGGAAATGGCAGAATTCACCTGGAGAGGGAAGCCACAGTTCTGAGGTGTGGCTCCAGGGGCCCCAGCTTGGATGGTGTGTGGGCCAGGACTGTGGGAACAGAAGTTTGAAAACACAAACTCAGCTTAGATTTGGGGATGTATGTATGAAGGTTCGATCTACAGACCGTGAGAATTTTCCGGGCTATGAACAAAGGGCGAGTATGTGGCGCTTGCTCAAGCTTTTGTCTCTGGATTTTGTGTCAACGGTGGCCGTGGAATGTCAGGGTGTCCTCAAGGGCCATGGACAATTCTTTCTCTGGTGATTTGGCCTGATTCCAAGTGGTTGGGATCATTCTGTGGATGGGAAGAGTCCTTTTGGTATTTTTTTTTTTTTTTACCTCAGGTGTCCCACCAAAGAGGGATTCCAGAGTAGAGCCTGAGTAGGGGTGACTAGACATCTCGAACTCTGGTAGAGATTGGGGGACTAAGGGCTTGGCAAGCCCCATATGTGGGCTGTTGTTCCAGTCACTAAGAGGCTTTACATGAGGATAGGGCTCACGCTGAGGGTCACAATGTGTGTTTGTGCAAATTGTGGTCCTCAGGGATAGGTGGGGCCTCATAGTCCATGCTGCCTTCTCCTAAAATGAACATTGGACAACGTGCCAACCACTAGGTTTCTTGCCAAGGCGAAGGAGAAGTTTTGATTCTTGCATCACGTTCACTTATGAGCAGTGACTGGAGATAAGGTCTAGGTTCTGAAGGTGAAAACTGAGGTTGGGTAGAGATGATGGCCTAAAGCCATTGTGGGTGTGATATGCTCTGTGTACGGCCAGCTGTCTGGGTGTTGGACTGGAGGTCTGCCCTCAGGCTGTGTCAGACAGGGCTTTAGTGCACAGGCTAGACTGTATAATTGGGGTATGGTCGAGTGGCATGCAGGTTGTTACTCATTTGGCGTTTCTGGTTAGCACTATAGGGCAACATTTTTCTTCTGGAGGGCAGGCAGAGTGCTGCATTGTGTCTCCAGAATTGCCAAACTGGAGGGGTGTGGCCAGGATTGTGAGGAAGGAAGTCTGAAAACACAAGCTAGCACGAGTTTTGGGGCCAAGAGCATGGCAGGCCCACTCTGCAGAGGCTGAATCGAGATCTCTTGCAGGTGAGGTCAGGGCGAGTATCAGATGTTGCCTCAAGCTGGAGTTTGTGTCCATGACGGCCCCTTCCTGAAGGGGGTGGGGGCATCATGAGGCCAGGGAGGTTTCCCTACGCTGGGAGTTGTGAGCTGCTCCAAACTTCAAAGTTTCCTTCTTCAGGACAGTCGAGTACTATTGGATGGTTCCAGGATGCCCCATACAGAAAGACTCGAGAGCAGGGGCCTAAGCATGGATGCCGAGAAACACCAACTGACCTTCCCATTGCCTGGTCGAGACAAGGCACGCTCAATCTGCGGGCTCTTGGGTGAGCTACCCAGAAGGCTGAGTTTAAATGGACTCTCCTGAGGATGAGTCATAATGTGGGTTGGTGGCCATGGAGACCTTGGAATGTGGCAGTAGCTAAGGGACTCTGCAGGATTCTCCAACGCGAAGGGCTTGACACAACTCCAACAAGGAAGCTTCCCATGTGGAGATGAGAGGTCTTCTGTCTGGTGCCTCAGGAAATCCCCGTATGCTGGTCTTCGAACCCAGGCCTCTGAGGAGTGATACCTGGACACCAAAGCAAGAGTTCATAATAGGGCCTAGGGGCCTGTCTGGTTCAATCTTCTGTCTCTGCGGATATCTGTCTGTGTGTCTGCATGGAGGTTGTTGTTGCTCAGCTGGTGTCATAATGCCCCTATTTGTCCAGTGCGGCTTGCGGTAGTGAAAAGTCCTTGGGGACCTTGAGGTTTCTACTATTTTGTAGAGTTGTGGCCAATGGAATGGGCAGTTTCTTAGGAGAGAGCAGGCACAGTTCTGTGGTGTGCCTCCAGAGACCCCAGCCTAGAGGCTGTGTGGGCCATGGCTGTGCAGACAGACATCCAAAACCCTAACTCAGCTCAGGTTTGGGGCCAAGGTTACGGCAGGCCTGATCTACAGTCCATGAGGGGAGCTCCTCTGGATATGAAAGAAGGGTGAGAGGGAGGCGTCGCTCAGGCTTTTGTCTCTGGATGTTTTGTCCACAATGGCCGTTTAATGTAGGAGTTGCCTCATGGGGCGTAGAAGTCTCCCTCTCTGGTAGTTTGTCCAGCCCCCAAGAGTTTGGGGTCATTCTGTGGGAAGGGAAGTGTCCTGTTTTCTGCTTCATGTGTCCCCCCAGGAGAGGGATTCTAGAGCACAGCAGTGGGTACTGACAACTGAAATTCTCGCCATCTGGTTAAGCCTGGGGGCCTATGGATATGACAAGCCCCATATGCAGGATCTTGGTCCAGCCACTGAGAGGCGTTACTTTAATACGGGACTCACGCTGCAGGTCACAATGCATGTCTGTGCCCTAGGCGGCCCTCAAGCACTGGCGTGGCCTTTCGGACAATGCAGGTTTTCCCACATTGAACGTTGGACAACATGCCAACCAAAAGGTTTCTGGCCATGGGGAAGGAGGAATTCTAATTTCTGCATCACGTTCACCCCTGGGCAGTGATTGGAGATAAGGTCTAGGTTCTGAAGCCTGAAAACTGATGTTGGGAAGAGATGACGACCTACAGCCATAGCGGGTCCTATGTGTCCAGGTTGGGGCCAGCTGTCTGGGTGTCGTTTGGGATGTCTTGTCTCAGGCTGTGCCAGACAGGGCATTAGTATACAGGGTGGGCTGTATAATTGCTTTACAATCGAGTGGCATGCATTAGAAAATCATTTGGGGTTTCTTATTAGCAGCATAGGGCAAAGTTTTTCTTCTGGAGGGCAGGCAGAGTGCTGCATTGTGGCTTCGGAATTCCCAAACTGGAGGGCTTGTGGGCCAGGAGAGTGAGGACGGAAGTCTGAGAACACAAGCTAGGCTTAGGTTTCGGGGCAAGGACAGGGCAGGCACACTCTGCAGAGCTGCATTGAGATCTCATGCGTCTGAAGTCAGGTCGAGGATCAGACTTTGGCTCAGGTTTGAGTTTCTGTCCATGTTGGCCCCTTCAGGAAGGGGGGGCATTATGAGGCCATGGGGGTTTTCTCACTATTGGAGTTGTGAGATGCCCCAAACCGCAAGGATTCCTTCTGTGAGACAATTAAGATTTGTTGGATGGCTCCAGGACGTCTTATAAGGTATTTTTCCAGAACAGGGTTCTAAGTATGGATGACTGGGCAGCCAGCCTCACATTCCACTTGTCTCCTAGCAACAAGAAACGTTTGATCTGCTGGCTTGGGGTAGCAACAGAGGGGGCTGAGTTGAAATGGACTTTCCTGAGGATGGTCTTAATGTTGGTTTGAGTCCATGGAGACCTTGGTATGGGGCAGTGGCACCAGGGCCCTGAACGATTCTCCTAACCTGAGGTTATGACAAAGCTCCAATGAGCAAGTTTTCCATGGGGAGACGAGATTTTTCTTATTGGTGCCTCAGGAAACCACCATATGCTGGTATTGGAAACGAGGCCTCTGAGGAGAGATGCCTGGAAACCAAAGCAATGGATCTGATTAGGGCTAAGGGGCCTGTCCGGTTTAATATTCTTCTCTGGGGACATCTGTTGTCTGAGTGGAGGTAGTTGCTCAGCTGGTTTGAGATCACCCCTGTTTGTCCTGGGCGGCCTACACTATTGGGATGGCCTCGGTGACTTTGGAGGTTTTTCCTAATTTGCAAGGTTGTGGCCATGGAATGGGAAGGATTCCCTTGAAAGGGAAGCACAGTCCTGAGGTGTGGCTCCAGGGACCCAAGTGTGGAGCGTGTGTGGTCCAGGGCTATTTGGACAAACGTCTGAAAACACAAACTCCACTTAGGTTGGGGGATGTAGGTATGGCCGGCCCTATCTATAGACCATGAGGAGAACTCTTCGGGATATGAACAAAGGGCGAATGTGAGGTGCTTGCTCATGCTTTTTTTTTTTTTTTTTCTGGAAATGTGTCACCGATTGCCATGGAATATCAGGGTGTCCTCATGTGCCATCGATGAGGCTCCCTTTCTGGGGATTTGACCCGAACCCAAGAGTTTGGGGTCATTCTGTGGGAAGGGAGGAGGCCTTTCTTTTTTTTTTTTTTTTTGTTCATTTTTTTTATTTATTTATTTTTTTTTTACCTCAGGTGGACCACCAAAAGAGGGATTCCAGAGCAGAGTCCTGGGGAGGGGCGACTGGACAACCAGACCTCTGCTTAATATTGGGACCTAAGAACATGGCAAGTCCCATTTGTGGGATCTTGGTCCAGACACTGAGAGGCCTTTCTTGAGTATAGGTCTCACACTGAGTTTCACAATGTGTTTTTGTGCCCAAGGAGCCCCTCAAGTCAGGGCGTGGCCTAATGTGCCATGCTGGTGTCTCCTAGACTGAACGTTGCACAATATGGCAACCACAAGTTTTCTGGCCATGGGGAAGATGGAGTTCTAATTTCTGCAACACTTTCACTCCTGGACTGTGATTGGATTTAAGGTCTAGGTTCTGAAGCCTGAAAACTGAGGTTGGGAAGAGATGAAGACCTAAGGCCATGGTGTGTCTGATGTGCTCAGTGTTCGGCCAGCTGTTGAGTGTGGGTTGGGAGGTGCAGGCTCAGGCTGTGGCAGACAGGTAATTAGTGCCCAGGCTATACTGTATCATTGGGGTGCAGTCGAGTTTCGTGCAGGATGGTACTCATTTGTGGTTACTGGGTAGCCCCAGAGGGCAACGTTTTTCTTCTGGAGGGAAGACACAGTGCCACATAGTGGCTCCAGAATTCCCAAACTGGAAGGCTTGTGGGCCAGGAGTGTGAGGAAAAAATTCTGAGAACACAAGCCAGACTTAGATTTCGGGGTGAGGGGACGGCAGGCACCCACTGCAGAGATGATTCGAGATCCCGTATACCTGAAGACAGAGCTAGGATCAGACGTTGGCTTAGGTCGGAGTTTCTGTCCATGAAGGCCCCTTCATGAAGGGGAGGGTGTCACGAGGACATGGAGGTTTTCCCACGATGGGAATTGTGAGATGCTCCAAACCGCAATGATTCCTTCTGTGGGACAGTCGAGACCTGTTGGATGGCTCCAGGACATCCCATAAGGAAGTTATCCAGAGCAGGGTTCTAAGGATGGATGCCTGGGCAGCCTGCCTCCCATTCCAGGTGTCTCATAGCGCCAAGGCAAGTTCGATCTGCTGGATCTAGGGGAGCAACCGAGGCGGGTGTGTTGAAATGGGTGAGTTGAGGATGGGTCATAATGTGCATTTGTGTCCATGTAGACCTTGGAATGGGGTGCTTGATCCGGGGCCTTGAGGGATGTTCATAACCGGAGGTTTTGATGGGCTCTAAAGAGTGCGTTTCCTATGTAGAGAAGAGAATTGTTTTGATGAGTGCCTAAGGAATCTCCCATATGCTGGGATTGGAAACCAGGCCTCTGAGGAGAGATGACTGGAAACAAAAGCAATGGATATGATTAGGGCCTAGGTGCCTGTCCGGTTCAATCTCTTTCCTGAGGATACGTGTCTACGGATCTGAGGGGATGTATTGCTCAGCTTGTGTCAGATCGCCCCTGTTTGTCCTGGGCAGCCTATAATATTGGGATGGCCTCGGGACTTTGGAGTTTCTCCTCATCTATAGGGTTGTGGCCAATGGAATGGGCAGAAATCCCCTGGAGAGGGCAGGCACAGTTCTGAGTTTGGCTCTAGGGGCCCAGCCTTGAGGCTGTGTGGGCCAGGCCTGTGGGGACAAAAGTCTGAAAACACAAACTCCGCTTAGGATTGGGGACATAGTTATGGCACGCCCAATCTACAGACCGTGATAACACTTCGGGATATGAAAAAGGGTGAGTTTGAGGTGCTTGCTCAGGTTTTGTCTCTGGATTTGTGTCAACAATGTGGGTGGAATGCTGGCGTGGCCTCATGGGTTGTGGACGGCTTTCCTTCTGTGAGGATTTGACCCGATCCCAAGAGTTTGGGTACATTCTGTGGGAAGGGAGGAGTCCTTTCTGTTTTTTATTTTATTTTATTTTATTTTATTTTATTTTATTTTATTTTATTTTATTTTATTTTATATTTTTTTTATGTACCTCAAGTGTCCCAATAAAAGAGGGATTCCAGAGCAGAGACCTTGGGAGAGACAACTGGATAACCCCACCGCTGTTTAAGTTTGGGGCCTAAGGGCATGGCAAGTCCAATATGTGGGCTCTTGATTCAGACACTGAGAGGCCTTCCTTGAGGACAGGGCTCATGCTGAGGGTCACAATGCCTATTTGTGCCAAACAAGGCCCTCAAGCATGGGAAGTGCCTCATGGGCCATGCTGGATTCTCCTACACTGAACGTTGGAGAATATGCCAACCACAAGGTTTCCAGCCATGGCGAAGGAAGAGTTGTGATTTCTGCATCACGTTCACCCCTGGAAGGGATTGGAGTTTAGGTCTAGGTTCTGAAACCCGAAAACTGAGGTTGAGAATAGATGAAGACCTAAGGACCTGATGGGTCCAATGAGCTCAGTGTGCGGCAGGCTGTTGAGCGTAGGTCTGGAGGTGTGGGCTCATGCTGTGTCAGACAAGGCATTAGACAGGGTAGACTGTATATTTGGGGTGAAGTCGAGTGGCGTTCAGTTGATCCTCATTCGGGTTTCTAGGTAGCTCCATAAGGCAACGTTTTTCTTCTGGAGGGCAGGCAGAGTGCTGCATTGTGGCCCCAGTATTGCCAAACTGTAGGGCTTTTGGGCCAGGGGTGTGAGGACGGTAGTCTGAGAACACAAGCTAGGCTTAGTTTTTGGGGTGAGGGCACAGAAGGCACACTCTGCAGAGCTGAATCAAGATCTCATGCACCTGAAGTCAGGGCGAATATAAGACGTTTGCTCAGGTTGGAGTTTCTGTCCATGATGGCCTCTTTATAAAGTGGAGCGTCTCAAGAGGCCATGTAGATTTTCTCACAATGGGAGTTGTGAGATGCTCCAGACTACAAAGATTCCTTCTGTGGGACACTTGAGACGTGTTGGATGGCTCTAGGATGTCCCATGTGGAACGACACCAGAGTAGGGTTCTAAGGATGGATGCCTGGGCAGCCCGCCTCCCATTCTAGTTGTCTCCGAGCAACAAGGCAGGTTTGATCTGCAGGCCCTGGGGGAGAAACCAAGGGGGTTGAGTTGACATGGACTCTCCCGACGATAGATCATAATGTGGGTTCAAGTCCATGGAGACCTTGGAATGGGGCGCTTGATCCGGGGCCCTGAAAGATTCTCCTAAACAGAGGTTTTGATAGAGCTCCAAAGAGTACATTTCCTATGTGGAGACGAGATTTTTCTGATGAGTGCCTCAGTAATCCCCCGTATGCTGGTATTGGAAACCAGGCCTCTGAGGAGAGATGACTGGAATCAAAAGCAATGGATCTGATTAGGGCCTAAGTGCCTGTCCAGTTCAATCTTATTCTATGGGGATATCTGTCTCTGGGTCTGAGTGGAGGTAGTTTCCTAACTTGTGAAAGATCATCCCTGTTTGTTCTGGGCAGCCAACACTATTGGGATGGCCTCGGGGAGTTTGGAGGATTCTCCTAATCTATAGGTTTGTGGCCAATGGAAATGGCAGAATTCCCCTGGAGAGGGAAGCCACAGTTCTGAGGTGTGGCTCCAGGGGCCCCAGCTTGGATGGTGTGTGGGCCAGGACTGTGGGGACAGAAGTCTGAAAACACAAACTCAGCTTAGATTTGGGGATGTATGTATGAAGGTTCGATCTACAGACTGTGAGAATTTTCCGGGCTATGAACAAAGGGCGAGTATGTGGCGCTTGCTCAGGCTTTTGTCTCTGGATTTTGTGTCAACGGTGGCCGTGGAATGTCGGGGTGTCCTCAAGGGCCATGGACAATTCTTTTTCTGGTGATTTGGCCTGATCCCAAGGGGTTGGGATCATTCTGTGGATGGGAAGAGTCCTTTCTGTATTTTTTTTTTTACCTCAGGTGTGCCACCAAAGAGGGATTCCAGAGTAGAGCCCTGAGTAGGGGTGACTGGACATCTCGAACTCTGGTAGAGATTGGGGGACTAAGGGCTTGGCAAGCCCCATATGTGGGCTGTTGTTCCAGTCACTAAGAGGCTTTACATGAGGTTAGGGCTCACGCTGAGAGTCACAATGTGTGTTTGTGCAAATTGTGGTCCTCAGGGATAGGTGGGGCCTCATAGTCCATGCTGCTTTCTCCTACAATGAACATTGGACAACATGCCAACCACTAGGTTTCGTGCCAAGGCGAAGGAGAAGTTCTGATACTTGCATCACGTTCACTCCTGAGCAGTGACTGGAGATAAGGTCTAGGTTCTGAAGGTGAAAACTGAGGTTGGGTAGAGATGATGGCCTAAAGCCATTGTGGGTGTGATATGCTCTGTGTACGGCCAGCTGTCTGGGTGTTGGACTGGTGGTCTGCCCTCAGGCTGTGTCAGACAGGGCTTTAGTGCACAGGCTAGACTGTATAATTGGGGTATGGTCGAGTGGCATGCAAATTGTTACTCATTTGGCGTTTCTGGTTAGCCCTATAGGGCAACATTTTTCTTCTGGAGGGCAGGCAGAGTGCTGCATTGTGTCTCCAGAATTGCCAAACTGGAGGGGTGTGGCCAGGATTGTGAGGAAGGAAGTCTGAAAACACAAGCTAGCACGAGTTTTGGGGCCAAGAGCATGGCAGGCCCACTCTGCAGAGGCTGAATCGAGATCTCCTGCAGGTGAGGTCAGGGCGAGTATCAGATGTTGCCTCAAGCTGGAGTTTGTGTCCATGACGGCCCCTTCCTGAAGGGGGTGGGGGCATCATGAGGCCAGGGAGGTTTCCCTACGCTGGGAGTTGTGAGCTGCTCCAAACTTCAAATTTCCTTCTTCAGGACAGTCGAGTACTATTGGATGGTTCCAGGATGCCCCATACAGAAAGACTCGAGAGCAGGGGCCTAAGCATGGATGCCGAGAAACACGAACTCACCTTCCCATTGCCTGGTCGAGACAAGGCACGCTCAATCTGTGGGCTCTTGGGTGAGCTACCCAGAAGGCTGAGTTTAAATGGACTCTCCTGAGGATGAGTCATAATGTGGGTTGGTAGCCATGGAGACCTTGAAATGTGGCAGTAGCTAAGGGACTCTGCAGTATTGTCCAACGCGAAGGGCTTGACACAACTCCAACAAGGAAGCTTACCATGTGGAGATGAGAGGTCTTCTGTCTGGTGCCTCAGGAAAGCCCCGTATGCTGGTCTTCGAACCCAGGCCTCTGAGGAGTGATACCTGGACACCAAAGCAAGAGTTCATAATAGGGCCTAGGGGCCTGTCTGGTTCAATCTTCTGTCTCTGCGGATATCTGTCTGTGTGTCTGCATGGAGGTAGTAGTTGCTCAGCTGGTGTCATAATGCCCCTATTTGTCCAGTGCGGCTTGCGGTAGTGGGATGTCCTTGGGGACCTTGAGGTTTCTACTATTTTGTAGAGTTGTGGCCAATGGAATGGGCAGTTTCTTAGGAGAGAGCAGGCACAGTTCTGTGGTGTGGCTCCAGAGACCCCAGGCTGGAGGCTGTGTGGGCCATGGCTGTGCAGACAGACATCCAAAAACACTAACTCAGCTCAGGTTTGGGGCCGAGGTTACGGCAGGCCTGATCTACAGTCCATGAGGGAAGCTCCTCTGGATATGAAAGAAGGGTGAGAGGGAGGCAGTCGCTCAGGCTTTTGTCTCTGGATGTTTTGTCCACAATGGCCGTTTAATGTAGGAGTTGCCTCATGGGTCGTAGAAGTCTCTCTCTCTGGTAGTTTGTCCAGCCCCCAAGAGTTTGGGGTCATTCTGTGGGAAGGAAAGTGTCCTGTTTTCTGCTTCATGTGTCCCCCCAGGAGAGGGATTCTAGAGCACAGCAGTGGGTACTGACAACTGGAATACTCGCCCTCTGGTTAAGCCTGGGGGCCTATGGATATGACAAGCCCCATATGCAGGATCTTGGTCCAGCCACTGAGAGGCGTTACTTTAATACGGGACTCACGCTGCAGGTCACAATGCATGTCTGTGCCCTAGGCGGCCCTCAAGCACTGGCGTGGCCTTTCGGACAATGCAGGTTTTCCCACATTGAACGTTGGACAACATGCCAACCACAAGGTTTCTGGCATGGGGAAGGAGGAATTCTAATTTCTGCATCACGTTCACCCCTGGGCAGTGATTGGAGATAAGGTCTAGGTTCTGAAGCCTGAAAACCGAGGTTGGGAAGAGATGACGACCTACAGCCATAGCGGGTCCTATGTGTCCAGGTTGGAGCCCGCTGTCTGGGTGTCGTTTGGGATGTCTTGTCTCAGGCTGTGCCAGACAGGGCATTAGTATACAGGGTGGGCTGTATAATTGCTTTACAATCGAGTGGCATGCATTAGAAAATCATTTGGGGTTTCTTATTAGCAGCATAGGGCAAAGTTTTTCTTCTGGAGGGCAGGCAGATTGCTGCATTGTGGCTTCGGAATTCCCAAACTGGAGGGCTTGTGGGCCAGGAGAGTGAGGACGGAAGTCTGAGAACACAAGCTAGGCTTAGGTTTCACGGCAAGGACAGGGCAGGCACACTCTGCAGAGCTGCATTGAGATCTCATGCGTCTGAAGTCAGGTCGAGGATCAGACTTCGGCTCAGGTTTGAGTTTCTGTCCATGTTGGCCCCTTCAGGAAGGGGGGGCATTATGAGGCCATGGGGGTTTTCTCACTATTGGAGTTGTGAGATGCCCCAAACCGCAAGGATTCCTTCTGTGAGACAATTAAGATTTGTTGGATGGCTCCAGGACGTCTTATAAGGTATTTTTCCAGAACAGGGTTCTAAGTATGGATGCCTGGGCAGCCAGCCTCACATTCCAATTGTCTCCTAGCAACAAGAAACGTTTGATCTGCTGGCTTGGGGTAGCAACAGAGGGGGCTGAGTTGAAATGGACTTTCCTGAGGATGGTCTTAATGTTGGTTTGAGTCCATGGAGACCTTGGTATGGGGCAGTGGCACCAGGGCCCTGAAGGATTCTCCTAACCTGAGGTTATGACAAAGCTCCAATGAGCAAGTTTTCCATGGGGAGACGAGATTTGTTCTTATTGGTGCCTCAGGAAACCACCATATGCTGGTATTGGAAACGAGGCCTCTGAGGAGAGATGCCTGGAAACCAAAGCAATGGATCTGATTAGGGCCTAGGGACCTGTCCGGTTCAATATTCTTCTCTGGGGACATCTGTTGTCTGAGTGGAGGTAGTTGCTCAGCTGGTTTGAGATTACCCCTGTTTGTCCTGGGCGGCCTACACTATTGGGATGGCCTCGGTGACTTTGGAGGTTTTTCCTAATTTGCAAGGTTGTGGCCAATGGAATGGGAAGGATTCCCTTGAAAGGGAAGCACAGTCCTGAGGTGTGGCTCTAGGGACCCAAGTGTGGAGCGTGTGTGGTCCAGGGCTATTTGGACAAAAGTCTGAAAACACAAACTCCACTTAGGTTGGGGGATGTAGGTATGGCCGCCCCTATCTATAGACTGTGAGGAGAACTCTTCGGGATATGAACAAAGGGCGAATGTGAGGTGCTTGCTCATGCTTTTTTTTTTTTTTTTTTCTGGAAATGTGTGACCGATTGCCATGGAATGTCAGGGTGTCCTCATGGGCCATCGATGAGGCTCCCTTTCTGGGGATTTGACCCGATCCCAAGAATTTGGGGTCATTCTGTGGGAAGGGAGGAGGCCTTTCTTTTTTTTTTTTTTTGTTCATTTTTTTTATTTTTATTTTTTTTTTTACCTCAGGTGGACCACCAAAAGAGGGATTCCAGAGCAGAGTCCTGGGGAGGGGCGACTGGACAACCAGAACTCTGCTTAACATTGGGACCTAAGAACATGGCAAGTCCCATTTGTGGGATCTTGGTCCAGACACTGAGAGGCCTTTCTTGAGTATAGGTCTCACACTGAGTTTCACAATGTGTTTTTGTGCCCAAGGAGCCCCTCAAGTCAGGGCGTGGCCTAATGTGCCATGCTGGTGTCTCCTACACTGAACGTTGCACAATATGGCAACCACAAGTTTTCTGGCCATGGGGAAGATGGAGTTCTAATTTCTGCAACACTTTCACTCCTGGACTGTGATTGGATTTAAGGTCTAGGTTCTGAAGCCTGAAAACTGAGGTTGGGAAGAGATGAAGACCTAAGGCCATGGTGTGTCTGATATGCTCAGTGTTCGGCCAGCTGTTGAGTGTGGGTTGGGAGGTGCAAGCTCAGGCTGTTACAGACAGGGAATTAGTGCCCAGGCTATACTGTATCATTGGGGTGCAGTCGAGTTTCGTGCAGGATGGTACTCATTTGTGGTTACTGGGTAGCCCCAGAGGGCAACGTTTTTCTTCTGGAGGGAAGACACAGTGCCACATAGTGGCTCCAGAATTCCCAAACTGGAAGGCTTGTGGGCCAGGAGTGTGAGGAAAAAATTCTGAGAACACAAGCCAGACTTAGATTTCGGGGTGAGGGGACGGCAGGCACCCACTGCAGAGATGATTCGAGATCCCGTATACCTGAAGACAGAGCTAGGATCAGACGTTGGCTTAGGTCGGAGTTTCTGTCCATGAAGGCCCCTTCATGAAGGGGAGGGTGTCACGAGGACATGGAGGTTTTCCCACGATGGGAATTGTGAGATGCTCCAAACCGCAATGATTCCTTCTGTGGGACAGTCGAGACCTGTTGGATGGCTCCAGGACATCCCATAAGGAAGTTATCCAGAGCAGGGTTCTAAGGATGGATGCCTGGGCAGCCTGCCTCCCATTCCAGGTGTCTCATAGCGCCAAGGCAAGTTCGATCTGCTGGATCTAGGGGAGCAACCGAGGCGGGTGTGTTGAAATGGGTGAGTTGAGGATGGGTCATAATGTGCATTTGTGTCCATGTAGACCTTGGAATGGGGTGCTTGATCCGGGGCCTTGAGGGATGTTCATAACCGGAGGTTTTGATGGGCTCTAAAGAGTGCGTTTCCTATGTAGAGAAGAGAATTGTTTTGATGAGTGCCTATGGAATCTCCCATTTGCTGGGATTGGAAACCAGGCCTCTGAGGAGAGAAGACTGGAAACAAAAGCAATGGATATGATTAGGGCCTAGGTGCCTGTCCGGTTCAATCTCTTTCCTGAGGATACGTGTCTACGGATCTGAGGGGATGTATTGCTCAGCTTGTGTCAGATCGCCCCTGTTTGTCCTGGGCAGCCTATAATATTGGGATGGCCTCGGGACTTTGGAGTTTCTCCTCATCTATAGGGTTGTGGCCAATGGAATGGGCAGAAATCCCCTGGAGAGGGCAGGCACAGTTCTGAGTTTGGCTCTAGGGGCCCAGCCTTGAGGCTGTGTGGGCCAGGCCTGTGGGGACAAAAGTCTGAAAACACAAACTCCGCTTAGGATTGGGGACATAGTTATGGCACGCCCAATCTACAGACCGTGATAACACTTCGGGATATGAAAAAGGGTGAGTTTGAGGTGCTTGCTCGGGTTTTGTCTCTGGATTTGTGTCAACAATGTGGGTGGAATGCTGGCGTGGCCTCATGGGTTGTGGACGGCTTTCCTTCTGTGAGGATTTGACCCGATCCCAAGAGTTTGGGTACATTCTGTGGGATGGGAGGAGTCCTTTCTGTTTTTTATTTTATTTTATTTTATTTTATTTTATTTTATTTTATTTTATTTTATATTTTATTTTATGTACCTCAAGTGTCCCAATAAAAGAGGGATTCCAGAGCAGAGTCCTTGGGAGAGACAACTGGATAACCCCACCGCTGTTTAAGTTTGGGGGCCTAAGGGCATGGCAAGTCCAATATGTGGGCTCTTGATTCAGACACTGAGAGGCCTTCCTTGAGGACAGGGCTCATGCTGAGGGTCACAATGCCTATTTGTGCCAAACAAGGCCCTCAAGCATGGGAAGTGCCTCATGGGCCATGCTGGATTCTCCTACACTGAACGTTGGAGAATATGCCAACCACAAGGTTTCCAGCCATGGCGAAGGAAGAGTTGTGATTTCTGCATCACGTTCACCCCTGGAAGGGATTGGAGTTTAGGTCTAGGTTCTGAAACCCGAAAACTGAGGTTGAGAATAGATGAAGACCTAAGGACCTGATGGGTCCAATGAGCTCAGTGTGCGGCAGGCTGTTGAGCGTAGGTCTGGAGGTGTGGGCTCATGCTGTGTCAGACAAGGCATTAGACAGGGTAGACTGTATATTTGGGGTGAAGTCGAGTGGCGTTCAGTTGATCCTCATTCGGGTTTCTAGGTAGCTCCATAAGGCAACGTTTTTCTTCTGGAGGGCAGGCAGAGTGCTGCATTGTGGCCCCAGTATTGCCAAACTGTAGGGCTTTTGGGCCAGGGGTGTGAGGACGGTAGTCTGAGAACACAAGCTAGGCTTAGTTTTTGGGGTGAGGGCACAGAAGGCACACTCTGCAGAGCTGAATCAAGATCTCATGCACCTGAAGTCAGGGCGAATATAAGACGTTTGCTCAGGTTGGAGTTTCTGTCCATGATGGCCTCTTTATAAAGTGGAGCGTCTCAAGAGGCCATGTAGATTTTCTCACAATGGGAGTTGTGAGATGCTCCAGACTACAAAGATTCCTTCTGTGGGACACTTGAGACGTGTTGGATGGCTCTAGGATGTCCCATGTGGAACGACACCAGAGTAGGGTTCTAAGGATGGATGCCTGGGCAGCCCGCCTCCCATTCTAGTTGTCTCCGAGCAACAAGGCAGGTTTGATCTGCAGGCCCTGGGGGAGAAACCAAGGGGGTTGAGTTGACATGGACTCTCCCGACGATAGATCATAATGTGGTTTCAAGTCCATGGAGACCTTGGAATGGGGCGCTTGATCCGGGGCCCTGAAAGATTCTCCTAAACAGAGGTTTTGATAGAGCTCCAAAGAGTACATTTCCTATGTGGAGACGAGATTTTTCTGATGAGTGCCTCAGTAATCCCCCGTATGCTGGTATTGGAAACCAGGCCTCTGAGGAGAGATGACTGGAATCAAAAGCAATGGATCTGATTAGGGCCTAAGTGCCTGTCCAGTTCAATCTTATTCTATGGGGATATCTGTCTCTGGGTCTGAGTGGAGGTAGTTTCCTAACTTGTGAAAGATCATCCCTGTTTGTCCTGGGCATCCAACACTATTGGGATGGCCTCGGGGAGTTTGGAGGATTCTCCTAATCTATAGGTTTGTGGCCAATGGAAATGGCAGAATTCCCCTGGAGAGGGAAGCCACAGTTCTGAGGTGTGGCTCCAGGGGCCCCAGTTTGGATGGTGTGTGGGCCAGGACTGTGGGGACAGAAGTCTGAAAACACAAACTCAGCTTAGATTTGGGGATGTATGTATGAAGGTTCGATCTACAGACTGTGAGAATTTTCCGGGCTATGAACAAAGGGCGAGTATGTGGCGCTTGCTCAGGCTTTTGTCTCTGGATTTTGTGTCAACGGTGGCCGTGGAATGTCGGGGTGTCCTCAAGGGCCATGGACAATTCTTTTTCTGGTGATTTGGCCTGATCCCAAGGGGTTGGGATCATTCTGTGGATGGGAAGAGTCCTTTCTGTATTTTTTTTTTTACCTCAGGTGTGCCACCAAAGAGGGATTCCAGAGTAGAGCCCTGAGTAGGGGTGACTAGACATCTCGAACTCTGGTTGAGATTGGGGGACTAAGGGCTTGGCAAGCCCCATATGTGGGCTGTTGTTCCAGTCACTAAGAGGCTTTACATGAGGTTAGGGCTCACGCTGAGGGTCACAATGTGTGTTTGTGCAAATTGTGGTCCTCAGGGATAGGTGGGGCCTCATAGTCCATGCTGCTTTCTCCTACAATGAACATTGGACAACATGCCAACCACTAGGTTTCGTGCCAAGGCGAAGGAGAAGTTCTGATACTTGCATCACGTTCACTCCTGAGCAGTGACTGGAGATAAGGTCTAGGTTCTGAAGGTGAAAACTGAGGTTGGGTAGAGATGATGGCCTAAAGCCATTGTGGGTGTGATATGCTCTGTGTACGGCCAGCTGTCTGGGTGTTGGACTGGTGGTCTGCCCTCAGGCTGTGTCAGACAGGGCTTTAGTGCACAGGCTAGACTGTATAATTGGGGTATGGTCGAGTGGCATGCAAATTGTTACTCATTTGGCGTTTCTGGTTAGCCCTATAGGGCAACATTTTTCTTCTGGAGGGCAGGCAGAGTGCTGCATTGTGTCTCCAGAATTGCCAAACTGGAGGGGTGTGGCCAGGATTGTGAGGAAGGAAGTCTGAAAACACAAGCTAGCACGAGTTTTGGGGCCAAGAGCATGGCAGGCCCACTCTGCAGAGGCTGAATCGAGATCTCCTGCAGGTGAGGTCAGGGCGAGTATCAGATGTTGCCTCAAGCTGGAGTTTGTGTCCATGACGGCCCCTTCCTGAAGGGGGTGGGGGCATCATGAGGCCAGGGAGGTTTCCCTACGCTGGGAGTTGTGAGCTGCTCCAAACTTCAAAGTTTCCTTCTTCAGGACAGTCGAGTACTATTGGATGGTTCCAGGATGCCCCATACAGAAAGACTCGAGAGCAGGGGCCTAAGCATGGATGCCGAGAAACACGAACTCACCTTCCCATTGCCTGGTCGAGACAAGGCACGCTCAATCTGTGGGCTCTTGGGTGAGCTACCCAGAAGGCTGAGTTTAAATGGACTCTCCAGAGGATGAGTCATAATGTGGGTTGGTAGCCATGGAGACCTTGAAATGTGGCAGTAGCTAAGGGACTCTGCAGTATTGTCCAACGCGAAGGGCTTGACACAACTCCAACAAGGAAGCTTCCCATGTGGAGATGAGAGGTCTTCTGTCTGGTGCCTCAGGAAAGCCCCGTATGCTGGTCTTCGAACCCAGGCCTCTGAGGAGTGATACCTGGACACCAAAGCAAGAGTTCATAATAGGGCCTAGGGGCCTGTCTGGTTCAATCTTCTGTCTCTGCGGATATCTGTCTGTGTGTCTGCATGGAGGTAGTAGTTGCTCAGCTGGTGTCATAATGCCCCTATTTGTCCAGTGCGGCTTGCGGTAGTGGGATGTCCTTGGGGACCTTGAGGTTTCTACTATTTTGTAGAGTTGTGGCCAATGGAATGGGCAGTTTCTTAGGAGAGAGCAGGCACAGTTCTGTGGTGTGGCTCCAGAGACCCCAGGCTGGAGGCTGTGTGGGCCATGGCTGTGCAGACAGACATCCAAAAACACTAACTCAGCTCAGGTTTGGGGCCGAGGTTACAGCAGGCCTGATCTACAGTCCATGAGGGGAGCTCCTCTGTATATGAAAGAAGGGTGAGAGGGAGGCAGTCGCTCAGGCTTTTGTCTCTGGATGTTTTGTCCACAATGGCCGTTTAATGTAGGAGTTGCCTCATGGGTCGTAGAAGTCTCCCTCTCTGGTAGTTTGTCCAGCCCCCAAGAGTTTGGGGTCATTCTGTGGGAAGGGAAGTGTCCTGTTTTCTGCTTCATGTGTCCCCCCAGGAGAGGGATTCTAGAGCACAGCAGTGGGTACTGACAACTGGAATACTCGCCCTCTGGTTAAGCCTGGGGGCCTATGGATATGACAAGCCCCATATGCAGGATCTTGGTCCAGCCACTGAGAGGCGTTACTTTAATACGGGACTCACGCTGCAGGTCACAATGCATGTCTGTGCCCTAGGCGGCCCTCAAGCACTGGCGTGGCCTTTCGGACAATGCAGGTTTTCCCACATTGAACGTTGGACAACATACCAACCACAAGGTTTCTGGCATGGGGAAGGAGGAATTCTAATTTCTGCATCACGTTCACCCCTTGGCAGTGATTGGAGATAAGGTCTATGTTCTGAAGCCTGAAAACCGAGGTTGGGAAGAGATGACGACCTACAGCCATAGCGGGTCCTATGTGTCCAGGTTGGGGCCCGCTGTCTGGGTGTCGTTTGGGATGTCTTGTCTCAGGCTGTGCCAGACAGGGCATTAGTATACAGGGTGGGCTGTATAATTGCTTTACAATCGAGTGGCATGCATTAGAAAATCATTTGGGGTTTCTTATTAGCAGCATAGGGCAAAGTTTTTCTTCTGGAGGGCAGGCAGAGTGCTGCATTGTGGCTTCGGAATTCCCAAACTGGAGGGCTTGTGGGCCAGGAGAGTAAGGACGGAAGTCTGAGAACACAAGCTAGGCTTAGGTTTCACGGCAAGGACAGGGCAGGCACACTCTGCAGAGCTGAATTGAGATCTCATGCGTCTGAAGTCAGGTCGAGGATCAGACTTTGGCTCAGGTTTGAGTTTCTGTCCATGTTGGCCCCTTCAGGAAGGGGGGGCATTATGAGGCCATGGGGGTTTTCTCACTATTGGAGTTGTGAGATGCCCCAAACCGCAAGGATTCCTTCTGTGGGACAATTAAGATTTGTTGGATGGCTCCAGGACGTCTTATAAGGTATTTTTCCAGAACAGGGTTCTAAGTATGGATGCCTGGGCAGCCAGCCTCACATTCCAATTGTCTCCTAGCAACAAGAAACGTTTGATCTGCTGGCTTGGGGTAGCAACAGAGGGGGCTGAGTTGAAATGGACTTTCCTGAGGATGGTCTTAATGTTGGTTTGAGTCTATGGAGACCTTGGTATGGGGCAGTGGCACCAGGGCCCTGAAGGATTCTCCTAACCTGAGGTTATGACAAAGCTCCAATGAGCAAGTTTTCCATGGGGAGACGAGATTTGTTCTTATTGGTGCCTCAGGAAACCACCATATGCTGGTATTGGAAACGAGGCCTCTGAGGAGAGATGCCTGGAAACCAAAGAAATGGATCTGATTAGGGCCTAGGGGCCTGTCCGGTTCAATATTCTTCTCTGGGGACATCTGTTGTCTGAGTGGAGGTAGTTGCTCAGCTGGTTTGAGATCACCCCTGTTTGTCCTGGGCGGCCTACACTATTGGGATGGCCTCGGTGACTTTGGAGGTTTTTCCTAATTTGCAAGGTTGTGGCCATGGAATGGGAAGGATTCCCTTGAAAGGGAAGCACAGTCCTGAGGTGTGGCTCCAGGGACCCAAGTGTGGAGCGTGTGTGGTCCAGGGCTATTTGGACAAAAGTCTGAAAACACAAACTCCACTTAGGTTGGGGGATGTAGGTATGGCCGCCCCTATCTATAGACCGTGAGGAAAACTCTTCGGGATATGAACAAAGGGCGAATGTGAGGTGCTTGCTCATGCTTTTTTTTTTTTTTTTTTTTTTCTGGAAATGTGTGACCGATTGCCATGGAGTGTCAGGGTGTCCTCATGGGCCATCGATGAGGCTCCCTTTCTGGGGATTTGACCCGATCCCAAGAGTTTGGGGTCATTCTGTGGGAAGGGAGGAGGCCTTTCTTTTTTTTTTTTTTTGTTCATTTTTTTTATTTTTATTTTTTTTACCTCAGGTGGACCACCAAAAGAGGGATTCCAGAGCAGAGTCCTGGGGAGGGGCTACTGGACAACCAGACCTCTGCTTAACATTGGGACCTAAGAACATGGCAAGTCCTATTTGTGGGATCTTGGTCCAGACACTGAGAGGCCTTTCTTGAGTATAGGTCTCACACTGAGTTTCACAATGTGTTTTTGTGCCCAAGGAGCCCCTCAAGTCAGGGCGTGGCCTAATGTGCCATGCTGGTGTCTCCTAGACTGAACGTTGCACAATATGGCAACCACAAGTTTTCTGGCCATGGGGAAGAAGGAGTTCTAATTTCTGCAACACTTTCACTCCTGGACTGTGATTGGATTTAAGGTCTAGGTTCTGAAGCCTGAAAACTGAGGTTGGGAAGAGATGAAGACCTAAGGCCATGGTGTGTCTGATGTGCTCAGTGTTCGGCCAGCTGTTGAGTGTGGGTTGGGAGGTGCAGGCTCAGGCTGTTGCAGACAGGGAATTAGTGCCCAGGCTATACTGTATCATTGGGGTGCAGTCGAGTTTCGTGCAGGATGGTACTCATTTGTGGTTACTGGGTAGCCCCAGAGGGCAACGTTTTTCTTCTGGAGGGAAGACACAGTGCCACATAGTGGCTCCAGAATTCCCAAACTGGAAGGCTTGTGGGCCAGGAGTGTGAGGAAAAAATTCTGAGAACACAAGCCAGACTTAGATTTCGGGGTGAGGGGACGGCAGGCACCCACTGCAGAGATGATTCGAGATCCCGTATACCTGAAGACAGAGCTAGGATCAGACGTTGGCTTAGGTCGGAGTTTCTGTCCATGAAGGCCCCTTCATGAAGGGGAGGGTGTCACGAGGACATGGAGGTTTTCCCACGATGGGAATTGTGAGATGCTCCAAACCGCAATGATTCCTTCTGTGGGACAGTCGAGACCTGTTGGATGGCTCCAGGACATCCCATAAGGAAGTTATCCAGAGCAGGGTTCTAAGGATGGATGCCTGGGCAGCCTGCCTCCCATTCCAGGTGTCTCATAGCGCCAAGGCAAGTTCGATCTGCTGGATCTAGGGGAGCAACCGAGGCGGGTGTGTTGAAATGGGTGAGTTGAGGATGGGTCATAATGTGCATTTGTGTCCATGTAGACCTTGGAATGGGGTGCTTGATCCGGGGCCTTGAGGGATGTTCATAACCGGAGGTTTTGATGGGCTCTAAAGAGTGCGTTTCCTATGTAGAGAAGAGAATTGTTTTGATGAGTGCCTAAGGAATCTCCCATTTGCTGGGATTGGAAACCAGGCCTCTGAGGAGAGAAGACTGGAAACAAAAGCAATGGATATGATTAGGGCCTAGGTGCCTGTCCGGTTCAATCTCTTTCCTGAGGATACGTGTCTACGGATCTGAGGGGATGTATTGCTCAGCTTGTGTCAGATCGCCCCTGTTTGTCCTGGGCAGCCTATAATATTGGGATGGCCTCGGGACTTTGGAGTTTCTCCTCATCTATAGGGTTGTGGCCAATGGAATGGGCAGAAATCCCCTGGAGAGGGCAGGCACAGTTCTGAGTTTGGCTCTAGGGGCCCAGCCTTGAGGCTGTGTGGGCCAGGCCTGTGGGGACAAAAGTCTGAAAACACAAACTCCGCTTAGGATTGGGGACATAGTTATGGCACGCCCAATCTACAGACCGTGATAACGCTTCGGGATATGAAAAAGGGTGAGTTTGAGGTGCTTGCTCAGGTTTTGTCTCTGGATTTGTGTCAACAATGTGGGTGGAATGCTGGTGTGGCCTCATGGGTTGTGGACGGCTTTCCTTCTGTGAGGATTTGACCCGATCCCAAGAGTTTGGGTACATTCTGTGGGATGGGAGGAGTCCTTTCTGTTTTTTATTTTATTTTATTTTATTTTATTTTATTTTATTTTATTTTATTTTATTTTATATTTTATTTTATGTACCTCAAGTGTCCCAATAAAAGAGGGATTCCAGAGCAGAGTCCTTGGGAGAGACAACTGGATAACCCCACCGCTGTTTAAGTTTGGGGGCCTAAGGGCATGGCAAGTCCAATATGTGGGCTCTTGATTCAGACACTGAGAGGCCTTCCTTGAGGACAGGGCTCATGCTGAGGGTCACAATGCCTATTTGTGCCAAACAAGGCCCTCAAGCATGGGAAGTGCCTCATGGGCCATGCTGGATTCTCCTACACTGAACGTTGGAGAATATGCCAACCACAAGGTTTCCAGCCATGGCGAAGGAAGAGTTGTGATTTCTGCATCACGTTCACCCCTGGAAGGGATTGGAGTTTAGGTCTAGGTTCTGAAACCCGAAAACTGAGGTTGAGAATAGATGAAGACCTAAGGACCTGATGGGTCCAATGAGCTCAGTGTGCGGCAGGCTGTTGAGCGTAGGTCTGGAGGTGTGGGCTCATGCTGTGTCAGACAAGGCATTAGACAGGGTAGACTGTATATTTGGGGTGAAGTCGAGTGGCGTTCAGTTGATCCTCATTCGGGTTTCTAGGTAGCTCCATAAGGCAACGTTTTTCTTCTGGAGGGCAGGCAGAGTGCTGCATTGTGGCCCCAGTATTGCCAAACTGTAGGGCTTTTGGGCCAGGGGTGTGAGGACGGTAGTCTGAGAACACAAGCTAGGCTTAGTTTTTGGGGTGAGGGCACAGAAGGCACACTCTGCAGAGCTGAATCAAGATCTCATGCACCTGAAGTCAGGGCGAATATAAGACGTTTGCTCAGGTTGGAGTTTCTGTCCATGATGGCCTCTTTATAAAGTGGAGCGTCTCAAGAGGCCATGTAGATTTTCTCACAATGGGAGTTGTGAGATGCTCCAGACTACAAAGATTCCTTCTGTGGGACACTTGAGACGTGTTGGATGGCTCTAGGATGTCCCATGTGGAACGACACCAGAGTAGGGTTCTAAGGATGGATGCCTGGGCAGCCCGCCTCCCATTCTAGTTGTCTCCGAGCAACAAGGCAGGTTTGATCTGCAGGCCCTGGGGGAGAAACCAAGGGGGTTGAGTTGACATGGACTCTCCCGACGATAGATCATAATGTGGGTTCAAGTCCATGGAGACCTTGGAATGGGGCGCTTGATCCGGGGCCCTGAAAGATTCTCCTAAACAGAGGTTTTGATAGAGCTCCAAAGAGTACATTTCCTATGTGGAGACGAGATTTTTCTGATGAGTGCCTCAGTAATCCCCCGTATGCTGGTATTGGAAACCAGGCCTCTGAGGAGAGATGACTGGAATCAAAAGCAATGGATCTGATTAGGGCCTAAGTGCCTGTCCAGTTCAATCTTATTCTATGGGGATATCTGTCTCTGGGTCTGAGTGGAGGTAGTTTCCTAACTTGTGAAAGATCATCCCTGTTTGTCCTGGGCAGCCAACACTATTGGGATGGCCTCGGGGAGTTTGGAGGATTCTCCTAATCTATATATAGGTTTGTGGCCAATGGAAATGGCAGAATTCCCCTGGAGAGGGAAGCCACAGTTCTGAGGTGTGGCTCCAGGGGCCCCAGTTTGGATGGTGTGTGGGCCAGGACTGTGGGGACAGAAGTCTGAAAACACAAACTCAGCTTAGATTTGGGGATGTATGTATGAAGGTTCGATCTACAGACTGTGAGAATTTTCCGGGCTATGAACAAAGGGCGAGCATGTGGCGCTTGCTCAGGCTTTTGTCTCTGGATTTTGTGTCAACGGTGGCCGTGGAATGTCGGGGTGTCCTCAAGGGCCATGGACAATTCTTTTTCTGGTGATTTGGCCTGATCCCAAGGGGTTGGGATCATTCTGTGGATGGGAAGAGTCCTTTCTGTATTTTTTTTTTTTACCTCAGGTGTGCCACCAAAGAGGGATTCCAGAGTAGAGCCCTGAGTAGGGGTGACTAGACATCTCGAACTCTGGTTGAGATTGGGGGACTAAGGGCTTGGCAAGCCCCATATGTGGGCTGTTGTTCCAGTCACTAAGAGGCTTTACATGAGGTTAGGGCTCACGCTGAGGGTCACAATGTGTGTTTGTGCAAATTGTGGTCCTCAGGGATAGGAGGGGCCTCATAGTCCATGCTGCCTTCTCCTACAATGAACATTGGACAACATGCCAACCACTAGGTTTCTTGCCAAGGCGAAGGAGAAGTTCTGATTCTTGCATCACGTTCACTCCTGAACAGTGAGTGGAGATAAGGTCTAGGTTCTGCAGGTGAAAACTGAGGTTGGGTAGAGATGATGGCCTAAAGCCATTGTGGGTGTGATATGCTCTGTGTACGGCCAGCTGTCTGGGTGTTGGACTGGAGGTCTGCCCTCAGGCTGTGTCAGACAGGGCTTTAGTGCACAGGCTAGACTGTATAATTGGGGTATGGTCGAGTGGCATGCAAATTGTTACTCATTTGGCGTTTCTGGTTAGCCCTATAGGGCAACATTTTTCTTCTGGAGGGCAGGCAGAGTGCTGCATTGTGTCTTCAGAATTGCCAAACTGGAGGGGTGTGGCCAGGATTGTGAGGAAGGAAGTCTGAAAACACAAGCTAGCACGAGTTTTGGGGCCAAGAGCATGGCAGGCCCACTCTGCATAGGCTGAATCGAGATCTCCTGCAGGTGAGGTCAGGGCGAGTATCAGATGTTGCCTCAAGCTGGAGTTTGTGTCCATGACGGCCCCTTCCTGAAGGGGGTGGGGGCATCATGAGGCCAGGGAGGTTTCCCTACGCTGGGAGTTGTGAGCTGCTCCAAACCTCAAAATTTCCTTCTTCAGGACAGTCGAGTACTATTGGATGGTTCCAGGATGCCCCATACAGAAAGACTCGAGAGCAGGGGCCTAAGCATGGAAGCCTAGAAACGCCAACTCACCTTCCCATTGCCTGGTCGAGACAAGGCACGCTCAATCTGCGGGCTCTTGGGTGAGCTACCCAGAAGGCTGAGTTTAAATGGACTCTCCTGAGGATGAGTCATAATGTGGGTTGGTGGCCATGGAGACCTTGGAATGTGGCAGTAGCTAAGGGACTCTGCAGGATTCTCCAACGCGAAGGGCTTGACACAACTCCAACAAGGAAGCTTCCCATGTGGAGATGAGAGGTCTTCTGTCTGGTGCCTCAGGAAAGCCCCGTATGCTGGTCTTCGAACCCAGGCCTCTGAGGAGTGATACCTGGACACCAAAGCAAGAGTTCATAATAGGGCCTAGGGGCCTGTCTGGTTCAATCTTCTGTCTCTGCGGATATCTTTCTGTGTGTCTGCATGGAGGTAGTAGTTGCTCAGCTTGTGTCATAATGCCCCTATTTGTCCAGTGCGGCTTGCGGTAGTGGGATGTCCTTGGGGACCTTGAGGTTTCTACTATTTTGTGGAGTTGTGGCCAATGGAATGGGCAGTTTCTTAGGAGAGAGCAGGCACAGTTCTGTGGTGTGGCTCCAGAGACCCCAGCCTGGAGGCTGTGTGGGCCATGGCTGTGCAGACAGACATCCAAAACGCTAACTCAGCTCAGGTTTGGGGCCGAGGTTACGGCAGGCCTGATCTACAGTCCATGAGGGGAGCTCCTCTGGATATGAAAGAAGGGTGAGAGGGAGGCAGTCGCTCAGGCTTTTGTCTCTGGATGTTTTGTCCACAATGGCCGTTTAATGTAGGAGTTGCCTCATGGGTCGTAGAAGTCTCCCTCTCTGGTAGTTTGTCCAGCCCCCAAGAGTTTGGGGTCATTCTGTGGGAAGGGAAGTGTCCTGTTTTCTGCTTCATGTGTCCCCCCAGTAGAGGGATTCTAGAGCATAGCAGTGGGTACTGACAACTGGAATACTCGCCCTCTGGTTAAGCCTGGGGGCCTATGGATATGACAAGCCCCATATGCAAGATCTTGGTCCAGCCACTGAGAGGCGTTACTTTAATACGGGACTCACGCTGCAGGTCACAATGCATGTCTGTGCCCTAGACCCCCTCAAGTACTGGCGTGGCCTTTCGGACAATGCAGGTTTTCCCACATTGAACGTTGGACAACATGCCAACCACAAGGTTTCTGGCCATGGGGAAGGAGGAATTCTAATTTCTGCATCACGTTCACCCCTGGGCAGTGATTGGAGATAAGGTCTAGGTTCTGAAGCCTGAAACTGAGGTTGGGAAGAGATGACGACCTACAGCCATAGCGGGTCCTATGTGTCCAGGTTGGGGCCCGCTGTCTGGGTGTCGTTTGGGATGTCTTGTCTCAGGCTGTGCCAGACAGGGCATTAGTATACAGGGTGGGCTGTATAATTGCTTTACAATCGAGTGGCATGCATTAGAAAATCATTTGGGGTTTCTTATTAGCAGCATAGGGCAAAGTTTTTCTTCTGGAGGGCAGGCAGAGTGCTGCATTGTGGCTTCGGAATTCCCAAACTGGAGGGCTTGTGGGCCAGGAGAGTGAGGACTGAAGTCTGAGAACACAAGCTAGGCTTAGGTTTCAGGGCAAGGACAGGGCAGGCACACTCTGCAAAGCTGAATTGAAATCTCATGCGTCTGAAGTCAGGTCGAGGATCAGACTTTGGCTCAGGTTTGAATTTCTGTCCATGTTGGCCCCTTCAGGAAGGGGGGGCATTATGAGGCCATGGGGGTTTTCCCACTATTGGAGTTGTGAGATGCTCCAAACCTCAAGGATTCCTTCTGTGGGACAATTAAGATTTGTTGGATGGCTCCAGGATGTCTTATAAGGTATTTTTCCAGAACAGGGTTCTAAGTATGGATGCCTGGGCAGCCAGCCTCACATTCCAATTGTCTCCTAGCAACAAGAAACGTTTGATCTGCTGGCTTGGGGTAGCAACAGAGGGGGCTGAGTTGAAATGGACTTTCCTGAGGATGGTCTTAATGTTGGTTTGAGTCCATGGAGACCTTGGTATGGGGCAGTGGCACCAGGGCCCTGAAGGATTCTCCTAACCAGAGGTTATGACAAAGCTCCAATGAGCAAGTTTTCCATGGGGAGACGAGATTTGTTCTTATTGGTGCCTCAGGAAACCACCATATGCTGGTATTGGAAACGAGGCCTCTGAGGAGAGATGCCTGGAAACCAAAGCAATGGATCTGATTAGGGCCTAGGGACCTGTCCGGTTCAATATTCTTCTCTGGGGACATCTGTTGTCTGAGTGGAGGTAGTTGCTCAGCTGGTTTGAGATCACCCCTGTTTGTCCTGGGCGGCCTACACTATTGGGATGGCCTCGGTGACTTTGGAGGTTTTTCCTAATTTGCAAGGTTGTGGCCAATGAAATGGGAAGAATTCCCTTGAAATGGAAGCACAGTCCTGAGGTGTGGCTCCAGGGACCCAAATGTGGAGCATGTGTGGTCCAGGGCTGTTTGGACAAAAGTCTGAAAACACAAACTCCACTTAGGTTGGGGGATGTAGGTATGGCCGGCCCTATCTATAGACCGTGAAGAGAACTCTTCGGGATATGAACGAAGGGCGAATGTGAGGTGCTTGCTCATGCTTTTTTTTTTTTTTTTTCTGGAAATGTGTCACCGATTGCCATGGAATGTCTGGGTGTCCTCATGGGCCATCGATGAGGCTCCCTTTCTGGGGATTTGACCCGATCCCAAGAGTTTGGGGTCATTCTGTCAGAAGGGAGGATGCCTTTCTGTTTTTTTTTTTTGTTTATTTTTTTTGTTTTTTGTTTTTTGTTTTTTGTTTTTTTTACCTCAGGTGGACCACCAAAAGAGGGATTCCAGAGCAGAGACGTGGGTGGGGGCAACTGGACAACCAGACCTCTGGTTAACATTGGGACCTAAGAACATGGCAAGCCCCATATGTGGGCTCTTGGTCCAGACACTGAGAGGCCTTCCTTGAGGATAGGTCTCACACTGAGTTTCACAATGTGATTTTGTGCCCAAGGAGCCCCTCAAGTCAGGGCGTGGCCTAATGTACCATGCTGGTTTCTCCTACACTGAACGTTGCACAATATGGCAACCACAAGTTTTCTGGCCATGGGGAAGAAGGAGTTCTAATTTCTGCAACACTTTCACGCCTGGACTGTGATTGGATTTAAGGTCCAGGTTCTGAAGCCTGAAAACTGAGGTTGGGAAGAGATGAAGATTTAAGGCCATGGTGTGTCTGACGTGCTCAGTGTTCGGCCAGCTGTTGAGTGTGGGTTGGGAGGTGCAGGCTCAGGCTGTGGCAGACAGGGAATTAGTGCCCAGGCTAGAGTGTATCATTGGGGTGCAGTCGAGTTTCGTGCAGGATGGTACTCATTTGTGGTTACTGGGTAGCCCCAAAGGGCAACGTTTTTCTTCTGGAGGGAAGACACAGTGCCACATAGTGGCTCCAGAATTCCCAAACAGGAAGGCTTGTGGGCCAGGAGTGTGAGGAAAAACTTCTGAGAACATAAGCCAGATTAGATTTCGGGGTGAGGGGACGGCAGGCACCCTCTGCAGAGATGATTCGAGATCCCGTATACCTGAAGACAGAGCTAGGATCAGACGTTGGCTTAGGTCGGATTTTCTGTCCATGACGGCCCCTTCATGAAGGGGAGGGTGTCACGAGGACATGGAGGTTTTCCCACGATGGGAATTGTGAGATGCTCCAAATCGCAATGATTCCTTCTGTGGGACAGTCGAGACCTGTTGGATGGCTCCAGGACATCCCATACGGAAGTTATCCAGAGCAGGGTTCTAAGGATGGATGCCTGGGCAGCCTGCCTCCCATTCCCGGTGTCTCATAGAGCCAAGGCAAGTTCGATCTGCTGGATCTAGGGGAGCAACCGAGGCGGGTGTGTTGAAATGGGCGAGTTGAGGATGGGTCATAATGTGCATTTGTGTCCATGTAGACCTTGGAATGGGGTGCTTGATCCGGGGCCTTGAGGGATGTTCATAACCGGAGGTTTTGATGGAGCTCTAAAGAGTATGTTTCCTATGTAGAGAAGAGAATTGTTTTGATGAGTGCCTAAGGAATCTCCCATATGCTGTTATTGGAAACCAGGCCTCTGAGGAGAGATGACTGGAATCAAAAGCAATGGATCTGATTAGGGCCTAAGTGCCTGTCCAGTTCAATCTTATTCTATGGGTATATCTGTCTCTGGGTCTGAGTGGAGGTAGTTTCCTAACTTGTGAAAGATCATCCCTGTTTGTCCTGGGCAGCCAACACTATTCGGATGGCCTCGGGGAGTTTGGAGGATACTCCTAATCTATAGGGTTGTGGCCAATGGAAATGGCAGAATTCTCCTGGAGAGGGAAGCCACAGTCCTGAGGTGTGGCTCCAGGGGCCCCAGCTTGGATGGTGTGTGGGCCAGGACTGTGGGGACAGAAGTCTGAAAACACAAACTCAGCTTAGGTTTGGGGATGTATTTATGAAGGCTCGATCTACAGACCGTGAGAATTATCCGGGCTATGAACAAAGGGCGAGTATGTGGCGCTTGCTCAGGCTTTTGTCTCTGGATTTTGTGTCAACGGTGGCGGTGGAATGTCGGGGTGTCCTCAAGGGCCATGGACAATTCTTTCTCTGGTGATTTGGCCTGATCCCAAGGGGTTGGGATCATTCTGTGGATGGGAAGAGTCCTTTATGTATTTTTTTTTTTTACCTCAGGTGTTCCACCAAAGAGGAATTCCAGAGTAGAGCCCTGAGTTGGGGTGACAAGACATCTCGAAATCTGGTTGAGATTGGGGTACTAGGGGCTTGGCAAGCCCCATATGTGGGCTGTTGTTCCAGTCACTAAGAGGCTTTACATGAGGATAGGGCTCACGCTGAGGGTCACAATGTGTGTTTGTGCAAATTGTGGCCCTCAGGGATAGGTGGGGCCTCATAGTCCATGCTGCCTTCTCCTACAATGAACATTGGACAACATGCCAACCACTAGGTTTCTTGCCAAGGCGAAGGAGAAGTTCTGATTCTTGCATCACGTTCACTCCTGAGCAGTGAGTGGAGATAGGGTCTAGGTTCTGAAGGTGAAAACTGAGGTTGGGTAGAGATGATGGCCTAAAGCCATTGTGGGTGTGATATGCTCTGTGTACGGCCAGCTGTCTGGGTGTTGGACTGGAGGTCTGCCCTCAGGCTGTGTCAGACAGGGCTTTAGTGCACAGGCTAGACTGTATAATTGGGGTATGGTCGAGTGGCATGCAGGTTGTTACTCATTTGGCGTTTCTGGTTAGCCCTATAGGGCAACATTTTTCTTCTGGAGGGCAGGCAGAGTGCTGCATTGTGTCTCCAGAATTGCCAAACTGGAGGGGTGTGGCCAGGATTGTGAGGAAGGAAGTCTGAAAACACAAGCTAGCACGAGTTTGGGTGCCAAGAGCATGGCAGGCCCACTCTGCAGAGGCTGAATCGAGATCTCCTGCAGGTGAGGTCAGGGCGAGTATCAGATGTTGCCTCAAGCTGGAGTTTGTGTCCATGACGGCCCCTTCCTGAAGGGGGTGGGGGCGTCATGAGGCCAGGGAGGTTTCCCTACGCTGGGAGTAGTGAGCTATTCCAAACTTCAAAGTTTCCTTCTTCAGGACAGTCGAGTACTATTGGATGGTTCCAGGATGCCCCATACAGAAAGACTCGAGAGCAGGGGCCTAAGCATGGATGCCGAGAAACGCCAACTCACCTTCCCATTGCCTGGTCGAGACAAGGCATGCTCAATCTGCGGGCTCTTGGGTGAGCTACCCAGAAGGCTGAGTTTAAATGGACTCTCCTGAGGATGAGTCATAATGTGGGTTGGTGGCCATGGAGACCTTGGAATGTGGCAGTAGCTAAGGGACTCTGCAGGATTCTCCAACGCGAAGGGCTTGACACAACTCCAACAAGGAAGCTTCCCATGTGGAGATGAGAGGTCTTCTGTCTGGTGCCTCAGGAAAGCCCCGTATGCTGGTCTTCGAACCCAGGCCTCTGAGGAGTGATACCTGGACACCAAAGCAAGAGTTCATAATAGGGCCTAGGGGCCTGTCTGGTTCAATCTTCTGTCTCTGCGGATACCATTCTGTGTGTCTGCATGGAGGTAGTAGTTGCTAAGCTTGTGTCATAATGCCCCTATTTGTCCAGTGCGGCTTGCGGTAGTGGGATGTCCTTGGGGACCTTGAGGTTTCTACTATTTTGTGGAGTTGTGGCCAATGGAATGGGCAGTTTCTTAGGAGAGAGCAGGCACAGTTCTGTGGTGTGGCTCCAGAGACCCCAGCCTGGAGGCTGTGTGGGCCATGGCTGTGCAGACAGGCGTCCAAAAACCCTAACTCAGCTCAAGTTTGGGGCCGAGGTTACGGCAGGCCTGATCTACAGTCCATGAGGGGAGCTCCTCTGGATATAAAAGAAGGGTGAGAGGGATGCAGTCGCTCAGGCTTTTGTCTCTGAATGTTTTGTCCACAATGGCCGTTTAATGTAGGAGTTGCCTCATGGGTGATAGAAGTCTCCCTCTCTGGTAGTTTGTCCAGCCCCCAAGAGTTTGGGGTCATTCTGTGGGAAGGGAAGTGTCCTGTTTTCTGCTTCATGTGTCCCCCCAGTAGAGGGGTTCTAGAGCATAGCAGTGGGTACTGACAACTGGAATACTCGCCTTCTGGTTAAGCCTGGGGGCCTATGGATATGACAAGCCCCATATGCAGGATCTTGGTCCAGCCACTGAGAGGCGTTACTTTAATACGGGACTCACGCTGCAGGTCACAATGCATGTCTGTGCCCTAGGCGGCCCTCAAGCACTGGCGTGGCCTTTCAGAAAATGCAGGTTTTCCCACATTGAACGTTGGACAACATGCCAACCAAAAGGTTTCTGGCCATGGGGAAGGAGGAATTCTAATTTCTGCATCACGTTCACCCCTGGGCAGTGATTGGAGATAAGGTCTAGGTTCTGAAGCCTGAAAACTGAGGTTGGGAAGAGATGACGACCTACAGCCATAGCGGGTCCTATGTGTCCAGGTTGGGGCCAGCTGTCTGGGTGTCGTTTGGGATGTCTTGTCTGAGGCTGTGCCAGACAGGGCATTAGTATACAGGGTGGGCTGTATAATTGCTTTACAATCGAGTGGCATGCATTAGAAAATCATTTGGGGTTTCTTATTAGCAGCATAGGGCAAAGTTTTTCTTCTGGAGGGCGGACAGAGTGCTGCATTGTGGCTTCGGAATTCCCAAACTGGAGGGCTTGTGGGCCAGGAGAGTGATGACGGAAGTCTGAGAACACAAGCTAGGCTTAGATTTCTGGGCAAGGACAGGGCAGGCACACTCTGCAGAGCTGAATTGAGATCTCATGCGTCTGAAGTCAGGTCGAGGATCAGACTTTGGCTCAGGTTTGAGTTTCTGTCCATGTTGGCCCCTTCAGGAAGGGGGGGCATTATGAGGCCATGGGGGTTTTCCCACTATTGGAGTTGTGAGATGCTCCAAACCGCAAGGATTCCTTCTGTGGGACAATTAAGATTTGTTGGATGGCTCCAGGATGTCTTATAAGGTATGTTTCCAGAACAGGGTTCTAAGTATGGATGCCTGGGCAGCCAGCCTCACATTCCAATTGTCTCCTAGCAACAAGAAACGTTTGATCTGCTGGCTTGGGGTAGCAACAGAGGGGGCTGAGTTGAAATGGACTTTCCTGAGGATGGTCTTAATGTTGGTTTGAGTCCATGGAGACCTTGGTATGGGGCAGTGGCACCAGGGCCCTGAAGGATTCTCCTAACCAGAGGTTATGACAAAGCTCCAATGAGCAAGTTTCCCATGGGGAGACGAGATTTGTTCTTATTGGTGCCTCAGGAAACCACCATATGCTGGTATTGGAAACGAGGCCTCTGAGGAGAGATGCCTGGAAACCAAAGCAATGGATCTGAATAGGGCCTAGGGACCTGTCCGGTTCAATATTCTTCTCTGGGGACATCTGTTGTCTGAGTGGAGGTAGTTGCTCAGCTGGTTTGAGATCACCCCTGTTTGTCCTGGGCGGCCTACACTATTGGGATGGCCTCGGTGACTTTGGAGGTTTTTCCTAATTTGCAAGGCTGTGGCCAATGGAATCGGAAGAATTCTCTTGAAAGGGAAGCACAGTCCTGAGGTGTGGCTCCAGGGACCCAAGTGTGGAGCGTGTGTGGTCCAGGGCTATTTGGACAAAAGTCTGAAAACACAAACTCCACTTAGGTTGGGGGATGTAGGTATGGCCGGCCCTATCTATAGACCGTGAGGAGAACTCTTCGGGATATGAACAAAGGGCGAATGTGAGGTGCTTGCTCATGCTTTTTTTTTTTTTTTTTCTGGAAATGTGTCACCGATTGCCATGGAATGTCTGGGTGTCCTCATGGGCCATCGATGAGGCTCCCTTTCTGGGGATTTGACCCGATCCCAAGAGTTTGGGGTCATTCTGTCAGAAGGGAGGAGGCCTTTCTGGGTTTTTTTTGTTTATTTTTTTTTTGTTTTTTGTTTTTTGTTTTTTTTACCTCAGGTGGACCACCAAAAGAGGGATTCCAGAGCAGAGACGTGGGTGGGGGCAACTGGACAACCAGACCTCTGGTTAACATTGGGACCTAAGAACATGGCAAGCCCCATATGTGGGCTCTTGGTCCAGACACTGAGAGGCCTTCCTTGAGGATAGGTCTCACACTGAGTTTCACAATGTGTTTTTGTGCCCAAGGAGCCCCTCAAGTCAGGGCGTGGCCTAATGTACCATGCTGGTTTCTCCTACACTGAACGTTGCACAATATGGCAACCACAAGTTTTCTGGCCATGGGGAAGAAGGAGTTCTAATTTCTGCAACACTTTCACGCCTGGACTGGGATTGGATTTAAGGTCTAGGTTCTGAAGCCTGAAAACTGAGGTTGGGAAGAGATGAAGACCTAAGGCCATGGTGTGTCTGACGTGCTCAGTGTTCGGCCAGCTGTTGAGTGTGGGTTGGGAGGTGCAGGCTCAGGCTGTGGCAGACAGGGAATTAGTGCCCAGGCTAGAGTGTATCATTGGGGTGCAGTCGAGTTTCGTGCAGGATGGTACTCATTTGTGGTTACTGGGTAGCCCCAAAGGGCAACGTTTTTCTTCTGGAGGGAAGACACAGTGCCACATAGTGGCTCCAGAATTCCCAAACAGGAAGGCTTGTGGGCCAGGAGTGTGAGGAAAAACTTCTGAGAACACAAGCCAGACTTAGATTTCGGGGTGAGGGGACGGCAGGCACCCTCTGCAGAGATGATTCGAGATCCCGTATACCTGAAGACAGAGCTAGGATCAGACGTTGGCTTAGGTCGGAGTTTCTGTCCATGACGGCCCCTTCATGAAGGCGAGGGTGTCACGAGGACATGGTGGTTTTCCCACGATGGGAATTGTGAGATGCTCCAAATCGCAATGATTCCTTCTGTGGGACAGTCGAGACCTGTTGGATGGCTCCAGGACATCCCATACGGAAGTTATCCAGAGCAGGGTTCTAAGGATGGATGCCTGGGCAGCCTGCCTCCCATTCCCGGTGTCTCATAGAGCCAAGGCAAGTTCGATCTGCTGGATCTAGGGGAGCAACCGAGGCGGGTGTGTTGAAATGGGCGAGTTGAGGATGGGTCATAATGTGCATTTGTGTCCATGTAGACCTTGGAATGGGGTGCTTGATCCGGGGCCTTGAGGGATGTTCATAACCGGAGGTTTTGATGGAGCTCTAAAGAGTATGTTTCCTATGTAGAGAAGAGAATTGTTTTGATGAGTGCCTAAGGAATCTCCCATATGCTGGTATTGGAAACCAGGCCTCTGAGGAGAGATGACTGGAATCAAAAGCAATGGATCTGATTAGGGCCTAAGTGCCTGTCCAGTTCAATCTTATTCTATGGGTATATCTGTCTCTGGGTCTGAGTGGAGGTAGTTTCCTAACTTGTGAAAGATCATCCCTGTTTGTCCTGGGCAGCCAACACTATTCGGATGGCCTCGGGGAGTTTGGAGGATACTCCTAATCTATAGGGTTGTGGCCAATGGAAATGGCAGAATTCCCCTGGAGAGGGAAGCCACAATCCTGAGGTGTGGCTCCAGGGGCCCCAGCTTGGATGGTGTGTGGCCAGAACTGTGGGGACAGAAGTCTGAAAACACAAACTCAGCTTAGGTTTGGGGTTGTATGTATGAAGGCTCGATCTACAGACCGTGAGAATTATCCGGGCTATGAACAAAGGGCGAGTATGTGGCGCTTGCTCAGGCTTTTGTCTCTGGATTTTGTGTCAACGGTGGCCGTGGAATGTCGGGGTGTCCTCAAGGGCCATGGACAATTATTTCTCTGGTGATTTGGCCTGATCCCAAGGGGTTGGGATCATTCTGTGGATGGGAAGAGTCCTTTATGTATTTTTTTTTTACCTCAGGTGTCCCACCAAAGAGGGATTCCAGAGTAGAGCCCTGAGTAGGGGTGACTAGACATCTCGAACTCTGGTTGAGATTGGGGGACTAGGGGCTTGGCAAGCCCCATATGTGGGCTGTTGTTGCAGTCACTAAGAGGCTTTACATGAAGATAGGGCTCACGCTGAGGGTCACAATGTGTGTTTGTGCAAATTGTGGCCCTCAGGGATAGGTGGGGCCTCATAGTCCATGCTGCCTTCTCCTACAATGAACATTGGACAACATGCCAACCACTAGGTTTCTTGCCAAGGCGAAGGAGAAGTTCTGATTCTTGCATCACGTTCACTCCTGAGCTGTGAGTGGAGATAAGGTCTAGGTTCTGAAGGTGAAAACTGAGGTTGGGTAGAGATGATGGCCTAAAGCCATTGTGGGTGTGATATGCTCCGTGTACGACCAGCTGTCTGGGTGTTGGACTGGAGGTCTGCCCTCAGGCTGTGTCAGACAGGGCTTTAGTGCACAGGCTAGACTGTATAATTGGGGTATGGTCGAGTGGCATGCAGGTTGTTACTCATTTGGCGTTTCTGGTTAGCCCTATAGGGCAACATTTTTCTTCTGGAGGGCAGGCAGAGTGCTGCATTGTGTCTCCAGAATTGCCAAACTGGAGGGGTGTGGCCAGGATTGTGAGGAAGGAAGTCTGAAAACACAAGCTAGCACGAGTTTGGGGGCCAAGAGCATGGCAGGCCCACTCTGCAGAGGCTGAATCGAGATCTCCTGCAGGTGAGGTCAGGGCGAGTATCAGATGTTGCCTCAAGCTGGAGTTTGTGTCCATGACGGCCCCTTCCTGAAGGGGGTGGGGGCGTCATGAGGCCAGGGAGGTTTCCCTACGCTGGGAGTTGTGAGCTGCTCCAAACTTCAAAGTTTCCTTCTTCAGGACAGTCGAGTACTATTTGATGGTTCCAGGATGCCCCATACAGAAAGACTCGAGAGCAGGGGCCTAAGCATGGATGCCGAGAAACGCCAACTCACCTTCCCATTGCCTGGTCGAGACAAGGCACGCTCAATCTGCGGGCTCTTGGGTGAGCTACCCAGAAGGCTGAGTTTAAATGGACTCTCCTGAGGATGAGTCATAATGTGGGTTGGTGGCCATGGAGACCTTGGAATGTGGCAGTAGCTAAGGGACTCTGCAGTATTGTCCAACGCGAAGGGCTTGACACAACTCCAACAAGGAAGCTTCCCATGTGGAGATGAGAGGTCTTCTGTCTGGTGCCTCAGGAAAGCCCCGTATGCTGGTCTTCGAACCCAGGCCTCTGAGGAGTGATACCTGGACACCAAAGCAAGAGTTCATAATAGGGCCTAGGGGCCTGTCTGGTTCAATCTTCTGTCTCTGCGGATATCTTTCTGTGTGTCTGCATGGAGGTAGTAGTTGCTCAGCTTGTGTCATAATGCCCCTATTTGTCCAGTGCGGCTTGCGGTAGTGGGATGTCCTTGGGGACCTTGAGGTTTCTACTATTTGGTGGAGTTGTGGCCAATGGAATGGGCAGTTTCTTAGGAGAGAGCAGGCACAGTTCTGTGGTGTGGCTCCAGAGACCCCAGCCTGGAGGCTGTGTGGGCCATGGCTGTGCAGACAGACATCCAAAAACCCTAACTCAGCTCAGGTTTGGGGCCGAGGTTACGGCAGGCCTGATCTACAGTCCATGACGGGAGCTCCTCTGGATATGAAAGAAGGGTGAGAGGGAGGCAGTCGCTCAGGCTTTTGTCTCTGGATGTTTTGTCCACAATGGCCGTTTAATGTAGGAGTTGCCTCATGAGTCGTAGAAGTCTTCCTCTCTGGTAGTTTGTCCAGCCCCCAAGAGTTTGGGGTCATTCTGTGGGAAGGGAAGTGTCCTGTTTTCTGCTTCATGTGTCCCCCCAGTAGAGGGGTTCTAGAGCATAGCAGTGGGTACTGACAACTGGAATACTCGCCCTCTGGTTAAGCCTGGGGGCCTATGGATATGACAAGCCCCATATGCAGGATCTTGGTCCAGCCACTGAGAGGCGTTACTTTAATACGGGACTCACGCTGCAGGTCACAATGCATGTCTGTGCCCTAGGCGGCCCGCAAGCACTGGCGTGGCCTTTCGGACAATGCAGGTTTTCCCACATTGAACGTTGGACAACATGCCAACCACAAGGTTTCTGGCCATGGGGAAGGAGGAATTCTAATTTCTGCATCACGTTCACCCCTGGGCAGTGATTGGAGATAAGGTCTAGGTTCTGAAGCCTGAAAACTGAGGTTGGGAAGAGATGACGACCTACAGCCATAGCGGGTCCTATGTGTCCAGGTTGGGGCCAGCTGTCTGGGTGTCGTTTGGGATGTCTTGTCTCAGGCTGTGCCAGACAGGGCATTAGTATACAGGGTGGGCTGTATAATTGCTTTACAATCGAGTGGCATGCATTAGAAAATCATTTAGGGTTTCTTATTAGCAGCATAGGGCAAAGTTTTTCTTCTGGAGGGCGGGCAGAGTGCTGCATTGTGGCTTCGGAATTCCCAAACTGGAGGGCTTGTGGGCCAGGAGAGTGAGGACGGAAGTCTGAGAACACAAGCTAGGCTTAGATTTCTGGGCAAGGACAGGGCAGGCACACTCTGCAGAGCTGAATTGAGATCTCATGCGTCTGAAGTCATGTCGAGGATCAGACTTTGGCTCAGGTTTGAGTTTCTGTCCATGTTGGCCCCTTCAGGAAGGGGGGGCATTATGAGGCCATGGGGGTTTTCCCACTATTGGAGTTGTGAGATGCTCCAAACCGCAAGGATTCCTTCTGTGGGACAATTAAGATTTGTTGGATGGCTCCAGGATGTCTTATAAGGTATGTTTCCAGAACAGGGTTCTAAGTATGGATGCCTGGGCAGCCAGCCTCACATTCCAATTGTCTCCTAGCAACAAGAAACGTTTGATCTGCTGGCTTGGGGTAGCAACAGAGGGGGCTGAGTTGAAATGGACTTTCCTGAGGATGGTCTTAATGTTGGTTTGAGTCCATGGAGACCTTGGTATGGGGCAGTGGCACCAGGGCCCTGAAGGATTCTCCTAACCAGAGGTTATGACAAAGCTCCAATGAGCAAGTTTCCCATGGGGAGACGAGATTTGTTCTTATTGGTGCCTCAGGAAACCACCATATGCTGGTATTGGAAACGAGGCCTCTGAGGAGAGATGCCTGGAAACCAAAGCAATGGATCTGAATAGGGCCTAGGGACCTGTCCGGTTCAATATTCTTCTCTGGGGACATCTGTTGTCTGAGTGGAGGTAGTTGCTCAGCTGGTTTGAGATCACCCCTGTTTGTCCTGGGCGGCCTACACTATTGGGATGGCCTCGGTGACTTTGGAGGTTTTTCCTAATTTGCAAGGCTGTGGCCAATGGAATGGGAAGAATTCCCTTGAAAGGGAAGCACAGTCCTGAGGTGTGGCTCCAGGGACCCAAGTGTGGAGCGTGTGTGGTCCAGGGCTATTTGGACAAAAGTCTGAAAACACAAACTCCACTTAGGTTGGGGGATGTAGGTATGGCCGGCCCTATCTATAGACCGTGAGGAGAACTCTTCGGGATATGAACAAAGGGCGAATGTGAGGTGCTTGCTCATGCTTTTTTTTTTTTTTTTTCTGGAAATGTGTCACCGATTGCCATGGAATGTCTGGGTGTCCTCATGGGCCATCGATGAGGCTCCCTTTCTGGGGATTTGACCCGATCCCAAGAGTTTGGGGTCATTCTGTCAGAAGGGAGGAGGCCTTTCTGGGTTTTTTTTGTTTATTTTTTTTTTGTTTTTTGTTTTTTGTTTTTTTTACCTCAGGTGGACCACCAAAAGAGGGATTCCAGAGCAGAGACGTGGGTGGGGGCAACTGGACAACCAGACCTCTGGTTAACATTGGGACCTAAGAACATGGCAAGCCCCATATGTGGGCTCTTGGTCCAGACACTGAGAGGCCTTCCTTGAGGATAGGTCTCACACTGAGTTTCACAATGTGTTTTTGTGCCCAAGGAGCCCCTCAAGTCAGGGCGTGGCCTAATGTACCATGCTGGTTTCTCCTACACTGAACGTTGCACAATATGGCAACCACAAGTTTTCTGGCCATGGGGAAGAAGGAGTTCTAATTTCTGCAACACTTTCACGCCTGGACTGTGATTGGATTTAAGGTCCAGGTTCTGAAGCCTGAAAACTGAGGTTGGGAAGAGATGAAGACCTAAGGCCATGGTGTGTCTGACGTGCTCAGTGTTCGCCCAGCTGTTGAGTGTGGGTTGGGAGGTGCAGGCTCAGGCTGTGGCAGACAGGGAATTAGTGCCCAGGCTAGAGTGTATCATTGGGGTGCAGTCGAGTTTCGTGCAGGATGGTACTCATTTGTGGTTACTGGGTAGCCCCAAAGGGCAACGTTTTTCTTCTGGAGGGAAGACACAGTGCCACATAGTGGCTCCAGAATTCCCAAACAGGAAGGCTTGTGGGCCAGGAGTGTGAGGAAAAACTTCTGAGAACATAAGCCAGATTAGATTTCGGGGTGAGGGGACGGCAGGCACCCTCTGCAGAGATGATTCGAGATCCCGTATACCTGAAGACAGAGCTAGGATCAGACGTTGGCTTAGGTCGGATTTTCTGTCCATGACGGCCCCTTCATGAAGGGGAGGGTGTCACGAGGACATGGAGGTTTTCCCACGATGGGAATTGTGAGATGCTCCAAATCGCAATGATTCCTTCTGTGGGACAGTCGAGACCTGTTGGATGGCTCCAGGACATCCCATACGGAAGTTATCCAGAGCAGGGTTCTAAGGATGGATGCCTGGGCAGCCTGCCTCCCATTCCCGGTGTCTCATAGAGCCAAGGCAAGTTCGATCTGCTGGATCTAGGGGAGCAACCGAGGCGGGTGTGTTGAAATGGGCGAGTTGAGGATGGGTCATAATGTGCATTTGTGTCCATGTAGACCTTGGAATGGGGTGCTTGATCCGGGGCCTTGAGGGATGTTCATAACCGGAGGTTTTGATGGAGCTCTAAAGAGTATGTTTCCTATGTAGAGAAGAGAATTGTTTTGATGAGTGCCTAAGGAATCTCCCATATGCTGGTATTGGAAACCAGGCCTCTGAGGAGAGATGACTGGAATCAAAAGCAATGGATCTGATTAGGGCCTAAGTGCCTGTCCAGTTCAATCTTATTCTATGGGTATATCTGTCTCTGGGTCTGAGTGGAGGTAGTTTCCTAACTTGTGAAAGATCATCCCTGTTTGTCCTGGGCAGCCAACACTATTCGGATGGCCTCGGGGAGTTTGGAGGATACTCCTAATCTATAGGGTTGTGGCTAATGGAAATGGCAGAATTCTCCTGGAGAGGGAAGCCACAGTCCTGAGGTGTGGCTCCAGGGGCCCCAGCTTGGATGGTGTGTGGGCCAGGACTGTGGGGACAGAAGTCTGAAAACACAAACTCAGCTTAGGTTTGGGGATGTATTTATGAAGGCTCGATCTACAGACCGTGAGAATTATCCGGGCTATGAACAAAGGGCGAGTATGTGGCGCTTGCTCAGGCTTTTGTCTCTGGATTTTGTGTCAACGGTGGCGGTGGAATGTCGGGGTGTCCTCAAGGGCCATGGACAATTCTTTCTCTGGTGATTTGGCCTGATCCCAAGGGGTTGGGATCATTCTGTGATGGGAAGAGTCCTTTATGTATTTTTTTTTTTTTACCTCAGGTGTTCCACCAAAGAGGAATTCCAGAGTAGAGCCCTGAGTTGGGGTGACAAGACATCTCGAAATCTGGTTGAGATTGGGGTACTAGGGGCTTGGCAAGCCCCATATGTGGGCTGTTGTTCCAGTCACTAAGAGGCTTTACATGAGGATAGGGCTCACGCTGAGGGTCACAATGTGTGTTTGTGCAAATTGTGGCCCTCAGGGATAGGTGGGGCCTCATAGTCCATGCTGCCTTCTCCTACAATGAACATTGGACAACATGCCAACCACTAGGTTTCTTGCCAAGGCGAAGGAGAAGTTCTGATTCTTGCATCACGTTCACTCCTGAGCAGTGAGTGGAGATAGGGTCTAGGTTCTGAAGGTGAAAACTGAGGTTGGGTAGAGATGATGGCCTAAAGCCATTGTGGGTGTGATATGCTCTGTGTACGGCCAGCTGTCTGGGTGTTGGACTGGAGGTCTGCCCTCAGGCTGTGTCAGACAGGGCTTTAGTGCACAGGCTAGACTGTATAATTGGGGTATGGTCGAGTGGCATGCAGGTTGTTACTCATTTGGCGTTTCTGGTTAGCCCTATAGGGCAACATTTTTCTTCTGGAGGGCAGGCAGAGTGCTGCATTGTGTCTCCAGAATTGCCAAACTGGAGGGGTGTGGCCAGGATTGTGAGGAAGGAAGTCTGAAAACACAAGCTAGCACGAGTTTGGGGGCCAAGAGCATGGCAGGCCCACTCTGCAGAGGCTGAATCGAGATCTCCTGCAGGTGAGGTCAGGGCGAGTATCAGATGTTGCCTCAAGCTGGAGTTTGTGTCCATGACGGCCCCTTCCTGAAGGGGGTGGGGGCGTCATGAGGCCAGGGAGGTTTCCCTACGCTGGGAGTAGTGAGCTGCTCCAAACTTCAAAGTTTCCTTCTTCAGGACAGTCGAGTACTATTGGATGGTTCCAGGATGCCCCATACAGAAAGACTCGAGAGCAGGGGCCTAAGCATGGATGCCGAGAAACGCCAACTCACCTTCCCATTGCCTGGTCGAGACAAGGCACGCTCAATCTGCGGGCTCTTGGGTGAGCTACCCAGAAGGCTGAGTTTAAATGGACTCTCCTGAGGATGAGTCATAATGTGGGTTGGTGGCCATGGAGACCTTGGAATGTGGCAGTAGCTAAGGGACTCTGCAGGATTCTCCAACGCGAAGGGCTTGACACAACTCCAACAAGGAAGCTTCCCATGTGGAGATGAGAGGTCTTCTGTCTGGTGCCTCAGGAAAGCCCCGTATGCTGGTCTTCGAACCCAGGCCTCTGAGGAGTGATACCTGGACACCAAAGCAAGAGTTCATAATAGGGCCTAGGGGCCTGTCTGGTTCAATCTTCTGTCTCTGCGGATACCATTCTGTGTGTCTGCATGGAGGTAGTAGTTGCTAAGCTTGTGTCATAATGCCCCTATTTGTCCAGTGCGGCTTGCGGTAGTGGGATGTCCTTGGGGACCTTGAGGTTTCTACTATTTTGTGGAGTTGTGGCCAATGGAATGGGCAGTTTCTTAGGAGAGAGCAGGCACAGTTCTGTGGTGTGGCTCCAGAGACCCCAGCCTGGAGGCTGTGTGGGCCATGGCTGTGCAGACAGGCGTCCAAAAACCCTAACTCAGCTCAAGTTTGGGGCCGAGGTTACGGCAGGCCTGATCTACAGTCCATGAGGGGAGCTCCTCTGGATATAAAAGAAGGGTGAGAGGGAGGCAGTCGCTCAGGCTTTTGTCTCTGGATGTTTTGTCCACAATGGCCGTTTAATGTAGGAGTTGCCTCATGGGTGATAGAAGTCTCCCTCCCTGGTAGTTTGTCCAGCCCCCAAGAGTTTGGGGTCATTCTGTGGGAAGGGAAGTGTCCTGTTTTCTGCTTCATGTGTCCCCCCAGTAGAGGGGTTCTAGAGCATAGCAGTGGGTACTGACAACTGGAATACTCGCCCTCTGGTTAAGCCTGGGGGCCTATGGATATGACAAGCCCCATATGCAGGATCTTGGTCCAGCCACTGAGAGGCGTTACTTTAATACGGGACTCACGCTGCAGGTCACAATGCATGTCTGTGCCCTAGGCGGCCCTCAAGAACTGGCGTGGCCTTTCAGAAAATGCAGGTTTTCCCACATTGAACGTTGGACAACATGCCAACCAAAAGGTTTCTGGCCATGGGGAAGGAGGAATTCTAATTTCTGCATCACGTTCACCCCTGGGCAGTGATTGGAGATAAGGTCTAGGTTCTGAAGCCTGAAAACTGAGGTTGGGAAGAGATGACGACCTACAGCCATAGCGGGTCCTATGTGTCCAGGTTGGGGCCAGCTGTCTGGGTGTCGTTTGGGATGTCTTGTCTGAGGCTGTGCCAGACAGGGCATTAGTATACAGGGTGGGCTGTATAATTGCTTTACAATCGAGTGGCATGCATTAGAAAATCATTTGGGGTTTCTTATTAGCAGCATAGGGCAAAGTTTTTCTTCTGGAGGGCGGGCAGAGTGCTGCATTGTGGCTTCGGAATTCCCAAACTGGAGGGCTTGTGGGCCAGGAGAGTGATGACGGAAGTCTGAGAACACAAGCTAGGCTTAGATTTCTGGGCAAGGACAGGGCAGGCACACTCTGCAGAGCTGAATTGAGATCTCATGCGTCTGAAGTCAGGTCGAGGATCAGACTTTGGCTCAGGTTTGAGTTTCTGTCCATGTTGGCCCCTTCAGGAAGGGGGGGCATTATGAGGCCATGGGGGTTTTCCCACTATTGGAGTTGTGAGATGCTCCAAACCGCAAGGATTCCTTCTGTGGGACAATTAAGATTTGTTGGATGGCTCCAGGATGTCTTATAAGGTATGTTTCCAGAACAGGGTTCTAAGTATGGATGCCTGGGCAGCCAGCCTCACATTCCAATTGTCTCCTAGCAACAAGAAACGTTTGATCTGCTGGCTTGGGGTAGCAACAGAGGGGGCTGAGTTGAAATGGACTTTCCTGAGGATGGTCTTAATGTTGGTTTGAGTCCATGGAGACCTTGGTATGGGGCAGTGGCACCAGGGCCCTGAAGGATTCTCCTAACCAGAGGTTATGACAAAGCTCCAATGAGCAAGTTTCCCATGGGGAGACGAGATTTGTTCTTATTGGTGCCTCAGGAAACCACCATATGCTGGTATTGGAAACGAGGCCTCTGAGGAGAGATGCCTGGAAACCAAAGCAATGGATCTGAATAGGGCCTAGGGACCTGTCCGGTTCAATATTCTTCTCTGGGGACATCTGTTGTCTGAGTGGAGGTAGTTGCTCAGCTGGTTTGAGATCACCCCTGTTTGTCCTGGGCGGCCTACACTATTGGGATGGCCTCGGTGACTTTGGAGGTTTTTCCTAATTTGCAAGGCTGTGGCCAATGGAATGGGAAGAATTCCCTTGAAAGGGAAGCACAGTCCTGAGGTGTGGCTCCAGGGACCCAAGTGTGGAGCGTGTGTGGTCCAGGGCTATTTGGACAAAAGTCTGAAAACACAAACTCCACTTAGGTTGGGGGATGTAGGTATGGCCGGCCCTATCTATAGACCGTGAGGAGAACTCTTCGGGATATGAACGAAGGGCGAATGTGAGGTGCTTGCTCATGCTTTTTTTTTTTTTTTTTCTGGAAATGTGTCACCGATTGCCATGGAATGTCTGGGTGTCCTCATGGGCCATCGATGAGGCTCCCTTTCTGGGGATTTGACCCGATCCCAAGAGTTTGGGGTCATTCTGTCAGAAGGGAGGAGGCCTTTCTGGGTTTTTTTTGTTTATTTTTTTTTTGTTTTTTGTTTTTTTTTTTTTTTACCTCAGGTGGACCACCAAAAGAGGGATTCCAGAGCAGAGACGTGGGTGGGGGCAACTGGACAACCAGACCTCTGGTTAACATTGGGACCTAAGAACATGGCAAGCCCCATATGTGGGCTCTTGGTCCAGACACTGAGAGGCCTTCCTTGAGGATAGGTCTCACACTGAGTTTCACAATGTGTTTTTGTGCCCAAGGAGCCCCTCAAGTCAGGGCGTGGCCTAATGTACCATGCTGGTTTCTCCTACACTGAACGTTGCACAATATGGCAACCACAAGTTTTCTGGCCATGGGGAAGAAGGAGTTCTAATTTCTGCAACACTTTCACGCCTGGACTGGGATTGGATTTAAGGTCTAGGTTCTGAAGCCTGAGAACTGAGGTTGGGAAGAGATGAAGACCTAAGGCCATGGTGTGTCTGACGTGCTCAGTGTTCGGCCAGCTGTTGAGTGTGGGTTGGGAGGTGCAGGCTCAGGCTGTGGCAGACAGGGAATTAGTGCCCAGGCTAGACTGTATTTTTGGGGTGCAGTCGAGTTTCGTGCAGGATGGTACTCATTTGTGGTTACTGGGTAGCCCCAAAGGGCAACGTTTTTCTTCTGGAGGGAAGACACAGTGCCACATAGTGGCTCCAGAATTCCCAAACAGGAAGGCTTGTGGGCCAGGAGTGTGAGGAAAAACTTCTGAGAACACAAGCCAGACTTAGATTTCGGGGTGAGGGGACGGCAGGCACCCTCTGCAGAGATGATTCGAGATCCCGTATACCTGAAGACAGAGCTAGGATCAGACGTTGGCTTAGGTCGGAGTTTCTGTCCATGACGGCCCCTTCATGAAGGCGAGGGTGTCACGAGGACATGGTGGTTTTCCCACGATGGGAATTGTGAGATGCTCCAAATCGCAATGATTCCTTCTGTGGGACAGTCGAGACCTGTTGGATGGCTCCAGGACATCCCATACGGAAGTTATCCAGAGCAGGGTTCTAAGGATGGATGCCTGGGCAGCCTGCCTCCCATTCCCGGTGTCTCATAGAGCCAAGGCAAGTTCGATCTGCTGGATCTAGGGGAGCAACCGAGGCGGGTGTGTTGAAATGGGCGAGTTGAGGATGGGTCATAATGTGCATTTGTGTCCATGTAGACCTTGGAATGGGGTGCTTGATCCGGGGCCTTGAGGGATGTTCATAACCGGAGGTTTTGATGGAGCTCTAAAGAGTATGTTTCCTATGTAGAGAAGAGAATTGTTTTGATGAGTGCCTAAGGAATCTCCCATATGCTGGTATTGGAAACCAGGCCTCTGAGGAGAGATGACTGGAATTAAAAGCAATGGATCTGATTAGGGCCTAAGTGCCTGTCCAGTTCAATCTTATTCTATGGGTATATCTGTCTCTGGGTCTGAGTGGAGGTAGTTTCCTAACTTGTGAAAGATCATCCCTGTTTGTCCTGGGCAGCCAACACTATTCGGATGGCCTCGGGGAGTTTGGAGGATACTCCTAATCTATAGGGTTGTGGCCAATGGAAATGGCAGAATTCCCCTGGAGAGGGAAGCCACAATCCTGAGGTGTGGCTCCAGGGGCCCCAGCTTGGATGGTGTGTGGGCCAGGACTGTGGGGACAGAAGTCTGAAAACACAAACTCAGCTTAGGTTTGGGGTTGTATGTATGAAGGCTCGATCTACAGACCGTTAGAATTATCCGGGCTATGAACAAAGGGCGAGTATGTGGCGCTTGCTCAGGCTTTTGTCTCTGGATTTTGTGTCAACGGTGGCCGTGGAATGTCGGGGTGTCCTCAAGGGCCATGGACAATTATTTCTCTGGTGATTTGGCCTGATCCCAAGGGGTTGGGATCATTCTGTGGATGGGAAGAGTCCTTTATGTATTTTTTTTTTACCTCAGGTGTCCCACCAAAGAGGGATTCCAGAGTAGAGCCCTGAGTAGGGGTGACTAGACATCTCGAACTCTGGTTGAGATTGGGGGACTAAGGGATTGGCGAGCCCCATATGTGGGCTGTTGTTGCAGTCACTAAGAGGCTTTACATGAAGATAGGGCTCACGCTGAGGGTCACAATGTGTGTTTGTGCAAATTGTGGCCCTCAGGGATAGGTGGGGCCTCATAGTCCATGCTGCCTTCTCCTACAATGAACATTGGACAACATGCCAACCACTAGGTTTCTTGCCAAGGCGAAGAAGAAGTTCTGATTCTTGCATCACGTTCACTCCTGAGCTGTGAGTGGAGATAAGGTCTAGGTTCTGAAGGTGAAAACTGAGGTTGGGTAGAGATGATGGCCTAAAGCCATTGTGGGTGTGATATGCTCCGTGTACGACCAGCTGTCTGGGTGTTGGACTGGAGGTCTGCCCTCAGGCTGTGTCAGACAGGGCTTTAGTGCACAGGCTAGACTGTATAATTGGGGTATGGTCGAGTGGCATGCAGGTTGTTACTCATTTGGCGTTTCTGGTTAGCCCTATAGGGCAACATTTTTCTTCTGGAGGGCAGGCAGAGTGCTGCATTGTGTCTCCAGAATTGCCAAACTGGAGGGGTGTGGCCAGGATTGTGAGGAAGGAAGTCTGAAAACACAAGCTAGCACGAGTTTGGGGGCCAAGAGCATGGCAGGCCCACTCTGCAGAGGCTGAATCGAGATCTCCTGCAGGTGAGGTCAGGGCGAGTATCAGATGTTGCCTCAAGCTGGAGTTTGTGTCCATGACGGCCCCTTCCTGAAGGGGGTGGGGGCGTCATGAGGCCAGGGAGGTTTCCCTACGCTGGGAGTTGTGAGCTGCTCCAAACTTCAAAGTTTCCTTCTTCAGGACAGTCGAGTACTATTTGATGGTTCCAGGATGCCCCATACAGAAAGACTCGAGAGCAGGGGCCTAAGCATGGATGCCGAGAAACGCCAACTCACCTTCCCATTGCCTGGTCGAGACAAGGCACGCTCAATCTGCGGGCTCTTGGGTGAGCTACCCAGAAGGCTGAGTTTAAATGGACTCTCCTGAGGATGAGTCATAATGTGGGTTGGTGGCCATGGAGACCTTGGAATGTGGCAGTAGATAAGGGACTCTGCAGTATTGTCCAACGCGAAGGGCTTGACACAACTCCAACAAGGAAGCTTCCCATGTGGAGATGAGAGGTCTTCTGTCTGGTGCCTCAGGAAAGCCCCGTATGCTGGTCTTCGAACCCAGGCCTCTGAGGAGTGATACCTGGACACCAAAGCAAGAGTTCATAATAGGGCCTAGGGGCCTGTCTGGTTCAATCTTCTGTCTCTGCGGATATCTTTCTGTGTGTCTGCATGGAGGTAGTAGTTGCTCAGCTTGTGTCATAATGCCCCTATTTGTCCAGTGCGGCTTGCGGTAGTGGGATGTCCTTGGGGACCTTGAGGTTTCTACTATTTGGTGGAGTTGTGGCCAATGGAATGGGCAGTTTCTTAGGAGAGAGCAGGCACAGTTCTGTGGTGTGGCTCCAGAGACCCCAGCCTGGAGGCTGTGTGGGCCATGGCTGTGCAGACAGACATCCAAAAACCCTAACTCAGCTCAGGTTTGGGGCCGAGGTTACGGCAGGCCTGATCTACAGTCCATGACGGGAGCTCCTCTGGATATGAAAGAAGGGTGAGAGGGAGGCAGTCGCTCAGGCTTTTGTCTCTGGATGTTTTGTCCACAAAGGCCGTTTAATGTAGGAGTTGCCTCATGAGTCGTAGAAGTCTTCCTCTCTGGTAGTTTGTCCAGCCCCCAAGAGTTTGGGGTCATTCTGTGGGAAGGGAAGTGTCCTGTTTTCTGCTTCATGTGTCCCCCCAGTAGAGGGGTTCTAGAGCATAGCAGTGGGTACTGACAACTGGAATACTCGCCCTCTGGTTAAGCCTGGGGGCCTATGGATATGACAAGCCCCATATGCAGGATCTTGGTCCAGCCACTGAGAGGCGTTACTTTAATACGGGACTCACGCTGCAGGTCACAATGCATGTCTGTGCCCTAGGCGGCCCGCAAGCACTGGCGTGGCCTTTCGGACAATGCAGGTTTTCCCACATTGAACGTTGGACAACATGCCAACCACAAGGTTTCTGGCCATGGGGAAGGAGGAATTCTAATTTCTGCATCACGTTCACCCCTGGGCAGTGATTGGAGATAAGGTCTAGGTTCTGAAGCCTGAAAACTGAGGTTGGGAAGAGATGACGACCTACAGTCATAGCGGGTCCTATGTGTCCAGGTTGGGGCCAGCTGTCTGGGTGTCGTTTGGGATGTCTTGTCTCAGGCTGTGCCAGACAGGGCATTAGTATACAGGGTGGGCTGTATAATTGCTTTACAATCGAGTGGCATGCATTAGAAAATCATTTAGGGTTTCTTATTAGCAGCATAGGGCAAAGTTTTTCTTCTGGAGGGCGGGCAGAGTGCTGCATTGTGGCTTCGGAATTCCCAAACTGGAGGGCTTGTGGGCCAGGAGAGTGAGGACGGAAGTCTGAGAACACAAGCTAGGCTTAGATTTCTGGGCAAGGACAGGGCAGGCACACTCTGCAGAGCTGAATTGAGATCTCATGCGTCTGAAGTCATGTCGAGGATCAGACTTTGGCTCAGGTTTGAGTTTCTGTCCATGTTGGCCCCTTCAGGAAGGGGGGGCATTATGAGGCCATGGGGGTTTTCCCACTATTGGAGTTGTGAGATGCTCCAAACCGCAAGGATTCCTTCTGTGGGACAATTAAGATTTGTTGGATGGCTCCAGGATGTCTTATAAGGTATGTTTCCAGAACAGGGTTCTAAGTATGGATGCCTGGGCAGCCAGCCTCACATTCCAATTGTCTCCTAGCAACAAGAAACGTTTGATCTGCTGGCTTGGGGTAGCAACAGAGGGGGCTGAGTTGAAATGGACTTTCCTGAGGATGGTCTTAATGTTGGTTTGAGTCCATGGAGACCTTGGTATGGGGCAGTGGCACCAGGGCCCTGAAGGATTCTCCTAACCAGAGGTTATGACAAAGCTCCAATGAGCAAGTTTCCCATGGGGAGACGAGATTTGTTCTTATTGGTGCCTCAGGAAACCACCATATGCTGGTATTGGAAACGAGGCCTCTGAGGAGAGATGCCTGGAAACCAAAGCAATGGATCTGAATAGGGCCTAGGGACCTGTCCGGTTCAATATTCTTCTCTGGGGACATCTGTTGTCTGAGTGGAGGTAGTTGCTCAGCTGGTTTGAGATCACCCCTGTTTGTCCTGGGCGGCCTACACTATTGGGATGGCCTCGGTGACTTTGGAGGTTTTTCCTAATTTGCAAGGCTGTGGCCAATGGAATGGGAAGAATTCCCTTGAAAGGGAAGCACAGTCCTGAGGTGTGGCTCCAGGGACCCAAGTGTGGAGAGTGTGTGGTCCAGGGCTATTTGGACAAAAGTCTGAAAACACAAACTCCACTTAGGTTGGGGGATGTAGGTATGGCCGGCCCTATCTATAGACCGTGAGGAGAACTCTTCGGGATATGAACAAAGGGCGAATGTGAGGTGCTTGCTCATGCTTTTTTTTTTTTTTTCTGGAAATGTGTCACCGATTGCCATGGAATGTCTGGGTGTCCTCATGGGCCATCGATGAGGCTCCCTTTCTGGGGATTTGACCCGAACCCAAGAGTTTGGGGTCATTCTGTCAGAAGGGAGGAGGCCTTTCTGGTTTTTTTTTTGTATTTTGTTTTTTGTTTTTTTTTTTTTTTACCTCAGGTGGACCACCAAAAGAGGGATTCCAGAGCAGAGACGTGGGTGGGGGCAACTGGACAACCAGACCTCTGGTTAACATTGGGACCTAAGAACATGGCAAGCCCCATATGTGGGCTCTTGGTCCAGACACTGAGAGGCCTTCCTTGAGGATAGGTCTCACACTGAGTTTCACAATGTGTTTTTGTGCCCAAGGAGCCCCTCAAGTCAGGGCGTGGCCTAATGTACCATGCTGGTTTCTCCTACACTGAACGTTGCACAATATGGCAACCACAAGTTTTCTGGCCATGGGGAAGAAGGAGTTCTAATTTCTGCAACACTTTCACGCCTGGACTGGGATTGGATTTAAGGTCTAGGTTCTGAAGCCTGAAAACTGAGGTTGGGAAGAGATGAAGACCTAAGGCCATGGTGTGTCTGACGTGCTCAGTGTTCGGCCAGCTGTTGAGTGTGGGTTGGGAGGTGCAGGCTCAGGCTGTGGCAGACAGGGAATTAGTGCCCAGGCTAGACTGTATCATTGGGGTGCAGTCGAGTTTCGTGCAGGATGGTACTCATTTGTGGTTACTGGGTAGCCCCAAAGGGCAACGTTTTTCTTCTGGAGGGAAGACACAGTGCCACATAGTGGCTCCAGAATTCCCAAACAGGAAGGCTTGTGGGCCAGGAGTGTGAGGAAAAACTTCTGAGAACACAAGCCAGACTTAGATTTCGGGGTGAGGGGACGGCAGGCACCCTCTGCAGAGATGATTCGAGATCCCGTATACCTGAAGACAGAGCTAGGATCAGACGTTGGCTTAGGTCGGAGTTTCTGTCCATGACGGCCCCTTCATGAAGGCGAGGGTGTCACGAGGACATGGTGGTTTTCCCACGATGGGAATTGTGAGATGCTCCAAATCGCAATGATTCCTTCTGTGGGACAGTCGAGACCTGTTGGATGGCTCCAGGACATCCCATACGGAAGTTATCCAGAGCAGGGTTCTAAGGATGGATGCCTGGGCAGCCTGCCTCCCATTCCCGGTGTCTCATAGAGCCAAGGCAAGTTCGATCTGCTGGATCTAGGGGAGCAACCGAGGCGGGTGTGTTGAAATGGGCGAGTTGAGGATGGGTCATAATGTGCATTTGTGTCCATGTAGACCTTGGAATGGGGTGCTTGATCCGGGGCCTTGAGGGATGTTCATAACCGGAGGTTTTGATGGAGCTCTAAAGAGTATGTTTCCTATGTAGAGAAGAGAATTGTTTTGATGAGTGCCTAAGGAATCTCCCATATGCTGGTATTGGAAACCAGGCCTCTGAGGAGAGATGACTGGAATCAAAAGCAATGGATCTGATTAGGGCCTAAGTGCCTGTCCAGTTCAATCTTATTCTATGGGTATATCTGTCTCTGGGTCTGAGTGGAGGTAGTTTCCTAACTTGTGAAAGATCATCCCTGTTTGTCCTGGGCAGCCAACACTATTCGGATGGCCTCGGGGAGTTTGGAGGATACTCCTAATCTATAGGGTTGTGGCCAATGGAAATGGCAGAATTCCCCTGGAGAGGGAAGCCACAATCCTGAGGTGTGGCTCCAGGGGCCCCAGCTTGGATGGTGTGTGGGCCAGGACTGTGGGGACAGAAGTCTGAAAACACAAACTCAGCTTAGGTTTGGGGTTGTATGTATGAAGGCTCGATCTACAGACCGTGAGAATTATCCGGGCTATGAACAAAGGGCGAGTATGTGGCGCTTGCTCAGGCTTTTGTCTCTGGATTTTGTGTCAACGGTGGCCGTGGAATGTCGGGGTGTCCTCAAGGGCCATGGACAATTATTTCTCTGGTGATTTGGCCTGATCCCAAGGGGTTGGGATCATTCTGTGGATGGGAAGAGTCCTTTATGTATTTTTTTTTTACCTCAGGTGTCCCACCAAAGAGGGATTCCAGAGTAGAGCCCTGAGTAGGGGTGACTAGACATCTCGAACTCTGGTTGAGATTGGGGGACTAAGGGCTTGGCGAGCCCCATATGTGGGCTGTTGTTGCAGTCACTAAGAGGCTTTACATGAAGATAGGGCTCACGCTGAGGGTCACAATGTGTGTTTGTGCAAATTGTGGCCCTCAGGGATAGGTGGGGCCTCATAGTCCATGCTGCCTTCTCCTACAATGAACATTGGACAACATGCCAACCACTAGGTTTCTTGCCAAGGCGAAGAAGAAGTTCTGATTCTTGCATCACGTTCACTCCTGAGCTGTGAGTGGAGATAAGGTCTAGGTTCTGAAGGTGAAAACTGAGGTTGGGTAGAGATGATGGCCTAAAGCCATTGTGGGTGTGATATGCTCCGTGTACGGCCAGCTGTCTGGGTGTTGGACTGGAGGTCTGCCCTCAGGCTGTGTCAGACAGGGCTTTAGTGCACAGGCTAGACTGTATAATTGGGGTATGGTCGAGTGGCATGCAGGTTGTTACTCATTTGGCGTTTCTGGTTAGCCCTATAGGGCAACATTTTTCTTCTGGAGGGCAGGCAGAGTGCTGCATTGTGTCTCCAGAATTGCCAAACTGGAGGGGTGTGGCCAGGATTGTGAGGAAGGAAGTCTGAAAACACAAGCTAGCACGAGTTTGGGGGCCAAGAGCATGGCAGGCCCACTCTGCAGAGGCTGAATCGAGATCTCCTGCAGGTGAGGTCAGGGCGAGTATCAGATGTTGCCTCAAGCTGGAGTTTGTGTCCATGACGGCCCCTTCCTGAAGGGGGTGGGGGCGTCATGAGGCCAGGGAGGTTTCCCTACGCTGGGAGTTGTGAGCTGCTCCAAACTTCAAAGTTTCCTTCTTCAGGACAGTCGAGTACTATTTGATGGTTCCAGGATGCCCCATACAGAAAGACTCGAGAGCAGGGGCCTAAGCATGGATGCCGAGAAACGCCAACTCACCTTCCCATTGCCTGGTCGAGACAAGGCACGCTCAATCTGCGGGCTCTTGGGTGAGCTACCCAGAAGGCTGAGTTTAAATGGACTCTCCTGAGGATGAGTCATAATGTGGGTTGGTGGCCATGGAGACCTTGGAATGTGGCAGTAGCTAAGGGACTCTGCAGTATTGTCCAACGCGAAGGGCTTGACACAACTCCAACAAGGAAGCTTCCCATGTGGAGATGAGAGGTCTTCTGTCTGGTGCCTCAGGAAAGCCCCGTATGCTGGTCTTCGAACCAAGGCCTCTGAGGAGTGATACCTGGACACCAAAGCAAGAGTTCATAATAGGGCCTAGGGGCCTGTCTGGTTCAATCTTCTGTCTCTGCGGATATCTTTCTGTGTGTCTGCATGGAGGTAGTAGTTGCTCAGCTTGTGTCATAATGCCCCTATTTGTCCAGTGCGGCTTGCGGTAGTGGGATGTCCTTGGGGACCTTGAGGTTTCTACTATTTGGTGGAGTTGTGGCCAATGGAATGGGCAGTTTCTTAGGAGAGAGCAGGCACAGTTCTGTGGTGTGGCTCCAGAGACCCCAGCCTGGAGGCTGTGTGGGCCATGGCTGTGCAGACAGACATCCAAAAACCCTAACTCAGCTCAGGTTTGGGGCCGAGGTTACGGCAGGCCTGATCTACAGTCCATGACGGGAGCTCCTCTGGATATGAAAGAAGGGTGAGAGGGAGGCAGTCGCTCAGGCTTTTGTCTCTGGATGTTTTGTCCACAAAGGCCGTTTAATGTAGGAGTTGCCTCATGAGTCGTAGAAGTCTTCCTCTCTGGTAGTTTGTCCAGCCCCCAAGAGTTTGGGGTCATTCTGTGGGAAGGGAAGTGTCCTGTTTTCTGCTTCATGTGTCCCCCCAGTAGAGGGGTTCTAGAGCATAGCAGTGGGTACTGACAACTGGAATACTCGCCCTCTGGTTAAGCCTGGGGGCCTATGGATATGACAAGCCCCATATGCAGGATCTTGGTCCAGCCACTGAGAGGCGTTACTTTAATACGGGACTCACGCTGCAGGTCACAATGCATGTCTGTGCCCTAGGCGGCCCGCAAGCACTGGCGTGGCCTTTCGGACAATGCAGGTTTTCCCACATTGAACGTTGGACAACATGCCAACCACAAGGTTTCTGGCCATGGGGAAGGAGGAATTCTAATTTCTGCATCACGTTCACCCCTGGGCAGTGATTGGAGATAAGGTCTAGGTTCTGAAGCCTGAAAACTGAGGTTGGGAAGAGATGACGACCTACAGTCATAGCGGGTCCTATGTGTCCAGGTTGGGGCCAGCTGTCTGGGTGTCGTTTGGGATGTCTTGTCTCAGGCTGTGCCAGACAGGGCATTAGTATACAGGGTGGGCTGTATAATTGCTTTACAATCGAGTGGCATGCATTAGAAAATCATTTAGGGTTTCTTATTAGCAGCATAGGGCAAAGTTTTTCTTCTGGAGGGCGGGCAGAGTGCTGCATTGTGGCTTCGGAATTCCCAAACTGGAGGGCTTGTGGGCCAGGAGAGTGAGGACGGAAGTCTGAGAACACAAGCTAGGCTTAGATTTCTGGGCAAGGACAGGGCAGGCACACTCTGCAGAGCTGAATTGAGATCTCATGCGTCTGAAGTCATGTCGAGGATCAGACTTTGGCTCAGGTTTGAGTTTCTGTCCATGTTGGCCCCTTCAGGAAGGGGGGGCATTATGAGGCCATGGGGGTTTTCCCACTATTGGAGTTGTGAGATGCTCCAAACCGCAAGGATTCCTTCTGTGGGACAATTAAGATTTGTTGGATGGCTCCAGGATGTCTTATAAGGTATGTTTCCAGAACAGGGTTCTAAGTATGGATGCCTGGGCAGCCAGCCTCACATTCCAATTGTCTCCTAGCAACAAGAAACGTTTGATCTGCTGGCTTGGGGTAGCAACAGAGGGGGCTGAGTTGAAATGGACTTTCCTGAGGATGGTCTTAATGTTGGTTTGAGTCCATGGAGACCTTGGTATGGGGCAGTGGCACCAGGGCCCTGAAGGATTCTCCTAACCAGAGGTTATGACAAAGCTCCAATGAGCAAGTTTCCCATGGGGAGACGAGATTTGTTCTTATTGGTGCCTCAGGAAACCACCATATGCTGGTATTGGAAACGAGGCCTCTGAGGAGAGATGCCTGGAAACCAAAGCAATGGATCTGAATAGGGCCTAGGGACCTGTCCGGTTCAATATTCTTCTCTGGGGACATCTGTTGTCTGAGTGGAGGTAGTTGCTCAGCTGGTTTGAGATCACCCCTGTTTGTCCTGGGCGGCCTACACTATTGGGATGGCCTCGGTGACTTTGGAGGTTTTTCCTAATTTGCAAGGCTGTGGCCAATGGAATGGGAAGAATTCCCTTGAAAGGGAAGCACAGTCCTGAGGTGTGGCTCCAGGGACCCAAGTGTGGAGAGTGTGTGGTCCAGGGCTATTTGGACAAAAGTCTGAAAACACAAACTCCACTTAGGTTGGGGGATGTAGGTATGGCCGGCCCTATCTATAGACCGTGAGGAGAACTCTTCGGGATATGAACAAAGGGCGAATGTGAGGTGCTTGCTCATGCTTTTTTTTTTTTTTTCTGGAAATGTGTCACCGATTGCCATGGAATGTCTGGGTGTCCTCATGGGCCATCGATGAGGCTCCCTTTCTGGGGATTTGACCCGAACCCAAGAGTTTGGGGTCATTCTGTCAGAAGGGAGGAGGCCTTTCTGGTTTTTTTTTGTATTTTGTTTTTTGTTTTTTTTTTTTTTTACCTCAGGTGGACCACCAAAAGAGGGATTCCAGAGCAGAGACGTGGGTGGGGGCAACTGGACAACCAGACCTCTGGTTAACATTGGGACCTAAGAACATGGCAAGCCCCATATGTGGGCTCTTGGTCCAGACACTGAGAGGCCTTCCTTGAGGATAGGTCTCACACTGAGTTTCACAATGTGTTTTTGTGCCCAAGGAGCCCCTCAAGTCAGGGCGTGGCCTAATGTACCATGCTGGTTTCTCCTACACTGAACGTTGCACAATATGGCAACCACAAGTTTTCTGGCCATGGGGAAGAAGGAGTTCTAATTTCTGCAACACTTTCACGCCTGGACTGGGATTGGATTTAAGGTCTAGGTTCTGAAGCCTGAGAACTGAGGTTGGGAAGAGATGAAGACCTAAGGCCATGGTGTGTCTGACGTGCTCAGTGTTCGGCCAGCTGTTGAGTGTGGGTTGGGAGGTGCAGGCTCAGGCTGTGGCAGACAGGGAATTAGTGCCCAGGCTAGACTGTATTTTTGGGGTGCAGTCGAGTTTCGTGCAGGATGGTACTCATTTGTGGTTACTGGGTAGCCCCAAAGGGCAACGTTTTTCTTCTGGAGGGAAGACACAGTGCCACATAGTGGCTCCAGAATTCCCAAACAGGAAGGCTTGTGGGCCAGGAGTGTGAGGAAAAACTTCTGAGAACACAAGCCAGACTTAGATTTCGGGGTGAGGGGACGGCAGGCACCCTCTGCAGAGATGATTCGAGATCCCGTATACCTGAAGACAGAGCTAGGATCAGACGTTGGCTTAGGTCGGAGTTTCTGTCCATGACGGCCCCTTCATGAAGGCGAGGGTGTCACGAGGACATGGTGGTTTTCCCACGATGGGAATTGTGAGATGCTCCAAATCGCAATGATTCCTTCTGTGGGACAGTCGAGACCTGTTGGATGGCTCCAGGACATCCCATACGGAAGTTATCCAGAGCAGGGTTCTAAGGATGGATGCCTGGGCAGCCTGCCTCCCATTCCCGGTGTCTCATAGAGCCAAGGCAAGTTCGATCTGCTGGATCTAGGGGAGCAACCGAGGCGGGTGTGTTGAAATGGGCGAGTTGAGGATGGGTCATAATGTGCATTTGTGTCCATGTAGACCTTGGAATGGGGTGCTTGATCCGGGGCCTTGAGGGATGTTCATAACCGGAGGTTTTGATGGAGCTCTAAAGAGTATGTTTCCTATGTAGAGAAGAGAATTGTTTTGATGAGTGCCTAAGGAATCTCCCATATGCTGGTATTGGAAACCAGGCCTCTGAGGAGAGATGACTGGAATCAAAAGCAATGGATCTGATTAGGGCCTAAGTGCCTGTCCAGTTCAATCTTATTCTATGGGTATATCTGTCTCTGGGTCTGAGTGGAGGTAGTTTCCTAACTTGTGAAAGATCATCCCTGTTTGTCCTGGGCAGCCAACACTATTCGGATGGCCTCGGGGAGTTTGGAGGATACTCCTAATCTATAGGGTTGTGGCCAATGGAAATGGCAGAATTCCCCTGGAGAGGGAAGCCACAATCCTGAGGTGTGGCTCCAGGGGCCCCAGCTTGGATGGTGTGTGGCCAGAACTGTGGGGACAGAAGTCTGAAAACACAAACTCAGCTTAGGTTTGGGGTTGTATGTATGAAGGCTCGATCTACAGACCGTGAGAATTATCCGGGCTATGAACAAAGGGCGAGTATGTGGCGCTTGCTCAGGCTTTTGTCTCTGGATTTTGTGTCAACGGTGGCCGTGGAATGTCGGGGTGTCCTCAAGGGCCATGGACAATTATTTCTCTGGTGATTTGGCCTTATCCCAAGGGGTTGGGATCATTCTGTGGATGGGAAGAGTCCTTTATGTATTTTTTTTTTACCTCAGGTGTCCCACCAAAGAGGGATTCCAGAGTAGAGCCCTGAGTAGGGGTGACTAGACATCTCGAACTCTGGTTGAGATTGGGGGACTAGGGGCTTGGCAAGCCCCATATGTGGGCTGTTGTTGCAGTCACTAAGAGGCTTTACATGAAGATAGGGCTCACGCTGAGGGTCACAATGTGTGTTTGTGCAAATTGTGGCCCTCAGGGATAGGTGGGGCCTCATAGTCCATGCTGCCTTCTCCTACAATGAACATTGGACAACATGCCAACCACTAGGTTTCTTGCCAAGGCGAAGGAGAAGTTCTGATTCTTGCATCACGTTCACTCCTGAGCTGTGAGTGGAGATAAGGTCTAGGTTCTGAAGGTGAAAACTGAGGTTGGGTAGAGATGATGGCCTAAAGCCATTGTGGGTGTGATATGCTCCGTGTACGACCAGCTGTCTGGGTGTTGGACTGGAGGTCTGCCCTCAGGCTGTGTCAGACAGGGCTTTAGTGCACAGGCTAGACTGTATAATTGGGGTATGGTCGAGTGGCATGCAGGTTGTTACTCATTTGGCGTTTCTGGTTAGCCCTATAGGGCAACATTTTTCTTCTGGAGGGCAGGCAGAGTGCTGCATTGTGTCTCCAGAATTGCCAAACTGGAGGGGTGTGGCCAGGATTGTGAGGAAGGAAGTCTGAAAACACAAGCTAGCACGAGTTTGGGGGCCAAGAGCATGGCAGGCCCACTCTGCAGAGGCTGAATCGAGATCTCCTGCAGGTGAGGTCAGGGCGAGTATCAGATGTTGCCTCAAGCTGGAGTTTGTGTCCATGACGGCCCCTTCCTGAAGGGGGTGGGGGCGTCATGAGGCCAGGGAGGTTTCCCTACGCTGGGAGTTGTGAGCTGCTCCAAACTTCAAAGTTTCCTTCTTCAGGACAGTCGAGTACTATTGGATGGTTCCAGGATGCCCCATACAGAAAGACTCGAGAGCAGGGGCCTAAGCATGGATGCCGAGAAACGCCAACTCACCTTCCCATTGCCTGGTCGAGACAAGGCACGCTCAATCTGCGGGCTCTTGGGTGAGCTACCCAGAAGGCTGAGTTTAAATGGACTCTCCTGAGGATGAGTCATAATGTGGGTTGGTGGCCATGGAGACCTTGGAATGTGGCAGTAGCTAACGGACTCTGCAGGATTCTCCAACGCGAAGGGCTTGACACAACTCCAACAAGGAAGCTTCCCATGTGGAGATGAGAGGTCTTCTGTCTGGTGCCTCAGGAAAGCCCCGTATGCTGGTCTTCGAACCCAGGCCTCTGAGGAGTGATACCTGGACACCAAAGCAAGAGTTCATAATAGGGCCTAGGGGCCTGTCTGGTTCAATCTTCTGTCTCTGCGGATATCTTTCTGTGTGTCTGCATGGAGGTAGTAGTTGCTCAGCTTGTGTCATAATGCCCCTATTTGTCCAGTGCGGCTTGCGGTAGTGGGATGTCCTTGGGGACCTTGAGGTTTCTACTATTTTGTGGAGTTGTGGCCAATGGAATGGGCTGTTTCTTAGGAGAGAGCAGGCACAGTTCTGTGGTGTGGCTCCAGAGACCCCAGCCTGGAGGCTGTGTGGGCCATGGCTGTGCAGACAGACATCCAAAAACCCTAACTCAGCTCAGGTTTGGGGCCGAGGTTACGGCAGGCCTGATCTACAGTCCATGAGGGGAGCTCCTCTGGATATGAAAGAAGGGTGAGAGGGAGGCAGTCGCTCAGGCTTTTGTCTCTGGATGTTTTGTCCACAATGGCCGTTTAATGTAGGAGTTGCCTCATGAGTCGTAGAAGTCTCCCTCTCTGGTAGTTTGTCCAGCCCCCAAGAGTTTGGGGTCATTCTGTGGGAAGGGAAGTGTCCTGTTTTCTGCTTCATGTGTCCCCCCAGTAGAGGGGTTCTAGAGCATAGCAGTGGGTACTGACAACTGGAATACTCGCCCTCTGGTTAAGCCTGGGGGCCTATGGATATGACAAGCCCCATATGCAGGATCTTGGTCCAGCCACTGAGAGGCGTTACTTTAATACGGGACTCACGCTGCAGGTCACAATGCATGTCTGTGCCCTAGGCGGCCCTCAAGCACTGGCGTGGCCTTTCGGACAATGCAGGTTTTCCCACATTGAACGTTGGACAACATGCCAACCACAAGGTTTCTGGCCATGGGGAAGGAGGAATTCTAATTTCTGCATCACGTTCACCCCTGGGCAGTGATTGGAGATAAGGTCTGGGTTCTGAAGCCTGAAAACTGAGGTTGGGAAGAGATGACGACCTACAGTCATAGCGGGTCCTATGTGTCCAGGTTGGGGCCAGCTGTCTGGGTGTCGTTTGGGATGTCTTGTCTCAGGCTGTGCCAGACAGGGCATTAGTATACAGGGTGGGCTGTATAATTGCTTTACAATCGAGTGGCATGCATTAGAAAATCATTTAGGGTTTCTTATTAGCAGCATAGGGCAAAGTTTTTCTTCTGGAGGGCGGGCAGAGTGCTGCATTGTGGCTTCGGAATTCCCAAACTGGAGGGCTTGTGGGCCAGGAGAGTGAGGACGGAAGTCTGAGAACACAAGCTAGGCTTAGATTTCTGGGCAAGGACAGGGCAGGCACACTCTGCAGAGCTGAATTGAGATCTCATGCGTCTGAAGTCATGTCGAGGATCAGACTTTGGCTCAGGTTTGAGTTTCTGTCCATGTTGGCCCCTTCAGGAAGGGGGGGCATTATGAGGCCATGGGGGTTTTCCCACTATTGGAGTTGTGAGATGCTCCAAACCGCAAGGATTCCTTCTGTGGGACAATTAAGATTTGTTGGATGGCTCCAGGATGTCTTATAAGGTATGTTTCCAGAACAGGGTTCTAAGTATGGATGCCTGGGCAGCCAGCCTCACATTCCAATTGTCTCCTAGCAACAAGAAACGTTTGATCTGCTGGCTTGGGGTAGCAACAGAGGGGGCTGAGTTGAAATGGACTTTCCTGAGGATGGTCTTAATGTTGGTTTGAGTCCATGGAGACCTTGGTATGGGGCAGTGGCACCAGGGCCCTGAAGGATTCTCCTAACCAGAGGTTATGACAAAGCTCCAATGAGCAAGTTTCCCATGGGGAGACGAGATTTGTTCTTATTGGTGCCTCAGGAAACCACCATATGCTGGTATTGGAAACGAGGCCTCTGAGGAGAGATGCCTGGAAACCAAAGCAATGGATCTGAATAGGGCCTAGGGACCTGTCCGGTTCAATATTCTTCTCTGGGGACATCTGTTGTCTGAGTGGAGGTAGTTGCTCAGCTGGTTTGAGATCACCCCTGTTTGTCCTGGGCGGCCTACACTATTGGGATGGCCTCGGTGACTTTGGAGGTTTTTCCTAATTTGCAAGGCTGTGGCCAATGGAATGGGAAGAATTCCCTTGAAAGGGAAGCACAGTCCTGAGGTGTGGCTCCAGGGACCCAAGTGTGGAGCGTGTGTGGTCCAGGGCTATTTGGACAAAAGTCTGAAAACACAAACTCCACTTAGGTTGGGGGATGTAGGTATGGCCGGCCCTATCTATAGACCGTGAGGAGAACTCTTCGGGATATGAACAAAGGGCGAATGTGAGGTGCTTGCTCATGCTTTTTTTTTTTTTTTTCTGGAAATGTGTCACCGATTGCCATGGAATGTCGGGGTGTCCTCATGGGCCATCGATGAGGCTCCCTTTCTGGGGATTTGACCCGAACCCAAGAGTTTGGGGTCATTCTGTCAGAAGGGAGGAGGCCTTTCTGGTTTTTTTTTGTTTTTTGTTTTTTGTTTTTTTTTTTTTTTACCTCAGGTGGACCACCAAAAGAGGGATTCCAGAGCAGAGACGTGGGTGGGGGCAACTGGACAACCAGACCTCTGGTTAACATTGGGACCTAAGAACATGGCAAGCCCCATATGTGGGCTCTTGGTCCAGACACTGAGAGGCCTTCCTTGAGGATAGGTCTCACACTGAGTTTCACAATGTGTTTTTGTGCCCAAGGAGCCCCTCAAGTCAGGGCGTGGCCTAATGTACCATGCTGGTTTCTCCTACACTGAACGTTGCACAATATGGCAACCACAAGTTTTCTGGCCATGGGGAAGAAGGAGTTCTAATTTCTGCAACACTTTCACGCCTGGACTGTGATTGGATTTAAGGTCCAGGTTCTGAAGCCTGAAAACTGAGGTTGGGAAGAGATGAAGACCTAAGGCCATGGTGTGTCTGACGTGCTCAGTGTTCGGCCAGCTGTTGAGTGTGGGTTGGGAGGTGCAGGCTCAGGCTGTGGCAGACAGGGAATTAGTGCCCAGGCTAGAGTGTATCATTGGGGTGCAGTCGAGTTTCGTGCAGGATGGTACTCATTTGTGGTTACTGGGTAGCCCCAAAGGGCAACGTTTTTCTTCTGGAGGGAAGACACAGTGCCACATAGTGGCTCCAGAATTCCCAAACAGGAAGGCTTGTGGGCCAGGAGTGTGAGGAAAAACTTCTGAGAACATAAGCCAGATTAGATTTCGGGGTGAGGGGACGGCAGGCACCCTCTGCAGAGATGATTCGAGATCCCGTATACCTGAAGACAGAGCTAGGATCAGACGTTGGCTTAGGTCGGATTTTCTGTCCATGACGGCCCCTTCATGAAGGGGAGGGTGTCACGAGGACATGGAGGTTTTCCCACGATGGGAATTGTGAGATGCTCCAAATCGCAATGATTCCTTCTGTGGGACAGTCGAGACCTGTTGGATGGCTCCAGGACATCCCATACGGAAGTTATCCAGAGCAGGGTTCTAAGGATGGATGCCTGGGCAGCCTGCCTCCCATTCCCGGTGTCTCATAGAGCCAAGGCAAGTTCGATCTGCTGGATCTAGGGGAGCAACCGAGGCGGGTGTGTTGAAATGGGCGAGTTGAGGATGGGTCATAATGTGCATTTGTGTCCATGTAGACCTTGGAATGGGGTGCTTGATCCGGGGCCTTGAGGGATGTTCATAACCGGAGGTTTTGATGGAGCTCTAAAGAGTATGTTTCCTATGTAGAGAAGAGAATTGTTTTGATGAGTGCCTAAGGAATCTCCCATATGCTGTTATTGGAAACCAGGCCTCTGAGGAGAGATGACTGGAATCAAAAGCAATGGATCTGATTAGGGCCTAAGTGCCTGTCCAGTTCAATCTTATTCTATGTGTATATCTGTCTCTTCGTCTGAGTGGAGGTAGTTTCCTAACTTGTGAAAGATCATCCCTGTTTGTCCTGGGCAGCCAACACTATTCGGATGGCCTCGGGGAGTTTGGAGGATACTCCTAATCTATAGGGTTGTGGCCAATGGAAATGGCAGAATTCTCCTGGAGAGGGAAGCCACAGTCCTGAGGTGTGGCTCCAGGGGCCCCAGCTTGGATGGTGTGTGGGCCAGGACTGTGGGGACAGAAGTCTGAAAACACAAACTCAGCTTAGGTTTGGGGATGTATTTATGAAGGCTCGATCTACAGACCGTGAGAATTATCCGGGCTATGAACAAAGGGCGAGTATGTGGCGCTTGCTCAGGCTTTTGTCTCTGGATTTTGTGTCAACGGTGGCGGTGGAATGTCGGGGTGTCCTCAAGGGCCATGGACAATTCTTTCTCTGGTGATTTGGCCTGATCCCAAGGGGTTGGGATCATTCTGTGGATGGGAAGAGTCCTTTATGTATTTTTTTTTTTTTACCTCAGGTGTTCCACCAAAGAGGAATTCCAGAGTAGAGCCCTGAGTTGGGGTGACAAGACATCTCGAAATCTGGTTGAGATTGGGGTACTAGGGGCTTGGCAAGCCCCATATGTGGGCTGTTGTTCCAGTCACTAAGAGGCTTTACATGAGGATAGGGCTCACGCTGAGGGTCACAATGTGTGTTTGTGCAAATTGTGGCCCTCAGGGATAGGTGGGGCCTCATAGTCCATGCTGCCTTCTCCTACAATGAACATTGGACAACATGCCAACCACTAGGTTTCTTGCCAAGGCGAAGGAGAAGTTCTGATTCTTGCATCACGTTCACTCCTGAGCAGTGAGTGGAGATAGGGTCTAGGTTCTGAAGGTGAAAACTGAGGTTGGGTAGAGATGATGGCCTAAAGCCATTGTGGGTGTGATATGCTCTGTGTACTGCCAGCTGTCTGGGTGTTGGACTGGAGGTCTGCCCTCAGGCTGTGTCAGACAGGGCTTTAGTGCACAGGCTAGACTGTATAATTGGGGTATGGTCGAGTGGCATGCAGGTTGTTACTCATTTGGCGTTTCTGGTTAGCCCTATAGGGCAACATTTTTCTTCTGGAGGGCAGGCAGAGTGCTGCATTGTGTCTCCAGAATTGCCAAACTGGAGGGGTGTGGCCAGGATTGTGAGGAAGGAAGTCTGAAAACACAAGCTAGCACGAGTTTGGGGGCCAAGAGCATGGCAGGCCCACTCTGCAGAGGCTGAATCGAGATCTCCTGCAGGTGAGGTCAGGGCGAGTATCAGATGTTGCCTCAAGCTGGAGTTTGTGTCCATGACGGCCCCTTCCTGAAGGGGGTGGGGGCGTCATGAGGCCAGGGAGGTTTCCCTACGCTGGGAGTAGTGAGCTGCTCCAAACTTCAAAGTTTCCTTCTTCAGGACAGTCGAGTACTATTGGATGGTTCCAGGATGCCCCATACAGAAAGACTCGAGAGCAGGGGCCTAAGCATGGATGCCGAGAAACGCCAACTCACCTTCCCATTGCCTGGTCGAGACAAGGCACGCTCAATCTGCGGGCTCTTGGGTGAGCTACCCAGAAGGCTGAGTTTAAATGGACTCTCCTGAGGATGAGTCATAATGTGGGTTGGTGGCCATGGAGACCTTGGAATGTGGCAGTAGCTAAGGGACTCTGCAGGATTCTCCAACGCGAAGGGCTTGACACAACTCCAACAAGGAAGCTTCCCATGTGGAGATGAGAGGTCTTCTGTCTGGTGCCTCAGGAAAGCCCCGTATGCTGGTCTTCGAACCCAGGCCTCTGAGGAGTGATACCTGGACACCAAAGCAAGAGTTCATAATAGGGCCTAGGGGCCTGTCTGGTTCAATCTTCTGTCTCTGCGGATACCATTCTGTGTGTCTGCATGGAGGTAGTAGTTGCTAAGCTTGTGTCATAATGCCCCTATTTGTCCAGTGCGGCTTGCGGTAGTGGGATGTCCTTGGGGACCTTGAGGTTTCTACTATTTTGTGGAGTTGTGGCCAATGGAATGGGCAGTTTCTTAGGAGAGAGCAGGCACAGTTCTGTGGTGTGGCTCCAGAGACCCCAGCCTGGAGGCTGTGTGGGCCATGGCTGTGCAGACAGGCGTCCAAAAACCCTAACTCAGCTCAAGTTTGGGGCCGAGGTTACGGCAGGCCTGATCTACAGTCCATGAGGGGAGCTCCTCTGGATATAAAAGAAGGGTGAGAGGGAGGCAGTCGCTCAGGCTTTTGTCTCTGGATGTTTTGTCCACAATGGCCGTTTAATGTAGGAGTTGCCTCATGGGTGATAGAAGTCTCCCTCCCTGGTAGTTTGTCCAGCCCCCAAGAGTTTGGGGTCATTCTGTGGGAAGGGAAGTGTCCTGTTTTCTGCTTCATGTGTCCCCCCAGTAGAGGGGTTCTAGAGCATAGCAGTGGGTACTGACAACTGGAATACTCGCCCTCTGGTTAAGCCTGGGGGCCTATGGATATGACAAGCCCCATATGCAGGATCTTGGTCCAGCCACTGAGAGGCGTTACTTTAATACGGGACTCACGCTGCAGGTCACAATGCATGTCTGTGCCCTAGGCGGCCCTCAAGAACTGGCGTGGCCTTTCAGAAAATGCAGGTTTTCCCACATTGAACGTTGGACAACATGCCAACCAAAAGGTTTCTGGCCATGGGGAAGGAGGAATTCTAATTTCTGCATCACGTTCACCCCTGGGCAGTGATTGGAGATAAGGTCTAGGTTCTGAAGCCTGAAAACTGAGGTTGGGAAGAGATGACGACCTACAGCCATAGCGGGTCCTATGTGTCCAGGTTGGGGCCAGCTGTCTGGGTGTCGTTTGGGATGTCTTGTCTGAGGCTGTGCCAGACAGGGCATTAGTATACAGGGTGGGCTGTATAATTGCTTTACAATCGAGTGGCATGCATTAGAAAATCATTTGGGGTTTCTTATTAGCAGCATAGGGCAAAGTTTTTCTTCTGGAGGGCGGGCAGAGTGCTGCATTGTGGCTTCGGAATTCCCAAACTGGAGGGCTTGTGGGCCAGGAGAGTGATGACGGAAGTCTGAGAACACAAGCTAGGCTTAGATTTCTGGGCAAGGACAGGGCAGGCACACTCTGCAGAGCTGAATTGAGATCTCATGCGTCTGAAGTCAGGTCGAGGATCAGACTTTGGCTCAGGTTTGAGTTTCTGTCCATGTTGGCCCCTTCAGGAAGGGGGGGCATTATGAGGCCATGGGGGTTTTCCCACTATTGGAGTTGTGAGATGCTCCAAACCGCAAGGATTCCTTCTGTGGGACAATTAAGATTTGTTGGATGGCTCCAGGATGTCTTATAAGGTATGTTTCCAGAACAGGGTTCTAAGTATGGATGCCTGGGCAGCCAGCCTCACATTCCAATTGTCTCCTAGCAACAAGAAACGTTTGATCTGCTGGCTTGGGGTAGCAACAGAGGGGGCTGAGTTGAAATGGACTTTCCTGAGGATGGTCTTAATGTTGGTTTGAGTCCATGGAGACCTTGGTATGGGGCAGTGGCACCAGGGCCCTGAAGGATTCTCCTAACCAGAGGTTATGACAAAGCTCCAATGAGCAAGTTTCCCATGGGGAGACGAGATTTGTTCTTATTGGTGCCTCAGGAAACCACCATATGCTGGTATTGGAAACGAGGCCTCTGAGGAGAGATGCCTGGAAACCAAAGCAATGGATCTGATTAGGGCCTGGGGACCTGTCCGGTTCAATATTCATCTCTGGGGACATCTGTTGTCTGAGTGCAGGTAGTTGCTCAGCTGGTTTGAGATCACCCCTGTTTGTCCTGGGCGGCCTACACTATTGGGATGGCCTCGGTGACTTTGGAGGTTTTTCCTAATTTGCAAGGTTGTGGCCAATGGAATGGGAAGAATTCCCTTGAAAGGGAAGCACAGTCCTGAGGTGTGGCTCCAGGGACCCAAGTGTGGAGCGTGTGTGGTCCAGGGCTATTTGGACAAAAGTCTGAAAACACAAACTCCACTTAGGTTGGGGGATGTAGGTATGGCCGGCCCTATCTATAGACCGTGAGGAGAACTCTTCGGGATATGAACAAAGGGCGAATGTGAGGTGCTTGCTCATGCTTTTTTTTTTTTTTTTCTGGAAATGTGTCATGATTGCCATGGAATATCGGGGTGTCCTTATGGGCCTTCGATGAGGCTCCCTTTCTGGGGATTTGATCCGATCCCAAGAGTTTGGGGTCATTCTGACAGAAGGGAGGAGGCCTTTCTGTTTTTTTTGTTTATTTTTTTTGTTTTTTGTTTTTGTTTTTTTTTTTTACCTCAGGTGGACCACCAAAAGAGGGATTCCAGAGCAGAGACGTGGGTGGGGGCAACTGAACAACCAGACCTCTGGTTAACATTGGGACCTAAGAACATGGCAAGCCCCATATGTGGGCTCTTGGTCCAGACACTGAGAGGCCTTCCTTGAGGATAGGTCTCACACTGAGTTTCACAATGTGTTTTTGTGCCCAAGGAGCCCCTCAAGTCAGGGCGTGGCCTAATGTACCATGCTGGTTTCTCCTACACTGAACGTTGCACAATATGGCAACCACAAGTTTTCTGGCCATGGGGAAGAAGGAGTTCTAATTTCTGCAACACTTTCACTCCTGGACTGTGATTGGATTTAAGGTCTAGGTTCTGAAGCCTGAAAACTGAGGTTGGGAAGAGATGAAGACCTAAGGCCATGGTGTGTCTGATGTGCTCAGTGTTCGGCCAGCTGTTGAGTGTGGGTTGGGAGGTGCAGGCTCAGGCTGTGGCAGACAGGGAATTAGTGCCCAGGCTAGAATGTATCATTGGGGTGCAGTCGAGTTTCGTGCAGGATGGTACTCATTTGTGGTTACTGGGTAGCCCCAAAGGGCAACGTTTTTCTTCTGGAGGGAAGACACAGTGCCACATAGTGGCTCCAGAATTCCCAAACAGGAAGGCTTGTGGGCCAGGAGTGTGAGGAAAAACTTCTGAGAACACAAGCCAGACTTAGATTTCGGGGTGAGGGGACGGCAGGCACCCTCTGCAGAGATGATTCGAGATCCCGTATACCTGAAGACAGAGCTAGGATCAGACGTTGGCTTAGGTCGGAGTTTCTGTCCATGACGGCCCCTTCATGAAGGGGAGGGTGTCACGAGCACATGGAGGTTTTCCCACGATGGGAATTGTGAGATGCTCCAAATCGCAATGATTCCTTCTGTGGGACAGTCGAGACCTGTTGGATGGCTCCAGGACATCCCATAAGGAAGTTATCCAGAGCAGGGTTCTAAGGATGGATGCCGGGGCAGCCTGCCTCCCATTCCCGGTGTCTCATAGAGCCAAGGCAATTTCGATCTGCTGGATCTAGGGGAGCAACCGAGGCGGGTGTGTTGAAATGGTCGAGTTGAGGATGGGTCATAATGTGCATTTGTGTCCATGTAGACCTTGGAATGGGGTGCTTGATCCGGGGCCTTGAGGGATGTTCATAACCGGAGGTTTTGATGGAGCTCTAAAGAGTATGTTTCCTATGTAGAGAAGAGAATTGTTTTGATGAGTGCCTAAGGAATCTCCCATATGCTGGTATTGGAAACCAGGCCTCTGAGGAGAGATGACTGGAATCAAAAGCAATGGATCTGATTAGGGCCTAAGTGCCTGTCCAGTTCAATCTTATTCTATGGGTATATCTGTCTCTGGGTCTGAGTGGAGGTAGTTTCCTAACTTGTGAAAGATCATCCCTGTTTGTCCTGGGCAGCCAACACTATTCGGATGGCCTCGGGGAGTTTGGAGGATACTCCTAATCTATAGGGTTGTGGCGAATGGAAATGGCAGAATTCTCCTGCAGAGGGAAGCCACAGTCCTGAGGTGTGGCTCCAGGGGCCCCAGCTTGGATGGTGTGTGGGCCAGGACTGTGGGGACAGAAGTCTGAAAACACAAACTCAGCTTAGGTTTGGGGGTGTATGTATGAAGGCTCGATCTAAGACCGTGAGAATTTTCCGGGCTATGAACAAAGGGCGAGTATGTGGTGCTTGCTCAGGCTTTTGTCTCTGGATTTTGTGTCAACGGTTGCCGTGGAATGTCGGGGTGTCCTCAAGGGCCATGGACAATTCTTTCTCTGGTGATTTGGCATGATCCCAAGTGGTTGGGATCATTCTGTGGATGGGAAGAGTCCTTTCTGTATTTTTTTTTTTTTTTACCTCAGGTGTCCCACCAAAGAGGGATTCCAGAGTAGAGCCCTGAGTAGGGGTGACTAGACATCTCGAACTCTGGTTGAGATTGGGGTACTAGGGGCTTGGCAAGCCCCATATGTGGGCTGATGTTCCAGTCTCTAAGAGGCTTTACATGAGGATAGGGCTCACGCTGAGGGTCACAATGTGTGTTTGTGCAAATTGTGGCCCTCAGGGAAAGGTGGGGCCTCATAGTCCATGCTGCCTTCTCCTACAATGAACATTGGACAACATGCCAACCACTTGGTTTCTTGCCAAGGCGAAGGAGAAGTTCTGATTCTTGCATCACGTTCACTCCTGAGCAGTGAGTGGAGATAGGGTCTAGGTTCTGAAGGTGAAAACTGAGGTTGGGTAGAGATGATGGCCTAAAGCCATTGTGGGTGTGATATGCTCTGTGTACGGCCAGCTGTCTGGGTGTTGGACTGGAGGTCTGCCCTCAGGCTGTGTCAGACAGGGCTTTAGTGCACAGGCTAGACTGTATAATTGGGGTATGGTCGAGTGGCATGCAGTTTGTTACTCATTTGGCGTTTCTGGTTAGCCCTATAGGGCAACATTTTTCTTCTGGAGGGCAGGCAGAGTGCTGCATTGTGTCTCCAGAATTGCCAAACTGGAGGGGTGTGGCCAGGATTGTGAGGAAGGAAGTCTGAAAACACAAGCTAGCATGAGTTTTGGGGCCAAGAGCATGGCAGGCCCACTCTGCAGAGGCTGAATCGAGATCTCCTGCAGGTGAGGTCAGGGCGAGTATCAGATGTTGCCTCAAGCTGGAGTTTGTGTCCATGACGGCCCCTTCCTGAAGGGGGTGGGGGCGTCATGAGGCCAGGGAGGTTTCCATACGCTGGGAGTTGTGAGCTGCTCCAAACTTCAAAGTTTCCTTCTTCAGGACAGTCGAGTACTATTGGATGGTTCCAGGATGCCCCATACAGAAAGACTCGAGAGCAGGGGCCTAAGCATGGATGCCGAGAAACGCCAACTCACCTTCCCATTGCCTGGTCGAGACAAGGCACGCTCAATCTGCGGGCTCTTGGGTGAGCTACCCAGAAGGCTGAGTTTAAATGGACTCTCCTGAGGATGAGTCATAATGTGGGTTGGTGGCCATGGAGACCTTGGAATGTGGCAGTAGCTAAGGGACTCTGCAGGATTCTCCAACGCGAAGGGCTTGACACAACTCCAACAAGGAAGCTTCCCATGTGGAGATGAGAGGTCTTCTGTCTGGTGCCTTAGGAAAGCCCCGTATGCTGGTCTTCGAACCCAGGCCTCTGAGGAGTGATACCTGGACACCAAAGCAAGAGTTCATAATAGGGCCTAGGGGCCTGTCTGGTTCAATCTTCTGTCTCTGCGGATATCTTTCTGTGTGTCTGCATGGAGGTAGTAGTTGCTCAGCTTGTGTCATAATGCCCCTATTTGTCCAGTGCGGCTTGCGGTAGTGGGATGTCCTTGGGGACCTTGAGGTTTCTACTATTTGGTGGAGTTGTGGCCAATGGAATGGGCAGTTTCTTAGGAGAGAGCAGGCACAGTTCTGTGGTGTGGCTCCAGAGACCCCAGCCTGGAGGCTGTGTGGGCCATGGCTGTGCAGACAGACATCCAAAAACCCTAACTCAGCTCAGGTTTGGGGCCGAGGTTACGGCAGGCCTGATCTACAGTCCATGAGGGGAGCTCCTCTGGATATGAAAGAAGGGTGAGAGGGAGGCAGTCGCTCAGGCTTTTGTCTCTGGATGTTTTGTCCACAATGGCCGTTTAATGTAGGAGTTGCCTCATGGGTCGTAGAAGTCTCCCTCTCTGGTAGTTTGTCCAGCCCCCAAGAGTTTGGGGTCATTCTGTGGGAAGGGAAGTGTCCTGTTTTCTGCTTCATGTGTCCCCCCAGTAGAGGGATTCTAGAGCATAGCAGTGGGTACTGACAACTGGAATATTCGCCCTCTGGTTAAGCCTGGGGGCATATGGATATGACAAGCCCCATATGCAGGATCTTGGTACAGCCACTGAGAGGCGTTACTTTAATACGGGACTCACGCTGCAGGTCAAAATGCATGTCTGTGCCCTAGGCGGCCCTCAAGCACTGGCGTGGCCTTTCGGACAATGCAGGTTTTCCCACATTGAACGTTGGACAACATGCCAACCAAAAGGTTTCTGGCCATGGGGAAGGAGGAATTCTAATTTCTGCATCACGTTCACCCCTGGGCAGTGATTGGAGATAAGGTCTATGTTCTGAAGCCTGAAAACCGAGGTTGGGAAGAGATGACGACCTACAGCCATAGCGGGTCCTATGTGTCCAGGTTGGGGCCAGTGTCTGGGTGTCGTTTGGGATGTCTTGTCTCTGGCTGTGCCAGACAGGGCATTAGTATACAGGGTGGGCTGTATAATTGCTTTACAATCGAGTGGCATGCATTAGAAAATCATTTGGGGTTTCTTATTAGCAGCATAGGGCAAAGTTTTTCTTCTGGAGGGCAGGCAGAGTGCTGCATTGTGGCTTCGGAATTCCCAAACTGGAGGGCTTGTGGGCCAGGAGAGTGAGGACGGAAGTCTGAGAACACAAGCTAGGCTTAGGTTTCAGGGCAAGGACATGGCAGGCACACTCTGCAGAGCTGAATTGAGATCTCATGCGTCTGAAGTCAGGTCGAGGATCAGACTTTGGCTCAGGTTTGAGTTTCTGTCCATGTTGGCCCCTTCAGGAAGGGGGGGCATTATGAGGCCATGGGGGTTTTCCCACTATTGGAGTTGTGAGATGCTCCAAACCGCAAGGATTCCTTCTGTGGGACAATTAAGATTTGTTGGATGGCTCCAGGATGTCTTATAAGGTATGTTTCCAGAACAGGGTTCTAAGTATGGATGCCTGGGCAGCCAGCCTCACATTCCAATTGTCTCCTAGAAACAAGAAACGTTTGGTCTGCTGGCTTGGTGTAGCAACAGAGGGGGCTGAGTTGAAATGGACTTTCCTGAGGATGGTCTTAATGTTGGTTTGAGTCCATGGAGACCTTGGTATGGGGCAGTGGCACCAGGGCCCTGAAGGATTCTCCTAACCTGAGGTTATGACAAAGCTCCAATGAGCAAGTTTTCCATGGGGAGACGAGATTTGTTCTTATTGGTGCCTCAGGAAACCACCATATGCTGGTATTGGAAACGAGGCCTCTGTGGAGAGAAGCCTGGAAACCAAAACAATGGATCTGATTAGGGCCTGGGGACCTGTCCGGTTCAATATTCTTCTCTGGGGACATCTGTTGTTTGAGTGGAGGTAGTTGCTCAGCTGGTTTGAGATCACCCCTGTTTGTCCTGGGCGGCCTATACTATTGGGATGACCTCGGTGACTTTGGAGGTTTTTCCTAATTTGCAAGGTTGTGGCCAATGGAATGGGAAGAATTCCCTTGAAAGGGAAGCACAGTCCTGAGGTGTGGCTCCAGGGACCCAAGTGTCGAGCATTTGTGGTCCAGGGCTATTTGGACAAAAGTCTGAAAACACAAACTCCACTTACGTTGGGGGATGTAGGTATGGCCGGCCCGATCTATAGACCGTGAGGAAAACTCTTCGGGATATGAACAAAGGGCGAATGTGAGGTGCTTGCTAGTGCTTTTTTTTTTTTTTTCTGGAAATGTGTCACCGATTGCCATGGAATGTCGGGGTGTCCTCATGGGCCATCGATGAGGCTCCCTGTCTGGGGATTTGACCCGATCCCAAAAGTTTGGGGTCATTCTGTCAGAAGGGAGGAGGCCTTTCTGTTTTTTTTTTTTGTTGTTGTTGTTTATTTTATTTTATTTTATTTTATTTTATTTTATTTTTACCTCAGGTGGACCACCAAAAGAGGGATTCCAGAGCAGAGACTTGGGTGGGGGCAACTGGACAACCAGACCTCTGGTTAACATTGGGACCTAAGAACATGGCAAGCCCCTTATGTGGGTTCTTGGTCCAGACACTGAGAGGCCTTCCTTGAGGATAGGTCTCACCCTGAGTTTCACAATGTGTTTTTGTGCCCAAGGAGCCCCTCAAGTCAGGGCATGGCCTAATGTACCATGCTGGTTTCTCCTACACTGAACGTTGCACAATATGGCAACCACAAGTTTTCTGGCCATGGGGAAGAAGGAGTTCTAATTTCTGCAACACTTTCACTCCTGGACTGTGATTGGATTTAAGGTCTAGGTTCTGAAGCCTGAAAACTGAGGTTGGGAAGAGATGAAGACCTAAGGCCATGGTGTGTCTGATGTGCTCAGTGTTCGGCCAGCTGTTGAGTGTGGGTTGGGAGGTGCAGGCTGAGGCTGTGGCAGACAGGGAATTAATGATGAGGCTAGACTGTATTTTTGGGGTGCAGTCGAATTTCGTGCAGAATGGTACTCATTTGTGGTTACTGGGTAGCCCCAAAGGGCAACGTTTTTCTTCTGGAGGGAAGACACAGTGCCACATAGTGGCTCCAGAATTCCCAAACAGGAAGGCTTGTGGGCCAGGAGTGTGAGGAAAAACTTCTGAGAACACAAGCCAGACTTAGATTTCGGGGTGAGGGGACGGCAGGCACCCTCTGCAGAGATGATTCGAGATCCTGTATACCTGAAGACAGAGCTAGGACCAGACGTTGGCTTAGGTCGGAGTTTCTGTCCATGCCGCCCCTTCATGAAGGGGAGGGTGTCACGAGCACATGGAGGTTTTCCCACGATGGGAATTGTGAGATGCTCCAAACCGCAATGATTCCTTCTGTGGGACAGTCGAGACCTGCTGGATGGCTCCAGGACATCCCAAAAGGAAGTTATTCAGAGCAGGGTTCTAAGGATGGATGCCTGGGCAGCCTGCCTCCCATTCCCGGTGTCTCATATAGCCAAGGCAAGTTCGATCTGCTGGTTCTAGGGGAGCAACCGAGGCGGGTGTGTTGAAATGGGCGAGTTGAGGAAGGGTCATAATGTGCATTTGTGTCCATGTAGACCTTGGAATGGGGTGCTTGATCCGGGGCCTTGAGGGATGTTCATAACCGGAGGTTTGATGGAGCTCTAAAGAGTATGTTTCCTATGTAGGGAAGAGAATTGTTTTGATGAGTGCCTAAGGAATCTCCCATATGCTGGTATTGGAAACCAGGCCTCTGAGGAGAGATGACTGGAATCAAAAGCAATGGATCTGATTAGGGCCTAAGTGCCTGTCCAGTTCATTCTTATTCTATGGGTATATCTGTCTCTTCGTCTGAATGGAGGTAGTTTCCTAACTTGTGAAAGATCATCCCTGTTTGTCCTGGGCAGCCAACACTATTCGGATGGCCTCGGGTAGTTTGGAGGATACTCCTAATCTATAGGGTTGTGGCCAATGGAAATGGCAGAATTCGCCTGGAGAGGGAAGCCACAGTCCTGAGGTGTGGCTCCAGGGGCCCCAGCTTGGATGGTGTGTGGGCCAGGACTGTGGGGACAGAAGTCTGAAAACACAAACTCAGCTTAGGTTTGGGGATGTATGTATGAAGGCTCGATCTACAGACCGTGAGAATTTTCCGGGCTATGAACAAAGGGCGAGTATGTGGCGCTTGCTCAGGCTTTTGTCTCTGGATTTTGTGTCAACGGTGGCCGTGGAATGTCGGGGTGTCCTCAAGGGCCATGGACAATTCTTTCTCTGGTGATTTGGCCTGATCCCAAGGGGTTGGGATCATTCTGTGGATGGGAAGAGTCCTTTCTGTATTTTTTTTTTTACCTCAGGTGTCCCACCAAAGAGGGATTCCAGAGTAGAGCCCTGAGTAGGGGTGACTAGACATCTCGAACTCTGGTTGAGATTAGGGGACTATGGGCCTGGCAAGCCCCATATGTGGGCTGTTGTTGCAGTCACTAAGAGGCTTTACATGAGGATAGGGCTCACGCTGAGGGTCACAATGTGTGTTTGTGCAAAGTGTGTCCCTCAGGGATAGGTGGGGCCTCATAGTCCATGCTGCCTTCTCCTACAATGAACATTGGACAACATGCCAACCACTAGGTTTCTTGCCAAGGCGACGGAGAAGTTCTGATTCTTGCATCACGTTCACTCCTGAGCAGTGAGTGGAGATAAGGTCTAGGTTCTGAAGGTGAAAACTGAGGTTGGGTAGAGATGATGGCCTAAAGCCATTGTGGGTGTGATATGCTCTGTGTACGGCCAGCTGTCTGGGTGTTGGACTGGAGGTCTGCCCTCAGGCTGTGTCAGACAGGGCTTTAGTGCACAGGCTAGACTGTATAATTGGGGTATGGTCGAGTGGCATGCAGGTTGTTACTCATTTGGCGTTTCTGGTTAGCCCTATAGGGCAACATTTTTCTTCTGGAGGGCAGGCAGAGTGCTGCATTGTGTCTCCAGAATTGCCAAACTGGAGGGGTGTGGCCAGGATTGTGAGGAAGGAAGTCTGAAAACACAAGCTAGCACGAGTTTGGGGGCCAAGAGCATGGCAGGCCCACTCTGCAGAGGCTGAATCGAGATCTCCTGCAGGTGAGGTCAGGGCGAGTATCAGATGTTGCCTCAAGCTGGAGTTTGTGTCCATGACGGCCCCTTCCTGAAGGGGGTGGGGGCGTCATGAGGCCAGGGAGGTTTCCCTACGCTGGGAGTTGTGAGCTGCTCCAAACTTCAAAGTTTCCTTCTTCAGGACAGTCGAGTACTATTGGATGGTTCCAGGATGCCCCATACAGAAAGACTCGAGAGCAGGGGCCTAAGCATGGATGCCGAGAAACGCCAACTCACCTTCCCATTGCCTGGTCGAGACAAGGCACGCTCAATCTGCGGGCTCTTGGCTGAGCTACCCAGAAGGCTGAGTTTAAATGGACTCTCCTGAGGATGAGTCATAATGTGGGTTGGTGGCCATGGAGACCTTGGAATGTGGCAGTAGCTAAGGGACTCTGCAGGATTCTCCAACGCGAAGGGCTTGACACAACTCCAACAAGGAAGCTTCCCATGTGGAGATGAGAGGTCTTCTGTCTGGTGCCTCAGGAAAGCCCCGTATGCTGGTCTTCGAACCCAGGCCTCTGAGGAGTGATACCTGGACACCAAAGCAAGAGTTCATAATAGGGCCTAGGGGCCTGTCTGGTTCAATCTTCTGTCTCTGCGGATATCTTTCTGTGTGTCTGCATGGAGGTAGTAGTTGCTCAGCTTGTGTCATAATGCCCCTATTTGTCCAGTGCGGCTTGCGGTAGTGGGATGTCCTTGGGGACCTTGAGGTTTCTACTATTTTGTGGAGTTGTGGCCAATGGAATGGGCAGTTTCTTAGGAGAGAGCAGGCACAGTTCTGTGGTGTGGCTCCAGAGACCCTAGCCTGGAGGCTGTGTGGGCCATGGCTGTGCAGACAGACATCCAAAAACCCTAACTCAGCTCAGGTTTGGGGCCGAGGTTACGGCAGGCCTGATCTACAGTCCATGAGGGGAGCTCCTCTGGATATGAAAGAAGGGTGAGAGGGAGGCAGTCGCTCAGGCTTTTGTCTCTGGATGTTTTGTCCACAATGGCCGTTTAATGTAGGAGTTGCCTCATGGGTCATAGAAGTCTCCCTCTCTGGTAGTTTGTCCAGCCCCCAAGAGTTTGGGGTCATTCTGTGGGAAGGGAAGTGTCCTGTTTTCTGCTTCATGTGTCCCCCCAGTAGAGGGATTCTAGAGCATAGCAGTGGGTACTGACAACTGGAATACTCGCCCTCTGGTTAAGCCTGGGGGCCTATGGATATGACAAGCCCCATATGCAGGATCTTGGTCCAGCCACTGAGAGGCGTTACTTTAATACGGGACTCACGCTGCAGGTCACAATGCATGTCTGTGCCCTAGGCGGCCCTCAAGCACTGGCGTGGCCTTTCGGACAATGCAGGTTTTCCCACATTGAACGTTGGACAACATGCCAACCACAAGGTTTCTGGCCATGGGGAAGGAGGAATTCTAATTTCTGCATCACGTTCACCCCTGGGCAGTGATTGGAGATAAGGTCTAGGTTCTGAAGCCTGAAAACTGAGGTTGGGAAGAGATGACGACCTACAGCCATAGCGGGTCCTATGTGTCCAGGTTGGGGCCAGCTGTCTGGGTGTCGTTTGGGATGTCTTGTCTCAGGCTGTGCCAGACAGGGCATTAGTATACAGGGTGGGCTGTATAATTGCTTTACAATCGAGTGGCATGCATTAGAAAATCATTTGGGGTTTTTTATTAGCAGCATAGGGCAAAGTTTTTCTTCTGGAGGGCAGACAGAGTGCTGCATTGTGGCTTCGGAATTCCCAAACTGGAGGGCTTGTGGGCCAGGAGAGTGAGGACGGAAGTCTGAGAACACAAGCTAGGCTTAGGTTTCGGGGCAAGGACATGGCAGGCACAAACTGCAGAGCTGAATTGAGATCTCATGCGTCTGAAGTCAGGTCGAGGATCAGACTTTGGCTCAGGTTTGAGTTTCTGTCCATGTTGGCCCCTTCAGGAAGGGGGCGGCATTATGAGGCCATGGGAGTTTTCCCACTATTGGAGTTGTGAGATGCTCCAAACCGCAAGGATTCCTTCTGTGGGACAATTAAGATTTGTTGGATGGCTCCAGGATGTCTTATAAGGTATTTTTCCAGAACAGGGTTCTAAGTATGGATGCCTGGGCAGCCAGCCTCACATTCCAATTGTCTCCTAGCAACAAGAACCGTTTGATCTGCTGGCTTGGGGTAGCAACAGAGGAGGCTGAGTTGAAATGGACTTTCCTGAGGATGGTCTTAATGTTGGTTTGAGTCCATGGAGACCTTGGTATGGGGCAGTGGCACCAGGGCGCTGAAGGATTCTCCTAACCAGAGGTTATGACAATGCTCCAATGAGCAAGTTTTCCATGGGGAGACGAGATTTGTTCTTATTGGTGCCTCAGGAAACCACCATATGCTGGTATTGGAAACGAGGCCTCTGAGGAGAGATGCCTGGAAACCAAAGCAATGGATATGATTAGTGCCTAGGGACCTGTCCGGTTCAATATTCTTCTCTGGGGACATCTGTTGTCTGAGTGGAAGTAGTTGCTCAGCTGGTTTGAGATCACCCCTGTTTGTCCTGGGCGGCCTACACTATTGGGATTGCCTCGGTGACTTTGGAGGTTTTTCCTAATTTGCAAGGTTGTGGCCAATGGAATGGGAAGAATTCCCTTGAAAGGGAAGCACAGTCCTGAGGTGTGGCTCCAGGGACCCAAGTGTGGAGCGTGTGTGGTCCAGGGCTATTTGGACAAAAGTCTGAAAACACAAACTCCACTTAGGTTGGGGGATGTAGGTATGGCCGGCCCTATCTATAGACCGTGAGGAGAACTCTTCGGGATATGAACAAAGGGCGAATGTGAGGTGCTTGCTCATGCTTTTCTTTTTTTTTTCTGGAAATGTGTCACCGATTGCCATGGAATGTCGGGGTGTCCTCATGGGTCATCGATGAGGCTCCCTTTCTGGGGATTTGACCCGATCCCAAGAGTTTGGGGTCATTCTGTCAGAAGGGAGGAGGACTTTCTGTTTTTTTTGTTTATTTTTTTTTGTTTTTTGTTTTTGTTTTTTTTTTAACCTCAGGTGGACCACCAAAAGAGGAATTCCAGAGCAGAGACGTGGGTGGGGGCAACTGGACAACCAGACCTCTGGTTAACATTGGGACCTAAGAACATGGCAAGCCCCATATGTGGGCTCTTGGTCCAGACACTGAGAGGCCTTCCTTGAGGATAGGTCTCACACTGAGTTTCACAATGTGTTTTTGTGCCCAAGGAGCCCCTCAAGTCAGGGCATGGCCTAATGTACCATGCTGGTTTCTCCTACACTGAACGTTGCACAATATGGCAACCACAAGTTTTCTGGCCATGGGGAAGAAGGAGTTCTAATTTCTGCAACACTTTCACTCCTGGACTGTGATTGGATTTAAGGTCTAGGTTCTGAAGCCTGAAAACTGAGGTTGGGAAGAGATGAAGACCTAAGGCCATGGTGTGTCTGACGTGCTCAGTGTTCGGCCAGCTGTTGAGTGTGGGTTGGGAGGTGCAGGCTCAGGCTGTGGCAGACAGGGAATTAATGCCCAGGCTAGACTGTATTTTTGGGGTGCAGTCGAGTTTCGTGCAGGATGGTACTCATTTGTGGTTACTGGGTAGCCCCAAAGGGCAACGTTTTTCTTCTGGAGGGAAGACACAGTGCCACATAGTGGCTCCAGAATTCCCAAACAGGAAGGCTTGTGGGCCAGGAGTGTGAGGAAAAACTTCTGAGAACACAAGCCAGATTTAGATTTCAGGGTGAGGGGACGGCAGGCACCCTCTGCAGAGATGATTCGAGATCCTGTATACCTGAAGACAGAGCTAGGATCAGACGTTGGCTTAGGTCGGAGTTTCTGTCCATGACGGCCCCTTCATGAAGGGGAGGGTGTCACGAGGACATGGAAGTTTTCCCACGATGGGAATTGTGAGTTGCTCCAAACCGCAATGATTCCTTCTGTGGGACAGTCGAGACCTGCTGGATGGCTCCAGGACATCCCATAAGGAAGTTATCCAGAGCAGGGTTCTAAGGATGGATGCCTGGGCAGCCTGCCTCCCATTCCCGGTGTCTCATAGAGACAAGGCAAGTTCGATCTGCTGGATCTAGGGGAGCAACCGAGGCGGGTGTGTTGAAATGGGCGAGTTGAGGATGGGTCATAATGTGCATTTGTGTCCATGTAGACCTTGGAATGGGGTGTTTGATCTGGGCCTTGAGGGATGTTCATAACCGGAGGTTTTGATGGAGCTCTAAAGAGTATGTTTCCTATGTAGAGGAGAGAATTGTTTTGATGAGTGCCTAAGTAATCTCCCATATGCTGGTATTGGAAACCAGGCCTCTGAGGAGAGATGACTGGAATCAAAAGCAATGGATCTGATTAGGGCCTAAGTGCCTGTCCAGTTCAATCTTATTCTATGTGTATATCTGTCTCTGGGTCTGAGTGGAGGTAGTTTCCTAACTTGTGAAAGATCATCCCTGTTTGTCCTGGGCAGCCAACACTATTCGGATGGCCTCGGGGAGTTTGGAGGATACTCCTAATCTATAGGGTTGTGGCCAATGGAAATGGCAGAATTCCCCTGGAGAGGGAAGCCACAGTCCTGAGGTGTGGCTCGAGGGGCCCCAGCTTGGATGGTGTGTGGGCCAGGACTGTGGGGACAGAAGTCTGAAAACACAAACTCAGCTTAGGTTTGAGGATGTATGTATGAAGGCTCGATCTACAGACCGTGAGAATTTTCCGGGCTATGAACAAAGGGCGAGTATGTGGCGCTTGCTCAGGCTTTTGTCTCTGGATTTTGTGTCAACGGTGGCCGTGGAATGTCGGGGTGTCCTCAAGGGCCATGGACAATTCTTTCTCTGGTGATTTGGCCTGATCCCAAGGGGTTGGGATCATTCTGTGGATGGGAAGAGTCCTTTCTGTATTTTTTTTTTACCTCAGGTGTCCCACCAAAGAGGGATTCCAGAGTAGAGCCCTGAGTAGGGGTGACTAGACATCTCGAACTCTGGTTGAGATTAGGGGACTAGGGGCCTGGCAAGCCCCATATGTGGGCTGTTGTTGCAGTCACTAAGAGGCTTTACATGAGGATAGGGCTCACGCTGAGGGTCACAATGTGTGTTTGTGCAAATTGTGGCCCTCAGGGATAGGTGGGGCCTCATAGTCCATGCTGCCTTCTCCTACAATGAACATTGGACAACATGCCAACCACTAGGTTTCTTGCCAAGGCGAAGGAGAAGTTCTGATTCTTGCATCACGTTCACTCCTGAGCAGTGAGTGGAGATAAGGTCTAGGTTCTGAAGGTGAAAACTGAGGTTGGGTAGAGATGATGGCCTAAAGCCATTGTGGGTGTGATATGCTCTGTGTACGGCCAGCTGTCTGGGTGTTGGACTGGAGGTCTGCCCTCAGGCTGTGTCAGACAGGGCTTTAGTGCACAGGCTAGACTGTATAATTGGGGTATGGTCGAGTGGCATGCAGGTTGTTACTCATTTGGCGTTTCTGGTTAGCCCTATAGGGCAACATTTTTCTTCTGGAGGGCAGGCAGAGTGCTGCATTGTGTCTCCAGAATTGCCAAACTGGAGGGGTGTGGCCAGGATTGTGAGGAAGGAAGTCTGAAAACACAAGCTAGCACGAGTTTTGGGGCCAAGAGCATGGCAGGCCCACTCTGCAGAGGCTGAATCGAGATCTCCTGCAGGTGAGGTCAGGGCGAGTATCAGATGTTGCCTCAAGCTGGAGTTTGTGTCCATGACGGCCCCTTCCTGAAGGGGGTGGGGGCGTCATGAGGCCAGGGAGGTTTCCCTACGCTGGGAGTTGTGAGCTGCTCCAAACTTCAAAGTTTCCTTCTTCAGGACAGTCGAGTACTATTGGATGGTTCCAGGATGCCCCATACAGAAAGACTCGAGAGCAGGGGCCTAAGCATGGATGCCGAGAAACGCCAACTCACCTTCCCATTGCCTGGTCGAGACAAGGCACGCTCAATCTGCGGGCTCTTGGGTGAGCTACCCAGAAGGCTGAGTTTAAATGGACTCTCCTGAGGATGAGTCATAATGTGGGTTGGTGGCCATGGAGACCTTGGAATGTGGCAGTAGCTAAGGGACTCTGCAGGATTCTCCAACGCGAAGGGCTTGACACAACTCCAACAAGGAAGCTTCCCATGTGGAGATGAGAGGTCTTCTGTCTGGTGCCTCAGGAAAGCCCCGTATGCTGGTCTTCGAACCCAGGCCTCTGAGGAGTGATACCTGGACACCAAAGCAAGAGTTCATAATAGGGCCTAGGGGCCTGTCTGGTTCAATCTTCTGTCTCTGCGGATATCTTTCTGTGTGTCTGCATGGAGGTAGTAGTTGCTCAGCTTGTGTCATAATGCCCCTATTTGTCCAGTGCGGCTTGCGGTAGTGGGATGTCCTTGGGGACCTTGAGGTTTCTACTATTTTGTGGAGTTGTGGCCAATGGAATGGGCAGTTTCTTAGGAGAGAGCAGGCACAGTTCTGTGGTGTGGCTCCAGAGACCCTAGCCTGGAGGCTGTGTGGGCCATGGCTGTGCAGACAGACATCCAAAAACCCTAACTCAGCTCAGGTTTGGGGCCGAGGTTACGGCAGGCCTGATCTACAGTCCATGAGGGGAGCTCCTCTGGATATGAAAGAAGGGTGAGAGGGAGGCAGTCGCTCAGGCTTTTGTCTCTGGATGTTTTGTCCACAATGGCCGTTTAATGTAGGAGTTGCCTCATGGGTCGTAGAAGTCTCCCTCTCTGGTAGTTTGTCCAGCCCCCAAGAGTTTGGGGTCATTCTGTGGGAAGGGAAGTGTCCTGTTTTCTGCTTCATGTGTCCCCCCAGTAGAGGTATTCTAGAGCATAGCAGTGGGTACTGACAACTGGAATACTCGCCCTCTGGTTAAGCCTGGGGGCCTATGGATATGACAAGCCCCATATGCAGGATCTTGGTCCAGCCACTGAGAGGCGTTACTTTAATACGGGACTCACGCTGCAGGTCACAATGCATGTCTGTGCCCTAGGCGGCCCTCAAGCACTGGCGTGGCCTTTCGGACAATGCAGGTTTTCCCACATTGAACGTTGGACAACATGCCAACCACAAGGTTTCTGGCCATGGGGAAGGAGGAATTCTAATTTCTGCATCACGTTCACCCCTGGGCAGTGATTGGAGATAAGGTCTAGGTTCTGAAGCCTGAAAACTGAGGTTGGGAAGAGATGACGACCTACAGCCATAGCGGGTCCTATGTGTCCAGGTTGGGGCCAGCTGTCTGGGTGTCGTTTGGGATGTCTTGTCTCAGGCTGTGCCAGACAGGGCATTAGTATACAGGGTGGGCTGTATAATTGCTTTACAATCGAGTGGCATGCATTAGAAAATCATTTGGGGTTTTTTATTAGCAGCATAGGGCAAAGTTTTTCTTCTGGAGGGCAGACAGAGTGCTGCATTGTGGCTTCGGAATTCCCAAACTGGAGGGCTTGTGGGCCAGGAGAGTGAGGACGGAAGTCTGAGAACACAAGCTAGGCTTAGGTTTCGGGGCAAGGACATGGCAGGCACACACTGCAGAGCTGAATTGAGATCTCATGCGTCTGAAGTCAGGTCGAGGATCAGACTTTGGCTCAGGTTTGAGTTTCTGTCCATGTTGGCCCCTTCAGGAAGGGGGCGGCATTATGAGGCCATGGGAGTTTTCCCACTATTGGAGTTGTGAGATGCTCCAAACCGCAAGGATTCCTTCTGTGGGACAATTAAGATTTGTTGGATGGCTCCAGGATGTCTTATAAGGTATTTTTCCAGAACAGGGTTCTAAGTATGGATGCCTGGGCAGCCAGCCTCACATTCCAATTGTCTCCTAGCAACAAGAACCGTTTGATCTGCTGGCTTGGGGTAGCAACAGAGGAGGCTGAGTTGAAATGGACTTTCCTGAGGATGGTCTTAATGTTGGTTTGAGTCCATGGAGACCTTGGTATGGGGCAGTGGCACCAGGGCGCTGAAGGATTCTCCTAACCAGAGGTTATGACAATGCTCCAATGAGCAAGTTTTCCATGGGGAGACGAGATTTGTTCTTATTGGTGCCTCAGGAAACCACCATATGCTGGTATTGGAAACGAGGCCTCTGAGGAGAGATGCCTGGAAACCAAAGCAATGGATATGATTAGTGCCTAGGGACCTGTCCGGTTCAATATTCTTCTCTGGGGACATCTGTTGTCTGAGTGGAAGTAGTTGCTCAGCTGGTTTGAGATCACCCCTGTTTGTCCTGGGCGGCCTACACTATTGGGATTGCCTCGGTGACTTTGGAGGTTTTTCCTAATTTGCAAGGTTGTGGCCAATGGAATGGGAAGAATTCCCTTGAAAGGGAAGCACAGTCCTGAGGTGTGGCTCCAGGGACCCAAGTGTGGAGCGTGTGTGGTCCAGGGCTATTTGGACAAAAGTCTGAAAACACAAACTCCACTTAGGTTGGGGGATGTAGGTATGGCCGGCCCTATCTATAGACCGTGAGGAGAACTCTTCGGGATATGAACAAAGGGCGAATGTGAGGTGCTTGCTCATGCTTTTCTTTTTTTTTTTCTGGAAATGTGTCACCGATTGCCATGGAATGTCGGGGTGTCCTCATGGGTCATCGATGAGGCTCCCTTTCTGGGGATTTGACCCGATCCCAAGAGTTTGGGTCATTCTGTCAGAAGGGAGGAGGACTTTCTGTTTTTTTTTGTTTATTTTTTTTGTTTTTTGTTTTTTGTTTTTTTTTTTTTACCTCAGGTGGACCACCAAAAGAGGAATTCCAGAGCAGAGACGTGGGTGGGGCAACTGGACAACCAGACCTCTGGTTAACATTGGGACCTAAGAACATGGCAAGCCCCATATGTGGGCTCTTGGTCCAGACACTGAGAGGCCTTCCTTGAGGATAGGTCTCACACTGAGTTTCACAATGTGTTTTTGTGCCCAAGGAGCCCCTCAAGTCAGGGCATGGCCTAATGTACCATGCTGGTTTCTCCTACACTGAACGTTGCACAATATGGCAACCACAAGTTTTCTGGCCATGGGGAAGAAGGAGTTCTAATTTCTGCAACACTTTCACTCCTGGACTGTGATTGGATTTAAGGTCTAGGTTCTGAAGCCTGAAAACTGAGGTTGGGAAGAGATGAAGACCTAAGGCCATGGTGTGTCTGACGTGCTCAGTGTTCGGCCAGCTGTTGAGTGTGGGTTGGGAGGTGCAGGCTCAGGCTGTGGCAGACAGGGAATTAATGCCCAGGCTAGACTGTATTTTTGGGGTGCAGTCGAGTTTCGTGCAGGATGGTACTCATTTGTGGTTACTGGGTAGCCCCAAAGGGCAACGTTTTTCTTCTGGAGGGAAGACACAGTGCCACATAGTGGCTCCAGAATTCCCAAACATGAAGGCTTGTGGGCCAGGAGTGTGAGGAAAAACTTCTGAGAACACAAGCCAGACTTAGATTTCAGGGTAAGGGGACGGCAGGCACCCTCTGCAGAGATGATTCGAGATCCTGTATACCTGAAGACAGAGCTAGGATCAGACGTTGGCTTAGGTCGGAGTTTCTGTCCATGACGGCCCCTTCATGAAGGGGAGGGTGTCACGAGGACATGGAGGTTTTCCAACGATGGGAATTGTGAGTTGCTCCAAACCGCAATGATTCCTTCTGTGGGACAGTCGAGACCTGCTGGATGGCTCCAGGAAATCCCATAAGGAAGTTATCCAGAGCAGGGTTCTAAGGATGGATGCCTGGGCAGCCGGCCTCCCATTCCAGGTGTCTCATAGAGACAAGGCAAGTTCGATCTGCTGGATCTAGGGGAGAAACCGAGGCGGGTGTGTTGAAATGGGCGAGTTGAGGATGGGTCATAATGTGCATTTGTGTCCATGTAGACCTTGGAATGGGGTGTTTGATCCGGGGCCTTGAGGGATGTTCATAACCGGAGGTTTTGATGGAGCTCTAAAGAGTATGTTTCCTATGTAGAGGAGAGAATTGTTTTGATGAGTGCCTAAGTAATCTCCCATATGCTGGTATTGGAAACCAGGCCTCTGAGGAGAGATGACTGGAATCAAAAGCAATGGATCTGATTAGGGCCTAAGTGCCTGTCCAGTTCAATCTTATTCTACGTGTATATCTGTCTCTTCGTCTGAGTGGAGGTAGTTTCCTAACTTGTGAAAGATCATCCCTGTTTGTCCTGGGCAGCCAACACTATTCGGATGGCCTCGGGGAGTTTGGAGGATACTCCTAATCTATAGGGTTGTGGCCAATGGAAATGGCAGAATTCCCCTGGAGAGGGAAGCCACAGTCCTGAGGTGTGGCTCGAGGGGCCCCAGCTTGGATTGTGTGTGGGCCAGGACTGTGGGGACAGAAGTCTGAAAACACAAACTCAGCTTAGGTTTGGGGATGTATGTATGAAGGCTCGATCTACAGACCGTGAGAATTTTCCGGGCTATGAACAAAGGGCGAGTATGTGGCGCTTGCTCAGGCTTTTGTCTCTGGATTTTGTGTCAACGGTGGCCGTGGAATGTCGGGGTGTCCTCAAGGGCCATGGACAATTCTTTCTCTGGTGATTTGGCCTGATCCCAAGGGGTTGGGATCATTCTGTGGATGGGAAGAGTCCTTTCTGTATTTTTTTTTTACCTCAGGTGTCCCACCAAAGAGGGATTCCAGAGTAGAGCCCTGAGTATGGGTGACTAGACATCTCGAACTCTGGTTGAGATTAGGGGACTAGGGGCCTGGCAAGCCCCATATGTGGGCTGTTGTTGCAGTCACTAAGAGGCTTTACATGAGGATAGGGCTCACGCTGAGGGTCACAATGTGTGTTTGTGCAAATTGTGGCCCTCAGGGATAGGTGGGGCCTCATAGTCCATGCTGCCTTCTCCTACAATGAACATTGGACAACATGCCAACCACTAGGTTTCTTGCCAAGGCGACGGAGAAGTTCTGATTCTTGCATCACGTTCACTCCTGAGCAGTGAGTGGAGATAAGGTCTAGGTTCTGAAGGTGAAAACTGAGGTTGGGTAGAGATGATGGCCTAAAGCCATTGTGGGTGTGATATGCTCTGTGTACGGCCAGCTATCTGGGTGTTGGACTGGAGGTCTGCCCTCAGGCTGTGTCAGACAGGGCTTTAGTGCACAGGCTAGACTGTATAATTGGGGTATGGTCGAGTGGCATGCAGGTTGTTACTCATTTGGCGTTTCTGGTTAGCCCTATAGGGCAACATTTTTCTTCTGGAGGGCAGGCAGAGTGCTGCATTGTGTCTCCAGAATTGCCAAACTGGAGGGGTGTGGCCAGGATTGTGAGGAAGGAAGTCTGAAAACACAAGCTAGCACGAGTTTGGGGGCCAAGAGCATGGCAGGCCCACTCTGCAGAGGCTGAATCGAGATCTCCTGCAGGTGAGGTCAGGGCGAGTATCAGATGTTGCCTCAAGCTGGAGTTTGTGTCCATGACGGCCCCTTCCTGAAGGGGGTGGGGGCGTCATGAGGCCAGGGAGGTTTCCCTACGCTGGGAGTTGTGAGCTGCTCCAAACTTCAAAGTTTCCTTCTTCAGGACAGTCGAGTACTATTGGATGGTTCCAGGATGCCCCATACAGAAAGACTCGAGAGCAGGGGCCTAAGCATGGATGCCGAGAAACGCCAACTCACCTTCCCATTGCCTGGTCGAGACAAGGCACGCTCAATCTGCGGGCTCTTGGGTGAGCTACCCAGAAGGCTGAGTTTAAATGGACTCTCCTGAGGATGAGTCATAATGTGGGTTGGTGGCCATGGAGACCTTGGAATGTGGCAGTAGCTAAGGGACTCTGCAGGATTCTCCAACGCGAAGGGCTTGACACAACTCCAACAAGGAAGCTTCCCATGTGGAGATGAGAGGTCTTCTGTCTGGTGCCTCAGGAAAGCCCCGTATGCTGGTCTTCGAACCCAGGCCTCTGAGGAGTGATACCTGGACACCAAAGCAAGAGTTCATAATAGGGCCTAGGGGCCTGTCTGGTTCAATCTTCTGTCTCTGCGGATATCTTTCTGTGTGTCTGCATGGAGGTAGTAGTTGCTCAGCTTGTGTCATAATGCCCCTATTTGTCCAGTGCGGCTTGCGGTAGTGGGATGTCCTTGGGGACCTTGAGGTTTCTACTATTTTGTGGAGTTGTGGCCAATGGAATGGGCAGTTTCTTAGGAGAGAGCAGGCACAGTTCTGTGGTGTGGCTCCAGAGACCCTAGCCTGGAGGCTGTGTGGGCCATGGCTGTGCAGACAGACATCCAAAAACCCTAACTCAGCTCAGGTTTGGGGCCGAGGTTACGGCAGGCCTGATCTACAGTCCATGAGGGGAGCTCCTCTGGATATGAAAGAAGGGTGAGAGGGAGGCAGTCGCTCAGGCTTTTGTCTCTGGATGTTTTGTCCACAATGGCCGTTTAATGTAGGAGTTGCCTCATGGGTCGTAGAAGTCTCCCTCTCTGGTAGTTTGTCCAGCCCCCAAGAGTTTGGGGTCATTCTGTGGGAAGGGAAGTGTCCTGTTTTCTGCTTCATGTGTCCCCCCAGTAGAGGTATTCTAGAGCATAGCAGTGGGTACTGACAACTGGAATACTCGCCCTCTGGTTAAGCCTGGGGGCCTATGGATATGACAAGCCCCATATGCAGGATCTTGGTCCAGCCACTGAGAGGCGTTACTTTAATACGGGACTCACGCTGCAGGTCACAATGCATGTCTGTGCCCTAGGCGGCCCTCAAGCACTGGCGTGGCCTTTCAGACAATGCAGGTTTTCCCACATTGAACGTTGGACAACATGCCAACCACAAGGTTTCTGGCCATGGGGAAGGAGGAATTCTAATTTCTGCATCACGTTCACCCCTGGGCAGTGATTGGAGATAAGGTCTAGGTTCTGAAGCCTGAAAACTGAGGTTGGGAAGAGATGACGACCTACAGCCATAGCGGGTCCTATGTGTCCAGGTTGGGGCCAGCTGTCTGGGTGTCGTTTGGGATGTCTTGTCTCAGGCTGTGCCAGACAGGGCATTAGTATACAGGGTGGGCTGTATAATTGCTTTACAATCGAGTGGCATGCATTAGAAAATCATTTGGGGTTTTTTATTAGCAGCATAGGGCAAAGTTTTTCTTCTGGAGGGCAGACAGAGTGCTGCATTGTGGCTTCGGAATTCCCAAACTGGAGGGCTTGTGGGCCAGGAGAGTGAGGACGGAAGTCTGAGAACACAAGCTAGGCTTAGGTTTCGGGGCAAGGACATGGCAGGCACAAACTGCAGAGCTGAATTGAGATCTCATGCGTCTGAAGTCAGGTCGAGGATCAGACTTTGGCTCAGGTTTGAGTTTCTGTCCATGTTGGCCCCTTCAGGAAGGGGGCGGCATTATGAGGCCATGGGAGTTTTCCCACTATTGGAGTTGTGAGATGCTCCAAACCGCAAGGATTCCTTCTGTGGGACAATTAAGATTTGTTGGATGGCTCCAGGATGTCTTATAAGGTATTTTTCCAGAACAGGGTTCTAAGTATGGATGCCTGGGCAGCCAGCCTCACATTCCAATTGTCTCCTAGCAACAAGAACCGTTTGATCTGCTGGCTTGGGGTAGCAACAGAGGAGGCTGAGTTGAAATGGACTTTCCTGAGGATGGTCTTAATGTTGGTTTGAGTCCATGGAGACCTTGGTATGGGGCAGTGGCACCAGGGCGCTGAAGGATTCTCCTAACCAGAGGTTATGACAATGCTCCAATGAGCAAGTTTTCCATGGGGAGACGAGATTTGTTCTTATTGGTGCCTCAGGAAACCACCATATGCTGGTATTGGAAACGAGGCCTCTGAGGAGAGATGCCTGGAAACCAAAGCAATGGATATGATTAGTGCCTAGGGACCTGTCCGGTTCAATATTCTTCTCTGGGGACATCTGGTGTCTGAGTGGAAGTAGTTGCTCAGCTGGTTTGAGATCACCCCTGTTTGTCCTGGGCGGCCTACACTATTGGGATTGCCTCGGTGACTTTGGAGGTTTTTCCTAATTTGCAAGGTTGTGGCCAATGGAATGGGAAGAATTCCCTTGAAAGGGAAGCACAGTCCTGAGGTGTGGCTCCAGGGACCCAAGTGTGGAGCGTGTGTGGTCCAGGGCTATTTGGACAAAAGTCTGAAAACACAAACTCCACTTAGGTTGGGGGATGTAGGTATGGCCGGCCCTATCTATAGACCGTGAGGAGAACTCTTCGGGATATGAACAAAGGGCGAATGTGAGGTGCTTGCTCATGCTTTTCTTTTTTTTTTTCTGGAAATGTGTCACCGATTGCCATGGAATGTCGGGGTGTCCTCATGGGTCATCGATGAGGCTCCCTTTCTGGGGATTTGACCCGATCCCAAGAGTTTGGGGTCATTCTGTCAGAAGGGAGGAGGACTTTCTGTTTTTTTTGTTTATTTTTTTTTTGTTTTTTGTTTTTGTTTTTTTTTTTTACCTCAGGTGGACCACCAAAAGAGGAATTCCAGAGCAGAGACGTGGGTGGGGGCAACTGGACAACCAGACCTCTGGTTAACATTGGGACCTAAGAACATGGCAAGCCCCATATGTGGGCTCTTGGTCCAGACACTGAGAGGCCTTCCTTGAGGATAGGTCTCACACTGAGTTTCACAATGTGTTTTTGTGCCCAAGGAGCCCCTCAAGTCAGGGCATGGCCTAATGTACCATGCTGGTTTCTCCTACACTGAACGTTGCACAATATGGCAACCACAAGTTTTCTGGCCATGGGGAAGAAGGAGTTCTAATTTCTGCAACACTTTCACTCCTGGACTGTGATTGGATTTAAGGTCTAGGTTCTGAAGCCTGAAAACTGAGGTTGGGAAGAGATGAAGACCTAAGGCCATGGTGTGTCTGACGTGCTCAGTGTTCGGCCAGCTGTTGAGTGTGGGTTGGGAGGTGCAGGCTCAGGCTGTGGCAGACAGGGAATTAATGCCCAGGCTAGACTGTATTTTTGGGGTGCAGTCGAGTTTCGTGCAGGATGGTACTCATTTGTGGTTACTGGGTAGCCCCAAAGGGCAACGTTTTTCTTCTGGAGGGAAGACACAGTGCCACATAGTGGCTCCAGAATTCCCAAACAGGAAGGCTTGTGGGCCAGGAGTGTGAGGAAAAACTTCTGAGAACACAAGCCAGACTTAGATTTCAGGGTGAGGGGACGGCAGGCACCCTCTGCAGAGATGATTCGAGATCCTGTATACCTGAAGACAGAGCTAGGATCAGACGTTGGCTTAGGTCGGAGTTTCTGTCCATGACGGCCCCTTCATGAAGGGGAGGGTGTCACGAGGACATGGAGGTTTTCCCACGATGGGAATTGTGAGTTGCTCCAAACCGCAATGATTCCTTCTGTGGGACAGTCGAGACCTGCTGGATGGCTCCAGGACATCCCATAAGGAAGTTATCCAGAGCAGGGTTCTAAGGATGGATGCCTGGGCAGCCTGCCTCCCATTCCCGGTGTCTCATAGAGCCAAGGCAAGTTCGATCTGCTGGATCTAGGGGAGCAACCGAGGCGGGTGTGTTGAAATGGGCGAGTTGAGGATGGGTCATAATGTGCATTTGTGTCCATGTAGACCTTGGAATGGGGTGTTTGATCCGGGGCCTTGAGGGATGTTCATAACCGGAGGTTTTGATGGAGCTCTAAAGAGTATGTTTCCTATGTAGAGGAGAGAATTGTTTTGATGAGTGCCTAAGTAATCTCCCATATGCTGGTATTGGAAACCAGGCCTCTGAGGAGAGATGACTGGAATCAAAAGCAATGGATCTGATTAGGGCCTAAGTGCCTGTCCAGTTCAATCTTATTCTACGTGTATATCTGTCTCTTCGTCTGAGTGGAGGTAGTTTCCTAACTTGTGAAAGATCATCCCTGTTTGTCCTGGGCAGCCAACACTATTCGGATGGCCTCGGGGAGTTTGGAGGATACTCCTAATCTATAGGGTTGTGGCCAATGGAAATGGCAGAATTCCCCTGGAGAGGGAAGCCACAGTCCTGAGGTGTGGCTCGAGGGGCCCCAGCTTGGATTGTGTGTGGGCCAGGACTGTGGGGACAGAAGTCTGAAAACACAAACTCAGCTTAGGTTTGGGGATGTATGTATGAAGGCTCGATCTACAGACCGTGAGAATTTTCCGGGCTATGAACAAAGGGCGAGTATGTGGCGCTTGCTCAGGCTTTTGTCTCTGGATTTTGTGTCAACGGTGGCCGTGGAATGTCGGGGTGTCCTCAAGGGCCATGGACAATTCTTTCTCTGGTGATTTGGCCTGATCCCAAGGGGTTGGGATCATTCTGTGGATGGGAAGAGTCCTTTCTGTATTTTTTTTTTACCTCAGGTGTCCCACCAAAGAGGGATTCCAGAGTAGAGCCCTGAGTAGGGGTGACTAGACATCTCGAACTCTGGTTGAGATTAGGGGACTAGGGGCCTGGCAAGCCCCATATGTGGGCTGTTGTTGCAGTCACTAAGAGGCTTTACATGAGGATAGGGCTCACGCTGAGGGTCACAATGTGTGTTTGTGCAAATTGTGGCCCTCAGGGATAGGTGGGGCCTCATAGTCCATGCTGCCTTCTCCTACAATGAACATTGGACAACATGCCAACCACTAGGTTTCTTGCCAAGGCGAAGGAGAAGTTCTGATTCTTGCATCACGTTCACTCCTGAGCAGTGAGTGGAGATAAGGTCTAGGTTCTGAAGGTGAAAACTGAGGTTGGGTAGAGATGATGGCCTAAAGCCATTGTGGGTGTGATATGCTCTGTGTACGGCCAGCTGTCTGGGTGTTGGACTGGAGGTCTGCCCTCAGGCTGTGTCAGACAGGGCTTTAGTGCACAGGCTAGACTGTATAATTGGGGTATGGTCGAGTGGCATGCAGGTTGTTACTCATTTGGCGTTTCTGGTTAGCCCTATAGGGCAACATTTTTCTTCTGGAGGGCAGGCAGAGTGCTGCATTGTGTCTCCAGAATTGCCAAACTGGAGGGGTGTGGCCAGGATTGTGAGGAAGGAAGTCTGAAAACACAAGCTAGCACGAGTTTTGGGGCCAAGAGCATGGCAGGCCCACTCTGCAGAGGCTGAATCGAGATCTCCTGCAGGTGAGGTCAGGGCGAGTATCAGATGTTGCCTCAAGCTGGAGTTTGTGTCCATGACGGCCCCTTCCTGAAGGGGGTGGGGGCGTCATGAGGCCAGGGAGGTTTCCCTACGCTGGGAGTTGTGAGCTGCTCCAAACTTCAAAGTTTCCTTCTTCAGGACAGTCGAGTACTATTGGATGGTTCCAGGATGCCCCATACAGAAAGACTCGAGAGCAGGGGCCTAAGCATGGATGTCGAGAAACGCCAACTCACCTTCCCATTGCCTGGTCGAGACAAGGCACGCTCAATCTGCGGGCTCTTGGGTGAGCTACCCAGAAGGCTGAGTTTAAATGGACTCTCCTGAGGATGAGTCATAATGTGGGTTGGTGGCCATGGAGACCTTGGAATGTGGCAGTAGCTAAGGGACTCTGCAGGATTCTCCAACGCGAAGGGCTTGACACAACTCCAACAAGGAAGCTTCCCATGTGGAGATGAGAGGTCTTCTGTCTGGTGCCTCAGGAAAGCCCCGTATGCTGGTCTTCGAACCCAGGCCTCTGAGGAGTGATACCTGGACACCAAAGCAAGAGTTCATAATAGGGCCTAGGGGCCTGTCTGGTTCAATCTTCTGTCTCTGCGGATATCTCTCTGTGTGTCTGCATGGAGGTAGTAGTTGCTCAGCTTGTGTCATAATGCCCCTATTTGTCCAGTGCGGCTTGCGGTAGTGGGATGTCCTTGGGGACCTTGAGGTTTCTACTATTTTGTGGAGTTGTGGCCAATGGAATGGGCAGTTTCTTAGGAGAGAGCAGGCACAGTTCTGTGGTGTGGCTCCAGAGACCCTAGCCTGGAGGCTGTGTGGGCCATGGCTGTGCAGACAGACATCCAAAAACCCTAACTCAGCTCAGGTTTGGGGCCGAGGTTACGGCAGGCCTGATCTACAGTCCATGAGGGGAGCTCCTCTGGATATGAAAGAAGGGTGAGAGGGAGGCAGTCGCTCAGGCTTTTGTCTCTGGATGTTTTGTCCACAATGGCCGTTTAATGTAGGAGTTGCCTCATGGGTCGTAGAAGTCTCCCTCTCTGGTAGTTTGTCCAGCCCCCAAGAGTTTGGGGTCATTCTGTGGGAAGGGAAGTGTCCTGTTTTCTGCTTCATGTGTCCCCCCAGTAGAGGGATTCTAGAGCATAGCAGTGGGTACTGACAACTGGAATACTCGCCCTCTGGTTAAGCCTGGGGGCCTATGGATATGACAAGCCCCATATGCAGGATCTTGGTCCAGCCACTGAGAGGCGTTACTTTAATACGGGACTCACGCTGCAGGTCACAATGCATGTCTGTGCCCTAGGCGGCCCTCAAGCACTGGCGTGGCCTTTCGGACAATGCAGGTTTTCCCACATTGAACGTTGGACAACATGCCAACCACAAGGTTTCTGGCCATGGGGAAGGAGGAATTCTAATTTCTGCATCACGTTCACCCCTGGGCAGTGATTGGAGATAAGGTCTAGGTTCTGAAGCCTGAAAACTGAGGTTGGGAAGAGATGACGACCTACAGCCATAGCGGGTCCTATGTGTCCAGGTTGGGGCCAGCTGTCTGGGTGTCGTTTGGGATGTCTTGTCTCAGGCTGTGCCAGACAGGGCATTAGTATACAGGGTGGGCTGTATAATTGCTTTACAATCGAGTGGCATGCATTAGAAAATCATTTGGGGTTTTTTATTAGCAGCATAGGGCAAAGTTTTTCTTCTGGAGGGCAGACAGAGTGCTGCATTGTGGCTTCGGAATTCCCAAACTGGAGGGCTTGTGGGCCAGGAGAGTGAGGACGGAAGTCTAAGAACACAAGCTAGGCTTAGGTTTCGGGGCAAGGACATGGCAGGCACACTCTGCAGAGCTGAATTGAGATCTCATGCGTCTGAAGTCAGGTCGAGGATCAGACTTTGGCTCAGGTTTGAGTTTCTGTCCATGTTGGCCCCTTCAGGAAGGGGGGGCATTATGAGGCCATGGGAGTTTTCCCACTATTGGAGTTGTGAGATGCTCCAAACCGCAAGGATTCCTTCTGTGGGACAATTAAGATTTGTTGGATGGCTCCAGGATGTCTTATAAGGTATGTTTCCAGAACAGGGTTCTAAGTATGGATGCCTGGGCAGCCAGCCTCACATTCCAATTGTCTCCTAGCAACAAGAACCGTTTGATCTGCTGGCTTGGGGTAGCAACAGAGGAGGCTGAGTTGAAATGGACTTTCCTGAGGATGGTCTTAATGTTGGTTTGAGTCCATGGAGACCTTGGTATGGGGCAGTGGCACCAGGGCGCTGAAGGATTCTCCTAACCAGAGGTTATGACAAAGCTCCAATGAGCAAGTTTTCCATGGGGAGACGAGATTTGTTCTTATTGGTGCCTCAGGAAACCACCATATGCTGGTATTGGAAACGAGGCCTCTGAGGAGAGATGCCTGGAAACCAAAGCAATGGATATGATTAGTGCCTAGGGACCTGTCCGGTTCAATATTCTTCTCTGGGGACATCTGTTGTCTGAGTGGAAGTAGTTGCTCAGCTGGTTTGAGATCACCCCTGTTTGTCCTGGGCGGCCTACACTATTGGGATGGCCTCGGTGACTTTGGAGGTTTTTCCTAATTTGCAAGGTTGTGGCCAATGGAATGGGAAGAATTCCCTTGAAAGGGAAGCACAGTCCTGAGGTGTGGCTCCAGGGACCCAAGTGTGGAGCGTGTGTGGTCCAGGGCTATTTGGACAAAAGTCTGAAAACACAAACTCCACTTAGGTTGGGGGATGTAGGTATGGCCGGCCCTATCTATAGACCGTGAGGAGAACTCTTCGGGATATGAACAAAGGGCGAATGTGAGGTGCTTGCTCATGCTTTTCTTTTTTTTTTCTGGAAATGTGTCACCGATTGCCATGGAATGTCGGGGTGTCCTCATGGGTCATCGATGAGGCTCCCTTTCTGGGGATTTGACCCGATCCCAAGAGATTGGGGTCATTCTGTCAGAAGGGAGGAGGACTTTCTGTTTTTTTTGTTTATTTTTTTTTGTTTTTTGTTTTTGTTTTTTTTTTTTTAACCTCAGGTGGACCACCAAAAGAGGAATTCCAGAGCAGAGACGTGGGTGGGGGCAACTGGACAACCAGACCTCTGGTTAACATTGGGACCTAAGAACATGGCAAGCCCCATATGTGGGCTCTTGGTCCAGACACTGAGAGGCCTTCCTTGAGGATAGGTCTCACACTGAGTTTCACAATGTGTTTTTGTGCCCAAGGAGCCCCTCAAGTCAGGGCATGGCCTAATGTACCATGCTGGTTTCTCCTACACTGAACGTTGCACAATTTGGCAACCACAAGTTTTCTGGCCATGGGGAAGAAGGAGTTCTAATTTCTGCAACACTTTCACGCCTGGACTGGGATTGGATTTAAGGTCTAGGTTCTGAAGCCTGAAAACTGAGGTTGGGAAGAGATGAAGACCTAAGGCCATGGTGTGTCTGACGTGCTCAGTGTTCGGCCAGCTGTTGAGTGTGGGTTGGGAGGTGCAGGCTCAGGCTGTGGCAGACAGGGAATTAATGCCCAGGCTAGACTGTATTTTTGGGGTGCAGTCGAGTTTCGTGCAGGATGGTACTCATTTGTGGTTACTGGGTAGCCCCAAAGGGCAACGTTTTTCTTCTGGAGGGAAGACACAGTGCCACATAGTGGCTCCAGAATTCCCAAACAGGAAGGCTTGTGGGCCAGGAGTGTGAGGAAAAACTTCTGAGAACACAAGCCAGACTTAGATTTCAGGGTGAGGGGACGGCAGGCACCCTCTGCAGAGATGATTCGAGATCCTGTATACCTGAAGACAGAGCTAGGATCAGACGTTGGCTTAGGTCGGAGTTTCTGTCCATGACGGCCCCTTCATGAAGGGGAGGGTGTCACGAGGACATGGAGGTTTTCCCACGATGGGAATTGTGAGTTGCTCCAAACCGCAATGATTCCTTCTGTGGGACAGTCGAGACCTGCTGGATGGCTCCAGGACATCCCATAAGGAAGTTATCCAGAGCAGGGTTCTAAGGATGGATGCCTGGGCAGCCTGCCTCCCATTCCCGGTGTCTCATAGAGCCAAGGCAAGTTCGATCTGCTGGATCTAGGGGAGCAACCGAGGCGGGTGTGTTGAAATGGGCGAGTTGAGGATGGGTCATAATGTGCATTTGTGTCCATGTAGACCTTGGAATGGGGTGTTTGATCCGGGGCCTTGAGGGATGTTCATAACCGGAGGTTTTGATGGAGCTCTAAAGAGTATGTTTCCTATGTAGAGGAGAGAATTGTTTTGATGAGTGCCTAAGTAATCTCCCATATGCTGGTATTGGAAACCAGGCCTCTGAGGAGAGATGACTGGAATCAAAAGCAATGGATCTGATTAGGGCCTAAGTGCCTGTCCAGTTCAATCTTATTCTATGTGTATATCTGTCTCTTCGTCTGAGTGGAGGTAGTTTCCTAACTTGTGAAAGATCATCCCTGTTTGTCCTGGGCAGCCAACACTATTCGGATGGCCTCGGGGAGTTTGGAGGATACTCCTAATCTATAGGGTTGTGGCCAATGGAAATGGCAGAATTCCCCTGGAGAGGGAAGCCACAGTCCTGAGGTGTGGCTCGAGGGGCCCCAGCTTGGATGGTGTGTGGGCCAGGACTGTGGGGACAGAAGTCTGAAAACACAAACTCAGCTTAGGTTTGGGGATGTATGTATGAAGGCTCGATCTACAGACCGTGAGAATTTTCCGGGCTATGAACAAAGGGCGAGTATGTGGCGCTTGCTCAGGCTTTTGTCTCTGGATTTTGTGTCAACGGTGGCCGTGGAATGTCGGGGTGTCCTCAAGGGCCATGGACAATTCTTTCTCTGGTGATTTGGCCTGATCCCAAGGGGTTGGGATCATTATGTGGATGGGAAGAGTCCTTTCTGTATTTTTTTTTTACCTCAGGTGTCCCACCAAAGAGGGATTCCAGAGTAGAGCCCTGAGTAGGGGTGACTAGACATCTCGAACTCTGGTTGAGATTAGGGGACTAGGGGCCTGGCAAGCCCCATATGTGGGCTGTTGTTGCAGTCACTAAGAGGCTTTACATGAGGATAGGGCTCACGCTGAGGGTCACAATGTGTGTTTGTGCAAATTGTGGCCCTCAGGGATAGGTGGGGCCTCATAGTCCATGCTGCCTTCTCCTACAATGAACATTGGACAACATGCCAACCACTAGGTTTCTTGCCAAGGCGAAGGAGAAGTTCTGATTCTTGCATCACGTTCACTCCTGAGCAGTGAGTGGAGATAAGGTCTAGGTTCTGAAGGTGAAAACTGAGGTTGGGTAGAGATGATGGCCTAAAGCCATTGTGGGTGTGATATGCTCTGTGTACGGCCAGCTGTCTGGGTGTTAGACTGGAGGTCTGCCCTCAGGCTGTGTCAGACAGGGCTTTAGTGCACAGGCTAGACTGTATAATTGGGGTATGGTCGAGTGGCATGCAGGTTGTTACTCATTTGGCGTTTCTGGTTAGCCCTATAGGGCAACATTTTTCTTCTGGAGGGCAGGCAGAGTGCTGCATTGTGTCTCCAGAATTGCCAAACTGGAGGGGTGTGGCCAGGATTGTGAGGAAGGAAGTCTGAAAACACAAGCTAGCACGAGTTTTGGGGCCAAGAGCATGGCAGGCCCACTCTGCAGAGGCTGAATCGAGATCTCCTGCAGGTGAGGTCAGGGCGAGTATCAGATGTTGCCTCAAGCTGGAGTTTGTGTCCATGACGGCCCCTTCCTGAAGGGGGTGGGGGCGTCATGAGGCCAGGGAGGTTTCCCTACGCTGGGAGTTGTGAGCTGCTCCAAACTTCAAAGTTTCCTTCTTCAGGACAGTCGAGTACTATTGGATGGTTCCAGGATGCCCCATACAGAAAGACTCGAGAGCAGGGGCCTAAGCATGGATGCCGAGAAACGCCAACTCACCTTCCCATTGCCTGGTCGAGACAAGGCACGCTCAATCTGCGGGCTCTTGGGTGAGCTACCCAGAAGGCTGAGTTTAAATGGACTCTCCTGAGGATGAGTCATAATGTGGGTTGGTGGCCATGGAGACCTTGGAATGTGGCAGTAGCTAAGGGACTCTGCAGGATTCTCCAACGCGAAGGGCTTGACACAACTCCAACAAGGAAGCTTCCCATGTGGAGATGAGAGGTCTTCTGTCTGGTGCCTCAGGAAAGCCCCGTATGCTGGTCTTCGAACCCAGGCCTCTGAGGAGTGATACCTGGACACCAAAGCAAGAGTTCATAATAGGGCCTAGGGGCCTGTCTGGTTCAATCTTCTGTCTCTGCGGATATCTTTCTGTGTGTCTGCATGGAGGTAGTAGTTGCTCAGCTTGTGTCATAATGCCCCTATTTGTCCAGTGCGGCTTGCGGTAGTGGGATGTCCTTGGGGACCTTGAGGTTTCTACTATTTTGTGGAGTTGTGGCCAATGGAATGGGCAGTTTCTTAGGAGAGAGCAGGCACAGTTCTGTGGTGTGGCTCCAGAGACCCTAGCCTGGAGGCTGTGTGGGCCATGGCTGTGCAGACAGACATCCAAAAACCCTAACTCAGCTCAGGTTTGGGGCCGAGGTTACGGCAGGCCTGATCTACAGTCCATGAGGGGAGCTCCTCTGGATATGAAAGAAGGGTGAGAGGGAGGCAGTCGCTCAGGCTTTTGTCTCTGGATGTTTTGTCCACAATGGCCGTTTAATGTAGGAGTTGCCTCATGGGTCGTAGAAGTCTCCCTCTCTGGTAGTTTGTCCAGCCCCCAAGAGTTTGGGGTCATTCTGTGGGAAGGGAAGTGTCCTGTTTTCTGCTTCATGTGTCCCCCCAGTAGAGGTATTCTAGAGCATAGCAGTGGGTACTGACAACTGGAATACTCGCCCTCTGGTTAAGCCTGGGGGCCTATGGATATGACAAGCCCCATATGCAGGATCTTGGTCCAGCCACTGAGAGGCGTTACTTTAATACGGGACTCACGCTGCAGGTCACAATGCATGTCTGTGCCCTAGGCGGCCCTCAAGCACTGGCGTGGCCTTTCGGACAATGCAGGTTTTCCCACATTGAACGTTGGACAACATGCCAACCACAAGGTTTCTGGCCATGGGGAAGGAGGAATTCTAATTTCTGCATCACGTTCACCCCTGGGCAGTGATTGGAGATAAGGTCTAGGTTCTGAAGCCTGAAAACTGAGGTTGGGAAGAGATGACGACCTACAGCCATAGCGGGTCCTATGTGTCCAGGTTGGGGCCAGCTGTCTGGGTGTCGTTTGGGATGTCTTGTCTCAGGCTGTGCCAGACAGGGCATTAGTATACAGGGTGGGCTGTATAATTGCTTTACAATCGAGTGGCATGCATTAGAAAATCATTTGGGGTTTTTTATTAGCAGCATAGGGCAAAGTTTTTCTTCTGGAGGGCAGACAGAGTGCTGCATTGTGGCTTCGGAATTCCCAAACTGGAGGGCTTGTGGGCCAGGAGAGTGAGGACGGAAGTCTAAGAACACAAGCTAGGCTTAGGTTTCGGGGCAAGGACATGGCAGGCACACTCTGCAGAGCTGAATTGAGATCTCATGCGTCTGAAGTCAGGTCGAGGATCAGACTTTGGCTCAGGTTTGAGTTTCTGTCCATGTTGGCCCCTTCAGGAAGGGGGGGCATTATGAGGCCATGGGAGTTTTCCCACTATTGGAGTTGTGAGATGCTCCAAACCGCAAGGATTCCTTCTGTGGGACAATTAAGATTTGTTGGATGGCTCCAGGATGTCTTATAAGGTATGTTTCCAGAACAGGGTTCTAAGTATGGATGCCTGGGCAGCCAGCCTCACATTCCAATTGTCTCCTAGCAACAAGAACCGTTTGATCTGCTGGCTTGGGCTAGCAACAGAGGAGGCTGAGTTGAAATGGACTTTCCTGAGGATGGTCTTAATGTTGGTTTGAGTCCATGGAGACCTTGGTATGGGGCAGTGGCACCAGGGCCCTGAAGGATTCTCCTAACCAGAGGTTATGACAAAGCTCCAATGAGCAAGTTTTCCATGGGGAGACGAGATTTGTTCTTATTGGTGCCTCAGGAAACCACCATATGCTGGTATTGGAAACGAGGCCTCTGAGGAGAGATGCCTGGAAACCAAAGCAATGGATATGATTAGTGCCTAGGGACCTGTCCGGTTCAATATTCTTCTCTGGGGACATCTGTTGTCTGAGTGGAAGTAGTTGCTCAGCTGGTTTGAGATCACCCCTGTTTGTCCTGGGCGGCCTACACTATTGGGATGGCCTCGGTGACTTTGGAGGTTTTTCCTAATTTGCAAGGTTGTGGCCAATGGAATGGGAAGAATTCCCTTGAAAGGGAAGCACAGTCCTGAGGTGTGGCTCCAGGGACCCAAGTGTGGAGCGTGTGTGGTCCAGGGCTATTTGGACAAAAGTCTGAAAACACAAACTCCACTTAGGTTGGGGGATGTAGGTATGGCCGGCCCTATCTATAGACCGTGAGGAGAACTCTTCGGGATATGAACAAAGGGCGAATGTGAGGTGCTTGCTCATGCTTTTCTTTTTTTTTTCTGGAAATGTGTCACCGATTGCCATGGAATGTCGGGGTGTCCTCATGGGTCATCGATGAGGCTCCCTTTCTGGGGATTTGACCCGATCCCAAGAGTTTGGGGTCATTCTGTCAGAAGGGAGGAGGACTTTCTGTTTTTTTTGTTTATTTTTTTTTGTTTTTTGTTTTTGTTTTTTTTTTTTTAACCTCAGGTGGACCACCAAAAGAGGAATTCCAGAGCAGAGACGTGGGTGGGGGCAACTGGACAACCAGACCTCTGGTTAACATTGGGACCTAAGAACATGGCAAGCCCCATATGTGGGCTCTTGGTCCAGACACTGAGAGGCCTTCCTTGAGGATAGGTCTCACACTGAGTTTCACAATGTGTTTTTGTGCCCAAGGAGCCCCTCAAGTCAGGGCATGGCCTAATGTACCATGCTGGTTTCTCCTACACTGAACGTTGCACAATATGGCAACCACAAGTTTTCTGGCCATGGGGAAGAAGGAGTTCTAATTTCTGCAACACTTTCACTCCTGGACTGTGATTGGATTTAAGGTCTAGGTTCTGAAGCCTGAAAACTGAGGTTGGGAAGAGATGAAGACCTAAGGCCATGGTGTGTCTGACGTGCTCAGTGTTCGGCCAGCTGTTGAGTGTGGGTTGGGAGGTGCAGGCTCAGGCTGTGGCAGACAGGGAATTAATGCCCAGGCTAGACTGTATTTTTGGGGTGCAGTCGAGTTTCGTGCAGGATGGTACTCATTTGTGGTTACTGGGTAGCCCCAAAGGGCAACGTTTTTCTTCTGGAGGGAAGACACAGTGCCACATAGTGGCTCCAGAATTCCCAAACAGGAAGGCTTGTGGGCCAGGAGTGTGAGGAAAAACTTCTGAGAACACAAGCCAGACTTAGATTTCAGGGTGAGGGGACGGCAGGCACCCTCTGCAGAGATGATTCGAGATCCTGTATACCTGAAGACAGAGCTAGGATCAGACGTTGGCTTAGGTCGGAGTTTCTGTCCATGACGGCCCCTTCATGAAGGGGAGGGTGTCACGAGGACATGGAGGTTTTCCCACGATGGGAATTGTGAGTTGCTCCAAACCGCAATGATTCCTTCTGTGGGACAGTCGAGACCTGCTGGATGGCTCCAGGACATCCCATAAGGAAGTTATCCAGAGCAGGGTTCTAAGGATGGATGCCTGGGCAGCCTGCCTCCCATTCCCGGTGTCTCATAGAGCCAAGGCAAGTTCGATCTGCTGGATCTAGGGGAGCAACCGAGGCGGGTGTGTTGAAATGGGCGAGTTGAGGATGGGTCATAATGTGCATTTGTGTCCATGTAGACCTTGGAATGGGGTGTTTGATCCGGGGCCTTGAGGGATGTTCATAACCGGAGGTTTTGATGGAGCTCTAAAGAGTATGTTTCCTATGTAGAGAAGAGAATTGTTTTGATGAGTGCCTAAGTAATCTCCCATATGCTGGTATTGGAAACCAGGCCTCTGAGGAGAGATGACTGGAATCAAAAGCAATGGATCTGATTAGGGCCTAAGTGCCTGTCCAGTTCAATCTTATTCTATGTGTATATCTGTCTCTTCGTCTGAGTGGAGGTAGTTTCCTAACTTGTGAAAGATCATCCCTGTTTGTCCTGGGCAGCCAACACTATTCGGATGGCCTCGGGGAGTTTGGAGGATACTCCTAATCTATAGGGTTGTGGCCAATGGAAATGGCAGAATTCCCCTGGAGAGGGAAGCCACAGTCCTGAGGTGTGGCTCGAGGGGCCCCAGCTTGGATGGTGTGTGGGCCAGGACTGTGGGGACAGAAGTCTGAAAACACAAACTCAGCTTAGGTTTGGGGATGTATGTATGAAGGCTCGATCTACAGACCGTGAGAATTTTCCGGGCTATGAACAAAGGGCGAGTATGTGGCGCTTGCTCAGGCTTTTGTCTCTGGATTTTGTGTCAACGGTGGCCGTGGAATGTCGGGGTGTCCTCAAGGGCCATGGACAATTCTTTCTCTGGTGATTTGGCCTGATCCCAAGGGGTTGGGATCATTCTGTGGATGGGAAGAGTCCTTTCTGTATTTTTTTTTTACCTCAGGTGTCCCACCAAAGAGGGATTCCAGAGTAGAGCCCTGAGTAGGGGTGACTAGACATCTCGAACTCTGGTTGAGATTAGGGGACTAGGGGCCTGGCAAGCCCCATATGTGGGCTGTTGTTGCAGTCACTAAGAGGCTTTACATGAGGATAGGGCTCACGCTGAGGGTCACAATGTGTGTTTGTGCAAATTGTGGCCCTCAGGGATAGGTGGGGCCTCATAGTCCATGCTGCCTTCTCCTACAATGAACATTGGACAACATGCCAACCACTAGGTTTCTTGCCAAGGCGAAGGAGAAGTTCTGATTCTTGCATCACGTTCACTCCTGAGCAGTGAGTGGAGATAAGGTCTAGGTTCTGAAGGTGAAAACTGAGGTTGGGTAGAGATGATGGCCTAAAGCCATTGTGGGTGTGATATGCTCTGTGTACGGCCAGCTGTCTGGGTGTTGGACTGGAGGTCTGCCCTCAGGCTGTGTCAGACAGGGCTTTAGTGCACAGGCTAGACTGTATAATTGGGGTATGGTCGAGTGGCATGCAGGTTGTTACTCATTTGGCGTTTCTGGTTAGCCCTATAGGGCAACATTTTTCTTCTGGAGGGCAGGCAGAGTGCTGCATTGTGTCTCCAGAATTGCCAAACTGGAGGGGTGTGGCCAGGATTGTGAGGAAGGAAGTCTGAAAACACAAGCTAGCACGAGTTTTGGGGCCAAGAGCATGGCAGGCCCACTCTGCAGAGGCTGAATCGAGATCTCCTGCAGGTGAGGTCAGGGCGAGTATCAGATGTTGCCTCAAGCTGGAGTTTGTGTCCATGACGGCCCCTTCCTGAAGGGGGTGGGGGCGTCATGAGGCCAGGGAGGTTTCCCTACGCTGGGAGTTGTGAGCTGCTCCAAACTTCAAAGTTTCCTTCTTCAGGACAGTCGAGTACTATTGGATGGTTCCAGGATGCCCCATACAGAAAGACTCGAGAGCAGGGGCCTAAGCATGGATGCCGAGAAACGCCAACTCACCTTCCCATTGCCTGGTCGAGACAAGGCACGCTCAATCTGCGGGCTCTTGGCTGAGCTACCCAGAAGGCTGAGTTTAAATGGACTCTCCTGAGGATGAGTCATAATGTGGGTTGGTGGCCATGGAGACCTTGGAATGTGGCAGTAGCTAAGGGACTCTGCAGGATTCTCCAACGCGAAGGGCTTGACACAACTCCAACAAGGAAGCTTCCCATGTGGAGATGAGAGGTCTTCTGTCTGGTGCCTCAGGAAAGCCCCGTATGCTGGTCTTCGAACCCAGGCCTCTGAGGAGTGATACCTGGACACCAAAGCAAGAGTTCATAATAGGGCCTAGGGGCCTGTCTGGTTCAATCTTCTGTCTCTGCGGATATCTTTCTGTGTGTCTGCATGGAGGTAGTAGTTGCTCAGCTTGTGTCATAATGCCCCTATTTGTCCAGTGCGGCTTGCGGTAGTGGGATGTCCTTGGGGACCTTGAGGTTTCTACTATTTTGTGGAGTTGTGGCCAATGGAATGGGCAGTTTCTTAGGAGAGAGCAGGCACAGTTCTGTGGTGTGGCTCCAGAGACCCTAGCCTGGAGGCTGTGTGGGCCATGGCTGTGCAGACAGACATCCAAAAACCCTAACTCAGCTCAGGTTTGGGGCCGAGGTTACGGCAGGCCTGATCTACAGTCCATGAGGGGAGCTCCTCTGGATATGAAAGAAGGGTGAGAGGGAGGCAGTCGCTCAGGCTTTTGTCTCTGGATGTTTTGTCCACAATGGCCGTTTAATGTAGGAGTTGCCTCATGGGTCGTAGAAGTCTCCCTCTCTGGTAGTTTGTCCAGCCCCCAAGAGTTTGGGGTCATTCTGTGGGAAGGGAAGTGTCCTGTTTTCTGCTTCATGTGTCCCCCCAGTAGAGGGATTCTAGAGCATAGCAGTGGGTACTGACAACTGGAATACTCGCCCTCTGGTTAAGCCTGGGGGCCTATGGATATGACAAGCCCCATATGCAGGATCTTGGTCCAGCCACTGAGAGGCGTTACTTTAATACGGGACTCACGCTGCAGGTCACAATGCATGTCTGTGCCCTAGGCGGCCCTCAAGCACTGGCGTGGCCTTTCGGACAATGCAGGTTTTCCCACATTGAACGTTGGACAACATGCCAACCACAAGGTTTCTGGCCATGGGGAAGGAGGAATTCTAATTTCTGCATCACGTTCACCCCTGGGCAGTGATTGGAGATAAGGTCTAGGTTCTGAAGCCTGAAAACTGAGGTTGGGAAGAGATGACGACCTACAGCCATAGCGGGTCCTATGTGTCCAGGTTGGGGCCAGCTGTCTGGGTGTCGTTTGGGATGTCTTGTCTCAGGCTGTGCCAGACAGGGCATTAGTATACAGGGTGGGCTGTATAATTGCTTTACAATCGAGTGGCATGCATTAGAAAATCATTTGGGGTTTTTTATTAGCAGCATAGGGCAAAGTTTTTCTTCTGGAGGGCAGACAGAGTGCTGCATTGTGGCTTCGGAATTCCCAAACTGGAGGGCTTGTGGGCCAGGAGAGTGAGGACGGAAGTCTAAGAACACAAGCTAGGCTTAGGTTTCGGGGCAAGGACATGGCAGGCACACTCTGCAGAGCTGAATTGAGATCTCATGCGTCTGAAGTCAGGTCGAGGATCAGACTTTGGCTCAGGTTTGAGTTTCTGTCCATGTTGGCCCCTTCAGGAAGGGGGGGCATTATGAGGCCATGGGAGTTTTCCCACTATTGGAGTTGTGAGATGCTCCAAACCGCAAGGATTCCTTCTGTGGGACAATTAAGATTTGTTGGATGGCTCCAGGATGTCTTATAAGGTATGTTTCCAGAACAGGGTTCTAAGTATGGATGCCTGGGCAGCCAGCCTCACATTCCAATTGTCTCCTAGCAACAAGAACCGTTTGATCTGCTGGCTTGGGGTAGCAACAGAGGAGGCTGAGTTGAAATGGACTTTCCTGAGGATGGTCTTAATGTTGGTTTGAGTCCATAGAGACCTTGGTATGGGGCAGTGGCACCAGGGCCCTGAAGGATTCTCCTAACCAGAGGTTATGACAAAGCTCCAATGAGCAAGTTTTCCATGGGGAGACGAGATTTGTTCTTATTGGTGCCTCAGGAAACCACCATATGCTGGTATTGGAAACGAGGCCTCTGAGGAGAGATGCCTGGAAACCAAAGCAATGGATATGATTAGTGCCTAGGGACCTGTCCGGTTCAATATTCTTCTCTGGGGACATCTGTTGTCTGAGTGGAAGTAGTTGCTCAGCTGGTTTGAGATCACCCCTGTTTGTCCTGGGCGGCCTACACTATTGGGATGGCCTCGGTGACTTTGGAGGTTTTTCCTAATTTGCAAGGTTGTGGCCAATGGAATGGGAAGAATTCCCTTGAAAGGGAAGCACAGTCCTGAGGTGTGGCTCCAGGGACCCAAGTGTGGAGCGTGTGTGGTCCAGGGCTATTTGGACAAAAGTCTGAAAACACAAACTCCACTTAGGTTGGGGGATGTAGGTATGGCCGGCCCTATCTATAGACCGTGAGGAGAACTCTTCGGGATATGAACAAAGGGCGAATGTGAGGTGCTTGCTCATGCTTTTCTTTTTTTTTTCTGGAAATGTGTCACCGATTGCCATGGAATGTCGGGGTGTCCTCATGGGTCATCGATGAGGCTCCCTTTCTGGGGATTTGACCCGATCCCAAGAGTTTGGGGTCATTCTGTCAGAAGGGAGGAGGACTTTCTGTTTTTTTTGTTTATTTTTTTTTGTTTTTTGTTTTTGTTTTGTTTTTTTAACCTCAGGTGGACCACCAAAAGAGGAATTCCAGAGCAGAGACGTGGGTGGGGGCAACTGGACAACCAGACCTCTGGTTAACATTGGGACCTAAGAACATGGCAAGCCCCATATGTGGGCTCTTGGTCCAGACACTGAGAGGCCTTCCTTGAGGATAGGTCTCACACTGAGTTTCACAATGTGTTTTTGTGCCCAAGGAGCCCCTCAAGTCAGGGCATGGCCTAATGTACCATGCTGGTTTCTCCTACACTGAACGTTGCACAATATGGCAACCACAAGTTTTCTGGCCATGGGGAAGAAGGAGTTCTAATTTCTGCAACACTTTCACTCCTGGACTGTGATTGGATTTAAGGTCTAGGTTCTGAAGCCTGAAAACTGAGGTTGGGAAGAGATGAAGACCTAAGGCCATGGTGTGTCTGACGTGCTCAGTGTTCGGCCAGCTGTTGAGTGTGGGTTGGGAGGTGCAGGCTCAGGCTGTGGCAGACAGGGAATTAATGCCCAGGCTAGACTGTATTTTTGGGGTGCAGTCGAGTTTCGTGCAGGATGGTACTCATTTGTGGTTACTGGGTAGCCCCAAAGGGCAACGTTTTTCTTCTGGAGGGAAGACACAGTGCCACATAGTGGCTCCAGAATTCCCAAACAGGAAGGCTTGTGGGCCAGGAGTGTGAGGAAAAACTTCTGAGAACACAAGCCAGACTTAGATTTCAGGGTGAGGGGACGGCAGGCACCCTCTGCAGAGATGATTCGAGATCCTGTATACCTGAAGACAGAGCTAGGATCAGACGTTGGCTTAGGTCGGAGTTTCTGTCCATGACGGCCCCTTCATGAAGGGGAGGGTGTCACGAGGACATGGAGGTTTTCCCACGATGGGAATTGTGAGTTGCTCCAAACCGCAATGATTCCTTCTGTGGGACAGTCGAGACCTGCTGGATGGCTCCAGGACATCCCATAAGGAAGTTATCCAGAGCAGGGTTCTAAGGATGGATGCCTGGGCAGCCTGCCTCCCATTCCCGGTGTCTCATAGAGCCAAGGCAAGTTCGATCTGCTGGATCTAGGGGAGCAACCGAGGCGGGTGTGTTGAAATGGGCGAGTTGAGGATGGGTCATAATGTGCATTTGTGTCCATGTAGACCTTGGAATGGGGTGTTTGATCCGGGGCCTTGAGGGATGTTCATAACCGGAGGTTTTGATGGAGCTCTAAAGAGTATGTTTCCTATGTAGAGAAGAGAATTGTTTTGATGAGTGCCTAAGTAATCTCCCATATGCTGGTATTGGAAACCAGGCCTCTGAGGAGAGATGACTGGAATCAAAAGCAATGGATCTGATTAGGGCCTAAGTGCCTGTCCAGTTCAATCTTATTCTATGTGTATATCTGTCTCTTCGTCTGAGTGGAGGTAGTTTCCTAACTTGTGAAAGATCATCCCTGTTTGTCCTGGGCAGCCAACACTATTCGGATGGCCTCGGGGAGTTTGGAGGATACTCCTAATCTATAGGGTTGTGGCCAATGGAAATGGCAGAATTCCCCTGGAGAGGGAAGCCACAGTCCTGAGGTGTGGCTCGAGGGGCCCCAGCTTGGATGGTGTGTGGGCCAGGACTGTGGGGACAGAAGTCTGAAAACACAAACTCAGCTTAGGTTTGGGGATGTATGTATGAAGGCTCGATCTACAGACCGTGAGAATTTTCCGGGCTATGAACAAAGGGCGAGTATGTGGCGCTTGCTCAGGCTTTTGTCTCTGGATTTTGTGTCAACGGTGGCCGTGGAATGTCGGGGTGTCCTCAAGGGCCATGGACAATTCTTTCTCTGGTGATTTGGCCTGATCCCAAGGGGTTGGGATCATTCTGTGGATGGGAAGAGTCCTTTCTGTATTTTTTTTTTTACCTCAGGTGTCCCACCAAAGAGGGATTCCAGAGTAGAGCCCTGAGTAGGGGTGACTAGACATCTCGAACTCTGGTTGAGATTAGGGGACTAGGGGCCTGGCAAGCCCCATATGTGGGCTGTTGTTGCAGTCACTAAGAGGCTTTACATGAGGATAGGGCTCACGCTGAGGGTCACAATGTGTGTTTGTGCAAATTGTGGCCCTCAGGGATAGGTGGGGCCTCATAGTCCATGCTGCCTTCTCCTACAATGAACATTGGACAACATGCCAACCACTAGGTTTCTTGCCAAGGCGAAGGAGAAGTTCTGATTCTTGCATCACGTTCACTCCTGAGCAGTGAGTGGAGATAAGGTCTAGGTTCTGAAGGTGAAAACTGAGGTTGGGTAGAGATGATGGCCTAAAGCCATTGTGGGTGTGATATGCTCTGTGTACGGCCAGCTGTCTGGGTGTTGGACTGGAGGTCTGCCCTCAGGCTGTGTCAGACAGGGCTTTAGTGCACAGGCTAGAGTGTATAATTGGGGTATGGTCGAGTGGCATGCAGGTTGTTACTCATTTGGCGTTTCTGGTTAGCCCTATAGGGCAACATTTTTCTTCTGGAGGGCAGGCAGAGTGCTGCATTGTGTCTCCAGAATTGCCAAACTGGAGGGGTGTGGCCAGGATTGTGAGGAAGGAAGTCTGAAAACACAAGCTAGCACGAGTTTTGGGGCCAAGAGCATGGCAGGCCCACTCTGCAGAGGCTGAATCGAGATCTCCTGCAGGTGAGGTCAGGGCGAGTATCAGATGTTGCCTCAAGCTGGAGTTTGTGTCCATGACGGCCCCTTCCTGAAGGGGGTGGGGGCGTCATGAGGCCAGGGAGGTTTCCCTACGCTGGGAGTTGTGAGCTGCTCCAAACTTCAAAGTTTCCTTCTTCAGGACAGTCGAGTACTATTGGATGGTTCCAGGATGCCCCATACAGAAAGACTCGAGAGCAGGGGCCTAAGCATGGATGCCGAGAAACGCCAACTCACCTTCCCATTGCCTGGTCGAGACAAGGCACGCTCAATCTGCGGGCTCTTGGGTGAGCTACCCAGAAGGCTGAGTTTAAATGGACTCTCCTGAGGATGAGTCATAATGTGGGTTGGTGGCCATGGAGACCTTGGAATGTGGCAGTAGCTAAGGGACTCTGCAGGATTCTCCAACGCGAAGGGCTTGACACAACTCCAACAAGGAAGCTTCCCATGTGGAGATGAGAGGTCTTCTGTCTGGTGCCTCAGGAAAGCCCCGTATGCTGGTCTTCGAACCCAGGCCTCTGAGGAGTGATACCTGGACACCAAAGCAAGAGTTCATAATAGGGCCTAGGGGCCTGTCTGGTTCAATCTTCTGTCTCTGCGGATATCTTTCTGTGTGTCTGCATGGAGGTAGTAGTTGCTCAGCTTGTGTCATAATGCCCCTATTTGTCCAGTGCGGCTTGCGGTAGTGGGATGTCCTTGGGGACCTTGAGGTTTCTACTATTTTGTGGAGTTGTGGCCAATGGAATGGGCAGTTTCTTAGGAGAGAGCAGGCACAGTTCTGTGGTGTGGCTCCAGAGACCCTAGCCTGGAGGCTGTGTGGGCCATGGCTGTGCAGACAGACATCCAAAAACCCTAACTCAGCTCAGGTTTGGGGCCGAGGTTACGGCAGGCCTGATCTACAGTCCATGAGGGGAGCTCCTCTGGATATGAAAGAAGGGTGAGAGGGAGGCAGTCGCTCAGGCTTTTGTCTCTGGATGTTTTGTCCACAATGGCCGTTTAATGTAGGAGTTGCCTCATGGGTCGTAGAAGTCTCCCTCTCTGGTAGTTTGTCCAGCCCCCAAGAGTTTGGGGTCATTCTGTGGGAAGGGAAGTGTCCTGTTTTCTGCTTCATGTGTCCCCCCAGTAGAGGGATTCTAGAGCATAGCAGTGGGTACTGACAACTGGAATACTCGCCCTCTGGTTAAGCCTGGGGGCCTATGGATATGACAAGCCCCATATGCAGGATCTTGGTCCAGCCACTGAGAGGCGTTACTTTAATACGGGACTCACGCTGCAGGTCACAATGCATGTCTGTGCCCTAGGCGGCCCTCAAGCACTGGCGTGGCCTTTCGGACAATGCAGGTTTTCCCACATTGAACGTTGGACAACATGCCAACCACAAGGTTTCTGGCCATGGGGAAGGAGGAATTCTAATTTCTGCATCACGTTCACCCCTGGGCAGTGATTGGAGATAAGGTCTAGGTTCTGAAGCCTGAAAACTGAGGTTGGGAAGAGATGACGACCTACAGCCATAGCGGGTCCTATGTGTCCAGGTTGGGGCCAGCTGTCTGGGTGTCGTTTGGGATGTCTTGTCTCAGGCTGTGCCAGACAGGGCATTAGTATACAGGGTGGGCTGTATAATTGCTTTACAATCGAGTGGCATGCATTAGAAAATCATTTGGGGTTTTTTATTAGCAGCATAGGGCAAAGTTTTTCTTCTGGAGGGCAGACAGAGTGCTGCATTGTGGCTTCGGAATTCCCAAACTGGAGGGCTTGTGGGCCAGGAGAGTGAGGACGGAAGTCTAAGAACACAAGCTAGGCTTAGGTTTCGGGGCAAGGACATGGCAGGCACACTCTGCAGAGCTGAATTGAGATCTCATGCGTCTGAAGTCAGGTCGAGGATCAGACTTTGGCTCAGGTTTGAGTTTCTGTCCATGTTGGCCCCTTCAGGAAGGGGGGGCATTATGAGGCCATGGGAGTTTTCCCACTATTGGAGTTGTGAGATGCTCCAAACCGCAAGGATTCCTTCTGTGGGACAATTAAGATTTGTTGGATGGCTCCAGGATGTCTTATAAGGTATGTTTCCAGAACAGGGTTCTAAGTATGGATGCCTGGGCAGCCAGCCTCACATTCCAATTGTCTCCTAGCAACAAGAACCGTTTGATCTGCTGGCTTGGGGTAGCAACAGAGGAGGCTGAGTTGAAATGGACTTTCCTGAGGATGGTCTTAATGTTGGTTTGAGTCCATGGAGACCTTGGTATGGGGCAGTGGCACCAGGGCCCTGAAGGATTCTCCTAACCAGAGGTTATGACAAAGCTCCAATGAGCAAGTTTTCCATGGGGAGACGAGATTTGTTCTTATTGGTGCCTCAGGAAACCACCATATGCTGGTATTGGAAACGAGGCCTCTGAGGAGAGATGCCTGGAAACCAAAGCAATGGATATGATTAGTGCCTAGGGACCTGTCCGGTTCAATATTCTTCTCTGGGGACATCTGTTGTCTGAGTGGAAGTAGTTGCTCAGCTGGTTTGAGATCACCCCTGTTTGTCCTGGGCGGCCTACACTATTGGGATGGCCTCGGTGACTTTGGAGGTTTTTCCTAATTTGCAAGGTTGTGGCCAATGGAATGGGAAGAATTCCCTTGAAAGGGAAGCACAGTCCTGAGGTGTGGCTCCAGGGACCCAAGTGTGGAGCGTGTGTGGTCCAGGGCTATTTGGACAAAAGTCTGAAAACACAAACTCCACTTAGGTTGGGGGATGTAGGTATGGCCGGCCCTATCTATAGACCGTGAGGAGAACTCTTCGGGATATGAACAAAGGGCGAATGTGAGGTGCTTGCTCATGCTTTTCTTTTTTTTTTCTGGAAATGTGTCACCGATTGCCATGGAATGTCGGGGTGTCCTCATGGGTCATCGATGAGGCTCCCTTTCTGGGGATTTGACCCGATCCCAAGAGTTTGGGGTCATTCTGTCAGAAGGGAGGAGGACTTTCTGTTTTTTTTGTTTATTTTTTTTTGTTTTTTGTTTTTGTTTTTTTTTTTTTAACCTCAGGTGGACCACCAAAAGAGGAATTCCAGAGCAGAGACGTGGGTGGGGGCAACTGGACAACCAGACCTCTGGTTAACATTGGGACCTAAGAACATGGCAAGCCCCATATGTGGGCTCTTGGTCCAGACACTGAGAGGCCTTCCTTGAGGATAGGTCTCACACTGAGTTTCACAATGTGTTTTTGTGCCCAAGGAGCCCCTCAAGTCAGGGCATGGCCTAATGTACCATGCTGGTTTCTCCTACACTGAACGTTGCACAATATGGCAACCACAAGTTTTCTGGCCATGGGGAAGAAGGAGTTCTAATTTCTGCAACACTTTCACTCCTGGACTGTGATTGGATTTAAGGTCTAGGTTCTGAAGCCTGAAAACTGAGGTTGGGAAGAGATGAAGACCTAAGGCCATGGTGTGTCTGACGTGCTCAGTGTTCGGCCAGCTGTTGAGTGTGGGTTGGGAGGTGCAGGCTCAGGCTGTGGCAGACAGGGAATTAATGCCCAGGCTAGACTGTATTTTTGGGGTGCAGTCGAGTTTCGTGCAGGATGGTACTCATTTGTGGTTACTGGGTAGCCCCAAAGGGCAACGTTTTTCTTCTGGAGGGAAGACACAGTGCCACATAGTGGCTCCAGAATTCCCAAACAGGAAGGCTTGTGGGCCAGGAGTGTGAGGAAAAACTTCTGAGAACACAAGCCAGACTTAGATTTCAGGGTGAGGGGACGGCAGGCACCCTCTGCAGAGATGATTCGAGATCCTGTATACCTGAAGACAGAGCTAGGATCAGACGTTGGCTTAGGTCGGAGTTTCTGTCCATGACGGCCCCTTCATGAAGGGGAGGGTGTCACGAGGACATGGAGGTTTTCCCACGATGGGAATTGTGAGTTGCTCCAAACCGCAATGATTCCTTCTGTGGGACAGTCGAGACCTGCTGGATGGCTCCAGGACATCCCATAAGGAAGTTATCCAGAGCAGGGTTCTAAGGATGGATGCTTGGGCAGCCTGCCTCCCATTCCCGGTGTCTCATAGAGCCAAGGCAAGTTCGATCTGCTGGATCTAGGGGAGCAACCGAGGCGGGTGTGTTGAAATGGGCGAGTTGAGGATGGGTCATAATGTGCATTTGTGTCCATGTAGACCTTGGAATGGGGTGTTTGATCCGGGGCCTTGAGGGATGTTCATAACCGGAGGTTTTGATGGAGCTCTAAAGAGTATGTTTCCTATGTAGAGAAGAGAATTGTTTTGATGAGTGCCTAAGTAATCTCCCATAATGTGGTATTGGAAACCAGGCCTCTGAGGAGAGATGACTGGAATCAAAAGCAATGGATCTGATTAGGGCCTAAGTGCCTGTCCAGTTCAATCTTATTCTATGTGTATATCTGTCTCTTCGTCTGAGTGGAGGTAGTTTCCTAACTTGTGAAAGATCATCCCTGTTTGTCCTGGGCAGCCAACACTATTCGGATGGCCTCGGGGAGTTTGGAGGATACTCCTAATCTATAGGGTTGTGGCCAATGGAAATGGCAGAATTCCCCTGGAGAGGGAAGCCACAGTCCTGAGGTGTGGCTCGAGGGGCCCCAGCTTGGATGGTGTGTGGGCCAGGACTGTGGGGACAGAAGTCTGAAAACACAAACTCAGCTTAGGTTTGGGGATGTATGTATGAAGGCTCGATCTACAGACCGTGAGAATTTTCCGGGCTATGAACAAAGGGCGAGTATGTGGCGCTTGCTCAGGCTTTTGTCTCTGGATTTTGTGTCAACGGTGGCCGTGGAATGTCGGGGTGTCCTCAAGGGCCATGGACAATTCTTTCTCTGGTGATTTGGCCTGATCCCAAGGGGTTGGGATCATTCTGTGGATGGGAAGAGTCCTTTCTGTATTTTTTTTTTACCTCAGGTGTCCTACCAAAGAGGGATTCCAGAGTAGAGCCCTGAGTAGGGGTGACTAGACATCTCGAACTCTGGTTGAGATTAGGGGACTAGGGGCCTGGCAAGCCCCATATGTGGGCTGTTGTTGCAGTCACTAAGAGGCTTTACATGAGGATAGGGCTCACGCTGAGGGTCACAATGTGTGTTTGTGCAAATTGTGGCCCTCAGGGATAGGTGGGGCCTCATAGTCCATGCTGCCTTCTCCTACAATGAACATTGGACAACATGCCAACCACTAGGTTTCTTGCCAAGGCGAAGGAGAAGTTCTGATTCTTGCATCACGTTCACTCCTGAGCAGTGAGTGGAGATAAGGTCTAGGTTCTGAAGGTGAAAACTGAGGTTGGGTAGAGATGATGGCCTAAAGCCATTGTGGGTGTGATATGCTCTGTGTACGGCCAGCTGTCTGGGTGTTGGACTGGAGGTCTGCCCTCAGGCTGTGTCAGACAGGGCTTTAGTGCACAGGCTAGACTGTATAATTGGGGTATGGTCGAGTGGCATGCAGGTTGTTACTCATTTGGCGTTTCTGGTTAGCCCTATAGGGCAACATTTTTCTTCTGGAGGGCAGGCAGAGTGCTGCATTGTGTCTCCAGAATTGCCAAACTGGAGGGGTGTGGCCAGGATTGTGAGGAAGGAAGTCTGAAAACACAAGCTAGCACGAGTTTTGGGGCCAAGAGCATGGCAGGCCCACTCTGCAGAGGCTGAATCGAGATCTCCTGCAGGTGAGGTCAGGGCGAGTATCAGATGTTGCCTCAAGCTGGAGTTTGTGTCCATGACGGCCCCTTCCTGAAGGGGGTGGGGGCGTCATGAGGCCAGGGAGGTTTCCCTACGCTGGGAGTTGTGAGCTGCTCCAAACTTCAAAGTTTCCTTCTTCAGGACAGTCGAGTACTATTGGATGGTTCCAGGATGCCCCATACAGAAAGACTCGAGAGCAGGGGCCTAAGCATGGATGCCGAGAAACGCCAACTCACCTTCCCATTGCCTGGTTGAGACAAGGCACGCTCAATCTGCGGGCTCTTGGGTGAGCTACCCAGAAGGCTGAGTTTAAATGGACTCTCCTGAGGATGAGTCATAATGTGGGTTGGTGGCCATGGAGACCTTGGAATGTGGCAGTAGCTAAGGGACTCTGCAGGATTCTCCAACGCGAAGGGCTTGACACAACTCCAACAAGGAAGCTTCCCATGTGGAGATGAGAGGTCTTCTGTCTGGTGCCTCAGGAAAGCCCCGTATGCTGGTCTTCGAACCCAGGCCTCTGAGGAGTGATACCTGGACACCAAAGCAAGAGTTCATAATAGGGCCTAGGGGCCTGTCTGGTTCAATCTTCTGTCTCTGCGGATATCTTTCTGTGTGTCTGCATGGAGGTAGTAGTTGCTCAGCTTGTGTCATAATGCCCCTATTTGTCCAGTGCGGCTTGCGGTAGTGGGATGTCCTTGGGGACCTTGAGGTTTCTACTATTTTGTGGAGTTGTGGCCAATGGAATGGGCAGTTTCTTAGGAGAGAGCAGGCACAGTTCTGTGGTGTGGCTCCAGAGACCCTAGCCTGGAGGCTGTGTGGGCCATGGCTGTGCAGACAGACATCCAAAAACCCTAACTCAGCTCAGGTTTGGGGCCGAGGTTACGGCAGGCCTGATCTACAGTCCATGAGGGGAGCTCCTCTGGATATGAAAGAAGGGTGAGAGGGAGGCAGTCGCTCAGGCTTTTGTCTCTGGATGTTTTGTCCACAATGGCCGTTTAATGTAGGAGTTGCCTCATGGGTCGTAGAAGTCTCCCTCTCTGGTAGTTTGTCCAGCCCCCAAGAGTTTGGGGTCATTCTGTGGGAAGGGAAGTGTCCTGTTTTCTGCTTCATGTGTCCCCCCAGTAGAGGGATTCTAGAGCATAGCAGTGGGTACTGACAACTGGAATACTCGCCCTCTGGTTAAGCCTGGGGGCCTATGGATATGACAAGCCCCATATGCAGGATCTTGGTCCAGCCACTGAGAGGCGTTACTTTAATACGGGACTCACGCTGCAGGTCACAATGCATGTCTGTGCCCTAGGCGGCCCTCAAGCACTGGCTTGGCCTTTCGGACAATGCAGGTTTTCCCACATTGAACGTTGGACAACATGCCAACCACAAGGTTTCTGGCCATGGGGAAGGAGGAATTCTAATTTCTGCATCACGTTCACCCCTGGGCAGTGATTGGAGATAAGGTCTAGGTTCTGAAGCCTGAAAACTGAGGTTGGGAAGAGATGACGACCTACAGCCATAGCGGGTCCTATGTGTCCAGGTTGGGGCCAGCTGTCTGGGTGTCGTTTGGGATGTCTTGTCTCAGGCTGTGCCAGACAGGGCATTAGTATACAGGGTGGGCTGTATAATTGCTTTACAATCGAGTGGCATGCATTAGAAAATCATTTGGGGTTTTTTATTAGCAGCATAGGGCAAAGTTTTTCTTCTGGAGGGCAGACAGAGTGCTGCATTGTGGCTTCGGAATTCCCAAACTGGAGGGCTTGTGGGCCAGGAGAGTGAGGACGGAAGTCTAAGAACACAAGCTAGGCTTAGGTTTCGGGGCAAGGACATGGCAGGCACACTCTGCAGAGCTGAATTGAGATCTCATGCGTCTGAAGTCAGGTCGAGGATCAGACTTTGGCTCAGGTTTGAGTTTCTGTCCATGTTGGCCCCTTCAGGAAGGGGGGGCATTATGAGGCCATGGGAGTTTTCCCACTATTGGAGTTGTGAGATGCTCCAAACCGCAAGGATTCCTTCTGTGGGACAATTAAGATTTGTTGGATGGCTCCAGGATGTCTTATAAGGTATGTTTCCAGAACAGGGTTCTAAGTATGGATGCCTGGGCAGCCAGCCTCACATTCCAATTGTCTCCTAGCAACAAGAACCGTTTGATCTGCTGGCTTGGGGTAGCAACAGAGGAGGCTGAGTTGAAATGGACTTTCCTGAGGATGGTCTTAATGTTGGTTTGAGTCCATGGAGACCTTGGTATGGGGCAGTGGCACCAGGGCCCTGAAGGATTCTCCTAACCAGAGGTTATGACAAAGCTCCAATGAGCAAGTTTTCCATGGGGAGACGAGATTTGTTCTTATTGGTGCCTCAGGAAACCACCATATGCTGGTATTGGAAACGAGGCCTCTGAGGAGAGATGCCTGGAAACCAAAGCAATGGATATGATTAGTGCCTAGGGACCTGTCCGGTTCAATATTCTTCTCTGGGGACATCTGTTGTCTGAGTGGAAGTAGTTGCTCAGCTGGTTTGAGATCACCCCTGTTTGTCCTGGGCGGCCTACACTATTGGGATGGCCTCGGTGACTTTGGAGGTTTTTCCTAATTTGCAAGGTTGTGGCCAATGGAATGGGAAGAATTCCCTTGAAAGGGAAGCACAGTCCTGAGGTGTGGCTCCAGGGACCCAAGTGTGGAGCGTGTGTGGTCCAGGGCTATTTGGACAAAAGTCTGAAAACACAAACTCCACTTAGGTTGGGGGATGTAGGTATGGCCGGCCCTATCTATAGACCGTGAGGAGAACTCTTCGGGATATGAACAAAGGGCGAATGTGAGGTGCTTGCTCATGCTTTTCTTTTTTTTTTCTGGAAATGTGTCACCGATTGCCATGGAATGTCGGGGTGTCCTCATGGGTCATCGATGAGGCTCCCTTTCTGGGGATTTGACCCGATCCCAAGAGTTTGGGGTCATTCTGTCAGAAGGGAGGAGGACTTTCTGTTTTTTTTGTTTATTTTTTTTTGTTTTTTGTTTTTGTTTTGTTTTTTTTACCTCAGGTGGACCACCAAAAGAGGGATTCCAGAGCAGAGACGTGGGTGGGGGCAACTGGACAACCAGACCTCTGGTTAACATTGGGACCTAAGAACATGGCAAGCCCCATATGTGGGCTCTTGGTCCAGACACTGAGAGGCCTTCCTTGAGGATAGGTCTCACACTGAGTTTCACAATGTGTTTTTGTGCCCAAGGAGCCCCTCAAGTCAGGGCATGGCCTAATGTACCATGCTGGTTTCTCCTACACTGAACGTTGCACAATATGGCAACCACAAGTTTTCTGGCCATGGGGAAGAAGGAGTTCTAATTTCTGCAACACTTTCACTCCTGGACTGTGATTGGATTTAAGGTCTAGGTTCTGAAGCCTGAAAACTGAGGTTGGGAAGAGATGAAGACCTAAGGCCATGGTGTGTCTGACGTGCTCAGTGTTCGGCCAGCTGTTGAGTGTGGGTTGGGAGGTGCAGGCTCAGGCTGTGGCAGACAGGGAATTAATGCCCAGGCTAGACTGTATTTTTGGGGTGCAGTCGAGTTTCGTGCAGGATGGTACTCATTTGTGGTTACTGGGTAGCCCCAAAGGGCAACGTTTTTCTTCTGGAGGGAAGACACAGTGCCACATAGTGGCTCCAGAATTCCCAAACAGGAAGGCTTGTGGGCCAGGAGTGTGAGGAAAAACTTCTGAGAACACAAGCCAGACTTAGATTTCAGGGTGAGGGGACGGCAGGCACCCTCTGCAGAGATGATTCGAGATCCTGTATACCTGAAGACAGAGCTAGGATCAGACGTTGGCTTAGGTCGGAGTTTCTGTCCATGACGGCCCCTTCATGAAGGGGAGGGTGTCACGAGGACATGGAGGTTTTCCCACGATGGGAATTGTGAGTTGCTCCAAACCGCAATGATTCCTTCTGTGGGACAGTCGAGACCTGCTGGATGGCTCCAGGACATCCCATAAGGAAGTTATCCAGAGCAGGGTTCTAAGGATGGATGCCTGGGCAGCCTGCCTCCCATTCCCGGTGTCTCATAGAGCCAAGGCAAGTTCGATCTGCTGGATCTAGGGGAGCAACCGAGGCGGGTGTGTTGAAATGGGCGAGTTGAGGATGGGTCATAATGTGCATTTGTGTCCATGTAGACCTTGGAATGGGGTGCTTGATCCGGGGCCTTGAGGGATGTTCATAACCGGAGGTTTTGATGGAGCTCTAAAGAGTATGTTTCCTATGTAGAGAAGAGAATTGTTTTGATGAGTGCCTAAGGAATCTCCCATATGATGGTATTAGAAACCAGGCCTCTGAGAAGAGATGACTGGAATCAAAAGCAATGGATCTGATTAGGGCCTAAGTGCCTGTCCAGTTCATTCTTATTCTATGGGTATATCTGTCTCTTCGTCTGAGTGGAGGTAGTTTCGTAACTTGTGAAAGATCATCCCTGTTTGTCCTGGGCAGCCAACACTATTCGGATGGCCTCGGGTAGTTTGGAGGATACTCCTAATCTATAGGGTTTTGGCCAATGGAAATGGCAGAATTCCCCTGGAGAGGGAAGCCACAGTCCTGAGGTGTGGCTCGAGGGGCCCCAGCTTGGATGGTGTGTGGGCCAGGACTGTGGGGACAGAAGTCTGAAAACACAAACTCAGCTTAGGTTTGGGGATGTATGTATGAAGGCTCGATCTACAGACCGTGAGAATTTTCCGGGCTATGAACAAAGGGCGAGTATGTGGCGCTTGCTCAGGCTTTTGTCTCTGGATTTTGTGTCAACGGTGGCCGTGGAATGTCGGGGTGTCCTCAAGGGCCATGGACAATTCTTTCTCTGGTGATTTGGCCTGATCCCAAGGGGTTGGGATCATTCTGTGGATGGGAAGAGTCCTTTCTGTATTTTTTTTTTACCTCAGGTGTCCCACCAAAGAGGGATTCCAGAGTAGAGCCCTGAGTAGGGGTGACTAGACATCTCGAACTCTGGTTGAGATTAGGGGACTAGGGGCCTGGCAAGCCCCATATGTGGGCTGTTGTTGCAGTCACTAAGAGGCTTTACATGAGGATAGGGCTCACGCTGAGGGTCACAATGTGTGTTTGTGCAAATTGTGGCCCTCAGGGATAGGTGGGGCCTCATAGTCCATGCTGCCTTCTCCTACAATGAACATTGGACAACATGCCAACCACTAGGTTTCTTGCCAAGGCGAAGGAGAAGTTCTGATTCTTGCATCACGTTCACTCCTGAGCAGTGAGTGGAGATAAGGTCTAGGTTCTGAAGGTGAAAACTGAGGTTGGGTAGAGATGATGGCCTAAAGCCATTGTGGGTGTGATATGCTCTGTGTACGGCCAGCTGTCTGGGTGTTGGACTGGAGGTCTGCCCTCAGGCTGTGTCAGACAGGGCTTTAGTGCACAGGCTAGACTGTATAATTGGGGTATGGTCGAGTGGCATGCAGGTTGTTACTCATTTGGCGTTTCTGGTTAGCCCTATAGGGCAACATTTTTCTTCTGGAGGGCAGGCAGAGTGCTGCATTGTGTCTCCAGAATTGCCAAACTGGAGGGGTGTGGCCAGGATTGTGAGGAAGGAAGTCTGAAAACACAAGCTAGCACGAGTTTTGGGGCCAAGAGCATGGCAGGCCCACTCTGCAGAGGCTGAATCGAGATCTCCTGCAGGTGAGGTCAGGGCGAGTATCAGATGTTGCCTCAAGCTGGAGTTTGTGTCCATGACGGCCCCTTCCTGAAGGGGGTGGGGGCGTCATGAGGCCAGGGAGGTTTCCCTACGCTGGGAGTTGTGAGCTGCTCCAAACTTCAAAGTTTCCTTCTTCAGGACAGTCGAGTACTATTGGATGGTTCCAGGATGCCCCATACAGAAAGACTCGAGAGCAGGGGCCTAAGCATGGATGCCGAGAAACGCCAACTCACCTTCCCATTGCCTGGTTGAGACAAGGCACGCTCAATCTGCGGGCTCTTGGGTGAGCTACCCAGAAGGCTGAGTTTAAATGGACTCTCCTGAGGATGAGTCATAATGTGGGTTGGTGGCCATGGAGACCTTGGAATGTGGCAGTAGCTAAGGGACTCTGCAGGATTCTCCAACGCGAAGGGCTTGACACAACTCCAACAAGGAAGCTTCCCATGTGGAGATGAGAGGTCTTCTGTCTGGTGCCTCAGGAAAGCCCCGTATGCTGGTCTTCGAACCCAGGCCTCTGAGGAGTGATACCTGGACACCAAAGCAAGAGTTCATAATAGGGCCTAGGGGCCTGTCTGGTTCAATCTTCTGTCTCTGCGGATATCTTTCTGTGTGTCTGCATGGAGGTAGTAGTTGCTCAGCTTGTGTCATAATGCCCCTATTTGTCCAGTGCGGCTTGCGGTAGTGGGATGTCCTTGGGGACCTTGAGGTTTCTACTATTTTGTGGAGTTGTGGCCAATGGAATGGGCAGTTTCTTAGGAGAGAGCAGGCACAGTTCTGTGGTGTGGCTCCAGAGACCCTAGCCTGGAGGCTGTGTGGGCCATGGCTGTGCAGACAGACATCCAAAAACCCTAACTCAGCTCAGGTTTGGGGCCGAGGTTACGGCAGGCCTGATCTACAGTCCATGAGGGGAGCTCCTCTGGATATGAAAGAAGGGTGAGAGGGAGGCAGTCGCTCAGGCTTTTGTCTCTGGATGTTTTGTCCACAATGGCCGTTTAATGTAGGAGTTGCCTCATGGGTCGTAGAAGTCTCCCTCTCTGGTAGTTTGTCCAGCCCCCAAGAGTTTGGGGTCATTCTGTGGGAAGGGAAGTGTCCTGTTTTCTGCTTCATGTGTCCCCCCAGTAGAGGGATTCTAGAGCATAGCAGTGGGTACTGACAACTGGAATACTCGCCCTCTGGTTAAGCCTGGGGGCCTATGGATATGACAAGCCCCATATGCAGGATCTTGGTCCAGCCACTGAGAGGCGTTACTTTAATACGGGACTCACGCTGCAGGTCACAATGCATGTCTGTGCCCTAGGCGGCCCTCAAGCACTGGCTTGGCCTTTCGGACAATGCAGGTTTTCCCACATTGAACGTTGGACAACATGCCAACCACAAGGTTTCTGGCCATGGGGAAGGAGGAATTCTAATTTCTGCATCACGTTCACCCCTGGGCAGTGATTGGAGATAAGGTCTAGGTTCTGAAGCCTGAAAACTGAGGTTGGGAAGAGATGACGACCTACAGCCATAGCGGGTCCTATGTGTCCAGGTTGGGGCCAGCTGTCTGGGTGTCGTTTGGGATGTCTTGTCTCAGGCTGTGCCAGACAGGGCATTAGTATACAGGGTGGGCTGTATAATTGCTTTACAATCGAGTGGCATGCATTAGAAAATCATTTGGGGTTTTTTATTAGCAGCATAGGGCAAAGTTTTTCTTCTGGAGGGCAGACAGAGTGCTGCATTGTGGCTTCGGAATTCCCAAACTGGAGGGCTTGTGGGCCAGGAGAGTGAGGACGGAAGTCTAAGAACACAAGCTAGGCTTAGGTTTCGGGGCAAGGACATGGCAGGCACACTCTGCAGAGCTGAATTGAGATCTCATGCGTCTGAAGTCAGGTCGAGGATCAGACTTTGGCTCAGGTTTGAGTTTCTGTCCATGTTGGCCCCTTCAGGAAGGGGGGGCATTATGAGGCCATGGGAGTTTTCCCACTATTGGAGTTGTGAGATGCTCCAAACCGCAAGGATTCCTTCTGTGGGACAATTAAGATTTGTTGGATGGCTCCAGGATGTCTTATAAGGTATGTTTCCAGAACAGGGTTCTAAGTATGGATGCCTGGGCAGCCAGCCTCACATTCCAATTGTCTCCTAGCAACAAGAACCGTTTGATCTGCTGGCTTGGGGTAGCAACAGAGGAGGCTGAGTTGAAATGGACTTTCCTGAGGATGGTCTTAATGTTGGTTTGAGTCCATGGAGACCTTGGTATGGGGCAGTGGCACCAGGGCCCTGAAGGATTCTCCTAACCAGAGGTTATGACAAAGCTCCAATGAGCAAGTTTTCCATGGGGAGACGAGATTTGTTCTTATTGGTGCCTCAGGAAACCACCATATGCTGGTATTGGAAACGAGGCCTCTGAGGAGAGATGCCTGGAAACCAAAGCAATGGATATGATTAGTGCCTAGGGACCTGTCCGGTTCAATATTCTTCTCTGGGGACATCTGTTGTCTGAGTGGAAGTAGTTGCTCAGCTGGTTTGAGATCACCCCTGTTTGTCCTGGGCGGCCTACACTATTGGGATGGCCTCGGTGACTTTGGAGGTTTTTCCTAATTTGCAAGGTTGTGGCCAATGGAATGGGAAGAATTCCCTTGAAAGGGAAGCACAGTCCTGAGGTGTGGCTCCAGGGACCCAAGTGTGGAGCGTGTGTGGTCCAGGGCTATTTGGACAAAAGTCTGAAAACACAAACTCCACTTAGGTTGGGGGATGTAGGTATGGCCGGCCCTATCTATAGACCGTGAGGAGAACTCTTCGGGATATGAACAAAGGGCGAATGTGAGGTGCTTGCTCATGCTTTTCTTTTTTTTTTCTGGAAATGTGTCACCGATTGCCATGGAATGTCGGGGTGTCCTCATGGGTCATCGATGAGGCTCCCTTTCTGGGGATTTGACCCGATCCCAAGAGTTTGGGGTCATTCTGTCAGAAGGGAGGAGGACTTTCTGTTTTTTTTGTTTATTTTTTTTTGTTTTTTGTTTTTGTTTTGTTTTTTTAACCTCAGGTGGACCACCAAAAGAGGAATTCCAGAGCAGAGACGTGGGTGGGGGCAACTGGACAACCAGACCTCTGGTTAACATTGGGACCTAAGAACATGGCAAGCCCCATATGTGGGCTCTTGGTCCAGACACTGAGAGGCCTTCCTTGAGGATAGGTCTCACACTGAGTTTCACAATGTGTTTTTGTGCCCAAGGAGCCCCTCAAGTCAGGGCATGGCCTAATGTACCATGCTGGTTTCTCCTACACTGAACGTTGCACAATATGGCAACCACAAGTTTTCTGGCCATGGGGAAGAAGGAGTTCTAATTTCTGCAACACTTTCACTCCTGGACTGTGATTGGATTTAAGGTCTAGGTTCTGAAGCCTGAAAACTGAGGTTGGGAAGAGATGAAGACCTAAGGCCATGGTGTGTCTGACGTGCTCAGTGTTCGGCCAGCTGTTGAGTGTGGGTTGGGAGGTGCAGGCTCAGGCTGTGGCAGACAGGGAATTAATGCCCAGGCTAGACTGTATTTTTGGGGTGCAGTCGAGTTTCGTGCAGGATGGTACTCATTTGTGGTTACTGGGTAGCCCCAAAGGGCAACGTTTTTCTTCTGGAGGGAAGACACAGTGCCACATAGTGGCTCCAGAATTCCCAAACAGGAAGGCTTGTGGGCCAGGAGTGTGAGGAAAAACTTCTGAGAACACAAGCCAGACTTAGATTTCAGGGTGAGGGGACGGCAGGCACCCTCTGCAGAGATGATTCGAGATCCTGTATACCTGAAGACAGAGCTAGGATCAGACGTTGGCTTAGGTCGGAGTTTCTGTCCATGACGGCCCCTTCATGAAGGGGAGGGTGTCACGAGGACATGGAGGTTTTCCCACGATGGGAATTGTGAGTTGCTCCAAACCGCAATGATTCCTTCTGTGGGACAGTCGAGACCTGCTGGATGGCTCCAGGACATCCCATAAGGAAGTTATCCAGAGCAGGGTTCTAAGGATGGATGCCTGGGCAGCCTGCCTCCCATTCCCGGTGTCTCATAGAGCCAAGGCAAGTTCGATCTGCTGGATCTAGGGGAGCAACCGAGGCGGGTGTGTTGAAATGGGCGAGTTGAGGATGGGTCATAATGTGCATTTGTGTCCATGTAGACCTTGGAATGGGGTGCTTGATCCGGGGCCTTGAGGGATGTTCATAACCGGAGGTTTTGATGGAGCTCTAAAGAGTATGTTTCCTATGTAGAGAAGAGAATTGTTTTGATGAGTGCCTAAGGAATCTCCCATATGATGGTATTAGAAACCAGGCCTCTGAGAAGAGATGACTGGAATCAAAAGCAATGGATCTGATTAGGGCCTAAGTGCCTGTCCAGTTCATTCTTATTCTATGGGTATATCTGTCTCTTCGTCTGAGTGGAGGTAGTTTCGTAACTTGTGAAAGATCATCCCTGTTTGTCCTGGGCAGCCAACACTATTCGGATGGCCTCGGGTAGTTTGGAGGATACTCCTAATCTATAGGGTTTTGGCCAATGGAAATGGCAGAATTCCCCTGGAGAGGGAAGCCACAGTCCTGAGGTGTGGCTCCAGGGGCCCCAGCTTGGATGGTGTGTGGGCCAGGACTGTGGGGACAGAAGTCTGAAAACACAAACTCAGCTTAGGTTTGGGGATGTATGTATGAAGGCTCGATCTACAGACCGTGAGAATTTTCCGGGCTATGAACAAAGGGCGAGTATGTGGCGCTTGCTCAGGCTTTTGTCTCTGGATTTTGTGTCAACGGTGGCCGTGGAATGTCGGGGTGTCCTCAAGGGCCATGGACAATTCTTTCTCTGGTGATTTGGCCTGATCCCAAGGGGTTGGGATCATTCTGTGGATGGGAAGAGTCCTTTCTGTATTTTTTTTTTACCTCAGGTGTCCCACCAAAGAGGGATTCCAGAGTAGAGCCCTGAGTAGGGGTGACTAGACATCTCGAACTCTGGTTGAGATTAGGGGACTAGGGGCCTGGCAAGCCCCATATGTGGGCTGTTGTTGCAGTCACTAAGAGGCTTTACATGAGGATAGGGCTCACGCTGAGGGTCACAATGTGTGTTTGTGCAAATTGTGGCCCTCAGGGATAGGTGGGGCCTCATAGTCCATGCTGCCTTCTCCTACAATGAACATTGGACAACATGCCAACCACTAGGTTTCTTGCCAAGGCGAAGGAGAAGTTCTGATTCTTGCATCACGTTCACTCCTGAGCAGTGAGTGGAGATAAGGTCTAGGTTCTGAAGGTGAAAACTGAGGTTGGGTAGAGATGATGGCCTAAAGCCATTGTGGGTGTGATATGCTCTGTGTACGGCCAGCTGTCTGGGTGTTGGACTGGAGGTCTGCCCTCAGGCTGTGTCAGACAGGGCTTTAGTGCACAGGCTAGACTGTATAATTGGGGTATGGTCGAGTGGCATGCAGGTTGTTACTCATTTGGCGTTTCTGGTTAGCCCTATAGGGCAACATTTTTCTTCTGGAGGGCAGGCAGAGTGCTGCATTGTGTCTCCAGAATTGCCAAACTGGAGGGGTGTGGCCAGGATTGTGAGGAAGGAAGTCTGAAAACACAAGCTAGCACGAGTTTTGGGGCCAAGAGCATGGCAGGCCCACTCTGCAGAGGCTGAATCGAGATCTCCTGCAGGTGAGGTCAGGGCGAGTATCAGATGTTGCCTCAAGCTGGAGTTTGTGTCCATGACGGCCCCTTCCTGAAGGGGGTGGGGGCGTCATGAGGCCAGGGAGGTTTCCCTACGCTGGGAGTTGTGAGCTGCTCCAAACTTCAAAGTTTCCTTCTTCAGGACAGTCGAGTACTATTGGATGGTTCCAGGATGCCCCATACAGAAAGACTCGAGAGCAGGGGCCTAAGCATGGATGCCGAGAAACGCCAACTCACCTTCCCATTGCCTGGTCGAGACAAGGCACGCTCAATCTGCGGGCTCTTGGGTGAGCTACCCAGAAGGCTGAGTTTAAATGGACTCTCCTGAGGATGAGTCATAATGTGGGTTGGTGGCCATGGAGACCTTGGAATGTGGCAGTAGCTAAGGGACTCTGCAGGATTCTCCAACGCGAAGGGCTTGACACAACTCCAACAAGGAAGCTTCCCATGTGGAGATGAGAGGTCTTCTGTCTGGTGCCTCAGGAAAGCCCCGTATGCTGGTCTTCGAACCCAGGCCTCTGAGGAGTGATACCTGGACACCAAAGCAAGAGTTCATAATAGGGCCTAGGGGCCTGTCTGGTTCAATCTTCTGTCTCTGCGGATATCTTTCTGTGTGTCTGCATGGAGGTAGTAGTTGCTCAGCTTGTGTCATAATGCCCCTATTTGTCCAGTGCGGCTTGCGGTAGTGGGATGTCCTTGGGGACCTTGAGGTTTCTACTATTTTGTGGAGTTGTGGCCAATGGAATGGGCAGTTTCTTAGGAGAGAGCAGGCACAGTTCTGTGGTGTGGCTCCAGAGACCCTAGCCTGGAGGCTGTGTGGGCCATGGCTGTGCAGACAGACATCCAAAAACCCTAACTCAGCTCAGGTTTGGGGCCGAGGTTACGGCAGGCCTGATCTACAGTCCATGAGGGGAGCTCCTCTGGATATGAAAGAAGGGTGAGAGGGAGGCAGTCGCTCAGGCTTTTGTCTCTGGATGTTTTGTCCACAATGGCCGTTTAATGTAGGAGTTGCCTCATGGGTCGTAGAAGTCTCCCTCTCTGGTAGTTTGTCCAGCCCCCAAGAGTTTGGGGTCATTCTGTGGGAAGGGAAGTGTCCTGTTTTCTGCTTCATGTGTCCCCCCAGTAGAGGTATTCTAGAGCATAGCAGTGGGTACTGACAACTGGAATACTCGCCCTCTGGTTAAGCCTGGGGGCCTATGGATATGACAAGCCCCATATGCAGGATCTTGGTCCAGCCACTGAGAGGCGTTACTTTAATACGGGACTCACGCTGCAGGTCACAATGCATGTCTGTGCCCTAGGCGGCCCTCAAGCACTGGCTTGGCCTTTCGGACAATGCAGGTTTTCCCACATTGAACGTTGGACAACATGCCAACCACAAGGTTTCTGGCCATGGGGAAGGAGGAATTCTAATTTCTGCATCACGTTCACCCCTGGGCAGTGATTGGAGATAAGGTCTAGGTTCTGAAGCCTGAAAACTGAGGTTGGGAAGAGATGACGACCTACAGCCATAGCGGGTCCTATGTGTCCAGGTTGGGGCCAGCTGTCTGGGTGTCGTTTGGGATGTCTTGTCTCAGGCTGTGCCAGACAGGGCATTAGTATACAGGGTGGGCTGTATAATTGCTTTACAATCGAGTGGCATGCATTAGAAAATCATTTGGGGTTTTTTATTAGCAGCATAGGGCAAAGTTTTTCTTCTGGAGGGCAGACAGAGTGCTGCATTGTGGCTTCGGAATTCCCAAACTGGAGGGCTTGTGGGCCAGGAGAGTGAGGACGGAAGTCTAAGAACACAAGCTAGGCTTAGGTTTCGGGGCAAGGACATGGCAGGCACACTCTGCAGAGCTGAATTGAGATCTCATGCGTCTGAAGTCAGGTCGAGGATCAGAATTTGGCTCAGGTTTGAGTTTCTGTCCATGTTGGCCCCTTCAGGAAGGGGGGGCATTATGAGGCCATGGGAGTTTTCCCACTATTGGAGTTGTGAGATGCTCCAAACCGCAAGGATTCCTTCTGTGGGACAATTAAGATTTGTTGGATGGCTCCAGGATGTCTTATAAGGTATGTTTCCAGAACAGGGTTCTAAGTATGGATGCCTGGGCAGCCAGCCTCACATTCCAATTGTCTCCTAGCAACAAGAACCGTTTGATCTGCTGGCTTGGGGTAGCAACAGAGGAGGCTGAGTTGAAATGGACTTTCCTGAGGATGGTCTTAATGTTGGTTTGAGTCCATGGAGACCTTGGTATGGGGCAGTGGCACCAGGGCGCTGAAGGATTCTCCTAACCAGAGGTTATGACAATGCTCCAATGAGCAAGTTTTCCATGGGGAGACGAGATTTGTTCTTATTGGTGCCTCAGGAAACCACCATATGCTGGTATTGGAAACGAGGCCTCTGAGGAGAGATGCCTGGAAACCAAAGCAATGGATATGATTAGTGCCTAGGGACCTGTCCGGTTCAATATTCTTCTCTGGGGACATCTGTTGTCTGAGTGGAAGTAGTTGCTCAGCTGGTTTGAGATCACCCCTCTTTGTCCTGGGCGGCCTACACTATTAGGATGGCCTCGGTGACTTTGGAGGTTTTTCCTAATTTGCAAGGTTGTGGCCAATGGAATGGGAAGAATTCCCTTGAAAGGGAAGCACAGTCCTGAGGTGTGGCTCCAGGGACCCAAGTGTGGAGCGTGTGTGGTCCAGGGCTATTTGGACAAAAGTCTGAAAACACAAAACTCCACTTAGGTTGGGGGATGTAGGTATGGCCGGCCCTATCTATAGACCGTGAGGAGAACTCTTCGGGATATGAACAAAGGGCGAATGTGAGGTGCTTGCTCATGCTTTTCTTTTTTTTTTCTGGAAATGTGTCACCGATTGCCATGGAATGTCGGGGTGTCCTCATGGGTCATCGATGAGGCTCCCTTTCTGGGGATTTGACCCGATCCCAAGAGTTTGGGGTCATTCTGTCAGAAGGGAGGAGGACTTTCTGTTTTTTTTGTTTATTTTTTTTTGTTTTTTGTTTTTGTTTTGTTTTTTTAACCTCAGGTGGACCACCAAAAGAGGAATTCCAGAGCAGAGACGTGGGTGGGGGCAACTGGACAACCAGACCTCTGGTTAACATTGGGACCTAAGAACATGGCAAGCCCCATATGTGGGCTCTTGGTCCAGACACTGAGAGGCCTTCCTTGAGGATAGGTCTCACACTGAGTTTCACAATGTGTTTTTGTGCCCAAGGAGCCCCTCAAGTCAGGGCATGGCCTAATGTACCATGCTGGTTTCTCCTACACTGAACGTTGCACAATATGGCAACCACAAGTTTTCTGGCCATGGGGAAGAAGGAGTTCTAATTTCTGCAACACTTTCACTCCTGGACTGTGATTGGATTTAAGGTCTAGGTTCTGAAGCCTGAAAACTGAGGTTGGGAAGAGATGAAGACCTAAGGCCATGGTGTGTCTGACGTGCTCAGTGTTCGGCCAGCTGTTGAGTGTGGGTTGGGAGGTGCAGGCTCAGGCTGTGGCAGACAGGGAATTAATGCCCAGGCTAGACTGTATTTTTGGGGTGCAGTCGAGTTTCGTGCAGGATGGTACTCATTTGTGGTTACTGGGTAGCCCCAAAGGGCAACGTTTTTCTTCTGGAGGGAAGACACAGTGCCACATAGTGGCTCCAGAATTCCCAAACAGGAAGGCTTGTGGGCCAGGAGTGTGAGGAAAAACTTCTGAGAACACAAGCCAGACTTAGATTTCAGGGTGAGGGGACGGCAGGCACCCTCTGCAGAGATGATTCGAGATCCTGTATACCTGAAGACAGAGCTAGGATCAGACGTTGGCTTAGGTCGGAGTTTCTGTCCATGACGGCCCCTTCATGAAGGGGAGGGTGTCACGAGGACATGGAGGTTTTCCCACGATGGGAATTGTGAGTTGCTCCAAACCGCAATGATTCCTTCTGTGGGACAGTCGAGACCTGCTGGATGGCTCCAGGACATCCCATAAGGAAGTTATCCAGAGCAGGGTTCTAAGGATGGATGCCTGGGCAGCCTGCCTCCCATTCCCGGTGTCTCATAGAGCCAAGGCAAGTTCGATCTGCTGGATCTAGGGGAGCAACCGAGGCGGGTGTGTTGAAATGGGCGAGTTGAGGATGGGTCATAATGTGCATTTGTGTCCATGTAGACCTTGGAATGGGGTGTTTGATCCGGGGCCTTGAGGGATGTTCATAACCGGAGGTTTTGATGGAGCTCTAAAGAGTATGTTTCCTATGTAGAGGAGAGAATTGTTTTGATGAGTGCCTAAGGAATCTCCCATATGCTGGTATTGGAAACCAGGCCTCTGAGGAGAGATGACTGGAATCAAAATCAATGGATCTGATTAGGGCCTAAGTGCCTGTCCAGTTCAATCTTATTCTATGTGTATATCTGTCTCTTCGTCTGAGTGGAGGTAGTTTCCTAACTTGTGAAAGATCATCCCTGTTTGTCCTGGGCAGCCAACACTATTCGGATGGCCTCGGGGAGTTTGGAGGATACTCCTAATCTATAGGGTTGTGGCCAATGGAAATGGCAGAATTCCCCTGGAGAGGGAAGCCACAGTCCTGAGGTGTGGCTCGAGGGGCCCCAGCTTGGATGGTGTGTGGGCCAGGACTGTGGGGACAGAAGTCTGAAAACACAAACTCAGCTTACGTTTGAGGATGTATGTATGAAGGCTCGATCTACAGACCGTGAGAATTTTCCGGGCTATGAACAAAGGGCGAGTATGTGGCGCTTGCTCAGGCTTTTGTCTCTGGATTTTGTGTCAACGGTGGCCGTGGAATGTCGGGGTGTCCTCAAGGGCCATGGACAATTCTTTCTCTGGTGATTTGGCCTGATCCCAAGGGGTTGGGATCATTCTGTGGATGGGAAGAGTCCTTTCTGTATTTTTTTTTTACCTCAGGTGTCCCACCAAAGAGGGATTCCAGAGTAGAGCCCTGAGTAGGGGTGACTAGACATCTCGAACTCTGGTTGAGATTAGGGGACTAGGGGCCTGGCAAGCCCCATATGTGGGCTGTTGTTGCAGTCACTAAGAGGCTTTACATGAGGATAGGGCTCACGCTGAGGGTCACAATGTGTGTTTGTGCAAATTGTGGCCCTCAGGGATAGGTGGGGCCTCATAGTCCATGCTGCCTTCTCCTACAATGAACATTGGACAACATGCCAACCACTAGGTTTCTTGCCAAGGCGAAGGAGAAGTTCTGATTCTTGCATCACGTTCACTCCTGAGCAGTGAGTGGAGATAAGGTCTAGGTTCTGAAGGTGAAAACTGAGGTTGGGTAGAGATGATGGCCTAAAGCCATTGTGGGTGTGATATGCTCTGTGTACGGCCAGCTGTCTGGGTGTTGGACTGGAGGTCTGCCCTCAGGCTGTGTCAGACAGGGCTTTAGTGCACAGGCTAGACTGTATAATTGGGGTATGGTCGAGTGGCATGCAGGTTGTTACTCATTTGGCGTTTCTGGTTAGCCCTATAGGGCAACATTTTTCTTCTGGAGGGCAGGCAGAGTGCTGCATTGTGTCTCCAGAATTGCCAAACTGGAGGGGTGTGGCCAGGATTGTGAGGAAGGAAGTCTGAAAACACAAGCTAGCACGAGTTTTGGGGCCAAGAGCATGGCAGGCCCACTCTGCAGAGGCTGAATCGAGATCTCCTGCAGGTGAGGTCAGGGCGAGTATCAGATGTTGCCTCAAGCTGGAGTTTGTGTCCATGACGGCCCCTTCCTGAAGGGGGTGGGGGCGTCATGAGGCCAGGGAGGTTTCCCTACGCTGGGAGTTGTGAGCTGCTCCAAACTTCAAAGTTTCCTTCTTCAGGACAGTCGAGTACTATTGGATGGTTCCAGGATGCCCCATACAGAAAGACTCGAGAGCAGGGGCCTAAGCATGGATGCCGAGAAACGCCAACTCACCTTCCCATTGCCTGGTCGAGACAAGGCACGCTCAATCTGCGGGCTCTTGGGTGAGCTACCCAGAAGGCTGAGTTTAAATGGACTCTCCTGAGGATGAGTCATAATGTGGGTTGGTGGCCATGGAGACCTTGGAATGTGGCAGTAGCTAAGGGACTCTGCAGGATTCTCCAACGCAAAGGGCTTGACACAACTCCAACAAGGAAGCTTCCCATGTGGAGATGAGAGGTCTTCTGTCTGGTGCCTCAGGAAAGCCCCGTATGCTGGTCTTTGAACCCAGGCCTCTGAGGAGTGATACCTGGACACCAAAGCAAGAGTTCATAATAGGGCCTAGGGGCCTGTCTGGTTCAATCTTCTGTCTCTGCGGATATCTGTCTGTGTGTCTGCATGGAGGTAGTAGTTGACAGCTTGTGTCATAATGCCCCTATTTGTCCAGTGCGGCTTGCAGTAGTGGGATGTCCTTGGGGACCTTGAGGTTTCTACTATTTTGTGGAGTTGTGGCCAATGGAATGGGCAGTTTCTTAGGAGAGAGCAGGCACAGTTCTGTGGTGTGGCTCCAAAGACCCTAGCCTGGAGGCTGTGTGGGCCATGGCTGTGCAGACAGACATCCAAAAACCCTAACTCAGCTCAGGTTTGGGGCCGAGGTTACGGCAGGCCTGATCTACAGTCCATGAGGGGAGCTCCTCTGGATATGAAAGAAGGGTGAGAGGGAGGCAGTCGCTCAGGCTTTTGTCTCTGGATGTTTTGTCCACAATGGCCGTTTAATGTAGGAGTTGCCTCATGGGTCCTACTCCCTCTCTGGTAGTTTGTCCAGCCCCCAAGAGTTTGGGGTCATTCTGTGGGAAGGGAAGTGTCCTGTTTTCTGCTTCATGTGTCCCCCCAGTAGAGGTATTCTAGAGCATAGCAGTGGGTACTGACAACTGGAATACTCGCCCTCTGGTTAAGCCTGGGGGCCTATGGATATGACAAGCCCCATATGCAGGATCTTGGTCCAGCCACTGAGAGGCATTACATTAATACGGGACTCACGCTGCAGGTCACAATGCATGTCTGTGCCCTAGGCGGCCCTCAAGCACTGGCGTGGCCTTTCGGACAATGCAGGTTTTTCCACATTGAACGTTGGACAACATGCCAACGAAAGGGTTTCTGGCCATGGGGAAGGAGGAATTCTAATTTCTGCATCACGTTCACCCCTGGGCAGTGATTGGAGATAAGGTCTAGGTTCTGAAGCCTGAAAACTGAGGTTGGGAAGAGATGACGACCTACAGCCATAGCGGGTCCTATGTGTCCAGGTTGGGGCCAGCTGTCTGGGTGTCGTTTGGGATGTCTTGTCTCAGGCTGTGCCAGACAGGGCATTAGTATACAGGGTGGGCTGCATAATTGCTTTACAATCGAGTGGCATGCATTAGAAAATCATTTGGGGTTTCTTATTAGCAGCATAGGGCAAAGTTTTTCTTCTGGAGGGCAGGCAGAGTGCTGCATTGTGGCTTCGGAATTCCCAAACTGGAGGGCTTGTGGGCCAGGAGAGTGAGGACGGAAGTCTGAGAACACAACTAGGCTTAGGTTTCGGGGCAAGGACATGGCAGGCACACTCTGCAGAGCTGAATTGAGATCTCATGCGTCTGAAGTCAGGTCGAGGATCAGACTTTGGCTCAGGTTTGAGTTTCTGTCCATGTTGGCCCCTTCAGGAAGGGGGGTCATTATGAGGCCATGGGGGTTTTCCCACTATTGGAGTTGTGAGATGCTCCAAACCGCAAGGATTCCTTCTGTGGGACAATTAAGATTTGTTGGATGGCTCCAGGATGTCTTATAAGGTATTTTTCCAGGACAGGGTTCTAAGTATGGATGCCTGTGCAGCCAGCCTCACATTCCAATTGTCTCCTAGAAACAAGAAACGTTTGGTCTGCTGGCTTGGTGTAGCAACAGAGGGGGCTGAGTTGAAATGGACTTTCCTGAGGATGGTCTTAATGTTGGTTTGAGTCCATGGAGACCTTGGTATGGGGCAGTGGCACCAGGGCCCTGAAGGATTCTCCTAACCAGAGGTTATGACAAAGCTCCAATGAGCAAGTTTTCCATGGGGAGACGAGATTTTTCTTATTGGTGCCTCAGGAAACCACCATATGCTGGTATTGGAAACGAGGCCTCTGTGGAGAGAAGCCTGGAAACCAAAGCAATGGATCTGATTAGGGCATAGGGACCTGTCCGGTTCAATATTCTTCTCTGGGGACATCTGTTGTCTGAGTGGAGGTAGTTGCTCAGCTGGTTTGAGATCACCCCTGTTTGTCCTGGGCGGCCTATACTATTGGGATGGCCTCGGTGACTTTGGAGGTTTTTCCTAATTTGCAAGTTTGTGGCCAATGGAATGGGCAGAATTCCCTTGAAAGGGAAGCACAGTCCTGAGGTGTGGCTCCAGGGACCCAAGTGTGGAGCATTTGTGGTCCAGGGCTATTTGGACAAAAGTCTGAAAACACAAACTCCACTTACTTTGGGGGATGTAGGTATGGCCGGCCCGATCTATAGACCGTGAGGAAAACTCTTCGGGATATGAACAAAGGGCGAATGTGAGGTGCTTGCTAGTGCTTTTTTTTTTTTTTTTTTCTGGAAATGTGTCACCGATTGCCATGGAATGTCGGGGTGTCCTCATGGGCCAACGATGAGGCTCCCTTTCTGGGGATTTGACCCGATCCCAAGAGTTTGAGGTCATTCTGTCAGAAGGGAGGAGGCCTTTCTGTTTTTTTTTTGTTTTGTTTTGTTTATTTTATTTTATTTTATTATTTTTTTTTTTTTACCTCAGGTGGACCACCAAAAGAGGGATTCCAGAGCAGAGACTTGGTTGGGGGCAACTGGACAACCAGACCTCTGGTTAACATTGGGACCTAAGAACATGGCAAGCCCCTTATGTGGGTTCTTGGTCCAGACACTGAGAGGCCTTCCTTGAGGATAGGTCTCACCCTGAGTTTCACAATGTGTTTTTGTGCCCAAGGAGCCCCTCAAGTCAGGGCATGGCCTAATGTACCATGCTGGTTTCTCCTACACTGAACGTTGCACAATATGGCAACCACAAGTTTTCTGGCCATGGGGAAGAAGGAGTTCTAATTTCTGCAACACTTTCACTCCTGGACTGTGATTGGATTTAAGGTCTAGGTTCTGAAGCCTGAAAACTGAGGTTGGGAAGAGATGAAGACCTAAGGCCATGGTGTGTCTGATGTGCTCAGTGTTCGGCCAGCTGTTGAGTGTGGGTTGGGAGGTGCAGGCTCAGGCTGTGGCAGACAGGGAATTAATGATGAGGCTAGACTGTATTTTTGGGGTGCAGTCGAATTTCGTGCAGGATGGTGCTCATTTGTGGTTACTGGGTAGCCCCAAAGGGCAACGTTTTTCTTCTGGAGGGAAGACACAGTGCCACATAGTGGCTCCAGAATTCCCAAACAGGAAGGCTTGTGGGCCAGGAGTGTGAGGAAAAACTTCTGAGAACACAAGCCAGACTTAGATTTCAGGGTGAGGGGACGGCAGGCACCCTCTGCAGAGATGATTCGAGATCCTGTATACCTGAAGACAGAGCTAGGATCAGACGTTGGCTTAGGTCGGAGTTTCTGTCCATGACGGCCCCTTCATGAAGGGGAGGGTGTCACGAGGACATGGAGGTTTTCCCACTATGGGAATTGTGAGATGCTCCAAACCGCAATGATTCCTTCTGTGGGACAGTCGAGACCTGCTGGATGGCTCCAGGACATGCCAAAAGGAAGTTATTCAGAGCAGGGTTCTAAGGATGGATGCCTGGGCAGCCTGCCTCCCATTCCCGGTGTCTCATAGAGCCAAGGCAAGTTCGATCTGCTGGATCTAGGGGAGCAACCGAGGCGGGTGTGTTGAAATGGGCGAGTTGAGGATGGGTCATAATGTGCATTTGTGTCCATGTAGACCTTGGAATGGGGTGCTTGATCCGGGGCCTTGAGGGAAGTTTATAACCGGAGGTTTGATGGAGCTCTAAAGAGTATGTTTCCTATGTAGAGAAGAGAATTGTTTTGATGAGTGCCTAAGGAATCTCCCATATGCTGGTATTGGAAACCAGGCCTCTGAGGAGAGATGACTGGAATCAAAAGCAATGGATCTGATTAGGGCCTAAGTGCCTGTCCAGTTCATTCTTATTCTATGGGTATATCTGTCTCTGGGTCTGAGTGGAGGTAGTTTTCTAACTTGTGAAAGATCATCCCTGTTTGTCCTGGGCAGCCAACACTATTCGGATGGCCTCGGGGAGTTTGGAGGATACTCCTAATCTATAGGGTTGTGGCCAATGGAAATGGCAGAATTCCCCTGGAGAGGGAAGCCACAGTCCTGAGGTGTGGCTCCAGGGGCCCCATCTTGGATGGTGTGTGGGCCAGGACTGTGGGGACAGAAGTCTGAAAACACAAACTCAGCTTAGGTTTGGGGATGTATTTATGAAGGCTCGATCTACAGACCGTGAGAATTTTCCGGGCTATGAACAAAGGGCGAGTATGTGGCGCTTGCTCAGGCTTTTGTCTCTGGATTTTGTGTCAACGGTGGCCGTGGAATGTCGGGGTGTCCTCAAGGGCCATGGACAATTCTTTCTCTGTTGATTGGGCCTGATCCCAAGGGGTTGGGATCATTCTGTGGATGGGAAGAGTCCTTTCTGTATTTTTTTTTTACCTCAGGTGTCCCACCAAAGAGGGATTCCAGAGTAGAGCCCTGAGTAGGGGTGACTAGACATCTCGAACTCTGGTTGAGATTGGGGGACTAGGGGCCTGGCAAGCCCATATGTGGGCTTTTGTTCCAGTCACTAAGAGGCTTTACATGAGGATAGGGCTCACGCTGAGGGTCACAATGTGTGTTTGTGCAAATTGTGGCCCTCAGGGATAGGTGGGGCCTCATAGTCCATGCTGCCTTCTCCTACAATGAACATTGGACAACATGCCAACCACTAGGTTTCTTGCCAAGGCGAAGGAGAAGTTCTGATTCTTGCATCACGTTCACTCCTGAGCAGTGAGTGGAGATAAGGTCTAGGTTCTGAAGGTGAAAACTGAGGTTGGGTAGAGATGATGGCCTAAAGCCATTGTGGGTGTGATATGCTCTGTGTACGGCCAGCTGTCTGGGTGTTGGACTGGAGGTCTGCCCTCAGGCTGTATCAGACAGGGCTTTAGTGCACAGGCTAGACTGTATAATTGGGGTATGGTCGAGTGGCATGCAGGTTGTTACTCATTTGGCGTTTCTGGTTAGCCCTATAGGGCAACATTTTTCTTCTGGAGGGCAGGCAGAGTGCTGCATTGTGTCTCCAGAATTGCCAAACTGGAGGGGTGTGGCCAGGATTGTGAGGAAGGAAGTCTGAAAACACAAGCTAGCACGAGTTTTGGGGCCAAGAGCATGGCAGGCCCACTCTGCAGAGGCTGAATCGAGATCTCCTGCAGGTGAGGTCAGGGCGAGTATCAGATGTTGCCTCAAGCTGGAGTTTGTGTCCATGACGGCCCCTTCCTGAAGGGGGTGGGGGCGTCATGAGGCCAGGGAGGTTTCCCTAGGCTGGGAGTTGTGAGCTGCTCCAAACTTCAAAGTTTCCTTCTTCAGGACAGTCGAGTACTATTGGATGGTTCAGGATGCCCCATACAGAAAGACTCGAGAGCAGGGGCCTAAGCATGGATGCCGAGAAACGCCAACTCACCTTCCCATTGCCTGGTCGAGACAAGGCACGCTCAATCTGCGGGCTCTTGGGTGAGCTACCCAGAAGGCTGAGTTTAAATGGACTCTCCTGAGGATGAGTCATAATGTGGGTTGGTGGCCATGGAGACCTTGGAATGTGGCAGTAGCTAAGGGACTCTGCAGGATTCTCCAACGCGAAGGGCTTGACACAACTCCAACAAGGAAGCTTCCCATGTGGAGATGAGAGGTCTTCTGTCTGGTGCCTCAGGAAAGCCCCGTATGCTGGTCTTTGAACCCAGGCCTCTGAGGAGTGATACCTGGACACCAAAGCAAGAGTTCATAATAGGGCCTAGGGGCCTGTCTGGTTCAATCTTCTGTCTCTGCGGATATCTGTCTGTGTGTCTGCATGGAGGTAGTAGTTGACAGCTTGTGTCATAATGCCCCTATTTGTCCAGTGCGGCTTGCGGTAGTGGGATGTCCTTGGGGACCTTGAGGTTTCTACTATTTTGTGGAGTTGTGGCCAATGGAATGGGCAGTTTCTTAGGAGAGAGCAGGCACAGTTCTGTGGTGTGGCTCCAGAGACCCCAGCCTGGAGGCTGTGTGGGCCATGGCTGTGCAGACAGACATCCAAAAACCCTAACTCAGCTCAGGTTTGGGGCCGAGGTTACGGCAGGCCTGATCTACAGTCCTTGAGGGGAGCTCATCTGGATATGAAAGAAGGGTGAGAGGGAGGCAGTCGCTCAGGCTTTTGTCTCTGGATGTTTTGTCCACAATGGCCGTTTAATGTAGGAGTTGCCTCATGGGTCCTACTCCCTCTCTGGTAGTTTGTCCAGCCCCCAAGAGTTTGGGGTCATTCTGTGGGAAGGGAAGTGTCCTGTTTTCTGCTTCATGTGTCCCCCCAGTAGAGGGATTCTAGAGCATAGCAGTGGGTACTGACAACTGGAATACTCGCCCTCTGGTTAAGCCTGGGGGCCTATGGATATGACAAGCCCCATATGCAGGATCTTGGTCCAGCCACTGAGAGGCGTTACTTTAATACGGGACTCACGCTGCAGGTCACAATGAATGTCTGTGCCCTAGGCGGCCCTCAAGCACTGGCGTGGCCTTTCGGACAATGCAGGTTTTCCCACATTGAACGTTGGACAACATGCCAACGAAAGGGTTTCTGGCCATGGGGAAGGAGGAATTCTAATTTCTGCATCACGTTCACCCCTGGGCAGTGATTGGAGATAAGGTCTAGGTTCTGAAGCCTGAAAACTGAGGTTGGGAAGAGATGACGACCTACAGCCATAGCGGGTCCTATGTGTCCAGGTTGGGGCCAGCTGTCTGGGTGTCGTTTGGGATGTCTTGTCTCAGGCTGTGCCAGACAGGGCATTAGTATACAGGTTGGGCTGTAAAATTGCTTTACAATCGAGTGGCATGCATTAGAAAATCATTTGGGGTTTCTTATTAGCAGCATAGGGCAAAGTTTTTCTTCTGGAGGGCAGGCAGAGTGCTGCATTGTGGCTTCGGAATTCCCAAACTGGAGGGCTTGTGGGCCAGGAGAGTGAGGACGGAAGTCTGAGAACACAACTAGGCTTAGGTTTCGGGGCAAGGACATGGCAGGCACACTCTGCAGAGCTGAATTGAGATCTCATGCGTCTGAAGTCAGGTCGAGGATCAGACTTTGGCTCAGGTTTAAGTTTCTTTCCATGTTGGCCCCTTCATGACGGGGGGACATTATGAGGCCATGGGGCTTTTCCCACTATTGGAGTAGTGAGATGCTCCAAACCGCAAGGATTCCGTCTGTGGGACAATTAAGATTTGTTGGATGGCTCCAGGATGTCTTATAAGGTATTTTTCCAGAACAGGGTTCTAAGTATGGATGCCTGGGCAGCCAGACTCACATTCCAATTGTCTCCTAGCAACAAGAACCGTTTGATCTGCTGGCTTGGGGTAGCAACAGAGGAGGTTGAGTTGAAACGGACTTTCCTGAGGATGGTCTTAATGTTGGTTTGAGTCCATGGAGACCTTGGTATGGGGCAGTGGCACCAGGGCGCTGAAGGATTCTCCTAACCAGAGGTTATGACAATGCTCCAATGAGCAAGTTTTCCATGGGGAGACGAGATTTGTTCTTATTGGTGCCTCAGGAAACCACCATATGCTGGTATTGGAAACGAGGCCTCTGAGGAGAGATGCCTGGAAACCAAAGCAATGGATATGATTAGTGCCTAGGGACCTGTCCGGTTCAATATTCTTCTCTGGGGACATCTTTTGTCTGAGTGGAGGTAGTTGCTCAGCTGGTTTGAGATCACCCCTGTTTGTCCTGGGCGGCCTACACTATTGGGATGGCCTCGGTGACTTTGGAGGTTTTTCCTAATTTGCAAGGTTGTGGCCAATGGAATGGGAAGAATTCCCTTGAAAGGGAAGCACAGTCCTGAGGTGTGGCTCCAGGGACCCAAGTGTGGAGCGTGTGTGGTCCAGGGCTATTTGGACAAAAGTCTGAAAACACAAACTCCACTTAAGTTGGGGGATGTAGGTATGGCCGGCCCTATCTATAGACCGTGAGGAGAACTCTTCGGGATATGAACAAAGGGCGAATGTGAGGTGCTTGCTCATGCTTTTCTTTTTTTTTTCTGGAAATGTGTCACCGATTGCCATGGAATGTCGGGGTGTCCTCATGGGCAATCGATGAGGCTCCCTTTCTGGGGATTTGACCCGATCCCAAGAGTTTGGGGTCATTCTGTCAGAAGGGAGGAGGCCTTTCTTTTTTTTTTTTTGTTTATTTTTTTTTGTTTTTTGTTTTTGTTTTGTTTTTTTAACCTCAGGTGGACCACCAAAAGAGGAATTCCAGAGCAGAGACGTGGGTGGGGGCAACTGGACAACCAGACCTCTGGTTAACATTGGGACCTAAGAACATGGCAAGCCCCATATGTGGGCTCTTGGTCCAGACACTGAGAGGCCTTCCTTGAGGATAGGTCTCACACTGAGTTTCACAATGTGTTTTTGTGCCCAAGGAGCCCCTCAAGTCAGGGCATGGCCTAATGTACCATGCTGGTTTCTCCTACACTGAACGTTGCACAATATGGCAACCACAAGTTTTCTGGCCATGGGGAAGAAGGAGTTCTAATTTCTGCAACACTTTCACTCCTGGACTGTGATTGGATTAAAGGTCTAGGTTCTGAAGCCTGAAAACTGAGGTTGGGAAGAGATGAAGACCTAAGGCCATGGTGTGTCTGACGTGCTCAGTGTTCGGCCAGCTGTTGAGTGTGGGTTGGGAGGTGCAGGCTCAGGCTGTGGCAGACAGGGAATTAATGCCCAGGCTAGACTGTATTTTTGGGGTGCAGTCGAGTTTCGTGCAGGATGGTACTCATTTGTGGTTACTGGGTAGCCCCAAAGGGCAACGTTTTTCTTCTGGAGGGAAGACACAGTGCCACATAGTGGCTCCAGAATTCCCAAACAGGAAGGCTTGTGGGCCAGGAGTTTGAGGAAAAACTTCTGAGAACACAAGCCAGACTTAGATTTCAGGGTGAGGGGACGGCAGGCACCCTCTGCAGAGATGATTCGAGATCCCGTATACCTGAAGACAGAGCTAGGATCAGACGTTGGCTTAGGTCGGAGTTTCTGTCCATGACGGCCCCTTCATGAAGGGGAGGGTGTCACGAGCACATGGAGGTTTTCCCACGATGGGAATTGTGAGATGCTCCAAACCGCAATGATTCCTTCTGTGGGACAGTCGAGACCTGCTGGATGGCTCCAGGACATCCCATAAGGAAGTTATCCAGAGCAGGGTTCTAAGGATGGATGCCTGGGCAGCCTGCCTCCCATTCCCGGTGTCTCATAGAGCCAAGGCAAGTTCGATCTGCTGGATCTAGGGGAGCAACCGAGGCGGGTGTGTTGAAATGGGCGAGTTGAGGATGGGTCATAATGTGCATTTGTGTCCATGTAGACCTTGGAATGGGGTGCTTGATCCGGGGCCTTGAGGGATGTTCATAACCGGAGGTTTTGATGGAGCTCTAAAGAGTATGTTTCCTATGTAGAGAAGAGAATTGTTTTGATGAGTGCCTAAGGAATCTCCCATATGCTGGTATTGGAAACCAGGCCTCTGAGGAGAGATGACTGGAATCAAAAGCAATGGATCTGATTAGGGCCTAAGTGCCTGTCCAGTTCAATCTTATTCTATGGGTATATCTGTCTCTGGGTCTGAGTGGAGGTAGTTTCCTAACTTGTGAAAGATCATCCCTGTTTGTCCTGGGCAGCCAACACTATTCGGATGGCCTCGGGGAGTTTGGAGGATACTCCTAATCTATAGGGTTGTGGCCAATGGAAATGGCAGAATTCCCCTGGAGAGGGAAGCCACAGTCCTGAGGTGTGGCTCGAGGGGCCCCAGCTTGGATGGTGTGTGGGCCAGGACTGTGGGGACAGAAGTCTGAAAACACAAACTCAGCTTAGGTTTGGGGATGTATGTATGAAGGCTCGATCTACAGACCGTGAGAATTTTCCGGGCTATGAACAAAGGGCGAGTATGTGGCGCTTGCTCAGGCTTTTGTCTCTGGATTTTGTGTCAACGGTGGCCGTGGAATGTCGGGGTGTCCTCAAGGGCCATGGACAATTCTTTCTCTGGTGATTTGGCCTGATCCCAAGGGGTTGGGATCATTATGTGGATGGGAAGAGTCCTTTCTGTATTTTTTTTTTACCTCAGGTGTCCTACCAAAGAGGGATTCCAGAGTAGAGCCCTGAGTAGGGGTGACTAGACATCTCGAACTCTGGTTGAGATTAGGGGACTAGGGGCCTGGCAAGCCCCATATGTGGGCTGTTGTTGCAGTCACTAAGAGGCTTTACATGAGGATAGGGCTCACGCTGAGGGTCACAATGTGTGTTTGTGCAAATTGTGGCCCTCAGGGATAGGTGGGGCCTCATAGTCCATGCTGCCTTCTCCTACAATGAACATTGGACAACATGCCAACCACTAGGTTTCTTGCCAAGGCGAAGGAGAAGTTCTGATTCTTGCATCACGTTCACTCCTGAGCAGTGAGTGGAGATAAGGTCTAGGTTCTGAAGGTGAAAACTGAGGTTGGGTAGAGATGATGGCCTAAAGCCATTGTGGGTGTGATATGCTCTGTGTACGGCCAGCTGTCTGGGTGTTGGACTGGAGGTCTGCCCTCAGGCTGTGTCAGACAGGGCTTTAGTGCACAGGCTAGACTGTATAATTGGGGTATGGTCGAGTGGCATGCAGGTTGTTACTCATTTGGCGTTTCTGGTTAGCCCTATAGGGCAACATTTTTCTTCTGGAGGGCAGGCAGAGTGCTGCATTGTGTCTCCAGAATTGCCAAACTGGAGGGGTGTGGCCAGGATTGTGAGGAAGGAAGTCTGAAAACACAAGCTAGCACGAGTTTTGGGGCCAAGAGCATGGCAGGCCCACTCTGCAGAGGCTGAATCGAGATCTCCTGCAGGTGAGGTCAGGGCGAGTATCAGATGTTGCCTCAAGCTGGAGTTTGTGTCCATGACGGCCCCTTCCTGAAGGGGGTGGGGGCGTCATGAGGCCAGGGAGGTTTCCCTACGCTGGGAGTTGTGAGCTGCTCCAAACTTCAAAGTTTCCTTCTTCAGGACAGTCGAGTACTATTGGATGGTTCCAGGATGCCCCATACAGAAAGACTCGAGAGCAGGGGCCTAAGCATGGATGCCGAGAAATGCCAACTCACCTTCCCATTGCCTGGTTGAGACAAGGCACGCTCAATCTGCGGGCTCTTGGGTGAGCTACCCAGAAGGCTGAGTTTAAATGGACTCTCCTGAGGATGAGTCATAATGTGGGTTGGTGGCCATGGAGACCTTGGAATGTGGCAGTAGCTAAGGGACTCTGCAGGATTCTCCAACGCGAAGGGCTTGACACAACTCCAACAAGGAAGCTTCCCATGTGGAGATGAGAGGTCTTCTGTCTGGTGCCTCAGGAAAGCCCCGTATGCTGGTCTTCGAACCCAGGCCTCTGAGGAGTGATACCTGGACACCAAAGCAAGAGTTCATAATAGGGCCTAGGGGCCTGTCTGGTTCAATCTTCTGTCTCTGCGGATATCTTTCTGTGTGTCTGCATGGAGGTAGTAGTTGCTCAGCTTGTGTCATAATGCCCCTATTTGTCCAGTGCGGCTTGCGGTAGTGGGATGTCCTTGGGGACCTTGAGGTTTCTACTATTTTGTGGAGTTGTGGCCAATGGAATGGGCAGTTTCTTAGGAGAGAGCAGGCACAGTTCTGTGGTGTGGCTCCAGAGACCCTAGCCTGGAGGCTGTGTGGGCCATGGCTGTGCAGACAGACATCCAAAAACCCTAACTCAGCTCAGGTTTGGGGCCGAGGTTACGGCAGGCCTGATCTACAGTCCATGAGGGGAGCTCCTCTGGATATGAAAGAAGGGTGAGAGGGAGGCAGTCGCTCAGGCTTTTGTCTCTGGATGTTTTGTCCACAATGGCCGTTTAATGTAGGAGTTGCCTCATGGGTCGTAGAAGTCTCCCTCTCTGGTAGTTTGTCCAGCCCCCAAGAGTTTGGGGTCATTCTGTGGGAAGGGAAGTGTCCTGTTTTCTGCTTCATGTGTCCCCCCAGTAGAGGGATTCTAGAGCATAGCAGTGGGTACTGACAACTGGAATACTCGCCCTCTGGTTAAGCCTGGGGGCCTATGGATATGACAAGCCCCATATGCAGGATCTTGGTCCAGCCACTGAGAGGCGTTACTTTAATACGGGACTCACGCTGCAGGTCACAATGCATGTCTGTGCCCTAGGCGGCCCTCAAGCACTGGCTTGGCCTTTCGGACAATGCAGGTTTTCCCACATTGAACGTTGGACAACATGCCAACCACAAGGTTTCTGGCCATGGGGAAGGAGGAATTCTAATTTCTGCATCACGTTCACCCCTGGGCAGTGATTGGAGATAAGGTCTAGGTTCTGAAGCCTGAAAACTGAGGTTGGGAAGAGATGACGACCTACAGCCATAGCGGGTCCTATGTGTCCAGGTTGGGGCCAGCTGTCTGGGTGTCGTTTGGGATGTCTTGTCTCAGGCTGTGCCAGACAGGGCATTAGTATACAGGGTGGGCTGTATAATTGCTTTACAATCGAGTGGCATGCATTAGAAAATCATTTGGGGTTTTTTATTAGCAGCATAGGGCAAAGTTTTTCTTCTGGAGGGCAGACAGAGTGCTGCATTGTGGCTTCGGAATTCCCAAACTGGAGGGCTTGTGGGCCAGGAGAGTGAGGACGGAAGTCTAAGAACACAAGCTAGGCTTAGGTTTCGGGGCAAGGACATGGCAGGCACACTCTGCAGAGCTGAATTGAGATCTCATGCGTCTGAAGTCAGGTCGAGGATCAGACTTTGGCTCAGGTTTGAGTTTCTGTCCATGTTGGCCCCTTCAGGAAGGGGGGGCATTATGAGGCCATGGGAGTTTTCCCACTATTGGAGTTGTGAGATGCTCCAAACCGCAAGGATTCCTTCTGTGGGACAATTAAGATTTGTTGGATGGCTCCAGGATGTCTTATAAGGTATGTTTCCAGAACAGGGTTCTAAGTATGGATGCCTGGGCAGCCAGCCTCACATTCCAATTGTCTCCTAGCAACAAGAACCGTTTGATCTGCTGGCTTGGGGTAGCAACAGAGGAGGCTGAGTTGAAATGGACTTTCCTGAGGATGGTCTTAATGTTGGTTTGAGTCCATGGAGACCTTGGTATGGGGCAGTGGCACCAGGGCCCTGAAGGATTCTCCTAACCAGAGGTTATGACAAAGCTCCAATGAGCAAGTTTTCCATGGGGAGACGAGATTTGTTCTTATTGGTGCCTCAGGAAACCACCATATGCTGGTATTGGAAACGAGGCCTCTGAGGAGAGATGCCTGGAAACCAAAGCAATGGATATGATTAGTGCCTAGGGACCTGTCCGGTTCAATATTCTTCTCTGGGGACATCTGTTGTCTGAGTGGAAGTAGTTGCTCAGCTGGTTTGAGATCACCCCTGTTTGTCCTGGGCGGCCTACACTATTGGGATGGCCTCGGTGACTTTGGAGGTTTTTCCTAATTTGCAAGGTTGTGGCCAATGGAATGGGAAGAATTCCCTTGAAAGGGAAGCACAGTCCTGAGGTGTGGCTCCAGGGACCCAAGTGTGGAGCGTGTGTGGTCCAGGGCTATTTGGACAAAAGTCTGAAAACACAAACTCCACTTAGGTTGGGGGATGTAGGTATGGCCGGCCCTATCTATAGACCGTGAGGAGAACTCTTCGGGATATGAACAAAGGGCGAATGTGAGGTGCTTGCTCATGCTTTTCTTTTTTTTTTCTGGAAATGTGTCACCGATTGCCATGGAATGTCGGGGTGTCCTCATGGGTCATCGATGAGGCTCCCTTTCTGGGGATTTGACCCGATCCCAAGAGTTTGGGGTCATTCTGTCAGAAGGGAGGAGGACTTTCTGTTTTTTTTGTTTATTTTTTTTTGTTTTTTGTTTTTGTTTTGTTTTTTTAACCTCAGGTGGACCACCAAAAGAGGAATTCCAGAGCAGAGACGTGGGTGGGGGCAACTGGACAACCAGACCTCTGGTTAACATTGGGACCTAAGAACATGGCAAGCCCCATATGTGGGCTCTTGTTCCAGACACTGAGAGGCCTTCCTTGAGGATAGGTCTCACACTGAGTTTCACAATGTGTTTTTGTGCCCAAGGAGCCCCTCAAGTCAGGGCATGGCCTAATGTACCATGCTGGTTTCTCCTACACTGAACGTTGCACAATATGGCAACCACAAGTTTTCTGGCCATGGGGAAGAAGGAGTTCTAATTTCTGCAACACTTTCACTCCTGGACTGTGATTGGATTTAAGGTCTAGGTTCTGAAGCCTGAAAACTGAGGTTGGGAAGAGATGAAGACCTAAGGCCATGGTGTGTCTGACGTGCTCAGTGTTCGGCCAGCTGTTGAGTGTGGGTTGGGAGGTGCAGGCTCAGGCTGTGGCAGACAGGGAATTAATGCCCAGGCTAGACTGTATTTTTGGGGTGCAGTCGAGTTTCGTGCAGGATGGTACTCATTTGTGGTTACTGGGTAGCCCCAAAGGGCAACGTTTTTCTTCTGGAGGGAAGACACAGTGCCACATAGTGGCTCCAGAATTCCCAAACAGGAAGGCTTGTGGGCCAGGAGTGTGAGGAAAAACTTCTGAGAACACAAGCCAGACTTAGATTTCAGGGTGAGGGGACGGCAGGCACCCTCTGCAGAGATGATTCGAGATCCTGTATACCTGAAGACAGAGCTAGGATCAGACGTTGGCTTAGGTCGGAGTTTCTGTCCATGACGGCCCCTTCATGAAGGGGAGGGTGTCACGAGGACATGGAGGTTTTCCCACGATGGGAATTGTGAGTTGCTCCAAACCGCAATGATTCCTTCTGTGGGACAGTCGAGACCTGCTGGATGGCTCCAGGACATCCCATAAGGAAGTTATCCAGAGCAGGGTTCTAAGGATGGATGCCTGGGCAGCCTGCCTCCCATTCCCGGTGTCTCATAGAGCCAAGGCAAGTTCGATCTGCTGGATCTAGGGGAGCAACCGAGGCGGGTGTGTTGAAATGGGCGAGTTGAGGATGGGTCATAATGTGCATTTGTGTCCATGTAGACCTTGGAATGGGGTGCTTGATCGGGGGCCTTGAGGGATGTTCATAACCGGAGGTTTTGATGGAGCTCTAAAGAGTATGTTTCCTATGTAGAGAAGAGAATTGTTTTGATGAGTGCCTAAGGAATCTCCCATATGATGGTATTAGAAACCAGGCCTCTGAGAAGAGATGACTGGAATCAAAAGCAATGGATCTGATTAGGGCCTAAGTGCCTGTCCAGTTCATTCTTATTCTATGGGTATATCTGTCTCTTCGTCTGAGTGGAGGTAGTTTCGTAACTTGTGAAAGATCATCCCTGTTTGTCCTGGGCAGCCAACACTATTCGGATGGCCTCGGGTAGTTTGGAGGATACTCCTAATCTATAGGGTTTTGGCCAATGGAAATGGCAGAATTCCCCTGGAGAGGGAAGCCACAGTCCTGAGGTGTGGCTCGAGGGGCCCCAGCTTGGATGGTGTGTGGGCCAGGACTGTGGGGACAGAAGTCTGAAAACACAAACTCAGCTTAGGTTTGGGGATGTATGTATGAAGGCTCGATCTACAGACCGTGAGAATTTTCCGGGCTATGAACAAAGGGCGAGTATGTGGCGCTTGCTCAGGCTTTTGTCTCTGGATTTTGTGTCAACGGTGGCCGTGGAATGTCGGGGTGTCCTCAAGGGCCATGGACAATTCTTTCTCTGGTGATTTGGCCTGATCCCAAGGGGTTGGGATCATTCTGTGGATGGGAAGAGTCCTTTCTGTATTTTTTTTTTACCTCAGGTGTCCCACCAAAGAGGGATTCCAGAGTAGAGCCCTGAGTAGGGGTGACTAGACATCTCGAACTCTGGTTGAGATTAGGGGACTAGGGGCCTGGCAAGCCCCATATGTGGGCTGTTGTTGCAGTCACTAAGAGGCTTTACATGAGGATAGGGCTCACGCTGAGGGTCACAATGTGTGTTTGTGCAAATTGTGGCCCTCAGGGATAGGTGGGGCCTCATAGTCCATGCTGCCTTCTCCTACAATGAACATTGGACAACATGCCAACCACTAGGTTTCTTGCCAAGGCGAAGGAGAAGTTCTGATTCTTGCATCACGTTCACTCCTGAGCAGTGAGTGGAGATAAGGTCTAGGTTCTGAAGGTGAAAACTGAGGTTGGGTAGAGATGATGGCCTAAAGCCATTGTGGGTGTGATATGCTCTGTGTACGGCCAGCTGTCTGGGTGTTGGACTGGAGGTCTGCCCTCAGGCTGTGTCAGACAGGGCTTTAGTGCACAGGCTAGACTGTATAATTGGGGTATGGTCGAGTGGCATGCAGGTTGTTACTCATTTGGCGTTTCTGGTTAGCCCTATAGGGCAACATTTTTCTTCTGGAGGGCAGGCAGAGTGCTGCATTGTGTCTCCAGAATTGCCAAACTGGAGGGGTGTGGCCAGGATTGTGAGGAAGGAAGTCTGAAAACACAAGCTAGCACGAGTTTTGGGGCCAAGAGCATGGCAGGCCCACTCTGCAGAGGCTGAATCGAGATCTCCTGCAGGTGAGGTCAGGGCGAGTATCAGATGTTGCCTCAAGCTGGAGTTTGTGTCCATGACGGCCCCTTCCTGAAGGGGGTGGGGGCGTCATGAGGCCAGGGAGGTTTCCCTACGCTGGGAGTTGTGAGCTGCTCCAAACTTCAAAGTTTCCTTCTTCAGGACAGTCGAGTACTATTGGATGGTTCCAGGATGCCCCATACAGAAAGACTCGAGAGCAGGGGCCTAAGCATGGATGCCGAGAAACGCCAACTCACCTTCCCATTGCCTGGTCGAGACAAGGCACGCTCAATCTGCGGGCTCTTGGCTGAGCTACCCAGAAGGCTGAGTTTAAATGGACTCTCCTGAGGATGAGTCATAATGTGGGTTGGTGGCCATGGAGACCTTGGAATGTGGCAGTAGCTAAGGGACTCTGCAGGATTCTCCAACGCGAAGGGCTTGACACAACTCCAACAAGGAAGCTTCCCATGTGGAGATGAGAGGTCTTCTGTCTGGTGCCTCAGGAAAGCCCCGTATGCTGGTCTTCGAACCCAGGCCTCTGAGGAGTGATACCTGGACACCAAAGCAAGAGTTCATAATAGGGCCTAGGGGCCTGTCTGGTTCAATCTTCTGTCTCTGCGGATATCTTTCTGTGTGTCTGCATGGAGGTAGTAGTTGCTCAGCTTGTGTCATAATGCCCCTATTTGTCCAGTGCGGCTTGCGGTAGTGGGATGTCCTTGGGGACCTTGAGGTTTCTACTATTTTGTGGAGTTGTGGCCAATGGAATGGGCAGTTTCTTAGGAGAGAGCAGGCACAGTTCTGTGGTGTGGCTCCAGAGACCCTAGCCTGGAGGCTGTGTGGGCCATGGCTGTGCAGACAGACATCCAAAAACCCTAACTCAGCTCAGGTTTGGGGCCGAGGTTACGGCAGGCCTGATCTACAGTCCATGAGGGGAGCTCCTCTGGATATGAAAGAAGGGTGAGAGGGAGGCAGTCGCTCAGGCTTTTGTCTCTGGATGTTTTGTCCACAATGGCCGTTTAATGTAGGAGTTGCCTCATGGGTCGTAGAAGTCTCCCTCTCTGGTAGTTTGTCCAGCCCCCAAGAGTTTGGGGTCATTCTGTGGGAAGGGAAGTGTCCTGTTTTCTGCTTCATGTGTCCCCCCAGTAGAGGTATTCTAGAGCATAGCAGTGGGTACTGACAACTGGAATACTCGCCCTCTGGTTAAGCCTGGGGGCCTATGGATATGACAAGCCCCATATGCAGGATCTTGGTCCAGCCACTGAGAGGCGTTACTTTAATACGGGACTCACGCTGCAGGTCACAATGCATGTCTGTGCCCTAGGCGGCCCTCAAGCACTGGCGTGGCCTTTCGGACAATGCAGGTTTTCCCACATTGAACGTTGGACAACATGCCAACCACAAGGTTTCTGGCCATGGGGAAGGAGGAATTCTAATTTCTGCATCACGTTCACCCCTGGGCAGTGATTGGAGATAAGGTCTAGGTTCTGAAGCCTGAAAACTGAGGTTGGGAAGAGATGACGACCTACAGCCATAGCGGGTCCTATGTGTCCAGGTTGGGGCCAGCTGTCTGGGTGTCGTTTGGGATGTCTTGTCTCAGGCTGTGCCAGACAGGGCATTAGTATACAGGGTGGGCTGTATAATTGCTTTACAATCGAGTGGCATGCATTAGAAAATCATTTGGGGTTTTTTATTAGCAGCATAGGGCAAAGTTTTTCTTCTGGAGGGCAGACAGAGTGCTGCATTGTGGCTTCGGAATTCCCAAACTGGAGGGCTTGTGGGCCAGGAGAGTGAGGACGGAAGTCTAAGAACACAAGCTAGGCTTAGGTTTCGGGGCAAGGACATGGCAGGCACACTCTGCAGAGCTGAATTGAGATCTCATGCGTCTGAAGTCAGGTCGAGGATCAGACTTTGGCTCAGGTTTGAGTTTCTGTCCATGTTGGCCCCTTCAGGAAGGGGGGGCATTATGAGGCCATGGGAGTTTTCCCACTATTGGAGTTGTGAGATGCTCCAAACCGCAAGGATTCCTTCTGTGGGACAATTAAGATTTGTTGGATGGCTCCAGGATGTCTTATAAGGTATGTTTCCAGAACAGGGTTCTAAGTATGGATGCCTGGGCAGCCAGCCTCACATTCCAATTGTCTCCTAGCAACAAGAACCGTTTGATCTGCTGGCTTGGGGTAGCAACAGAGGAGGCTGAGTTGAAATGGACTTTCCTGAGGATGGTCTTAATGTTGGTTTGAGTCCATGGAGACCTTGGTATGGGGCAGTGGCACCAGGGCGCTGAAGGATTCTCCTAACCAGAGGTTATGACAATGCTCCAATGAGCAAGTTTTCCATGGGGAGACGAGATTTGTTCTTATTGGTGCCTCAGGAAACCACCATATGCTGGTATTGGAAACGAGGCCTCTGAGGAGAGATGCCTGGAAACCAAAGCAATGGATATGATTAGTGCCTAGGGACCTGTCCGGTTCAATATTCTTCTCTGGGGACATCTGTTGTCTGAGTGGAAGTAGTTGCTCAGCTGGTTTGAGATCACCCCTCTTTGTCCTGGGCGGCCTACACTATTGGGATGGCCTCGGTGACTTTGGAGGTTTTTCCTAATTTGCAAGGTTGTGGCCAATGGAATGGGAAGAATTCCCTTGAAAGGGAAGCACAGTCCTGAGGTGTGGCTCCAGGGACCCAAGTGTGGAGCGTGTGTGGTCCAGGGCTATTTGGACAAAAGTCTGAAAACACAAAACTCCACTTAGGTTGGGGGATGTAGGTATGGCCGGCCCTATCTATAGACCGTGAGGAGAACTCTTCGGGATATGAACAAAGGGCGAATGTGAGGTGCTTGCTCATGCTTTTTTTTTTTTTTCTGGAAATGTGTCACCGATTGCCATGGAATGTCGGGGTGTCGTCATGGGTCATCGATGAGGCTCCCTTTCTGGGGATTTGACCCGATCCCAAGAGTTTGGGGTCATTCTGTCAGAAGGGAGGAGGACTTTCTGTTTTTTTTGTTTATTTTTTTTTGTTTTTTGTTTTTGTTTTTTTTTTTTAACCTCAGGTGGACCACCAAAAGAGGAATTCCAGAGCAGAGACGTGGGTGGGGGCAACTGGACAACCAGACCTCTGGTTAACATTGGGACCTAAGAACATGGCAAGCCCCATATGTGGGCTCTTGTTCCAGACACTGAGAGGCCTTCCTTGAGGATAGGTCTCACACTGAGTTTCACAATGTGTTTTTGTGCCCAAGGAGCCCCTCAAGTCAGGGCATGGCCTAATGTACCATGCTGGTTTCTCCTACACTGAACGTTGCACAATATGGCAACCACAAGTTTTCTGGCCATGGGGAAGAAGGAGTTCTAATTTCTGCAACACTTTCACTCCTGGACTGTGATTGGATTTAAGGTCTAGGTTCTGAAGCCTGAAAACTGAGGTTGGGAAGAGATGAAGACCTAAGGCCATGGTGTGTCTGACGTGCTCAGTGTTCGGCCAGCTGTTGAGTGTGGGTTGGGAGGTGCAGGCTCAGGCTGTGGCAGACAGGGAATTAATGCCCAGGCTAGACTGTATTTTTGGGGTGCAGTCGAGTTTCGTGCAGGATGGTACTCATTTGTGGTTACTGGGTAGCCCCAAAGGGCAACGTTTTTCTTCTGGAGGGAAGACACAGTGCCACATAGTGGCTCCAGAATTCCCAAACAGGAAGGCTTGTGGGCCAGGAGTGTGAGGAAAAACTTCTGAGAACACAAGCCAGACTTAGATTTCAGGGTGAGGGGACGGCAGGCACCCTCTGCAGAGATGATTCGAGATCCTGTATACCTGAAGACAGAGCTAGGATCAGACGTTGGCTTAGGTCGGAGTTTCTGTCCATGACGGCCCCTTCATGAAGGGGAGGGTGTCACGAGGACATGGAGGTTTTCCCACGATGGGAATTGTGAGTTGCTCCAAACCGCAATGATTCCTTCTGTGGGACAGTCGAGACCTGCTGGATGGCTCCAGGACATCCCATAAGGAAGTTATCCAGAGCAGGGTTCTAAGGATGGATGCCTGGGCAGCCTGCCTCCCATTCCCGGTGTCTCATAGAGCCAAGGCAAGTTCGATCTGCTGGATCTAGGGGAGCAACCGAGGCGGGTGTGTTGAAATGGGCGAGTTGAGGATGGGTCATAATGTGCATTTGTGTCCATGTAGACCTTGGAATGGGGTGTTTGATCCGGGGCCTTGAGGGATGTTCATAACCGGAGGTTTTGATGGAGCTCTAAAGAGTATGTTTCCTATGTAGAGGAGAGAATTGTTTTGATGAGTGCCTAAGGAATCTCCCATATGCTGGTATTGGAAACCAGGCCTCTGAGGAGAGATGACTGGAATCAAAATCAATGGATCTGATTAGGGCCTAAGTGCCTGTCCAGTTCAATCTTATTCTATGTGTATATCTGTCTCTTCGTCTGAGTGGAGGTAGTTTCCTAACTTGTGAAAGATCATCCCTGTTTGTCCTGGGCAGCCAACACTATTCGGATGGCCTCGGGGAGTTTGGAGGATACTCCTAATCTATAGGGTTGTGGCCAATGGAAATGGCAGAATTCCCCTGGAGAGGGAAGCCACAGTCCTGAGGTGTGGCTCGAGGGGCCCCAGCTTGGATGGTGTGTGGGCCAGGACTGTGGGGACAGAAGTCTGAAAACACAAACTCAGCTTACGTTTGAGGATGTATGTATGAAGGCTCGATCTACAGACCGTGAGAATTTTCCGGGCTATGAACAAAGGGCGAGTATGTGGCGCTTGCTCAGGCTTTTGTCTCTGGATTTTGTGTCAACGGTGGCCGTGGAATGTCGGGGTGTCCTCAAGGGCCATGGACAATTCTTTCTCTGGTGATTTGGCCTGATCCCAAGGGGTTGGGATCATTCTGTGGATGGGAAGAGTCCTTTCTGTATTTTTTTTTTACCTCAGGTGTCCCACCAAAGAGGGATTCCAGAGTAGAGCCCTGAGTAGGGGTGACTAGACATCTCGAACTCTGGTTGAGATTAGGGGACTAGGGGCCTGGCAAGCCCCATATGTGGGCTGTTGTTGCAGTCACTAAGAGGCTTTACATGAGGATAGGGCTCACGCTGAGGGTCACAATGTGTGTTTGTGCAAATTGTGGCCCTCAGGGATAGGTGGGGCCTCATAGTCCATGCTGCCTTCTCCTACAATGAACATTGGACAACATGCCAACCACTAGGTTTCTTGCCAAGGCGAAGGAGAAGTTCTGATTCTTGCATCACGTTCACTCCTGAGCAGTGAGTGGAGATAAGGTCTAGGTTCTGAAGGTGAAAACTGAGGTTGGGTAGAGATGATGGCCTAAAGCCATTGTGGGTGTGATATGCTCTGTGTACGGCCAGCTGTCTGGGTGTTGGACTGGAGGTCTGCCCTCAGGCTGTGTCAGACAGGGCTTTAGTGCACAGGCTAGACTGTATAATTGGGGTATGGTCGAGTGGCATGCAGGTTGTTACTCATTTGGCGTTTCTGGTTAGCCCTATAGGGCAACATTTTTCTTCTGGAGGGCAGGCAGAGTGCTGCATTGTGTCTCCAGAATTGCCAAACTGGAGGGGTGTGGCCAGGATTGTGAGGAAGGAAGTCTGAAAACACAAGCTAGCACGAGTTTTGGGGCCAAGAGCATGGCAGGCCCACTCTGCAGAGGCTGAATCGAGATCTCCTGCAGGTGAGGTCAGGGCGAGTATCAGATGTTGCCTCAAGCTGGAGTTTGTGTCCATGACGGCCCCTTCCTGAAGGGGGTGGGGGCGTCATGAGGCCAGGGAGGTTTCCCTACGCTGGGAGTTGTGAGCTGCTCCAAACTTCAAAGTTTCCTTCTTCAGGACAGTCGAGTACTATTGGATGGTTCCAGGATGCCCCATACAGAAAGACTCGAGAGCAGGGGCCTAAGCATGGATGCCGAGAAACGCCAACTCACCTTCCCATTGCCTGGTCGAGACAAGGCACGCTCAATCTGCGGGCTCTTGGGTGAGCTACCCAGAAGGCTGAGTTTAAATGGACTCTCCTGAGGATGAGTCATAATGTGGGTTGGTGGCCATGGAGACCTTGGAATGTGGCAGTAGCTAAGGGACTCTGCAGGATTCTCCAACGCAAAGGGCTTGACACAACTCCAACAAGGAAGCTTCCCATGTGGAGATGAGAGGTCTTCTGTCTGGTGCCTCAGGAAAGCCCCGTATGCTGGTCTTTGAACCCAGGCCTCTGAGGAGTGATACCTGGACACCAAAGCAAGAGTTCATAATAGGGCCTAGGGGCCTGTCTGGTTCAATCTTCTGTCTCTGCGGATATCTGTCTGTGTGTCTGCATGGAGGTAGTAGTTGCTCAGCTTGTGTCATAATGCCCCTATTTGTCCAGTGCGGCTTGCGGTAGTGGGATGTCCTTGGGGACCTTGAGGTTTCTACTATTTTGTGGAGTTGTGGCCAATGGAATGGGCAGTTTCTTAGGAGAGAGCAGGCACAGTTCTGTGGTGTGGCTCCAAAGACCCTAGCCTGGAGGCTGTGTGGGCCATGGCTGTGCAGACAGACATCCAAAAACCCTAACTCAGCTCAGGTTTGGGGCCGAGGTTACGGCAGGCCTGATCTACAGTCCATGAGGGGAGCTCCTCTGGATATGAAAGAAGGGTGAGAGGGAGGCAGTCGCTCAGGCTTTTGTCTCTGGATGTTTTGTCCACAATGGCCGTTTAATGTAGGAGTTGCCTCATGGGTCCTACTCCCTCTCTGGTAGTTTGTCCAGCCCCCAAGAGTTTGGGGTCATTCTGTGGGAAGGGAAGTGTCCTGTTTTCTGCTTCATGTGTCCCCCCAGTAGAGGGATTCTAGAGCATAGCAGTGGGTATTGACAACTGGAATACTCGCCCTCTGGTTAAGCCTGGGGGCCTATGGATATGACAAGCCCCATATGCAGGATCTTGGTCCAGCCACTGAGAGGCATTACATTAATACGGGACTCACGCTGCAGGTCACAATGCATGTCTGTGCCCTAGGCGGCCCTCAAGCACTGGCGTGGCCTTTCGGACAATGCAGGTTTTTCCACATTGAACGTTGGACAACATGCCAACGAAAGGGTTTCTGGCCATGGGGAAGGAGGAATTCTAATTTCTGCATCACGTTCACCCCTGGGCAGTGATTGGAGATAAGGTCTAGGTTCTGAAGCCTGAAAACTGAGGTTGGGAAGAGATGACGACCTACAGCCATAGCGGGTCCTATGTGTCCAGGTTGGGACCAGCTGTCTGGGTGTCGTTTGGGATGTCTTGTCTCAGGCTGTGCCAGACAGGGCATTAGTATACAGGGTGGGCTGCATAATTGCTTTACAATCGAGTGGCATGCATTAGAAAATCATTTGGGGTTTCTTATTAGCAGCATAGGGCAAAGTTTTTCTTCTGGAGGGCAGGCAGAGTGCTGCATTGTGGCTTCGGAATTCCCAAACTGGAGGGCTTGTGGGCCAGGAGAGTGAGGACGGAAGTCTGAGAACACAACTAGGCTTAGGTTTCGGGGCAAGGACATGGCAGGCACACTCTGCAGAGCTGAATTGAGATCTCATGCGTCTGAAGTCAGGTCGAGGATCAGACTTTGGCTCAGGTTTGAGTTTCTGTCCATGTTGGCCCCTTCAGGAAGGGGGGTCATTATGAGGCCATGGGGGTTTTCCCACTATTGGAGTTGTGAGATGCTCCAAACCGCAAGGATTCCTTCTGTGGGACAATTAAGATTTGTTGGATGGCTCCAGGATGTCTTATAAGGTATTTTTCCAGAACAGGGTTCTAAGTATGGATGCCTGTGCAGCCAGCCTCACATTCCAATTGTCTCCTAGAAACAAGAAACGTTTGGTCTGCTGGCTTGGTGTAGCAACAGAGGGGGCTGAGTTGAAATGGACTTTCCTGAGGATGGTCTTAATGTTGGTTTGAGTCCATGGAGACCTTGGTATGGGGCAGTGGCACCAGGGCCCTGAAGGATTCTCCTAACCAGAGGTTATGACAAAGCTCCAATGAGCAAGTTTTCCATGGGGAGACGAGATTTGTTCTTATTGGTGCCTCAGGAAACCACCATATGCTGGTATTGGAAACGAGGCCTCTGTGGAGAGAAGCCTGGAAACCAAAGCAATGGATCTGATTAGGGCATAGGGACCTGTCCGGTTCAATATTCTTCTCTGGGGACATCTGTTGTCTGAGTGGAGGTAGTTGCTCAGCTGGTTTGAGATCACCCCTGTTTGTCCTGGGCGGCCTATACTATTGGGATGGCCTCGGTGACTTTGGAGGTTTTTCCTAATTTGCAAGTTTGTGGCCAATGGAATGGGCAGAATTCCCTTGAAAGGGAAGCACAGTCCTGAGGTGTGGCTCCAGGGACCCAAGTGTGGAGCATTTGTGGTCCAGGGCTATTTGGACAAAAGTCTGAAAACACAAACTCCACTTACTTTGGGGGATGTAGGTATGGCCGGCCCGATCTATAGACCGTGAGGAAAACTCTTCGGGATATGAACAAAGGGCGAATGTGAGGTGCTTGCTAGTGCTTTTTTTTTTTTTTTTTCTGGAAATGTGTCACCGATTGCCATGGAATGTCGGGGTGTCCTCATGGGCCAACGATGAGGCTCCCTTTCTGGGGATTTGACCCGATCCCAAGAGTTTGAGGTCATTCTGTCAGAAGGGAGGAGGCCTTTCTGTTTTTTTTTTGTTTTGTTTTGTTTATTTTATTTTATTTTATTATTTTTTTTTTTTTTACCTCAGGTGGACCACCAAAAGAGGGATTCCAGAGCAGAGACTTGGTTGGGGGCAACTGGACAACCAGACCTCTGGTTAACATTGGGACCTAAGAACATGGCAAGCCCCTTATGTGGGTTCTTGGTCCAGACACTGAGAGGCCTTCCTTGAGGATAGGTCTCACCCTGAGTTTCACAATGTGTTTTTGTGCCCAAGGAGCCCCTCAAGTCAGGGCATGGCCTAATGTACCATGCTGGTTTCTCCTACACTGAACGTTGCACAATATGGCAACCACAAGTTTTCTGGCCATGGGGAAGAAGGAGTTCTAATTTCTGCAACACTTTCACTCCTGGACTGTGATTGGATTTAAGGTCTAGGTTCTGAAGCCTGAAAACTGAGGTTGGGAAGAGATGAAGACCTAAGGCCATGGTGTGTCTGATGTGCTCAGTGTTCGGCCAGCTGTTGAGTGTGGGTTGGGAGGTGCAGGCTCAGGCTGTGGCAGACAGGGAATTAATGATGAGGCTAGACTGTATTTTTGGGGTGCAGTCGAATTTCGTGCAGGATGGTGCTCATTTGTGGTTACTGGGTAGCCCCAAAGGGCAACGTTTTTCTTCTGGAGGGAAGACACAGTGCCACATAGTGGCTCCAGAATTCCCAAACAGGAAGGCTTGTGGGCCAGGAGTGTGAGGAAAAACTTCTGAGAACACAAGCCAGACTTAGATTTCAGGGTGAGGGGACGGCAGGCACCCTCTGCAGAGATGATTCGAGATCCTGTATACCTGAAGACAGAGCTAGGATCAGACGTTGGCTTAGGTCGGAGTTTCTGTCCATGACGGCCCCTTCATGAAGGGGAGGGTGTCACGAGGACATGGAGGTTTTCCCACTATGGGAATTGTGAGATGCTCCAAACCGCAATGATTCCTTCTGTGGGACAGTCGAGACCTGCTGGATGGCTCCAGGACATGCCAAAAGGAAGTTATTCAGAGCAGGGTTCTAAGGATGGATGCCTGGGCAGCCTGCCTCCCATTCCCGGTGTCTCATAGAGCCAAGGCAAGTTCGATCTGCTGGATCTAGGGGAGCAACCGAGGCGGGTGTGTTGAAATGGGCGAGTTGAGGATGGGTCATAATGTGCATTTGTGTCCATGTAGACCTTGGAATGGGGTGCTTGATCCGGGGCCTTGAGGGAAGTTTATAACCGGAGGTTTGATGGAGCTCTAAAGAGTATGTTTCCTATGTAGAGAAGAGAATTGTTTTGATGAGTGCCTAAGGAATCTCCCATATGCTGGTATTGGAAACCAGGCCTCTGAGGAGAGATGACTGGAATCAAAAGCAATGGATCTGATTAGGGCCTAAGTGCCTGTCCAGTTCATTCTTATTCTATGGGTATATCTGTCTCTGGGTCTGAGTGGAGGTAGTTTCCTAACTTGTGAAAGATCATCCCTGTTTGTCCTGGGCAGCCAACACTATTCGGATGGCCTCGGGGAGTTTGGAGGATACTCCTAATCTATAGGGTTGTGGCCAATGGAAATGGCAGAATTCCCCTGGAGAGGGAAGCCACAGTCCTGAGGTGTGGCTCCAGGGGCCCCATCTTGGATGGTGTGTGGGCCAGGACTGTGGGGACAGAAGTCTGAAAACACAAACTCAGCTTAGGTTTGGGGATGTATTTATGAAGGCTCGATCTACAGACCGTGAGAATTTTCCGGGCTATGAACAAAGGGCGAGTATGTGGCGCTTGCTCAGGCTTTTGTCTCTGGATTTTGTGTCAACGGTGGCCGTGGAATGTCGGGGTGTCCTCAAGGGCCATGGACAATTCTTTCTCTGTTGATTGGGCCTGATCCCAAGGGGTTGGGATCATTCTGTGGATGGGAAGAGTCCTTTCTGTATTTTTTTTTTACCTCAGGTGTCCCACCAAAGAGGGATTCCAGAGTAGAGCCCTGAGTAGGGGTGACTAGACATCTCGAACTCTGGTTGAGATTGGGGGACTAGGGGCCTGGCAAGCCCATATGTGGGCTTTTGTTCCAGTCACTAAGAGGCTTTACATGAGGATAGGGCTCACGCTGAGGGTCACAATGTGTGTTTGTGCAAATTGTGGCCCTCAGGGATAGGTGGGGCCTCATAGTCCATGCTGCCTTCTCCTACAATGAACATTGGACAACATGCCAACCACTAGGTTTCTTGCCAAGGCGAAGGAGAAGTTCTGATTCTTGCATCACGTTCACTCCTGAGCAGTGAGTGGAGATAAGGTCTAGGTTCTGAAGGTGAAAACTGAGGTTGGGTAGAGATGATGGCCTAAAGCCATTGTGGGTGTGATATGCTCTGTGTACGGCCAGCTGTCTGGGTGTTGGACTGGAGGTCTGCCCTCAGGCTGTGTCAGACAGGGCTTTAGTGCACAGGCTAGACTGTATAATTGGGGTATGGTCGAGTGGCATGCAGGTTGTTACTCATTTGGCGTTTCTGGTTAGCCCTATAGGGCAACATTTTTCTTCTGGAGGGCAGGCAGAGTGCTGCATTGTGTCTCCAGAATTGCCAAACTGGAGGGGTGTGGCCAGGATTGTGAGGAAGGAAGTCTGAAAACACAAGCTAGCACGAGTTTTGGGGCCAAGAGCATGGCAGGCCCACTCTGCAGAGGCTGAATCGAGATCTCCTGCAGGTGAGGTCAGGGCGAGTATCAGATGTTGCCTCAAGCTGGAGTTTGTGTCCATGACGGCCCCTTCCTGAAGGGGGTGGGGGCGTCATGAGGCCAGGGAGGTTTCCCTAGGCTGGGAGTTGTGAGCTGCTCCAAACTTCAAAGTTTCCTTCTTCAGGACAGTCGAGTACTATTGGATGGTTCAGGATGCCCCATACAGAAAGACTCGAGAGCAGGGGCCTAAGCATGGATGCCGAGAAACGCCAACTCACCTTCCCATTGCCTGGTCGAGACAAGGCACGCTCAATCTGCGGGCTCTTGGGTGAGCTACCCAGAAGGCTGAGTTTAAATGGACTCTCCTGAGGATGAGTCATAATGTGGGTTGGTGGCCATGGAGACCTTGGAATGTGGCAGTAGCTAAGGGACTCTGCAGGATTCTCCAACGCGAAGGGCTTGACACAACTCCAACAAGGAAGCTTCCCATGTGGAGATGAGAGGTCTTCTGTCTGGTGCCTCAGGAAAGCCCCGTATGCTGGTCTTTGAACCCAGGCCTCTGAGGAGTGATACCTGGACACCAAAGCAAGAGTTCATAATAGGGCCTAGGGGCCTGTCTGGTTCAATCTTCTGTCTCTGCGGATATCTGTCTGTGTGTCTGCATGGAGGTAGTAGTTGACAGCTTGTGTCATAATGCCCCTATTTGTCCAGTGCGGCTTGCGGTAGTGGGATGTCCTTGGGGACCTTGAGGTTTCTACTATTTTGTGGAGTTGTGGCCAATGGAATGGGCAGTTTCTTAGGAGAGAGCAGGCACAGTTCTGTGGTGTGGCTCCAGAGACCCCAGCCTGGAGGCTGTGTGGGCCATGGCTGTGCAGACAGACATCCAAAAACCCTAACTCAGCTCAGGTTTGGGGCCGAGGTTACGGCAGGCCTGATCTACAGTCCTTGAGGGGAGCTCATCTGGATATGAAAGAAGGGTGAGAGGGAGGCAGTCGCTCAGGCTTTTGTCTCTGGATGTTTTGTCCACAATGGCCGTTTAATGTAGGAGTTGCCTCATGGGTCCTACTCCCTCTCTGGTAGTTTGTCCAGCCCCCAAGAGTTTGGGGTCATTCTGTGGGAAGGGAAGTGTCCTGTTTTCTGCTTCATGTGTCCCCCCAGTAGAGGGATTCTAGAGCATAGCAGTGGGTACTGACAACTGGAATACTCGCCCTCTGGTTAAGCCTGGGGGCCTATGGATATGACAAGCCCCATATGCAGGATCTTGGTCCAGCCACTGAGAGGCGTTACTTTAATACGGGACTCACGCTGCAGGTCACAATGAATGTCTGTGCCCTAGGCGGCCCTCAAGCACTGGCGTGGCCTTTCGGACAATGCAGGTTTTCCCACATTGAACGTTGGACAACATGCCAACGAAAGGGTTTCTGGCCATGGGGAAGGAGGAATTCTAATTTCTGCATCACGTTCACCCCTGGGCAGTGATTGGAGATAAGGTCTAGGTTCTGAAGCCTGAAAACTGAGGTTGGGAAGAGATGACGACCTACAGCCATAGCGGGTCCTATGTGTCCAGGTTGGGGCCAGCTGTCTGGGTGTCGTTTGGGATGTCTTGTCTCAGGCTGTGCCAGACAGGGCATTAGTATACAGGTTGGGCTGTAAAATTGCTTTACAATCGAGTGGCATGCATTAGAAAATCATTTGGGGTTTCTTATTAGCAGCATAGGGCAAAGTTTTTCTTCTGGAGGGCAGGCAGAGTGCTGCATTGTGGCTTCGGAATTCCCAAACTGGAGGGCTTGTGGGCCAGGAGAGTGAGGACGGAAGTCTGAGAACACAACTAGGCTTAGGTTTCGGGGCAAGGACATGGCAGGCACACTCTGCAGAGCTGAATTGAGATCTCATGCGTCTGAAGTCAGGTCGAGGATCAGACTTTGGCTCAGGTTTAAGTTTCTTTCCATGTTGGCCCCTTCATGACGGGGGGACATTATGAGGCCATGGGGCTTTTCCCACTATTGGAGTAGTGAGATGCTCCAAACCGCAAGGATTCCGTCTGTGGGACAATTAAGATTTGTTGGATGGCTCCAGGATGTCTTATAAGGTATTTTTCCAGAACAGGGTTCTAAGTATGGATGCCTGGGCAGCCAGACTCACATTCCAATTGTCTCCTAGCAACAAGAACCGTTTGATCTGCTGGCTTGGGGTAGCAACAGAGGAGGTTGAGTTGAAACGGACTTTCCTGAGGATGGTCTTAATGTTGGTTTGAGTCCATGGAGACCTTGGTATGGGGCAGTGGCACCAGGGCGCTGAAGGATTCTCCTAACCTGAGGTTATGACAATGCTCCAATGAGCAAGTTTTCCATGGGGAGACGAGATTTGTTCTTATTGGTGCCTCAGGAAACCACCATATGCTGGTATTGGAAACGAGGCCTCTGAGGAGAGATGCCTGGAAACCAAAGCAATGGATATGATTAGTGCCTAGGGACCTGTCCGGTTCAATATTCTTCTCTGGGGACATCTTTTGTCTGAGTGGAGGTAGTTGCTCAGCTGGTTTGAGATCACCCCTGTTTGTCCTGGGCGGCCTACACTATTGGGATGGCCTCGGTGACTTTGGAGGTTTTTCCTAATTTGCAAGGTTGTGGCCAATGGAATGGGAAGAATTCCCTTGAAAGGGAAGCACAGTCCTGAGGTGTGGCTACAGGGACCCAAGTGTGGAGCGTGTGTGGTCCAGGGCTATTTGGACAAAAGTCTGAAAACACAAACTCCACTTAAGTTGGGGGATGTAGGTATGGCCGGCCCTATCTATAGACCGTGAGGAGAACTCTTCGGGATATGAACAAAGGGCGAATGTGAGGTGCTTGCTCATGCTTTTCTTTTTTTTTTCTGGAAATGTGTCACCGATTGCCATGGAATGTCGGGGTGTCCTCATGGGCCATCGATGAGGCTCCCTTTCTGGGGATTTGACCCGATCCCAAGAGTTTGGGGTCATTCTGTCAGAAGGGAGGAGGCCTTTCTTTTTTTTTTTTTTGTTTATTTTTTTTTGTTTTTTGTTTTTGTTTTGTTTTTTTAACCTCAGGTGGACCACCAAAAGAGGAATTCCAGAGCAGAGACGTGGGTGGGGGCAACTGGACAACCAGACCTCTGGTTAACATTGGGACCTAAGAACATGGCAAGCCCCATATGTGGGCTCTTGGTCCAGACACTGAGAGGCCTTCCTTGAGGATAGGTCTCACACTGAGTTTCACAATGGGTTTTTGTGCCCAAGGAGCCCCTCAAGTCAGGGCATGGCCTAATGTACCATGCTGGTTTCTCCTACACTGAACGTTGCACAATATGGCAACCACAAGTTTTCTGGCCATGGGGAAGAAGGAGTTCTAATTTCTGCAACACTTTCACTCCTGGACTGTGATTGGATTAAAGGTCTAGGTTCTGAAGCCTGAAAACTGAGGTTGGGAAGAGATGAAGACCTAAGGCCATGGTGTGTCTGACGTGCTCAGTGTTCGGCCAGCTGTTGAGTGTGGGTTGGGAGGTGCAGGCTCAGGCTGTGGCAGACAGGGAATTAATGATGAGGCTAGACTGTATTTTTGGGGTGCAGTCGAGTTTCGTGCAGGATGGTACTCATTTGTGGTTACTGGGTAGCCCCAAAGGGCAACGTTTTTCTTCTGGAGGGAAGACACAGTGCCACATAGTGGCTCCAGAATTCCCAAACAGGAAGGCTTGTGGGCCAGGAGTTTGAGGAAAAACTTCTGAGAACACAAGCCAGACTTAGATTTCAGGGTGAGGGGACGGCAGGCACCCTCTGCAGAGATGATTCGAGATCCCGTATACCTGAAGACAGAGCTAGGATCAGACGTTGGCTTAGGTCGGAGTTTCTGTCCATGACGGCCCCTTCATGAAGGGGAGGGTGTCACGAGCACATGGAGGTTTTCCCACGATGGGAATTGTGAGATGCTCCAAACCGCAATGATTCCTTCTGTGGGACAGTCGAGACCTGCTGGATGGCTCCAGGACATCCCATAAGGAAGTTATCCAGAGCAGGGTTCTAAGGATGGATGCCTGGGCAGCCTGCCTCCCATTCCCGGTGTCTCATAGAGCCAAGGCAAGTTCGATCTGCTGGATCTAGGGGAGCAACCGAGGCGGGTGTGTTGAAATGGGCGAGTTGAGGATGGGTCATAATGTGCATTTGTGTCCATGTAGACCTTGGAATGGGGTGCTTGATCCGGGGCCTTGAGGGATGTTCATAAACGGAGGTTTTGACGGAGCTCTAAAGAGTATGTTTCCTATGTAGAGAAGAGAATTGTTTTGATGAGTGCCTAAGGAATCTCCCATATGCTGGTATTGGAAACCAGGCCTCTGAGGAGAGATGACTGGAATCAAAAGCAATGGATCTGATTAGGGCCTAAGTGCCTGTCCAGTTCAATCTTATTCTATGGGTATATCTGTCTCTGGGTCCGAGTGGAGGTAGTTTCCTAACTTGTGAAAGATCATCCCTGTTTGTCCTGGGCAGCCAACACTATTCGGATGGCCTCGGGGTGTTTGGAGGATACTCCTAATCTATAGGGTTGTGGCCAATGGAAATGGCAGAATTCCCCTGGAGAGGGAAGCCACAGTCCTGAGGTGTGGCTCCAGGGGCCCCAGCTTGGATGGTGTGTGGGCCAGGACTGTGGGGACAGAAGTCTGAAAACACAAACTCAGCTTAAGTTTGGGGATGTATGTATGAAGGCTCAATCTACAGACCGTGAGAATTTTCCGGGCTATGAACAAAGGGCGAGTATGTGGCGCTTGCTCAGGCTTTTGTCTCTGGATTTTGTGTCAACGGTGGCCGTGGAATGTCGGGGTGTCCTCAAGGGCCATGGACAATTCTTTCTCTGGTGATTGGGCCTGATCCCAAGGGGTTGGGATCATTCTGTGAATGGGAAGAGTCCTTTCTGTATTTTTTTTTTACCTCAGGTGTCCCACCAAAGAGGGATTCCAGAGTAGAGCCCTGAGTAGGGGTGACTAGACATCTCGAACTCTGGTTGAGATTGGGGGACTAGGGGCCTGGCAAGCCCATATGTGGGCTGTTGTTCCAGTCACTAAGAGGCTTTACATGAGGATAGGGCTCACGCTGAGGGTCACAATGTGTGTTTGTGCAAATTGTGGCCCTCAGGGATAGGTGGGGCCTCATAGTCCATGCTGCCTTCTCCTACAATGAACATTGGACAACATGCCAACCACTAGGTTTCTTGCCAAGGCGAAGGAGAAGTTCTGATTCTTGCATCACGTTCACTCCTGAGCAGTGAGTGGAGATAAGGTCTAGGTTCTGAAGGTGAAAACTGAGGTTGGGTAGAGATGATGGCCTAAAGCCATTGTGGGTGTGATATGCTCTGTGTACGGCCAGCTGTCTGGGTGTTGGACTGGAGGTCTGCCCTCAGGCTGTGTCAGACAGGGCTTTAGTGCACAGGCTAGACTGTATAATTGGGGTATGGTCGAGTGGCATGCAGGTTGTTACTCATTTGGCGTTTCTGGTTAGCCCTATAGGGCAACATTTTTCTTCTGGAGGGCAGGCAGAGTGCTGCATTGTGTCTCCAGAATTGCCAAACTGGAGGGGTGTGGCCAGGATTGTGAGGAAGGAAGTCTGAAAACACAAGCTAGCACGAGTTTTGGGGCCAAGAGCATGGCAGGCCCACTCTGCAGAGGCTGAATCGAGATCTCCTGCAGGTGAGGTCAGGACGAGTATCAGATGTTGCCTCAAGCTGGAGTTTGTGTCCATGACGGCCCCTTCCTGAAGGGGGTGGGGGCGTCATGAGGCCAGGGAGGTTTCCCTAGGCTGGGAGTTGTGAGCTGCTCCAAACTTCAAAGTTTCCTTCTTCAGGACAGTCGAGTACTATTGGATGGTTCCAGGATGCCCCATACAGAAAGACTCGAGAGCAGGGGCCTAAGCATGGATGCCGAGAAACGCCAACTCACCTTCCCATTGCCTGGTCGAGACAAGGCACGCTCAATCTGCGGGCTCTTGGGTGAGCTACCCAGAAGGCTGAGTTTAAATGGACTCTCCTGAGGATGAGTCATAATGTGGGTTGGTGGCCATGGAGACCTTGGAATGTGGCAGTAGCTAAGGGACTCTGCAGGATTCTCCAACGCGAAGGGCTTGACACAACTCCAACAAGGAAGCTTCCCATGTGGAGATGAGAGGTCTTCTGTCTGGTGCCTCAGGAAAGCCCCGTATGCTGGTCTTTGAACCCAGGCCTCTGAGGAGTGATACCTGGACACCAAAGCAAGAGTTCATAATAGGGCCTAGGGGCCTGTCTGGTTCAATCTTCTGTCTCTGCGGATATCTGTCTGTGTGTCTGCATGGAGGTAGTAGTTGACAGCTTGTGTCATAATGCCCCTATTTGTCCAGTGCGGCTTGCGGTAGTGGGATGTCCTTGGGGACCTTGAGGTTTCTACTATTTTGTGGAGTTGTGGCCAATGGAATGGGCAGTTTCTTAGGAGAGAGCAGGCACAGTTCTGTGGTGTGGCTGCAGAGACCCCAGCCTGGAGGCTGTGTGGGCCATGGCTGTGCAGACAGACATCCAAAAACCCTAACTCAGCTCAGGTTTGGGGACGAGGTTATGGCAGGCCTGATCTACAGTCCTTGAGGGGAGCTCATCTGGATATGAAAGAAGGGTGAGAGGGAGGCAGTCGCTCAGGCTTTTTTTCTCTGGATGTTTTGTCCACAATGGCCGTTTAATGTAGGAGTTGCCTCATGGGTCCTACTCCCTCTCTGGTAGTTTGTCCAGCCCCCAAGAGTTTGGGGTCATTCTGTGGGAAGGGAAGTGTCCTGTTTTCTGCTTCATGTGTCCCCCCAGTAGAGGGATTCTAGAGCATAGCAGTGGGTACTGACAACTGGAATACTCGCCCTCTGGTTAAGCCTGGGGGCCTATGGATATGACAAGCCCCATATGCAGGATCTTGGTCCAGCCACTGAGAGGCGTTACTTTAATACGGGACTCACGCTGCAGGTCACAATGAATGTCTGTGCCCTAGGCGGCCCTCAAGCACTGGCGTGGCCTTTCGGACAATGCAGGTTTTCCACATTGAACGTTGGACAACATGCCAACGAAAGGGTTTCTGGCCATGGGGAAGGAGGAATTCTAATTTCTGCATCACGTTCACCCCTGGGCAGTGATTGGAGATAAGGTCTAGGTTCTGAAGCCTGAAAACTGAGGTTGGGAAGAGATGACGACCTACAGCCATAGCGGGTCCTATGTGTCCAGGTTGGGGCCAGCTGTCTGGGTGTCGTTTGGGATGTCTTGTCTCAGGCTGTGCCAGACAGGGCATTAGTATACAGGTTGGGCTGTAAAATTGCTTTACAATCGAGTGGCATGCATTAGAAAATCATTTGGGGTTTCTTATTAGCAGCATAGGGCAAAGTTTTTCTTCTGGAGGGCAGGCAGAGTGCTGCATTGTGGCTTCGGAATTCCCAAACTGGAGGGCTTGTGGGCCAGGAGAGTGAGGACGGAAGTCTGAGAACACAACTAGGCTTAGGTTTCGGGGCAAGGACATGGCAGGCACACTCTGCAGAGCTGAATTGAGATCTCATGCGTCTGAAGTCAGGTCGAGGATCAGACTTTGGCTCAGGTTTAAGTTTCTTTCCATGTTGGCCCCTTCATGACGGGGGGACATTATGAGGCCATGGGGCTTTTCCCACTATTGGAGTAGTGAGATGCTCCAAACCGCAAGGATTCCGTCTGTGGGACAATTAAGATTTGTTGGATGGCTCCAGGATGTCTTATAAGGTATTTTTCCAGAACAGGGTTCTAAGTATGGATGCCTGGGCAGCCAGACTCACATTCCAATTGTCTCCTAGCAACAAGAACCGTTTGATCTGCTGGCTTGGGGTAGCAACAGAGGAGGTTGAGTTGAAACGGACTTTCCTGAGGATGGTCTTAATGTTGGTTTGAGTCCATGGAGACCTTGGTATGGGGCAGTGGCACCAGGGCGCTGAAGGATTCTCCTAACCAGAGGTTATGACAATGCTCCAATGAGCAAGTTTTCCATGGGGAGACGAGATTTGTTCTTATTGGTGCCTCAGGAAACCACCATATGCTGGTATTGGAAACGAGGCCTCTGAGGAGAGATGCCTGGAAACCAAAGCAATGGATATGATTAGTGCCTAGGGACCTGTCCGGTTCAATATTCTTCTCTGGGGACATCTTTTGTCTGAGTGGAGGTAGTTGCTCAGCTGGTTTGAGATCACCCCTCTTTGTCCTGGGCGGCCTACACTATTGGGATGGCCTCGGTGACTTTGGAGGTTTTTCCTAATTTGCAAGGTTGTGGCCAATGGAATGGGAAGAATTCCCTTGAAAGGGAAGCACAGTCCTGAGGTGTGGCTCCAGGGACCCAAGTGTGGAGCGTGTGTGGTCCAGGGCTATTTGGACAAAAGTCTGAAAACACAAACTCCACTTAAGTTGGGGGATGTAGGTATGGCCGGCCCTATCTATAGACCGTGAGGAGAACTCTTCGGGATATGAACAAAGGGCGAATGTGAGGTGCTTGCTCATGCTTTTCTTTTTTTTTTCTGGAAATGTGTCACCGATTGCCATGGAATGTCGGGGTGTCCTCATGGGTCATCGATGAGGCTCCCTTTCTGGGGATTTGACCCGATCCCAAGAGTTTGGGGTCATTCTGTCAGAAGGGAGGAGGCCTTTCTTTTTTTTTTTTTTTGTTTATTTTTTTTTGTTTTTTGTTTTTGTTTTGTTTTTTTAACCTCAGGTGGACCACCAAAAGAGGAATTCCAGAGCAGAGACGTGGGTGGGGGCAACTGGACAACCAGACCTCTGGTTAACATTGGGACCTAAGAACATGGCAAGCCCCATATGTGGGCTCTTGGTCCAGACACTGAGAGGCCTTCCTTGAGGATAGGTCTCACACTGAGTTTCACAATGTGTTTTTGTGTCCAAGGAGCCCCTCAAGTCAGGGCATGGCCTAATGTACCATGCTGGTTTCTCCTACACTGAACGTTGCACAATATGGCAACCACAAGTTTTCTGGCCATGGGGAAGAAGGAGTTCTAATTTCTGCAACACTTTCACTCCTGGACTGTGATTGGATTAAAGGTCTAGGTTCTGAAGCCTGAAAACTGAGGTTGGGAAGAGATGAAGACCTAAGGCCATGGTGTGTCTGACGTGCTCAGTGTTCGGCCAGCTGTTGAGTGTGGGTTGGGAGGTGCAGGCTCAGGCTGTGGCAGACAGGGAATTAATGATGAGGCTAGACTGTATTTTTGGGGTGCAGTCGAGTTTCGTGCAGGATGGTACTCATTTGTGGTTACTGGGTAGCCCCAAAGGGCAACGTTTTTCTTCTGGAGGGAAGACACAGTGCCACATAGTGGCTCCAGAATTCCCAAACAGGAAGGCTTGTGGGCCAGGAGTTTGAGGAAAAACTTCTGAGAACACAAGCCAGACTTAGATTTCAGGGTGAGGGGACGGCAGGCACCCTCTGCAGAGATGATTCGAGATCCCGTATACCTGAAGACAGAGCTAGGATCAGACGTTGGCTTAGGTCGGAGTTTCTGTCCATGACGGCCCCTTCATGAAGGGGAGGGTGTCACGAGCACATGGAGGTTTTCCCACGATGGGAATTGTGAGATGCTCCAAACCGCAATGATTCCTTCTGTGGGACAGTCGAGACCTGCTGGATGGCTCCAGGACATCCCATAAGGAAGTTATCCAGAGCAGGGTTCTAAGGTTGGATGCCTGAGCAGCCTGCCTCCCATTCCCGGTGTCTCATAGAGCCAAGGCAAGTTCGATCTGCTGGATCTAGGGGAGCAACCGAGGCGGGTGTGTTGAAATGGGCGAGTTGAGGATGGGTCATAATGTGCATTTGTGTCCATGTAGACCTTGGAATGGGGTGCTTGATCCGGGGCCTTGAGGGATGTTCATAAACGGAGGTTTTGACGGAGCTCTAAAGAGTATGTTTCCTATGTAGAGAAGAGAATTGTTTTGATGAGTGCCTAAGGAATCTCCCATATGCTGGTATTGGAAACCAGGCCTCTGAGGAGAGATGACTGGAATCAAAAGCAATGGATCTGATTAGGGCCTAAGTGCCTGTCCAGTTCAATCTTATTCTATGGGTATATCTGTCTCTGGGTCTGAGTGGAGGTAGTTTCCTAACTTGTGAAAGATCATCCCTGTTTGTCCTGGGCAGCCAACACTATTCGGATGGCCTCGGGGTGTTTGGAGGATACTCCTAATCTATAGGGTTGTGGCCAATGGAAATGGCAGAATTCCCCTGGAGAGGGAAGCCACAGTCCTGAGGTGTGGCTCCAGGGGCCCCAGCTTGGATGGTGTGTGGGCCAGGACTGTGGGGACAGAAGTCTGAAAACACAAACTCAGCTTAAGTTTGGGGATGTATGTATGAAGGCTCGATCTACAGACCGTGAGAATTTTCCGGGCTATGAACAAAGGGCGAGTATGTGGCGCTTGCTCAGGCTTTTGTCTCTGGATTTTGTGTCAACGGTGGCCGTGGAATGTCGGGGTGTCCTCAAGGGCCATGGACAATTCTTTCTCTGGTGATTTGGCCTGATCCCAAGGGGTTGGGATCATTCTGTGGATGGGAAGAGTCCTTTCTGTATTTTTTTTTTACCTCAGGTGTCCCACCAAAGAGGTATTCCAGAGTAGAGCCCTGAGTAGGGGTGACTAGACATCTCGAACTCTGGTTGAGATTGGGGGACTAGGGGCCTGGCAAGCCCCGTATGTGGGCTGTTGTTGCAGTCACTAAGAGGCTTTACATGAGGATAGGGCTCACGCTGAGGGTCACAATGTGTGTTTGTGCAAATTGTGGCCCTCAGGGATAGGTGGGGCCTCATAGTCCATGCTGCCTTCTCCTACAATGAACATTGGACAACATGCCAACCACTAGGTTTCTTGCCAAGGCGAAGGAGAAGTTCTGATTCTTGCATCACGTTCACTCCTGAGCAGTGAGTGGAGATAAGGTCTAGGTTCTGAAGGTGAAAACTGAGGTTGGGTAGAGATGATGGCCTAAAGCCATTGTGGGTGTGATATGCTCTGTGTACGGCCAGCTGTCTGGGTGTTGGACTGGAGGTCTGTCCTCAGGCTGTGTCAGACAGGGCTTTAGTGCACAGGCTAGACTGTATAATTGGGGTATGGTCGAGTGGCATGCAGGTTGTTACTCATTTGGCGTTTCTGGTTAGCCCTATAGGGCAACATTTTTCTTCTGGAGGGCAGGCAGAGTGCTGCATTGTGTCTCCAGAATTGCCAAACTGGAGGGGTGTGGCCAGGATTGTGAGGAAGGAAGTCTGAAAACACAAGCTAGCACGAGTTTTGGGGCCAAGAGCATGGCAGGCCCACTCTGCAGAGGCTGAATCGAGATCTCCTGCAGGTGAGGTCAGGGCGAGTATCAGATGTTGCCTCAAGCTGGAGTTTGTGTCCATGACGGCCCCTTCCTGAAGGGGGTGGGGGCGTCATGAGGCCAGGGAGGTTTCCCTACGCTGGGAGTTGTGAGCTGCTCCAAACTTCAAAGTTTCCTTCTTCAGGACAGTCGAGTACTATTGGATGGTTCCAGGATGCCCCATACAGAAAGACTCGAGAGCAGGGGCCTAAGCATGGATGCCGAGAAACGCCAACTCACCTTCCCATTGCCTGGTCGAGACAAGGCACGCTCAATCTGCGGGCTCTTGGCTGAGCTACCCAGAAGGCTGAGTTTAAATGGACTCTCCTGAGGATGAGTCATAATGTGGGTTGGTGGCCATGGAGACCTTGGAATGTGGCAGTAGCTAAGGGACTCTGCAGGATTCTCCAACGCGAAGGGCTTGACACAACTCCAACAAGGAAGCTTCCCATGTGGAGATGAGAGGTCTTCTGTCTGGTGCCTCAGGAAAGCCCCGTATGCTGGTCTTTGAACCCAGGCCTCTGAGGAGTGATACCTGGACACCAAAGCAAGAGTTCATAATAGGGCCTAGGGGCCTGTCTGGTTCAATCTTCTGTCTCTGCGGATATCTTTCTGTGTGTCTGCATGGAGGTAGTAGTTGCTCAGCTTGTGTCATAATGCCCCTATTTGTCCAGTGCGGCTTGCGGTAGTGGGATGTCCTTGGGGACCTTGAGGTTTCTACTATTTTGTGGAGTTGTGGCCAATGGAATGGGCTGTTTCTTAGGAGAGAGCAGGCACAGTTCTGTGGTGTGGCTCCAGAGACCCTAGCCTGGAGGCTGTGTGGGCCATGGCTGTGCAGACAGACATCCAAAAACCCTAACTCAGCTCAGGTTTGGGGCCGAAGTTACGGCAGGCCTGATCTACAGTCCATGAGGGGAGCTCCTCTGGATATGAAAGAAGGGTGAGAGGGAGGCAGTCGCTCAGGCTTTTGTCTCTGGATGTTTTGTCCACAATGGCCGTTTAATGTAGGAGTTGCCTCATGGGTGATAGAAGTCTCCCCCTCTGGTAGTTTGTCCAGCCCCCAAGAGTTTGGGGTCATTCTGTGGGAAGGGAAGTGTCCTGTTTTCTGCTTCATGTGTTCCCCCAGTAGAGGGATTCTAGAGCATAGCAGTGGGTACTGACAACTGGAATACTCGCCCTCTGGTTAAGCCTGGGGGCCTATGGATATGACAAGCCCCATATGCAGGATCTTGGTCCAGCCACTGAGAGGCGTTACTTTAATACGGGACTCACGCTGCAGGTCACAATGCATGTCTGTGCCCTAGGCGGCCCTCAAGCACTGGCGTGGCCTTTCGGACAATGCAGGTTTTCCCACATTGAACGTTGGACAACATGCCAACCACAAGGTTTCTGGCCATGGGGAAGGAGGAATTCTAATTTCTGCATCACGTTCACCCCTGGGCAGTGATTGGAGATAAGGTCTAGGTTCTGAAGCCTGAAAACTGAGGTTGGGAAGAGATGACGACCTACAGCCATAGCGGGTCCTATGTGTCCAGGTTGGGGCCAGCTGTCTGGGTGTCGTTTGGGATGTCTCGTCTCAGGCTGTGCCAGACAGGGCATTAGTATACAGGGTGGCCTGTATAATTGCTTTACAATCGAGTGGCATGCATTAGAAAATCATTTGGGGTTTCTTATTAGCAGCATAGGGCAAAGTTTTTCTTCTGGAGGGCAGGCAGAGTGCTGCATTGTGGCTTCGGAATTCCCAAACTGGAGGGCTTGTGGGCCAGGAGAGTGAGGACGGAAGTCTGAGAACACAAGCTAGGCTTAGGTTTCGGGGCAAGGACATGGCAGGCACACACTGCAGAGCTGAATTGAGATCTCATGCGTCTGAAGTCAGGTCGAGGATCAGACTTTGGCTCAGGTTTGAGTTTCTGTCCATGTTGGCCCCTTCAGGAAGGGGGGGCATTATGAGGCCATGGGAGTTTTCCCACTATTGGAGTTGTGAGATGCTCCAAACCGCAAGGATTCCTTCTGTGGGACAATTAAGATTTGTTGGATGGCTCCAGGATGTCTTATAAGGTATTTTTCCAGAACAGGGTTCTAAGTATGGATGCCTGGGCAGCCAGCCTCACATTCCAATTGTCTCCTAGCAACAAGAACCGTTTGATCTGCTGGCTTGGGGTAGCAACAGAGGAGGCTGAGTTGAAATGGACTTTCCTGAGGATGGTCTTAATGTTGGTTTGAGTCCATGGAGACCTTGGTATGGGGCAGTGGCACCAGGGCGCTGAAGGATTCTCCTAACCAGAGGTTATGACAATGCTCCAATGAGCAAGTTTTCCATGGGGAGACGAGATTTGTTCTTATTGGTGCCTCAGGAAACCACCATATGCTGGTATTGGAAACGAGGCCTCTGAGGAGAGATGCCTGGAAACCAAAGCAATGGATATGATTAGTGCCTAGGGACCTGTCCGGTTCAATATTCTTCTCTGGGGACATCTTTTTGTCTGAGTGGAGGTAGTTGCTCAGCTTGTTTGAGATCACCCCTGTTTGTCCTGGGCGGCCTACACTATTGGGATTGCCTCGGTGACTTTGGAGGTTTTTTCCTAATTTGCAAGGTTGTGGCCAATGGAATGGGAAGAATTCCCTTGAAAGGGAAGCACAGTCCTGAGGTGTGGCTCCAGGGACCCAAGTGTGGAGCGTGTGTGGTCCAGGGCTATTTGGACAAAAGTCTGAAAACACAAACTCCACTTAGGTTGGGGGATGTAGGTATGGCCGGCCCTATCTATAGACCGTGAGGAGAACTCTTCGGGATATGAACAAAGGGCGAATGTGAGGTGCTTGCTCATGCTTTTCTTTTTTTTTTCTGGAAATGTGTCACCGATTGCCATGGAATGTCGGGGTGTCGTCATGGGCCATCGATGAGGCTCCCTTTCTGGGGATTTGACCCGATCCCAAGAGTATGGGGTCATTCTGTCAGAGGGAGGAGGCCTTTCTGTTTTTTTTTTGTTTATTTTTTTTTGTTTTTTGTTTTTGTTTTTTTATTTTTAACCTCAGGTGGACCACCAAAAGAGGAATTCCAGAGCAGAGACGTGGGTGGGGGCAACTGGACAACCAGACCTCTGGTTAACATTGGGACCTAAGAACATGGCAAGCCCCATATGTGGGCTCTTGGTCCAGACACTGAGAGGCCTTCCTTGAGGATAGGTCTCACACTGAGTTTCACAATGTGTTTTTGTGCCCAAGGAGCCCCTCAAGTCAGGGCATGGCCTAATGTACCATGCTGGTTTCTCCTACACTGAACGTTGCACAATATGGCAACCACAAGTTTTCTGGCCATGGGGAAGAAGGAGTTCTAATTTCTGCAACACTTTCACTCCTGGACTGTGATTGGATTTAAGGTCTAGGTTCTGAAGCCTGAAAACTGAGGTTGGGAAGAGATGAAGACCTAAGGCCATGGTGTGTCTGACGTGCTCAGTGTTCGGGAGCTGTTGAGTGTGGGTTGGGAGGTGCAGGCTCAGGCTGTGGCAGACAGGGAATTAATGCCCAGGCTAGACTGTATTTTTGGGGTGCAGTCGAGTTTCGTGCAGGATGGTACTCATTTGTGGTTACTGGGTAGCCCCAAAGGGCAACGTTTTTTTTCTGGAGGGAAGACACAGTGCCACATAGTGGCTCCAGAATTCCCAAACAGGAAGGCTTGTGGGCCAGGAGTGTGAGGATAAACTTCTGAGAACACAAGCCAGACTTAGATTTCAGGGTGAGGGGACGGCAGGCACCCTCTGCAGAGATGATTCGAGATCCCGTATACCTGAAGACAGAGCTAGGATCAGACGTTGGCTTAGGTCGGAGTTTCTGTCCATGACGGCCCCTTCATGAAGGGGAGGGTGTCACGAGCACATGGAGGTTTTCCCATGATGGGAATTGTGAGTTGCTCCAAACCGCAATGATTCCTTCTGTGGGACATTCGAGACCTGCTGGATGGCTCCAGGACATCCCATAAGGAAGTTATCCAGAGCAGGGTTCTAAGGTTGGATGCCTGAGCAGCCTGCCTCCCATTCCCGGTGTCTCATAGAGCCAAGGCAAGTTCGATCTGCTGGATCTAGGGGAGCACCGAGGCGGGTGTGTTGAAATGTGCGAGTTGAGGATGGGTCATAATGTGCATTTGTGTCCATGTAGACCTTGGAATGGGGTGCTTGATCCGGGGCCTTGAGGGATGTTCATAACCGGAGGTTTTGATGGAGCTCTAAAGAGTATGTTTCCTATGTAGAGAAGAGAATTGTTTTGATGAGTGCCTAAGGAATCTCCCATATGCTGGTATTGGAAACCAGGCCTCTGAGGAGAGATGACTGGAATCAAAAGCAATGGATCTGATTAGGTCCTAAGTGCCTGTCCAGTTCAATCTTATTCTATGGGTATATCTGTCTCTGGGTCTGAGTGGAGGTAGTTTCCTAACTTGTGAAAGATCATCCCTGTTTGTCCTGGGCAGCCAACACTATTCGGATGGCCTTGGGGTGTTTGGAGGATACTCCTAATCTATAGGGTTGTGGCCAATGGAAATGGCAGAATTCCCCTGGAGAGGGAAGCCACAGTCCTGAGGTGTGGCTCCAGGGGCCCCAGCTTGGATGGTGTGTGGGCCAGGACTGTGGGGACAGAAGTCTGAAAACACAAACTCAGCTTAAGTTTGGGGATGTATGTATGAAGGCTCGATCTACAGACCGTGAGAATTTTCCGGGCTATGAACAAAGGGCGAGTATGTGGCGCTTGCTCAGGCTTTTGTCTCTGGATTTTGTGTCAACGGTGGCCGTGGAATGTCGGGGTGTCCTCAAGGGCCATGGACAATTCTTTCTCTGGTGATTTGGCCTGATCCCAAGGGGTTGGGATCATTCTGTGGATGGGAAGAGTCCTTTCTGTATTTTTTTTTTACCTCAGGTGTCCCACCAAAGAGGTATTCCAGAGTAGAGCCCTGAGTAGGGGTGACTAGACATCTCGAACTCTGGTTGAGATTGGGGGACTAGGGGCCTGGCAAGCCCCGTATGTGGGCTGTTGTTGCAGTCACTAAGAGGCTTTACATGAGGATAGGGCTCACGCTGAGGGTCACAATGTGTGTTTGTGCAAATTGTGGCCCTCAGGGATAGGTGGGGCCTCATAGTCCATGCTGCCTTCTCCTACAATGAACTTTGGACAACATGCCAACCACTAGGTTTCTTGCCAAGGCGAAGGAGAAGTTCTGATTCTTGCATCACGTTCACTCCTGAGCAGTGAGTGGAGATAAGGTCTAGGTTCTGAAGGTGAAAACTGAGGTTGGGTAGAGATGATGGCCTAAAGCCATTGTGGGTGTGATATGCTCTGTGTACGGCCAGCTGTCTGGGTGTTGGACTGGAGGTCTGTCCTCAGGCTGTGTCAGACAGGGCTTTAGTGCACAGGCTAGACTGTATAATTGGGGTATGGTCGAGTGGCATGCAGGTTGTTACTCATTTGGCGTTTCTGGTTAGCCCTATAGGGCAACATTTTTCTTCTGGAGGGCAGGCAGAGTGCTGCATTGTGTCTCCAGAATTGCCAAACTGGAGGGGTGTGGCCAGGATTGTGAGGAAGGAAGTCTGAAAACACAAGCTAGCACGAGTTTTGGGGCCAAGAGCATGGCAGGCCCACTCTGCAGAGGCTGAATCGAGATCTCCTGCAGGTGAGGTCAGGGCGAGTATCAGATGTTGCCTCAAGCTGGAGTTTGTGTCCATGACGGCCCCTTCCTGAAGGGGGTGGGGGCGTCATGAGGCCAGGGAGGTTTCCCTACGCTGGGAGTTGTGAGCTGCTCCAAACTTCAAAGTTTCCTTCTTCAGGACAGTCGAGTACTATTGGATGGTTCCAGGATGCCCCATACAGAAAGACTCGAGAGCAGGGGCCTAAGCATGGATGCCGAGAAACGCCAACTCACCTTCCCATTGCCTGCTCGAGACAAGGCACGCTCAATCTGCGGGCTCTTGGCTGAGCTACCCAGAAGGCTGAGTTTAAATGGACTCTCCTGAGGATGAGTCATAATGTGGGTTGGTGGCCATGGAGACCTTGGAATGTGGCAGTAGCTAAGGGACTCTGCAGGATTCTCCAACGCGAAGGGCTTGACACAACTCCAACAAGGAAGCTTCCCATGTGGAGATGAGAGGTCTTCTGTCTGGTGCCTCAGGAAAGCCCCGTATGCTGGTCTTCGAACCCAGGCCTCTGAGGAGTGATACCTGGACACCAAAGCAAGAGTTCATAATAGGGCCTAGGGGCCTGTCTGGTTCAATCTTCTGTCTCTGCGGATATCTTTCTGTGTGTCTGCATGGAGGTAGTAGTTGCTCAGCTTGTGTCATAATGCCCCTATTTGTCCAGTGTGGCTTGCGGTAGTGGGATGTCCTTGGGGACCTTGAGGTTTCTACTATTTTGTGGAGTTGTGGCCAATGGAATGGGCTGTTTCTTAGGAGAGAGCAGGCACAGTTCTGTGGTGTGGCTCCAGAGACCCTAGCCTGGAGGCTGTGTGGGCCATGGCTGTGCAGACAGACATCCAAAAACCCTAACTCAGCTCAGGTTTGGGGCCGAAGTTACGGCAGGCCTGATCTACAGTCCATGAGGGGAGCTCCTCTGGATATGAAAGAAGGGTGAGAGGGAGGCAGTCGCTCAGGCTTTTGTCTCTGGATGTTTTGTCCACAATGGCCGTTTAATGTAGGAGTTGCCTCATGGGTGATAGAAGTCTCCCTCTCTGGTAGTTTGTCCAGCCCCCAAGAGTTTGGGGTCATTCTGTGGGAAGGGAAGTGTCCTGTTTTCTGCTTCATGTGTCCCCCCAGTAGAGGGATTCTAGAGCATAGCAGTGGGTACTGACAACTGGAATACTCGCCCTCTGGTTAAGCCTGGGGGCCTATGGATATGACAAGCCCCATATGCAGGATCTTGGTCCAGCCACTGAGAGGCGTTACTTTAATACGGGACTCACGCTGCAGGTCACAATGCATGTCTGTGCCCTAGGCGGCCCTCAAGCACTGGCGTGGCCTTTCGGACAATGCAGGTTTTCCCACATTGAACGTTGGACAACATGCCAACCACAAGGTTTCTGGCCATGGGGAAGGAGGAATTCTAATTTCTGCATCACGTTCACCCCTGGGCAGTGATTGGAGATAAGGTCTAGGTTCTGAAGCCTGAAAACTGAGGTTGGGAAGAGATGACGACCTACAGCCATAGCGGGTCCTATGTGTCCAGGTTGGGGCCAGCTGTCTGGGTGTCGTTTGGGATGTCTCGTCTCAGGCTGTGCCAGACAGGGCATTAGTATACAGGGTGGCCTGTATAATTGCTTTACAATCGAGTGGCATGCATTAGAAAATCATTTGGGGTTTCTTATTAGCAGCATAGGGCAAAGTTTTTCTTCTGGAGGGCAGGCAGAGTGCTGCATTGTGGCTTCGGAATTCCCAAACTGGAGGGCTTGTGGGCCAGGAGAGTGAGGACGGAAGTCTGAGAACACAAGCTAGGCTTAGGTTTCGGGGCAAGGACATGGCAGGCACACACTGCAGAGCTGAATTGAGATCTCATGCGTCTGAAGTCAGGTCGAGGATCAGACTTTGGCTCAGGTTTGAGTTTCTGTCCATGTTGGCCCCTTCAGGAAGGGGGGGCATTATGAGGCCATGGGAGTTTTCCCACTATTGGAGTTGTGAGATGCTCCAAACCGCAAGGATTCCTTCTGTGGGACAATTAAGATTTGTTGGATGGCTCCAGGATGTCTTATAAGGTATTTTTCCAGAACAGGGTTCTAAGTATGGATGCCTGGGCAGCCAGCCTCACATTCCAATTGTCTCCTAGCAACAAGAACCGTTTGATCTGCTGGCTTGGGGTAGCAACAGAGGAGGCTGAGTTGAAATGGACTTTCCTGAGGATGGTCTTAATGTTGGTTTGAGTCCATGGAGACCTTGGTATGGGGCAGTGGCACCAGGGCGCTGAAGGATTCTCCTAACCAGAGGTTATGACAATGCTCCAATGAGCAAGTTTTCCATGGGGAGACGAGATTTGTTCTTATTGGTGCCTCAGGAAACCACCATATGCTGGTATTGGAAACGAGGCCTCTGAGGAGAGATGCCTGGAAACCAAAGCAATGGATATGATTAGTGCCTAGGGACCTGTCCGGTTCAATATTCTTCTCTGGGGACATCTGTTGTCTGAGTGGAGGTAGTTGCTCAGCTGGTTTGAGATCACCCCTGTTTGTCCTGGGCGGCCTACACTATTGGGATTGCCTCGGTGACTTTGGAGGTTTTTCCTAATTTGCAAGGTTGTGGCCAATGGAATGGGAAGAATTCCCTTGAAAGGGAAGCACAGTCCTGAGGTGTGGCTCCAGGGACCCAAGTGTGGAGCGTGTGTGGTCCAGGGCTATTTGGACAAAAGTCTGAAAACACAAACTCCACTTAGGTTGGGGGATGTAGGTATGGCCGGCCCTATCTATAGACCGTGAGGAGAACTCTTCGGGATATGAACAAAGGGCGAATGTGAGGTGCTTGCTCATGCTTTTCTTTTTTTTTTCTGGAAATGTGTCACCGATTGCCATGGAATGTCGGGGTGTCGTCATGGGCCATCGATGAGGCTCCCTTTCTGGGGATTTGACCCGATCCCAAGAGTATGGGGTCATTCTGTCAGAGGGAGGAGGCCTTTCTGTTTTTTTTTGTTTATTTTTTTTTGTTTTTTGTTTTTGTTTTTTTATTTTTAACCTCAGGTGGACCACCAAAAGAGGAATTCCAGAGCAGAGACGTGGGTGGGGGCAACTGGACAACCAGACCTCTGGTTAACATTGGGACCTAAGAACATGGCAAGCCCCATATGTGGGCTCTTGGTCCAGACACTGAGAGGCCTTCCTTGAGGATAGGTCTCACACTGAGTTTCACAATGTGTTTTTGTGCCCAAGGAGCCCCTCAAGTCAGGGCATGGCCTAATGTACCATGCTGGTTTCTCCTACACTGAACGTTGCACAATATGGCAACCACAAGTTTTCTGGCCATGGGGAAGAAGGAGTTCTAATTTCTGCAACACTTTCACTCCTGGACTGTGATTGGATTTAAGGTCTAGGTTCTGAAGCCTGAAAACTGAGGTTGGGAAGAGATGAAGACCTAAGGCCATGGTGTGTCTGACGTGCTCAGTGTTCGGGAGCTGTTGAGTGTGGGTTGGGAGGTGCAGGCTCAGGCTGTGGCAGACAGGGAATTAATGCCCAGGCTAGACTGTATTTTTGGGGTGCAGTCGAGTTTCGTGCAGGATGGTACTCATTTGTGGTTACTGGGTAGCCCCAAAGGGCAACGTTTTTTTTCTGGAGGGAAGACACAGTGCCACATAGTGGCTCCAGAATTCCCAAACAGGAAGGCTTGTGGGCCAGGAGTGTGAGGATAAACTTCTGAGAACACAAGCCAGACTTAGATTTCAGGGTGAGGGGACGGCAGGCACCCTCTGCAGAGATGATTCGAGATCCCGTATACCTGAAGACAGAGCTAGGATCAGACGTTGGCTTAGGTCGGAGTTTCTGTCCATGACGGCCCCTTCATGAAGGGGAGGGTGTCACGAGCACATGGAGGTTTTCCCATGATGGGAATTGTGAGTTGCTCCAAACCGCAATGATTCCTTCTGTGGGACATTCGAGACCTGCTGGATGGCTCCAGGACATCCCATAAGGAAGTTATCCAGAGCAGGGTTCTAAGGTTGGATGCCTGAGCAGCCTGCCTCCCATTCCCGGTGTCTCATAGAGCCAAGGCAAGTTCGATCTGCTGGATCTAGGGGAGCACCGAGGCGGGTGTGTTGAAATGTGCGAGTTGAGGATGGGTCATAATGTGCATTTGTGTCCATGTAGACCTTGGAATGGGGTGCTTGATCCGGGGCCTTGAGGGATGTTCATAACCGGAGGTTTTGATGGAGCTCTAAAGAGTATGTTTCCTATGTAGAGAAGAGAATTGTTTTGATGAGTGCCTAAGGAATCTCCCATATGCTGGTATTGGAAACCAGGCCTCTGAGGAGAGATGACTGGAATCAAAAGCAATGGATCTGATTAGGTCCTAAGTGCCTGTCCAGTTCAATCTTATTCTATGGGTATATCTGTCTCTGGGTCTGAGTGGAGGTAGTTTCCTAACTTGTGAAAGATCATCCCTGTTTGTCCTGGGCAGCCAACACTATTCGGATGGCCTTGGGGTGTTTGGAGGATACTCCTAATCTATAGGGTTGTGGCCAATGGAAATGGCAGAATTCCCCTGGAGAGGGAAGCCACAGTCCTGAGGTGTGGCTCCAGGGGCCCCAGCTTGGATGGTGTGTGGGCCAGGACTGTGGGGACAGAAGTCTGAAAACACAAACTCAGCTTAAGTTTGGGGATGTATGTATGAAGGCTCGATCTACAGACCGTGAGAATTTTCCGGGCTATGAACAAAGGGCGAGTATGTGGCGCTTGCTCAGGCTTTTGTCTCTGGATTTTGTGTCAACGGTGGCCGTGGAATGTCGGGGTGTCCTCAAGGGCCATGGACAATTCTTTCTCTGGTGATTTGGCCTGATCCCAAGGGGTTGGGATCATTCTGTGGATGGGAAGAGTCCTTTCTGTATTTTTTTTTTACCTCAGGTGTCCCACCAAAGAGGTATTCCAGAGTAGAGCCCTGAGTAGGGGTGACTAGACATCTCGAACTCTGGTTGAGATTGGGGGACTAGGGGCCTGGCAAGCCCCGTATGTGGGCTGTTGTTGCAGTCACTAAGAGGCTTTACATGAGGATAGGGCTCACGCTGAGGGTCACAATGTGTGTTTGTGCAAATTGTGGCCCTCAGGGATAGGTGGGGCCTCATAGTCCATGCTGCCTTCTCCTACAATGAACTTTGGACAACATGCCAACCACTAGGTTTCTTGCCAAGGCGAAGGAGAAGTTCTGATTCTTGCATCACGTTCACTCCTGAGCAGTGAGTGGAGATAAGGTCTAGGTTCTGAAGGTGAAAACTGAGGTTGGGTAGAGATGATGGCCTAAAGCCATTGTGGGTGTGATATGCTCTGTGTACGGCCAGCTGTCTGGGTGTTGGACTGGAGGTCTGTCCTCAGGCTGTGTCAGACAGGGCTTTAGTGCACAGGCTAGACTGTATAATTGGGGTATGGTCGAGTGGCATGCAGGTTGTTACTCATTTGGCGTTTCTGGTTAGCCCTATAGGGCAACATTTTTCTTCTGGAGGGCAGGCAGAGTGCTGCATTGTGTCTCCAGAATTGCCAAACTGGAGGGGTGTGGCCAGGATTGTGAGGAAGGAAGTCTGAAAACACAAGCTAGCACGAGTTTTGGGGCCAAGAGCATGGCAGGCCCACTCTGCAGAGGCTGAATCGAGATCTCCTGCAGGTGAGGTCAGGGCGAGTATCAGATGTTGCCTCAAGCTGGAGTTTGTGTCCATGACGGCCCCTTCCTGAAGGGGGTGGGGGCGTCATGAGGCCAGGGAGGTTTCCCTACGCTGGGAGTTGTGAGCTGCTCCAAACTTCAAAGTTTCCTTCTTCAGGACAGTCGAGTACTATTGGATGGTTCCAGGATGCCCCATACAGAAAGACTCGAGAGCAGGGGCCTAAGCATGGATGCCGAGAAACGCCAACTCACCTTCCCATTGCCTGCTCGAGACAAGGCACGCTCAATCTGCGGGCTCTTGGCTGAGCTACCCAGAAGGCTGAGTTTAAATGGACTCTCCTGAGGATGAGTCATAATGTGGGTTGGTGGCCATGGAGACCTTGGAATGTGGCAGTAGCTAAGGGACTCTGCAGGATTCTCCAACGCGAAGGGCTTGACACAACTCCAACAAGGAAGCTTCCCATGTGGAGATGAGAGGTCTTCTGTCTGGTGCCTCAGGAAAGCCCCGTATGCTGGTCTTCGAACCCAGGCCTCTGAGGAGTGATACCTGGACACCAAAGCAAGAGTTCATAATAGGGCCTAGGGGCCTGTCTGGTTCAATCTTCTGTCTCTGCGGATATCTTTCTGTGTGTCTGCATGGAGGTAGTAGTTGCTCAGCTTGTGTCATAATGCCCCTATTTGTCCAGTGTGGCTTGCGGTAGTGGGATGTCCTTGGGGACCTTGAGGTTTCTACTATTTTGTGGAGTTGTGGCCAATGGAATGGGCTGTTTCTTAGGAGAGAGCAGGCACAGTTCTGTGGTGTGGCTCCAGAGACCCTAGCCTGGAGGCTGTGTGGGCCATGGCTGTGCAGACAGACATCCAAAAACCCTAACTCAGCTCAGGTTTGGGGCCGAAGTTACGGCAGGCCTGATCTACAGTCCATGAGGGGAGCTCCTCTGGATATGAAAGAAGGGTGAGAGGGAGGCAGTCGCTCAGGCTTTTGTCTCTGGATGTTTTGTCCACAATGGCCGTTTAATGTAGGAGTTGCCTCATGGGTGATAGAAGTCTCCCTCTCTGGTAGTTTGTCCAGCCCCCAAGAGTTTGGGGTCATTCTGTGGGAAGGGAAGTGTCCTGTTTTCTGCTTCATGTGTCCCCCCAGTAGAGGGATTCTAGAGCATAGCAGTGGGTACTGACAACTGGAATACTCGCCCTCTGGTTAAGCCTGGGGGCCTATGGATATGACAAGCCCCATATGCAGGATCTTGGTCCAGCCACTGAGAGGCGTTACTTTAATACGGGACTCACGCTGCAGGTCACAATGCATGTCTGTGCCCTAGGCGGCCCTCAAGCACTGGCGTGGCCTTTCGGACAATGCAGGTTTTCCCACATTGAACGTTGGACAACATGCCAACCACAAGGTTTCTGGCCATGGGGAAGGAGGAATTCTAATTTCTGCATCACGTTCACCCCTGGGCAGTGATTGGAGATAAGGTCTAGGTTCTGAAGCCTGAAAACTGAGGTTGGGAAGAGATGACGACCTACAGCCATAGCGGGTCCTATGTGTCCAGGTTGGGGCCAGCTGTCTGGGTGTCGTTTGGGATGTCTCGTCTCAGGCTGTGCCAGACAGGGCATTAGTATACAGGGTGGCCTGTATAATTGCTTTACAATCGAGTGGCATGCATTAGAAAATCATTTGGGGTTTCTTATTAGCAGCATAGGGCAAAGTTTTTCTTCTGGAGGGCAGGCAGAGTGCTGCATTGTGGCTTCGGAATTCCCAAACTGGAGGGCTTGTGGGCCAGGAGAGTGAGGACGGAAGTCTGAGAACACAAGCTAGGCTTAGGTTTCGGGGCAAGGACATGGCAGGCACACACTGCAGAGCTGAATTGAGATCTCATGCGTCTGAAGTCAGGTCGAGGATCAGACTTTGGCTCAGGTTTGAGTTTCTGTCCATGTTGGCCCCTTCAGGAAGGGGGGGCATTATGAGGCCATGGGAGTTTTCCCACTATTGGAGTTGTGAGATGCTCCAAACCGCAAGGATTCCTTCTGTGGGACAATTAAGATTTGTTGGATGGCTCCAGGATGTCTTATAAGGTATTTTTCCAGAACAGGGTTCTAAGTATGGATGCCTGGGCAGCCAGCCTCACATTCCAATTGTCTCCTAGCAACAAGAACCGTTTGATCTGCTGGCTTGGGGTAGCAACAGAGGAGGCTGAGTTGAAATGGACTTTCCTGAGGATGGTCTTAATGTTGGTTTGAGTCCATGGAGACCTTGGTATGGGGCAGTGGCACCAGGGCGCTGAAGGATTCTCCTAACCAGAGGTTATGACAATGCTCCAATGAGCAAGTTTTCCATGGGGAGACGAGATTTGTTCTTATTGGTGCCTCAGGAAACCACCATATGCTGGTATTGGAAACGAGGCCTCTGAGGAGAGATGCCTGGAAACCAAAGCAATGGATATGATTAGTGCCTAGGGACCTGTCCGGTTCAATATTCTTCTCTGGGGACATCTGTTGTCTGAGTGGAGGTAGTTGCTCAGCTGGTTTGAGATCACCCCTGTTTGTCCTGGGCGGCCTACACTATTGGGATGGCCTCGGTGACTTTGGAGGTTTTTCCTAATTTGCAAGGTTGTGGCCAATGGAATGGGAAGAATTCCCTTGAAAGGGAAGCACAGTCCTGAGGTGTGGCTCCAGGGACCCAAGTGTGGAGCGTGTGTGGTCCAGGGCTATTTGGACAAAAGTCTGAAAACACAAACTCCACTTAGGTTGGGGGATGTAGGTATGGCCGGCCCTATCTATAGACCGTGAGGAGAACTCTTCGGGATATGAACAAAGGGCGAATGTGAGGTGCTTGCTCATGCTTTTCTTTTTTTTTTCTGGAAATGTGTCACCGATTGCCATGGAATGTCGGGGTGTCGTCATGGGCCATCGATGAGGCTCCCTTTCTGGGGATTTGACCCGATCCCAAGAGTATGGGGTCATTCTGTCAGAGGGAGGAGGCCTTTCTGTTTTTTTTTGTTTATTTTTTTTTGTTTTTTGTTTTTGTTTTTTTATTTTTAACCTCAGGTGGACCACCAAAAGAGGAATTCCAGAGCAGAGACGTGGGTGGGGGCAACTGGACAACCAGACCTCTGGTTAACATTGGGACCTAAGAACATGGCAAGCCCCATATGTGGGCTCTTGGTCCAGACACTGAGAGGCCTTCCTTGAGGATAGGTCTCACACTGAGTTTCACAATGTGTTTTTGTGCCCAAGGAGCCCCTCAAGTCAGGGCATGGCCTAATGTACCATGCTGGTTTCTCCTACACTGAACGTTGCACAATATGGCAACCACAAGTTTTCTGGCCATGGGGAAGAAGGAGTTCTAATTTCTGCAACACTTTCATTCCTGGACTGTGATTGGATTTAAGGTCTAGGTTCTGAAGCCTGAAAACTGAGGTTGGGAAGAGATGAAGACCTAAGGCCATGGTGTGTCTGACGTGCTCAGTGTTCGGCCAGCTGTTGAGTGTGGGTTGGGAGGTGCAGGCTCAGGCTGTGGCAGACAGGGAATTAATGCCCAGGCTAGACTGTATTTTTGGGGTGCAGTCGAGTTTCGTGCAGGATGGTACTCATTTGTGGTTACTGGGTAGCCCCAAAGGGCAACGTTTTTTTTCTGGAGGGAAGACACAGTGCCACATAGTGGCTCCAGAATTCCCAAACAGGAAGGCTTGTGGGCCAGGAGTGTGAGGATAAACTTCTGAGAACACAAGCCAGACTTAGATTTCAGGGTGAGGGGACGGCAGGCACCCTCTGCAGAGATGATTCGAGATCCCGTATACCTGAAGACAGAGCTAGGATCAGACGTTGGCTTAGGTCGGAGTTTCTGTCCATGACGGCCCCTTCATGAAGGGGAGGGTGTCACGAGCACATGGAGGTTTTCCCATGATGGGAATTGTGAGTTGCTCCAAACCGCAATGATTCCTTCTGTGGGACAGTCGAGACCTGCTGGATGGCTCCAGGACATCCCATAAGGAAGTTATCCAGAGCAGGGTTCTAAGGTTGGATGCCTGAGCAGCCTGCCTCCCATTCCCGGTGTCTCATAGAGCCAAGGCAAGTTCGATCTGCTGGATCTAGGGGAGCACCGAGGCGGGTGTGTTGAAATGTGCGAGTTGAGGATGGGTCATAATGTGCATTTGTGTCCATGTAGACCTTGGAATGGGGTGCTTGATCCGGGGCCTTGAGGGATGTTCATAACCGGAGGTTTTGATGGAGCTCTAAAGAGTATGTTTCCTATGTAGAGAAGAGAATTGTTTTGATGAGTGCCTAAGGAATCTCCCATATGCTGGTATTGGAAACCAGGCCTCTGAGGAGAGATGACTGGAATCAAAAGCAATGGATCTGATTAGGTCCTAAGTGCCTGTCCAGTTCAATCTTATTCTATGGGTATATCTGTCTCTGGGTCTGAGTGGAGGTAGTTTCCTAACTTGTGAAAGATCATCCCTGTTTGTCCTGGGCAGCCAACACTATTCGGATGGCCTTGGGGTGTTTGGAGGATACTCCTAATCTATAGGGTTGTGGCCAATGGAAATGGCAGAATTCCCCTGGAGAGGGAAGCCACAGTCCTGAGGTGTGGCTCCAGGGGCCCCAGCTTGGATGGTGTGTGGGCCAGGACTGTGGGGACAGAAGTCTGAAAACACAAACTCAGCTTAAGTTTGGGGATGTATGTATGAAGGCTCGATCTACAGACCGTGAGAATTTTCCGGGCTATGAACAAAGGGCGAGTATGTGGCGCTTGCTCAGGCTTTTGTCTCTGGATTTTGTGTCAACGGTGGCCGTGGAATGTCGGGGTGTCCTCAAGGGCCATGGACAATTCTTTCTCTGGTGATTTGGCCTGATCCCAAGGGGTTGGGATCATTCTGTGGATGGGAAGAGTCCTTTCTGTATTTTTTTTTTACCTCAGGTGTCCCACCAAAGAGGGATTCCAGAGTAGAGCCCTGAGTAGGGGTGACTAGACATCTCGAACTCTGGTTGAGATTGGGGGACTAGGGGCCTGGCAAGCCCCGTATGTGGGCTGTTGTTGCAGTCACTAAGAGGCTTTACATGAGGATAGGGCTCACGCTGAGGGTCACAATGTGTGTTTGTGCAAATTGTGGCCCTCAGGGATAGGTGGGGCCTCATAGTCCATGCTGCCTTCTCCCACAATGAACATTGGACAACATGCCAACCACTAGGTTTCTTGCCAAGGCGAAGGAGAAGTTCTGATTCTTGCATCACGTTCACTCCTGAGCAGTGAGTGGAGATAAGGTCTAGGTTCTGAAGGTGAAAACTGAGGTTGGGTAGAGATGATGGCCTAAAGCCATTGTGGGTGTGATATGCTCTGTGTACGGCCAGCTGTCTGGGTGTTGGACTGGAGGTCTGCCCTCAGGCTGTGTCAGACAGGGCTTTAGTGCACAGGCTAGACTGTATAATTGGGGTATGGTCGAGTGGCATGCAGGTTGTTACTCATTTGGCGTTTCTGGTTAGCCCTATAGGGCAACATTTTTCTTCTGGAGGGCAGGCAGAGTGCTGCATTGTGTCTCCAGAATTGCCAAACTGGAGGGGTGTGGCCAGGATTGTGAGGAAGGAAGTCTGAAAACACAAGCTAGCACGAGTTTTGGGGCCAAGAGCATGGCAGGCCCACTCTGCAGAGGCTGAATCGAGATCTCCTGCAGGTGAGGTCAGGGCGAGTATCAGATGTTGCCTCAAGCTGGAGTTTGTGTCCATGACGGCCCCTTCCTGAAGGGGGTGGGGGCGTCATGAGGCCAGGGAGGTTTCCCTACGCTGGGAGTTGTGAGCTGCTCCAAACTTCAAAGTTTCCTTCTTCAGGACAGTCGAGTACTATTGGATGGTTCCAGGATGCCCCATACAGAAAGACTCGAGAGCAGGGGCCTAAGCATGGATGCCGAGAAACGCCAACTCACCTTCCCATTGCCTGGTCGAGACAAGGCACGCTCAATCTGCGGGCTCTTGGGTGAGCTACCCAGAAGGCTGAGTTTAAATGGACTCTCCTGAGGATGAGTCATAATGTGGGTTGGTGGCCATGGAGACCTTGGAATGTGGCAGTAGCTAAGGGACTCTGCAGGATTCTCCAACGCAAAGGGCTTGACACAACTCCAACAAGGAAGCTTCCCATGTGGAGATGAGAGGTCTTCTGTCTGGTGCCTCAGGAAAGCCCCGTATGCTGGTCTTTGAACCCAGGCCTCTGAGGAGTGATACCTGGACACCAAAGCAAGAGTTCATAATAGGGCCTAGGGGCCTGTCTGGTTCAATCTTCTGTCTCTGCGGATATCTTTCTGTGTGTCTGCATGGAGGTAGTAGTTGCTCAGCTTGTGTCATAATGCCCCTATTTGTCCAGTGCGGCTTGCGGTAGTGGGATGTCCTTGGGGACCTTGAGGTTTCTACTATTTTGTGGAGTTGTGGCCAATGGAATGGGCTGTTTCTTAGGAGAGAGCAGGCACAGTTCTGTGGTGTGGCTCCAGAGACCCTAGCCTGGAGGCTGTGTGGGCCATGGCTGTGCAGACAGACATCCAAAAACCCTAACTCAGCTCAGGTTTGGGGCCGAAGTTACGGCAGGCCTGATCTACAGTCCATGAGGGGAGCTCCTCTGGATATGAAAGAAGGGTGAGAGGGAGGCAGTCGCTCAGGCTTTTGTCTCTGGATGTTTTGTCCACAATGGCCGTTTAATGTAGGAGTTGCCTCATGGGTGATAGAAGTCTCCCCCTCTGTAGTTTGTCCAGCCCCCAAGAGTTTGTGGTCATTCTGTGGGAAGGGAAGTGTCCTGTTTTCTGCTTCATGTGTCCCCCCAGTAGAGGGATTCTAGAGCATAGCAGTGGGTACTGACAACTGGAATACTCGCCCTCTGGTTAAGCCTGGGGGCCTATGGATATGACAAGCCCCATATGCAGGATCTTGGTCCAGCCACTGAGAGGCGTTACTTTAATACGGGACTCACGCTGCAGGTCACAATGCATGTCTGTGCCCTAGGCGGCCCTCAAGCACTGGCGTGGCCTTTCGGACAATGCAGGTTTTCCCACATTGAACGTTGGAGAACATGCCAACCACAAGGTTTCTGGCCATGGGGAAGGAGGAATTCTAATTTATGCATCACGTTCACCCCTGGGCAGTGATTGGAGATAAGGTCTAGGTTCTGAAGCCTGAAAACTGAGGTTGGGAAGAGATGACGACCTACAGCCATAGCGGGTCCTATGTGTCCAGGTTGGGGCCAGCTGTCTGGGTGTCGTTTGGGATGTCTTGTCTCAGGCTGTGCCAGACAGGGCATTAGTATACAGGGTGGGCTGTATAATTGCTTTACAATCGAGTGGCATGCATTAGAAAATCATTTGGGGTTTCTTATTAGCAGCATAGGGCAAAGTTTTTCTTCTGGAGGGCAGGCAGAGTGCTGCATTGTGGCTTCGGAATTCCCTAACTGGAGGGCTTGTGGGCCAGGAGAGTGAGGACGGAAGTCTGAGAACACAAGCTAGGCTTAGGTTTCGGGGCAAGGACATGGCAGGCACACACTGCAGAGCTGAATTGAGATCTCATGCGTCTGAAGTCAGGTCGAGGATCAGACTTTGGCTCAGGTTTGAGTTTCTGTCCATGTTGGCCCCTTCAGGAAGGGGGGGCATTATGAGGCCATGGGAGTTTTCCCACTATTGGAGTTGTGAGATGCTCCAAACCGCAAGGATTCCTTCTTTGGGACAATTAAGATTTGTTGGATGGCTCCAGGATGTCTTATAAGGTATTTTTCCAGAACAGGGTTCTAAGTATGGATGCCTGGGCAGCCAGCCTCACATTCCAATTGTCTCCTAGCAACAAGAACCGTTTGATCTGCTGGCTTGGGGTAGCAACAGAGGAGGCTGAGTTGAAATGGACTTTCCTGAGGATGGTCTTAATGTTGGTTTGAGTCCATGGAGACCTTGGTATGGGGCAGTGGCACCAGGGCGCTGAAGGATTCTCCTAACCAGAGGTTATGACAAAGCTCCAATGAGCAAGTTTTCCATGGGGAGACGAGATTTGTTCTTATTGGTGCCTCAGGAAACCACCATATGCTGGTATTGGAAACGAGGCCTCTGAGGAGAGATGCCTGGAAACCAAAGCAATGGATATGATTAGTGCCTAGGGACCTGTCCGGTTCAATATTCTTCTCTGGGGACATCTGTTGTCTGAGTGGAAGTAGTTGCTCAGCTGGTTTGAGATCACCCCTGTTTGTCCTGGAAGGCCTACACTATTGGGATGGCCTCGGTGATTTTGGAGGTTTTTCCTAATTTGCAAGGTTGTGGCCAATGGAATGGGAAGAATTCCCTTGAAAGGGAAGCACAGTCCTGAGGTGTGGCTCCAGGGACCCAAGTGTGGAGTGTGTGTGGTCCAGGGCTATTTGGACAAAAGTCTGAAAACACAAACTCCACTTAGGTTGGGGGATGTAGGTATGGCCGGCCCTATCTATAGACCGTGAGGAGAACTCTTCGGGATATGAACAAAGGGCGAATGTGAGGTGCTTGCTCATGCTTTCTTTTTTTTTTCTGGAAATGTGTCACCGATTGCCATGGAATGTCTGGGTGTCCTCATGGGCCACCGATGAGGCTCCCTTTCTGGGGATTTGACCCGATCCCAAGAGTTTGGGGTCATTCTGTCAGAAGGGAGGAGGCCTTTCTGTTTTTTTTGTTTATTTTTTTTTTTTTTTTTTTTTTTTTTTTTTTTACCTCAGGTGGACCACCAAAAGAGGAATTCCAGAGCAGAGACGTGGGTGGGGCAACTGGACAACCAGACCTCTGGTTAACATTGGGACCTAAGAACATGGCAAGCCCCATATGTGGGCTCTTGGTCCAGACACTGAGAGGCCTTCCTTGAGGATAGGTCTCACACTGAGTTTCACAATGTGTTTTTGTGCCCAAGGAGCCCCTCAAGTCAGGGCGTGGCCTAATGTACCATGCTGGTTTCTCCTACACTGAACGTTGCACAATATGGCAACCACAAGTTTTCTGGCCATGGGGAAGAAGGAGTTCTAATTTCTGCAACACTTTCACTCCTGGACTGTGATTGGATTTAAGGTCTAGGTTCTGAAGCCTGAAAACTGAGGTTGGGAAGAGATGAAGACCTAAGGCCATGGTGTGTCTGACGTGCTCAGTGTTCGGCCAGCTGTTGAGTGTGGGTTGGGAGGTGCAGGCTCAGGCTGTGGCAGACAGGGAATTAATGCCCAGGCTAGACTGTATTTTTGGGGTGCAGTCGAGTTTCGTGCAGGATGGTACTCATTTGTGGTTACTGGGTAGCCCCAAAGGGCAACGTTTTTCTTCTGGAGGGAAGACACAGTGCCACATAGTGGCTCCAGAATTCCCAAACAGGAAGGCTTGTGGGCCAGGAGTGTGAGGAAAAACTTCTGAGAACACAAGCCAGACTTAGATTTCAGGGTGAGGGGACGGCAGGCACCCTCTGCAGAGATGATTCGAGATCCCGTATACCTGAAGACAGAGCTAGGATCAGACGTTGGCTTACGTCGGAGTTTCTGTCCATGACGGCCCCTTCATGAAGGGGAGGGTGTCACGAGCACATGGAGGTTTTCCCACGATGGGAATTGTGAGATGCTCCAAACCGCAATGATTCCTTCTGTGGGACAGTCGAGACCTGCTGGATGGCTCCAGGACATCCCAAAAGGAAGTTATTCAGAGCAGGGTTCTAAGGATGGATGCCTGGGCAGCCTGCCTCCCATTCCCGGTGTCTCATAGAGCCAAGGCAAGTTCGATCTGCTGGATCTAGGGGAGCAACCGAGGCGGGTGTGTTGAAATGGGCGAGTTGAGGATGGGTCATAATGTGCATTTGTGTCCATGTAGACCTTGGAATGGGGTGCTTGATCCGGGGCCTTGAGGGATGTTCATAACCGGAGGTTTTGATGGAGCTCTAAAGAGTATGTTTCCTATGTAGAGAAGAGAATTGTTTTGATGAGTGCCTAAGGAATCTCCCATATGATGGTATTAGAAACCAGGCCTCTGAGAAGAGATGACTGGAATCAAAAGCAATGGATCTGATTAGGGCCTAAGTGCCTGTCCAGTTCATTCTTATTCTATGGGTATATCTGTCTCTTCGTCTGAGTGGAGGTAGTTTCGTAACTTGTGAAAGATCATCCCTGTTTGTCCTGGGCAGCCAACACTATTCGGATGGCCTCGGGTAGTTTGGAGGATACTCCTAATCTATAGGGTTTTGGCCAATGGAAATGGCAGAATTCCCCTGGAGAGGGAAGCCACAGTCCTGAGGTGTGGCTCCAGGGGCCCCAGCTTGGATGGTGTGTGGGCCAGGACTGTGGGGACAGAAGTCTGAAAACACAAACTCAGCTTAGGTTTGGGGATGTATTTAATGAAGGCTCGATCTACAGACCGTGAGAATTTTCCGGGCTATGAACAAAGGGCGAGTATGTGGCGCTTGCTCAGGCTTTTGTCTCTGGATTTTGTGTCAACGGTGGCCGTGGAATGTCGGGGTGTCCTCAAGGACCATGGACAATTCTTTCTCTGGTGATTGGGCCTGATCCCAAGGGGTTGGGATCATTCTGTGGATGGGAAGAGTCCTTTCTGTATTTTTTTTTACCTCAGGTGTCCCACCAAAGAGGGTTTCCAGAGTAGAGCCCTGAGTAGGGGTGACTAGACATCTCGAACTCTGGTTGAGATTGGGGGACTAGGGGCTTGGCAAGCCCCATATGTGGGCTGTTGTTCCAGTCACTAAGAGGCTTTACATGAGGATAGGGCTCACGCTGAGGGTCACAATGTGTGTTTGTGCAAATTGTGGCCCTCAGGGATAGGTGGGGCCTCATAGTCCATGCTGCTTTCTCCTACAATGAACATTGGACAACATGCCAACCACTAGGTTTCTTGCCAAGGCGAAGGAGAAGTTCTGATTCTTGCATCACGTTCACTCCTGAGCAGTGAGTGGAGATAAGGTCTAGGTTCTGAAGGTGAAAACTGAGGTTGGGTAGAGATGATGGCCTAAAGCCATTGTGGGTGTGATATGCTCTGTGTACGGCCAGCTGTCTGGGTGTTGGACTGGAGGTCTGCCCTCAGGCTGTGTCAGACAGGGCTTTAGTGCACAGGCTAGAGTGTATAATTGGGGTATGGTCGAGTGGCATGCAGGTTGTTACTCATTTGGCGTTTCTGGTTAGCCCTATAGGGCAACATTTTTCTTCTGGAGGGCAGGCAGAGTGCTGCATTGTGTCTCCAGAATTGCCAAACTGGAGGGGTGTGGCCAGGATTGTGAGAAAGGAAGTCTGAAAGCACAAGCTAGCACGAGTTTTGGGGCCAAGAGCATGGCAGGCCCACTCTGCAGAGGCTGAATCGAGATCTCCTGCAGGTGAGGTCAGGGCGAGTATCAGATGTTGCCTCAAGCTGGAGTTTGTGTCCATGACGGCCCCTTCCTGAAGGGGGTGGGGGCGTCATGAGGCCAGGGAGGTTTCCCTACGCTGGGAGTTGTGAGCTGCTCCAAACTTCAAAGTTTCCTTCTTCAGGACAGTCGAGTACTATTGGATGGTTCCAGGATGCCCCATACAGAAAGACTCGAGAGCAGGGGCCTAAGCATGGATGCCGAGAAACGCCAACTCACCTTCCCATTGCCTGGTCGAGACAAGGCACGCTCAATCTTCGGGCTCTTGGGTGAGCTACCCAGAAGGCTGAGTTTAAATGGACTCTCCTGAGGATGAGTCATAATGTGGGTCGGTGGCCATGGAGACCTTGGAATGTGGCAGTAGCTAAGGGACTCTGCAGGATTCTCCAACGCGAAGGGCTTGACACAACTCCAACAAGGAAGCTTCCCATGTGGAGATGAGAGGTCTTCTGTCTGGTGCCTCAGGAAAGCCCCGTATGCTGGTCTTTGAACCCAGGCCTCTGAGGAGTGATACCTGGACACCAAAGCAAGAGTTCATAATAGGGCCTAGGGGCCTGTCTGGTTCAATCTTCTGTCTCTGCGGATATCTTTCTGTGTGTCTGCATGGAGGTAGTAGTTGACAGCTTGTGTCATAATGCCCCTATTTGTCCAGTGCGGCTTGCGGTAGTGGGATGTCCTTGGGGACCTTGAGGTTTCTACTATTTTGTGGAGTTGTGGCCAATGGAATGGGCAGTTTCTTAGGAGAGAGCAGGCACAGTTCTGTGGTGTGGCTCCAGAGACCCCAGCCTGGAGGCTGTGTGGGCCATGGCTGTGCAGACAGACATCCAAAAACCCTAACTCAGCTCAGGTTTGGGGCCGAGGTTACGGCAGGCCTGATCTACAGTCCATGAGGGGAGCTCCTCTGGATATGAAAGAAGGGTGAGAGGGAGGCAGTCGCTCAGGCTTTTGTCTCTGGATGTTTTGTCCACAATGGCCGTTTAATGTAGGAGTTGCCTCATGGGTCCTACTCCCTCTCTGGTAGTTTGTCGAGCCCCCAAGAGTTTGGGGTCATTCTGTGGGAAGGGAAGTGTCCTGTTTTCTGCTTCATGTGTCCCCCCAGTAGAGGGATTCTAGAGCATAGCAGTGGGTACTGACAACTGGAATACTCGCCCTCTGGTTAAGCCTGGGGGCCTATGGATATGACAAGCCCCATATGCAGGATCTTGGTCCAGCCACTGAGAGGCGTTACTTTAATACGGGACTCACGCTGCTGGTCACAATGCATGTCTGTGCCCTAGGCGGCCCTCAAGCACTGGCGTGGCCTTTCGGACAATGCAGGTTTTCCCACATTGAACGTTGGACAACATGCCAACGAAAGGGTTTCTGGCCATGGGGAAGGAGGAATTCTAATTTCTGCATCACGTTCACCCCTGGGCAGTGAATGGAGATAAGGTCTAGGTTCTGAAGCCTGAAAACTGAGGTTGGGAAGAGATGACGACCTACAGCCATAGCGGGTCCTATGTGTCCAGGTTGGGGCCAGCTGTCTGGGTGTCGTTTGGGATGTCTTGTCTCAGGCTGTGCCAGACAGGGCATTAGTATACAGGGTGGGCTGTATAATTGCTTTACAATCGAGTGGCATGCATTAGAAAATCATTTGGGGTTTCTTATTAGCAGCATAGGGCAAAGTTTTTCTTCTGGAGGGCAGGCAGAGTGCTGCATTGTGGCTTCGGAATTCCCAAACTGGAGGGCTTGTGGGCCAGGAGAGTGAGGACGGAAGTCTGAGAACACAAGCTAGGCTTAGGTTTCGGGGCAAGGACATGGCAGGCACACTCTGCAGAGCTGAATTGAGATCTCATGCGTCTGAAGACAGGTCGAGGATCAGACTTTGGCTCAGGTTTAAGTTTCTGTCCATGTTGGCCCCTTCAGGAAGGGGGGACATTATGAGGCCATGGGGCTTTTCCCACTATTGGAGTTGTGAGATGCTCCAAACCGCAAGGATTCCTTCTGTGGGACAATTAAGATTTGTTGGATGGCTCCAGGATGTCTTATAAGGTATTTTTCCAGAACAGGGTTCTAAGTATGGATGCCTGGGCAGCCAGCCTCACATTCCAATTGTCTCCTAGCAACAAGAACCGTTTGATCTGCTGGCTTGGGGTAGCAACAGAGGAGGCTGAGTTGAAATGGACTTTCCTGAGGATGGTCTTAATGTTGGTTTGAGTCCATGGAGACCTTGGTATGGGGCAGTGGCACCAGGGCCCTGAAGGATTCTCCTAACCAGAGGTTATGACAATGCTCCAATGAGCAAGTTTTCCATGGGGAGACGAGATTTGTTCTTATTGGTGCCTCAGGAAACCACCATATGCTGGTATTGGAAACGAGGCCTCTGAGGAGAGATGCCTGGAAACCAAAGCAATGGATATGATTAGTGCCTAGGGACCTGTCCGGTTCAATATTCTTCTCTGGGGACATCTGTTGTCTGAGTGGAGGTAGTTGCTCAGCTGGTTTGAGATCACCCCTGTTTGTCCTGGGCGGCCTACACTATTGGGATGGCCTCGGTGACTTTGGAGGTTTTTCCTAATTTGCAAGGTTGTGGCCAATGGAATGGGAAGAATTCCCTTGAAAGGGAAGCACAGTCCTGAGGTGTGGCTCCAGGGACCCAAGTGTGGAGCGTGTGTGGTCCAGGGCTATTTGGACAAAAGTCTGAAAACACAAACTCCACTTAGGTTGGGGGATGTAGGTATGGCCGGCCCTATCTATAGACCGTGAGGAGAACTCTTCGGGATATGAACAAAGGGCGAATGTGAGGTGCTTGCTCATGCTTTTTTTTTTTTTTTTCTGGAAATGTGTCACCGATTGCCATGGAATGTCGGGGTGTCCTCATGGGCCATCGATGAGGCTCCCTTTCTGGGGATTTGACCCGATCCCAAGAGTTTGGGGTCATTCTGTCAGAAGGGAGGAGGCCTTTCTGTTTTTTTTGTTTATTTATTTTTTTGTTTTTTGTTTTTGTTTTTTTTTTTAACCTCAGGTGGACCACCAAAAGAGGAATTCCAGAGCAGAGACGTGGGTGGGGGCAACTGGACAACCAGACCTTTGGTTAACATTGGGACCTAAGAACATGGCAAGCCCCATATGTGGGCTCTTGGTCCAGACACTGAGAGGCCTTCCTTGAGGATAGGTCTCCCACTGAGTTTCACAATGTGTTTTTGTGCCCAAGGAGCCCCTCAAGGCAGGGCATGGCCTAATGTACCATGCTGGTTTCTCCTACACTGAACGTTGCACAATATGGCAACCACAAGTTTTCTGGCCATGGGGAAGAAGGAGTTCTAATTTCTGCAACACTTTCACTCCTGGACTGTGATTGGATTTAAGGTCTAGGTTCTGAAGCCTGAAAACTGAGGTTGGGAAGAGATGAAGACCTAAGGCCATGGTGTGTCTGACGTGCTCAGTGTTCGGCCAGCTGTTGAGTGTGGGTTGGGAGGTGCAGGCTCAGGCTGTGGCAGACAGGGAATTAATGCCCAGGCTAGACTGTATTTTTGGGGTGCAGTCGAGTTTCGTGCAGGATGGTACTCATTTGTGGTTACTGGGTATCCCCAAAGGGCAACGTTTTTTTTCTGGAGGGAAGACACAGTGCCACATAGTGGCTCCAGAATTCCCAAACAGGAAGGCTTGTGGGCCAGGAGTGTGAGGAAAAACTTCTGAGAACACAAGCCAGACTTAGATTTCAGGGTGAGGGGACGGCAGGCACCCTCTGCAGAGATGATTCGAGATCCCGTATACCTGAAGACAGAGCTAGGATCAGACGTTGGCTTAGGTCGGAGTTTCTGTCCATGACGGCCCCTTCATGAAGGGGAGGGTGTCACGAGCACATGGAGGTTTTCCCACGATGGGAATTGTGAGATGCTCCAAACCGCAATGATTCCTTCTGTGGGACAGTCGAGACCTGCTGGATGGCTCCAGGACATCCCATAAGGAAGTTATCCAGAGCAGGGTTCTAAGGATGGATGCCTGGGCAGCCTGCCTTCCATTCCCGGTGTCTCATAGAGCCAAGGCAAGTTCGATCTGCTGGATCTAGGGGAGCAACCGAGGCGGGTGTGTTGAAATGGGCGAGTTGAGGATGGGTCATAATGTGCATTTGTGTCCATGTAGACCTTGGAATGGGGTGCTTGATCCGGGGCCTTGAGGGATGTTCATAACCGGAGGTTTTGATGGAGCTCTAAAGAGTATGTTTCCTATGTAGAGAAGAGAATTGTTTTGATGAGTGCCTAAGGAATCTCCCATATGCTGTTATTGGAAACCAGGCCTCTGAGGAGAGATGACTGGAATCAAAAGCAATGGATCTGATTAGGGCCTAAGTGCCTGTCCAGTTCAATCTTATTCTATGGGTATATCTGTCTCTGGGTCTGAGTGGAGGTAGTTTCCTAACTTGTGAAAGATCATCCCTGTTTGTCCTGGGCAGCCAACACTATTCAGATGGCCTCGGGGAGTTTGGAGGATACTCCTAATCTATAGGGTTGTGGCCAATGGAAATGGCAGAATTCCCCTGGAGAGGGAAGCCACAGTCCTGAGGTGTGGCTCGAGGGTCCCCAGCTTGGATGGTGTGTGGGCCAGGACTGTGGGGACAGATGTCTGAAAACACAAACTCAGCTGAGGTTTGGGGATGTATGTATGAAGGCTCGATCTACAGACCGTGAGAATTTTCCGGGCTATGAACAAAGGGCGAGTATGTGGCGCTTGCTCAGGCTTTTGTCTCTGGATTTTGTGTCAACGGTGGCCGTGGAATGTCGGGGTGTCCTCAAGGGCCATGGACAATTCTTTCTCTGGTGATTGGGCCTGATCCCAAGGGGTTGGGATCATTCTGTGGATGGGAAGAGTCCTTTCTGTATTTTTTTTTACCTCAGGTGTCCCACCAAAGAGGGATTCCAGAGTAGAGCCCTGAGTAGGGGTGACTAGACATCTCGAACTCTGGTTGAGATTGGGGGACTAGGGGCTTGGCAAGCCCCATATGTGGGCTGTTGTTGCAGTCACTAAGAGGCTTTACATGAGGATAGGGCTCACGCTGAGGGTCACAATGTGTGTTTGTGCAAATTGTGGCCCTCAGGGATAGGTGGGGCCTCATAGTCCATGCTGCCTTCTCCTACAATGAACATTGGACAACATGCCAACCACTAGGTTTCTTGCCAAGGCGAAGGAGAAGTTCTGATCTTGCATCACGTTCACTCCTGAGCAGTGAGTGGAGATAAGGTCTAGGTTCTGAAGGTGAAAACTGAGGTTGGGTAGAGATGATGGCCTAAAGCCATTGTGGGTGTGATATGCTCTGTGTACGGCCAGCTGTCTGGGTGTTGGACTGGAGGTCTGCCCTCAGGCTGTGTCAGACAGGGCTTTAGTGCACAGGCTAGACTGTATAATTGGGGTATGGTCGAGTGGCATGCAGGTTGTTACTCATTTGGCGTTTCTGGTTAGCCCTATAGGGCAACATTTTTCTTCTGGAGGGCAGGCAGAGTGCTGCATTGTGTCTCCAGAATTGCCAAACTGGAGGGGTGTGGCCAGGATTGTGAGGAAGGAAGTCTGAAAACACAAGCTAGCATGAGTTTTGGGGCCAAGAGCATGGCAGGCCCACTCTGCAGAGGCTGAATCGAGATCTCCTGCAGGTGAGGTCAGGGCGAGTATCAGATGTTGCCTCAAGCTGGAGTTTGTGTCCATGACGGCCCCTTCCTGAAGGGGGTGGGGGCGTCATGAGGCCAGGGAGGTTTCCCTACGCTGGGAGTTGTGAGCTGCTCCAAACTTCAAAGTTTCCTTCAAAGTTTCCTTCTTCAGGACAGTCGAGTACTATTGGATGGTTCCAGGATGCCCCATACAGAAAGACTCGAGAGCAGGGGCCTAAGCATGGATGCCGAGAAACGCCAACTCACCTTCCCATTGCCTGGTCGAGACAAGGCACGCTCAATCTTCGGGCTCTTGGGTGAGCTACCCAGAAGGCTGAGTTTAAATGGACTCTCCTGAGGATGAGTCATAATGTGGGTTGGTGGCCAAGGAGACCTTGGAATGTGGCAGTAGCTAAGGGACTCTGCAGGATTCTCCAAAGCGAAGGGCTTGACACAACTCCAACAAGGAAGCTTCCCATGTGGAGATGAAAGGTCTTCTGTCTGGTGCCTCAGGAAAGCCCCGTATGCTGGTCTTCGAACCCAGGCCTCTGAGGAGTGATACCTGGACACCAAAGCAAGAGTTCATAATAGGGCCTAGGGGCCTGTCTGGTTCAATCTTCTGTCTCTGCGGATATCTTTCTGTGTGTCTGAATGGAGGTAGTAGTTGCTCAGCTTGTGTCATAATGCCCCTATTTGTCCAGTGCGGCTTGCGGTAGTGGGATGTCCTTGGGGACCTTGAGGTTTCTACTATTTTGTGGAGTTGTGGCCAATGGAATGGGCAGTTTCTTAGGAGAGAGCAGGCAGAGTTCTGTGGTGTGGCTCCAGAGACCCCAGCCTGGAGGCTGTGTGGGCCATGGCTGTGCAGACAGACATCCAAAAACCCTAACTCAGCTCAGGTTTGGGGCCGAGGTTACGGCAGGCCTGATCTACAGTCCATGAGGGGAGCTCCTCTGGATATGAAAGAAGGGTGAGAGGGAGGCAGTCGCTCAGGCTTTTGTCTCTGGATGTTTTGTCCACAATGGCCGTTTAATGTAGGAGTTACCTCATGGGTCGTAGATGTCTCCCTCTCTGGTAGTTTATCCAGCCCCCAAGAGTTTGGGTTCATTCTGTGGGAAGGGAAGTGTCCTGTTTTCTGCTTCATGTGTCCCCCCAGTAGAGGGATTCTAGAGCATAGCAGTGGGTACTGACAACTGGAATACTCGCCCTCTGGTTAAGCCTGGGGGCCTATGGATATGACAAGCCCCATATGCAGGATCTTGGTCCAGCCACTGAGAGGCGTTACTTTAATACGGGACTCACGCTGCAGGTCACAATGCATGTCTGTGCCCTAGGCGGCCCTCAAGCACTGGCGTGGCCTTTCGGACAATGCAGGTTTTCCCACATTGAACGTTGGAGAACATGCCAACCACAAGTTTTCTGGCCATGGGGAAGGAGGAATTCTAATTTCTGCATCACGTTCACCCCTGGGCAGTGATTGGAGATAAGGTCTAGGTTCTGAAGCCTGAAAACTGAGGTTGGGAAGAGATGACGACCTACAGCCATAGCGGGTCCTATGTGTCCAGGTTGGGGCCAGCTGTCTGGGTGTCGTTTGGGATGTCTTGTCTCAGGCTGTGCCAGACAGGGCATTAGTATACAGGGTGGGCTGTATAATTGCTTTACAATCGAGTGGCATGCATTAGAAAATCATTTGGGGTTTCTTATTAGCAGCATAGGGCAAAGTTTTTCTTCTGGAGGGCAGGCAGAGTGCTGCATTGTGGCTTCGGAATTCCCAAACTGGAGGGCTTGTGGGCCAGGAGAGTGAGGACGGAAGTCTGAGAACACAAGCTAGGCTTAGGTTTCGGGGCAAGGACATGGCAGGCACACTCTGCAGAGCTGAATTGAGATCTCATGCGTCTGAAGTCAGGTCGAGGATCAGACTTTGGCTCAGGTTTGAGTTTCTGTCCATGTTGGCCCCTTCAGGAAGGGGGGGCATTATGAAGCCATGGGGGTTTTCCCACTATTGGATTTGTGAGATGCTCCAAACCGCAAGGATTCCTTCTGTGGGACAATTAAGATTTGTTGGATGGCTCCAGGATGTCTTATAAGGTATTTTTCCAGAACAGGGTTCTAAGTATGGATGCCTGGGCAGCCAGACTCACATTCCAATTGTCTCCTAGCAACAAGAAACGTTTGGTCTGCTGGCTTGGGGTAGCAACAGAGGAGGCTGAGTTGAAATGGACTTTCCTGAGGATGGTCTTAATGTTGGTTTGAGTCCATGGAGACCTTGGTATGGGGCAGTGGCACCAGGGCCCTGAAGGATTCTCCTAACCAGAGGTTATGACAAAGCTCCAATGAGCAAGTTTTCCATGGGGAGACGAGATTTGTTCTTATTGGTGCCTCAGGAAACCACCATATGCTGGTATTGGAAACGAGGCCTCTGAGGAGAGATGCCTGGAAACCAAAGCAATGGATCTGAATAGGGCCTAGGGACCTGTCCGGTTCAATATTCTTCTCTGGGGACATCTGTTGTCTGAGTGGAGGTAGTTGCTCAGCTGGTTTGAGATCACCCCTGTTTGTCCTGGGCGGCCTACACTATTGGGATGGCCTCGGTGACTTTGGAGGTTTTTCCTAATTTGCAAGGTTGTGGCCAATGGAATGGGAAGAATTCCCTTGAAAGGGAAGCACAGTCCTGAGGTGTGGCTCCAGGGACCCAAGTGTGGAGCGTGTGTGGTCCAGGGCTATTTGGACAAAAGTCTGAAAACACAAACTCCACTTAGGTTGGGGGATGTATGTATGGCCGGCCCTATCTATAGACCGTGAGGAGAACTCTTCGGGATATGAACAAAGGGCGAATGTGAGGTGCTTGCTCATGCTTTTCTTTTTTTTTTCTGGAAATGTGTCACCGATTGCCATGGAATGTCGGGGTGTCCTCATGGGCCATCGATGAGGCTCTCTTTCGGGGATTTGACCCGATCCCAAGAGTTTTGGGTCATTCTTCGGAAGGGAGGAGGCCTTTCTGGTTTTTTTTTTTTTTTTTCCTCAGGTGGACCACCAAAAGAGGGATTCCAGAGCAGAGTCCTGGGGAGGGGCGACTGGACAACCAGACCTCTGGTTAACATTGGGACCTAAGAACATGGCAAGCCCCATATGTGGGCTCTTGGTCCAGACACTGAGAGGACTTCCTTGAGGATAGGTCTCACGCTGAGTTTCACAATGTGTTTTTGTGTCCAAGGAGCCCCTCAAGTCAGGGCCTGGCCTAATGTACCATGCTGGTTTCTCCTACACTGAACGTTGCACAATATGGCAACCACAAGTTTTCTGGCCATGGGGAAGAAGGAGTTCTAATTTCTGCAACACTTTCACTCCTGGACTGTGATTGGATTTAAGGTCTAGGTTCTGAAGCCTGAAAACTGAGGTTGGGAAGAGATGAAGACCTAAGGCCATGGTGTGTCTGATGTGCTCAGTGTTCGGCCAGCTGTTGAGTGTGGGTTGGGAGGTGCAGGCTCAGGCTGTGGCAGACAGGGAATTAATGCCCAGGCTAGACTGTATCATTGGGGTGCAGTCGAGTTTCGTGCAGGATGGTACTCATTTGTGGTTACTGGGTAGCCCCAAAGGGCAACATTTTTCTTCTGGAGGGAAGACACAGTGCCACATAGTGGCTCCAGAATTCCCAAACAGGAAGGCTTGTGGGCCAGGAGTGTGAGGAAAAACTTCTGAGAACACAAGCCAGACTTAGATTTCAGGGTGAGGGGACGGCAGGCACCCTCTGCAGAGATGATTCGAGATCCCGTATACCTGAAGACAGAGCTAGGATCAGACGTTGGCTTAGGTCGGAGTTTCTGTCCATGACGGCCCCTTCATGAAGGGGAGGGTGTCACGAGCACATGGAGGTTTTCCCACGATGGGAATTGTGAGATGCTCCAAATCGCAATGATTCCTTCTGTGGGACAGTCGAGACCTGTTGGATGGCTCCAGGGCATCCCATAAGGAAGTTATCCAGAGCAGGGTTCTAAGGATGGATGCCTGGGCAGCCTGCCTCCCATTCCCGGTGTCTCATAGAGCCAAGGCAAGTTAGATCTGCTGGATCTAGGGGAGCAACCGAGGCGGGTGTGTTGAAATGGGCGAGTTGAGGATGGGTCATAATGTGCATTTGTGTCCATGTAGACCTTGGAATGGGGTGCTTGATCCGGGGCCTTGAGGGATGTTCATAACCGGAGGTTTTGATGGAGCTCTAAAGAGTATGTTTCCTATGTAGAGAAGAGAATTGTTTTGATGAGTGCCTAAGGAATCTCCCATATGCTGTTATTGGAAACCAGGCCTCTGAGGAGAGATGAGTGGAAACAAAAGCAATGGATATGATTAGGGCCTAGGTGCCTGTCCGGTTCAATATCTTTCCTGGGGATACGTGTCTAGGTTCTGAGGTGAGGTAGTTGCTCGGATTGTGTCAGATCGCCCCTGTTTGTCCTGGGCGGCCTATAATATTGGAATGGCCTCGGGACTTTGGAGTTTCTCCTAATCTATAGGGTTGTGGCCAATGGAATTGGCAGAAATCCCCTGGAGAGGGCAGGCAATGTTCTGAGTTTGGCTCTAGGGGCCCAACCTTGAGGGTGTGTGGGCCAGGCCTGTGGGGACAAAAATCTGAAAACACAAACTCCGCTTAGGATTGGGGACATAGTTATGGCACGCCCAATCTACAGACAGGATATGAAAAAGTGTGAGCTTGAGGTGCTTGCTCAGGTTTGTCTCTGGATTTGTGTCAACAATGTGGGTGGAATGCTGGCGTGGCCTCATGGGTTGTGGACGGCTTTCCTTCTCTGAGGATTTGACCCAATCCCAAGAGTTTGGGTACGTTCTGTGGGATGGGAGGAGTCCTTTCTTTTTTTTATTTTATTTTATTTTTTGTACCTCATGTGTCCCAATAAAAGAGGGATTCCAGAGCAGAGTCCTCGGGAGGGACAACTGGACAACCCCACCTCTTTTTTAGTTTGGTGGCCTAGGGGCATGGCAAGTCCAATAGGTGGGCTCTTGATTCAGACACTGAGAGGCCTTCCTTGAGGACAGGGCTCATGCTGAGGGTCACAATGCCTATTTGTGCCACAAGGCCCTCAAGCATGGGAAGTGCCTCATGGGCCACGCTGGATTCTCCTACACTGAACGTTGGAGAATATTCCAACCACAAGGTTTCTGGCCATGGCGAAGGAAGAGTTGTGACTTCTGCATCACGTTCACCCCTGGACAGTGATTGGAGTTTAGGTCTAGGTTCTGAAACCTGAAAACCGAGGTTGGGAAGAGATGAAGACCTAAGGACCTGTTGGGTCCAATGAGCTCAGTGTGCGGCCAGCTGTTGAGCGTAGGTCTGGAGGTGTGGGCTCATGCTGTGTCAGACAAGGCATTAGACAGGGTAGACTGTATATTTGGGGTGCAGTCGAGTGGGGTTCAATTGATCCTCATTCGGGTTTCTAGGTAGTTCCATAAGGCAACTTTTTTTTCTCCTGGAGGGCAGGCAGAGTGCTGCATTGTGGCCCCAGTATTGCCAAACTGTAGGGCTTTTGGGCCAGGGGTGTGAGGACGTTAGTCTGAGAACACAAGCTAGGCTTAGTTTTTGGGGTGAGGGCACAGAAGGCACACTCTGCAGAGCTGAATCAAGATCTCATGCACCTGAAGTCAGGGCGAATATCAGACGTTTGCTCAGGTTGGAGTTTCTGTCCATGATGGCCCCTTTATAAAGTGGAGCGTCTCAAGAGGCCATGTAGATTTTCCCACAATGGGAGTTGTGAGATGCTCCAGACTGCAAAGATTCCTTCTGTGGGACACTTGAGACGTGTTGGATGGCTCTAGGATGTCCCATATGGAATGACTCCAGAGTAGGGTTCTAAGGATTGATGCCTAGGCAGCCCACCTCTCATTCTAGTTGTCTCCTAGCAACAAGGCAGGTTTGATCTGCAGGCCCTGAGGGAGAAACCAAGGGGGTTGAGTTGACATGGACTCTCCCGAGGATAGATCATAATGTGGGTTTAAGTCCATGGAGACCTTGGAATGGGGCACTTGATCCGGGGCCCTGAAAGATTCTCCTAAACAGAGGGTTTTATAGAGCTCCAAAGAGTACATTTCCTATGTGGAGACGTGATTTTTCTGATGAGTGCCTCAGTAATCCCCCATATGCTGGTATTGGAAACCAGGCCTCTGAGGAGAGATGCCTGGAATCAAAAGCAATGGACCTGATTAGGTCCTAAGTGCCTGTCCAGTTCAATCTTATTCTATGGGGATATCTGTCTCTGGGTCTGAGTGAAGGTAGTTTCCTAACTTGTGAAAGATCATCCCTGTTTGTCCTGGGCAGCCAAAACTATTGGGATGGCCTCGAGGATTTTGGAGTTTTCTCCTAATCTATAGGGTTGTGGCCAATGAAAATGGCAGAATTCCCCTGGAGAGGGAAGCCACAGTCCTGAGGTGTGGCTCCAGGGGCCCCAGCTTGGATGGTGTGTGGGCCAGGACTGTGGGGACAGAAGTCTGAAAACACAAACTCAGCTTAGGTTTGGGGTTGTATGTATGAAGGCTCGATCTACAGACCGTGAGAATTATCCGGGCTATGAACAAAGGGCGAGTATGTGGCGCTTGCTCAGGCTTTTGTCTCTGGATTTTGTGTCAACGGTGGCCGTGGAATGTCGGGGTGTCCTCAAGGGCCATGGACAATTCTTTCTCTGGTGATTGGGCCTGATCCCAAGGGGTTGGGATCATTCTGTGGATGGGAAGAGTCCTTTCTGTATTTTTTTTTTTTTACCTCAGGTGTCCCACCAAAGAGGGATTCCAGAGCAGAGCCCTGAGTAGGGGTGACTAGACATCTCGAACTCTGGTTGAGATTGGGTGACTAGTGGCTTGGCAAGCTCCATATATGGGCTGTTGTTCCAGTCACTAAGAGGCTTCACATGAGGATAGGGCTCACGCTGAGGGTCACAATATGTGTTTGTGCAAATTGTGGCCCTCAGGGATAGGTGGGACCTCATAGTCCATGCTGCTTTCTCCTACAATGAACGTTGGACAACATGCCAACCACAAGGATTCTTGCCATGGCGAAGGAGAAGTTCTGATTCTTGCATCACGTTCACTCCTGAGCAGTGAGTGTAGATAAGGTCTAGGTTCTGAAGGTGAAGATTGAGGTTGGGTAGAGATGATGGCCTAAAGCCATTGTGGGTATGATATGCTCAGTGTCCGGCCAGCTGTCCTGGTTTTGGACTGGAGGTCTGCCCTCAGGCTGTGTCAGACAGGGCTTTAGTGCACAGGCTAGACTGTATAATTGGGGTATGGTCGAGTGGCATGCAGGTTGTTATTCATTTGACGTTTCTGGTTAGTCCTATAGGGCAACATTTTTCTTCTGGAGGCCAGGCAGAGTGCTGCATTGTGTCTCCAGAATTTCCAAACTGGAGGGGTGTGGCCAGGATTGTGAGGACGGAAGTCTGAGAACACAAGTTAGGCTTAGGTTTCTGAGCGAGGGCCCAGCAGGCACAGTCTCAAGTGCTGAATCGAGATCTCATACTTCTGAATTCAGGGCGAGTATCAGACTTTGGCTTAGGATGGAGTTTCTGTCCATGATGGCCCATTTATGAAGCTGTGGGGCATCATGAGGAAATGGAGGTTTTCTCACAGTGGGATTGTGTGATGCTTCAAACCACAAGGATTCATTCTGCGAGACAGTCAAGACAGGTTGGTTGGATTCAAGACGTCCCATAAAGAAGTTCTCCAGAGCAGGGTTCTAAGGATGGATGCCTGGGCAGCCCGCCTCCCATTCTAACTGTCTCCTAGTGACAAGGAAGGTTTGATATGCTGGCTCTGGGTGAGCAGCCGAGGGGGCTGATTTGAAATGGACTCTCCTGAGAATGGATCATAATGTAAGTTTGTGTCCTTGGAGACCTTGGGATTGGGCCTTGGTGCCAGCGCCCTGAAGGATCCTCCTAACCTGAGGTATTGACACAGCTCCAAAGAGCAAGTTTCCCATGTGGAGATGAGATCTGTTCTGATTGTTTTCTTAGGAAACCCCCATATTCTGATATTGGAAACCAGGCCTCTGAGGAGAGATACCTAGAAACCAAAGCAATGGATCAGAAGTTGGCTCAGGTTGGAGTTTCTGTCTATGATGGCCCCTTTATAAAGGGGAGCATCTCATGAGGCCATGTAGGTTTTCCCACGATAGGAGTTGTGAGATGCTCCAATCTGCAAGGATTCCTTCTGTGGGACAGTCAAGACCTGTTGGAAGGCTCCAGGACATCCCATATGGAACGGCGCCAGAGCAGGATTCCAAGGATGGATGCCTAGAGAGTCTGCTTTGCATTCCAGTTGTCTCCTAGCGACAAGGCAGGTTTGATATTCTGCCTCTGGGGGAGTAATCGATGGGGCTGAGTTGAAATGTACTCTCCTGCCGAATGGTCTTAATGCGGGTATGTGTCCATGGAGACCTTGGAATAGGACGGTTGCTCCGGCTACCTGAAGGTTTCTCCTAACTGGAGGCTTTTACAGAGCTCCAAAGGATAAGTTTCCCATGTGAAGACAAGATTTGTTCTGATTGGTATCTCTGGAATCCCCCATATGCTGGTATTGGAAAACAGGCCTCTGAGGAGAGATGCTTAGAAAAAAAAGCAATGGAACCAATTACATTCTAGGGGCCAGTCCAGTTTAATCTTCTTCTCTTGGGTTATCTGTCTACGGGTGAGTTGACGTCGTTGCTCAGCTTGTGAGAGATCGCCCCTCTTTGTCCTGGGTGGCCTACACTATTGGAATGGCCTCTGGGACTTTGGAGGTTTCTCCTTATCTGTAGGGTTGTGGCCAATGGAATGGGAAGAATTTCCTTGGAGAGGGCAGGCACAGTCCTGAGGTGTGGCTCCAGGGGCCTCAGTCTGGAGGGTGTGTGGGACAGGGATGTCAGGATAGAAGTCTGAAAACACAAACTCGGATTAGGTTTGGGGACGTAGGTATGGCAGGCCCAATCTACAGACTATGAGGAGAATTTTTTGGGCTATGACCTAAGGGTGAGTGTGAACGCTTGCTGAAGCTTATGTCTCTGGATTTTGTGTCAATAGTGGCCGTGGAATGTCGGGCTGGCCTCATGGGCCATGGACGAGTCTTTCTCTCTGGACCCCAATCACTTGGGATGACCCAATCCCAAGTGATTGGGGTCATTCTGTGAGTGGGAGGAGTCCTTTCTGTGTTTATTTACCTCAAATGTCCCACCATAGAGGGATTCCAGAGCAGAGCCCTGAGTAGGGGTGACTAGATGTCTCTACCTCTGGTTAAGATTGGGTGACTTGGGGCATGGCAGGCCCCATATGCGGGCTCATGGTCCAGCCACTGAGAGGCTTTACTTGAGGACAGGGCTCAAACTGAGGGTCCCAATGTGTGTTTGAGCCCACCGCAGCTCTTAAGCATAGGCAGGGCCTCAGGGACCCTACACTACCCTCAGGGGCCCTACTACTACCCCTGTAGGCCCTACAGGGGTCCTACACTGAACGTTGGACAAGATGCCAACCACAAGATTCTGGCGAGAGGGAAGGAGGAGTTCTGATTTCTGCATCATGTTCACCCATGGGAAGGTCTAGGATTCTGTAGCCTGAAAACCGAAGTTGGAAAGAGATGGCGACCTAAGGCCATGGTGGTTCAGATGTTCTCAGTGTACTGCAAGCTGTCTGGGTGTCGGTTGGGAATTCAGGCCTCAGATTCTGTCAGACAGGGCATTAGTGCACAGGCTAGACTATATAATTTTTGTACAGTTGAGTGACGTGCAGGTTTATCCTCATTTGAGGTTTGTGGGTAGACCCATAGGGCAATGTTTTTCTTCTAGAGGGCAGGCAGAGTGCAGCACTGTGTCATCGGAAATCCCAAATTAGAGGGCGTGTGGTCCAGGAGAGTGAGGACGGAAGTCGGAGAACACTAGCTACGCTTAGGTTTTGGGGTGAGGGCACAGCAGGTACACTCTGAAGAGCTGAATCAAGATCTCGTGCATCTGAAGTCAAGGCGAAGATCAGCTGTTGGCTCAGGTTGGAGTTTCTTTCCATGATCTGCCTTCATGAAGATTGGGGGCATCATGTGACCTTGGAAGCTTTCCATGATATGAGTTGTTAGGTGGTCCATGCACAAGGACTCCTGTGGGACAGTCGAGACCTGTTGGATGGCTCAAGGATGTCCCATAAGGAATGACACAAGAGCAGGGTTCTAAGGATGGATGCCTGAAGAGCCCAACTCGCATTTCAATTGTCTCCTAGCGACAAGGCAGGTTCAATCTGCTGGCTCTGGGGTAGCAACCGAGGGGGTTTAGTTGAAATGGACTCTCCTGAGGATGGGTCATAATTTGGGATTGTGTCCATGGAGATATTCAAATGGGGCAGTGGCTCCAGTGACCTGAAGTTTTCTCCTAACTGGAGGTTATGACACAGCTCCATAGAGCAAGATTCCCATGTGGAGACGAGATTTTTTCTGATAGGTAGCTCTGGAAACCCCCTTATGCTGGTATTGGAATCCAGGCCTCTGAGGAGAGATGCCTGAAAACAAAAGCAATGGATCCAATTAGGGCCTAGGTGCCTGTCTTGTTCTATATTCTTTTCTATGGATATCTGTCTAAGGTTCTGATTGGAGGTAGTGGCTCAGCTTGTGCCAGAGGGTCCCTGTATGTCCAGGACATCCTACACTATTGCGATGGCCTCAGAGATTTTGGATGATTCTCCTAATCTGTCAGGTTATGCCAAATGAATGAGCAGAATTCCCTTGGAGAGGGCAGGCACAGTCCTGAGGTGTGGCTCCATGGGGCCCAGCCTTTAGGGTGTGTGGGTGAGGACAATGGAGACAGAAGTCTGAAAACACAAACTCGGCTTAGGTTTGGGGACATAGGTATGGCAGGCCCGATCTACAGACCTTGAGAATTTTGGGGGCTCTGAACAAAGGGCAAGTGTGTGGCGCTTTTTCAGGTTTTTGTCTCCGGATTTTGTGTCAATGGTGGCCGTGGAATGTCAGGATGGCCTCATCGACCATGGACGAGTATTTCTCTCTGTGGATTTGGCCAAATTCCAAGTGTTTGGGGTCATTCTTTGGATGGTAGGAGTCCTTACTTTTTTTTTTTCTTTACCTTGTTTTTTTTTTTTTTTTTTTTTTTTTTTTTTTACCTTATGTGTCCCACCAAAGAGGGATTCCAGAAAAAAGCTCTGAATAAGGTTGACTAGACTTCTCAAGCTCTGGCTAGGATTGGGGGAGTAGGGGCATGGCAAGCCCCATATGCAGGCTCTTGGTCCAGCCCCGGAGAGGCTTTACTTGAGGCCAGGGTTCATGCTTAGGGTCCTAATGTGTGTTTGTGCCCATCGCAGCCCTCAAGCATGTCTGAGGCCTCATGGGCCATGCTGGGTTCTCATATACTGAACGTTGGACAACATACCAACCACAGAGTTTCTGGTCATGGGGAAGGTGAAGTTCTGATTTCTGCATCACGTACATCACTTAGTTTTGAGTGGAGATAATGTCTAGGTTCTGAAGCCTGAAGACCAAGGTTGGGAAGAGATGATGACCTAAGGCCAGGCATGTCTGATGTGTTTAGTGTGAGGCCAGGTGTCTGGGTGTCGGTCACAAGGTCTGGGGTCAGGCTGTGTCAGACAGGGCATTAGTGCCCAGGCTAGACTGTATAATTGGGGTACAGTCTAGAGAATTGCAGGTTGATCCTCATTTGATGTTTCTGGGTAGACCCCTAGGGCAAAGTCTCTCTTCTGGAGGGCAGGCAGAGTGCTGCATTTTGTCTCCAGAATTCCCAAAGTGGAAGGCTTGTGGGCCAGGAGTGTGAGGACGGAAGTCTGAGAACGCGAGCTGGCTTAGGTTTTGGGGCGAGGGCAAGGCAGGCACACTCTGCAGAGCTGAATTGAGATCTCATGCATCTGAAGTCAGGGCGAGGATCAGACGGGAGTTTCTGTCCATGATGTCCTCTACCTGAAGGTGGAGGCATCACGAGGCCATGGAGGTTTTCCCACGGTCCGAGTGTGTGATGCTGCAAACCACAAGGATTCCTTCTGCAGGACAGTTGAGACCTGTTGAATGAATCAAGGACACCCCATTAGGAATTTCTCCAGAGCAGAGTTCTAACAACGGATACCTGGGCAACGAACTCGCATTCCAATTGTCTCCTAGTGACAAAGCAGGTTTGATCTGCTGGCACTGGGTGAGCAACCGCCAGGTTTGAGTTGAAATGGACTCTCCTGAGGATGGGTCATAATGTGGGATTGTGTCCATTGAGACATTGGAATGGGGCGGTGGCTCCAGTGACGTGAAATTTTCTCCTAACTGGAGGTTTTGACACAGTTCCATATAGCATGATTCCCATGTGGCATGCGATTTGTTCTGATTGGTAGCTCCAGAAACCCCCATGTGCTGGTATTGGAATCCAGGCCTCTGAGGAGAGATACGTGAAAACAAAAGCAATGGATCCGTTTAGGGCCTAGGTGCCTGTCCTGTTCAATCTTCTTTTCTATGGATATCTAACTACAGGTCTGATTGGAGGTAGTGGCTCAGCTTGTGGCAGATGGTCCCTGTTTGTCCCGAACATCCTACAATATTGGGGTGGCCTCGGGGACTTCAGATGTTTCTCCTAATCTGTCAGGTTGTGCCAAAGAAATGAGCAGAATTCCCATGGAGAGGGCAGGCACAGTCCTGAGGTGTGGCTCCGTGGGGCCAAGCCTTGAGGGTGTGGGGGCCAGGACAATGGAGACAGAAGTCTGAAAACACAAACGTGGCTTAGGTTTGGGGACATAATTATGGCAGGCCCGATCTACAGACCGTGAGAATTTTTCAGGCTCTGAACAAAGGGCGAGTGTGTGGCGCTTTTTCAGGCTTTTGTCTCCGGATTTTGTGTCAATGGTGGCGGTGGAATGTCAGGATGGCCTCATCAGCCATGGATGAGTATTTCTCTCTGTGAATTTGGCCCAATTCCAAGTGTTTGCGGTCATTCTTTGGACGGTAGGAGTCCTTTCTCTATTTTTTTTTTTAACCTCATGTGTCCCACCAAGGAGGGATTCTAGAGAAGAGATCTGAGTAGGGGTGACTAGACTTCTCAAGCACTGGTTAAGGTTTGGGGAGTAGGGGCATGGTAATCTCCATATGTGGGCTCTTGGTCCAGCCCCGGAGAGGCTTTACTTGAGGCCAGGGTTCATGCTTAGGGTCCTAATGTGTGTTTGTGCCCATCGCAGCCCTCAAGCATGTCTGAGGCCTCATGGGCCATGCTGGTTTCTCCTACACTGCACGTTGGACAACATGCCAACCACAGAGTTTCTGGTCATGGGGAAGGAGGAGTTCTGATTTCTGCATCATGTACACGGCATGGCAGTGAGTAGAGATAAGGTCTAGATTCTGAAGCCTGAAAACCGAGGTTGGTAAGAGATGACGACCTAAGGCCATGGTGGGTCCGATGCACTTAGTGTGCGGCCAGATGTCTGTGTCCATCATGAGGTCTGGGCTCAGGCTGTGTCAGGCAGGGCATTAGTCTCCAGGGTAGACTGTATAATTGGGGTACAGTCGAGTGATGTGAAGGTTGGTCCTCATTTGGGGTTTCTGGTTGGCCCCATAGGGCAAAGATTTTCTTCTGGAGGGCAGGCAGAGTGCTGCATTCTGGCTCCAGAATTGCCAACTTCAGGGCTTGTGGGCCAGGTGTTTTAGGACAGAAGTCTGAGAACACAAGTTCAGCTTTGAATTCGCAGCGGTGACATGGCAGGCACACTCTACAGACCTGAAATGAGATCTCGTGCATCTGAAGTTAGGGCGAGGATCAGATGAGTAGGAGTTTCTGTACATGATGTCCCCTTGAAGGTGGGGGGGGGCATTAGGAAACCATGGAAGATTTCCAACTTTGTGAGTGTGTGATGCTCCAAACCACAAGGATTCCGTCCAGCGGGACAGTCACGACCTTTTGGATGGATCAAGGACGTCCCATAAGAAATGCTCCAAAGCACAGTTCTAATGATGGATGCCTGGGCAGTCCAACTTGCATTCCAGTTGTGTCCTAGTGAAAAGGAGGATTCGATCTGCTGTCACTGGGGGAACAACCGAGGGGGCTGAATTGAAATGGACTCTCATGAGGATCAGTCATGATGTGGATTTGTGTCCATGGAGCCCTTGGAATGGGGCAGTGGCTCTGTTGCCCTGAAGAATTCTCCTAACCTGAGGTTTTGATGCAGCTCCAAAGAGCAAGTTTCCCATGTAGAGACGAGATTTGTTCTGAAACCCCCACAACCTGGTATTGGAAACCAAGCATCTGGGGAACAATGCCTGGAATCCAAAGCAATGGATCTGATTAGGGTCTAGGGGCCTGTCCTTTTCAATATTCTCCTCTGAGTGTCTCTGTCTAAGATTCAGAATGGAGGTCACTGCTCAGCTTGTGTCAGATCACCCATGTTTGTTGGGGGAGGCCAACACTATTGGGCTGGTCTTGGGAATTGGAGGTTTCTCCTAATCTGTAAGGTTGTGGCAAATGAAACGGGCAGAGTTCCCTAGGAGAGCACTGGCGCAGTCCTTAGGTGTGACACCACCTTTCTGGGTGTCATCCAGGAGGTCCAGGCTCAGGCTGTGTCAGACAGGGCATTAGTGCCAAGCTTAGACTGTATAATTGGAGTAAAGTTGAGTGGCATGCAGGTTGATCCTCATTTGGCGTTTCTGGGTAGCCCCAGGGGCAACGTTTTTCTTCTGGAGGGAAGGAAGAGTGCTGCATTGTGGCGACGGAATTCTCACACTGGAGGGCTTGTGGGCCAGAATTGTGAGGAAGGAAGTGTGAGAACACAAGCTAGGCTTAGGTTTTGGGTCAAGATCATGGCAGGCACACTCTGTAGAGCTAAATCTAAATCTCATGCATCTGAAGTCAGGGCGAGGATCAGACGTAGGCTCAGGTTGAAGTTTCTGTTCAGGATGGCCCCTTCATGATGGTGGGGGGCATCATGGGGCTATGGAGACTTTCCCACGATTGGCATTGTAAGTTGCTCCAATCGGCAAGGATTCCTTCTACGGGACAGTCGAGACCGGTCAGATTGCTCCAGGACGTCCCATGCGGAACCACGGCAGTGCAGGGTTCTAAGGATGGATTCCTGGAGTGCCCGCCTCACATTCCTATTGTCTCCTAGTGACAAGGCAGGTTCGATCTGCTTCTTTTGGGGAGCAATCAAAGGTGATGTGTTGAAATGGACTCGCCTGCGGATGGGTCATAATGTGGGTTTGTGTCCATGGAGACCTTGGAATGGGGTGTTGGTTGCTGGGACCTGAAGGTTTCCCTTAACTGGAGGTTGTGACACAGCTCCAAAATGCATGTTTCCCATGTGGAAATGAGATTTGTTCAGACTGGTACCTCCAGAAGAACACATATGCTGGTATTGAAAACCAGGCCTCTGAGGAGAGATGCCTGGAATCAAAAGCAATGGATCTGATTAGGGCCTAGGTGCCTGTCCGGTTCAATCTTCTTCTCTGGGGTTATCTGTCTATCGGTCTGAGTTGAGGTAGTTGCTCATCTTGGGACAGATCACCCTGTTTGCCCTGAGTGGCCAACACTATTGGGATGGCCTCAGGGACTTTGGAGTGTTCTCCTAATCTTTAGGGTTGTGGCCAATGGAATGGGCAGAATTTGCTTGGAGAAGGCAGGCACAGTCCTGAGGCATGGCTCCATGGGCCCCAGCCTGGAGGGTGTGTGGGCCAGGACAGTGGGGACAGAAATCTGAAAACCCAAACTCAGCTTAGGTTTGGGGACGTAGGTATGACAGGCCTGATCTATAGACCGTGAGGAGAATTTTTCAGGCTATGAACAAAGGGCAAGTGTGAGGCATATCTCCAGGCTTTTGTCTCTGGATTTTGTGTCAATGGTGGCCATGGAATGACGGGATGGCCTCTTTGGCCATGGATGATTCTTTCTCTTTTAAGATTTGGTCAGATCCCAAGTTTTGGGGCTTATTCAGGGGATGGAGGAGACCCTTCGATATTTTTTTCCTCAGGGGTTCCAGAGAAGAGACCTGAATAGGGGTGACTAGACCTCTCAACCTCTCATTAATATTGGGGGACTAGGGATGGCAATGCGGGTTCTTGGTCCAGCCCCTGAGAGGCTTTACTTGAGGACAGGGCTCACACTGAGGGTCCCAATGTGTTTGTGCCCATTGCGGTTCTCAAGCATGGGCTGGGACTCATGGGCTACACTGGATTCTCCTACACTGAACGTTGGAAAACATGCCAACCACAAGGTTTCTTGCCTTGAGGAAGAAGGAGTTTCATTTCTGCATCACGTTCACCCCTGGGTAGTGAGTATATATAAGGTCTAGGTTCTGAAGCCTGAAAACCAAGGTTGGGAAGAGATGATGACCTAAAGCCATGGCGGATCTGATGTGCTCAGTGTACAGCCAGCTGTCTGGGTGTCGGTTGGGAATTCAGACCTCAGGCTGTGCAAGATAGGGCATTAACGCCCAAGCGAAACTGTATAATTGGGGTAGAGGCAAGTGGCATGCAGGTTGATCCTCATTTGGTGTTTCTGGTTTGCCCCATAGGACAACGTTTTTCTTCTGGAGGGCAGTCAGAGTGCTGCATTGTGTCTCTCCAGAATTCCCTAACTGGAGGGCTGGTGGGCTCGGAGTGTGAGGAAGAAGTCTGAGAACAATAGCTAGGTTTTGCTTCGGGGCGGGGTTTCGGCAGGCACACTCTGCAGAGTTGAATCAAGATTTCGTGCATCTGAAGTCAGGGTGAGGATTAGACGTTGGCTCAGGTTGGAGTTTCTGTCCAAGATGGCTCTTTCATGAAGGGGACGGTGCACCACGAGGCCACAGAGCTTTTCCCATGATGGGAGTTGTGAGGTGCTCCAAAGCGCAAGGATTCCTTCTGCAGGACAGCTGTGACCTGTTGGATGGCTCCAGGACGTCCCATATGGAATTACTTCAGAGTAGTTTTCTACAGATGGATGCCTAGCCAGCCCGCCTCACATTCCAATTGTCTCCTAGTGACAAGATAGGTTCGATCTGCTGGCTCTAGGGGAGCACCCAAGGGCACTGAGTTGAAATAGACTCTCCTGCAGATGGGTCCTAATGTGGGATTGTGTCCATGGAGACCTTGGAATGAGGTGGTGGCACCGGGGCCCTGAAGGATTTTCCTAGCCGGAGGTTTTGACACAGCTTGAAAGAGCACGTTTCCCATGTGGAGAAGACATTTGTTCTGATTGATGCCTCAGGAAACCCCCATATGGTGGTATTGAAAACCAGGCCTCTGAGGTTCTGACATAGCTCCACGAGCAAGTTTCCAATGTGCAGACAAGACTTGCTCTGATGGGGCCTCTGGAATCCCCATAGGATGGTATTGGAAACCAGGCCTCTGAGAAGAGATGCCTGGAAACCAAAGCAATGGATCTGATTAGGGCCTAGGGGCCTGTCCAGTTCAATGTTATTCTCTGGGGACATCTGTCTCCGAGTCTGTGTGGAGCTAGTTGCTCAGCTAGTATCAGATCACCCCTGTTTGTTCCGAGCGGCCTACAATATTGGGATGGTCCCAGGGACATTGGAGATTTCTCCTGATTTATATGGTTGTGGCCAATGGAATATGAAGAATTCCCTTTGAGAGGGCAGGAACAATCCTGAGGTGTGGTTCCACGGGCCCTAGCCTGGAGGGTGTGTGGGCCAGGGCCGTGGGGACAAAAGTCTAAAAACAGCAACTCAGCTTAGGTTTGAGGATGTAGGTATGGCAGGCCCATCTACAGATCATTAGAACTCTTTGGGATATGAACAAAGGGCGAGAGTGAGGCGCTTGCTCAGGCTTTTGTCTGGATTTTGTGTCAACGATGGTCGTGGAATGTCGGAGTGGCACCAGTCAGAACAAATTAGGACAAAGCTCCAGAGTTCCCCAGGCTATCCTAAGTGTGTAGGCTACCCGGGACAAACAGGGGCTATCTGCCACCAGCTGAGATACTACCTGCACTCAGACCTTGAGACAGATGTCCAAAGAGAAGAAAATTGAACTGGACAGGCCCCTAGGACTTCAGCAGATCCATTGCTTTGGTTTCTAGCCATCTCTCCCCAGAAGCCTGGTTTCCAATAGCAACATATGAGACTTTCCTGAAGCACCCACCAGAACAAATCTCGTCTCCATATGGGAAACTTGCACATGGGAACTGTGTCAAAACCTCTGATTAGTAGAAAACTTCATGACCCTGGTGTCACCGACCCATTCCAAGGTCCCCATGGACACAAACCCACATTATGACCCATGCGCAGGAGAGTCCATTTCAACTCAGCGCCCTCGGTTGCTCCACCAGAGACAAGAGATTCAACTTGTCTTATCGCAATGAGACGATTTGAATGCGAGGTGGGAAACCCAGGCATCCCTCTTTAGTACCCTGCTCTTGAGTCGTCCCTATGGGATGTCCTGGAGCCATCCAACAGGTATCAATTGTCCCGCAGAAGGAATCTTTGCTGTTTGGAGCATCTCACAACTCCCAACATGGGAAAACCTCGATGGCTTTGTGATGCCCCCACCCCGCTTCATGAAGGGGCCATCTTGGACAGAATCTCCAAACTGAGCCATCGTCTGATCTTCTCCCTGACTTCAGATGCACGAGATCGCAGAGTTTGCCTGCCTTTCCCTCGCCCTGAAACCTAAGTCTAGCTTGTGTTCTCAGACTTCTGTCCTCACATCCCGGCCCCCAAGCCCTCACGTTTGGCAATTACAGACCCACAATGCAGCAATCTGCCTTCCCTCCAGAAGAAAAATGTTGCCCTATGGAGCTTTCCAGACACCCCAAATGAGGATAAACCTACACGGCACTCGACTGTACCTAAATTGTATAGTCTAACCTGGGCACTAATGCACTGTCTGACACAGCCTGAGCCCGGACGTTCTGACCAACACCCAGACAGCTGACCGCACACTGAGCGCATCCGACCCTCCATGGCCTTAGGTCATCATTTTATCCCAAACTCGGTTTTCAGGCTTCAGAAGCTAGACCTTATCTCCAATCACTGCCCAGGGGTGAACGTGATGCAAAATTCAGAACTCCTCCTTCCCCATGGCCAAAATCTTGTGGATAGCATGTTGTCCAACGTTCAGTGTAGGAGACACCAGCGTGGTCCATGAGTCCCCGCTCATGCTTGAGGGCTACGTTCGGCACAAACATGCATTGTGACCCTCAGTGTGAGCTCAGTGTCCTCAAGTAAGGCCTCTCAGTGGCTGGACCAAGAGCCCACATATGGGGATTGCCATGCCCCTAGGCCCCCAATCTGAACCAGATTTCGTGTTGTCCAGTCGCCCCTCCCCAGGACTCTGCTCTGGAATCCGTCTTTTAGTGACACACCTGAGGTAAAAAAAACCAGAACGGACTCCTCCCATCATACAGAATGACCCCAAAAATCTTGGGATCGGGCCAATATCCCAGAGAGGGAGACTCGTCCATGGCTCATGAAGCCACCCCGACATTCCACAGCCATTGGTGACACAAAATCCAGAGACAAAAGCCTGAGCAAATGCCTCACACTCGCCCTTTGTTCATATCATGAAGATTTCCCAAGGTCTGTAGATCGGGCCTGCCATAGCTACATCCCCAAACCTAAGCCGAGTTTCTGTTTTCAGACTTCTGTCCCCACAGCTGTGACCCACACACCCTCCAGGCTGGGTACCCTGGAGCCACACTTCAGGACTGTGCCTTCCCTCCCCAAAGGAATTCTGCCCATTTCATTTTCCAAAAACTTGCAAATTAGGAGAGACCTCCAAAGTCACTGAGGCCATCCCAATAGTGTAGCCCAACCGGGAGGAATAGTGGTGATCTGACACACGCTGAGGAACTACTTCCACTCAGACCCGTAGACAAATGTCCCCAGAGAATATTTAACTGGAAACAGATCCATTGCTTTCGTTTCCAGGCATCTCTCCTCAGAGTTCTGATTTCCATATGGGGGTTAACTGAAGCACCAATGAGAACAAATCTCATCTCCACATGGGAAACATGCTCTGCGGAGCTGTGTCAATACCGCCAGTTAGGAGAATCCTTCAGGGCCCCGGTGCAACTGCCCCTTTCCAACGTCTCCATGGACATAAACCCACATTATGACACATCCTCAGGAGATTCCATTTCAACTCAGCCCCTTTGGTTGCTACACCAGAGCCAACAGATCAAACGTATCCTGTTGCTAGGAGACAAATGGAATGTGAGGCGGGCTGCCCAGGCATCCATCCTTAGAACCCTGTTCTGCAATCTTTTCATATGGGACGTCCTGGAGACATCCAACAGGTTTCAATTGACCTGCAGAAAATCCCTGTGGTTTGGAATATCTTACTACTCCCATCACGGGAAAACTCCCATGGTCTCGTTATGACCCCACTTCATGAAGGGGCCATCATGGATAGAATCTCCAAATTGAGCCAACGTCTGATCCTCGTCCTGACTTCAGATGCACGAAATCTTGATTCAGCTCTGCAGAGGGTTCCTGCCGTGCTCTCGCCCCAAAACCTAAACCTAGCTTGTTTTCTCAGACTTCCCTTCTCACAGTCCTGGCCCAAAAGCCCTCCAGTTTGGCAATTCCGGAGCCAGAATCCAGCACTCTGCCTGCCCTCCAGAAGAAAAACTTTACCCAAAGGGGCTAATGAGAAACTGCAAATGATTATCTTCTGCATGCCACTCGACTGTACCCCAATTATACAGCTTATCTGGGTACTAATGCTCTGTCTGACACAGCCTGAGCCCAGACCTCGTGACTGATATCCAGACAGGTGGCCACAAACTGGGCACATCAGACATGGAGTGGCCTTAGGTCGTCATCTCTTCCTAACCTCGGTCTTCAGGTTTCAGAACCTAGATCTTATCTCCAATCACTGCCTAGAGGTGAACGTGATACAGGAATCAGAACTCCTCCTTCCCCATTGCAAGAAACCTTGTGGTTGGCATGTTGTCCAACATTCAATGTAGGAAAAACCTGCATGGTCAATGATGCCCCACCCATGATTGAGGGCCGCTTTGGGCACAAACACGCATTGCGACCCTCAGCATGAGTCCCCTACTCAGTTAATGCCTCTCAGTGGCTGGAACAAGAGCCGCCCTGGACAAACAGGGGCAATCTGACACAAGCTGAGCAACTACCTCTACACAGACACGCAGAGAGATGCCCACGAAGACAGAAGATTGAAATGGACGGGCCCCTAGTCCCTAATCTGAACTCTTGCTTTGATTTCCAGGTGTCATTCCTCAGAGTCCTGGGTTCTAAGACAAGCATATGGGGCTTTCCTGAGGCACCAAACAGAACACTTCTCGTGTCCACACGGGAAGCTTCTTTGTTGGAGCTGTGTCAAACCCTTCAGGTTGGAGAATCCTACAAAGACCCTGAGCCACCACCACATTCCAAGGTCTCCATGGCCTCCAACCCACAATATGGCCCATCCTCAGCAGAGTCCATTTCAACTCAGCCCTCTGGGTAGCTCGCCCAAGAGCCCGCAGATTGAACCTGCCTTATCCCAACCAGTCAATGGGAAGGTGAGGTGGTGTTTCCTGGCATCCATGCTTAGACCCCTGCTCTCGAGTCTTTCTGTGTGGGGCATCCTGGAACCATCCAATAGGACTCGACTGTGTGTAGGAGGAAAACTTGAGGTTTGGAGAAGCTCACAACTCCCAGCATAGGGAAACGACTCTGGCCTCATAATGGCCCCACCCCCTTTAGGAAGAGGCCATAATGGACACAAATTCCAGCCTGAGGCAACTTCTGATACTCTCCCTGACCACAGATGCAGGAGATCTCAATTCAGCCTATGCAAAGTGGGCCTGCGTGCCCTCGGCCCCAGACCTCACGCTAGCTTGTGTTTTCAGAATTCCTTCCTCACACTCCTGTCAAACAAGCCATCCATACTGGGAAATATGGATCCACAACTCAGCCCTCTGCCTGCCCACCAGTAGAAAATCTTTGCCTGATGGGGCTCTCCAGAAACCCCAAATGAAAAATCAACGTGCCTCCACCTCGACTGCACCCAAATTGGATAAGCGGCCCTTGGCACTAATGCTCTGTCTGACACAGCCTGAGGCCAGACATCTGGACAGACAAGGATACATCTGGCCTCACACCCAGCACATCGGACACGCCGTGGCCTTAGGCCATCATCTCTTCCCAACCTAGGTTTTCAGACGTTTGAACCTAGACATTATATCAAATCCCAGCACAGGTGGGTATCTTAAGCACAAATCAGAACTCCACCTTCCCCATGGTTGTAAAGCTTGCTGTTTTCATGGAGTCACACCTTCAGGGTAGGAGAAACCCTCATGTCCCCTGAGGCCAAGCCAAAACTTGAGTTCTCCCTTGGGCACAAACTCACATTGTGACCCTCAGCGTGAGCCCCATGTGGAAGTAAGGCCTCTCGGGGCCTGGACCAAGAGCCCGAATATGGGGCTTGCCAAGCCCCAATGCTCCCAAACTTCACCAGAGTTTGAGTTTTCCAGTTGCCCGATCTGTGATCTGGAGCCCCTCTCTTGGAGAGACACCTGAGCCTGACAACAGGACTCCACCCTTCCCACAAATGACTCCAAAATATTGGGAGCTGGTCCAAATCCTCAGAGAGGGAGACTCTCCCATAGCCCCTGAGGCCACCCCTACATTCCATGGCTACTGGGGACACAACATCCAGAGACAAAACCTTGAGTGACCACCTCCCACTCGCCATTCTTTCATAACCTGAGGAGCTCCCCTCACGCCCTGCAGATCGGGCCTGTCATACCCTCAGTGCCACACGTAGCCGAGTTTGTGTTATCGGACTTTTTTGCCCACAGCCCGGACACAAACACCCTCCAGAATTATAGTGCCTGTCCTCTCCAAGAAAACTGTGCCCAATCCATTGGCCACAACCCTACAGATTAGGACAAACTTCCAAGGCCCCCGAGGCCATGCCAATAGTGCAGGCCGCCCTGGACTAACAGAGGCATTCTGGCACCAGCTGAGCAACTATCTCCACTTAGACCCTCAACAGTGTCCCTAGAGACAGAAGATTGAAACGGACAGGCCCCTAGGCCTTAATCTAAATCCTAGCTTTGGTTTCCAGGTGTCTGTCCTCAGAGGACTGGTTTCGAAGACCAGCATTTGGGCTTTTCTGATTCATTAAACAGAACCTCTCTCATCTCCAAATGGGAGCTTTCTTATTCGAGCTCTATCAAACCCTTTGGTAAGGCGATTTCTGCAAGGCCCCTGAGCCACCAGCACATTCCATGGTCTCCATGTACACAAACCCACATTACAACCCATCCTCAGAAGAGTTCATTTCAACTCATCCCCTTGGGTAGCCTACCCTAGAGCCAGGAGTTCAAACATGTTTTGTCGCTCATAGCCAATTGGAATGCGAGGTATGGTGTACAGGCATCCATTCTTCGAACTCTGCCCTCCAGTCCTTCCATATAGGACGTCCTGGAACCATCAAACAGGACTATACTGTCTCGCAGATGGAAACCTTGTGGCTTGGAGCAATGCACAAACTCAGCATATGTGCTGGTTTCTAAGGTGCTGTGCAGGATTCTCCATCCCTGAGGGTTTGGAACAGGTCGAAGGGCACAGTTTCCTTCTGGGAACAGGAGATGTTCTGTTGCGGGGCTCAGAGACCACATGTTCACTCCTAAGTTGGTATTCCAGAACAGGACCCTGGGGACAGATACCTGAAAACCTAATCTAGGGTTTCAATGAGGTCCTAGGGGCATGTCAGGTTCGATCTTCTGACTCAGGACCATTGACTTGGATGTCTCCAGTGGATGTAGGTGATAAGGGTCTTTCAGACTGTGAATTTGTGTCCAGCACTGCCAACAATATTGGGGTGGGCTCAGGGGCCTTGCAGGTTTCTCCTAATCTGGAAGGTTTGGGCAACTGTGATGGGCACAGTTACCTTGGGGATTGCAGGCACAATCCTGTGGTGTGTTTTTAGAGACCCTATCCTGGAGAGCATGTGAGCCATGATATTGTGAGAAAGTCTGCAAACACAAATGCGGGTTAGGGTTAGTGGCGAGGTGATCACAGGCGCAATGCGTGGACCTGGAGTGGAGCTCATCAGGAACTGTAATTAGGGTGACTGAAAGGCGGTAACACAGGCTTTTCTCTCTGGATTGTGTCCAGATGAGAGATGGACTCTGAATGCAGATGTTGTCTCTTGGGTCCATGGGAGACGTTACCTCACTTAGGATCTTGTGGCTCTCCATAGTTTTGTGACTTTTTCGGGGAAGGGAGGAGTGCTGTTTTTCGGGGAAGGGAGGAGTGCAGTTTTCCATCTTAGGGGTGCCCCCAAACAGAGATTTCAGAGACGGCCTCTGTGTCTGGGCACCAAGAAATTCTACCAAGGGTTAGGATTCGGGATGAGGGGTGTTCCAGGGCTGCAATGCGGGATCGTGGTGGCACAACTGAGAGGGCTTGTTTGAAAGCATGCTCAGGCTGAGGGCCACAATGCCTGCTTGTGCCAAAGGCGGACCTCATGAGTGGGCGTGGTCTCATTGGCCATGCAGCTGGCTCCCACTCTGAGGCTTGGACGCCCATCCCCACAGCCAGGTTTCCTGGTATGGGGAAGGAGGAGTTCTCTATTGTTCTTCAGGTTCCCCCATTGGCAGGGATTCCAGGTAAGGTCTGGGGACAGATGCCTGAATATCAAGGATGGGTAGAGGGGATGGATTTGGGCTATAGCCGCACTAACATGCTGGATATGGGCCCCAAACTCTGGCTGGCTGACAATAGGTCGGGGCTCAAGCTCTGTCAGACACAGCACTAGTGGTCATGGAATCCTATAAAGCGTGCACCCTTGAGAGCCAAGCAGAAAGATCCTCATGTGGGGTTTCTGGCCTGACTCACCAGGCACTTCTTTCTATGGGGAATGCAGAATGTAGTGTTGTGATTCCAGATTTCCCTATCAAGAGGGCATGGGGACCAGTCGGGTGAGGATGTAACTGTAATCACAAGCTACAGTTTAATTCAGTGCCAAGCTGAAGCCATTCCAATGTGCATCAGCTTATGCGAGACATCCAGCAACTGAGTAAGGGAATTTGTCAGACTTGCTCACAGTGGAGTTTGTGTCTATGCTGACCGACAAATGGAGAAGTGGCGTCAAGAGACCATGGAGGATTTCCCATGCTGAGGTTTGTGAGATGCTCCAAACAACAAGGTTTCCTTCTACTGGACAGGTGGAGTCTGGTGTGTTTACTCCAGGGTCCCCCATGTGGAAAGTTTGGGGAGCAGAGCTCTCCCAAATATATGATGGGAAATCACAGCTCCTTTGACCATTGCTGCTGAAGAACATGGCAGTTTTGTTCTGATGGCTCTTGGGCAAAGCACCAAGACCTTGAGTTGACTTGGAATCTCTTGCACATGGGTCACAGTTCTGGTTTGATATGTGAGAGATCTTAGAATGTGCTGGTGGCTAAGGTGTCATGCAGGATTCTCCTACCCTGAGGGATTGGAACAGGCTGAAGATCACAGTTTCCTTCTGGGGAAATGAGATGTTCTGTTGTGTGGCTCACATGTATCATAAGCTAATATTCCAGAACAGGCCTCTGAGGACAGATGACTGAAAACATAATCTAGGGTAAAATGAGGTCCTAGGGTCATGTCACGTTCAATCTTCTGACTCAGAGACATTAACTTGGGTGTCTGCCTAGATGTACGTGATCAAGAAGTTTCAGACCGCACATTTGCGTCCAGAGTGTCCACCAGTATTGGGGTGGGTCAGGTGCCTTACAGGTTTCTCCTAATCTGGAAGTTTTGGGCAACTCTGACGGGCACAGTCTCCTTGGGGATGGCAGCACAGTCCTGTTGTATGGCTCTAAAGAACCGATTCTGGAGGGCAAGAGAGCCATTGTTTAGGGAGAGAAGTCTGCAAACACAAATTCGAAGTAGGGTTAGTGGTAATATGATAGAGGGCCAATGTATAAACCTGGAGGGCAGAGCATCTGGAACTGTAATTAGGGTGACTGGAAGTTGGTAGCAGAGGCTTTTATCTCTGGATTGTGTGTCCAGGATGGCCTCCAAATGCAGGTGTGTTCTCATGGGTCCATGGGAGACTTTTCCTCTCTATGGATCTGGTGGCTCCCCATAGTTTGGTGGCTTTTTCGGGGAAGAGAGTGCTGTTTTCCATCTTAAGGGTGCCCCAAAGTAGGGAATCCAGAGACAGGCTCTGGGTCTGGGTGCCTGGAAAATCCCACCAAGTTTTAGGATTTGTGCCTAGAGGCGTACCAGGCCTGCACAGCAGGATTATGGTGGTGCAACTGAGAGGGATTGTTTGAAAGCATATTCAGGCTGAGGGACAAAATGCCTGTTTGTCCCCAGGGCGGCCCTCAGGAGTGGGCGTGGTCTCACTGGTCTTGTAACTGGCTCCCACTTTGAGGGTTGGACATCCATCCCAACAGCGAAGATTCCTGCCATGAGGAAGGAGGAGTTCTCAATTGTGCTTCAGGTTCCCACATTGGCAAGGGAAAGGTCTGGGGACAGGTGCCTTAATACCAAGGATGGGTAGAGATGACGTACTTGGGCCATGGCAATCCCAAATGCTAGATGTGGGGCCCACTGTCTGGGGACAGACACTAGGTCGGGGCTCAGGCTCTGTCAGACACAGCACTAGTGGCCAGGGCAACCTATAAATGGGTTGCCTCGAGGGCCGAGCAGATTGATCCTCATGTGTGGTTTCTGGCCTGACTCACCAGGGACTTCTTTCTATAGGAAAGGCAGAATGGTGCGTTGTGGCTCCAGATTTCCCTATCAAGAGGGCTTGGGGACCAGTCGGGTGAGGATGGAATTGTAAACACAAGCTACGGTTCAATTCAATGCCAAGCAGAAGGCAGTCCCTATGTGCAGCGGCTTATTCGAGATATCCAGCACCTGAGTAAGGGCGGATGTCAGATATTTGCTCACCCTGGAGTTTGTGTCTATGATAACTGACAAATGGATGGGTGGCGTCAAGAAGCCATGAAGGTGTTTTCACGTTGAGACTTATGAGCTACTCCAAATAGCAAATTTCACTCTACTGGCCAGGTGGAGTGTGACTGATTTGCTCCAGGTTCCCCTATGTGAAAACTTTGGGTACCAGAGCTCAACACATGGATGCCTGGAAAGCTCAATTCCACTGACCAGTGCAGCTGAGGAACATGGCAAATTCGTTCTGGTGTCTCTGGAGTGAAGTACCAAGTCCTTGAGTTGACATGGAATCTCTTGCAGATGGGCCACAATGCTGGTTTGTTACTAGGGAGATCTTATAATGTGCTGGTGGCGAAGGGGCTGTGCAGCCTGGGCTACCCTGGGCTTTGGCACAGATGGAAGGGCACGGTTTCCTTCTGGGTTCAGGAGATGTTCTGTTATGTGGCCCAGGGACCACATGATGTATCATAAGCTCACATTCCAGATCAGGCCTCAGAGGACAGATGTGTGAAAACTGAATCTAGGGTTCCAATGACGTCCTAGGGGCATGTTAGGTTCACTATTCTGATTCGGGACCATTCCTTTGGCTGTCTGCCTAGATGTAGGTGCGCTTTTGCATTCAGAGTGGCCGCCAATATTGGGGTAGGCTCAGGGGACTTGCAGGTTTCTCGTAATTTAGAAGGTTTGTGCAACTTTGATGGGCACAGTTTCCTTGGGGAAGGCAGGACAGTCCTGTGGCGTGGGTCCAGAGACCCCATCCTGGAGGGCATGTGTGCCATGGTTTTCATAGAGAAGTCTGCAAACATTAATTCGGATTAGGGTTAGGGGCGAGGTGATCACAGGCCCAATGCAGAGATCTGGAGGGGAGCTCGGCTGGAACTGTAATTAGGGTGACTGGAAGGCGGTAGCACAGGCTTTTCTCTCTGGATTTTGTGTCCAGGATGGCCTCGGAATGCCGGTGTGTTCTCATGGACTCATGAGAGACTTTTCCTCTCTATGGATTCTGGTGGTTCCCCATAGTTTGGTGGCTTTTTTGGGGAAGGGAAGAGTGCTGTTTTACATCTCCTGGGTGTCCCAAAACACGAATTCCAGAGACGAGCCCTGGGTCTGGGCACCTGGAAAGTCCCACCAAGTTTTAGGATTTGTGCGTAGAGGCATTCCAGGCCTGCAATTCTGGATCATGGTAGTGAAGCTGAGAGGGATTGTTTGAAAGCATGCTCAGGCTGAGGGTCACAATGACTGTGCCCAGGGTGGCCCTCAGGAGTGGGCGTGGTCTCATTGGTCTTGTAACAGGCTTCTGATTTAAGGATTAGACACCCATTCCAACAGCCAGGTTTATTGCAATGGGTAAAGTGGAGTTCTCTATTGTGCTTCAGGTTCCCCATTGGTAGGGATTCCAGCAAAGATCTGGGGACAGGTGCCTGAATACCAAGGATGGGTAGAGATGACGTACTTGGGCCATGACGATCCCAAATGCTAGATATAGGGCCCACTCTCTGGTAGCTGAAACTCGGTAGGGGCTCAGGCTCTGTCAGACACAGCACTGGGGCCAGGGCAGCCTATAATTCGGCGTTCCCTTGAGGACCGAGCGGATGTATCCTCATGTGGGGTTTCTCCCCAGACTCACAAGGCACTTTTTCATTTGGTGGAGAAGGCATAATGCTGCATTGTGGGTCCAGATTTCCCTATCAAGAGGGCTTGGGGACCAGTTGAGTGAGGATGGAATTGTAAACACAAGCTACGGTTCTATTCAGTGCCAGGCGGAAGGCAGTTCCAATGTGCAGTGGTTTATTCGAGACATCCAGCACCGGAATAAGGGTGGATGTCAGATGTTTGCTCACACCTGATTTTGTGTCTATGATGACCAACAAATTGGGGGGGTGGCGTCAAGAGGCCATGGAGTAGTTTACACGCTGAGTTCTGTGAGCCGCTCCAAACAGTAAGGTTTCCTTCTACTGGGCAGATGAAGTCTGGTTTGTTTGCTCTAGGTTCCCCCATGTGGAAAGTTGGTGAAGCAGAGCTCTCCGGCATGGATTCCTGGAAAGCACACTTCCATTGACCAGTGCAGCTGAGGAACATGGCAGGTTCGTTCTGGTGGCTCTGGGGCAAAGTATCAATTCCTTGAGTTGACATGGAATCTCTTGCAGATAAGCCACAACGCTGGTTTGTTTTCAAGGAGATCTTAGAATGTGCTGGTTGCTAAGGTGCCATGCAGGATTCTCCTACCCTGACGGTTTGGCACAGGTCGAAGAATGCTGTATCCTTCTGGGGACAGGAGGTGTTCTGTCGTGTGGGTCAGGGACCACATGATGTGTCATAAATTGGTATTCCAGAACAGGCCCCTGAGGACAGATGCCTGAAAACCTAATGGGGTTCCATTGAGGGCCTAGGGACATTTCAGGTTCAAACTTATAACTCAGGATCATTAACTTGGCTATCTCCCTGGAGGTAGGTGATCAGGGTGTTTCAGACTGAGCATTTGCATCCTGTGTGGCCAGCAATATTGAGGTGGGCTCAGGGGCCTTACAGGTTTCTCCAAATCTAGAAGGTTTGGGCAACTCTGATATGCACACTGTCCTTGGGGATAACAGACAGAGTTCTGTGGTGGGGCTCCAGCGATCCCATCCTGGTTGGCATGTGAGCCATGGTTTTGGTAGAGAGGTCTGGAAACACAAATTTTGGTATGTTTAGTGGCGATGTGATCGCAGGCCCAATGCATAGACATAGAGGGAAGTTCGTCGGGAACTTTAATTAGGGTGACTGTACGGCTGTAGCACAGGCTTTTATTTCTGGATTGTGTGTCCAGGATGGTCTCAGAATGCAGGTGTGGTCTCATGGGTCCATGGGAGACTTTTCCTCTCTAAGGATCTTGATGGCGCTCCAAAATTTGGTGGCTTTCTTGGGTAAGGTGGCTGTTTTCCATATTAGGGGTGCCCCAAAACAGGGATTCCAGTGACGGCCTTTGGGTCTGGGCACCTGGACAATCCCGCCAAGGGTTAGCGTTTTGGCCTTGGGGAGTACCAGGCCTGTAATGCGGGATCCTGGGGGTGCAATTGAGAGTGTTTGTTTGAAAGCATGTTCAGACTGAGGGTCACAATGCCTACCTATGCCCAGGGCGGACCTCATGAGTGGGCGTGGTCTCATTGGCCATACAGCTGGCTCCCACTCTGAGGGTTGGACACCAATCCCAACAGCCATGCTTCGTGCCATGAGGAAGTAGGAGTTCTCTACAGTGCTTCAGGTTCCCCCATTGGTAGGGTTCCAGCAAAGGTCTGGGCAGAATGACCTGAATACCAAGGATGGGTAGAGATGACGGTCCTGGGCCATGCATGGTCTCACATGCTGATAATGGGCCCTGCTCTTTGGGTGTCTGACACACGGTTGGGGCTCATGCTCTGTCATACACAGCACTAGAGGCCAGGGCAGCCTATAAATCGGGGTTCCCTCGAGGGCCAAGCAGATTGATCCTCAGGTGGAGTTTGTGTGCAGACCTCATCAGGCACTTTTTCTTTCTATGGGGAAGGCATAATGCTGCATTGTGACTCCAGAATTCTCTATTAAGAGTGCTTGGGGACCAGTAGGGTGAGGATGGAATTGTAAAACAAAGCTACAGTTCAATTCAGTGCCAAGCGAAAGGCTGTTCCAGTGTGCAGGGGCTGATTGGAATATCTAACATCTGAGTAAGGGCAGATGTCAAATGTTTCTCAAGACGGAGATTGTGTGTATGATGACCGACAAATGGAGGGGTGGTGTCAAGAGGCCATGGAGGATTTCACACACTGGGACTTGTGAGATGCTCCAAACAGCAATGTTTCCTTCTACTGGAGAGGTGGTGTCTGGTTTCTTTTCTCCAGTGTCCCCCATGTGGAACATTTGGGTAGCAGAGCACTCCCACATGGATGTCTGGAAAGCACAACTCCATTGACCATTGCAGCTTAGGAACATGGCAGGTTCATTTTGTTGGCTCTGGGGCGAGTACTAATGCCTGGAATTGACATGGGGTTTCGTGAAGATGGGTCACAATTCTGGCTTGTTAGCAGGGAGATCTATGAATGTGCTGGTGGCTAAGGGCCCATGTAGGATTCATCTACCCTGAGGGTTTGACACCGGTCGATAAGCACGGTTTCCTTCTGGGGACAGGAGATGTTCTGTTGTGTGGCCCAGGGACCATATGTTTTATCATAAGTTGGTATTCCAGACCATATGGTTTCAATCTTCTGACTCAGGACCATTGACTTCAGTGTCTTCCTAGGCGTAGGTGATCATGGTGTTTCTGACTGTGCATTTGTTTGCAGAGTGGCCTCAAATATTGGGTTGTGCTCTAGGGCCTTGCAGGTTTCTCCTAATATGGAAGGTTTGGGCAACTTTGATGGCACATTTTCCTTGGGGATGGCAGGCACCGTCCTGTAGTGTGTCTCCAGAGACCCCATCCCGGAGGGCATGTGAGCCATGGTTTTGGGAGAGAAGTCTACAAACACAAACTCGAGTTAGGTTTAGTGGCAAGGTGATCATGGGCCCAATGCTTAGGCCTAAAGGGAAGATTGTCAGGAACTGTCAATCGGGTGACTCGAAGGCAGTAGCAGAGGCTTTTGTATCCGGATTGTGTGTCCACAATGGCCTCAGAATGCAGGTGTGGTCTCATGGGTCCATGGGAGATTTTTCCTCTTTAAGGTTCCTGTGGCTCCCAAGAGTTGCTGGCTTTCTCGGGGAAGGGAAGAGTGCTGTTTTCCATCTTAGGGGTGCCCCAAAATAGGGATTCCAGAGATGGGCTCTGGGTCTGGGCACCTGGAAAATCCCACCACGTGTTAGGATTTGGGCCTAGTGGCATACCAGGCCTGCATGCGGGATCCTGGAGGTGCAACTGAGAGGGCTTATTTGAAATCATGCTCAGGCTGAGTGTCACAATGCCTGCTTGTGCCCAGGGTGGCCATAATGAGTGGGCGTGGTTTCCTTGGCCATGCAGCTGGCTCCCACTTTGAGGGTTGGACTCCCATCCCAACAGCCAGGATTTATGCCATGGGGAAAGAGGAATTCTCTATTGTGCTTCAGGTTCCTCCATTAGCAGGGATTCCAGCAAAGTCTGGGGACAGATGCCTGAATACCAAGGATGGTTAGAGATGACGGACATGGGCCATGGACGGTCTCAAATTGTGGATATGGACCCCGATCTCTGGGTGGCTGACACTAGGTCTTGGCTCAGGATCTGTCAGACACAGCACTAGTGCCCAGGGCATCCTATAAATAAGGGTTCCCTAGAGTGCCTAGCAGATTGAACTTCAAGTGCGGTTTCTAGGCAGAACCACCAGGCCTTTCTTGTTTCTAAGGGGAAGGCAGAACGCTGCATTGTGGCTCCAGAATTCCCTATCAAGAGGGCTTGCAGACCAGGAGGCTGAGGATGGAATTGTTAACCCAAGCTCTGGTTACATTCAGTGTCATTGGAAAGGCACTTTTTGTGTGCAGCAGTTGAATCGAATATCCAGCACCTGAGTAAGAGTGGATGTCAGATATTTGCTCATTCTGGAGTTTGTTTCTATGATGACTGACAAATGGAGGGATGGTGTCAAGAGGCCATGGAGGATTTCCCACTCTGGTGCTTGCTAGATGCTCCAAACAGCAAGGTTTCCTTCTACCGGAAATGGGCAGTCTAGTTTGTTTGCTCCAGGGTCCCACACGTGGAAAGAATGCATAGCATAGTTCTCCTGCATGGATGCCTGGAAAGCACACCTCCATTGACCAATGCTGCTGAAGAACATTGCAGGTTCATTCTGGTGGCTCTGTGGCGAAGTACCAAGGACTGGATTAGACATGGAATCTCATGAAGACAGGTCACAGTGCTGGTTTGTTACCAGGGAGATCTAAGAATGAGTTGGTGGCTAAGGGGCCGTGCAGGATTCATCTACCCTGATGATTTGACACAGGTCTAAGAGCCCAGATTCCATCTGGGGACAGGAGATGTTCTGTTGTGTGGCTCAGGGACCATATGTTGTATCATAAGTTGGAATTCCAAAGCAGGCCTCTGAGGACTGAGGACTGAAAAACTAACCTCGGTTTCCTATGAAGTCCTAGGGGCATGTCAGGTTCAATGTTCTGACTCAGGACCATCGACTCTGGTGTCTGCCTGGATAGAGGTATCAGGGTATTTAAGACTGTGCATTTGCGTCCAGAGCAGCCTCCTATATTGTGGTGGGCCCATGGTTCTGGCAGTTTACTCCTTATCTAGACGGAATGATGCCAGAGCAGGGTTCTAAGGATGGATGCCTGGACAGCCCACCTCGCATTCCTATTGTGTTTCCTAGTGACAAGACAGGTTCGATTAGTTGACTCTTGTAGAGAAAGCGAAGGGGTTGAGTTGAAATGGACTCTCCTGCAAATGGGTCTAAATGTGGGTTTGTGTCCATGCAGACCTTGGAATGGGGTGGTGGCACCGGGGCCCTGAAGGATTCTCCTAACCGGAGGTTTTGACACAGCTCCAACATGAAATTTTACCATGTGGAGACGATATTTGCTCTGATGGTGCCTCAGGAAGCCCCCATATTCTGGTATTGGAAACCCGGCCTCTGAGGAGAGATGCCTGGAAACCAAAGCAATGGATCCAATTCCAACCTAGGGGCCTGTCGGGTTCAATCTTCCTCTCTGTGGACATCTGTCTACGGGTATGAGTGGAGGCAGTTCCTAAGCTGGTGTCAGATCGCCCCTGTCTATCCTGGGTGGCCTAAACTATTGGGATGGCCTTGGGGACTTTGGAGGTTTCTCCTAATATGTACGGCTGTGGCAAATGGAATGGGCAGAATTCCCTTGGAGAGGACAGGCACAGTCCTGAGTTGTGGCACCAGGGGCCCCAGCATGGAGGGTGTATGGGCCAGGACTATGGGGACAGAAGTCTGAAAACACAAATTCGGCTTAGGATTGGGGAGGTAGGTATGGCAGGCCTGATCTACAGACCGTGAGGGGACATCTTTGGGATATGAACAAAGGGCGAGTGTGAGGCACATGCTAAGGCTTTTGTCTCTGGATTTTGTGTCATTGATGGCCATGGAATGACTGTGTGGTCTCATGGGCCATGGATGAGTCTCCACATTTTAGGGATTTGGCCCAATCCCAAGAGTTAGGGGTCATTATAGGGATGGTAGGAGTCCTTTCTGTTTCCTAACCAGGTCTCCCAACAAAAGAGGGATTCTTCAGCAGAGCCCTGGGGAGAGGCGACTGGACATCCTGACCTCTGGTTAAGATTGGGGGCCTAGGGGCATCGAAAGCCCTATATGTGGGCTCCTGCTCCAGCCACTGAGAGGCCTTACTTGAGGACAGGGCTCACACTGAGAGTCACAATTTGTGTTTGTGCCCATTGCTCCCCTCAAGCATGGGCGGGGATTCATGGGCCCCAAGGTTTCTCCTACACTGAATGTTGGACAACATGCCAACCACAATATTTATTGCCATGGAGAAGGATGAGTTCTGATTTCTGCATCATGTTCAAACCTGGTCAGTGATTGGAGATAAGGTCTAGTTTCTGAAGCCTGATAAACGAAGTTGGGAAGAGATGACGACCTAAGGCCATGGCGGGTCCGATGTGCTCAGTGTGTGCCAGCTGTCTGAGTGTCAGTCGGGAGTTCCAGGCTCAGACTGTGTCAAACAGTGCATTAATGCCCAGGGTAGACTGTATAATTGTGGTACAGTTGAGTGGCGTGCAGGTTGATCCTCATTTGGGGTTTCTGGGTAGCCCCATAGGGCAACGTTTTTCTTCTGGAGGGCAGCTCGATTGCTGCATTGTGGCTCCAGTAATGCCAAACTGGAGCACTTGTGGGCCAGGAGTATGAGGACAGAAGTCTGAGAACACAAGCTAGGCTTAGGGGCGATGGCACGGAAGGCACACTGTGTAGAGCTGACTCGTGATCCCGTGCATCTGAAGTCAGGGCGAGGCTCAGACGTAGGCTCAGGTTAGGGGTCCTGTTCATGATGGCTCCTTCATGAAGGGGCCGGGCAACACAAGGCCATGGAGGTTTTCTCATGGTGGGAGTACTGAGATGCTCCAAACCGCAAGGATTCCTTCTGCAGGACAGTCAGGACCCATTGGATGGCTCAAGAACGTCCCGTACGGAATGACTCCAGAACAGGGTTCTAAGGATGGATGCCTGGGCAGCCCGCCTCACATTCCAATTGTCTGCTAGCAACAAGACAGGTAAGATCTTTTGGCTAGGGGAGCAACCAAGGGGGCTGAATTAAAATGGACTATTCTGAATATGGGTCCTAATGTGGGTTTGTATCCATGGAGAGTTGGAATGGGGCGGTGACACTGGGGCCCTGAAGGATTCTCCTAACCAGAGATATTGACAGAGCTCTAACGAGCAATTTTCCCGTGTGGAGACGAGTTATGTTATGATAGGTGCCTCAAGAAATCCCCATATGCTGGTACTGGAAACCAGGCCTCTGAGGAAAATTCCTTTGGAGAGGACAAGCACAGTCCTGAGTTGTGGCAACAGGGGCCCCAGCATGGAGGGTGTTGGGTCAGGGCTATGTGGACAGAAGTATGAAAACACAAACTCGGCTTAGGTTTGGAGATGTAGGTATGGCAGACCCAATCTACAGACCGTGAGGAGAACTCTTCAGGATATTTATGAAGGGTGAGTGTGAGGCGCTTGCTCAGGTTTTTGGCTCTGGATATTGTGTCAGCGATGGCCATGGAATGTTGGGGTAGCCTCAAGGGCCATGGACGAGTGTCACTTTCTGGAAATGTGGCCTGATCCCAAGGTTATGGGCACATTTTGTGGGATGCATTTTTTTTAACCTTTGTTGTCTCACCAAAGTGGGATTCTAGAGCAAAGCCCTGGGAAGGGGCGAATTAACAGCCCGACTTCCAGTTTAGGATGGAGCCTAGAGACATGGCAAGCCCCATAAGGGGGCTCTTGGTTCAGCCACTGAGAGGCCTTACTTGAGTACAGGGCTCATGCTGACGGTCACTATGCATGTTTGTGCCAAACACAGCCCTCAAGCATGGGCAGGGCCTCATGGGCCACACTTGTTTCTCCTACACTGAATGTTGGACAACATGATACCCACAATATTTCTTGCGATGGGTAAGGATAAGTTCTGATTTCTGCATCACATTCAACCATTGGCAATGACTGGAGATAAGGTCTAGATTCCAAAGCCTGAAAAACAATGTTGGGAAGAGATGACGACCTAGACCATGGCGGGTCTTATGGGCTCAGTGTGTGGCCAGCTGTCTGGGTGTCGGTCGGGAGTTCCATGCTCAGCCTATGTCAGACAGGGCATTCGTGTCCAGATATAGACTGTATAATTGGGGTATAGTCTAATGGCATGCAGGTTGATCCTCACTTGGCGTTTCTGGGTAACCCCAGAGGGCAACGTTTTTCTCCTGGAGGGCAGGCAGAGTGCTGCATTGTGGCTCAAATACTGCCAAAATAGAGCATTGGTGGGCCAGGAGTGCAAAATTTTTTTTCTCGAGGGCAGGCAGAGTGCTGCACTGTGGCTCCAGAATTCCCAATCTGGAGGGCTTGTGGGCGAGGAGTGTGAGGACGGAACTCTGACAACATAAGCTAGACTTAGGTTTCAAGGTGAGGGCAAGGCGGGCACACTCTGCAGAGCTGAATCAAGATCTCGTGCATCTGAAGTCAGGGCGAGGATCAGATGTTGGCTCAATTTGGTGTTTCTGTCCATGACGGCCACTTCATAAAGTGTGGCCAATGGAATGGGCAGAATTCCCTTGGAGATGGCATGCACAGTCATGAGGTGTGGCTCCAGTGGCCCCAGTATGTAGGGTGCGTGGGCCAGGACTGTGGCGACAGAAGTCTGAAAACACAAACTCGGCTTATGTTTTGAGATATAGGTATGGCAGACACGATCTACAGACTGCATAAATATCTTCGGGGTAAACTTTTTGGGATATGAACAAAGGGGGAGTGTGAGGCGCATGCTCAACCTTTTGTCTCTGGATTTTGTGGCACCAATGGCCGTCCAATGTCAGGGAGACCTCAAAGGCCATGGATGAGTCTCCCTCTCTGGCGTTTTAACCCGATGCAAGAGTTTGGGGTCATTCTGTGGATGGGAAGAGACATTTCTGTTTTTATACCTCAGGTGTGCCTCCAAAGGAGTGTTTCCAGAGCAGATCCCTGGGGAGGGGCAACTGGACAGCCCAAACTCTGGTTAAGATTGGGGGCCTAGGGGCATCGCAAGCCCCATGCGCTGGCTCTTGGTCCAGCCACTGATAGGCCTTACTTTAGGAAAGGGCTCACGCTGAGGGTCACAATGTGTGTTTGTGCCCATCACAGCCCTCAAGCATAGGTGGGGCCTCATTGGCCACACTGGTTTCTCCTACACTGAATGCTGGACAACATGCCAACCACAAGGTGTCTTGCTATGGGGAAGGAGGAGTTCTGATTTTTGCATCACGTTCACCCCTGGGCAGTGAGTGATTGGAGATAAGGTCTAGGCTCTGAAGCCGAGATTGGGAAGAGATGAAGAGCTATGGCATGGCGGATCTGAATGTGCTCAGTGTGCGGCCAGCTGTCTGGGTGTGTGTCAGGAGATCCAGGCTCAGGCTGTCAGACAGGGCACTAGTGCCCAGGGTAGACTGTATAATTGGGGAACAGCTGAGTGGTGTGCAGTTGATCCTCATTTGGGGTTTCTGGGGAGCTGCAGAGGGCAACTTTTTTTTTTTTTCTTGAGGGCGGGCAGAGTACTGCATTGTGACTCTGGAATTCCCAAACTGGAGGGCCTGTGGGCCAAGAGTGTGAGGACAATAATCTGAGAACACAAGCTAGGCATAGGTTTCGGAGCGACGGCACAGCAGGCACACTCTGCAGAGCTGAGTCAAGATCTTGTGCATCTGAAGTCAGGGCGAGGATCAGACGTTGGCTCAGGTTGGAGTTTCTGGTCATGATGGCCCCTTCATGAAGGGTGGGGTCATCACGAGGCCATGGAGTTTGACCCCCGATGGGAGTTGTGAGATGCTCCAAACTGCAGGGATTCTTTCTGCGGGAAAATTGAGACCTGATGGAATGCTCCAGGACGTCCCAAATGGAATGACCCCAGAGCAGGGTTCTAAGGATGGATGCCTGGGCAGCCCGCCTCCCATTCAAATTGTCTCCTAGTGACAAGACAGGTTCAATCTGCTGGCTTTGGGGGAGCAAAAGAGGGGGCTGAGATGAAATGTACTCTCCTGAGGTTGGGTCCTAATGTGGGTTTGTGTCCATGGAGACATTGGAATGGGGAGTATTTCCTTCTGGGGACAGGATATGTTCTGTTGTGTGGCTCAGGGAACAGATGTGTATCATAAGTTGGTATTAGAGAACAGCCATCTTAGGACAGATGCCTGAAAATCTATTCTTGGGTTCCAGTGATGTCCTAGGGGCATGTCAGGTTCAATTCTCTGACTCCAGCATTCAGTGTAGGAGAAACCAGTGTGGCCAATGAGGCACTCTGAAAATTGAACCTGACCCAAGTGTCTGCCTGGATGTAGGTGCTCAGAGTGTTTCAGACTGTGAATTTACATCCAGAGCCACTTCCAATATTGGGGTGGGATCAGGGGCCTTGGAAGCTTCCCCTAATCTGGAGGGTTTGGGCAAATGTGATAGGAAAAGTTTCCTTGGTGATGGAAGGCACAGTCCTGTGGTGTGGCTCCAGAGACCCCATCCTGGAGGACATGTGAGGCATGGTTTTGGGAGAGAAGTCTGCAAATGCAAACTAGGTTTATTCTTAGTGGCGCAGTGATCGCAGCCCAAAGCATTGACCTGGAGGGCAACTCGTCAGAAACTGTAATTAGGATGACTCAGTGGCGGTTGCACAGCCTTTTCTATCGACATTGTATGTCCAGGATGGCCTCGGAATGCAGGTGTGTTCTCATTGGTCCACGGGATATTTTTCCTCCCTGAGGATACTGGTGGCTCCCCATACTTTGGTGGCTTTTTCAGGGAAGGGAAGAGTGCCGTTTTCGATCTTTGGGGTGCCCCAAAACAGGGATACCAGAGACGGGCTCTGGGTCTGGGCACCAAGAAATTCCCACCAATGGTTAGGATTTGGGCCTAGGGGAGTACCAGGCCTGCAATGTAGGATCCTTGTGATGCAAGAAAGAGGGCTTGTTTGAAGGCATGCTTAGGCTCAGGGTCAGAATCCCTGTTTGTTCCCAGGGCACATTTCAGGAGTGGCTATGGTCTCGTTGCCCATGCAGCTGGCTCCCACGCTGAGAGTTGGACACTCTTCCCAACAGCTAAGTTTCCTGCCATGGGGAAGGAGCAGTTCTCTATTGGGCTTCAGGTTCCCCCATTGGAAGGGATTCCAGCAACGGTCTGGGAACAGATGCCTGAATACCCAGGATGGGTAGTGAGGACGGGCTAGACCATGGCCGGTCTCACATGCTGGATATGGGCCCTGCTCTCTGGGTGGCTGACACGAGGTCAGGTCTCAGGCTTTGTCAGACCCAGCACTAGTGGCCAGAGCAGCCTCAAAATCGGGGATCCGCGAGGGCCGAGCAAATGAACTTCATGTGGGTTTTTGGGGCAGTCTTACCAGGCACCACTTCTTTCTATGGGAAAGGCAGAATGCTGCGTTGTGGCTCCAGAATTACCTATCAAGAGGGCTTCAGGACCAGTAGGGTGAGGACGGAATTGTAAACAAAAGCTAGGGTTAAATTCAATTCAAAGCAGAAGACAGTTCCAATGTGCACCAACTCATTGGAGACGTCCAGCACCTAAGTAAGGGCGGATGAAAGACGTTTGTGTCTATGATGACCGACAAATGGAGAGGTGGATTCAAGAGACCATGGAGGATTTCCCATGATGAGGATTGTGAGATGCTCCAAATATCAAGGTTTCCTTCTACTGGACAGATGGAGTCTGGTTTGTTTGCTCTGGGGTAACTCATGTGGAAATTTTTTGTAGCAGAGCCCTTCCACATGGATTCCTAGAAAGCACAAGTCCAATGACCATTGCAGCTGACAAACATGACAGGTTTGTAATGGTGGCCTGTGGCCACATGCCAAGGTTTCAGTTGACATGGAATCTCTTGCAGTTGTGTTCCAATGCTGGTTTGTTACCAGGGAGGTTTTAGAAAGTCCTGGGGGTTAAGAGGCCATGAAGGATTCTCCTACCCTGACAGATTGGCACTGGTCGAAGAGCACAGTTTCCTTCTTAGGACAGGAGATGTTGTGTTCTGTGGCTCAGGGTCAATATGTTGTATCCTAACTTGGTATTACAGAACAGGCCTCTGAGGACAGATGCCTGAAACCTAATCTAGGGTTCCAATGATGTAGTAGGTGCATGTCAGTTTCAATTTTCTGTCTCAGGACCATTGACTTGGGTATCTGCCTGGATATAGGTGATCAGGGTGTTGCAGACTGAGCAATTTTGTCCAGAGCACCTTCCAATATTGGGGTGGGATTATTGGCCTTGAATGTTTCTTTTAATCTGGAAAGTTTGGGCAAATGTGATGGGCAAATTTTCCTTGGAGATGGAAGGCACAGTCCTGTGGTGTGGCTCCAGAGACCCCATCCTGGAGGACATGTGAGGCATGGTTTTTGGAGAGAAGTCTGCATACGCTAACTAGGTTTATTCTTAGTGGCACGGTGATCTCAGCCCAATGCATCAACCTGGAAGGCAGTTCGTCAGAAACTGTAATTAGGATGACTCGATGTCGGTAGCACAGCCTTTTTTATTGGCATTGTCTGTCCAGGATGGCCTCGGAATGCAGGTGTGGTCTCATGAGTCCATGGGAGATTTTTCCCCTCTAAGGATCCTGGTGGCTCCCCATACTTTGGTGGCTTTTTCAAGGAAGGGAAGAGTGCCGTTTTGCATCTTAGGGGTGCCCAACAACAGCGATACCAGAGACGGGCTCTGGGTCTGGGCACCAAGAAATTCCCACCAAAAGTTAGAATTTGGGCCTAGGGGCATACCAGGTCTGCAATGCGGGATCCTGGTGGTCCAATAGAGAGGGCTTATTTGAAAGGATGCTTAGGCTGAGGGTCACAATGCCTGTTTGTTCCTGGACACCCTTCAGGAGTGGGAATGATCTCATTGCCCATGCAGCTGTCTCCCTCTCTGAAGGTTGGACACCCATCCCCAAGAGCTAGGTTTTCTGCCATGGGGAAGGAGCAGTTCTCTATTGGGATTCAGGTTCCCCCATTAGAATGGATTCCAGCAAAGGTCTGGGACAGATGCCCAAATACCAAGGATGGGTAGTGAGGACGGACTCGGCCATGGCCGGTCTCATATGCTTTATATGGGTCCTGCTCTCTGGGTGGCTGACACGAGGTTGGGGCTCAGGCTCTGTCAGACAAAGAATTAGTGGCAAGAGCAGCTTATAAATCAGGGATCCGCTAGGGCCGAGCAGATGATACTCATGTGGGTTTTTTGGGAAGTCTTACCAGGCACTTCTTCTTTCTATGAGGAAGGCAGAATGCTGTGCTGTGGCTCCAGAATTCCCTATCAAGAGGACTTTCCGATCAGTAGGGTGAGGATGGAGAAAACCTAGTAAACTCTTTATCTGCATACTTAAAAAAAAAGACACTGGTATAGAAAAGCTGGTTTTCTCTCTGTTTAAAAAGACAAAGTTTTCTTAAGTTAATCGATCTGTTATGGTTTTCTCTTTGCCTGCCAAGAAAATTCAGTTTCTATGCTTTGTTTTATCGGGTGTTTAACATCCCTAATTATATTTAGGCATGTGTTTTAAAACTTTCTAAGGTTTTAGCAATTGTGGATAAGATTTAAACCAATAATAAAGCTTGGGTTACATTTGGGAAAATGCCATCCATTTCCTAAAGTTTTAATACGTTGATAGATCACCACTTGATATTGTGATTATGGAAATGTGATGTGTCACAGAAGTAACCTGATTTTCTTGCCAGTTTCATTGTAAATTCTCATATCAGCAGCTCTTTTTGTCATTTGTAATTGTTTTAATTCTCTTGGAAGATAAATTCTGTCTCAAAGAAAATTCATATGGGAGACTTTCAGGACAAATACAGGTCTTTGATATGTTGAAATTCTGGAACTGAAATGGGTAAGAATTTACAGAAGGAAAAGCTGCATTCAGACTAAACCAGAATTATTAACAATGGACTAGGTGAACTGAAAGACTATAATGTTCTATCTCTTGATGTTTTGTCTTATGTTTGATCTTCCAGACTAGGGAAAATCTCCTTAAGTTATCTGTAACGTGGAGGGGACAAGATGGCGAGGAAGTAGGAGGAGGCGCCTTTTCAACCTGTACACTAAAGTGAGCTGATTGCCTAACAAAGAACTCCAATTACTCATGAAATTAGCCTTAGATCAGAATTATACACGTCTGGATCTCTACAAGTGCAGAAGACGCCAGTGGGCAGGTAAAGTGGTGTGGGAATGGGGAACTGATATCGGAAGATAAACAACAGGAGGAGGGAGCCACCAGAGGCGACCAGTTGGAAAGTAATACCCCAATATGAGCGAGAGTGCCCTGCATCTGGGGACCAAGTTTAACTTAGGGACTTTTTGAAAGCACTCCAAAAGAGCAAAGGATAGTGGGGTGGGGAAATTGTGGGATTGGAGTGGCTAGGGACAGGGGATTAAATCCCTGGTTCCCGGACAGCCTTCCCTGGTGCTGAGCCAGAGATGGTGTAGCAGAAAAAGCAGGTCTTGGACTCTAAGCTATGAGAGCACCCGAGAACACGTGGCGTCCTGCTCCTGTGAGGGGATGGGAGCCATGCTGGACACCAGAACGTGCGAGCCCTGCTATAGAGCCTGAGATGCGTGTGCTGCTCATCCTCCCCTGAGAGAGGTACAAAGGGCCAGCCTGTGGCCTTTGATACACACCATTGTTTCAGAGCATAAGATGCGTGCACCAAACTCTACCCCCAGAGAGTTGCACGAAGGCCCATCCTGGTGCTTTCAGACCTGCACCCCATTCTCAGAGCCTGAGACCCGTGTGTGACCCACAGGCTCTCCTGAAAGAGGTGTGGGCAAGCCGGGTGCTCTTAGACCCAGAAAGACCAGGCACTCCCAGCCTCGGCCATCGGGAAAATCTCAGTGTGCGATTGCTGCTTGGAACCTCTCTGGCGGTCTGGAACATCCCAGACAGCTGCCACTGCCATGGCTTTGGGTACAAGCAAAGGATCCTGCATGCCCAGGGACTGCAACTCGGAACCTGCTTTGCCAGTGGTTAAGGGGAAACATATTTGGGCTCTGAAGCCAGACTGAGGCTTCTCTCTGAGAGGGAGGTCAGGGTGCACTATATTTTCCTCTAAAACTACAAAAACCATCAAGGTGAGAGAAAAAAAAAGTGAACAAACATAAAAACCGCCCGAGTTTAAAAGCCTGATTAAAAACAAGTTTCCTCAGAGCCCACTCCCTTGAGGGGGGTGGGAGGACTTAACTCAGGGAACATCACTGAAAACCCACGTGGCAGGCCCCTCACCCAGAAAACAAACCAAGAAAGGAAAAAAAAAAAAAAAGGACGACAAGGGAACAACCACCTCTACTTCAAAGGAAAACTTTTATTTTTTACTCATTCCCACTACTCTGGTTTATTTTTTTTTTATATAGATAATTTTTTAAACATATTTACCATCACAGTGAGCTGTCCAGTACATCAAATTCCATAATAACCTTCTAACCTGAACTTTTTTAAAATTTATATTTTATTTATTTTTAGCATAACAATATTCATTATTTTTGCACTACAACCAGTTCTCCATGCAAACCGTGCCGTCTATAATACCCACCACATGGTACCCCAACCTTCCACACCCGCCCCTTCAACCCCCTCATATTATTTTTCAGAGTCCATAGTCTCTCATGGTTCACCTCCCCTTCCAATTTCCCCCAACTCCCTTCTCCTCTCTATCTCCCCATGTCCTCCATGCTCTTTGTTATGTTCCACAAATAAGTGAAACCATATGATAATTGACTCTCTCTGCTTGACTTATTTCACTCAGCATAATCTCTTCCAGTCCCGTCCATGTTGCTACAAAAGTTGGGTATACGTCCTTTCTGATGGAGGCATAATACTCCATAGTGTATATTAACCTAAACTTTTTGATACATACACCTATGTTTTTTTTTTTGCATTTCTATTTTTTGAATTTATTTTTTTTAATTTTAGTTTAGTTTAGTCCAGTTTATTCCTTTTTATTTTTATTTTCTAATATTCAGATAGAATTAAACTTCAAAGTACTCCCCTTTCCCCAACCAATACTCTCCTATAGCTAATCAAATTTTTAATCCCCCTTTATCTTAGGAAACATGAGGCCTTTAACAAAGATATCAAGATACATCCAAGAAGAAGCAAAACAATCTTCTTGGCTCACACTGAGAATTTATAACCACTCTCCCATCTTTTTCTTCTGCCAGTGTTTCTGTGTATTTGTGTTTGTCCTGATAGTATATAAATCTTACACTTGGGGTTCTTTTTGACGAGGTTCTTCCTTTATTTGCATATATATATATTTTTTTCTGTTGTCATATACTTTTATCAGTCTTTTTGTTTATTTTTGTTTGTCTACTTCATAAATCTTACCTTGGGACTCATCTGAGCTGAACCTTCTCTTTTATCTTCCCTTTCTTTCCTGTCTCTATCTCTCTCCTTTTTTTCTTTTTCTTTTCTTTTGACTCTCATTTGGGTAGGAAATCCTGATTGCTCAGAAGTGTTCCAGGGTGCACCTTGACTATAACACTGTCAATACATCCAGCTACATCTATTCAGTCATCTCTCACCAAAATGACTAGGAGGAGGAATGCCCAACAGTAGAAAAATATAGAGTATGGACCTTCAGCAACAGAGCTAATGGCTATCAACATAGACAATATGTCGGAAAGAGAATTCAGGCTAACAATTATCCAGGCAATAGCTAGGTTGGAGAAAGCCATGGATGACCAAATGGAATTGATTAGGGCTGAGCTGAACGTGAAGAGAGATGATGTTCACAATGTTAGGGCGGAGCTTAAAGCTACCAGGGCTGAGGTTCACAATGCTCTCAATGAGTTCCAATCTAATCTAAATTCTCTCAAAGCTAGGGTAACTGAGACAGAAGTTAGAATTAGTGATCTGGAGGACAAACAGATAGAGAGAGGGGATCAGGAGGAGGGCTGGAACAAACAGCCTAGAAACCATGAAAACAGAATCAGGGAAATAAATGATGCCACGAAACCTTCCAAAGTCAGAATTATTGGAATCCCTGAAGGGGAGGAGAAAGAAAGAAGTCTAGAAGATATAGTGGAACAAGTTCTTTATGAAAATTTTCCCAAACTCCTGAATGGAATCTGCGTTCATGTACTAGAGTCTGAACGGTCTCCACCCAAGATTATCCATTCCAAAAAACCATCACAACACCTGGTAGTCAAATTGAGGAATCATAATTGTAGGTATAATCTCATGAAAGCCGCTAGGACAAAGAGGCTCCTTTCTTACAGAGGAAAGCCCATCAGAATAACATCAGACCTGTCCACAGAGACCTGGCAAGCCAGAAAGAGCTGGAAAGATATATTCAGGGCATTAAATGAGAAGAATATGCAGCCAAGAATACTTTATCCAGCAAGACTGACATTCAAAATGGATGGGGAGATATAGAGTTTCCAAGACCGGCAAGGCTTAAAAGACTATGCAACCTCCAAGCCGACACTGCAGGAAATATTAAAGGGGGTTCTATAAAAGAGGAAAAAATCCTAAGAATAGCATTGAACAGAAATATAGAGACAATCTACAGAAAGAAAGACTTCAAAGGTAACTCGATGTCAATAAAAACGTATCTATAAATAATCACTCTCAATGTGAATGGCCTAAATACGCCCATAACATGACACAGGGTTGCAGGTTGGATAAAACGACAGGACCCATCCATGTATTGTCTACAAGAGACCCATTTTGAACCTAAAGATACATGCAGACTGAAAGTGAAGGGATGGAGAAGCATCTTTCATGCCAATGGGCCTCAAAAGAAGGCTGGGGTAGCAATTCTTGTATCAGATAAATTAGACTTTAAACTAAAGACTGTAGTCAGAGATACAGAAGGACACTACATCATTCTTAAAGAGACTATCCACCAAGTTGATCTAACAATTGTAAATATCTATGCCCCCAATATGGGAGCAGGCAATAATAAAACTGTTAATCAAGATAAAGAGTCATATTGATATAAATACACTAATTGTAGGAGATCTTAACACGTCTCCCTCAGAAATAGACAGATCATCAAAGCAGAAAATCAATAAAGAAACAAAAGCATTGAATGACACATTGGACCAGATGGACCTCATAGATATATACAGAACATTCCACCCTAAAACAACAGAATACTAATTCATCTCAAGTGCACATGGAACCTTCTCAAGAATAGACCACAAACTGGGTTACAAATCAGGACTCAACCGATACCAAAAGACTGAGAAGATTCCCTGCATTTTCTCAGATCACAATGCTTTGAAACTGGAGCTCAATCACAAGGAAAAGTTCAGAAGGAACTCAAACACATGGAAGCTAAAGACCACCTTACTTAATTATGCTTGGATCAAGCAGGAGATCAAAGAATAACTGAAAAAAAATCATGGAAACCAATGAGAATGAAGACCCTTCGGTCCAAAATTTATGGGATAGAGCAAAGGCGGTCCTAAGGGGGAAATATATAGCCATCCAGCCCTCCCTCAAAAAAATTGAAAAATCCAGAACACAGCAGCTGACTCTACACCTTCAGGAACTGGAGAATCAACAACAAATCAAACCAACTCCACACATAAGAAGAGAAATAATCAAGATTAGAGCTGAGATCAATGAGGTAGAAACCAGAGATACAATAGAACGTACTAATGAATCTAGAAGCTGGTTTTTTGAAAGTATCAATAAAATCAATAGACCACTGGACACACTAATCCAAAAGAAAAGAGAGAAAGCCCAAATTCATAAAATTATGAATGAAAAGGGAGAGATCACAAGTAACACCAAGGAAGTAGAAATAATCCTCAGAAGTTTTTATCAACAGTTATATGCCAATAAGCATAGCAACCTAGATGAAATGGATGCATTCCTGGAATACTATAAACTCCCAAAATTGAACCAGGAAGAAATTGACAACTTGAATAGGCCAATATCTAGTAACGAGTTTGAAGCAGTGATCAAAAATCTCCAAAAAAACAAGAGCCCAGGACCTGACGGATTCCCTGGGGAATTCTATCAAACTTTCAAAGAAGAAATAAGACCAATTATCCTGAAGATGTTTCAAAAAATTGAAGCAGAAGCCAGCATTACCCTGACCCCTAAACCAGGCAATGACCCTTAAAAAAAGGAGAATTTCAGACTAAAATCACTGATGAATACGGATGCTAAGATTCTCAACAAGATCCTAGCAAACAGGATCCAACAGCCCATTAAAAAGATTATCCGACATGACCAGTTGGGATTCATCCCTGGGCTACATGGATGGTTCAACATTCGCAAATCAATCAATGTGATATAACAAATGAATACGAGATGAGAGAAGAACAACATGGTCCTCTCAATTGATGCAGAAAAAGCAGTTGAAAAAATCCAGCATCCGTTTCTGACAAAAACGCTTCAAAGTATAGGGATAGAAAGAACATTCCTGAACGTCATCAAATCTACCTATGAAAGACCCACAGCAAATATCATCCTCAATGGGAAAAAGCTTGCAGTCTTCCCGTTGAAATCAGGAACAAGTCAAGGATGCCCTGTCTTACCACTCTTGTTCAATATAGTATTAGAAGTCCTAGCAACAGCAATCAGACAACAAAGAGAAATAAAATGTATCCAAGCTGGCAATGAAGAAGTCAAACTCTCTCTCTTCGCAGATGACATGATTCTTTATACGGAAAACCCAAAAGACTCCACCCCCAAACTACTAGAACTCATACAGCAATTCAGCAATGTGGCAGGATACAAAGTCAATGTACAGAAATCAGTGGCTTTCTTATACACTAACAATGAAAATACAGAAAGGGAAATTAGAGAATCAATTTCATTTACTATAGCACCAGAACCATAAGATACCTGGGAATAAACCTTACCAAAGAGGTAAAGGATCCGTACTTGAGGAACTACAGAACACTCATGAAAGAAACTGAAGAAGACACAAAAAGATGGAAGACCATTCCATACTCTTGGATCAGAAGAATAAACATTGTTAAATTGTCTATACTGCCTAGAGCAATCTATACTTTTAATGCCATTCTGATCAAAATTCCACCGGTATTCCTCAAAGAGCTGGAGCAAATAATCTAAAAATTTGTATGGAATCAGAAGAGACTCTGAATCGCTAAGGAATTGTTGAAAAACAAAAATAAAACGGGGGCATCACATTACCTGATTTCAAGCTTTATTACAATGCTGTGACACCAAAACAGCATGGTACTGACATTAAAACAGTGGAACAGAGTAGAGTGCCCAGATATGGACCCTCAACTCTATGGGCAAATAATCCTCGACAAAACAGGAAAAAATATACAATGGAAAAAAGACAGTCTCTTCAATAAATGGTGCTGGGAAAACTGGACAGCTATGTGTAGAAGAATGAAACTCGACCATTCTCTAACACCGTACACAAAGATAAACTCAAAATGGATAAAAGACCTCAACATGAGACAGGAATCCATCAGAATCCTTGAGGAGAACATAGGCAGCAATCTCTTCGATATTAGCCACACAATCTTCTTTCAAGTTATGTCTCCAAAGGCAAAGGAAACAAAAGCGAAAATAAACCTTTCAGACTTCATCAAAATCAAAAGCTTCTGCACAGCAAAGGAAACAGTCAAAAAAACAAAGGTGCAACCCACGGAATGGGAGAAGATATTTGCAAATGACAGTGCAGAGAAAAGATTGATATCCAGGATCTATAATGAACTCCTCAAATTCAACATGCACAAAACAGACAATCATATAAAAAAATGGGCAGAAGATATAAACATAAACTTCTCCAATGAAGACATACAAATGGCTATCAGACACATGAAAAAAATGTTCATCATCACTAGCCCTCAGGGAGATTCAAATTAAAACCACATTGAGATATCATGTTTCAGCAGTTAGAATGGTCATTAGCAAGACAGGAAACAACTTGTGTTGGAGGGGATATGGTTGGTGGGAATGTAAGTTGGTGCAGCCTCTTTGGAGAACAGTGTGGAGATGTCTCAAGAAATTAAAAATAGAACTTCCCTATGACCCTGCAATTTCACTTCTGGATATTTACCCCAAAGATACAGATGTCATGAAAAGAAGGGCCATCTGTACCCCAATGTGTATAGCAGCAAAGGCCACGGTAGACAAACTATGGAAAGAACCAAGATGCCCTTCAACGGACGAATGGATAAGGAAGATGTGGTCCATATACACTATGTATGCATACCCAACTTTTTAGCAACATGGACGGGACTGGAAGAGATTATGCTGAGTGAAATCAGTCAAGCAGAGAGTGTCAATTATCATATGGTTCACTTATTTGTGGAGCATAACAAATAGCATGGAGGACATGGGGAGTTAGAGAGAAGGGAGTTGGGGAAATTGGAAGGGGAGGTGAACCATAAGAGACTATGGACTCTATAAAACAATCTGAGGGGTTTGAATTGGCGGGTGGGTGGGAGGTTGGGGTACACAGGTGGCCGGTATTATAGAGGGCAGGGATTGCATGGAGCACTGGGTTTGGTGAAAAAATAATGAATACTGTTATGCTGAAAATAAAAAATAATAATAATAATACGCACTTGAGTCCAGAGTGTTGTTTGAAATTAAGGTCGGCACAGGGAATTTGTACTTTGCTTCTAATCTTCAGGGTTTGAGCAACCGTGAAGGGCAGAGTTTTCTTTTGGGTGGTAAGCATACTCATCTGGTGTGGCACCAGAGGCCCCATCCTGGAAAGCATGTGGTCCAGGGCCTTGGGGACAGAAATTTGCAAATGCAAACTAGGTTTATGGTGAGGGCGGAGGCGATCACAGGCCCAATCTGCAGGCCTGAGTGCACCTCATAGTGTACTGAAATTAAGGTGTCATGGAGGCAGTATCACAGGCTTTTCTGTCTGGATTGTGTGTCTAGGATGGTCGCAAAATGTAGGGGAGTCTTCATTGGGCCACGGGAGATTCTTCATCTCTGGGCATTCTGCCCAGCTCTCTAGAGTTTGGTGTCTCTGGGGAAAAGAAGACTGCTGTTTTCCGTCTCAGCAGATCCCCAAAAGAGGGATTTCAGAGACAGTTTCTGGGATTTTTCAGGGCCCCTGAACAACACGAATGAGGGTGAGGATTTGGCCCTAGGGACCTGGCAGGCCCGCCTTGTGTCCTTTCTGTCCAGCTACCAAGGGGGTTTGTTTGAAAGCAGGCTCACTCTGAGGGTCATAATGCCCAGGGCAGCTCACATGAGTGGCCGTGGTCTCATGGGCCATGCAGCTGGTTCCCACTCTGAGGGTTGGAAACCCATCTCAACAGCCAGGATTCCTGCCATGGGGAAGGAGGAGTACTCTTGTGCTTCAGGTTCCCCCATAAGCAGGGATTTGAGCTACAGTATGAAGGAGAGATTACTGAATATCCAGGTTGAGTATATGTGATGGCTTCTGGCCACAACAGTTCCCACCTGCAGGATATGGGGCAAACTGTCTGTGTGGCTGATTAGAGGTCGTGGCTCAGGATGTGTCAGACCAAGCCTGATTGCCCATGGTGGCCGATGATATTAGGGTACCGTCGAGGGCCATGCCGCTGTATCCTCATAGGGAGTTTCTGGGCAGAATCACCAGGCACTTCTTCTTTCTGTTGGGCAGGCAAATTCTGCATTTTGTTACCAGATTCCCTATCAAGAGGCCTTGGGGATGGATGGAATTGAGGATGGAATTGTAAACACAAGCTACGGTTAAATTCAGTGCGAAGCAGAAGGCAGTTCCCGTGTGCAGTGGCTGATTCGAGATATCCAGCACCTGAGTAAGGGCAGATGTCTGAAGTTAGCTCACACTGTAGTTTGTGACTATGATGACCGACTAATGGAGTGGGGGCGCAAGATGCCATGGAGGATTTCCCACACTGTGGCTTGTGGGATGCTCCAAACAGCAAGGTTTCCTTGTACTGGACAGGGGGAGTCTGGTTTGTTGGCTCCAGGATCCCCATAGTGAAAGTTTGGGTAGCAGAGATCTCTCACATGGATGCCTGGAAAGCACACCTCCATTGACCATTGCAGCTGAGGAACAAAGCAGGTTCCATTGGTGGCTCTGGGGTGAAATTCCAAGCAGCCTGAGTTGACATGGAGTTCCATGCTGTTGGATCATAATGATGGTTTGTACCCAGGGAAACGTTAGAATGTTTGAGTGGTAGGGGCCATGCAGGATTCTCATCCACTGAGTCTTGGACATATCTACCAAGAGCAATGTTTTTTACTGGGGACAGGAGGGGTTCTGTTGTGTGGCTCACAGACCATATGTTGGAATATAAGTTGGTTTTGGAAAAAAGGCCTCTGGGGACAGGCGCCTGAAAATATAAGCTATGGTATCAATGAAGTCTTATGGGCATGTCAGGTTCAGTCGTCTGACTCAGGGCCTTTGACGTGGATATCTGCCTGGAAATAGGTGCTCATGGTGTATCAGAATGCGCATTTGGGTCCAGAGTGTTCCTCAGAATTGAGGTGTGCTCAGGGGTTTTGCATATTGCTCAGGGTTTGGGCAACAGTGAAGGGCAGAGTTTCCTTTGAGTACGTAGGCACAATCATCTGGTTTGGCTCCAGAGACCCCATCCTGGAGGGCTTCTGGTCCAGGGCTTTGGGAATTAGGGTTAATGTGAGGGCCAAGTTGATCACAGGCCCGACATGCAGGCCCTGAGGGCAGCTCATAGTGTACTGAAATTACACTATCATGGAGGCGGTAGTGCAGGCTTTTCTGTCGGGTATGTGTCCAGGACAGTCACAAAAGGTAGGGGTGGCTTCATGAGGCCATGGTAAATTCTTCGTCGCTAGGGATTCTTCTCAGCTCCCAAGTGTTTTGTGTCTCTGGGAGAAAGGAATACTGCTGTTTTCTGTCTCAGGGTACCCCCAAGAGAGGAATTAGAGACAGATTCTTGGTCTGGTCGCCAGGAAAACACGAACGATGGTGAGAATTTGGCCCTAGGGATCTGGAAGCCCCACTCTGTGGGCTCCTGGGCCAGGTTCCGAGGGGGTTTGTTTGAAAGCAGGCTCCCACTGACGATCACAATGACTGTTTGTGCCCAGGGCGGCTCCCATGAATGGCCATGGTCTCATGGGCCATGCAGCTAGTTCCCACTCTGAGGGTTAGACACCCATCCCATCAGCCAGGTTTCCTGCCATCAGAAAGGAGGACTCATTCTGTGCTTCAGGTTACACCATAGGCAGGGATTTGAGATTTGAGCTACGGTCTGGGGACAGATGCCTGAATACCCAGGTTGTGTAGAGATGATGGCTTCGGGCCATGGCAGGTCCAGCTGCAGGATATGGGGCCCACTCTCTGCGTGGCTGACTGGAGGTCGTGGCTCAGGCTGTGTCAGACAGAGTCTTAGTGTCCATGTCAGCCTATTTATTATGGTGCTGTCGAGGGTCATGCAGGTAGTTCCTCATGTGGGATTTCTGGTCAGACTCACCAGCCACTTCTTCTTTCTGTGGGGCATGCAGAATGCTGTGTTATGGCTCCAGAATTCCCTATCAAGAGGGCTTGGGGACCAGGAAGTTGAGGATGGAATTGTAAACACAAGCTATGGTTCAATTCAGTGACAAACAGAAGGCACTTCCAGTTTGCAGTGGCTGATTCGAGACATCTAGCTCCTGAATAAGGGCAGATGTCAGATGTTTGCTCACGCAAGAGATTGTGTCTATGATGACCAAGAAATGGAGCAATGGCATCAAGAAGCCATGGAGGATTTCCCACACTGGGGCTTGTGAGATGCTCCAAACAGCAAGGTCTCCTTCAACCGGACAGAGGAGTCTGGTTTGTTTGCTCCAGGGTCCCCAATATGGAAAGGTTGGGTAGCAGAGTACTCCCTCATGGATGACTGGAAAGCACACCTTCATTGACCATTGTAGTTGAGGAACATGGCAGGTTCGATCTGCTGGCCCTGGAGCCAAGTTCCAAGGGGGCTGAGTTGACATGGAGTTTCATGCTGTTGGATCACAATGCTGGTTTGTATCCAGGGAGACGTTAGAAAGTTGGGGTGGTCAGGGGCCATGCAGGATTCTCCTACACTGAGTCTTGGACACAGCTACCAAGAGCAAGGTATCTTTCTGGGAACAGCAGGGGTTCTGTTGTGTTTCTCAGGGACCACATGTTGGAATATAAGTTGGTATTAGAGAACAGGCCTCTCAGGACGGGCGCCTGAAAACCTAAGCTAGGGTCAATGAAGTCCTTGGTGTATGTCACATTCAAACTTCTACTCAGGGCCTTTGACTTGAATGTCTGCCTGGAGACAAGTGCTCATTGTGTGTCAGAATGTGCATTTGGTTCCAGAGCTTTCTTTGAATTTGAGGTGGGCTCAGGGGCTTTGTACTTTGCTCCTAATCTTCAGGGTTTGGGCAACAGTGAAAGGCAGAGTTTCCTTTGGGAGGGTAGTCACAGTCTTCTGGTGTGGCACCAGAGGCCCAAGTCTGGATGGCATGAGGGCAGGATTTTGGAGACAGAAATCTGCCAATGCGAGCTAGGGTTAGGGTCAGGCCCGAGGTGATCACAGCCCTGATCTTTAGGATCTGAGGGCAGCTCATTGTGTAGTGAAATTAAGGTATCATGGAGGCGGTGGGTAGACTTTTCTGTCTGGATTGTGTGTCCAGAACGGTGGCCAAATGTAGGGATGGCTTCATGGGGCCATGGAACATTCTTCATCTCTGGGGTTTCTGCCCAGCTCCCAAGAGTTTGTGTCTCTGGGGGAAGGGAAGACTGCTGTTTTCCGTCTCAATGGATCCCCACTAGAGGGATTCCAGAGACAGTTTCTGGGTCTCAGCGCCAGAAAACACCACCAAGTGTGAAGATTTGCCTCTAGGCACCTGGAAGGCCCACTCTGCCGGCTCCTGGTCCAGCTACCATGGGGGTTTGTTGGAAATCAGGCTCATGCTGAGGATCACAAAGCCTGTTTGTGCCCAGGGCAGCTCCCATGTGTGGTCGTGGTCTCATGTCCATGCAGCTGGTTCCCACTCTGAGGGTGAAACACCCATCTCACCAGCCAGATTTCCTGCCATCAGGAAGGAGGTGTACCCTTGTTCTTCAGGTTCCCTCATAGGGTAGGATTTGAGCTAAATGCTAGGCACAGATGCCTGAATATCCAGGTTGAGTAGAGATGACGGCTTTGGGCCACAACAAGTCCCATCTGTAGTATATGGGACCCACTGTCTGGGTGGCTGACTAAAGGTCGTGGTGCAGGCTGTGTCAGACAGAGCCTTAGTTCCCATGGTGGCCTATGACATTAGGGTGTCGTCGAGGGCCCTGCAGGTGGATCCTCATGTGGGGTTACTGGGCAGACTTACCAGGCTATTCTTCTTTCTTGGGGCAGGCAGAATGCTGCGTTGTGGCTACAGAATTTCCTATCAAGAGTGTTTGTGGACCAGGAGCATGAGGATGGAATGGTAAACACACGCTAATGTTAAATTCAGTGCCAAGCGAAAAACAGTTCCAATGTGCAGTGGCTGATTGGAGATATCCAACACCTGAGTAAGGGCGGATGTCAGATGTTTGCTCACACTGGAGTTTTTGTCTATGATGACCAACAAATGGAGGGGTGGCGTCAAGAGGCAATGGAGGATTTACCACGCTAGGGCTTCTGAGATGATCCAAACAGCAAGGTTTCCTTCTACCAGACAGGGGGAGTCTGTTTTTTTTTTCTCCAGGGTCCCCCATGAGGGAAATTTGTGTAGCAGAGCACTCCCTCATGGATGCCTGGAAAGCACACCTGCATTGACCATTGCAGCTGAGGAACATGGCAGGTTTGTTGTGGTGGCTATGGGGTGTAGTTCCAAGGCCTTGAGTTGACATGGAGTCTCATGTAAATTGGGCACAATGCTGGTTTGTTACCAGGGAGATCTTAGAATGTGCTGGTGGCTAAGGGGCCATGCAGAGTTCATCTACCCTGACAGTTTGACACAGGTCCAAGAGCAAGTCTTTCTTCTGGGGACACGAGATGTTCTTTTGTTGGGCTCAGGGACGACATGTTTCATCATAGGTTGGTATTCCAGAACAGGTCACTGAGGACAGGTGCCTGAAAACCTCATCTAGGGTTCCAATGAGGTCCTAAGGACATGTCAGTATCAAACTTCTGACTCAGGACCATTGACATGGCTGCCTGCCTGGATGTAGGTGATGAGGGTGTATCAGACTGGGCATTGCATTCAGAGGGTTCACCAATATGCTAATTGGCTCAGGGGCCTTACAGGTTTCTCCTAATCTGGAGGGTTTGGGCAATTGTGGCCGTCAGAGTTTCCATGGGGATGGCAGGCACAGTCCTCTGGTGTGGCTCCAGAGACACCATCCTGAAGGGCAGGTGAGCCATGGTTTTGGGAATGAAGTCTTCAAACACAAATTCCGGTTAGGGTTAGTGGCACGGTGATCACAGGCCCAATGCATAGACCTTGAGGGCAGCTTGTGAGGAATTGTTATTAGGGTGACTCAAAGGCGGTAGCACAGGCTTTTCTATCTGAATTGTGTGTCCAGGATGGCCTCGGAATACAGGTGTGGTCTCATGGGTCCATGGGATATCATGACAGGGTTGCCCACTCTCTCCACTCTTATTCAACATAGTAGTTGAAGTCCTAGCAACAGCAATCAGACAACAAGGAGAAATAAAATGTATCCAAATTGGCAATGAAGAAGTCAAACTCTCTCTTCACAGATGACATACTTTATATGGAAAACCCAAAAGACTCCACCCCAAAACTACTAGAACTCATACAGCACTTCAATAATGTGGGAGGATACAAAATCTTTGTACAAAAATCAGTGGTTTTCTTATCCTTTAACAATAAAAATACAGAAAGGGAAATTAGAGAATCAATTCCATTTACTACAGCTCCAAAACCATAAGATACCTGGGAATAATCCAAACCAAAGTGATAAGCAATCTATACTCAGGGAACTACAGAACACTCATGAAATAAATGGAAGAAAACCATAAAGATGGAAGACCATTCCATACTCGTGGATCAGAAGAATAAACAGTCTTTAAAAGTCTATACAACCTAGAGAAATCTATCCTTTTAATGCCATTCTGATCAAAATTCCTCCGGTATTTTTCAAAGAGCTGGAGCAAACAGAAGCCTAAAATTGGTGTGGAATCAGAGGAGATCCCGTATTACTAAGGAAATGGCAAAAAGGAAAGAACGAAACTGGGTGCACCCTGTTGCCTGGTTTCAAGGGTTACTACAAAGCTGTGATCACCAAGACAGCAGGGGACTGGCATAAAAACAGGCCATTAAACCAGTGTAACAGAGTAGAGAGCTCAGATATGGACCATCAATCTATAGTCAAATAATTTTCAAGAAAGCAGGAAAAAATATACAAAGGAAAAAAAAAGTCTTTTCAATAAATGCTGCTGAGAAAATTGGGACAGCTTTGTGTAGATGAATGAAACTCGACCATTCTCTGACACCATACACAAAGAGAAACTCGAAATGGATAAAAGACCTCAACCTGAGGCAGGAATCCATCAGAATCTTGGAGGAGAAAATAGGCAGAAACCTCTTCAACATTGGCCATAGCAACTTCTTTCAAAATGTGTCTCCAAAGGCAAAGGAAAAAAATGTGAAGATGAACGTTTGGGACTTCATAAAGATCAAAAGCTTCTACACAGCAAAGGAAACAGTCAACAAAACAATGAGGCAACCCACGGAATTCGAGTAGATATTTGCAAATGACAGTACTGACAAAACCTTGATATCCAGGATCTATAAAGAATTCCTGAAACTCAACACACACAACACAGATAATCCTATTAAAAAATGGGCAGAAGATACAAAGAGACATTTCTCCAATGAAGACATACAAATGGCTATCAGACACATTAAAAAATGTTTGTCATCACTAGCCATCAGGGAGATGCAAACTAAAACCACATTGAGATATCACCTTACACCAGTTAGAATGGCCTTAGAAAGATAGGAATCAACATGTGTTGGAGAGGATGTGGAGAAAGGGGAACCCTCTTACACTGATGGTGGAAAAGCAAGTCGGTGCAGCCACTCTGGAGAACAGTGTGGAGATTACTCAAGAAATTAAAAATAGAACTTCCCTAAGACCCTGCAATTGCACTACTGGGTATTTACCCCCAAAGAAACAGATGGAGTGAAAAGAAGGGCCATCTCTACCCCCAAATTTATAGAAGCAATGTCCATGGTCGCCAAACAGTGGATAGAACCAAGATGCCCTTCAATGGATGATTGGATAAGGAATATGTGGTCCATATACACTACGGAGTATTAGGCCTCCATCAGAAAGGATGAATACCTAACATATGTAGCTACATGAATGGGACTGGAAGAGATTCTGCTGAGTGAAATAAGTTAAATAAGTCAAGCAGAGAGAATCAATTATCATAAGGTTCCACTTATGTGTGGAGCATAACAAATAGCATGGAGGACAAGGGGAGTTAGAGAGGAAAAGGGAGTTTGGGGAAATTGGAAGGGGAGGTGAACCATGAGAGACTATGGACTCTGAAAAACAATCTTAGGGTTTTGAAGTGGCGGGGGTGTGGGAGGTTGGGTACCAGGTGGTGGGCATTATAGAGAGCACAAATTGCATGGAGCACTGGGTGTGGTGAAAAAATAATAAGTACTGTTTTTCTGAAAATAAATCAATTGGAAAAGAAAAAAAAAAGCAAATGGGGGCATCACATTTCCTGATTTTAAGCTTTACTACAAAGCTATGATAACCAAGACAGCATGGTACTGGCAAAAAAATAGACATATAGACCAGTGGAACAGAGTAGAGAGCCCTGATATGGACCCTCAACTCTATGGTCAAATAATCTTAGACAAAACAGGAAAAAATATACAGTGGAAAAAAGACAGTCTCTTCCATAAATGGTGCAGAGAAAACTGGGCAACTATACGTAGAAGAATGAAACTGGACCATTGTCTTACACCGCACACAAAGATAAACTCAAAATGGATAAAAGACCTCAATGTGAGACAAAATCCATCAGAATCATAGAGGAGAATATAAGCAGTAATCTCTTCGATGTCAGCCACAGCAACTTCTTTCAAGATATGTCTCCAAAGGGAAAGGAAACAAAAGCCAAAATAAACTTCTGGGACTTCATCAAAATCTAAACCTTCTGCATAGCAAAGGAAACAGTCAACAAAACAAAGAGCAACCCAAGGATTGCGAGAAGATACTTGCAAATGACAGGACAGACAAATGGTTGATATCCAGGACCTATAAAGAACTCCTCAAACTCAACACACACAAAACAGACAATCATATTTTTAAAATGGGCAGAAGATATGAAGAGACACTTCTCCAATGAAGACATAAAAATGGCTATCAGACACATGAAAGAAAAGGTTCATCATCATTAGCCATCAGACTGATGCACATTAAAACCTCATTGAGATACCACCTTACACCAGTTAGAACAGCCAAAATAAGCAAGACAGGAAACAACATGTGTTGGAGAGGATGTGGAGAAAGGGGAACCCTTTTACACTGTTGGTGGGATTGCAAGTTGGTGCAGCCTCTTTGGAGAACAGTGTGGAGATTCCTCAAGAAATTAAAAACAGAACTTCCCTATGACCCTGCAATTGCACTCCTGGGTATTTACCCCAAAGATACAGATGTCGTGAAAAGAAGGGCCATCTGTACCCTAATGTTTATAGCAGCAATGGCCACAGTCGCCAAACTATGAAAGAACCAAGATGCCCTTCAACGGACGAATGGATAAGGAAGATGTGGTCCATATACACTATGGAGTATTATGCCTCCATCAGAAAGGATGAATACCCAACTTTTGTAGCAGCATGGACGGGACTGGAAGAGATTATGCTGAATGAAGAAAGGCAGAGAGAATCAATTATCATATGGTTTCACTTATTTGTGGAACATAACAAATATCATGGAGAACAAGGGGTCTTAGAGAGGAGAAGGGAGTTTGGGGGAATTGGAAGGGGAGGTGAATCATGAGAGACTATGGACTCTGAAAAACAACCTAGGGGTTTGAAGTGGCGGGGGGTGGGATCTTGGGGTACCAGGTGGTGGGTATTATAGAGGGCACAGATTGCATGGAGCACTGGGTTGGTGAAAAAAATAATGAATACTGTTTTTCTGAAAATAAAGAAATTAATTTAATTAAAAAAAAAACATTGTTAAAATGTTATACTGGAGACAAGATGGCGGAGAAGTAGGAGGAGGCTCCCTTTCAACCTGGACCCTACTTCTATTGAACTCCACTCACCGACAAAATCAGACTGAGACCCGAATTATACACATCTGGATCTCTACCAGAGCAGAAAACGCCAGTGGGCAGGTAAAGCAGAGTGGGAAAGTCGGACTGATATCGGAAGATAAACAAAAGTGGGAGGGTGCTACCAGAGGTGACCCACTGGAAAGTAATATCCCAATACGAGAGTGCCCTGCGTCTGGGGACCAGCATTATCTCAGAAGTATGGTAGAAAGCACTCAAGAAGAGCAAGGGATCACTGGGAAGAAATTGCAGGAATCGGGGTGTTAGGGTCAGGGGCTTAAGTCCCCAGACCCAGGACAGCCACCCCTGGTGCAGAGCCAGAAAGAGTGCGGCAGAGAAACCAGGTCTTGGTCCCTGAACCACCAGCAAGCTCGCCTGAGAGCGTGTGGCGCCCAGCTCCCATGAGTGGCTGGGAGCCTCGCCAGCCAACAGAAGCACAGCTTTTTTGCAGTCCCCATGCAAGTGCTCTGCCATGCCATCAGAGTCCGAGTTGTGCCCTGCGCCCTCCAGAGAGAGAGGTGGCACAGGCACCAGCCTGGTGCTCTCGGACCTGGAAATACCAGGCACTCCCAGCTTGTGCCAGTGGGAAAAGCTCAGTGTGCGATTGCTGCTTGGAACTTCTCTGGCAGTCTGGAGCTGCCCAGACAGCGGCCACTGCTGTGGTTTTGGTAAAGCAAAAAATCTTGAGTCCCCAGGGACCGCGACTGGGAACCTGCTCTGCCAGTGTTGAAGGGGGATTTTATTTGGGCTCTTTGGACAGATTGAGGCTTCTCTCTGAGACGGAGGACAGGGTACAGTTTGCTTTCCTCTAAACCTACAAAAACCATCAAAAGCCCTCAAGGCAAGAGAGAAAAACAAAAGTGAACAAATATAAAAACCTCCAGAGAACAAAAGGCTGAAAAAAACAGTTTCCTAAGAGCACACCCCCTTGAGGGGGGTGGGAGGACTTAACTCAGAGAACATCATTGACTGAAATCCCACGTGGCAGGCCCCTCCCCCAGAAAACCAACCAGGAAAGGAAAAAAAAAAAAAAGACAACAAGAGAGCAACCACCACTACTTCATAGGACAATTTTTATTATTAATTTGTTCCCACTATCCTGGCTCATTTTATTAAAGATAATTTTTTATTATTATATAGAAAATTTTTTAACCTATTTACCGTCACAGTGAGATGTCCAGTACATCAAATTCCATAATAACCTTCTAACCTGAACTTTTTGATACATACACCTGTGTTTTCCTTTTGCATTTCTGTTTTTTAAATTTATTTTTTTAAATTTTAGTTTAGTTTAGTCTAGTTTATTCCTTTTTTTAATTTTTATTTTCTAATATTCATATAGAATTAAACTTCAAGGTAATCCCCTTTCCCCAATAAAAGCCACCCCTATAGGTAAAACAATTCCTAATCCCCATTTATCTTAGGAAAGTGGAGTCTTTAACAAATACATCAAGATACATCCGGAAAAAAAAAAACAAAAAAACAAAAAACAAAAAACCTTCCTCACCCACACTGAGAATTTACAACCACTCTACAATCTTTTTCTTCCACCAGTATTTCTGTGTTGTTTTTTATTTATATATTTGACAGAGAGAGATCACAAGTAGGCAGAGAGGCAGGCAGAGAGAGAGAGAGAGAGGAAGCAGGCTCCCTGCTGAGCAGAGAGCCCGATGTGGGACTCGATCCCAGGACCCTGAGATCATGACCTGAGCCGAAGGCAGCGGCTTAACCCACTGAGCCACCCAGGCGCCCCTATTTCTGTGTTTTTGTGTTTGTCCTGATAGTATATAAATCTTACACTCGGGGTTCTTTCTGATGAGGTTATTCCTTTATTTGCATTTATATATGCAAATATATATATATATATAATTTTCTCTTCTCATATACTTTTATCAGTCTTTTTGTTTGTCTGTTTTTGTTTGTAAACTTCATAAATCTTACCTTGGAACCCATTTGGGCTGAACCTTCTCTTTTATCTCACCTTTCATTCTTGTCTCTCTCCCTCTCTCTTTTTTTCTTTTCCTTTTCTTTTTCCTCTCATGTGGGTGGGTAACTCTGATTGATCAGAAGCGTTCCAGGGTGCACCTTGACTGCACCACTGTCGATACATCCAGCTACACCCATTCAGCCATCTCTCACCAAAATGACTAGGAGGAGGAATGCCCAAAAGAAGAAAAATACAAAAAATGGACCTTCTGCAACAGAGCTAATGGCTATCAACATAGACAATGTGTCAGAAAGAGAATTCAGGCTAACAATTATCCAAGCAATAGCTAGGTTGGAGAAAGCCATGAGTGACCAAAAGGAAATGATTAGAGCCGAACTTAAAACGACAAGAGATCACGTTTTCAATATTAGGGAAGAGCTGAAAACTAACAGGGATGAGCTTCACAATGCTCTCAATGAGTTCCACTCTAATCTAAATTCTCTGAAAGCTAGAGTAACTGAGACAGAAGATAGAATTAGTGATCTGGAGAATGAACAGATAGAGAAAAAGTATCAGGAGGAAGCCTTAAACAAACAGCTTAGAGCCATGAAAACAGAATCACAGAAATAAATGATGCCATGAAATGTTCCAACGTCAGAATTATTAGAATCCTTGAAGGAGAGGAGAAAGAAAGAAGTCTAGAAGATATAGTGGAACAAGTTCTTCATGAAAATTTTCTGAATCTCGTGAATGGAACCAGCATTCCTGTACTAGAGGCCGAACGGTTTCCCCCCAAGATTACAGATTCTCAAAAGTCCTCCAGACACCTAGTAGTAAGAATGAAGAAATATAATTGTAGGCAGAACCTCTTGAAAGTAGCTAGGACAAATAAGATCCTTACGTACAGAGGAAAGCCCATCAGAATAATGTCAGACCTCTAAACAGACACCTGGCAAGCCAGAGAGAGCTGGCAAGATATATTCAGGGCATTGAATGAGAACAACATGCAGCCAAGAATACTTTACCCAGCAAGACTGACATTCAAAATGGATGGAGAGATAAAGAGTTTCCAAGACCGGCAAGACTTAAAAGACTATGCTACCACCAAGCCGACACTGCTGGAAATATTAAGGGGGGTTCCATGAAAGAGTAAAAATCCTAAGAATAGCATGGAAGAGAAATATAAAGACAATCTACAGAAAGAAAGACTTCAAAGGTAACTCGATGTCAATAAAAATGTATCGATCAATAATCAATCTCAATGCGAATGGCCTAAATGCGCCCATAAAACAGCACAGGGTTGCAGATTGGATAAAACGACAGAACCCATCCATATGTTCTCTACAAGAGACCCATTTTGAACCTAAAGATACACCCAGACTGAAAGTGAAGGGACGGAGAAGCATCTTTCATGCCAATGGGCCTCAAAAGAAGGCCGGGGTAGCGTTTCTCATATAAGATAAATTAGATTTTAAAGTAAAGGCTGTAGTCAGAGATACAGAAGGACACTACATAATTCTTAAAGGGACAATCCACCAAGATGATCTAATAATTGTAAATATCTATGCCTCCAATATGGGAGCATTCAATTACATAAGAAAACTGTTAATCAAGAAAAAGGGTCATATTGATATGAATACACTAATCATAGGAGATCTTAACATGCCTTTCTCAGAAATAGATCATTGAAGCAGAAAATCAATAAAGAAACAAGAGCATTGAATGACACACTGGAACAGATGGACCTTATAGATATATACAGAACATTCCACCCTAAAACAACAAAATACTCATTCTTCTCAAGTCCACATGGAGCCTTCTCAAGAATAGACCACATACTGAGTCACAAAAAAGGACTCAAATGATACCAAAAGACTGAGATTATTCCTTGCACATCCTCAGATCATAATGCTTTGAAACTGGAGCTCAATCACAAGGAAAAGTTCAGAAGGAACTCAAACACCTGGAAGCTAAAGACCATCTTGCTTAAGAATGCTTGGATCAACCAGGAGATCAAGGAAGAACTGAAACAAATGGAAACCAATGAGAATAAAGACACTTCGATCCAAACCCTATGGAATACAGCAAAGGCGGTCCTAAGGGGGTAATACATAGCCATCCAGGCATCCCTCAAACAAACAAACAAACAAACAAAATCTGAAAAATCCAGAGCACAGCAGCTGTCTTTACACCTTAAAGAACTGGAGAATCAACAACAAAACAAACCAACTCCACACACAAGAAGGGAAATAATCAAGATTAGAGCTGAGATCAATGAGGTAGAAACCAGAGATACAGTAGAACATATCAGTGAAACTAGAAGCTGGTTTTTTGAAAGAATCAATAAGATTGATAAACCATTGGCCACACGAATCCAAAAGAAAAGAGAGAAAGCTCAAATTCATAAAATTATGAATGAAAAGGGAGAGATCACAACGAACACCAAGGAAATAGAAACAACTATCAGAAGTTATCAACAGTTATATTCCAATAAGCTAAGCAACCTAGATGAAATGGATGCATTCCTGGAAAACTATAAACTCCTAAAATTGAACCAGGAAGAAATTGACAATCTGAAGACCAATATCTAGTAATGAGGTTGAAGCGGTGATCAAAAACCTCCCAAAAAACAAAAACCCAGGCCCTGATGGATTCATTTGGGAATTCTATAAAACATTCGAAGAAGAAATAACACCTATTCTCCTTAAACTGTTTCAAGAAATTGAAGCAGAGAGAGGTCGACAAGATGGCAGTGAAGTAGGAGGAGATGGCTTTTCAACGTGTACCCCAGAGTGAGCTGATTACCTACCAAAGAACTCCAATCACCCATGAAATCACCCTGAGATCAGTATTATACACGTCTGGATCTCTACAGGGGCAGAAGACACCAGTGGGCAGGTAACACGGAGTGAGAATGGGGGACTGATATCAGAAGATAAACAAAATGGGGAGGGAGCCACCAGAGGCGACCAGTTGGAAAGTAATACCCCAATAGGAGCGAGAGTGCCCTGCATCTGGGGACCAGCATTAACTTGGAGACTGGTGGAAAGCACTCCAAAATAGCTAAGAATCTCAGGGGGGGGGGAATGTGGGAATCGGGATGGCTAGCAACAGGGGCTTAAGTCCCTGGTCCCAGGACAGCCTCCCCTGGTGCTGAGCCAGAGAGAGTGCAGCCAAGAAACCAGGTCTTGGTCCCTAAGCTGCCAGCACACCTGAGAATGCATGGGTTCTGGCTCCTGTGAGGGGATGGGAGCCACGCTGGATGGCAGAATGCATGAGCCCTGCTATAGAGCCTGACATACTCCCCTGAGAGAGGTATAAAGGCCCAGCCAGTGCCCTTTCATATGCGCCATTGTTTCAGAGCCTGCATCAAATTCTCCCCTGAGAGAGGTACCGGAAGGCCCAACCTGGTGCTCTCAGATCTGCACCTTGTTCTCAGAGCCTGAGACCTGCGCGTGAACCTCAGCCTCCCCTGAAATTGGTGCATGCAAGCCGGGCGCTCTTAGACCCAGAAAGACCAGGCACTCCCAGCCCGGGCCAGCAGGAATATCTCAGTGTGTGACTGCTGCTTGGAACCTCTCTGGCGGTCTGGAGCTTCCCAGACAGCCGCCACTTCCTTGGCTTTGGGTACCCCAGGGACAGCGACTTGAAACCTGCTCTGCCAGTGGCCCATGGGGAACTTATTTAGACACTGCAGCCAGACCGAGGCTTCTCTCTGAGAGAGAGATCAGGGTGTGGTTTATTTTCCTCTAAAACTACAAAAACCATCAAAAGCAGTCAAAGTGAGAAAAAAAGTGAATAAACATAAAAACCTCCAGAGAACAAAAGTCTGAAAAAAAAAAAAAAACAGTTTCCTCAGAGCCCACCACCTTGAGGGGGGCAGGAGAACTTAATGCAGGGAACATCACTGACTGAAAACCCACGTGGCAGGCCCCTCCCCCAGAAAACAAATGAAGAAAGAGAAAAAAAATAAAAAAGGACTACAAGAGAACAACCACTATTTCATAGGAAAAGTTTTCTTTTTCATTCATTCCCACTATTCTGGTATATATATATATATATATATATATATATATATATATATATATATATATATATATATGTAATTTTATTAACCTATTTACCATCACAGCGAGCTGTCCAGTACATCAAATTCCATAATAACTTTCTAACCTGAACTTTTTGATACATACACCTATGTTTTCATTTGCATTTCTATTTTTTTATTCCTACATTTTTTATGTTTTAGTTTAGTTTAATTTTTTTCCTTTTTATTTTTATCTTCTATTATTCATATAGAGTTAAACTTCAAAGTAGTCCCCTTTCCCCAATCAATAATACCCCTATAGGTAACTAATTTTTAATACCCCTTTATCTTAGGAAAGTTGAGTCCTTTAACAAAGATATCAAGATACATCCAGGAAGAATTAAAACAAACTTCCTCGCACACACTGAGAATTTATAACCACTCTCCAATCTTTATCTTCCACCAGTGTTTCTGTGTTTTTGTGTTCGTCCTGATAGTATATAAATCTTACACGTGGGGTTCTTTTTGACGAGGTTCTTCCTTTTTTTGTATATATATATATATATATTTTTTTTTTTTCTCTTGTCATATACCTTTATCAGTCTTTTTGTTTGTCTAATTCATAAATCTTACCTTCGGCCCATTTGGGCTGAACTTTCTCTTTAATCTTCCCTTTCTTTCCTGTCTCTCTATCTCTTTTTTTGTTTTTTTTTTCTTTTTCTTTTCTTTTGTCTCTCATTTGGGTGGGGAATCCTGATTGTTCAGAAGTGTTCCAGGGTGCACCTTGACTGCACCATGGTTGATACATCCAGCTACATCTGTTCAGTCATCTCTCACCAAAATGACTAGGAGGAGGAATGACCAACAGAAGAAAAATACAGGGGATGGACCTTCTGCACTAGAGCTAATGGCTATCAACATAGACAATATGTTGGAAAGAGAATTCAGGTTAACAATAATCCAGGCAATAGCTAGTTTGGAGAAAGGCATGGATGACCAAACATAATTGATTAGGGCCAAGCTAAAAGTGATGAGACATGATGTTCACAATGTTAGGGCGGAGCTTAAAGCTACCAGGGAGGAGGTCCACAATGCTCTCCATGAGTTCCAATCTAATCTAAACTCTCTCAAAGCTAGGGTAACTGAGACAGAAGATAGAATTAGTGATCTGGAGGACAAACAGATAGAGAGAAAGGATCAGGAGGAGGCCTGGAACAAACATCTTAGAAATCACGAAAACAGAATCAGGGAAATAAATGATGCCATGAAACGTTCCAACCTCAGAATTACTGGAATCCCTGAAGGAAAGAAGAAAGAAAGATCTAGAAGATATAGTGGAACAAGTCCTTCAAGAAGATTCTCCCAATCTCGCGAATGGAACCAGAATTCATGTACTGGAGGCTAAACGGTCTCCACCCAAGATTATACATTCCAAAAAAAAAAAAAAACCACGACACCTGATAGTCAAATCGAGGAATTATAATTGTAGGTATAATATCATGAAAGCTACTAGGGCAAAGAGGCTCCTTACTTACATAGGAAAGCCCATCAATATAACATCAGACCTGTCCACAGAAGCCTGGCAAGCCAGAAAAGGCTGGCAAGATATATTCAGGGCACTAAATGAGAAGAACATGCAGCCAAGAATATTTTATCCATCAAGACTGACATTCAGAATGGATGGAGATATAAATAGTTACCAAGACCGGCAAGACTTAAAAGACTATGCTACCACCAAGCCGACACTGCAGGAAATATTAAGGGGGGTTCCATGAAAGAGTAAAAATCCTAAGAATAGCATGGAAGAGAAATATAAAGACAATCTACAGAAAGAAAGACTTCAAAGGTAACTCGATGTCAATAAAAACGTATCTATCAATAATCAATCTCAATGCGAATGGCCTAAATGCGCCCAAAAAACAGTACAGGGTTGCAGATTGGATAAAACGACAGAACCTATCCATATTTTCTCTACAAGAGACCCATTTTGAACCTAAAGATACACCCAGACTGAAAGTGAAGGGATGGAGAAGCATCTTTCATGCCAATGGGCCTCAAAAGAAGACCGGGGTAGCGATTCTCATATCAGATAAATTAGATTTTAAACTAAAGGCTGTAGTCAGAGATACAGAAGGACACTACATAATTCTTAAAGGGACAATCCACCAAGATGATCTAACAATTGTAAATAACTATGCCTCCAATATGGGAGCATTTAATTACAAAAGAAAACGTTAATCAAGATAAAGAGTCATATTGATATGAATACACTAATCATAGGAGATCTTAACATGCCTCTCTCAGAAATAGACAGATCATTGAAGCAGAAAATCAATAAAGAAACAAGAGCATTGAATGACACATTGGAACAGATGGATCTCATAGATATATTCAGAACATTCCACCCTAAAACAAAAGAATACTCATTCTTCTCAAGAGCACAGGGAACCTTCTCAAGAATAGACCACATGCTGGGTCATAAATCAGGACTAAACTGATATCAAAAGACTGAGATTTTTCCCTGCATATTCTCAGATCATAATGCTCTGAAACTGGAGCTTAATCACAAAGAAAAGTACAGAAGGAACTCAAACACCTGGAAGCTAAAGACCACCTTGCTTAAGAATGCTTGGATCAACCAGGAGATTAAAGAAGAACTGAAACAAATGGAAACCAATGAGAATAAAGACACTTCGATCCAAACCCTATGGGATACAGCAAAGGCGGTTCTAAGGGGGAAATACATAGACATCCAAGCCTCCCTAAAAATTTTGAAAAATCCAGAATACACCAGCTGTCTCTACACCTTAAAGAACTGGAGAATCAACAAAAAAATCAAACCAACTCCACACATTAGAAGAGAAATCATCAAGATTAGAGCTGAGATCAATGAGGTAGAAACCAAAGATACAGTAGAACGTATCAATGAAACTAGAAGTTGTTTTTTTTGAAAGAATCAAGAAGATCAATAAGGCACTGGCCACACTAATCCAAAAGAAAAGAGAGAAAGCCCAAATTCACAAAATTATAAATGAAAACGGAGAGATCACAACTAACAATGAGGAAGTAGAAACAACCATCAGAAGTTATTATCAATAGTTATATGCCAATAAGCTTAGCAACCTTGATGAAATGGATGCATTCTTGGAAAACTATAAACTTCCAAAATTGAACTAGGAAGAGATTGACAACCTGAATCGTCCGATATCTAGTAATGAGATATAAGCAGTGATCAAAAACCTCCCAAGAAACAAGAGCCCAAGACCTGATGGATTGCTTGGGGAATTCTACCAGACTTTCAAAGAAGAAATAACATCTATTCTCCTGAAGCTGTTTCAAAAAATTGAATCAGAAGGAAAACTTACAGACTCTTTCTATGAAGCTAGAATTACCCTGATCCCCAAACCAGGCAAAGACCCAACCAAAATGGATAATTTCAGACCAATATCACTGATGAATATGGATGCTAAGATTCTCAACAAGACCTTTGCAAACAGGGTCAAACAGCACATTAAAAAGATTATCTACCATGACCAGGTGGGATTCATCCCTGGGCTACAAGGATGGTTCAACATTCATAAATCAATCAATGTCATTGAAAAAATTAATATGAGAAGAGAGAAGAACCACATGGTCCTCTCAATCAATGCAGGAAAAGCACTTGAAAAAATCCAGCATCCATTCGTGATTAAAACGCTGCAAAGTATAGGGATAGAGGGAACATTCCTAAACTTTATCATATCTATCTATGAAAGACCCACAGCAAATATCATCCTCAATGGGAAAAAGCTTGCAGACTTCCCGTTGAGATCAGGATCACGACAAGGATGCCCACTCTCACCAGTCTTGTTCAACATAGTATTAGAAGTCCTAGCAACAGCAATCAGACAACGAAGAAATACAAAAGGTATCCAAATTGGCACTGAAGAAGTCAAGCTCTCTCTCTTTGCAGATGACATGATTCTTTATATGGAAAACCCAAAAGACTCCACCCCCAAACTATTAGAACTCATACAGCAATTCAGCAACGTGGCAGGATACAAAGTCAATGTATCCTGTATCCACAGAAATCAGTGGCTTTTTTATGCACTAATAATGAAAATACAGAAAGGGAAATCAGAGAATCATTCCATTTACTATAGCAATAAGAACCATAAGATACCTGGGAATAATCCTAAACAAAAAGATAAATGTTCTGTACTCAAGGAACTACAGAATTCTCATGAAAGAAATTGAAGAAGACCCTGAAAGATGATAGACCATTCCATGCTCTTGGATCGGAAGAATAAACATTGTTACAATGTCGATAATGCCTGGAGCAATCTATACTTTTAATGCTATTCCAATCAAAATTACACCAGTATTTTTCAAAGAGCTGGAGCAAATAATCCAAAAATTTGTATGGAATCAGAAGAGATCCCGAATCACTAAGGAAATTTTGAAAAACAAAAATAAAATGGGAGGGCATGACAATACCTGATTTCAAGCTTTACTACAAAGTTGTGATCACCAAGGCATCATGGAACTCACATAAAAACAGACACACAGACCAGTGTAACAGAGTAGAGAGCCCAGATATGGACCCTCAACTATATGGTCAAATAATCTTCGACAAAACAGGAAAAAATATACAGTGGGAAAAAGTCAGTCTCTTCAATAAATGGTGCTGGGAACAATAGGCAGCTATATGTATAAAAATGAACCTCGACCATTCCCTTACACCGTACACAAAGATAAACTCAAAATGGATAAAAGATTTCAATGTGAGGCAGGAATCCATTAGAATCCTAGAGAAGAACATAGGCATAAATCTCTTTGAGATCAGCCACAGCAACTTCTTTCAAGATATGTCTCCAAAGGCAAGGGAAACAAAAGTTAAAATGAACTTTTGGGGCTTCATCAAAATCAAAAGCTTCTGCACAGCAAAGGAAACAGTCAAGAAAACAAAGAGGTAACCCACGGAATGGGAGAAGATATTTGCACATGACAGTACAGTCAAAAGGTTGATATCCAGGATCTATAAAGAACTCCTCAAACTCAACACACACAAAACAGACAATCATATCAAAAAATGGGCAGAAGATATGACAAGACACTTCTCCAATGAAGACGTACAAATGGCTATCAGACACATGAAAAATGTTCATTATCACTAGCAAATTAATACCACATTGAGATATCACCTTACACCAGTTAGAATGGCCAAAATTAGCAAGACAGGAAACAATATGTGTTGGAGGGGATGTGGAGGAATGTGAACCCTCTTCTACTGTTGGTTGGAATGCAAGTTGGTGCAGCCTCTTTGGAGAACAGTGTGGAGATTTCTCAAGAAATAAAAAAATAGAACTTCTCTATGACCCTGCAATTGCACTCCTGGGTATTTACCCCAAAGATACAGATGTTGTGAAAAGAAGGGCCATCTGTACCCCAATGATTATAGCAGCAATGGCCACGGTTCACCAAACTGTGGATAGAACCAAGATGCCCTTCAATGGACGAATGGATAAGGAAGATGTGGTCCATATACACTATGGAGTATTATGCCTTCATCAGAAAAGATGAATACCAAAGTTTGGTAGCAACATGGATGGGACTGGAAGAGATTATGCTGAGTGAAATAAGTGAAGCAGAGAGTCATTTATCATATGGTTTCACTTATTTGTGGAGCATTACAAATAGCATGGAAGACATGGGGAGATAGAAAAAGGGAGTTGAGGGAAATTGGAAGGGGAGGTGAACCATGAGAGACTATGGACTCTGAAAAAAAATCTGAGGGGTTTGAAGTGGCAGGGGGTGGGACGTTGGGGTACCATGTGGTGGGTTATTATAGAGGGCATGGATTGCATGGAGCACTGGGTGTGGTGAAAAAATCAATAAATACTGTTATGCTGAAAATAAATAAATTAATTAAAAACTGAGGGTTTTGAAGGGGCGGGGGTTGGGAGGTTGGGGTACCAGGTGGTGGGTATAATAAAGGGCATGGATTGCATGGAGCGCTGGGTGTGGTACAAAAACAATGAATACTGTTATGCTGAAAATAAATTAATAAAATTAAAAAAAACATCTTGTGGGAAAAAATATCTATACTGCCTAGTGCAATCGATCCTTTTAATGCCATTTGGATGAAAATTCCACCGGTATCATTCAAAGACCTGGAGCAAACACATGCCTGAAATTTGTGTGGAATCAGAAAAGTCCCCGTATTGCTAAGAAATGCCAAAAGAAAAATAAAACTGGGAGCATAATGTTGCCTGATTTCAAGGGTTACTATGATGATGTGATCATCAAGGCAGCATGGGGCTGGCATAAAAACAGACACATAGACCACTAGAACGGTGTAGAGAGTTCAGATAGGGATCATCAGCACTATGGTCAAATAGTCTTCAAGAAATCAGGAAAAAAATAATACAGTGGAAAAATGACAGTCTCTTCAATAAATGGTGTTTGGAAAGCTGGGCAGCTATATGTAGAAGAATGAAAGTCGACCATCCTCTTACACCATACACAAAGATAAACTCATAATGGATAAAAGACTTCAATGTGAGACAGGAATCCATCAGAATCCTAGAGGAGAACATAGACATTAACCTCTTCAACACTGGCCATAACAACTTCTTTCAAGGTATGTCTCAAAGACAAAGAAAACAGAAGTGAAGAAGTACTTTTGGGACTTCATCAGGATAAAATACTTCTGCACAGCAAAGGAAACTGTCAATGAAACAAAGAGGCAACCCACAGATTGCGAGAAGATATTTGCAAATGACAGTACAGACAAAAGGTTGATATCTAGGATCTATAAAGAACTCCTCAAACTCAACACACACAAAACAGAAAATCATATAAAAAATTGGACAGAAGATAGGAACAGACACCTCTCCAATGAAGACATAGAAATGGCTATCAGACACATGAAAAAATGTTCATCATCACTAGCCAACAGGGAAATGCAAATTAAAACCACATTGAGATAGAACCTTACACCAGATAGAATGGCCAAAATTAGCAAGACAGGAAACATGTGTTGGGGAGGATGTGGGGAAAGGGGAAACCTATTACACTGCTGTCCGGAATACAAGTTGGTACAGGCACTTTGGAGAAAAGAATGGAGATTCCTCAAGAAATTAAAAACAGAGCTTCCCTATGACCTTGCAATTACACTACTTGGTATTTACCACAAAGATACAGATGTAGTGAAAAGAAGGGCCATCTGTACCCCAATATTTAGAACAGCAATAGCCATGGTCGCCAAACTGTGGATAGAACCAAGATGCTCTTCAAAGGACAAAAGGATAAGGAAGATGTGGGCCATATACACTATGGAGTATTATGCCTCCATCAGAAGGAATGAATACCCTACTTTTGTAGCAACATGGACGGGACTAGAAGAGATTCTACTGCGTGAAATAAGTCAAGCAGAGAGTGTCAATTATCATATGGTTTCACCTATGTGTGGAGCACAACAAATAGCATGGAGGACAAGGGGAGATGGATAGGAGAAGGGAGTGGAGGGAAATTGGAAGGGGGGGTGAACCATGAGAGACTATGGACACTGAAAATGAATTGGAGGGATTTAAGGGGCAGAGGGTTGGGGGGTTGTGGGAAACAAAAGGTGAGTATTATAGAGGGCATGGATTGAATGGAGCACTGGATGTGGTTCTAAAACAATGAATAGGGTTACACTGAAAAGAGATTTAAAAAATGAACAGTTGTATGCCAATAAGCTAGGCCCCCTGGGTGAAATGGATGTATTCCCAGAAAACTATACAATCCTAAAATTGAACCAGGAAGACAGTCACAACTTGCATAGACCGTTAACCAGTCACGGTATTGAAGTCATGACCAAAAACCTCACAAAAGTTACATCCACGTCCTCTGTTGATGGACATCTAGGTTCTTTCCATAGTTTGGCTATTGTGGACAGTGCTGCTAAAAACATTCTGCTGCATGGTCCCCTTCGGATCACTACATTTGTATCTTTTGGGCAAATACCCAGTAGTGCAATTGCTGGGTCATAGGGTAGTTCTATTTTCAACATTTTGAGGAACTTCCATGCTGTTTTCCAGAGTGGTTTCACCCGCTTGCATTCCCACCAACAGTGGAGGAGGGCTCCCCTTTCTATGCATCCTCGCCAGCATCTGTCATTTCCTGACTTGTTAATTTTAGCCATTCTGACTAGTGTGAGGTGATATCGCATCGTGGCTTTAATTTTTATATCCCTGATGCCGAGTGATATGGAGCACTTTTTCATGTGTCTGTTGGCCATCTGGATGTCTTCTTTGCAGAAATGTCTGTTCATGTTCTCTGCCCATTTGTTGATTGAATTATTTGTTCTTTGGGTGTTGAGTGTGCTAAGCTCTTTACAGATTTGGACACTAGCTCTTTATCCGATATGTCATTTGCAAATATCTTCTCCCATTCTGTCAGTTGTCTTTTGGTTTTGTTAACTGTTTCCTTTGCTGTGCAAAAGCTTTTGATCTTGATGAAATCCCAATAGTTCATTTTTGCCCTTGCTTCCCTTGCCTTTGGCGATGTTCCTAGGAAGATGTTGCTGCTGCTGAGGTTGAAGAGGTTGTTGCCTGTGTTCTCCTCAAGGATTTTGATGTATTCCTTTCTCACATCGAGGTCCTTCATCCATTTTGAGTCTATTTTTGTGTGTGGTGTAAGGAAATGTTCCAATTTCATTTTTCTGCATGTGGCTGTCCAATTTTCGCAACACCATTTATTGAAGAGACTTTTTTCCATTGGACATTCTTTCCTGCTTTGTCGAAGTTTAGTTGACCATAGAGTTGAGGGTCTAGTTCTGGGTTCATTGTTCTGTTCCATTGATCTGTGTGTCTGTTTTTGTGCCAGTACCATGCTGTCTGGATGATGAAAGCTTTGTAATAGAGCTTGAAGTCTGGAATTGTGATGCCACCAACTTTGGCTTTTTTTTTTTTTCAATATTCCTTTGGCTATTCGAGGTCTTTTCTGGTTCCATGTAAATTTTAGGATTATTTGTTCCATTTCTTTGAAAAAGATGGATGGTACTTTGATAGGAATTGCATTAAATGTGTAGATTGCTTTAGGTAGCACAGATATTTTCACAATATTTATTCTTCCAATCCAGGAGCATGGAACATTTTTCCATTTCTTTGAGTCTTCCTCAATTTCTTCCATGAGTACTTTATAGTTTTCTGAATATAGATACTTTGCCTCTTTGGTTAGGTTTATTCCTAGGTATCTTATGATTTTGGGTGCAATTGTAAATGGGACTAGAGGGTATCATGCTTAGAAAAATAAGTCAAGCAGAGAAAGATAACTACCATATGATCTTCCTGATATGAGGAGGTGGAGATGCAATAGGCGGGAGAGGTTAAGGGGTAGGAGAAGAATAAATGAAACAAGATGGGATTGGGAGGGAGACAAACCATAAGTGATTCTTAATCTCATGAAACAAACTGAGGGTTGCTGGGGGGAGGGAGGTTGGGTGAAGAGGGGCTGGGTTATGGACATTGGGGAGGTTATGTGCTATGGGGAATTCTGTGAAGTGTGTAAACCTGTTGATTCACATACCTGTACCCTCAGGGATAAAAATATATGTTTATAAAAATAAAAAAAATTAAAAAGGAAAAAGAAATCTCCCACCCCAACAAAAAGAGTCCAGGATCTGACGAATTTTCTGGGCAATTCTACCAAGCCTTCAGAGAAGAAGTATCACCTCTTCTCCTGAAGCTCTTTCCAAAAATTGAAGCAGAAGAAAAACTTCCATATACTTTTTATGAAGCCAGCATTATGCTCCTCCCGAAACCAGGCAAATAACTCACCAAAAGTATAAATGTTCATCATCACTAGCCATCAGGGAGATTCAAATCAAAACCACATTGAAAAATCACCTTACACCAGTTAGAATGACCAAAATTAGCAAGACAGGAAACAACATGTGTTGGAGAGGATGAGGAGAAAGGGGAACCCTCTTCCACTGTTGGTGGGAATGCAAGTTGGTGCAGCCTCTTTGGAGAACAGTGTTGGAGAATCCTCAAGAAATTAAAAACAGAACTTCCCTATGACCCTGCAATTACACTCCTGGGTATTGACCCGAAAGATACCGGTTGAGTGAAAAGAAGGGCCATATGTACCCCAATGTTTATAGTAGCAATTGCCATGGTCGCCAAACTGTGGAAAGAACCAAGATGCCCTTCAACGGACGAATGGATTAGGAAGATGTGGTCCATATACACTATGGAGTATTATGCCTCAATCAGAAAGGATGAATACCCAACTTTTGGAGCAACATGGACGGGACTGGAAGAGATTATGCTAAATGAAATGAGTCAAGCAGAGAGTCAATGATCATATGGATTCATTTATTTGTGGAGCATAACAAATAGTATGGAAGGCATGGGGAGTTAGAGAGGAGAAGGGAGTTGGGGTAAATAGGAAAGGTAAGTGAACTATGAGAGAGTATGGACTCTGAAAAACAATCTGAGGGGTTTGAAGTTGCGGGGGTGTGGGCGGTTGGGGTACCAGGTAGTGGATATTATAGAGGGCACAGATTGCATGGAGCACTGGGTGTGGTGAAAAAATAATGAATACTGTTATGCTGAAAATAAATTAATTAATAAAAAAAGAAATTAAAAAAATGCTTGCTGCCTTCCCGTTGAGATCAGGGACATGACAAGTATGCCTACTCTCACCACACTTGTTCAACTAAGTATTAGAAGTCCTAGCAACAGCAATCAGACAACAAAGAGAAATAAAAGGTATCCAAATTAGCAATGAAGAAGTCAAACACTCTTCGCAGATGACATGATTCTTTATAGGGAAAACCCAAAAGACTCCACCCCCAAACTACTAGAACTCATACAGAAATTCAGCAACGTGGCAGGATACAAAGTCAATGTACAGAAATCAGTGGCTTTCTTATACACTAACAATGAAAATACAGAGTGGGAAATTAGAGATTTACTACAAAGCTGAGATCATCAAGATAGCATGGTATTGGCATAAAAAAGGACACATAGACCAGTGTAACAGAGTAGAGAGCCCAGATATGGACCCTCAACTCTATGGGCAAATAATCTTTGACAAAACAGGAAAACATATACAATGGGAAAAAGTCAGTCTCTTCAATAAATGGTGCTGGGTAAACTGGGAAGCTCTATGTAGGAAAATGAAACTCGAACATTCTCTTACACCGTACACAAAGATAAACTCAAAATGGATAAAAGACCTCAACATGAGACAGGAATCCATCAGAACCCTAGAGGAGAACATAGGCAGTAATCTCTTCGATATCAGCCACAGCAACTTTTTTCAAGAAATGTCTCCAAAGACAAAGGAAAAAAAGTGAAAATGAACTTTTGGGACTTCATCAAAATCAAAAGCTCTGCACAGCAAAGGAAACATTTAAGAAAACAAAGGGGCAACCCACGGAATGGGAGAAGATATTTGCAAATGACAGTAGACAAAAGGTTGATATCCAGGATCTATAAAGAACTCCTCAAACTAAACACACACAAAACAGACAATTATATCAAAAAAAATCAGAAGATATGACAAGACACTTCTCCAATCAAGACATACACATCGCTATCAGACACATGAAAAAATGTTAATCGTCACTAGCCATCAGGGAGATTCAAATTAAAACCACATTTAGATATCACCTTACACCAGTTAGAATGACCAAAATTAGCAAGTGAGGAAACAACATGTGTTGGAGAGGATGTGGAGAAAGGGGAACCCTCTTCCACTGTTGGTGGGAATGCAAGTTGCTACAGCCTCTCTGGGGAACAGTGTTGGAGAATCCTCAAGAAATTAAAAACAGAACTTCCCTATGACCCTGCAATTACACTCCTGGGTATTGACCCGAAAGATACAGGTTGAGTGAAAAGAAGGGCCATCTGTACCCCAATGTTTATAGCGGCAATGGCCGCAGTCGTCAAACTGTGGAAAGAACCAAGATGCCCTTCAACGGATGAATGGATTAGGAAGATGTGGTCCATATACACTATGGAGTATTATGCCTCCATCAGAAAGGATGAATACCCAGCTTTTGGAGAACAGGGATGGGACTGGAAGAGATTCTCCTTAGTGACATAAGTCAAGCAGAGAGTCAATGATCATATGGTTTCACTTATTTGTGAAGCATAACAAATAGCATGGAAGACATGGGGAGATAGAGAGGAGAAAGGAGTTGGGGGAAATTGGAAGGAGAGGTCAACCATGAGAGACTATGAACTCTGGAAAACAATCTGAGTGTTTTGAAGGTGCAGGGGGTTGGGGTACCAGGTGGTGAGCATTACAGAGGGCATGGATTGCATGGAGCACTGGGTGTGGTGAAAAAATAATGAATACTGTTATGCTGGAAATAAATAAAAAATAAATTAAAAAAAAAAAGAAAATGAAAATTGGGGGCATCACTTTGCCCAATTTCAAGGGTAACTACAAAGCTGTGATCACCAAGACAGAATGGTACTGGCATAAAAACAGACACATAGACATGTGGAATAGAGTAGAGAGCTCATATATTGACCATCAACTCTATGGTCAAATAAACTTCAACAAAGCGGGAAAATATACAGTGGAAAAAATACAGTCTCTTCAATAAATGGTGCTGGGAAAATTGTGCCAGCTCTGTGTAGATGAATGAAACTCGACCATTCTCTTCCACCAAACACAAAGAGAAACTCGAAATGGATAAAAGAGCTCAACATTGGGGGGAGGGGACAAGATGGCAGGCAAGTAGGAGGAGGCGACTTTTCAACCTGTACCCTAAAGTGAGCTGATTACCAACCAAAGAACTACGATCACCCATGAAATCAGCCTGAGGTCAGAATTATACACGTCTGGATCTCTATAATGGCAGAAGATGCCGTTGGGCAGGTAAATTGCGGTGGGAAAGGCTGACTGATATTGGAAGATAAACAAAAGGGGGAGGGAGCCACCAGAGGCGACTGGTTCGAAAGTAATACCCCCAATATGAGCGAGAGTGCCCTGCGTCTGGGGACCAGCATTAACTTGGAGATTGGTTGAAAGCACTCCAAAAGCGCAAAGTATCATGGGGGGGGGGGAATGTAGGAATTGGGGCGGCGAGGGACAGGGGCTTAAGTCCCCGGTCCCAGGACAGCCTCCCCTGGCACTGAGCCAGATGGAGTGCGGTTGAGAAACCAGGTCTTGGCCCCTGAGCCGCCAGCATGCCTGATTGCCTGGGGTCTGGCTCCTGTGAGGGGCCAGGAGTCACATCATAGGACAGAATGCTCAAGCCCTGCTACAGAGCCTGAGATGCACGCACCCCACATCCTACCCTGAGAGATGTACACTAAAGCCCAGCTGGCGCACTTTGACCCGCGCCATTGTTTCAGAGCCTAAGACATGCGCCCCAAACTCTCCTGTGAGAGAGGTGCGCGAAGGGCCAGGCTGGTGCTCTCGGACCTGCGCCCCTTCTCAGAGCCTGAGACATGCGCAGGACCCACAGCCCTCCTGAGAGAGTCCTGCGCAAGCCTGGTGTTCTTAGACCAAGAAAGACCAGGCACTCCCAGCCCCGGCCAGTGGGAAAATCTCATTGTGCGATCACTGCTTGGAACCTCTCTGGCGGTCTGGATCTGTCCAGACAGCCAACACTGCCATGGTTTGTGGTACAAGCAGAAGATCCTGCGTCCCCAGGGACCGCAACTCAGAACCTGCTCTGCAGGCGGCCAAGGCGGATCTCATCTGAGCTCTGCAGCCAGACTGAGGCTTCTCTCTGAGAGGGAGGTCAGGGTGCAGTCTGTTTTCCTCTAAAACTACAGAAACCATCAAAAGTGGTCAAGGCGAGAGGGAAAAAACAAGTGAAAAAACATATAAATCTCCAGAGAACAAGAGTCTGAAAAAAAAAAAAAAAACGGTTTCCTCAGAGCCCACCCCCTTGAGTGGGACTGGAGGACTTAATTCAGGGAACACCATTGACTTAAAACCCACGTGGCAGGCCCCTCACCCAGAAAACCAACCAGGAAAGATGTTCACCATCAACCATCAACAGGAAAATCCAAATAAAATATCTCCATGAGATATTAACTCACACTATCAGATTGGCTAACAGCACCAGCACAAGAAAACGGATGTTGGGAGGATGTGGATAAAAGGCTACCCTCTTGCACTGTTGGGGAATGCAAGATGCTGAACCCACTGTAGAAAAGAGTATGACTGTTCCTCAAAGCGTTAAATATAGAACTACATTATGATCCAGCAATCACACTACTGTGTGTTTACCCAATGAACATGAGAACAATAACTCAAAAGGATACATGTGCCCCTATGTTTTTTTGCAACATTATTTACAGTATTACAATATGGAGGCAATCCAAGGATCTCTTGATAAATTGATAAATGAGATGATACATGTACACACACACACACACACACACACAGTGGGAAATTACTCATCCATAAAAAAACGAAATCTTGCCATTTGCAGACACATGGATGGAGCTAGAGAGTACTGTCCTAAGTGAAATCCATCAGTCGGAGAAAGACAAATGCCTTGTGATGTCACTCTTACATGGAATTTAAGAAATAAATATACATAAATAAAGGAGAAAGAAGATACAAAGCAAAATGCTGAATCTGTGGTTACCATAGTGGAAGTGGATGGAGGGATGAGTGAAATGGATGATGGGGACTAAGAGTACACTTTTCTTGATGACAGCTGAGTAAACATAGAATCACTGAATCACTACATTGTACACCTGAAACTAATATACCACTGTATGTTAACTCTACCTGAATTAAAATAAACAATAAAAGAGTTTTTCTTTCAGTAAACTATTTGAAAAATCTTTTGCTGTGCAATGTTCATAAGACATACTTGTGAGAGTATAACTGTACAATAATTATTCACTCTATGCTTGGAATTCAAATTACACTGAATTCTTATACTTCTCCTGTTAACTGTAACAGGGTGAGGACCTATGATTTCAAGAGTGTAAGTAGAGACGGATGTCACTTCACTGTCCAGAAATCTATTATTGTTTCTGTTTTCATGTGAGATTGTCATACAGTATGAGACAGATTTCAGAGCAGGTTTGTTATGCATCCTGGATCTCTAATTCAGTGGTCATTACCTAAATCTGTTTGGATGGTAAGTTCCTATGGATGGGCTTCCTTCCAAGCACATACCTGGGAGACAAATGTGGGTGGGCTGGGTGTGGGACAGGAAGAGTACCAAGTACATAAAAGGGTTGGATCCTTCCCCTGATCTATGAATGGCCATGGGAGTGGGTATGGGAGGCAGAAGCAACAGGAAACCGCTAAGGTCACCAGCTGAAAGCAGGGTGTCTGGGTCAAGTGATCTTGAGATGCAGGGCTTGAAGTCTGTTTTGAGCTACCTCTGGGTGGAAAAGGAGGAAGGGAAAAGAAGGAGAAATTGCCTGCACCTGTCCCATACCAGCTTCCCACCACTACTGGTACACATCAGTCTACACAGCAGACACCGCCTGGGCTAAAGATGGGCTGTCTTGGATCCCTCAGCCCTCAGTGGGACAGATGGCTCCAGGGCTCAGGGACATGCTGAGGGAGATGGGAAGGAAGGCTGCCTCTCCCAGGTCATCCCCTCCTTGAGCAGGCAGACCTCCAGGACTGCTAAAAACCCACTGGCAGTTTTTTTTAAAGATTTTATTTATTAATTTGGCAGGCAGAAATCACAAGTAGGCAGATAGGCAGGAAGAGAGAGAGAGGAGGAAGCAGGCTCCACACTGAGCATGGAGCCTGATGCAGGGCTTGAGCCCAGGACCCTGGCTTCAACCCACTGAGCCACCCAGGTGCCTCCCCACTGGCAGTTTTGAAAGATATGCCATAAATGAACTAAGGAATTGAAAAATATAAAACAATATTCGTTTTTAAGTTCAGAGCTGTCAGCTCATGAAGTGAGAAGATCTTCCCTGAGGAATACTGAGGGAAGGGCAGGTCAGGTTGCAAAGAGAGATGTGGATTTCTTGATTGGGGAACTGTAGCCCCCTTCCAGGACAAGGTATTGTCCTCACCTCACAGAGGAACCATAAAAGTTAGGGTTAGGGTTAAGGTTAGGGTTAGGGAAGCCTTCAAACAAGAGATACATTCTCATTCATTCCCCCACGGAGGCCAGACCCATGCCTGGGCTCCCCAGCCTCCCGAAAAGTTGGAGGAAGATGAATGGCTACTACCCACCCCTCAACTCTGCTCCTGGAAAGCTCCCCTTCACCAGGGGCCCCGGCTGTTCCGCATCATCTTGACACATATTCCGGGCGGCCGGGACATTCCCCAAGCAAGAAAGGGCCCTCAGCCATGGGTACCAGGGTGGTCCCCAGGGCTGCCCAATGCTGGCCAATTCTCACGATCGTTCTGCACAAATCAGTATTGATTTGGCCGGTAAAAGCCTGGCGAACTCGCTTCGGGTGCCGAGAAAGGGCCCTCAGCACGGAGAACATAGCATCCACAGGGATGCCCAACGCCGGCTTACTCTGATGAGCATTCTGCTCAAGTAGATAACAATATGGGCAAAATGCTTGTGAGAATTGGCGGCCCTATTGGCTAACTCACTTTAGGCGCACCAGGTCTACAGGGTTGATCTTAAGCCTCAACTAAGGCTTCCGGGTGGGTCACTACAGTGTCGGCATATAGGTGCTGCCCTGCCCCTACCACCTAACCCTAACCCTAGTTTGGGTGTTCAAGCTTCCATATTCAGAGGACTGGCTCCCTAGACTTTGAGACTAGGGACCCCATATTCCCAACACAGGACTCTGGCAGCCACCCATGAGGAAATTAGACCCCGTGGCCCTGTGCAAAACCCTCCTGGCTAGAGTAACTTCCATGCCTCCTAAAGACACCCACAGCTTACAAGGACACAAACACCACAATCCTGGAGCCTGATGGGCCACCAGAGCAATGCCCTCAACTCAGCCATCTGGAGATCCTGGGTCTGCACTGGCATATCAGGCCTGCCATTCTCCAAGGACCAAACCCTAACCCTACTTCGGTGTTCAGGCTCTGGACCCCAGAGGTCTAAAACCCAAACGCTCCCATGGATGGGAGCATCAGATTGATGGCCTTACTCAGACCCTTAGTCAGGAGGAGACCATTTCATTTTGTGCTCTCTAACACCCTCAGAGCCCTAGAACTCGGCATGCTCCCCTGAGGCCATTTCTGCCATCTTTGATCCTCCAGACCAAAGACTGAGGAGCCTCCTGATTCCCGCCCTCAACTCTGCCCTTGGATGTGTCGATATCTGTGCTGGCAGATCCGACCTGCCTTGTCTCTAAGACATAACAGTAACCCTATCCCTAAGCCAAACCCTAATACTAACCTTAGCCCAGGTTGTGTGTTCCACTGTCAATCCTCCAATGCCTGGTCCCCAAAGCCCCGAGATGGGGGACCCCTGAGCTGCACACCATCATTGCACCTGATCCCAGGAGGACACACTGCCATTTGGAAATGTGCTGAACCCACGGAGCAGAAGAAACCTGCATGGCTTCTTGAGGCCATCCCCACTTCTGGCGGCCCCAAGGAAAAGGAACCAAGTCTCACGGTCCTGTAGACATGCGCCCCCAACTCAGGCATCGAGCTGGGTCACCACAGCACTGGCAGGTAGGGGATGACATACCGCTATGACTTAACCCTAAACTTCATTTGCATATTCTGGCTTCCCACCCCAGAGGTCTGGCTCCCTAGCCCTCCAGACTGGGGACCCCGTATTCCCAATGCAGGAATCTGGCTGCCAACCCCGAGAAAACTGGACCCCATGGCCCTGTGCAGGACCTCCTGTGCTGGAGATAACTCCATGCCCCTAAAGTATTCCCACCTTCCGAGGACCCACACACCACAATCCCAGAGCCTGATGGACCACCAGACCAATGTCCTCAACTCAGCCCTCCAGAGAGCTTGAGTCTGCACTGGCCCATCAGGCCTGCTGTTCTCCCAGGACCAAACCCTAACCCTAGGTTGAGTGCTCAGGACCAGGACCCCGAGACATGACACCCAATCCCTTCCATGGATGGGAGCATCAGACTGATACCCATATTTAGAGTCTCAGACAGAAGGAGGCCATTTCATTTGGTGCTCTCTAACACCCTCAGAGCCCTAGAAACCAGCATGCTCCCCTGATGCCATTCCCGCCATCTTTGCCCCTCCAAGCCAAAAACCCATGGCCTGAGGAGGCTCCTGCATCCCGTCCTGAACTCAGTGCTTGTGTGACCCTATATCTGTGTTTCCAGATCCGACATGCCTTGTCCCTAAGACATAGTAATTACCATAAGCCTAACTGTAACCCTAATCCCTAACTCTAACCCTAATCTTAAACCTTAACCCCACCCTATCCCTAACTCTGACTCTAAACCTAACCTTTTTCCCTAAGACATAACCCTAACCCTTGTCCCTAAGACATAACACTAACCCTAACCCCTAACCCTAACCATATCCCTAACCTATATCCCTAACTCTAACCCTCCACACAGGGGATTCAACATCCACACCAGGAGACTCTGCCTGCCCTCCAGAAAGAAAGATGCATGAGCACCTACACACACTCGCATCATCTGCAGCACCCCGGACATAATGCCGGATTCTGCCACAAGCCAGATGCATGTCCACTCAGCCCCGAGGGAGCCCACCTCAATACCAGCATATCAGAGCTTCCATGCCAATAGTCCTTAATCCTAACCCTAGGTTGTGTGTACAGGCTTCCGTAGCCTTAGGTCTAGCCCACAAACTGGCCAGATTGGAGACGCCTGAGACTCACTCTGGCAGTCTGCCAGCTGCCTATGTTGTTATGGTGCCATTTGTAGCTAGTCAGACCTCAGAGCAGGGAATAACTTCGTGTCCCCTAAGGCAAGCCTCGGCATCTGAGCCCCTCCTGAACAAAAACGCAGATTCACACGAGCCACCTATTACCCGCCCTCAACTCAGCCCTCCATGGAGCCCACCTCAGCACTAGCAGATCAGACCTGGCATGCCCCTAGGACATAACCCTAACCCTAGTTTGGGTTTTCAGGCTTCCATTCTGAGATTCCAGGCAACAACCCCCCTGGATTAAGGAACCTTGACATACACCCTAGGACTCCACTTGCCATAGAGTAGAAACCTATGCCATTTGGAGTTCTGCTGAACCGTCAGAGGGGGAGAAACCTGTCCCTATAAAGACACTCCCACCATCTGTGGCTCCCCGGTGATAAAATCGGATTCTGCTGAGTTGATGGACACATGGCCTCAACTCAGCCCTGAGGGTACCCCACCTCAACATCAGCAGATTGGGTCACCATGTCCCTAGGCCCTTACTATTACCCCTGTTTGGGTTTTCGGGCTTCCATCCCCAAGTCCCCTAGATTAAGGACTACTGAGCTACACCACAGGACTCCACCTGCCACACGGGAGGAAACCTTGTGGTTTGGAGCTGCACCAAATCCTCAGACCTGGAGAAACCCGTAAGCCCCCCTAACGCCATCCCTACCATGAGTCACCCCCATGGCCATAAAACCGGATTCTGCTGTGATACCGTATCTATGCCCTCAACTCAGCCCTTATAGGAGCCCACATCAGCACCAGCACATCGGGCCTGCCATTTCCTTAGCCCTTAACCCTAACCCTAGGTAGGGTGTACAGGCTTTCATGCTCAGATGCCTGTCCCCCAAGCCCACCAGATTGGCCACTTCTGAGATTCATGCCGGTATAGATTAAGGATGCCTCAGTGACACCCCAGGATTGCGTCCACCACACAGGAGGAAACCATGCCATTTGGAGCTCTGCAGAACCCTCAGGGTTTGAGAAAACTCCATGCAACCCTGAGTTCACCCCCAGGGCACAAAGTTGGAGTCTGACATGCCCCCTGATACCCACCCTGAAGTCATCCCACCAGGGAGCCCATCTCAGCAACAGCAGATTGAGCATGCCATGCCCCTAGGACCTTAGCATAACTCTAGTTTCTGAATTCAGGCTTCCTGAATTCATGCTCCCCAAAGAGGCCTGGTCCCCAAACTCCCCAGATTCAGGACCCCTCTGTAACATGCCAGAAACCTGACCACCATGCAGGGGGAAGCCATGTCATTTGGAGCTCCATAGTTCCCTCAGAGAGGGAGAAACCAGCATGCCCCTCTAAAGCCACCCCCACCATCGGCCATCCCTCTGGCCAGAAACCCTGACTCTTCTACGTTGCAGGACACATAGCCTCAACTCAATCCCGAGGGTATCCCACCTAAGTGTCAGCAGATCAGGCCTGCCATGCCCCAAGGCCATGACCCTAACTCTTGGTTGCATTTTCAAGCTTCCTTCCCCAGAGGCCTGTCCCCAGAGCCCACTAGATTGGTAACCTTGGACCCACATTGTAGGAGTTCACCTGCCACCCAGCAGGAAACTAGTCCCTTTGGATCTGTGCAGAACCATCAGAGACAGAGAAACCTGCATGCCCCCATCAGGACCCCTGCTTGTTCTGCAGCCCCCTGGCTACAAACCCAGAGCCTGATGCACCACCCGACCCCCATCATCAACTCAGATCCTTGGGGAACTCACCTCATCACCAACATTTCGGGCCCACCATGCCACTAGCTCAGCTCTCCTCAAAGAACCCTGTCCGCTCTAGGCAGACCTGGAACTCCCCTGTCTGCGGCAAAGCTCTGGGACCCCCCCCTCCTCCTTCTCAATTTACACTGTCCCAGGCATTCATGAGAAAGGGGAAAGCTACCTCCTGAAGGCTTAATACCTCCTTTCCTCTTCTGCCATATTTTTCCACAATTACCTTTGTACCTGGGCAGACTGGAAGGAACATATCTATGGAACATGAACATGCTCTGACATCTGAATCTTCCTGGAAGTTTTTTGAGGGCGCCGTATGCAAACAGAAACTAGTGTATCATACAACAGTGTGTTGGAAAGTGATCATTGACAGAACAGTAGAGCAAAAATCCCTCCATATTTACCTCACTCCTCATGAAGTAGAACATGGTGTTCTTTTTTCCTTCCTTGACTTCCATTCCAATTTGTTTCCATGCAGTGTTCATTCCTTTACTTCAAGGGTAGGATTTTGTGATTCCCCACCTGCATAGAACACCCAGAGCTCATCACAGCAAGTACTCTCCCTAATAGTTGTCACCCATTTAACCCTTCCACCCACACCCCTGTCCTCTAGCAACGATCAGTTTGTGCTCTAAGTTTGAGTGTGTTTCTTCATTGGCCTTCTCCCCTCACTATGTTCATCTGTTTTTGTTCTGAAAATCTACAGAATCCAAGTTACAGGCTATTGGTCTTTTCTTACTGATTTTACTTAGCTAAATCCACTGTAGATCCATCCACATCCTTACAGATATTAAGATTTCGTCCTTTTTGAACCTGGCTCTTATTCCATTAAGAAGATGTGGGAGACAATGTTTAGAGCACCAATGGCCATGGTCGCCTAACTGTGGAAAGAACCAAGATGCACTTCAACAGACAAATGGATAAGGAAGATGTGGTCCATGTACACTATGGAGTATTATGCCTCCATCAGAAAGGATGAATACCCAACTTTTGTAGCAGCATGGACGGGACAGGAAGAGATTATGCTGAATGAAGTAAGTCAGGCAGAGAGAGTCAACTATCATATGGTTTCACTTATTTGTGGATCATAACAAATAGCATGGAGGACAAGGAGAGTTAGAGAGAAGGGAGTTGGGAAAAATTGGAAGAGGAGGTGAACCATGAGAGACTATGGACTCTGAAAAACAATCTGAATGAAGGGGCGGGGGTGGGAGTTTGGGGGAACCAGGTGGTGGGTATTGGAGAGGGCACGGATTGCATGGAGCAATGGGTGTGGTGCAAAAACAATAAATACTGTTATTCTAAAAAAAATTAATTAAAAAAAAGAAGAAGATGATGTGAGTGAATGAAAATACACACACACACACACACACATATATATATATATATATATATATATATATATATATATATATATAATCACTCATCAGTGAATGGACATTTGGACTCCCTCCATTGTTTTACTATGGTTGATAATGTGCTATGGTTGATAATGTTACTATCGTTGATAATGCTGCTGTAAATATCACGGTGCTTGTACCACACCGAATGTACATTTTTGTGCCCTTTAAGCAAATACCTAGGAGGACAATTGCTGGATCCTAGTGTTGTTCTGTTCTTAGGTTTTGGAGGACACACCATTTTCTTTTCCAGAGTGGCTGCAACAACCCACATGCCCACCAACAGTGTAGGAGCATTCCATTTTAGGGTGTTTTTTTTTTTTTTAGATTTTATTTATTTATTTGACAGAGAGAGATCAGAAGTAGGCAGAAAACAGGCAGAGAGAGAGAGCATGAAGCAGGCTCCCTGCCGAGCAGAGAGATTAAGGCAGGGTTCCATCAGAGGAACCTAGGATCATGACCTGATCCAAAGGGAGGTGCTTAACCCACTGAGCCACCCAGGTGCTCCTGAGAATTCCACTTTAAGCAGAACATTCCCTGCCAGCCATTTCCTATGGAGGAAATGTAAAACCTGAGGGATAACCTGACTCACTGAGCATCAGGCAAGCAGCCACAGAAATTCACCCCATGGTTCCTGACGCCAAGTCCCTTGAAGCCACCAGAATGCCTTTATTCAGGGAAATTCCCAAACACTCTCCTTCACCACCCACAAAACCCACCAACTGCACAGAAAATAGAGCATGCTCAACCATATATAGCTGTTTGAGTGAACGTAGGAAGACAAGCATCCCTTTTAAATTGTCCAAGGCTTCTTGGAATCATTTTGAATTTTCCCTCACCCCTCATTGGAACTCTTTGGATGCAAAGACCAATCCATTAGGATACATCACCTTGGACAAAGGAGAAGCCATCATCCAAGTCTCTATCTGACCCAAACATCCACCTCACTGCTAGATGAAGGAATACTTTCTATATTCAAAATGCACACCAGTCAATCTCATCTTCCCTTTCGAATCCAAGGGATTACCTAGGAAAGAGATGGTCCAAATACCTTTGTAATCCAGAAATAAACAGAGAAAATGATATCCCTGCCAGGTGTTCCCTGCAGAGAAACTCGGGAACTCTGGCACCCACACTAGATTGCTTACAGCTGGTCCAGTGTGCCAATTGTGAACTCCACCAGAGACAAGAGAAAAGCCCAGGAGGTTTGGGGTGAAAGAAAAGTTTTACCTCATGTCCTGGCATGGATGTGACATTGTGTCCCACCGGCCTGCTGTTTTCTCTGAATGCTTACGTCCTGGGACAAGCTGCATGACTGACTCAGATGCTGATTTTCAAAGTTCAGGTCTTGTGGAGCCAGAGTGAAGAAGGGTTGTCAGGTGTGGATAAGCAGGAGTCTTCCACCTAGTCTTCACACCTGCTCCAATTCCTGGGAGAAGGAGAGACATATGCTTATTTCTTTTTTTTTTAAGATTTTATTTATTTATTTGACAGAGAGAAATCACAAGTAGATGGAGAGGCAGGCAGAGAGAGAGAGAGGGAAGCAGGCTCTCTGCTGAGCACAGAGCCCGATGCGGGACTCGATCCCAGGACTCTGAGATCATGACCTGAGCCGAAGGCAGCCGCTTAACCCACTGAACCACCCAGGCGCCCCCATATGCTTATTTCTTAAGTGGTCATCCAATTCCTTCTCAAGCCGACCAATGCCCTTGTCCTTTTTGGAGAAACAAACATACTCTTCCAAACAAACACTCAACTCCTCAGTTCCAAATGCACCATGAGTCAGGTTTGGTTTCCCCTGTCTCCAGAGCCCAGCTGGGAGGACCCTCCTGAGCCATCCTGACAGCAGACTACCAGCAAACCTGGGGAAACAGGGCACAATGCTGAGTGGGGGCCAGGCTACAGTGTTTCTTATGACCACTCTTAAGCCTGGAGAAACAGAGACTATACAGCTCACCACTCCGTCCTGCAGAAACAATCTGTAGTTCCTCAGGATTCAGGGTCTCTCACCCAGCACTTCCCCACTGCCCTCAGAGCCAGCAGGCAGCACTGACTCTTCTTCAGGTGGGTTTCCCATGGCAGCTCGCCACTGCCTCCAGTGGTCGCAAGCAGCATTGCCACCCCTACCGTGCTCTCTAGCACCACAGCTCACTCACCACCTCCAGTGGCATGAACTGGCACTCTTGGGCTTTCCACAGACTCCTAAAGCAGCCCCCAAACCCTCCACAGGTGTAAAACCACACTGGCACTGTCCCTCCAGATTGGGGTCCTCTGGGCCACACCCCAGGTGTCCGCCTGCCACCCAGGAGGAAACTGTACCATTCGAAGCTGAGCAAAACCCTCAGAATGAAACAAACCCACATGACTCCCTGAGGACACCCCCAACTTCGATGGTCCCCGCAGTCACAAACTCATTCTGATGTGCTTCCTGACCCCCATGTTTGACTCAGCCCCTGGGGATCCAGCCTCAGCACCAGGAGGTAGGGCCATAATACCCATAAGCCCTAACCCAAACCCTAGGTTGTGTTTTCAGGCTTCCATGCCCAGAGACATGGCCAAAAATCCCTCCAGATTCGGAATCCCTGAGCCACAACCAAGGACTCCGCCTACCATCCATGTTCTCCTGGGTGCCCTTCGGAGCTACCCAGAACCCTCAGACCAGGAGAAGCCCACATGCATTCCAGAGGCCGCCATCACCTCTGATGGCCCACATCGCAACAAAACCAGAGATTTACATACCACTTGACCCCCATCCTTGACTCAGCCCATGGAAGATCCCGCCTCAGCACTGACAGTTTGGGCCTGCCATGGCCCTAGGCCCTAACCCTAATCGTACGTTGGCTTTTCAGGCTTCTGTCCCCAGAGACCTGTCCCCCAAGCCCTCCAGATTGGGGATCCCAGGGCCACACCCCATGAGTTCTCCTGCCACTCAGGAGGAAACCACACCCACGCAGAACCCTCAGAACAGAACAAACCCGCATGCTTCCCTAAGACCACCCCCACCTCCAGCGGCCCACCCGGGCACAAAACCAAGCCCCTGATGCACTACTGGACCCCTGTCCTCAACTCATCCCCCTGGGGAACTGCTTCAGTATGGGCATATTGGACCTGTCATACTCCTAGGCCCTAATAGTAACCCTAGGGTAGTTTCTCAGGATTCTGTCCCCATAGAACTAGCCACCAATCCCTCCAGATTATGGACCCCTGAGCCACAGCCCAGGACTCCGCCTGCCACCCAGGAGGAAACCGTGCTGCTTGGAGCTGTGAAAAACCCTCAGAGTGAGAGAAACCTGCATACCCTCCTTGAGACCCACCCCCACTTTTGGCCCCCACCAGACCACAAACATGCAGACTGGTGCTCAGCTGGATCCCCCTCCCTCAACTCTGCCTGCAGGGCCCTCTCCCTTCATGGGGGCCTTCAGGGGAGCCACATGGGCCCTACCCATGTTCCCGGATGGCCACGTCAACACTGAGTGAGAAAGAGCTCTAGATTGCATATGCCAGCATGGCCTGAATCACTGCCAAATGCTGGCCAATTCTCACAGCTTTCTGCCCAAATCTATATCAATTTGGTCATAAAAAAAAAGTCAGATTTAGCCAGAAAAAACCAGTGAACTTGCATTTATCAGCATGGGCTGTCAGGTCCACTGCCTGAGCCTGGCCTGGGGCCCCAATATTTGCAATCCTAGCCCTGAAAAAAAGCCCTCTGTGAGGTAGGTGCACGTGATGCCAACCACTCCCGCTCCCTTTGAGGTGCGGGCCCTGGCACTGGCAGATCACATCTGCGATGCCCCTAGGCCCTTGCCTTAAACCTAGGTTGGGTTTTCAGGTTTCCTTCTCCAGTGGTCAGTAGCCTGAGTCCTCCACACCAGGGACCTCAGAGCCACACTGCAGGAGTACACCTGCCCCCAGGAGGAAACCGGGTCGTTAGGAGCTGTGGGAGTGGGAGAAGGGGAGAAACCTGCATGCCCTCCCCAGTCCACCCCCACCCTTGACTCACCACTGGGCTGCAAAAACAGAGGCTGAGTAGCTTTTCAGGCTTCTGTCCCCAGAGACCTGGCCCATGAGCCCTCCAGATTGCAGACCCCTGAGCCACACCCCAAGACTCTGCCTGCCACCCAGGAGGAAACTGTACCTTTTGGAGCCTCCCAAAACCCTCAGAGCAGGAGAAACCTTCATGTCCCCCCAAGGCCACCACAACCTTCGGCGCCCAGCTGAGCCACAAACATGGAGCCTGATGCTCAGCCAGAACCCCTGCCTCAACTCTGTCCACAGAAAATCCTCTATGTGGGGGCCCTCTAGGGAGTCTCATGGTCCTGGCCCATGTTTCCAAGATGTCCACTATAAGCACCTAGTGAGAAATTGCTCTAGACTGCGGGTGCCAGTGTGGCCTGAATTGCCACACAACAACAACCATTTCTCATGATCTCTCTGCCAAATTGATATCGACTTGAACAGAAAGCTTGTGAGAATTGGCTGGAAAACCCCCAGCAAACTTGCTGCCTGTGACTCGGAGCCAGAGGGCAACCGCCTGGGCCTGGCATGGGGTCTGGAGTAGTGCAACCCGAAACCCGCAAGAAAGCCAACTACGAGCCAGGTGCACATATGCCCAACCATTCCGGCTACTCAGTCCCCTGGTGTGCTCACCCTGGTGCTGGCAGATCAGGCCTGCCATGCCCCCAGACCCTCAACTTAATGCTCAGTTGGGTTTTCAGGCTTCCATCCCCAGGGGCCTGTCCCCTGAGCCTTCCAGATTCGGGATACCAAAAACACACCCCAAGAGACCGCCTGCCACCCAGAAGGACAGCCGTGCCTTTTGGAGCTGTGTAGAACACTCCGACAGGGAGAAACCTGCATTCCAACCTGAGGAAACACCCACCTGTGGCAGCCCCCTGGCCACAAAACCCGGCGCCTGATGTACCGCCTAACCACCATCCTCAATTCACCGTCTAGAGAGTCTCACCATAGCTTGGTTTTTCCGGCTTCTGTTCCCAAAGACCTGGGCCCCCATGCCCTCCAGATTCCGGACCCCTGAACCACACCCCAGGACTCCACTGCCACCCAGGATGAAACTGCTGTTCAGAGCCGCCCAAAACCCTCAGAGTGAGAGAAAACCTGCATGCCCTTCTAAGGCCACGCACATCCATCGCCCCACCAGGCCACAAACAAAAAGGGTGATGCTCAGCCTTACCCCTCCCTCAACTCTGCTCCTGGGATGCTCCCCTGGTGGGGCTACTCGGTGGAGCCACGTTGGACCAGCCCGTGCTCCCACATGGCCGTGAAATGCACCTAGTGAGAAAGTGCTCTAGACCAAGCCACATGTGCAGCCCATAAAGCCGCCCATGCTGGCCAATTCTCATAAGCTTTATGCCCAAATCAATATTAATTTGGGCAGAAAAATTGTCATAATTGTCAGGAAAATGCCAAGAGACCTTGTTTGGGCAACTAGGCTGTGGCCGAGGCCTGGGCCAGAGTCCCGATTGGTTGCAGACCAAACCCTGAGGGAAATCTCTCTGCGAGGCAGGTGCATGTGGGTCAACCTCTCCTGCTACTCAGCCCCCTGGGATGCCCCCGGTGGCACTGGCAGATCTGATCTGTCATGCCCCTAGGCCCTGGACCCATAGATTAGTTTGGTTTTCAGACTTTCATCCCCAGGAGCCTGTCCTCTGAGCCCTCAAGATTGGGGACCCCAGAGCCACATCCCAGGAGTACACCTGCTATCCAGGAGGAAACCATGCCATTCATAGCTGTGCAAAACCCTCAGAGCAGCAGATACCTGCATATCCCCCTGAAACCACCCTCACCATCAGCATCCCAATGGGCAACAAACACAGAGGGTGACACTCAGCCAGACACCCTCCCTCAGCTCTACCCCTGGAAAGTTCTGGTGCATGGGGGCCCTCAGGGGAGCCGGGTGGGCCTGGCCCATGTTCCTGGATGGCCGAGACACCCACCTAGCTAGAAAGAGCTGTAGAGCGGGTGCCACCATGGCCCAACTCGCTGCCCAACCACAATATCAATTTGGGCAGAAAGCTTATAAGAATTGGACAAAAAAACCCAGGAGCTCGCTTCTGGTGTCATGGGCCCACAGCGCTGCGCCTGGGCCTGGTCCAGGTTCCTGAATGTCGCAGCCTGAACCCTAAGAGATAGCCCTCTTTGAGCCAGGCATATGGGTGGCCAATCCCTCCTGCTAGTCACTTCCCTGGGGCGCCTACCCTGGCGCTGGCAGTTCAGGCCTGCCAGGCCCCTAAGCCCTCATACTAACCCTCAGTTTGCTTTTGACACTTCCATCTCCAGGGGCCTGTCCCCCAAGCCCTCAAGATGGGGGATATCTGAGCCACACTGCAGAAGTCTACCTGGCACCCAGGAAGAAACCATGCTATTCAGAGTTGCTCAGAACCCTCAGACTGGGGGTAAAACCACATGCTTCCCTGAGTCCACCCCTACATCTGGGGACCCCTCAGTCACAAAACACAGAGCTTGACATACCGCTGGTCACCCATTCTTGACTCAGCCAATTGGGGATCCTGCCTCAGTGCCAAAAGATCGGGCCTGTCATGCTCCTAGGCCCTAACCCTAACCCTAGTTTGGCTTTTTAGGCTTCCATCCCCAGAGACCTGGCCCCCAAGCCCCCCAGATTGGGAAGTCCTAAGCCACAACCCAGGGCTCCTCCTGCCACCGAGGAGGAAACTGTGCTATTCAGAGCTGCACAAAACCCACAGAGCAGAAGAAACCTGCATGACTCCCTGAGGCAACCCCAACACTCATTGCCCCACGGGGCGACAAACATGGAGGCTGATGTTCAGCAAGACACCCTGATTCAGCCCAGCCCCCAGAAAGCTCCACTTGATGGGGGCCCTTGGGGGAGCCACGTGATCCCAGCCAGTGTTCCCGGATGGCCAGGACACACACCTAGGGAGAAACTGCTCTAGACCATGGGCGCCAGCACAGCTCAAATCACCACCCAACACTGGCCAACTCTCATAAGCTTTCTACTCAGATCAATATTGATTTAGGAAGAAAACCCATGAGAATTGTTCAGAAAACCCCCAGTGAACTATCTGGCAGCGCTGCAGGCCACTGCCTGTGCCTGCCCTTTAATCCCGAGTGGTCGTGACACAAACCCTGTGATATAGCCCTCTATGAGCCAGGGCCATGCACAGCCTACTACTCCTGTTATTCAGTCCTGTGGGGTGCCTGCCCCAGGGCTGTTGGATTGGGCTTGCCAGGGCCCAGGCCCTCACCTTAAGCCTCCTTTGGATTTTTAGGCTTCGGACCCTGGGATCTCTCCCCTGAGCACTCCAGATTGGGGGCCCTTGAGCCACACTGTAGGAGTCCACCTGCCACCCTGAAGGATACCGTGGCCTTCAGAGCTGTGCAGAACCCTCAGACTGGGAGAAAGTTGCATGAACCCCTGAGTCCACCCTTAGCTTTGGTGGCCCGCCCCATCCATAAAACCTGGAGTCTGACACGCTGCTTTACACTCATCCTCAACACACACCCCACTCTGGGGATCCCGCCTCAGAGTTGGCTGATCAGGCCTGTCATTCTCCTAGGCCCTAACGGTAACCATAAGGTGAGCTCTCAGGCTCCTGTCCCCATAGAACTGACCCCTAATCCCTCCAGATTAAGGACACCTGAGCCACAACCCAGGCCTCCGCCTGCCACCAGGAGGAAACCATGCAATTACAACCTGACCAAAAGCCTCAGAGCAGGAGAAACCTGCATGCCCCACCCACGAGGCCATCCCCCACTTTCAGCACTCGAGTGGGTCACAAACACGGTGGCTGACCCTCAGCTGTACCCCTTCCCTCAAGCTAGACTCTGACTTCCCGCCTGACCCTTTTCTTTGTCTCAGCCCCCCAATGAACCCGCCACAGTGCCAGAAGATTGGGCCTGCCATTCCTCCTGGCCCTAACCCTAAACCTAGTTTGCATTTTCATGCTTCCAACCAAAAACTCCTGGCCCCGACACCCCACAGATTAAGGACACCCGAGTGAAACATCAGGACTGCACCCACCACACGGAAGGAAGCCATGCCATTGTAGCTTCACAGTACCCTCAGACAAGGAGAAACCTGCATGTCACCCAGAGGGTACCCCCAGCTTCTACAGCCCCTGGACACAAATCCAGGCTCTGTCATGCTTCCTGATGCCCGCCCCCAAGTCAGCCCAGCTGACTTGAGAGCCTACCTCCTCATCAGAACATCAGGCCTGCCATGCCCCAGGGCCCTAAACCGAACCCTAGGTGTGGTTTATAGGTTTCCATGCCCAGAGGCCTGGCCCCTCGGCCCACCAGATTGGGGACATTTGAGACTCAACCCCAGGACTCCACCAGCTGCCCAGAGAAAAACATGTCCCTTTGGAGTTGTCCAGAACCCTCAGAGCAGGAGACACCTGCATGTCGCCCGAGGCACCCTCAGCTTCTGCGGCACCCCTGGACACAAACCCAGAGTCTAACATGTCACCTGATGCCCACCTTCAACTCAGCCCACCATGGAGCCTGCCTCAACACTGGCAGATCAGATTTGCCATACCCCTAGGCCCTAAACCTAACTCTAAGTTGCATTTTCAGGCTTCCTTCCCCAGGGGTCTGTCCCCCAAGACGTCTAGATTGGGAGCCCTGGAGCTACACTGTAGGAGTCTGCTTGCCACCCAGCAGGAAACCAGTCTCTTTGGAACTGTGCAGAACCCTCAGAGCTGGAGAAACCTGCATGCCCACATGAGAACTCCCCCACATTGTGCAGCTCCCTAGTTACAAACCCGGAGCCTGATGTACGGCCTGACCCCCATCATCGATTCAGCCCCTCGGGGAAATCACCTCAGCACCAGCAGTTCTGGCCTGCCATGCTAATAGCTTGTCTCTCCTCGGCAAACCCATAAGCTCTAGCCATAGCTAGAATTCCCCTGTCTGGGGCAAAGCTCAGGGATCCCCCATCCTTCTTCTTAATTTACACTCATCCAGGCATTCATGAGAAAGGGGAAGGCTACCTCCTGAAAGCTTAACACCTCCTTACCTCTTTTGCCATATTTGTTTCCATTTACCTTTGTACCTGGGCATACTGGAAGGAACATATCAATGGATCATGGATATGCTCTGACATCTGAATCTTTCTGCAAGCTTTCTGATGTCTCCTTATGGAAACAGAAACTAGTGTATTGTACCATACCATGTTTGGAAATGATCATTAGTAGAACAGGACAGCGATAACCCCTCCATTTTTACCCCACTCCTCATGAAGTAGAACATGGTCTTCTTCTTTCCTTCCTTGACTTACATTCCAATTTGTTTCCATGCACTGTTCATTCTTTTGCTTCAGGGGTAGGATTTTGTGATTTCTCACCTGCATAGAACACTCAGACCTCATCGCAACAAGGACTCTCCCTAATAGCCGTCACCCATTTAACCCTTCCTGCCAACACCCCTGCCCTCTAGCAACCCTCAGTTTGTGCTCTAAGGCTGACACTGCTCACTCATTGTCCTATCTTTCTCCCCTCACTATGTTCATCTGTTTTCTTTCTGAAATTCCATAGGAGTCAAATCATAGGCCATTGGTCTTTTCTTACTGGTTTTGCTTACTTTAATCCACGCTAGATCCTTCCATATTCTTGCTGATGGCAAGATATCATTATTTTTGAGGCTGGCTCCTATGCTATTGGATAGTTAGATAGATAGACAGATCAATCTCTCACATCTTCTTTCTCCATTCATCAGAAAATGGACAGAGGGACTCCCTACTTTGTTTTGCTATTGTTGATAATACTGCTATAAACATCATGGTGCTTTTACCCCATTGAATGTGCACTTTTGTGTCCTTTGGATAAATACTTAGGAGTTCACTTTCTGGGTCCTAGTGTTGTTCAGATTTTCGCTTTTGGAGAAAACTCCATCTTCTTTTCCAAAGAGGCTTCAAAAATCTGCATGCCCACTGACAGTGCGGGAGGGTTCTGCTTTAAGCAGAACATTACCTTCCTGCAATTCCCTAGGAGGGGATGGAAAACCTGTGGGACAACCTGACTCACCAAGTTTCAGGCAAGCAGCACCAGATATTCACCCCAGGGTTCCTGTTGCCAAGCCCCTTGAAGCCACCAGGATGCCTCTATCTGGGGGAATTCCCAAAGATTCTCATTCTGACTTCACCACCCATGAACTGCAGAGAAAATAAAGCTGTCCAGGTATCTATTTAGTAAAACTAGAAGGTCAGGTTTCCCTTTTAAATCATCCAAGCCTCCTTGGAATCATTTTGAATGTGCCCTCTGCCCTCACTGGAACTCTTTAGTTTAAATCACCTTTGACAAAGGAAAAGACATCATCCAAGTCACTATCTGACCTCAAACAGCCACATAACTCTAGATGCCTGCCATTCCCCCACCGCGTAGGCCCAATGGAATAAACAATGTTAGGTGAAGGAACAAATTCTATATTCAAAACACACACCAAGTGAATCTCATCTGTGATTCATGAACTAGCATGAGTCTCCTAATCCAGCTCACAACGCCTCACAGGTCTCAAGCCAAAATGGCACTGTCCCTCCAGACTGGGGGCCCCTGAGACAGACCACAGAACTAGACTTGCCACTCGGGATGAGACTGTGACTTTTGGAGATGTGCAAAACCTTCAAAGCAGTAAAAAACTGCATGCCTCCTGAGGTGACCACCACAATCAGAGCCTGCACAGGCAACAAAACCAGTGCCTGGTGTTCACTCTGACCCCCATACTCCATTCTGCCCTCATCAGTGTGAGCTCTCAGGGACCTCTGAAGGCCCAGCCCATGGTCACGGGTGGCTGCTACGTGAACCTAGCGACAAAGCAATCCAGACGTTAGGAGCACACGTGACCAAAATCACTCCTCAATGCCAGCCAATTCCCACAAAAATTCTGCCCAAATCAATATCAATTTGGGCAGAAATCTCATGTGAATTGGCCAGAAACCTCCTTTGAACTTGCATCCAGAGGTGGGAGCCCTCAGAGAAGCTGCCTGGATCTGGACCATTTTCCTGAGGGTTCACAGCCCAAACCATGCCAGAAAGAGTTCTAAACTCCAGAGGCACATGTGCTCGGAGTTGCCCCAGAATGCTGGCAGTCCTGGCCTCTACTCAGTCCCCTGGGAGGCCAGCCTCAGCACTGGCAGAATGGGTGTGCCATGCCCCTAGGACCTAAACCTAGCCCTAGGTTGGGTGTTCAGGCTTATATTCCCAGAGACCTGGTCCCCAAACGCTCCAGATTGGGAACCCCAGAGCTGCACCCCAGGACTCCACTGCCACAAAGCAGGAAACATTACTGTTTTGAGCTGCAGAAAACCCTCAGATGGAGAGAAACCTTCATACCCTCCTGAGGCCACCCCCACCTTCAGCACCCAAAGGAACCACAAACATGAAGCCTCATTCTCAGCCCGAGACCCTCCCACAACTCTACCTCCGGAAATCTCTTATCAGCTGGGGCCCGCAGGGGAGCCGTGTGGGACCAGTCCAAGTTCCTGGATGGTCATAATGAGCATCTAGGAAGAAAGCACTCTAAACAATGGGTGTGAGTGCATCCCAAATTGCCTCCCAATGCCGGCCAATTCTCATGAGCTTCTCGCTCATGATAATTAGCCAGAAAATCCCCCACTGAAATGGCTTTTGGCAGCACGGACATGCAGGGCGGCCACCTGGGCCTGGCCCATGATCTCAAGTGGTCACGGTCCAAACCCCATGAGAAAGCAGTTTAAAATCCTGGTGCATACATGGCCATACCCTCACTCTACTCATACCCCTGGAGTGCCAGTCCCAGCGATTTCAGATCAGGCCTGCCATGCCCCAGACCCTAAACCTAACACTAGGTTGGGTTTTCAGGCTTCCATCTATAGATTGAAGACTCCAGAGCCACACCCCAGGAATCCACCTGCTACCCAGATGGAAACTGTGCCATTAGAGCTGTGCCCAACCCTCAGAGCAGAAGAAATCTACATGCCTCCCTGAGGCCACGCCCACTTTCGGTGTCACCCATGGTCACCAATCCAGAGACTGAGGCCCTGCATGATGCCTTCCCTTAACTCAGCCCACCAGAGAGCCCGCCTCAGCACCAGTAGATCTGGCCTGCCATGCCCTTAGGCCCTAACCCTAACGTAGTTTGGGTTTTCAGAATTCCACCCTAAAGGCCTGGCTCCAAAGCCCCCCAGATTAAGAACCCTGATTAACACCCCAGAATTCAGTCCACAATGTGGTTGCAAACCAGATGATTTGGAGCTGTGCCAAACTCTCAGAGTGGGAGAAACTGCACTGCCTCGTAAAGCCAACACCACCTTCGGTGGCCCCCCGGCCACAAAAACGGACTCTGATGCAATGACTGACAAATCCTCAACTTGGCCCTGAGCAGAGCATGCCTCATAAATGGCAGTTCAGGCCTTCCATGCCCCAAGGCCCTAAGCCTAAACCTAGGTGAGGTGCACAGTTTATCATGCTCAGAGACCTGGCCCACAACCCAGACAGACGGGGGGCCCCTGAGACTTACACCAGAATTATGCCTCCCACTGAGGGCACAACTCTGCTGCTTGGAGCTGCACAGAACCCTCAGAATGGGAGATACTTCTATGACCCCATGAGGCCACCCCAGGTTCTGTGGAACCCCTTGACACAAACCTGGAATCTGATGCACCTCCAGACATTTGCCCTCAACTCAGCCCACTAGAGAACCTGCAATGGTCCTAACCCCCAACCCTAATCCTAGTTTGGGTTTTCTGGCTTCCATCCCAAAAGACCTGGCCCCCAAAGCAGCCTCATTAATGACCCCTGAGTGGTATCCCAGAATTCAGCCTCCTATGTTGTAGGAAGATGTGCCATATGAAGCTTCACAGAACCCTCAGAGAGGGAGAAACCCGCATACCCCACTAAAGTGACCCCCCCACACACACCATCTGCAGCCCCCCTGGCCACAAACCTGGATTCTGAGGCACCGCCTGACATATGCCCTCAACTCAGCCCCAAGGGGATCGTGTCTCAGTGCTGACAGATCGGGCCTGCCATGTCCCTAGGTCCTAACCCTATCCTAGGTGGGGTGTATAGGCTTCTGCACCCAGAGGCCTGGTCCTTAAGTCCAGATTAAGGATGCCTGATACTCATGCTGGGACTCTGCCTGCCACGCAGGGTACAGCTGTGCTGTTTGGAGCTGCGCTGAACCCTCAGAGCTGGAGAAACTTCCATGGACCCCTGAAGTCACTCCCAGGTTATGTGAATGCCTCGACACAAACCCAGACGGTAACGTACTGTGTGACACCCAAATTCAACTCAGCGCACCAGGGCACTTGCCTCAGCACTGGCATATCAGGTGTGCCATGCCCCTAGGCCATAACCCTATCCCTAATTTGGGTTTTCAGGCTTCCATCCCAAGAGGCGTGACCCCAAGCCCCCAAGATTAATAACCCCTGGTGACACCCCAGGACTCTGCCCACCATACAGGAGGAAACCATGCTGTTTGGAGCTGTGCCAAATCCTGAGAGCGGGAGAAACCTGCATGCCCCACCTGAGGCCATCCCCACCTTCTGCACACCATTGGCAACAAATGCGGGGGCTGACACTCAGCCTGTCACCCAGCAGGAAACCATGCCAATTGAAGCTGAGTAGAACCCTCAGAGTGGGAGAAACTGCATGTCCCCCTGAGCACACCCTACTCCACCTTGGTCAGCGGTCCCCTGACCACAAACCTGGACCCTGTCATGCCACTGGACCCCTGCCCTCAATTCAGCCCCCTGGGATCCCTCCTAAGTGCCAGCAAATTAGGTCTTCCATGCTCCTGGCCCTAAACTTAACGCTAGGTTGGGTTTTCAGTCTTCCTCCCCAGAGGCTGGGCCCCCTTTTCCTCCATATTTGGACCCCTGATCCCCAAACCAGGACTCCGTCTGCCACCCAAGAGGAAACTGTTCCGTTTGGAGCTGCACAGAACCCTCAGAATGGGAGAAACCTGAACAGCCCATGAAGCAACCTCCACCATTGGCCACCCATCAGGCACAAACCCAGAGTGTAATGCACCACTTGACCATGACCCTCAACTCATTGCCCTAGGCATCCTGCCTCAGCACCAGCAGATCAGGCCAGCCATGCCCCTGTGCTCTATCCCTAGCCCTAGGCTATACTTTCAGTCTTCTGTCCTCTGAGGATCCACACCAAAGCCCCACTGATGGGTTACACCTGAACTATACCAGAATATTTCGTGGCCCCGTGAGACTATCCCACTCTCAGCAACCCCCTATTCACTACCTGGATCCTAACACTCACACTGACCTACGTCCTCAACTCTGCTCCCCAGGTCGCTCCTCTCAGGGTGGCAGATTGAGCCTGACATGTCCTGAGCATTCCATTCCTAGGGGCCTGGCCCCCTGCCCCAGGCACTGGGGTCACCTTATCCATACAACAGGACTCAGCCTAACACACAGGAGGAAAGTGTGCCATGTAGACCTCTAGAAATATTCAAAGCAGGAGAAAATGCCTGCCCATCTGAGCCCATCCCAGCAAACCACCACTTTCAGTGGCCTCTAGGCTACAAACCCTGTGCCTGACCTGAACGGGAACACTCATCTTTAATTTCTTAATTCCACACACACTGCCAGCTCCTTGGCCCTGCAATGCCCCTTGACCCTAACTCTATCCCTATGTTGGGCTCTCAGGTAACTGTCCCTTAAGGGAGGGCTCCAAAGCCCTAGGATTTGGGGATGGCTGAGCAATACCAGTGGACTCAGCCTCCCACCCAGAAGGAAATCTTTCCATAATGGACTCCAATAAGTATATAGGTCAATGGAAATATGAAGGCCCATCTCTTTCCATCCCACGGAACTCCCACTTTCAATGGCTCATGGGTTGAAACCCTGAGCCGCACACTCACCTTAACCCATGCCCTCAACTCACCCCTCCAGGACACTCCCCACACGGTTGGCAGTTCGAACCTTCCATGCTCCTATGTCCTAACCATAACCCTATTTGGAGTTCTGAGAGCACCATCTGTAGAGGCCTGGCTCCCAAGTACCAGGTATTGGGAACACTTGAACAACACCAGAGGATCAGCCTGCCACAAAAAAGGAAATTCCCTTTTTTACTCCAGACTGGATTCAGAGCATGAGAAATCTGAATGCAAACCTGAGACAATGTCAGTGAACCTACACTTTCATGCACGCTCTGAACACAATCTCTGAGCTTCATATACACCCTAAAACTCCATTTTAACTCAGACCTTGTGAAGATCTCCACAGTTCTGGATGATTGTATCTTCCAGGCTTCATGGTCTTAACCCAATGTAAGGTCTAGATATGGGTGAAAATATGAACAGACATTTCTCCAATGACGACACACATGTGACCAACAGATATATGCATAAATGTTCCACATCACATGGCTTCTGGGAAACGCAAATCTAAACCACATTAAGGTGTCCTATCACACAAGGAAGAACGTCTAAAATTAACAAGACATGAAACCACAAGTGTTGGTGATAATACAGAAAATGGGGAAGCTTCCTACACTCCTGGTAGGAATGCAATCTGTTACATCCGCTCTGGAAAACAGTACAGGGTTTCTTCAAGAAGTTAAAAGTAAAGTTACCCTAAAACACAGCAATTGCACCACAGGGCTTTCACTACAAAAATAGAGATGTAATGAAAAGAACTGACACCTGCACCCCAGTGTTCATTGCAACAATATCCACTATACCTAAACTATGGAAAGAACCCAGATACCTATGGACAGAGGGATGGATAAAGAAGATGTGGTTCATATATTCAATGGAATATTACTCAGCCATCAGAAAGGATGATTATTTATCATCACATCAACCTGGATGGGTCTGGAAGATATTATGCTGAGTAAAATATGGCAATGAAAGAAGCACAACTATCATATGGTTTCACTCATATGTCAAATATCAGAAATAGGGCAGAGAACCATAGAAAAAGGAAAGGGAAACAGAATGAGAAGTCATCAGAGATGGGAAAAAACATAATAGTACCTAACTGTAGTAACAAACTGAGGGTTGCTGGATTGGGGCAGGGGGTACCTGGGTGATGGGCACTAAGGAGGGCACATGATGCAATGAGCACTTGGTGTTATACACATCTGATATATTATTTAACACTACATCTGAAACTAATGATGTAGGATAGGTTGGTTAATTGAATTTAAATTTTTTAAAAAATGAAACAACTCAAAGAAACTACCTTAAAAATTTCTATGGAATCACAAAAGATACTGAAGAACCAACACAATGTTATGATGGAAAACAAAGCTTGAGGCGTCACAATTCCATATTTCAAATTATAGTACAAAGTTTCAGTCATCCTAACAGTATGGGACTGGTGCAGAAATATACACAGTGACCAAGGGAACAGAATAGAAGCTCAGACATAAACCCACAATCACGTGCCCAATTAGTCTTCTGCAAAACAGGCAAAAGTATTAAAAGGGAAAAGAACAGGCTCTACAACAAATGGTTTGGGGAAAACTGGACAGCTATGCACAAAAGAATGAAATTAGACCGCTTTCTTACACCAGATGGACAAATTAACTCAAGACGGTTTCAAGACCTCCATGTGAGACCTGAAATCATAAAAATCCTACAAGAGGGCACAGAAAGTAACTTCTCTGCCATGAACCATACATTTTCTAGACATGCCTCCTAAGGCAAAGGAAACAAAAGCAAAAATAAACTACTGGAACTACATCAATATGAAAGCTTACCACACAGCAGAAGAACAATGAAAATGTAATAAGTAGAAGACAGCCCACTTAATTGGAGAAGATGTTTGCAAATACCATATGCAATAATGGGGTAGTGTCCAAAATATGTAGAACTGATACAACTCAACACCCAAAAAACAAATAATACAGTTAAAAAAAATAGAAGACATGAATAGACATTTCTCCAAAGAAGAAAAACAGATGTCAACAGTCACATGAAAATATGTTCACCGTCAACCATCAACAGGAAAATCCAAATGAAAAGTTCCATGAGATACTACCTCACACTATCAGAATGGCTAACAGCACCAGCACAAGAAAACAGATGTTGGGAAGATGTGGATAAAAGGGAACCCTCTTACACTGTTGGTGGGAATGCAAGCTGCTGCAGCCACTTTAGAAAACAGTATGACTGTTCCTCAAAACGTTAAATATAGAACTTCATTGTGATCCAGCAATCACACTACCGGGTGTTTACCCGAAGAATATGAGAACAATAACTCAAAAGGATACATGAGCCCCTATATTTCTTGCAACATTATTTACAATATTACAATATGGAAGCAATCCAAGTATTTCTTGATAATTTGATTAATGAGATGATATATGTATACACACACACACACACACACACACACAGTGGGAAATTACTCAGCCATAAAAAGAATGAGATCTTGCCATTTGCAGACACATGGATGGAGCTAGAGAGTACTGTCCTAAGTGAAACTCATCAGTTGGAGCAAGACAAATGCCTTTCAATGTCACTCTTACATGGAATATAAGAAACGAATATACATAAATAAAGGAGAAAGAAGATACAAAGCAAAATACCGACTCTGTGGTTACCAGAGTGGAAGTGGATGGAGGGATGAGTGAAATGGATGACGGGGACTAAGAGTACACTTTTCTTGATATCCGTTGAGTAATACATAGAATCACCGAATCACTACATTGTACACATGAAACTAATATACCACTGTATGTTAACTCTACCTGAATTAAAATAAACAATAATAAAGTTCTTTTCTTTCAGTAAACTATTTGGAAAAACTTTTGCTATGCAATGTTCATAAGACTTACTTGTGAGAGTATTTACTGTACAATAATTATTCACTCTATGCTTGGAATTCAAATTTCACTGAATTCTTATACTTTTCCTGTTAATGGTAGCCCACAGGAGCCACGGTCCCTTTCCATCCAGGGTCAGCACCTATGCTTTCAAGAGTGTAATTAGAGACGGATGTCACTTCACTGTCCAGAAAGCTATTATTGTTTCTGTTTTCGTGTGAGATTGTCATAGAGTATGGGACAGCTTCCAGAGCAGGTTTGTTATGCACCCTGGATCTCTAATTCAGTGGTCATTACCTGGTTCTGTTGGCTGATAAGTTCCTGTTGATGGGCTTGCTTCCAAGCACTTACCTGGAAGACAAATGTGGGTGGGCTGGGCGTGGGACCGGAGGAAGACCAAGTACAGTCAAGGGTTGGATCCCTCCCCTGATTTAGGAATGGCCATGAGAGTGGGTATGGGAGGCAGAAGCGACAGGAAACCACTAAGGTCACCAGCTGAAAGCAGGGAGCCTGGGTCATGGGATCTTGAGGTATAGGGCTTGAAGACTGTTCTGAGCTACCTCTGTGTGGGAAGGGAAGAAGGAAAAAGAAGGAGAAATTGTCTTCAACTGCGCATACCAGCTTCCCACCACTACTAATATACATCAGTCTATGCAGCTGACCCAGCCTGGGCTCAAGATGGGCTGTCTTGGGTCCCTCAACCCTCAGTGGGACAGATGGCTCCAGGGCTCAGGGACATGCTGAGGGAGATGGGAAGGAAGGCTGCCACTCCCAGGTCATCCCTTCCTTGAGCAGGCAGACCTCCAGGACTGCTAAAAACCCACTGGCAGTTTTGAAAGACATGCCATGGATGAACTAAGGCATTGAGAAATATAAAACGATATTCGTTTTTAAGTTCAGAGCTCTCAGCTCATGAAGTGAGAAGATCTTCCCTGAGGAAGACTTAGGGGAGGGGAGGTCAGGCTGAAAAGAGAGATGTGGCTTTCTTGACTGGGGACCTGCAACCCCCTTCCAGGGCAAGGTATCGTCCTCACCTCACAGAGGATCCATGGAAGTGTCCCATCAAGGGACTGACTGAGCTGCCTCTTGAGAAGGTATCCTGGCATCAGGTTACACAGGGCAGAGGAGAGGGCCAGATGGAGGGAGGGCAATACCCTGGAGGCCATGGGGCAAAAGCAGAGGCTCATGTCCATAAAGATGATGAAAAATAGGAGGCAGCAGCATCAGAGCTGGCACAGTGCTCTGGTGCTACAGTGACTGGATGCCTTCTGTGCCAGGTATGGTTGTCTTCAGTGGGCTCCAAACTAGTCTTGACCACAAACCTAGGAAGTGTGCACCACTACCGACCTCCTTTCCCCATGCTGTGGCTAAGAATGATGGTCACAGACCCTGGTCTATTTTTATGGAAATGGAGTGCTCCCTGGGCACACTGCCCCTCTGCTGTTGGTCCAGTGCAACCCTTGTGTTGACCAGATACTGCTGTCTACCTGTATCCACACAACTCAACAGACAGGAGGGTGTCCCTGAGTTCCACAGGACCTTATAAGACAGATTAACAGACCCCACGGCCCCACCCACCACCAACACCCAGTGGGTCACTCAGGACCTCGGCTATTGTCATGGAGCTCACCATGATGTGTTTCTATCACTTTCAAAGACAGTTCTGTTCCCGTACAATACCATACATCCTGGTTGCTTACCTGGGGACATGCCATGAACCCACATGGCACCTTTCTGTTAGAGAAGGTCAACCCTGCACCTCATAGAAAATGTTCCTAATTGGGGCGCCTGGGTGGCTCAGTGGGTTAAACCTCTGCCTTCAGCTCAGGTCATGATCTCAGGAGCCTGGGATCGAGCCTCGCATTGGGCTCTCTGCTCAGCAGGGGGCCTGCTTCCCCTTCTCTCTCTACCTGCCTCTCTGACTACTTGTGAACTCTCTCTCTGTCAAAAACATGCATGAAATCTTAAAAAAAAGAAAAGAAAATGTTTCTAACGAAGTGCAAATCCATCAGGAATACGGTGTAAACAGTGGTACACTGCCTTCATTGTAGTCAGTAATTCTAACAAGGGTTGACCACTCCCCACCATCTCACAAAATCTTCTCTAAGGTTTTATAGGCGAGATAAACACGCCAGGCAAAGTGGGTGCAAGGCAAGATTTATTAAAGGCACTCTCCTGCGAAGTTTCAGGGCTCAAGAGAAGGGGAGCCAGAAAAGTTGCTTAGGGAGGAGATGGGCACCCTCAGGAGAAGTTCCTTGACTCCGGAAAGGGAGAGGGGGAAGTCACACTGGGAGGGAGTTGGTGGGGGTCTTTTATCTGTTTCCTGCATAAGTATCAGTTTACCTATGGAGATGTGACCTGCGCATACATCCTTTTGGTGGGAGAGTCAAGGGTGAAGGAAAAGGGGGGGGCTGGAAGACAGCGGGACCCAGAAGCAGTCATTTCCATTGTTCCAACTGCACTCCACGAGCCTCTGGAGCCGGTGGTCATTTCTATTGTACCTTCTGCACTCCCAGAGCCTGCCAACCCAACATTCCGACCTTTTTGTTGTAATGGGGGCAGGGACTCAGATATGGCTACCTCCTGCTGTTAAAGGGGCGTCATCATAGGGTCCTTTGTATGTGGATAGGCAGGTATAGGGATCCAGGAGGAGTTGGTTGACAGTGACCCTGGAAACCTCACGTATTCATTCCTGAATGAAGCAAAGAACACAGGGGGTGATAAGTCCTAATAGGCAGAAGATAATAATGGGACTTAGGATTGGAAGGAGCCAGGTCGTTAAGGGGGAGAGCCACCATTGAGAGGGTTTTATTACAGGGTGATGCTGGCCACCAAGGGAGTCGCAGATTTTTTTCAGGGCACTGATATTGATTTCAACTACACTGGATTCATTGATATAATAGCATCATTCTTCATTGAGGAATAAACAGGTTCCTCCCTTGTCTGCAGTGAGCAGGTCCAGGGCTCGCTGGTTCTGTAGGGCTACCTGGGCCACTGAAGTAATCTGTCATTGTAGAGATGCCAAGGACTCAGCTGAGACTTCCATGGCTGTTCAGAGCTGTTCAAATAAATCTCGGGTAGCACCTATGGAGTGAGCTATGGCCCCGGTGCCCAGCCAGGTGGCCACTAGGGAAGACACCAAGGAGACCCCAATAACAAGAGGAAGAAACACAGCCCTTTTTTGTCACAGGAGGGGGGTGGAGAGGACGGCCATTTCCGCTTGGGCTGGCACCCTCCAGACTGGCAATCTGTGGTGACCAGCTGACTAGACCGTGTGGTGCCCAAGTTTCCACTAGGGAGAAGTACCACCTGAATTCAGGGTCACCTGAGGGACAGCTATGGGGGGGTGTAGAAGGAGGAGGGTGAGAAGAAGTGGTGCGGGAAATCTGCAACCATGTGGGCCCCAGGGTTTGGGAAGTCCAGCCATCCTGTTGTGGGGATGGTTTTAGAGAGGAGATGTGTACGCATGGGTGGTGTCCTAGGAATTTTGCCCCTGTGGGAGTTGTAAGAATAACAGTATGGGGGCTGGTTCACCTGGGCTGTAAGGACTTTGGGTGAAGTTCTCCTAGGAGAACTTGGTCCCCAGCATTTAGGGCCTGGGGAAGTCTCCACTCGGGCTGTCAGGGGCGAGGATGGTTGAACCTGCATGAGCCCTTAGGAGGGCTCGTAAGAGGGTCTGATAAGGCATACAAGATAGGAGAGGTGGAGCAGAGGCAGGCAGGTTGTGATTGAGTAGAAAGGGCCTGATGTACAGGAGCTCAAAGGGACTGAGACCTGATGGGTGGCTAGGGGAGGCCCTAAGGCGGGTGAGTGCAGTGAGAAAAGGGTTGGCCAAGACAGTCAGGTTTCAAGAGTGCGTTTGGTGAGTTGTTCCTTGAGGAGGCCATTGGCCCTCTTGACCTTACCCGAAGATTGGAGGTGGTAGGGGATATGGAGTTTCCAGGTGACGTTGAGGCTCTCAGAGATCTGTTGTGTGATGCTGGAGATGAAGGCCGGTCCATTGTCTGCTTGTAGGGTTCGAGGGAGTCCAAACCTCGGAATGATGTGCTTAATGAGAACAGCGGCAACCACCTCTGCTGTTTCCCTAGTGGTGGGGAATGCCTCGATCCAGCCTGTGAAGGTGTCCACAAGAGTTAGTAGATATCTAAAGGTTTTGTGTCGAGGCATGTGATTGAAGTCAAGTTGCCAGTCCTCGCCTGGCTGATGCCCTTGGAGCTGGTGGGTGGGTCCTGGTCTGAGGAGGCCGCCCTGGGCATTGACCGCAGGACAGGTTCAGCAGGCCTTCTGTCCCTCCTTAATGGTCTTTTGGAGGAGGGGGTGGTGAAAGAGAGGTTGGAGAAATTGGTATAGGGCCTTTGGACCGATGTGGAGAGACTGGTGGATGTCAGTATAGAGGGTGTGGATTAGGCTGTTTGGGAGGGCAATTTTGTCCTGGACAAAATACCATCCATTGTAATCCAACCTGCCACCTAATGTTTTAGGGGCCCGAGTCTCCTCATCAGTGTACAGGGACTGTGAGGAGTGTTGAGAAACAGGAGAGGGGCTAGAGAGGAGTTTAAGGCCATCTGTCAGGCAACAGAGTCAGCTTTGTTGTTCCCCAAAGAGATGGGGTCTTTGGAGGCCTGACGGCCATGGCATTGGACAATAGCCACCTCAGTAGGGTACTTGAGAGCCTCAAGGAGTTTGGCAATTAGAGGCCCTTTGACTATGGGGGTTCCCTTGGTTGTGAGAAATCCCCTTTCTTGACAGAGGACAGAGTGAGTGTTGGTAATAAGGAGAGCATATTTGGAGTCAGTATAAAGAGTGACCCGTTGGCCCTCAGATAAGTGAAGAGCCTTGGTAAGAGCCAGGAGTTCTGCCTTTTGAGAAGTAATCCCAATGGGAAGGGGGGTTGCTTATATGACTGCATCCAGGGTGACCACTGCATAGGTCACACATCGCCGTCCATATGGAGCTATGAGGGAGCCCAAATCCATGAACATAGTGCGATTGGGTTCAGTCAGGGGCTGGTCCCAATGTGCTGGATGGGAGGGAGAGAGTTCTTCCAGGTGTTGAGCACAGGAGTGGAGAGGAGTGGGGGTAGATGAATGTGTCGGCAAGAGAGTGGTGGGATTTAGGCGAAGGGAGACAGAGTGTGACCTGGGGGTTTTCTATGAACAGCAGGTGGTAAACTTGGAGATGGGAAGGAGTGAGCTGTGCCAAGTATTTGTGGCTGACTCAGTCCATCAGTCTATGGGGGGAGAAGACCATGATGGGCTGTCCTAAGGTAAATTTGAGGGCCTCCTTTGTCAGAGAAGTGGCTGCCGCTAGGGCCTTGAGGCAGTGCTGCCATCCCTGGAAAGTGACATCTAGTTCCTTGGAGAGTTAATGTGAATAAGGAGACCCTGCTGCCAAAGGCGGTCACTGATAAACTTGAGTCCTCACTGGTGGGTTGCTACTACAGGTCTGGAAATGTCCCATATCTGTGGGTCTACAGAGGGGAGACAGTCTGGGATAGAGGACGAGTCATCGGGAAATAGAGGAAGGATGAGGTGAACATAAGTCAAGGGAGAGGGAGAGAGACAAATGGTGGCCTGAAGTTTGTGGAGGATGTCCCTGTCTAGTAAGGGAACAGGGCAGTAAGGGATAATGAGGAAGAAGTGTGAGAAAGGGAACGCATACAGGCTGCAGGTAAGGGGTTGGCTGGCCTTTGGAGTGGAGGAAGTACCATCAATTCCCATAACTGCAACGAGGAGGGATGATTAGGAGCTGAGTAAAAAGGCAGGAAAGCATGTGCCGTGTCCAATAGAAAGGAAAGGGACTTACCCACTACCTGGAGCATGACCCTGGGCTCGGCATGGGTGAGAGGGGTGTCTGAGACTGGGCTCCATCAGTCATCCAATAGGAGAAGTTGGAAGACAGAACTTACCATCTCAGGGTCTCCCCCACGTGGAGGCGCCGGGAATACCCTGAGGTTGGGGCAGTCCAATATCCAGTGGCCCATTATGCGGCATTGAGGGCACGGCCTAGTAGGCATTTTTGGATTGGGGCATTGACGGGCCCAGTATCCCTTGGCTCCACACGTGAAACAGGCCCCCAGAGGGACGCAGTTAGGTGCTCCCTTCTGTTGACCCCCAGAACCTCCCGGCCTTAGGGCTGCTACCAGGGCTTGGGTCCGCAGTTGGACCTTCGGTTGGAGTCTGGCTTGGTGCTTAAGTTCTGCCTCCTATTGGGAGTTAAAGACTTTAAATGCCATTTTCACCAGATCAGAAATGGGAGTTTGAGGGTCCTCCTCCACTTTCTTTAATTTTTGCCGAATGTCGGCGGCTGACTGAGAAATAAAGTGAGTAGCTAAAACAATCGCCCCTGCTGGAGAGGCCAGGTCTAGGCAAGTGTATTGAGTCAGCGCCTCAGTAAGTTGGTTAAGAAACATGGCCGGGTTTTCATTGGGTTCCTGAATGATTTCCCTTCACAAACCTTCTACAACTTTCCTTTGCATTCAGGTTTTGTCTCAAAAAGCCATCTCACTTAGGACAAAATTATCTCCTTTCACTTTCAATAAAATATACTCCCATTCCTTAAATATTTCTCATATATCTTCTACTTTCCTACACACAGAGTTGCTTCCTTTATTTAGCAGAATTTTGTACTCTTAGAAACACCTTTAGTTATTAACCTCTAGTCAGTTATTAATCATGAACGGCTATAACAGAATTCTTTAGATGCCAATTTATGAATCAGTTAAGCACAAGCCATGCTTACCAACAGATTTAAATATTCTTATTTTCTTTGCTGTAAGAAGTCAAAAGCACAAAGCTATGTTCAGTAATACATGACTTGGCATTTTATCCCTTTGGAAAATACCTAAATGTCCAACAGATTTAATCCCATTTGTCATCCAAGCAAAACTTAAAACTTTCAGGTTACCAAAGACTTTGAAAGCTATCTCAGCAATTACCCATTAAAACTTTGAGACAGACAATTAACCATCCGTTTAGTCATTTCTTTGGTAACAGATTTTAACAAATAACAAGAGCTTTATTAAACATTGATTAAAGTTTCATATTTACTGTGGATAAATTTGTCAGAAGTTCGGATAGGAGTGGGGAGAGGGACGGGTAAACAAGGGTGCTGGTTCAGAAATCCTGAACTTAAGGGACCTTGGCCCATCTGCCTTGGTGTCTATTGAGGTTATTTAGGTCCATGAAAATCTGATAATTAAACATGACTTCTGGAGACCATTGGGACTGACTGTCTAATCAGTATTGTGGCCAAGCTACAGTATAGTAACGTCATTTTTGCAGGTCCTGGCCCAGTTCCAGGGTTTTAAGATTGTCCAACAGGCCTAAAACACGCCCGGGATGTTTTAGGGTTGAATTTGGATTGGGAGGTCCCCAAGACTCCTTACCAGACAACCCGAGGGCAGGAGGAAGGCATCCCTTCATCCACCACTGGGTTGCAGAAAAACTGTGTCAAATACCCTAGAGGTTAGGATGTCTCCCAGCTTCTCAGAGTCACGGAGGTCACCTGGTGACCAGCGGGGTCTGCCTTGACGTGGGCGCCATTAGGGCAGGGCTTTTCAGACAGAGGCGCGGAATCCGGGGAAACTCACCATGGCTTCAGAAGTGGCGTTGGGAAAGGCAGGTCCAGGTCTGGCAAGGGAGAGGAGAGAGCCTCCTCACCAGGGTGGGAGGCTCTCAAAACCCTCCCGGGTTTTGGGCACCAAATGTAAGGTTTTATAGGCGAGATAAACACGCCAGGCGAAGTGGGTGCAAGGCAAGATTTATTAAAGGCACTCTCCTGCAAAGTTTCAGGGCTCAAGAGAAGGGGAACCAGGAAAGTTGCTCCGGGAGGAGGTGGGTACCCTCTGTCAAAGTTCCTTGATTCCAGAAAGAGAGTAGGGGAAGTCACACTGGGAGGGAGTTGGCAGGGGTCTTTCATCTGTTTCCCTCATAGGTATCAGGTTACCTAAGGGGACATGACCTGGGCATACATCCTTTTGGCTGGAGAGTCAAGGGTGAAGGAAAGTGGGGGTGGAGGCTGGAAGACAGCGGGACCTGGCGGCAGTCATTTCCATTGTTCTTCCTGCACTCCTGGAACTTGCCAACCCAACACCTTCCACTGTATGGAGCTCATTCTCTGCCCTCAGAAAAAAAGCCCAGTAAACAAAACTTTATCCTGAATGTTCCCCTCACCTGCTGATTCAAATATTGTCCAACCACAATGTTATGAAACTAGAAATCAATCACAAGAAGAAAATGCGAGAGTCAAAAATATGTAGAGATTTAACAACATGGTAATAAACTACCAACAGTCAAAGAAGAAATCAAGAAATTTTAAAAGTACCTCGAGACAAAAAGAAAAACCTACAAAAATGTAAGGGCACAGCAAAATTAGTTCTAAGGGGGAAGTTCATAGAAATTCAGGTCCCCATCAGTCCACAAGAAAGCTGTCCTGTAAACACTATAATTTTACATGATAAAGAAATGTTAAAAAAAACAAGCAAATCCCAAATCAGTAGGAATAAGGTAATAAAACGGAATGTGAAAATCAGTAATGATGACTAAAAAGACAAAAGATCAATGAAAATAAGAACTGCCTTTGTTGGAAAGATAAACAAAACTAACAAAGCCTTAGCTAGACTCACCAAGAAGGAGAGAGGTCTCAAATACAATCAGGAAAGAAAGATGATTAATTCCTGTCTCACACCAAAATCCTAGAGAACACAGGCAGCAACCTCTTCGATTTCCAACACAGCAACTTCTTTCAAGACAAGTCTCTAAAGACAAGGGAAACAGAAGCAAAAATAAACTTTCAGTACTTCATCAAGATGAAACGCTTGGAAACAATTAGCAAAACTAAACGGCAACGTGTAAAATGGGAGTAGATATTTGCAAATGCTATTAGAGTTAAAGGTCTGGTATCCAAGATTTACACAGAATTTCTCAAACTCAACACCCCAAAAAACAAAGAGTCCACTCAAGAAATGGTCAGAAGACCTAAAATGACACTTCTCCAAAAAGACATACAGATGACTAACAGACACATGAAAACATTCTCCACATGCCTTGCAATCAGGGAAATAAAAATCAAAATCACAATGAGACACCACCTTACACCTGTTAGAATGTCAAAAATTAAAAGACAGGGAACAACAAATGTTGATGAGGATGTGAAACATATTACACAACAGTGTAAGAGGGTTAAGAGGGAACCCTCTTACACTGTTGGTTGGAACGCAAGCTGGTACACTCACTCTGAAAAACAGCACGGAGTTTCCTCAAGACATTAAAAATAAAGCTACCCTATGACCCACCAATTGCACTCCTGGGTATCTACCATATGGATTTGGTAAAATGAAGAGGCACATGCACCCCAGTGTTTCTAGCAGCAATGTCCACAATAGCCAAACTGTGGAAGGAGCAGAGATGTCCTTCAACAGATTAATGTATAAAGAAGATGTGGTTCAGGGGCCCCTGGGTGACTCAGTGTGTTAAGCCTCTGCCTGTGGCTCAGGTCAAGATCTCAGGTTCCTGGGATCGAGCATGCATAAAGCTTTCTACACAGTGGGGAGCTGCTTCCCCTCCTATAGCTGCCTGCCTCTCTGCCTATTTGTGATAGTTGTCTCTCTCTCTCTGTGTCAAATAAACAAAATCCTTTAAAAAAAGAAGAAGAATATGTGGTTCATATATACAATGGAATATTACTCAGCCATCAGAAATGATGAATACTTACCATTTGCATTGACATGGCTGGAACTGGAGGAGATTATGCTAAGTGAAATACATCAAGCAGAGAAAGACAGTTATCATATGGTTTCACTCATATGTGGAATATAAGGAACAACACAGAGGATCATAGGGACAGGGTGGGAAACCTGAATTGGAAGATATCTGAGAAGGAGAAAAAACATATGAGACTCTTGACTCTGGGAAACAAATTGAGCAGCAGCAGCAGCAGGCTGCCCAGGTTTGGCCTCAGTCTTGCACATCAGGACTCAAGCACAACTAGAGCATCATGGAGAATGGAGTACTGTGTGGCCTTGGAATCTAATAGCAGGATCTGAGATTTCACTTCCAAATGAAAAATGGCCTCTTCCACACAGCACAGGAAAGTGAAGGATTTCTCAGGGGTGTGGCTCTGGAAGAAGTGCTTCTGATGGTTGAATTAATAGACACCAGGTAGAGAATACCTGCTGTTCCTCATCTGAGGAAGCAAGGGGCACCTGGACAAGAATCAATAAGGTTGCCTGTGGGTGGTTTCCCACCAACCACCCTGCTGAGCCAAGAGCATGAGAACCAAAGAGAAAATAACTTTCGTGGTACATCTGCAGTAGTAGGGCTGACCAGGTAGCAGAGCCCTATCCCTGGAGCAGTATGGCCTTCCCTCAAGAGTAATGGTCCACCACCATGGCCTCACAATCTCCCAGGTGTCTGATCTGACAATGCATTCCGGTTCAGACCTGCTCACACGATGAGTCCTAAGATCCAGAGACTGCTTTCCGCCCCAACTCAATGCTACTCACAGAGAAGCAAACTCCATCCTCAGAAATGTATTCATCATTAGCTCTGGAATTCCCTTAGTTTGTCTACACTGGCCCACCCAGGTGTCTTATCCAAATCATTCCTCAAGTGCCCTAGGGTTCCAAGCCACTTTCAAGCTCCCCTTAGGAAGGCAGGTACTGGTCCAAGTAGAAAGACCAGCCAAGTGACTCTACATGCTGGAAACTTGGACATCATCTTCCCTGAACACCAACACCTCCAAGTCCAAGATTCAAACCTTTGCTCACTGTGCACTGAGAACCATGTCAGCATGAACACTATTTTTTCAAATCTCTTATATCCCATTCCTTCAAATCAGAAACCAGGCTCCAGTCACCACTTCCTTTTCCCTTCAGAGAAGTAAGGAAAATGATAGAATAAAACACTACATGTGTTGGGCACCTGGGTGTCTCAGTGGGTTAAGCCTCAGCCTTCAGATTAGGTCATGATCTCAGCATCCTGGGGGTGAGCCCCGTATCAGGCTCTCTGCTCAGCAGGGAACCTGCTTCCCCCTCTCTCTGCCTGCTTCTCTGCCTACTTGTGATGTTTCTCCCTCTGTGTCAAATAAAATCTTTAAACACACACACACGCACACACACACACACACACACACACACACACAAGATGGTTGAGAAGCAGCTGGTTAAGACAACATCAGGTAGCAGGAGATGGGCTACATAGCTTGTCAAAGCATTGTGAACACCTACAAATCCAACAGGAGATCAAATAGAAGAAGAGAAACAATTCTAGAAACAGAGAATCAACCACTTTATGAAAGGTAGGACCAGCAGAGAAGTGAATCCACAGTGACAGCAAGATAGACTTGTGGTGGGAGGAGCCAGCTCCTGGCAAGTGGCAGAACAACAGAGCACAAAATCAGGACTTTTAAAAGTCTGCTCCACTGAGGGACATTGCTCCAGAGGCTAAACTGGGATGAAGTCCATGCGGGGTCAGCTTGGCCCCAGAAGGTTCGGTCACAGATCCTTCTGGTCACAGATGGATCTGGGGTGTCTGATTATGAAAGAGCTCGCAGGTATTAGAGTGGGGAAGCTGGCTACAGAGACAGAGCAGAGAAGTGAGCTCTCAACTCGGGGTTACCTTGAACCCGGCACAGGCTGGGTGAGTTCTGAGTGTGGCTGGAGACCAGGGAGACGGGAGTAATTGAGCACTTTTCTCTGAGTGCGCACTGAGGAGTGGGGACCCAAGCTCTCGTCTACTCTGGGCTGCAGAGACGGGGAGGCCAGCATTTTCATTCCCGTCCTCCAGAACTCTACAGAAAGTGTTCAGGGAAGAAAAGCTCCCGAAGTTTACTTAGTCTGGCCCCTGGTAAAGGCGGTGTAATTCCACCTCCGGCAAAAGCACTTGAGAATCACTACAAGAGGCCCCTCCGTCAGAAGATCAACAAGAAATCCAGCCAAGACCAAGTTCATTTACCAAGGATAACAGCAAAATTCCAGAGGAGGAGAAAGCAAAGCAGAGAATTCATGGCCTTTTCCCCATGATTCTTTAGTCTTGCAGTTAATGATTTTTAATTTTCTTTTTTTTCTTCTGCTAATTTTTTTTAACTTTTACCCTTTCTTCTTTTAATGTTAACTAGTTTACCTTAACAATGCCTTTCATTTAAAAATAATATTTTTTTAACCTTCATTATTATAATCATATTTTATCCTTCATTGTATTGAACTTTATTTTTGTATACACATGGGTTTTTTCTTCTAAAAAAATTTGGGGTACAATTTCTTCTAATAGATCAAAATACACTCTAAATCTATCTTGGGCTTGTTCTAGTCTCCAGCCCGAGCAAATTCTCCCCACTTTATTTTTCCTTTTTATCCCAACCAACTTACTTTATCAACTCCTTTTTTTAGAAAATTTTTTCATCTTTATAGGCATATTCCCTCCCTTCATTGTGTTTACGCTTAAATATGTTCTTCATTCTTTAAAATGTTGGGAGGTAGTTTCTTCTAAGAGACCAAAATACTCCCAAAATTAAGTAATTAAGTGGTGACCCAGTTCTAGTTACCAGACTAATATATATATATATATATATATATATATATATATATATATATATTAGACTGATATATATATATATATATATGTGTATATATATATATATATATATATATATATATATATGGAGGGAGATATATATTATATATAATATATATCTCCCATATAATATATATCTCCCTTCAACGATTTGGAGTCTCTTCTTATTTAGTTAAAGCACATTTTCCTGGGGTCTTTGCCACTCTTCTTGAGATCAACCATCTCAAGAAGTGATTGAGACTTTCCTTATCTGAACAAAATGACAAGGCAGAAAAACTCATCACAAAAAAAAAGAACAAGGGCAGTACCAAAGGCTGGGGACCTAATCAATACAGATATTGGTAATATGTCTGATCTAGAGTTCAGAATGACAACTCTCAAGGTTCTAGCTGTGCTCGAAAAAGGCATGGAAGATATTAGAGAAACCCTCTCTGGAGAGATAAAAGTCCTTTCTGGAGAAATGACATAACTAAAATCTAACCAAGTTGAAAACAAAAAAGTTATTAATGAGGTGCAATAAAAAATCAGGCTCTTACTGTTAGGATAAATGAGTCAGAAGAAAAAATAGTGATATAGTAGACCAACTGACAGAGAATAAAGAAGCTGAGCAAAAGAGAGACAAACAAATACTGGACCATGAGCAGAGAATTTGAGAGTTAAGTGACACCATAAGATGAAATTATTAGAATAATTGGGATTCCAGAAGAAGAAGAAAGAGAGAGGGGAGCAGAAAGTATATTAGGGGGAATTATTATAGAGAATTTCCCTAATATGGCAAAGGGAACAAGCATCAAGAGATTCCCCACTCAAAATCAATAAGAATAGGTCCACACCCTGTCACCTAATAGTAAAATTTACAAGTCTTAGCAACAAAGAGAAAATCCTGAAAGACGCTCAGGAAAAGAAGTCTGTAACATACAATGGTAAAAATATTAGATTGGCAGTGGACTTACCCACAGAGACCTGGCAGGCCAGAAAGAACTTCAAAGCACTAAACAAGAAAAACATGCAGCCAAGAATACTATATCCAGCTAGGCTATCATTGAAAATAGAAGGAACGATAAAAATCTTCCAGGACAAACAAATACTGAATATGCAAAGAATTTGCAGACACCTAATCATCTGTGCAGGATATATTGAAAGGGGTCCTCTAATCAAAGAGAGAACCTAAAAGTACTAGATCAGAAAGGATCAGAGACAATACACAGTAACAGTCACCTTACAGGCAATACAATGGCACAAAATTCGTATCTCTCAATAGTTAACCTGAATCTAAATGGGCTAAATGCCCCAATCAAAAGACACAGGGTATCAGAATGGATAAAAAAACAAAACCCATCAATATGCTGTCTACAAGAAACTCAATTTAGACCCAAAGACATCTCCAGATTTAAAATGAGGAGGTGGAAAACAATTTACCATGCTAATGAACATCAGAAGAAAGCTGGGGTAGCAATCCTTATAGGATATCAATTAGATTTTAAGCCAAAGACTATAATAAGAGAAGAGGAAGGACACTATGTCATTCTCAAAGGGTCTGTCCAACAAGAAGATCTAGCAATTCTAAATATCTATGCCCCTAACTTGGGAGCAGCCAAATATATAAACCAATTAATAGTAACAAAATCAAAGAAACGCATTGACAATAATACAATAATAGTAGGGGACGTTAACACTCCCCTCACTGAAATGGAAAGATCTTCCAGCAAAAGATCAACAAGGAAATAAAAGCCTTAAATGACACACTGGACCCAATTGAAATAACAGATCTCTTCAGAACATTTCATCCCAAAGCAACAGAATACACATTCTTCTTTAGCAAACATGGAACAGTCTCCAGAATGGATCACATCCTGGGTCATAAATCATGTCTCAACTGGTATCAAAAGATTGGGATCGGGGCGGCCTGTTGGCTCAGTGGGCTAAGGCCTCTGCCTTCGGCTCAGGTCATGATCCCAGAGTCCTGGGATCAAAACACTCATCAGGCTCTCTGCTCAGTGGGGAGCCTGCTTCCTCCTCTCTCTCTGCCTGCCTCTCTGCCTACTTGTGATCTCTGTCTGTCAAATAAATAAATAAATAAACTTAAAAAAAATTGGGATTATTCCCTGCATATTCTCAGACCACAATGCTCTGAAGCTAGAACTCAATCACAAGAGTAAATTTGGAAAGAACACAAATACATGGAGACTAAACAGCATCCTTCTAAGGAATGAATGGGCCAACCAGGAAATTAAAGAAGAATTGAAAAAATTCATGGAAACAAATGATAATGAAAACACAACAGTTCAAAATCTGTGGAAAACAGCAAGGAAGTCCTGAGAGGAAAATATATAGTGATATACGCCTTTCTCAAGAAACAAGAAAGGTCTGAAATACAGAAAATAACCCTACACCTAAAGGAGCTGGAGAAAGAACAACAAAGGAAGCCTAAACCCAACTTTTCTGCTAAGGTCAGGAACACATCAGGGATGTCCATTATCACCACTGCTATTCAACATAGTACTAGAATTCCTAGCCTCAGCAATCAGACAACAAAAAGAAATTAAAGGCATCCAAATCGACAAAGAAGACAAACTATTACTCTTTGCAGTTATATGACACTCTGTGTGGAAAACGCAAAAGGATCCACTCCAAAATGCTAGAACTTGTACAGGAGTTCTGTAAAGTGTCAGGATATAAAATCAATGCACAGAAATCAGTTGTATTTCTTTACAACAACAACAAGACAGAAGAAAGAGAAATTAAGAAGTCAATCCCATTTCCAACTTCACCCAAAACCGTAAAATACCTAGAAATAAACCTAACCAAAGAGGCAAAGAATCTATACTCAGAAAACTATAAAGTACTCATGAAAGAAATTAAGGAAGACACAAAGGTATGGAAAAATGTTCTATGCTCCTGGATTAGAAGAACAAATATTGTGAAAATGTCTATTATACCTAAAGCAATCTGCACATTTAATGCCATCCTTACCAAAATCCCATCCATTTCTTCAAAGAAATGGAAGAAATAATCCTAAAATTTATATGGAACCAGAAAAGACCTCGAATAGCCAAAGGAATATTGAAAAAGAAAGCCAAAGTTGGTGGCATCACCATTCCGGAGTTCAAGCTCTATTACAAAGCTGTCATCATCAAGACAGTATGGTACTGACACAAAGACAGACATACAGATCAAAGGAAAAGAATAGAGAGCCCAGAAGTAGACTTCTGCTCTATAGTCAACTAATCTTCAACAAAGCAGGAAAGAATGTCCAATGGAAAAAAGACAGCCTCTTCAACAAATGGTGTTGGGAAAATTGGACAGTCACATGTAGAAAAATGAAATTGGACCTTTTCCTTGGACCACACATGGAAATAGACACAAAATGGATGAAGGACCGCAAGGTAAGAAAGGAATCCATCAAAGTCCTTGAGGAGAACACAGGCAAGAACCTCTTCAACCTCAGCTGCAGAAACTTCTTCCTAGGAACATCGCCAAAGGCAAGGGAAGCAAGGGCAAAGATGAACTATAGGAATTTCATCAAGTGCAAAAGGTTTTTAACAGCAAAAGAAACAGTTAACAAAACCAAAAGACAACTGACAGAATGGGAGAAGATATATGCAAACCGCTAGTATCCAAAATCTATAAAGAGCTTAGCAAACTCAACACCCAAAGAACAAATAATCCAATCAAGAAATGGGCAGAGGACATGAACAGACATTTCTGCAAAGAAGCCATCCAGATGGCCAACGGACACATGAAGAAATGCTCCAAATCACTCGGCATCAGGGAATTACAAATCAAAACCACAATGAGATACCACCTCACACCAGTCAGAATGGCTAAAATCAACAAGCCAGGAAGTGACATATGCTAGCAAGGATGCAAAGAAAGGGGAACCCTCCTACACTGTTGGTGGGATGCAAGCTGGTGCAACGACTCTGGAAAACATCATGGAATTTCCTCAAAAAGTTGAAAATAGAACTGCCCTATGACCCAACTTTTGCACTACAGGGTATTAACTCTAAAGATACAAGTCTAGTGATCCAAATGGGCATGTGCACCCGAATGGTTTTAGCAGCAATGTCCACAATAGCCAAACTATGGAAATAACCTAGATGCCCATCAACAGAAAAATGGATAAAGAAGATGTGGCACACACACACACACAATGGAATAATATTCAGCCATCAAAAGAAATGAAATCTTGCCATTTGTGACAACATGGATGGAACTAGAGAGTATTATGCTTAGTGAAATAAGTCAATCAGAGAAAGACAGCTATCATATGATCTCCCTGACATGAGTAAGTGGAGATGCAACGTGGGGGTGGTTCAGTGTTCGGAAAATAATAAATGTAACATGATGGGATCGGTAGGGAGACAAACCATAAGTGACTCTTAATCTCACAAAATAAACAGGGTTTCTAGGGGGTGTCAGGAGACGGTGGTGGGGTTATGGACATAAGGGAGGGTATGTGCTATGGTGAGTGCTGTGAAGTGTGTAAACCTGGTGATTCACAGATCTGTACCCCTTGGGCTAAACTTCCATTATATGTTTATATAAAAATCTTTAAAAATTAAAAAATAAAACAAAATAAATAAAAAATCCACACATACACTACACTTGCACAGCACACTTCGATCAAAATATAATTCCGTGGTCTTTCTCATATGGGCAGCCCTAAGTTACCCTTACCAATGAGAGATAACACAAGTTTAGTCATTATAAATATATATATATATATATATATATATATATATTATAAATATATATATATATATATATATATCCTTTTGTTTTTCCTTTTGACATTTGTATCTTGAAGACAGTGCCTACATTGCTTCCTTAAAATAACAATAATAATAATCCCATGGTCACATAAAAGTCTGGATCTTGGTAACCAGACAACATGGTTCTGGTTCAGATAAGGATGAAGACACAACCTCTTCCCAGGGAGCAAAGCCCACACACTCAGGGATCCTGACATGTCTCATGGGTGATGAGTTCCTTTGCTCCATGGAATTGTCTGAGTGCAAAAGATATAGGCACCCTTCAGGGTTCATTCTGTTTTCTTCATAAATTACCCAGTTCAAGTCAATAGTGATTCACTGGGTCAGGTTTCAGAGACCAGGATTGTCTACCAGGTGAGCAGCAACCCCTATCTCCCCCACCCACTGTCAAGGAAGGCTAACAGGGGCTTGTGTGCCACTGGGAGCATAATGAGCCACACCCCAAGCTCCTAAACAACCTACACTCCTCCTCTGTTTCTCCCCCTCACAAAGGGCACAGCACCCTGTTACAGCTCTGAGTCTGAGCTTTAATTTAAAAAAAAAAAAAGTTTCTACTATCAGAAAGTGGTTCACAGAAGAGAAAAACATGAGTCCCCATGAAGGGTTTTTTAATTCCTCAAAAGATTGTTTTCCCATTGTTTAATTTAAACAGGAAATAAAAACACACAGATCTCCCCTTCCACTAGCAGGTATGATTCACTGTGGTGAATTCAAGAGCAGGAAATAAGAATAATAGCCATTCTGATGACTCGCCATTTCCATAATCAAAGTTTTTTTTTTTTTTACGATTTTATTTATTTTTCAGAGAGAGAGAGGAGCGAGAGTGAGCACAATTAGACAGAGAGGCAGGCAGAGGCCGAGGGAGAAGCAGGCTCCCTGCCGAGCAAGGAGCCCGATGTGGAACTCAATCCCAGGATGCTGGAATTATGACCTGAGCCGAAGGCAGCTGCTTAACCAACTGAGCCACCCAGGCGTCCCTTCCATAATCAAAGTTTTGAAACTTCACTGACATGCAAAGAAAGGAGCACAAACCAACCTCTCGTCCTGGCAGCACAGAGCAGTCAGAATTTGAGTGACAGGGACAGACAATGAGGTTGTGTGTGTTGGGTGAGGCTGGTGGCACAGAAGAAGGTGTTCTGCCAGTTCTCCACCTGTGGCTCATTTGTCCTCATCCAGGAAACTGCCCACGGCCGTCACACGGGAGACACAGCCACCCCCTGGAGCCAGTCCTGCCCACAACCTCTTGCAGAATGCACTCAGCTCTACTCTGGGACCCCTGTAAGCTCTACTCAGACCTGGAATTACCCTGTCTGCCAGAAAGCTCCAGGATTCCTTCTCCTTCTTCCAAAATTACACTGGCCCAAGGCTTTCATGAGAAATGCAGAATGCTACTTAATGAATGGTTAACACCTACTTTTGCCTTCTGTCATATTTCTCTCCACTTACCTCCTACCTGGTAAATGGTCACTAACCTACCAATGGAATCTGAATGTGCTCTGTGACCTGACACTTTCATTATAGCCTTCTGAGGACTCCTTGTGCAATAAAATACCATATCTCATGACAGGAGGGTTTAAATCTATTTCTGTAAAGATTTTATTTATTTATTTAAACAGAGATCACAAGCAGGCAGAGAGAGAGAAAGGGAAGCAGGCTCTCTGCTGAGCAGAGAGCCTGATGTGGGGCTCAATTCCAGGATCCTGAGATCATGACCTGATCTCTACCGAAGGCAGAGGCTTTAACCCACTGAGCCACCCAGGTATCCTGTTGGGGGCAAGGATTAAAACTATTATTTACAGAACAATACAGCCAAATCATCTGATTTTAATTTGTTCTTCAATATACATTACAGTTTCTGTGTAAAAAGCCTTTCCATAGATATTACCTGCCAGCAGATTCATAAGGAGGAAACAGAAACTCTGTGGTATAACCTAACTCACGTAAGGTCAGGCAAGCAGTTGCAGAACTCACCCCAGTACTCCTGACACCAAGCTCCTTGGAGCCACCAGCAAGCATCTATCCATAAGAATTTCCAAAGTCTCTCCTTCTGACTCTACCACCAAAGAAACTGCAGAAAAAATACAGCACGTCAAAGTATCTAGATGATGCATTTAGTTAAATTAGAAAACCAAGGTCAACTTTTAAACAGTAAATGGATACTTTGAATAACTTTGAATTTTCCCTATACGTTAATTATAACTCTTCTGATGAAAAGACTGATAAATTAGGAAACATCACCTTTGACAAATGACATCATCCAAGTCTGTATCTGATGACAAAAAGCCACCCAACTCTATATGTTGGCCACCTAACTATACCCTAGGCCCAACGGAATAAACCTTGTTAGATAAGGGATGAAATTGTATGTTAAAAACACACAAAGAGCTGGGGCGCCTGGGTAGCTCAGTGTGTTAAAGCCTCTGCCTTTGGCTCAGGTCATGATCCCAGGGTCCTGGGATTGAGCCCCGCATGGGGCTCTCTGCTCTGCGTGGAGCCTGCTAACTCCTCTCTCTCTCTCTGCCTGCCTCTCTTCCTACTTGTTATCTCTGTCTGTCAAATAAATAAATAAAATCTTTAAACACACACACACACACACACACACACTCACACACACACACACACACACACACACACACACACACACGGGGTAAATCTTATCACTTTTTTCCAATAAGTGATTTCCTCAGAAACAGATGTTCAGATGATATTTTGTAAGCAATAAATCAACAGATAAAAGGGTATTCCCTGAAATGGCCTACCTGCAGGGAAACTGAGTAACTCTTGAACCAAATCCAGAATGCTGACAATGACATAAGTTTTACTTCGTGGCTCAACTAGAGGAAAGAGAAAAGTCCAGGAGATTTTGAGTTAATGAGAAGTTTTACCTCTACTCCTGACATGGATGTGACATTGAGCCCACTGTATCTGCTGCTTTCTCGGAACATAAATGTCCTGTGACAAGCTGCATCACTGACCCAGATTCTGGTGTTCAAAACTTCAGGGTTTCTGGAGCCAGAGCAGAGAAATGCTGTCAGGTGGGCACAAATAGGCATCTGCAATCTATGGCCTGCACATATGTTTCAGTTCCTAGGAGAAGGGGAAACACACACTTGTTTCTTTTTTTTAAGATTTTATTTATTTATTTGACAGAGAGATTACAAGCAGTCCGGAAGGCAGACAAAGAGAGAAGAGGAAAGAGGCTCCCTCCTAATCAGAGAGCCCAATTTGAGGCTCGATCCCAGGACCGTGGGATCACAACCTCAGCGGAAGGCAGAGGCTTAACCCACTGAGCCACCCAGGTGCCCCACACACACTTTTTTCTTAAGTAGTAATTATCTTCATCAAAAGTAGACTGATGACTCTGTCTTTGTTGGAAAAGTGAGATTACTCTTCCAAATGAAGACCTCAACTCACCTGTTCCTTGTGCAACTTGACTGAGGTCTGGTTTACTCCAGCTTCCAGGCCCCCAACTGGAGGACTCTCCTGCAGGATCCTGCAGCCTATGACCACCAACCCCAGGGCACGAGGCACAGTGTTGAAGATGGGGTACTACTCTAAAATTTGTTGCCACCACACCTGTGCCTGGGAGAACAGACACTTGGAGGACTCTCCTGCACAATCCTGACAGCCTATCGCCACCATCCATGAGGGACACAGGGCACAATGATAAAATGGATGGATGCCTCTGGGGCTGTTACCACCACACCTGTGCCTGCGGCCAGAGAAAGGAACTTGGAGGACCCACCTGCATGATCCTGAGGCCATTATCATCTCCTAGGGACACAGGGAACAATGCTGAAGTTGGTGGGTGGCTCTGAGGTCGGTGCTGCCACACTTGTGCCTGAACACGGGGACCCTGCTGAACTGGAGCTGCTGCTCAAGGTCCATTACCTGCACTGTGTCAGAGACCGGGGTGCAACTTAATGACGTGGGGACTGTGTGACGTCCTTAAATCCACTTTTCCTGGAGAACACTGGGAAACCTGAAATGTCCACAACTCACCCCACAAAACCTGGAGTGAGTGGGCGCCCTAGAGTTCAGGGATCTTGGAGATACGGCCAATTAATGGATATAGGGCAGAAGAGACTTTCAAGGGAAAAAGGAGATCTCATTTGAGTTCCCAAGATTAGCTCATTCCATGCCCCCTTCCCATATCCCAACCTCCCACGTGGGGCTCAACCTACCCCCAGGTCCCTACCCTGGTCCACAGTGTCTATTCACGCATGAGGGAACCCCCACAGATCAATCTCGCCTTCTCCTACCTCACTGCTGCATCCTGGGCAGCTGGGGGCATACCCACAGAAAGGTAGCTCCACCCCCACAGGATTATTCGTAAGGGAGGGTGGTGCCACACGCCCATTGCTTGCTGTGACTGCCTGCATCCAGCCACTGGAATTTATACTGGTGCCTTCCTGTATATGCAGGTGGTCCTAGAGTCCCTTCCCACCTGTACAGCTGACTGGGACACAGAGGCATGCGAGGAGTTTGTAGCAGGGCCCCCTCACACAGGGCCCATTCCCCACATCCCTCTAGCTGCAGACCACCCTCAGAGCCTTGCCCCTTCCATTCCTGCACCAACACTACCTGAGGAGCTGTGCCTGGATCCTGAGCAGGTCAGCTGTTCTCAGACCTTCTGAGTCTTGGGCTTCAGTAAATGCAATGGTTTCCCACATTTCCAAGACAATATTAAGACCCAAATACTAATGCTCCAAGTGGGATGAACTCTCACCCCTAGAGTGGGCAGTACTTCTTAGACCTTCAACGCACCCTCTAGGATGAGCCATTTGTGCTGCAATTTATATACATGTGCTTGCTTCTGCAGGGAAGCTCCAGGATGAATGAGAACAACCGCCCTTCTGTGCTGTTGGAGTTGTAAACCAGGAATACTCTTCACTTAAAAAGAAGACATATTGCTATTATTGACACTAAATGACAAACCCTTTTAAACATTTTAGAGAGAAAGGAAGAGATTTTTATTCAAACCCAAGTCAAGACAGCTGCCTGGGAGACACAATCTTCACAAAAAAGGGAGAGCCCATGGCACCTGGGTGGCTCAGCCTTTAGGTGTCTGCCTTCAGCTCAAGTCATGATCCCAGGATCCTGGAATCAAGCCCTGAATTGAGCTCCACATCAGGCTCCCTGCTCAGTGGTAACCTGATTCTCCCTCTACCTTGGCTTGTGTGCACTCTCTCTCTCTCTTAAATAAATAAATAAATAAAATCTTAAAGAATAGGAGGACTCCAGGGAAGGAACATTTGGGGAAAATTTCTATATTCTGTTTTGTTTGTACACATCATCATGAGGAAGAAAATTCCAGAACTTTTTCATATGTTTTCAGTTTGTGCAAATCAGTATGACTTTAATCTTATGGGAGCAGGAGAGGTTCTTCTGTTTTTCTTATCTTTATGTTTGCAATGGCAGTCTTTGGTGATCTTTTTCTTCTCATAGCAGATGTGAAACATGTGCTTAGGACAGAAATAGGGCCTATGCACTGAGGTTTTGCCCCATCATTTTGAGCTTGGTAAAATGTTAAGGGATAGCTTTCCTGGGAGCCCAGGATCTGGCCCCATGGATGGTCAAAGATAAAAATTCCCTTTATCATTCTAAGTACTTCTGAAGGGAAGAACTTGAGACAAAAGCATCTTTAACAATAGTACCAAGAAATCAAAATGATGTCTACAGACGTTTACCTGTTCCATGGTCAACACAGATAACAGAAATGTTCACAGACGCTGGGCTCCTCCCCTTCTCCTGCCCAAATCTCTGAAGCACACAGATAATTTAAAGTCAGAATTTTAAGCTGTCTGGCACCATTCCCTTGTACTATAGAACAAAACAGCATAGCTCATTGTCACAACACTAGTATTAACATGAAGTATCCCTAAAGTTGGGTACAATGTCGAAGTTCTTTCCTTGCAGATTTTGACTAATGTAAGTCATAGTCATACCATATAAACACTACGGTGGTTGGTAATAAGTAACCGTAGGTAAAGGAATAGTTCAGCAATGTTTACAAGCATTGTCTCCCTTTGTAGAAGAGGCTGAGCTGAGTGTTTTTAAATACTATCTCAGATCTGTCTTATAGAACATTCTGAACATACCAGAGTGTTAATTAATTTTAAAAAGGTAATTTCAGTGACTTTAATATCAGAAAAGTATTATAATGTCTGTATTCTTAAAGATCTTTGAGTATCTTACTGGAGGACCTCCACTGAGATAATTATCTTAATGATCATGATGGGCAGAGGTTAAAAGCCAGATGAATCTGTTCCAGCTGGCCATGCAAGAAAACCCTGAGACTTGAGATGTTTTCAGATTGAGAAGACCACATGGATAGGAGGGAAATAGTACCATGTATGGAATAACAAGGGATTTTGAATCAGTTTGGGGATGCCATTTAGGTTTATGACACTAAAATTCACTCTTACTGGAGTCATCTCTAAGCCCCTATTTAACCACCTAGAAAATGTGCCTACTAAAATTCCTACATCACAGTTTAGAAGTTTATGAGGGACAATTCCACGAAGAGCCACTGTTATGGCTCTCAAGAGCAGGTGCTCAGGAAGCCATGATTACTATTTGGGTTTCTTTCTTTCTTTTTTTTCTTTCTTTCTTTCCTTCTTTTTTCAGAAAAAGAAGACATGTTGAAATCATATTTCTAATAGATGACTCAAGATGATTTTCAAATCTTAAGAAGGTCAAGAAGCTGCTATTTATTTCACTGAGAAATCATGTTGTTGGACTGGTGAGAACAATACAATAGCGCCATCATCAATAGGGGTGTGAAACTTCCCATCTCCATATGACCATGTGGTCCCCACTAGCTCAGGGCCACCAGAAAGGGCATCTGGGGAGGGGGGAACAGGCCAAGGCTGCCAGGTATGGCTGAAGCAGGAATAACTCTGACTTAAGGCTCAAATCCTGCCTACCTTATTTATACTGCTCTTCAGAGATAGAGTGTCATTGTGAGCTCTGATGTAAGAATGGTTGAGAATCTCCATTGTGATTCCCTCTCTGACCCTTAGGATCTGTAGTAAAGTCACATTTAATTTTTTTAATTTTATTTTTTGAGTGTTCCAAGATTCATTGTTTATGCACCATATCTAGTGCTCCATGTAATACATGCCCTCCTTAATACCCACTACCAGGCTCACCCATCCCCCCACTCCCCTCCCCTCCAAAACCCTAAGTTTATTTCTCAGAGTCCACAGTCTCTCATGGTTCATCTCCCCGTCCGATTTATCCCAATTCACATTTCCTTTCCTTCTCCGAATGTCCTCCATGATATTCCTTAGGTTACACAAGTAAGTGAAACCATATGATAATTGACTTTCTCTGCTTGACTTATTTCACTCAGCTTAATCTCCTCCTGTCCCATATATGTTAATATAAAAGTTGGGTATTCAGAGGGACAAGATGGCAGGGAAGTAAGAGGAGGCGCCTTTTCAGCCCTTACACCAAAGTGAGCTGATTACCTACCAAAGAACTCTGATCACCCATGAAATCAGCCTGAGATCAGAATTATACACGTTGGATCTCTACTGGGGCAGAAGACACCAGTGGGCAAGTAAAGCAGAGTGGGAATGGCGACTGATATCGGAAGATAAACAAAAGGGGGAGGGAGCCACCAAAGGTGATTGGTTGGAAAGTAACACCCCAATATGAGCAAGAGTGCCCTGCTTCTGGGGACCAGCATTAACTTGGAGACTGGTTGAAAGCACTCCAAAAGAGCAAAGGATCGCGGGGGAAATGGTGGGAATCGGGGCAGCTAGGGACAGGGCCTTAAGTCCGAAGTCCCAGGAGAGCCTCCCTGATCACCATGACAGCATGGGACTGGCATAAAAAGAGACCCATAGACCAGTGGAACACAGTAGACAGATCATATATGGACCATCAACTCCATGGCCAAATAATCTTCAAGAAAGCAGGAAAAAAATATATAGTGGAAAAAAGACAGTCTCTTCAATAAATGTTGCAGGGGAAACTGAGCAGCTCTATTTAGAAGAATGAAAATCGACCAGCCTCTTACGCCATACACAAAGATAAACTCATAATGGATAAAAGACTTTAACGTGAGACAGGAATCCATCAGAATCCTAGAGGAGAACATAGGCAGTATCTCTTCAATATCAGCCACAGTGACTTCTTTCAAGACATACCTCCAAACCAAAGGAAAAAAAAGCCAAAATAAACTTCGGGAACTCACCAAAATCAAAAGATTCTGCACTGCATAGGAAACAATAAAGAAATAAAAGTGGCAACCCATGGAATATGATAAGATATTGGCAAATGACAGGACAGACAAAAGGTTGATATCAAGGATCTATGAAGATCTCTTCAAACTCAACACAAACAAAACAGATAATCATATGATAAAATGGGCAGAAATCATGAAAATACACTTCTTCAATGAAGACATACAAATGGCTATCAGAGACCTGAAAAAATGTTCATCATCACTAGGTATCAGGGAGATTCAAATGAGAACCACATTAAGATGTCACTTTACACCAGTTAGGATGGCCTAAATTAGCAAGACGGGAAACAACATGTGTTGGAGAGGATGTGGAGAAAGGGGAATCCTCTTACACTGTGGGTGGGAATGCCAGTTGTTGCAGTCTCTTTGGAGAACAGTGTAGAGATTCGTCAAGAAATTAAAAATAGAACTTCAATATAACGCTGCAATTACACTCCTACGTTTTTACCCCAAAGATATAGATGCTGTAAAAAAAAAGGGCCGTCTGTAGCCCAAATGTATAGCTGCAATGGCCACGCTTGCCAAACTGTGGAAAGAACCAAGATGCCCTTCAACAGAAAAATGGATAAGGAAGATGTGGTCCGTATACACTATGGAGAACTATGCCTCCATTCAGAAAGGATGAATTCCCAACTTTGGTAGCAACATGGACGGGACTGGAAGAGATTCTGCTGAGTGAAATAAATCAAGCAGAGAGAGTTAATTATCATATGGTTTCACTTCTGTGTGGAGTATAACAAATAGCATGGAGGACAAGGGGAGATGGAGAGGAGAAGGGAGTCGAGGGAAATTGGAAGAGGAGGGGAACTATGAGAGACTATGGACTCTGAAAAAGAATCTGAGGGCACCTTTTATTTCTCTTTGTTGTCTGATTCCTATTGCTAGGACTTCTAATACTATGTTGAACAAGAGGGGTGAAAGTGGGCATCCTTGTCTTGTTCCTGATCTCAACGGGAATGCTGAAACTTTATCCCATTGAGGATGATATTTGCTTTGGGTCTTTCATAGATAGATTTGATGAAGTCCAGGAATGTTCCCTCGATCCCTATACTTTGAATCAATTTAATCAAGAACAGATGGTGGAATTTGTCAAATGCTTTTTCTTCATCAATTGAGAGGATCATGTGGTTCTTCTCTTCTCAAATTCATTTGTCTATCACATTATTTGATTTGTGAACGTTTAACCATCCTTGTAGGCCAGGGATGAATCCCACCTGGTCATGGTGGATAATCTTTGTAATGTGCTATAGGATCCTGTTTGTTAGGATCTTCTTGAGAATCTTAGCATCTATATTCATCAGTGATATTGGTCTTAAATTCTCCTTTTTGGTAGGGTCTTTTATTGAAAATCAATCTGAGGCGTTTGAAGTGGCATGGGGGTGGGAGGTTGGGGTACCAGGTGGTGGGTATTATAGCGGGCATGGATTACATGGAGCATGGGGTGTGGTGAAAAAAATAATGAATACTGTTATGCAGAAAATAAATAAATTAATTAATTTTAAAAATATATGCAACAGTAAAAAAAATATCTGAGGCATTGATAGAGAAGGGGTGGGAGGTAGGGGAAACACGTGGTGGGTAATAGAGAAGGCACAGATTGCATGAATCACTGGGTGTGATGCTAAAACAATGAATACGGTTACACTGAAAAGAAATGGGAAAAAAAAACAAGTATATGCCAATAAGCTAAGCAACCTAGGTGGAATGGATGCATTCCTAGAAAACTGTAAAATCCCAAAAGTGATCCAGGAAGAAATGTACAACCTGAATAGACTGTTATCCATTAACGAGATTAAAGCAGTGATCAAAAACCTCCCAAAAGACATGAAGAATGCCCTTGCAAATTCTACCAAACTTTAAGAAAAGAACTAACACCTCTTTTCCTGAGGCTCTTTCCAAAATTTGAAGCAGACACTTTTTTTGATGCCAGCATTACCCTGATCCACAAACCAAGCAAAGGCCTCACCAAAAAGGAGAATTTCAAACGAATATCACTGATGAATATGGATGCTAAGATTCTCAACGAGATTCTAGCTCCTAGGAACCTACAGTACATAAAACGTTTATCCACCATGACCGAGTAGGATCTATCCCTGGGTTGCAAGGTTGGTTCGACATTCGCAAATCAATCAATGTCATAGAACAAATTAAGAAGTGAAAATTAGAGAACCACATGGTACTCTCAATTGATGAAGAAAAAACATTGGACAATATCCAGCATCTGTCCCTGACTAAAAAGCTGCAAAGTATAGGAATAGAGGGAATATTCGTCAACTTCATAAAATGTTTCTATGAAAAACCCACAGTGAATACTCACAGTGATGCTCAAAGGGTAAAAGCTGACAGCCATCGCTTTCAAATCAGGAACATGACAAGGATGCCCACTCTCATGAATCTTGTTCAACATAGCTTGTGAAGTCCTAGCAACAGCAATCAGACACAAAGAGAAAAAAAAAAGATATCCAAGTTGGCAACCAAGAAGTCGAACTCTTTGTCCTCACAGATGACATACTTGATATGGAAAATCCAAAAGACTCCACCCCCAAACTCTCAGAACTCATACCGCAATTCAATAATGTGGCAGGATATAAAATCATAGAACCGAAATCAGTGACTATCTCCGACATTATCAATGAAAATACAGAAATGGAATTTAGAGAATCAATTCCATTTACTACAGCACCCAAACCATAAGAAACCTGGGAATAAACCAAACCAAAGAGGTAAAGGATTTTTACTTGAGGAACTAAAGAACACTCATGAAAGAAATGGAAGAAAACTGAAAAGACGGAAAATCATTGCATTCTCATGGATCAGAATAAACATTGTTAAAATGTCTATACTGACTAGAGAAATCGATACATTTAATGCATTCCAATCAAAATTCCACGAGCATCTTTAAAAGAGTTGGAACAAACACATGCCTCAAATTTGTGTGGAATCAGATGCGACCCCGTATTGCTAAGAATTGCTGAAAAGAGAAACAAAACTGGGAGCTACATGTTGTCTGATTTCAAGGGTTGCTATGAAGCCGTGATCAGCAAGACAGCAGGGGACTGGCATAAAAACAGACCCATAGACCAGTTGAACACAGTAGACAGCTCAGATATGGACCATCAAATCTATGGCTAAATAATCTTCAAGAAAGCAGGAAAAAAATATACAGTGGAAAAAAGACAGGCTCTTCAATAACTAGTACAGTGAAAACTGGACAGCTCTATATAGAAGAATGAAACTTGACATCTTCTTACACCATACACAAAGTTAAACTCATAATGGATAAAAGACCTCAACGTGACACAGTAATCCATCAGAATCCTAGAGGAGAACATAGGCAGTAATCTCTTTGATATCAGCCAGAGCGACTTCTTTCAAGATATGACCCCAAACCAAAGGAAATAAAAGCCAAAATAAACTTCTGGGACTTCATCCAAACCAAAAGCTTCTGCACTGCATATGAAACAGTAAGAAAGCAAAGAGGCAACACATGGAATGCGATAAGATATTTAAAAATGACCGTATAGAAAAAAGGTTCATATCCAGGATCTATGAAGAAATCCTCAACCACAACACACATAAAACATATAATTATATCAAAAAATAGGCAGGAGATATGAACAGACACTTCTCCAATGAAGACATATAAATAGCTATCAGACACCTGAAAACAATGTTCATCATCACTAGGCATCATGGAGATTCAAATAAAGACCATATTAAGATGTCACTTTACACCAGTTAGAATGGCCTAAATTAGGAAGACGGGAAACAACATGTGTTAGAAAGGATGTGGAGAAAGGGGAATCCTCTTACACTCTGGATGAGAATGCAAGGTGGTGCAGACTCTTTAAAGAAGAGTGTGGATATTCCTCATAGAACTTCCCTATAACCTTGCAATTACACTCCTAGGTATTCACCTAAAAGATACAGATGGAATGAAAAGAAGGGCCATCTGTAACCCAAATTTATAGCAGCAATGGCCACGCTTGCCAAACTGTGGAAAGAACCATGATGCCCTTCAACGGAAGAATGGATAAGGAAGATGTGGTCCATATACACTATGGAGAATTATGCCTCCATTCAGAAAGGATGGATACCCAACTTTGGTAGCAACATGGACGGGACTGGAAGCAATACTGCTGAGTGAAATAAATCCATCAGAGAGAGTTAATTATCATATGGTTTCACTTCTGTGTGGAGTATAACAAATAGCATGGAGGACAAGTGGAGATGGAGAGGAGAAGGGAGAGGAGAGAAATTGGAAGGGGAGGGAAACCATAAAAGACTATGGACTCTTAAAAAGAACCTAAGAGGGCATTGAATGAGCTGGGGTGGGAGGTTGGGGAAAGACGTGGTAGGTAATAGAGAGGGCACGGATTGCATGGAGCACTGGGTGTGGTACTAAAACAATGAATACGGTTACACTAAAAAGAAAGTGGAAAAAAAAAGTATATGCCAATAAGCGAAGCAACCTAGGTGAAATGGATGCATTCCTAGAAAACTGTAAAATTCCAAAATTGAACCAGGAAGAAATGTACAACCTGAATAGACCATTATCCAGTTAAGGGATTAAAGCAGTAATCAAAAACCTACCAAAAGACAAGACTCCGGGACCTGAAGGATGCCCGAGCGAATTCCACCAAACGTTAAGAAGAAAACTAACACCTCTTCTCCTGAAGCTCTTTCCAAAATTTGAAGCAGAAGGAATACTTCCAGACACTTTTTATAAAGCCAGCATTACCCTGATCCATGAACCAGGCAAAGACCTCATCAAAAAGGAGAATTTCAAACCAATATCACTGGTGAATATGGATGCTAAGATATTCAACAAGATTCTAGCTCCTAGGAACTTACAGTACATTAAAACGTTTATCTACCATGACCGAGTAGGATCCATCCCTGGGTTGCAAGATTGGTTCAACATCCGCAAATCAATCAATGTCATAGAACAATTTAAGATGTGAAGATTAGAGAAACACATGGTCCTCTCAATTGGTGAAGAAAAAGCATTTCCAATATCCAGCATCCGCTACTGACTAAAATGCTGCAAAGTATAGGGATAGAAGGAATATTCGTCAACTTCATAAAATGTTTCTATGAAAAACCCACAGTGAATATCATCCCCAAAGGGTAAAAGCTGACAGCCTAAGCTTTGAAATCAGGAACATGACAAGGATGCCCACTCTCACCACTCTTGATCAACATAGGATGTGAAGTCCTAGCAACAGCAATCAGACAACAAAGAGGATAAAAGGTATCCAAGTTGGCAACCAAGAAGTCAAACTCTTTCTCCTCACAGGACATACTTGATATGGAAAACTGAAAAGACTCTGCCCCCAAACTCTCAGAACTCATACCGCAATTCAATAATGTGGCACGATATAAAATCATAGAACCGAAATCAGTGGCTATCTCCTACATTATCAATGAAAATACAGAAAGGGAATTTAGAGAATCAATTCCATTGATACAGCACCCAAACCATAAGAAACCTGGGAATAAACCAAACCAAAGAGGTAAAGGATTTGTACTCGAGATACTAGAGAACACTCATGAAAGAAATGCAAGAAATCCAAAAAGACGGAAAATCATTGCATTCTCATGGATCAGAAGAATAAACATTGTTAAAATGTCTATACTGCTTAGAGCAATTGGTCCATTTAATGCCATTGCAATCAAAATTGCACTGGAATCTTTAAAAGAGCTGGAACAAACACACGCCTCAAATTGTGTGGAATCAGAAGTGACCCCGTATTGCTAAGAATTGCTAAAAAGAGAAACAAAACTAGGAGCAACACGTTGCCTTATTTCAAGGGTTACTATGAAGCAATGATCACCAAGAGAGCATGGGAATGGCATAAAAACAGACCCATAGACCAGTGGAACACAGTAGACAGTTCAGATATGGACCATCAAATCTATGGCCAAATAAACTTCAAGAAAGCAAGGAAAAATATACAGTGGAAAAAAGAGAGTCTTCAATAAATGGTGCAGGATAACTGGGCAGGTCTATGTAGAAGAATGAAACTCGACCACCCTCTTACACCACACACAAAGATAAACTCATAATGGGTAAAAGACCTCAATGTGAGATAGGAATCCATCAGATTCCTAAGGAGATCATAAGCAGTATTCTCCTCAAATTCAGCCACAGTGACTTCTTTCAAGATATGCCTCCAAACCAAAGGAAACAGAAGCCAAAATAAACTTCTGGAACTTCATCAAAATCAAAAGCTTCCGCAGTGCATAGGAAACAGTCAAGAAAGCAAAGAGGGAACCCACAGAATGCAATAAGATATTTTCAAATGACAGGGCAGACAAAAAGTTCATATCCAGGATTATGAAGAACTCCTCAAACTCAACACACACAAAACAGATAATCATATCAAAAAATGGGTAGAAGATATGAACAGACACTTCCTCATGAAGAAATACAAATGGCTATCAGACAGCTGAAGAAATGTACATCATCACTAGGCATCAGGGAGATTCAAATGAAAACCATATTAATTGTCACCTTACACCTTACAGTTAGAATGCAAGAATGCTTTCTTGCATTCTAACCTTACAGTTAGAATGGTGTAAATTAGTAAGACGGGAAACAACATGTTTGGGACAGGGTGCGGAGAAAGGGGAATCCTCTTACACTGTGGGTGGGAAAGCAAGTTGGTGCAGCCTGTTTAGAGAACAGTGTGGATATTCCTCAAGAAATTAAAAATAGAACTTCCCTATAACCCTGCAATTACACTGAGGGGTTTGAAGTGGCATGGGGGTGGGAGGTTGGGGTACCAGGGGGTGGGTATTATAGAGGGCACAGATTGCATGGAGCACAGGGTGTGGTGAAAAAAATAATGAATACTGTTATTCAGAAAATAAATAGATTTAATTTAAAAAAAATATGCAACAGTAAAAAAATTATCTGAGACATTGAAAGAGAGGGGTTGGGATGTTGGGGAAACATGTGGTGTGTAATAGAGAGGGCACGGATTGATGGAGCACTGGGTGTGGTGCTAAAACAATGAATACGGTTACACTGAAAAGAATTTCGAAAAAGAACACAAGTATATGCCAATAGCTAAGCAACCTAGGTGAAATGGATGCATTTCTAGAAAACTGTAAATACCAAAATTGAACCAGGAAGGAATGTACAACCTAAAAGGACCCTTATCCAGTAATGAGATTAAAGCAGTGATCAAAAACCTCCCAAATCAAGACCCTATGACCTGAAGGATGCCTTAGCGAATTCTACCAAACTTTATGTAAGAACTAACACCTCTTCTCCTGAAGTTCTTTCCAAAATATGAAGCAGAAGGAAAACTTCCAGACACTTTCTATGAAGCCAGCATTACCCTGATCCACAAACCAGGCAAAGTCCTCATCAAACAGGAGAATTTCAAACCAATATCACTGACGAATATGGATGCTAAGATTCTCAACAAGATTCTAGCTCTTAGGAACCTACAGTACATTAAAAAGTCTATCCACCATGACTGAGTAGGATCTATCCCTGGGTTTCAAGGTTGGTTCGACATTCACAAATCAATCAATGTCATAGAACCAATTAAGAAGTGAAGAGAGAAGAGCCACATGGTCCTCTCAATTGGTGAAGAAAAAGATTTGGACAAAATCCAGCATCCACTCCTGACTAAAACGCTGGAAAGTATAGGGATAGAGGGAATATTCGTCAACTTCATCAAATGTTTCTATGAAAAACCCATAGTGTATACCATCCTTAAAAGGTAAAAGCTGACAGTCTTTGCTTTGAAATCAGGAACATGACAAGGATGCCCACTAAACCACTCTAGTTCAACATAGGCTGTGAATTCCAGCAACAGCCATTAGACACAAAGAGAAATAAAAGTTATCCAAATTAGCAACGAAGAAGTCAAACTCTTCCTCCTCACAGATGACATACTTGATATGAAAAATGCAAAAGACTCCGCCCCCAAACTACCAGAAATCATACAGCAAATCAATAATGTGGCAGGATACAAGATCATGATAGAGAAATCAGTGGCTTTCTTCTACATTATCAATGAAAATCCAGAAAAGGAAATTAGAGAATCAATTCCATTTACTACAGCACCCAAAACCTAAGATACCTGGGAATAAACCAAACAAAGTGTTAAAGGATTTGTACTCGACAAACTAGAGAACACTAATGAAAAAATGCAAGAAAACAAAAAACATGGAAAACCATTGCATTCTCATGGATGAAAAGAATAAACTTTGTTAAAATGTCTATACTGCCTAGAGCAATCTATCCATTTAAGGCCATTGCAATCAAAATTCAACCGGTATCTTTCAAAGAGCTGGAACAAACACACGCCTAAAATTTGTGTGGAATCAGAAGCAACACCGTATTGCTAAGAATTGCTGAAAAGAGAAACAAAATTGGGAGCACCACGTTGCCTGATTTCAAGTGATGCTATGAAGCTGTGATCACCAAGAAAGCATGGGACGAGCATAAAAACAGACCCCTAGACCAGTGGAACACAGTAGAGAGCTCAGATATGGACCATCAACTCTATGGACAAATAATCTTCAAGAAAGCAGGAAAAAAATATACAGTGGAAAAAGACAGTCTCTTCAATAACTGGTGCAGGGAAAACTGGGAAGCTCTATGAAGAAGAATGAAACTCGACCATCCTCTTACACCATACACAAAGATAAACTCATAATGGGTAAAAGACCTCAATGTGAGACAGGAATACATCAGAATCCTAGTGGAGAAAATAGGCAGTAATCTCTTCAATATCAGCCACAGCGACTTCTTTTAAGATATGTCTCCATAGGCAAAGAAAACAAAAGCGAAAATAAACTTCAGGAACTTCATCAAATTCAGAAGCTTCTGCGCTGCATAGGAAACAGTCAAGAAAGCAAAGAGGCAACCCACAGAATGCAATAAGATATTTGCAAATGACAGGACAGACAAAAGGTTGATATCCAGGATCTAGGAATATCTCTGAAACTCAATACACAGAATACAGATAATCATATCAAAACATGGGCAGAAGATATGAACAGACACTTCTCCAATGAAGACATACAAATGGCTATCAGACACCTGAAGAAATGTTCATCATCAATAGGCATCAGGGAGATTCAAATGAAAACCACATTAAGATGTCACCTTGCACCAGTTAGGATGGCCTAAATTAGCAAGACGGGAAACAACATGTGTTGGAGAGGATGTGGAGAAAGGGGAAATCTCTTACACTGTTGGAGGGAATGCAAGTTGGTGCAGCCTCTTTGGAGAACAGTAGGGAGATTCCTAAAGAAATTAAAAATAGAACTTCCCTATAACCCTGCAATTGCACTTCTAGGTATTTACCCCAAATATAGAGATGGCGTGAAAGAAGGGCCATCTGTAATTCAATGTTTAGAGCACCAATGGCCACGGTTGCCAAACTGTGGAAAAAACCAAGATGCCCTTCAACGGAAGAATGGATAAGGAAGGTCCATATACACTATAGAGTATTATGCCTCCATTCAGAAAGGATGAGTACCCAACTTTGGTAGTAACATGGACAGGACTGGAAGAGATTCTGCTGAGTGAAATAAATCAAGCAGTGAGTGGCTATTATAATATGGTTTCAATTACGTGTGGTGTATAACAAACTGCATGGAGGACAAGCGGAGATGGAGAGAAGAAGGGAGTGGAGAAACATCGGAAGGGGAGAAAAACCATGAGAGACAATGGACTCTGAAAAATAACCTGAGGGCTTTGAAAGAGCGGGGGTGGGAGGTTGTGGAAACACCTGGTGGGTAATAGAGAGAGAGCACGGATTGCATGGAGGACTGGGTGTGGTGGTAAAACAATAAATACAGTTACACTGAAAAGAAATTGGGGGAAAAAACAATATATGCCAATAAGGAAAGATCTTAGGTGTAATGGATGCATTCCTACAAAACTGTAAAAATCCCAAAATTGAACCAGGAAGAAATGTACAACCTGAATGGACAATGATCCAGTAATAAGATAAATGCAGTGATCTAAAACCTCCCAAAAGACAAGATCCCGCGACCTGAAGGATACCTTAGCGAATTATACCAATCTTTAAGAAAAGAACTAACACCTCTTCTCCTGAAGCTCTTTCTGAAATTTGTAGCAGAAGGAAAACTTCCAGACACTTTTTATGAAGCCAGCATTACCCTGATCCACAAACCAGGCAAAGACATCAACAAAAAGAAGAATTTCAAGGCAATATCACTGATGAATATGGATGCTAAGAACTCAATAAGATTCTAGCTCCTAGGAACCTACTGTACATTAAACAGTCATTCCACCAAGACCCAGTAGGATCTATCCCTGGGTTGCAAGGTTGGTTCAACATTCACAAATCAATCAATGTCATAGAACCTATTAAGAAGTGAAGAGAGAAGAACCACATGGTCCTCTCAATTGGTGAATAAAAAGCATTTGACAAAATCCAGCATCTGCTCCTGACTAAAATGCTGCAAAATATAGGGATAGAGGAAATATTCGTCAACTTCATAAAATGTTTCTATGAAAAACCCACAGTGAATACAATCCTCAAATGGTAAAAGATCCCAGCCTTTGCTTTGAAATCAGGAACATGACAAGGACACCCACTCTCACAACCCTTGTTCAACATAGGCTGTGAAGTTCGGCAACAGCAATCAGACAACAAAGAGAAATAAAAGGTATCCAAGTTGGCAACGAAGAAATCAAACTTTCTCTCCTCAAGCATGACATAATCGTTATGGAAATCCCAAAAGACTCCGCCCCCAATCTATCAGACCTCAAATAGCAATTCAAGAATGTGGCAGGATACAAAATCATGATACAGAAATCAGTGGCTTTCTTCTACATTATCAATGAAAATACAGAAAGGGAAATTAGAGAATCAATGCCATTTATTACAGCACCCGAACCATAAGATACCTGGGAATAAACCAAACCAAAGAGGTAAAGGATTTATACTCGAGGAACTAGAGAACACTCATGACAGAAATGCAAGAAAACCAATGAGACGGAAAACCATTGATTTCTCATGGATCAGAAGAATAAACATTCTTAAAATGTGTATACTGCTTAGAGCAATTTATCCATTTAATGCCATTGCAATAAAAATTCCACCGATATCTTTCAAAGAGATGGAACAAGCACAAGCCTAATATTTGTGTGGAATAGAAGCGACCCCGTATTGCTAAGAATTGCTGAAAAGAGAAACAAAACGAGAGCACCACGTTGCCTGATTTCAAGGGTTACTATGAAGCTGTGATCACCAAGACAGCATGGGACTGGCATAAAAACAGACCCCTAGACCAGTGGAACACAATAGAGAGCTCAGATATGGGCTATCAACTCTATGGACAAATAATCTTCAAGAAAGCAGGAAAAAATATACAGTGGGAAAAAGGCAGTCTCTTCAATAAATGGTGCAGGGAAAATTGGGCAGGTCTATGTAGAAGAATGAAATTCAACCATCCTCTTACACCATACACAAAGAGGAAATAATAATGGATAAAAAGATTCCTGTCTCAAGGTGAGACAGGAATCCATCAGAATCCTAGAGGAGAACATAGGCAGTAATCTTTTGATATCAACCACAGCGAATTCTTTCAAGATATGTCTTCAAAGGCAAAGGAAACAAAAGCCAAAATAAACTTCGGGGACTTCGTCAAAATCAGATATTTACAAATGACAGTACAGACAAAAGGTTGATATACAGGATCTATGAATAACTCCTCAAAATCAACACACACAAAACAGATAATTATATCAAAAAATAGGCCGAAGTTATGAACAGACACTTCTCCAATGAAGACATACAAATGACTGTCAGACACTTGAAAAAAATGTTCATCATCACTAGGCATCAGTGAGATTCAATTTAAGATCATATTAAGATGTCACTTTACACCAGTTAGAATGGCCTAAATTAGCAAGACGAGAAACAATATTTGTTAGAGAGCATGTGGAGAAAGGGGAATCCTCTTATACTGTGGGTGGGAATGCAAGGGGTGCAGCCTCTTTAGAGAATGGTGTGGAGATTCCTCAATAAATTAAAAATGGAACTTCCCTATAATTCTGCAATTACACTCCTAGGTATTTAACCCAAAGATACAGATGGCGTGAAAAGAAGGGCCATCTGTAACCCAAATTTATAGCAGCAATGGCCATGCTTGCCAAACTGTGGGAAGAACCAAGATGCCCTTGGAAGAATGGATAAGGAAGATGTGGTCCATATACACTATGAAGTATTATGCTTCCATTCAGAAAGGATGAATACCCAACTTTTGCAGCAACCTGGACGGGACTGGAAGAGATTCTGCTGAGTGAAATAAATCCATCAGAGAGAGTCAATTATCATAGGGTTTTACTTATGTGTGGAGTATAACAAATAGCATGGAGGACAAGGGGAGATGGAGAGGAGAAGGGAGTGGAGGGAAATTGGAAGGGGAGGGGAACCATGAGAGACTATGGACTCTGAAGAAGAATCTAAGATGGGAATTGAAAGAGCAGGGGTGGGAGGTTGGGGAAATACTTGGTGGGTAATAGAGAGGGGACGGATTGCATGGAGCACTGGGTGTGGTGCTAAAACAATGAATATGGTTAAACTGAAAAGAGATTGGGAAAAATGTATATGCAAATAAGCTAAGCAACCTAGGTGAAATGGATGCATTCCTAGAAAACTGTTAAATCCCAAAATTGAACAAGGAAGAAATGTACAACCCGAATAGACCGTTATCCAGTAACGGGTTTAAACAGTGATCAAAAGCCTACCAAAAGACAAGACCCCAGGTCCTGAAGGATGCCCTAGCGAATTGCACCAAACTTTAAAAAAAGAACTAACGCCTCTTCTCCTGAAGCTCTTTCCAAAATTTGAAACAGAAGGAATACATCCAGACACTTATTTTAAAGCCAGCATTACCCTGATCCACACACCAGGCAAAGTCTTCATGAAGAAGGAGAATTTCAAACCAATATAATTGATGAATATGGATGCTACTATTCTCAGCAAGATCCTAGCTAATAGAATCCAACAGTACATTAAAAAGAGGGTGGGATTATGGACATTGGGAAGGGTATGTGCTTTGGTGAGTGCTGTGAAGTGTGTAAACCTGGTGATTCACAGACCTGTACCCCTGGGGATAAAAATATATGTTTATAAAAAATAAAAAAAAAAATATCTGCCATGATCAGGTGAGATCTATGCCTAGGTTGCAAGGGTGGTTCAACATTTGCAAATCAATGTCATAGGACAAATTAATAAGAGAGGTAAGGGAACCACATGGTCCTCTCAATTGATGACGAAAAAGCATTTGGCAGCATCCGTTCCTGATTAAAACGCTTCAAAGTATAGGGATAGAGGAAATATTTGTCAACCTCTTAAAATGTTTATATGAAAAATTCACAGTAAATATCCTCCTCAATGGGTAAAAGCTGACAGCCTTCCCTTTGAGATCAGGAACATGAGAAGGATACCCACTCTCACCAATCTTGTTCAACATAGTATTTGAAGTCCTCGCATCAAAAACAGACAATAAAAAGAAATAAAATGTATCCAAATTGGCAATGAAGTCAATCTCTCTCTTCACATTTGATATACTTTATATGGAATACCCAAAAGTCTGCACCCCCAAACTACTAGAACGCATTCAGCAATCCAATGATGTGGCAGGATACAAAATCATTGTACAGGAATCATTGGCTTTCTTACCTTACCAATGAAAATACAGAAAGGGAAATTAGAGAATTGATTCCGTTAACTACAACACCCAAACAATAACATACCTGGGAATAAACAAATCCAAAGAGGTAAAGGATCTACAACACTCGTGAAAGAAATTGAAGAAAACAAAAATGACAGAAGCCCATTGCATGCTTATGGATCAGAAGCATAAACATTGCTAAAATGTCTAGACATTTAATGTTAAGGGACTGCCTAGAGCAATTGATCCTTTTAATGCCATTCCAAAAAAAAAAATTCCACCGGTATGTTTTAAAGTGCTAGAGCCAACACAAGCCTAAAATTTGTGTAGAATCAGAGAGACACTGTATTGCTAAGAAAATGCCAAAAAGAAAAACAAAACTGGGAGCATCACGTTGTCTGATTTCTAGTGTTATACAAAGCTCTGATCACCAATACAGCATGGGACTCACATAAAAACAGAAACATAGACCAGTGGAACTGAGTAGAGAGCTCAGATATGGGCAATAAACTCTACAGTCAAATAATCTTCAACAAAGTAGGAAAAATATACAGTGGAATAAAGGCAGTCTCTTCAATAAATGGTGCTGGGAAAATTTGGACAGCTATGTGTAGATGAATGAAATTCGACCATTCTCTTACACCAAACACAGAGAACTCGAAATGGATAAAAGACCTAAACTTGAGGTAGGAATCCATGAGAATCATAGAGGGGAACATAGGCAGTAACCTCTTCAATACTGGCCACAACAACTTCTTTCAAGATATATCTCCAAAAACAAAGCAAACAAAAGCAAAGGTGAATTTTTGGGACTTCATCAATTCAAAAGCTTCTGCACAGCAAAGGAAACAGTCAACAAAACACAGAGGCAACCCAGGGAATGGGAGGAGATATTTGCAAATGATAGTACTTACAACATGTTGATATCCAGGATCTATAAAGAACTCCTCAAACTCAACACACACAAAGCAGAGAATCATATAAAAACATGGGCAGAATATAGGAACAGACATTTCTCCAATGAAGACATACAAATGGCTATCAGACACATGAAAAAATGTTCATCATCACTAGCCCTCATGGAGACTCAAATTAAAACACATTGAGATAGCACCTGACACCAGTTAGAACGGCCCAAATCAGCAAGATAGGAATCAACATGTGTTGGAGAGGATGTGGAGAAAGGGGAACCCGTATCTCAACTCTGCTCCAGGAATGCTCCTCTGCACTGGTGCCCCCAGGTGGGTCGTGCCATTTGTCACATTTTCCAGGTGTCCGTGACAAGTCCCAAGCAAGTAAGGGCCCAGGGCCACGGGGAGCAGGGTGAACCCCAAGGCTGCCCAACGCTGGCCAATCCTCAGGAGCGTTCTGCCCAACTGATCCCGGTTTGGGCAGAACGCTCCTGAGAATAGGCCGGAAAATGCCCGGTGAATTCGCTTCGGGGGCCGCACGTCTGAAGGGCCGCCCCCCCCCCAGCCTGGCCCAGCATCGCGAGGGCTCGCACCCGAACACGGTCAGGAAGCCCTCTGCGAGGCAGACTGTGTTGAGGCCGACTAATCCTGCTTCATGGCCCGCAGGGGTCCCCTTCCTGGCGCTGTCCCATGGGGCCGGGCCCACCACCAAGCCCGTGTTCGAACCATCGCCTGCATCCCCAGCCTTCTGCTTCCAGGGTCCTGTCCCTCCTGGCCTCCATATCGGGAACCCTGTGTCCCGCAGGCACGCATCTCCCTACCACACCAGCGTCAATGGTGCCTTTCAGCACTTTGGACAACCCTCGGAGCGAGATAACCTGCCTGCGCACAATGAGGTCAGCCCCATTTTTGGGTGCCCCATCAGCCCGAAAAGACAGAGGCGAACGCCAGGCCGCCACCTGTCCTTCAAATTTGCTCTGGGAACGCTCCCCTGCACCAGGGCCCTCGGGTGGGCCACGTCATTTCCACGGTTTTTCCGGGCGGCCGCCCCATGCAATGGGCAAGAAAGGGCCCTGGGCCACGGAGAGCAGGGCGGTCCGAAGGGCTGCCCAATGCCGGCCAATTCTCATGAGTGTTCTGCCCAGACCAATCCCGGTTTGGGCAGAACGCTCGGGAGAATTGGTCGGGCAACACCCAGGGAACTCGCTTCGGGTGTAGCATGTCTGCAGCATTCCCCCACCGGGCCTGGCCTGGCATTGCGAGCACTCGTGCCGGAAACCCGCTAGGAACCATCCATGAGGAAGGATGTGGTGAGGCCGAGGCCTGCTGATCCTCAGCCTGCGGTGGTTCCTTCCCTGGTGCTGTCCCATGGGGCCGGGCATTGCACGAAGCCCGCACTCCAACCCTCGCCTACTTACCGAGCCTTCCGCTTCCAGTGTCCTACCTTCATGGCCTCAGTATGGGGAACCCTGAGTCCCGCGGCAACTCATCTCCCTACCACCCCGGCGCCAAAGGTGCCTTTCGGCGCTTCGGACAAGCCTCGGAGTGAGAGAAACCTGCATGCCCCAACTGAGGTCAGACCCAATCTTGGGCGCCCCATCCGCCTGAAAGACGGAGGCACACTCCCTGCTGCCACTGGTCCTTCAACTCTGCTCTGGAAATGCTCCCATGCCCCGGGAACCCCTCATGGGCCACGTCCTTTCCGTGCCTTTTCTGGGCGGCTGCCCCATGCCCCGGCGAGAAAGGGCCCTGGGCCACGGAGAGCAGGGTGGTCCACAGGGCTGCCCAATGCCGACCAATTCTCACGAGCGTTCTGCCCAAACTTATCCCAATTTGGGCAGAACGCTCGTGATAACTGGCCGGAAAACATTCAGCGAACTCGCTTCGGGTGTCGCACGTCTGTACAGCCGCCCCCATGGGCATGGCCCGGCTTTTCGAGCAATTGCGCCCGAACACTGCCAGGAAGCCCTACGCGGGGCAGGCTGCGGCGAGGCCGATGCCTCCTGCTCCTCGGCTTCTGAGGGTCCCCTCCTTGGAACTGTCACATGGGGCCAGGGATGCCCTGAGACTCGGGCTCGAAATTTCACCTGCTTCCCAGCCTTCTGTTTCTGCTGTCCCTCCGTACCTCCATCTGGGGAAACCTGAGTCCCCCGGCTACTCCTCCCCTTTCCACCCCGGCGCCAACGGTGCATTTCGGTGCTTCCGACAAGCCGAAGAGCGAGAGAAACATCCATGCCCCAACTGAGGAGAGCCCCATCCTTGGGCGCCCCATCCGACCGAAAAGATGGAGGCGCACGCCCTGCCGGCACCCGTTCTTCAACTCTGCTCCGGGACCGGTCCCCTGCACCGGAGCCCCGCGTGGGCCGCATTGTTTCTGCACCTTTTCCGGGCTGCTGTCCCATGCCCCGGGCGAGAAAGGGCCCTGGGTCACGGAGAACAGGGCTGTCCCCAGGGTTTCTCAACGCCGGCCAATTCTCAAGAGCGTTCTTCCCAAACTGATTCTGGTTTGGGCAGAACGCTCGTGAGAATTGGCTAACCCGCTTCGGGTGTCACACGTCTGCATGGCCACCCCACTGGGCCTGGCCCGGCTTTTCAAGCAATTGCCCCACGAACACCGCCAGGAAGCCCTCCGCGAGGCAGGCTGCCAGGAGGCCGACGCCTCCTGCTCTCCGGCATGTGGGGGTCCCCTCCTTGGCACTGTCCCATGGGTCCAGGGCTGCCCCGAGACTCGGGCTCGAAATTTCGCCTGCTTTCAAGCCTTCCGCTTCCAGGGTCCTGTCCCTCCATGCCTCCATCTGGGGAAACCTGAGTCCCGCGGCCATGCCTCCCCCTCCAACCCCGGTACCAACGGTGCACTTCGCCTTTCGGACAAGCCTCGGAGTGAGAGAAACCTGCATGACCCAACTGAGGACAGCCCATCCTTGGGCGTCCTTTCAGACCGAAAAGACCGAGGCTCACACCCTGCCACCACCCGTCCTTCAACTCTCCTCCTGGAACACACCCCTGTGCCAGGGGCCCCGCATGGGCTATGCCGCTTCCTGCCCCTTTTCCAGGCAGCCGCCCCATGCCCCGGGCGAGAAAGGGCCCTGGGCCACAGAGAGCAGGGCGGTGTGCAGGGCTGCCCAACGCCGGCCAATTCTCATGAGCTTTCTGCCCAAACCGATCCCAGTATGCCCAGCCACCAACCGTCCTTCAACTCTGCACCGGGAATGCTTCCCTGGCCAGGGCCTCCGGGTGGGCCCGGAGGAAACTCGTTTCGTTTCTGCGCGTTTTCCGGAAAGCCGACCCTTACTCTGGTCGAGAAAGGGGCCTGTGTAATGGAGAGCAGGGTGCTGCGCAGGGCTGCCCATGGCCGGCCAATTCTCCCGATCCCAGTTTGGGCAGAACCCTCGTGATAATTGGCTGGAAAACGCCTGGCGAACTCGCTTCGGGCGCTGCATGTCTGCAGGGCTGCCCCACCTGGAATGGCAGGCATCGCGAGCGCTTGAGCACACACATCGCACATCGCCCGGAAGCCCTCCCCGAGCAGGCTGCAGTGAGGCCGACCTCACTGCTGATCCTCGACCTGCGGGGTCCCTTCCCTGGCGCTGTCCCATGGGGCCAGTCCTGCCATGAATCCCAGGCTCGAAATTTTGCCTGCTTCCCAGCCTTCTGCTTCCGGGGTCCTGTCCCTCCATGCCTCCATCTGGGGATCCCTGAGTCCCACGGCCACGCCTCCCCCTCCCACACCGTCACCAAAGGTGCCTTTGGGCGCTTCAGACAGTCCTCGGAGAGAGAGAAATTTGCATGCCCCAACTGAGGTCAGCCCCATTCTTGGGCTGCCCATCTGCCCTAAAGACGAAGACGTTCGCCCAGCTGCCTCCTGTCCTTCAACTCTGCTCCGGGAACACACCCCTGCGCTGGGGCCTCCGGGTGGGCTGCGTCGTTTCCGTGTGTTTTCCGGGCAAGAAAGAGCCCTGGTCCACGGAGAGCAGGGCAGTCGGCAGGCTGCCAAACACCGGCCAATTCTCACGAACGCTCGGCCCAAAACGATCCCGGGATGGGCAGAACTCTCTTAAGAATTGATTGGAAAATGCCCGGCAAACATGCTTCGGGTGCCGCACGTCTGCAAGGCCCCCCCACCCCCACCCCCGGGGCTTGGCGCGGCATTGCGAGCAATCCAGTAGGAATTCCACCAGGAAGCCTTCTGCAAGGCAGGCTATGGTGAGGCCAACGACTCCTGCTAATCCTGGGCCTGCGGGGAGTCGCATCCCTGGTGCTGTACCATGGGGCCGGGCCTGTCACAAAGCCCGGGCTAAAACTATCGCCTGCTTCCTCAGCCTTCTGCTTCCAGGGTCCTGTCCCTCATGGCCTCCATATCGGGAACCCTGCGTTCTGCGGCCACGCATCTCCCTACCACACCAGCACCAATGGTGACTTTTGGCATTTCGGACAACCATGGGAGCGAGAAAACCTGCGTACCCACAATGAGGTCAGCCGCATCCTTAGGCGCCCCATCTGCCCGAAAGACGGAGGCGCACTCCTGGCCGCCACCTGTCCTTCAACTCTACTCCGGGAACGCTCCCCTGGGCCAGAGGCCCCGCGTGGGCCACGTCGTTTCCGTGCGTTTTCCGGGCAGCCGCCCCATGCCCAGGGCGAGAAAGGGCCCTGGGCCACAGAGAGCAGGGCGGTCCACAGGGCTGCCCAACGCTGACCAATTCTCACGAGCGTTCTGCCCAAACCGATCCTGGTTTGGGCAGAACGCTCGTGAGAATTGGCCCCAGTGCATAGGAGCATTCCCAGAGCAGAGTTGAAGGACCGGTGGCGGCCGGGCTTCCACCTCTGTCTTTAGGGCGCTGGAGTGGGAGGGGGAGGTGTAGCTGCGGGACCCAGGGTTCCCCAGATGGAGGCACCGAGGGACAGGACCCCAGAAGCCGAAGGCTGGGAAGCAGGCAAAATTACGAGCCCGGTCTTCGTGGTGGGCCCGGCCTCATGGGACAGCACCAGAGAGGGAACCCCCGCAGGCCAAGGATTACAGAAGGCGTCGGCCTCACTGCAGCCTGCCTCACGGAGGGCTTCCTGGTGAGGTGCATGCTCGAGCACTCGCGATGCCGGCCATGCGTGGTGGGGCTGCCCTTCAGACACGTGGCGCCCGAAGAGAGTTTGCCGGGCCTTTTCCAGGCTCAGGGACAGGTTGTATCATAAGATGGTATTCCAGAACAGAACCCTGAGCACAGATGCCTGAAAACCTAATCAAGTGTTCCAATGAGGTCCAATGGCATGTGAGGTTAAATCTTCTAACTTAGGACCATTGACGTGGCTGTCCATCTGAATGTAGCTAATCAGGGTGTTTCATACTGTGCATTTGCATCTAGACAGCCGCCAAAATTGGAGTGGGCTCAGGGTCCTTGCAGGTTTCTCTTAATCTGGAAGGTTTGGGCAACTGTGATAGGCACAGTTTCCTTGGGGAATTCAGCCACAGTCCTTTGGTGCACCTCGAGTGACCCCATCCAGGAGGGCATGTGAGCCATGGTTTTGGGAAAGAAGTCTGCAAACACAAATTCAGGTTCGGATTAGTCGCGAGGTGATCACAGGCCAAATGCATAGACCTGGGGGTCAGCTCATCAGGAACTGTAATTAGGATGACTAGAAGACAGTAGCACAGACTTTTCCATCTGGATTGTGTGTCCAGAATGACCTCAGAATGTAGGTGAGGTCTCATGCATCCATGGGAGACTTTTTGTCTCTAAGGATCCTGGCGGCTCCCCTTAGCTTGGTGGCTTTTTCGGGGAAAATAAGAGTGCTGTTTTCCATCTTAGAGGTGCCCCAAAACAGGGATTTTAGATATGGTTTCTAAGTCTGGGCGCCTGGAAAATCCCACCAAGGGTTAGAATTTGGGGTTAGGGGAGTACCAGGCCTGCAATGCAGGAATCTTGTGGTGGAACTAGGAGAGTTTTTTTGAAAGCATACTTGGGTGAAGGTCACAATGCCTGTTTGTGCCCTGGGGAGCCATCAGGAGTTGGCGTGGTCACATTGGCCATGTACCTTGCTCCCTCCCACTTTGAGAGCTGGATACCCATTTCAACACCCAGGTGTCCTTCCATGGAAAAGGAGTAGAACTCTATAGTGTTTCAGGTTCCCCCATTGGAAGGATTTCAGCAAAATCTGGGGAAAGGTGCGAGAATACCAAGTATGGGTAGAGATGACAGACTTGGGCCATGGCCAGTCCCACATGCTAGATATGGGACCTGCACTCCCTGTGACTGACTCTAGGTCGGGACACAGGCTCTGTAAGACACAACACTAGTGGCCAGGGAAGTCTATAAATCGGGGTTCCCTCCAGGGCCAAGCAGACTGATCCTAATGTGGGGATTCTGGGCAGACTAACCAGCCACTTCTTCCTATGAGGGTGGCAGAATGCTGCATTGCGGCTCCAGAATTCAATATCAAGAGGCCTTGGGGAGCAGTAGGGTGAGGATGGAATTGTAGACACAAGCTACTGTACAATTCAGTGCCAAGCGGAACACAGTTCCAGTGTGAAGCATCTTTTTTGATATATCCAGCACCTGAGTAAGGACGGATGTCAGATGTTTGCCCACACTAGAGTTTGTGTCTACAATGACCAATAAATGGAGGGGTGGCATCAAGAGCCCATGGAGGATTTCCCACTCTGAGACTTGTGAGATGCTCCAAACAGCAAGGTTTCCTTCTACTGGACAGGTGGAGTCTGGTTTGTTTGCTCCACAGTACCCCATGTTTGGGTAGTAGAGCTCTTCAGCATGGATGCCTGGAAAGCACACCTCCATTGACCATTGCAGCTGAGGAATATGGCAGTTTCGTCCTGATGACTCTGGGGCCTTGGTAAAGGCCTTGAGTTGACATGGAATATCTTGCACATGGGTCACAATGCTGGTTTGTTACCAGGGAGATCTTAGGATGCACTGTTGGCAAAGGGGACTTGCAGGATTCTCATACCCTGAGAGTTTGACACATGTCCAAGAGCACGGTTTCCTTCTGGGGACAAGAGTTGTTCTGTTGTGTGGCTCAGGGACCACATGTTGTATCATAAGTTTTTATTCCAGAATAGGCCTCTGAGGACAGATGCCTTAAAAACTAATGGGGGGTTCCAATGAGGTCCTGGTTCAATGTCTGGTTCAATATTCTGACTCAGGACCATTGACTTGGGTGTCTGATTGGATGTAGGGAATCAGGGTGTTTCAGAGTGTGCATTTGCATGCAGAGTGTCCTCCAATATTGGGGTGGGCTCAGGGACCATGCAGGTTTCTCCTAATCTAGAGGTTTAGGGCAACTATGATGGGCGAAGTTTCCTTGGGAATGACAGGCACAGTCCTGTGGTGTGTCTCCAAAGACGAGATTTTGGAGGGCATGTGAGCTATGGTTTGGGAGAGAAGTCTGCAAAGAAAAACTTGGGTTAGAGTTAGTGTCAAGGCGATTGCAGTCCCAATGCGTAGACCTGGAGAGCAGCTCATCATGAACTGTAAAGAGGGTGATACGAATGCAGTATTACAGGCTATTATATCTGGATTGTGTGTCCCGGATGGCCTCGGAATGCAGATGTGTTCTCATGGATACATGGGAAACTTTTCCTCTCTAAGGATTCTAGCGGCTCCCAATAGTTTGGTGGCCTTTTCGTGGAAGGGAATAGGGCTGTTTTCCACATTAGTGGTGCCTCAAAACAGGGATTCAAGAGACGGCTCTGGGCCTGGGTGCCTAGAATATCCCGCCAAGTGTTAGTATCTGGAACTAGGGGAGTACCAGGCCTGCAATGCGGTATCCTGGTGGTGCAACTGAGAGGGCATATTTGAATGCATGCTCAGGCTTAGGGCCACAATGCCTGTTTGTGTCCAGGGTGGCACCCATGAGTGACAGTGGTCTCATGGGCCACACTCTGAAGGTTGGACACCCATCTCAATAGCCAGGTTTCTTGACCTCAGGAATGAGGAGTTCTCCTGTGCTTCAGGTTCCCTCATAGGCAGGGATTCGAGCTACAGTCTAGGAAAGATGCCTGAATACTCATGTTGGATAGAGATGATGGTTTTTGGGCTTTGACATGTCCCACCTAGAGGATATGGGGCCCACTGTCTGCGTGGCTGTCTGGAGGTCATGGCTCAAACTGTGTCAGACAGAGCCTGATATTAAGGTGCCGTCAAGGCCCAGGCAGGTGGATCCTCATGTGGAGTTTCAGGCAGACTCTACAGGCACGTCTTCTTTCTTTGGGGTAGGCAGAATGCAGCATTGTGGCTCCAAAGTTCTCTATCAAGAGGGTTTGCGGACGAGGAAGGTGAAGATGGACTTGTAAACATAATCTATGGTTCAATTCGGTGCCAAGCGAAAGACAGTTCCAGTGTGCAGCGGCTGATGTGAGGTATCCAGGACCTGAGTAAGGGCAGATGTCAGATGCTTGCTCACACTGGAGTTTGTGTCTACAATGACCGCCAAATGGAGGGGTGGTGTCACGAGGCCATGGAGGATTTCCCACCCTGAGGCTTGTGAGATGCTCTAAATAGCAAGGTTTCCTTCTACTGGACAGGGTGAGTCTGGTTTGCTTGCTCCAGTGTCCCCCATATGGAAAGTTTGGTTGCAGAGCTCTCCCGCATGGCTGCCTGAAAAGCACAACTCCATTGACCACTGCAGGCAAGGAACATGGCAGGTACGATCTGGTGGCTCTAGGGTGAAGTTCCAACTGGGCTGAGTTGACATGGAGTTTCATGCTGTTGGATCACAATGCTGGTTTGTATCCAGGGAGACGTTAGAATGTTGGGGTGGTCAGAGGCCATGCAGGATTCTCCTACACTGAGACATGGACACAGCTACCAAGAGCAAGGTATCCTTTTGGGGACAGAAGAGGTTCTGTTGTGTGGCTCAAGGAACACATGTTGGAATATAAGTCAGTATTGGAGAACAGGCCTCTGGGAACAGGTGCCTAAAAATCTGAACTGGGGTATCAATGAAGTCCTATAGTCATGGCAGGTTCAAACTTCTGACTCTGGCCCTTGGATTTGGATGTCTGCCTGGAGGCAGTAGCTCATTATGTGTCAGAATGTGCATTTGGGTCCAGAGCCTTCTTAGAAATTGAGGTGGGCTCAGGGGATTTTACTTTGCTCCTAATCTTCAGGGTTTGGGCAACTGTGAAGGGCAGAGTTTCCTTTGGGAGTGTAAGGACAGTCATCTGGTATGGCACCATAGGCCCCATCCTGGGGGGGCATGTAGGCCAGCGCTTTGGGGAGAGATATCTGCAAAAGCAAACTAGGGTTAGAGTGAGGGCCGAGGTGATCACAGGTCCGATGTTCAGGCCCAGACGGCAGCTCAGAGTGTACTGAAATTAAGGTGTCATAGCGCAGGTTCTTCTGTTGGGTGTGTGTCCGGGATGGTCGCTAAAGGTAGGGGTGGCTTCATGAGTCCATGAGAAATTCTTCATCTCTGGGGATTCTGCTCAACTCCCAAGAGTTTGGTGTCTCTGAGGGAAGGGAAGACTGTTGTTTTCCGTCTCAGAGGACACCCAAATAGAGATTCCAGAGACAGGTTCTGGGTCTGGGTGCCTGGAAAACATGAACAAGGGTGAGGATTTGGCCTTAGGGACATGGAAGTCCCACTCTGTGGGCTCCTGATCCAGCTATTGCGTGGTTTTGTTTGAAAGCAAGCTCACGCTACCTGTTTGTATCCAGGGAGCCTTGCATGTGTGACCGTGGTCTCATGGGCCATGCAGCTGGTTGCCACTCAGAGAGTTGGGAAGGAGGAGTACTCTTCTGTCAGGTTCCCCCATAGGCATGGATTTGCGCTACGGTCTGGGACAGAGGTCTGAATATCCAGGTTGAGAAGAGATATTGGTTTCAGGCCACAGAAAGTCACACCTTCAGGAAATGGGGCCCATCTCTGGGTGGCTGACTGGAGGTCGTGGCACAGTCTGTGTCAGACAGAGCCTTGTGCCCATAGAAACCTAAGGACGGAAGTCTGAGAACACAAGCTAGGCTTAGGTTTCTGGGTGAGGACATGGCAGGCACAATCTACAGACCTGAATTGAGATCTCGTGCATCTGAAGTCAGGGCGAGGATCAGACGATCGCTCACGATGGACTTTCTGTCCCTGATAACCACTTCATGAAGGGGGGGATCACGAGGCCAAGGGGGTTTTCCCACGATGGGAAAGATTCTTCTGCAGGACAATTGAGACCAGTAGGTTGGCGCCAGTCCAATGATTCTGAGTAGGGTTCTAAGAATGGATGGTTGGGTAGCCCACCACGCATTCCAATTGTCTCCTAGTAACAAGACAGGTTAGATCTGCTGGATCTGGGGGAGCAACCGAGGAGGCGAGTTGAAATAGACTCTCCTGTGGATGGGTCCTAATGTGTTTTGGTGTCTATGGAGACCTTGGAATGAAGTGGTGGCACTGGGTCCTGAATGGATCTCCTAAACAGAGGCTTTGACACAGCTCCAAAGTGCAAGTTTCCCATGTGTAGATGAGATTTGTTCTGATGGGTGAGTGAAGAAACAGCCATATGCTGGTATTGAAATACAGGCCTCTGAGGAGAGATACCTGGAAAACAAAGCAATGGATCCGATTATTGCCTAGGGGTCTGTTCGTTCTTTTTTACCTCTGGGGACATCTGTCTACGGGTCTGAGTGCAGGTAGGTACTCAGATGGGCTCAGATTGCCCCTGTTTGTCCTGGGAAGCCACAACTATTGGGATGGCCTCAGGGACCTTGGAGGCTTATCCAATTAGTAGGGTTGTGGCCATTGGAATGGGCACACACAATTACCTTAGAGAGGGCAAGCACATTCCTCAGGTTTGCACCAGTGGCCTGAGCATGTAGGGTGTGTAGGCCAGGGCAGTTTGGACAGTTTTCTGAAAACACAAACTCGGCTTATGTTTCGGGTCATAGGAATGGCAGGACTGATCTAAAGACCATGAGGAGAACCCTCGGGATATGAAAAAAGGGGGAGTGAGAGGCTCTTGCTCAAGTCTTTGTCTCTGGATATTGTGTCACCCATGGTCGTGAAATTTCCGGGTGACTTCATGGGAAATGGATGAGTCCTACTTTCTGGGGCTTTGGCCCCATCCAAAGAGTTTGGGGTCATTCTGTGGGATGGAAGAAGTCCGTTTTTTTGTAGTTATGGTTTGTTTTGTTTTGTTTTTAACCTCAGGTGTCGCACCAAATGAGGGATTCCAGAGTAGAGCCCTGGGGAGGGGCGACTGGACAACCAGAAATCTGGTTAAAAATTGGGGCCTAGGGACATGTCAAGCCCATTATGACAACTAATGGTCCAGCCACTGAGAGGACTTACTAGAGGACAGGACTCACGCCAAGGGTCACAATGCGTGTTTATGCCCTCCTTGCACTCAAGAATGGACGGGGCCTCAGGGTGAATGCTGTTTTCTCCTACTCTGAACGTTGGACAACATGCCAACCCCAAGGTTTCTTGCCATGGGTCAGGAAGAGTTCTGATTTCTGCATCACATTCACCCCTGGGCAGTGATTGGACTTAAGGTCTAGGTTCTGAAGCCTGAAACCTGAGGTAGGGAAGAGATGATGACCTAAGGCCATGGCGGGTCTGATGTGCTCAGTGTGCGGTCAGCTGTCTGGGTGTTGGTCAGGAGGTCCGAGGTCAGGTTGTGTCAACAGTGCATTAGTGCCCACGTTAGACTATATAATTTGGGTGCAGTCGAGTGCCGTGTAGGTTTATCCTCATTCATGCTGCCTGGGCAGCTCTTTAGGCATTATATTTTTTCTAGAGGGCAAGCAGAGTGCTTCATTGTCGGTCCGGAATTGCCAAACTAGAGGGCTTCGGGGCCAGAAGAGTGAGAACGGAAGTCTGAGAACACAAGCTAGACTTCGGATTCAGGGTGAGGGCACGGCAGGTAACCCCTGCAGATCTGAACCAATATCTTATGCATCTGATGGCAGGGCGATGATCAGACGTTGGCTCAGGATGGAGATTCTGTGCATGACGGCCCCTTCATGAAGGGAGCGGAATCTCGAGGCCATGGAGGTTTTCCACGTTGGGAGATGTGGGATGCCCCCTTCAAGGATTCCTTCTGCGGGACAATTGAGACCTGTTGGACAGCTCCAGGACATCCCATATGGAATGACTCCAGAGCACCGTTCGTAGATGGATGCCTGGGAAGTCCGCCTCGCATTCCAATTGTCTCCTAGCAACAAGACGGTTTAGATCTGATGGCTCTGTGGGAGCAAACGGGGTGGCTGAGTTGAAATGGACTTTCCTGAAGATTGGTCCTAATGTGTGTTTGTGTCCATGAGGGCCTTGGAATGGGGCGGTGGCACCGGGACCCTGAAGTATTCTCCTAGCTTTTGACATAGCTCCCATGCACAATTTCTTTGTGGAGATGAGATTTTTTCTGATGGGTGCCTCAGGAAATCCCCCCTGCTAGTATTGGATTCCATGCTTTTGAAGAGACATGCCTGTAAACCAAAGCAATGGATCCGATAATTGCCTCAGGTCCTATCTGGTTCAATCTTCTTCTCTGGGGACATCCATCTATGGTACTAGTGGAGGTATATGCTCAGCTGGTATCAACCGCCCTTTTTTGTCCCGGACGATGTACACTATTGGGTTGGCCTCAGGGAGTTAGGAGGGTTCTCCTAATTTGTACTATTTTTGACAATGGAATGGGCAGAATTCCTATGGATTGGGTGGACACAGTCCTAATGTGTGTCTCCAGGGGTCCCAGCCTTGAGGGACTGTGGCCCAGGAATTTGAGGACAGAAGACTGAAAATACAAACTCAGGTTAGGTTTGAAGACATAGGCATGGCAGGCACGATCTACAAACCATGAGAAGAACTCTTCAGGATATGAAGAATGAGCGAGTCTGAGGTGCTTGCTCAGGCTTTTGTCTCTGGATTTTGTATCAGCGATGGCCGTGGAATGTTGGGGAGGCCTCACGCGCCATGGACGAATCTTCCTCTCTGTGAATTGGCGCGATCCCAATAGTTCTTCGTCAATCAGTGAAATGGGAGGACTCCTTTCAGGGTTGTTACCTCAGGTGTCCCACCAAATGAGGATTTCCAAAGCAGAGCCCTGGGGAAGAGTGAAGGGACAACCCGAACTATCGTTAAAACTTGGGGCCTAGGGGCATGGCAAGCCCAATATGCTGTCTCTTCTTCCAGCAAATGAGGGGCTTTACCTGAGGACTGGGCTCACGCTGAGGGTCACAATGTATGTTTGTGACCAATGTGGCCCGCAAGCATGTTCGGGGCCTCATGGGCCACACTGGTTTCAACTTCACTGAACGTTGGACTACATGCCAACCACAAGGTTTCTTGCCATGGGGAAAGAGTTCTAATTTCTGCATCATTTTCAAACCAGGGCAGTGATTTGAGATCAGGCCTAGGTTCTGAAGCCTGGAAACCGAGGTTGAAGAAGAGATGACGACCTAAGGCCATGGCAGGTCCGATGTGCTCACTGTGCGGCCAGCTGTCTGGGTGGGGCCAGGAGGTCCAGGCTCAGGCTGGGTCAGAATGGGCAATAGTGCCCAGCTCAGCCTATATATTTGGGGTACAGCCGAATGGTGTGAAGCTTGATCCTCATTTGGGGTTTCTGGGTAGCCCCAGAGGGCAATGTTTTTCTTCTGGAGGGCAGGCAGAGTGCGGCATTGTAGTTCTGGATTGCCAAACTGGAGGTCTTGTGGGCCAGTAGTCTTAGAACGGAAGTCTGAGAAGCCAAGCTAGGCCTAGATTTCTGGGTGAGGATATGGCAGGCACAATCTACAGACCTTAATCGAGATCTCGTGCATCTGAAGTCAGGGCAAGTATCAGAATATCTCTCATGTTGGACTTTCTGTCCCTGATGGCCCCTTCTTGAAGGGCGGGGGTGGATCACGAGGCCATGGGGGTTTTCCCACGATGGGAGTTGTGAGAAGCTCAAAACTGCAAAGATTCTTCTGCAGGACAATTGAGACCTGCTGGTTAGCTCCAGGCCAATGATTCCGAGCAGGGTTCTAAGGATGGATGGCTGGGTAGCCCACCTAGCATTCCAATTGTCTCCAAGCAACAAGACAGGTTAGATCTGCTGGATGTGGGGGAGCAACCGAGGAGGCTGAGTTGAAATGGACTCTCCTGTGGATGTGTCCTAATATGTTTTTGTGTCTATGGAGACCTTGGAATGAAGCGGTGGCACTGGGGCCCTGAAGGGTTCTCCTAAACAGAGGCTTGACACAGCTCCAACGTGCATGTTTCACATGTGTAGATGAGATTTGTTCTGATGGATGAGTCAAGAAACAGCCATATGCTGGTACTGAAATCCAGGCCTCTGAGGAGAGATGCCTGGGAACCAAAGCAATGGATCCGATTAGTGATTAGGGACCTGTTCATTCCTTTTTACCTTTGGGGACATCAGTCTATGGGTCTGAGTGCAGGTAGGTGCTCAGATGGGCTCAGATTGCCCCTGTTTTTTCTGGGAAGCCACAACTTTTGGGATGGCCGCAGGGACTTTGGAGGTTTATCCTATTAGTAGGGCTGTGGCCATTGGCATGGGCACATACAATTCCCTTGGAGAGGGCAAGTACAGTCCTCAGGTTTGGCTCCAGGGGCCTGAGCCTGTAGGGTGTGCAGGCCAGAGCTGTTTTGAAAGTTGTCTGAAAACACAAACTCAGCTTATGTTTTGGGTCATAGGTATGGCAGGACTGATCTACAGACCATAAGGAGAACTCTTCAGGATATGAAAAAAGGGCAAGTGTGAGGCTCTTGCTCAAGTTTTTGTCTCTGGATATTGTGTCACTCATGGTCGTGAAATTTCCGGGTGACCTCATGGGAAATGGAAGAGTCTTACTCTCTGGGGGTTCGGCCCCATCCAAAGAGTTTGGGGTCATTCTGGAGATGGAAGAAGTCCGTTCTTTTGTTTTGTTGATTTGTTTCGTTTTGTTTTTCAACCTCAGATGTCCCACCAAATGAGGGATTCCAGAATAGAGCCCTGGGGAGGTGCGGCTGGACAACCAGTAATCTGGTTAAAAATTGGGGCCTAGGGACATGTAAAGCCCATTATGACATCTAATGGTCCAGCCACTGAGAGGACTTACTAGAGGACAGGACTCACGCTGAGGTCACAATGCGTGTTTATGCTCTCATCGCACTCAAGAATGGGCAGGGCCTCAGGGTGAATGCTGTTGTCTCCTACACTGAACGTTGGACCACATGCCAACCACAAGGTGTCTTGCCATGGTTCAAGAAGAGTACTGATTTCTGCATCACAGTCACCCCTGGGCAGTGATTGGAGATGGGGTCTAGGTTCTGAGGCTGAAAACTGAGGAAGGGAAGAGATGATGACCTAAGGCCATGGCGAGATTGATGTGCTCAGTGTGCGGTCAGCTTTCTGGGTGTTGGTCTGGAGGTCCGGGCTCAGGTTGTGTCAGACAGTGCATTAGTGCCCAGGTTAGACTATATAATTTGGGTACATGGAGTGCCGTGTAGGTTGATCCTCATTTAAGTTGCCTGGGCAGCTCATTAGGCAATCTATTTTATCTAGAAGGCAGGCAGAGTGCTTCATTGTCGCTCCGGAATTGCCAAACTTGAGGGCACGGGGCCAGGAGAGTGAGGACGGAAGTCTGAGAACACAAGCTAGACTTCGGATTCAGGGTGAGGGCACGGCATGTACCCCCTGAAGGTCTGAAGCAATATCTCATGCATCTGAAGTCAGGGCGAGGATCAGATGTTGGCTCAGGTTGGAGTTTCTGTGCATGACGGCCCCTTCATGAACGGAGTGGAATCTCGAGGCCATGGAGGTTTTCCACGTTGGGAGATGTGGGATGCCCCCTTCAAGGATTCCTTCTGCGGGACAATTGAGACCTGTTGGACAGCTCCAGGACATCCAATATGGAATGACTCCAGAGCACCGTTCGAGGATGGATGCCTGGGAAGTCCGCCTCGCATTCCAATTGTCTCTTAGCAACAAGACAGTTTAGATCCGATGGATCAGCGAGAGAAACGGGGGTGGCTAATTTGAAATGGTCTTTCCTTTGGATGGGGCCTAATGTGTGTTTGTGTCCATGAGGGCCTTGGAATGGGGCGGTGGCACCGGCACCCTGAAGTATTCTCCTAAGCTTAGACATAGCTCCCATGCACAAGTTTCCTTGTGGAGACAAGATTTGTTCTGATGGGTGCCTCAGGAAATCCCCTCTGCTGGTATTTGAATCCAGGCTTTTAAGGAGACATGCCTGTAAACCAAAGCAATGGATCCGATAATGGCCTCGGGTCCTGTCTGTTTCAATCTTCTTCTCTGGGGACATCGATCTATGGTATGAGTGGAGGTAGATGCTCAGCTGGTTATCAACCGCCCTTTTTTGTCCCGTGCGACCTACACTATTGCAATGGTTTCAGGGACTTTGGAGGGTTCTCCTAATTTGTAAAATTTTTGACAATGGAATGGGCAGAATTCCTATGGACTGGGCGGGCACAGTCCTAATGTGTGGCTTCATGTGTTCCACCCTGGAGGGAGTGTGCCCCAGGACTTTGAGGACAGAAGTATGAAAACACAAACTCAGCTTAGGTTTGGGGATGTAGGCATGGCACGCCCGATCTACAAACCAGGAGAAGAACTCTTCAGGATATGAAGAATGAGCGAGTCTGAGTCGCTTGCTCAGGCTTTTGTTCTGGATTTTTTATCGGCGATTGCCGTGGAATGTTGGGGAGGCATCATGAGCCATGGACGAATCTCCTCTCCTTGGATTGGCGCGATCCCAATAGTTTTATGTCAATCTGCGAAATGGGAGGACTCCTTTCAAGTTTTTTACATCAGGTGTCCCACCAAAAGAGGAATTCCAAAGCAGAGCCCTGGGGAAGAGTGAAGGGACAACCCGAACAATGGTTAAAAATTGGGGTTAGGGGCTTGGCATGCCCAATATGCTGTCTCTTCATCCAGCCACTGAGAGGCCTTACCTGAGGACTGGGCTCAGGCTGATGGTCACAATGTGTGTTTGTTACCAATGTGGCCTGCAAGCATGGGTGGGGCCTCATGGGCCACACTGGTTTCAACTACACTGAACGTTGGACAACATGCCAACCACAAGGTTTCTTGCCATGGGGAAAGAGTTCTGATTTCTGCATCATTTTCAAACCAGGGCAGTGATTGGAGAACAGGCCTAGGTTCTGAAGCCTGGAAACCGAGGTTGAGAAGAGATGACGACCTAAGGCCATGGCAGGTCCGATGTCCTCAGTGTGCATCCAGCAGTCTGGGTGGGGCCAGGAGGTCCAGGCTCAGGTTGGGTCTAATGGGCAATAGTGCCCAGCTCAGCCTATATATTTGGGGTACAGGGGAATGGAGTGAAGGTTGATCCTCATTTGGAGTTTCTGGGTAGCCCCAGAGGGCAATGTTTTTTTTTTGGAGGGCAGGCAGAGTGCGGCATTGTAGTTCTGGATTGCAAAACTGGAGGTCTCATGGGCCAGTAGTCTGAGAACGGAAGTCTGAGAAGCCAAGCTAGGCCTAGGTTTCTGGGTGAGGATATGGCAGGCACAATCTACAGACTTGAATCGAGGTCTCGTGCATCTGAAGTCAGGACAAGGATCAGAAGATCGCTCTGGTTGGACTTTCTGTCCCTGATGGCCCCTTCTTGAAGGGGGGGGAGTTTCAAAGGATGGGAGATGTGAGAAGCTCCAAACTGCAAAGATTCTTCTGCAGGAAAATTGAGACCTGTTGGTTGGCTCCAGCCCAATGATTCCGAGCAGGGTTCTAAGGATGGATGGCTGGGTAGCTCACCTTGCATTCCAATTGTCTCGAAGCAACAAGACAGGTTAGATCTGCTGGATGTGGGGGAGCAACAGAGGAGGCTGAGTTGAAATGGACTCTCCTGTGGATGTGTCCTAATATGATTTTGTGTCTATGGAGACCTTGGAATGAAGCGGTGGCACTGGGGCCCTGAAGGGTTCTCCTAAACAGAGGCTTTGACACAGCTCCAACGTGCATGTTTCCCATGTGGAGATGAGATTTTTTCTAATGGGTGAGTCAAGAAACAGTCATAGGCTGGTATTGAAATTCAGGCCTCTGAGGAGAGATGCCTGGGATCCAAAGCAATTGATCCGATTAGTGCCTAGGGGCCTGTTCGTTCCTTTTTACCTCTGGGGTTATCAGTCTACGGGTCTGAGTGCAGGTAGGTGCTCAGATGGGCACAGGTTGCCCCTGTTTGTCATGGAAACCCACAACTTTGGGGATGGCCTCAGGGAATTTGGAGGTTTATTCTATTAGTACGGCTGTGGCCATTGGCATGGGCACATACAATTCCCTTGGAGAGGGCAAGTACAGTCCTCAGGTTTGGCTCCAGGGGCCTGAGCCTGTAGGGTGTGTAGGCCAGAGCTGTTTGGACAGTTGTCTGAAAACACAAACTCGGCTTATGTTTCGAGTCATAGGTATGGAAGGACTGATCTACAGACCATGAGGAGAACTCTTCGGGATATGAAAAAAGGGCAAGTGCGAGCCTCTTTCTCAAGTTTTTGTCTCTGGATATCGTGACACACATGGTCGTGAAATTTCCGGGTGACTTCATGGGAAATGAACGAGTCTTACTCTCGGGGGTTTTGGCCCCGTCCCAAGAGTTGGGGTCATTTTGGAGATGGAAGAAGTCCCTTTTTTTGTTGTTGTTGGTTTGTTTCGTTTTGTTTTTCAACCTCAGATGTCCCACCAAATGAGGGATTCCAGAGTAGAGCCCTGGGGTGGGGCGACTGGACAACCAGAAATCTGGTTAAAAATTGGGGCCTAGGGACATGTCAAGCCCATTATGACATCTAATAGTCCAGCCACTGAGAGGACTACAAGAGTACAGGTCTCACGCTGAGGTCACAATGCGTGTTTATGCTCTCATCGCACTCAAGAATGGGCGGGGCCTCAGGGTGAATGCTGTTGTCTCCTACACTGAACGTTGGACAACATGCCAACCACAAGGTTTCTTGCCATGGGTCAGGAAGAGTTCTGATTTCTGCATCACAGTCACCCCTGGGCAGTGATTGGAGATAAGGTCTAGGTTCTGAACCTGAAAACTGAGGTAGGGAAGAGATGATGACCTAAGGCCATGGCGTTTTGGATGTGCTCAGTGTTCGGTCAACTCTCTGGGTGTTGGTCAGGAGGTCCGGGCTCAGGTTGTGTCAGACATTGCATTAGTGCCCGGGGTAGACTATATAATTTGGGTACATGCGAGTGCCGTGTAGGTTGATCCTCATTTAAGCTGCCTGGGCAGCTCATTAGGCATTCTATTTTATCTAGAGGGCAGGCAGAGTGCTACATTGTCGGTCCGGAATTGCCAAACTTGACGGCTTCGGGGCCAGGAGAGTGAGGACGGAAGTCTGAAAACACAAGCTAGACTTCGGATTCAGTGTGAGGGCACGGCTGGAACCCCCTGCAGATCTGAATCAATATCTCTTGCATCTGAAGTCAGGGCAAGGATCAGACGTTGGCTCAGTTTTGAGTTTCTTTGCATGACGTCCCCTTCATGAAGGGAGCGGAATCTCTAGGCCATGGAGGTTTTCCACGTTGGGAGATGTGGGATGCCCCCTTCAAGGATTCCTTCTGCGGGACAATTGAGACCTGTTGGACAGCTCCATTATATCCCATATGGAATGACTCCAGAGCACAATTCGAGGATGGATGCATGGAAGTCCTCCTCGCATTCCAATTGTCTTCTAGCAACAAGACAGTTTAGATCCGATGGATCTGTGGGAGCAACCGGGGTGGCTGAGTTGAAATGGACTTTCCTGAATGGGGCCTAATGTGTGTTTGTGTCCATGAGGGCCTTGGAATGGGGCGGTGGCACTGGGACCCTGAAGTATTCTCCTAAGCTTTTGACATAGCTCCCATGCACAAGTTTCCCTGTGGAGACGAGATTTGTTCTGATGGGTGCCTCAGGAAATCCCCTCTGCTGGTATTGGAATCAAGGCTTTTGAGGAGACATGCCTGTAAACCAAAGCAATGGATCCGATAATGGCCTCGGGTCCTGTCTGGTTCAATCTTCTTCTCTGGGGACATCCATCTATGGTATGAGTGGAAGTAGATGCTCAGCTGGTATCAACCGCCCTTTTTTGTCCCGTGCGACTTACACTATAGCAATGGCCGCAGGGACTTTGGAGGGTTCTCCTAATTTGTACGATTTTTGACAATGGAATGGTCAGAATTCCCATGAATTGGGTGGGCACAGTCCTAATGTGTGGCTCCAGGGGTCCCAGCCTGGAGGGAGTTTGGCCCAGGACTTTGGCGACAGAACTCTGAAAACACAAACTCAGCTTAGGTTTGGGGAGGTAGGCATGGCATGCCCGATCTACAAACCAGGAGAAGAACTCTTCAGGATATGAAGAATGAGCGAGGCTGAGGCGCTTGCTCAGTCTTTTGTCTCTGGATTTCGTATCAGCAATTGCCATGGAATCTTGGGGAGGCCTCATGGGCCGTGGACGAATCTTCCTCTCTGTGGATTTGGCGCGATCCCAATAGTTTTTCATCAATCTGTGAAATGGGAAGACTCCTTTCAGGATTGTTACCTCAGGTGTCCCACCAAAAGAGGAATTCCAAAGCAGAGCCCTGGGGAAGAGTGAAGGGACAACTCGAACTATGGTTAAAATTGGGGCCCAGGGGCATGGCAAGCCCAATATGCTCTCTCTTCATCCAGCCACTGAGAGGCCTTACCTGAGGACTGGGCTCAGGCTGAGGGTCACCTTGTGTGTTTGTGACCAATGTGGCCTGCAAGCATTGTGGGGCCTCATGGGCCACACTGGTTACAACTACTCTGAACTTTGGAGAACATGCTAACCACAAGGTTTCTTGCCATGGGGAAAGTGTTCTGATTTCTGCATCATTTTCAAACCAGGGCAGTGATTGGAAAACAGGTCTAGGTTCTGAAGCCTGGACCCCGAAGTTGAGAAGAGATGACGACGTATGCCATGGCAGGTACAATGTGCTCAGTGTGCGGCCAGCTGTCTGGGTGGGACCAGGTGGTCCATGCTCAGCCTGGGTCAGAATGGGCAATAGTGCCCAGGGCAGCCTATATATGTGGGGTACAGCCGAATGGCGTGCAGGTTGATCCTCATTTGGGGTTTCTGGGTAGCCCCAGAGGGCAATGTTTTTCTTCTGGAGGGCAGGCAGAGTGCGGCATTGTAGTTCTGGATTGCCAAACTGGAGGTCTTGTGGGCCAGTAGTCTTATAACCGAAGTCTGAGAAGCCAAGCTAGGCCTAGGTTTCGGGGTGAGGATATGGCAGGCACAATCTACAGCCCTTAATCGTGATCTCATGCATCTGAATTCAGGGCAAGGATGAGAAGATCGCTCAGGATAGACTTTCTGTCCCTGATGGCCCCTTCTTGATGGGGGGGGGGGGTTCCCACGATGGGAGTTGTAAGAAGCTCCAAACTGCAAAGATTCTTCTGCAGGACAATTTAGACCTGTTGGTGGGCTCCAGGCCAATGATTCCGAGTAGGATTCTAAGGATGGATGGCTGGGTAGCCCACTAGCATTCCAATTGTCTCCAAGCAACAAGACAGGTTAGATCTGCTGGATATGGGGGAGAAATCGAGGAGGCTGAGTTGAAATGGACACTCCTGTGGATGTGTCCTAATATGTTTTTGTGTCTATGGAGACCTTGGAATGAAGCGGTGGCACTGGGGCCCTAAAGGGTTCTCCAAAATAGAGGCTTTGACCCAGCTCCAACGTGCATGTTTCCCATGTGTAGATGAGATTTGTCTGATGGATGAGTCAAGAAACAGCCAAATGCTGGTATTGAAATCCAGGTCTCTGAGGAGAGATGCCTGGGAACCAAAGCAATGGATTCGATTAGTGCCTAGGGGCCTGTTCGTTCCTTTTTACCTCTGGGGACATCAGTCTACGGGTCTGAGTGCACGTAGGTGCTCAGATGGGCTCAGATTGCTCCTGTTTGTCCTGGGAAACCATAACTTTTGGGATGGCCTCAGGGACTTTGGAGGTTTATTCTATTAGTAGGGCTGTGGCCATTGGCATGGGCACATACAATTCCCTTGGAGAGGGCAGGTTTGGCTCCAGGGGCCTGAGCCTGTAGGGTGTGTAGGCCAGAGCTGTTTGGACAGTTGTCTGAAAACACAAACTCGGCTTATGTTTCGGGGCATAGGTATGGCAGGACTGATCTACAGACCATAAGAAGAACTCTTCGGGATATGAAAAAAGGGCAAGTGTGACGCTCTTGATCAAGTTTTTGTCTCTGGATATCGTGTCACACATGGTCGTGAAATTTCCTGGTGACTTCATGGGAAATGGACGAGTCTTACTCTCTGGGGTTTCGGCCCCGTCCAAAGAGTTGGGGTCATTCTGGAGATGGAAGAAGTCAGTTTTTTTGTTGTTGATTTGTTTCGTTTTGTTTTTCATCCTCAGATGTCCCACAAATGACGGATTCTAGAGGAGAGCCCTGGGGAGGGGCGACTGGACAACCAGAAATCTGGTTAAAAATTGGGGCCTAGGGACATGTCAAGCCCATTATGACATCTTATGTTACAGCCACTGAGAGGACTTACTAGAGGACAGGACTCACGCTGAGGTCACAATGCGTGTTTATGCTCTCATCGCACTCAAGAATGGGCGGAGCCTCAGGGTGAATGCTGTTGTCTCCTACACTGAACGTTGGACAACATGCCAACCACATGGTTTCTTGCCATGGGTCAGGAAGAGTTCTGATTTCTGCATCACAGTCACCCCTGGGCAGTGATTGGAGATAAGGTCTAGGTTCTGAAGCCTGAAAACTGAGGTAGGGAAGAGATCATGACCTAAGGCCATGGCGTTTTGGATGTGCTCAGTGTTCGGTCAACTCTCTGGGTGTTGGTCAGGAGGTCCGGGCTCAGGTTGTGTCAGACATTGCATTAGTGCCCGGGTTAGACTATATAATTTGGGTACATTCGAGTGCCGTGTAGGTTTATCCTCATTTATGCTGCCTGGGGAGCTCATTAGTGAATATATTTTTTCTAGAGGGCAGGCAGAGTGCTTCATTGTCAGTACGGAATTACCAAACCTGAGGGCTTCGGGGCCAGGAGAGTGAGGACGGAAGTGTGAGAACACAAGCTAAACTTCGGATTAAAGTTGAGGGCACGGCAGTACCCCCTGCAGATCTGAACCAATATCTCTTGCATCTGAAGTCAGGGCGAGTATCAGACGTTCGCTCAGTTTTGAGTTTCTGTGCATGACAGCCCCTTCATGAAGGGAGCGGAATCTCGAGGCCATGGAGGTTTTCCACGTTGGGAGATGTGGGTTGCCCCCTTCAAGGATTCCTTCTGTGGGACAATTGAGACCTGTTGGACAGCTCCAGGACATCCCATATGGAATGACTCCAGAGCACCGTTCGAGGATGGATGCCTGGGAAGTACGCCTCGCATTCCAATTGTCTTCTATCAACAAGACAGTTTAGATCCGATGGATCTGTGGGAGCAACCGGGGTGGCTGAGTTGAAATGGACTTTCCTGAGGATGGGGCCTAATGTGTGTTTGTGTCCATGATGGCCTTGGAATGGGGCGGTGGCACCGGGACACTGAAGTATTCTCCTAAGCTTTGGACATAGCTCCCATGCACAAGTTTCCTTGTGGAGACGAGATTTGTTCTGATGGGTGCCTCAGGAAATCCCCTCTGCTGGTATTGGAATCAAGGCTTTTGAGGAGACATGCCTGTAAACCAAAGCAATGGATCCGAAAATGGCCTCGGGTCCTGTCTGATTCAATCTTCTTCTCTGGGGAAATCCATCTATGGTATGAGTGGAGGTAGATGCTCAGCTGGTATCAACCGCCCTTTTTTGTCCCAGGCGACCTACACTATAGGGATGGCCTCAGGGACTTAGGAGGGTTCTCCTAATTTGTACGATTTTTGACAATGGAATGTTCAGAATTCCCATGGATTGGGTGGGCACAGTCCTAATGTGTGGCTCCAGGGGCCTCATCCTGGAGGGAGTGTGGCTCCAGGGGCCTCATCCTGGAGGGAGTGTGGCCCAGATCTTTGAGGACAGAAGTCTGGAAACACTAACTCAGCTTAAGTTTGGGTACGTAGGCATGGCACGCCCAATACAAACCATGAGAAGAACTCTTCAGGCTATGAAGAATGAGCGAGTCTGAGTCGCTTACTCAGGCTTTTGTTGCTGGATTTTGTATCAGCAATTGCCATGGAATGTTGGGGAGTCCTCAAGGGCCATGGACGAATCTTCCTCTCTGTGAATTTTGCGCGATCCCAATTGTTTATCTTCAATCTGTGGAATGGGAGGACTCCTTTCAGGTTTGTTACCTCAGGTGTCCCACCAAAAGAGGAATTCCAAAGCAGAGCCCTGGGGAAGAGTGAAGGGAGAACCCGAACTAAGGTTAAAAATTGGGGCCTAGGGGCATGGCACGCCCAATATGCTGTCTCTTCATCCAGCCACTGAGAGGCCTTACCTGAGGACTGGGCTCAGGCTGAGGGTCACAATGTGTGTTTGTGACCAATGTGGCCCGGAAGAATGGGGGGGCCTCATGGGCCACACTGGTTTCAACCACACAGCACGTTGGACAACATGCCAACCACAAGGTTTCTTGCCATGGGGAAAGAGTTCTGATTTCTGCATCATTTTCAAACCAGGGCAGAGATTGGAGATCAGGCCTAGGTTCTGAAGCCTGGAAACCGAGGTTGAGAAGAGATGGCGACCTAAGGCCATGGCGGGTCCCATGTGCTCAGTGTGCGGCAAGCTGTCTGGGTGGGGCCAGGAGGTCCAGGCTCAGGCAGGGTCAGAAAGGGCAATAGTGCCCAGGTCAGCCTATATATTTGGGGTACAGCCAAATGGCGTGCAGGTTGATCCTCATTTGGGGTTTCTGGGTAGCCCAGGAAGGCAATATTTTTCTGCTGGAGGGCAGGCAGAGTGCGGCATTGTAGTTCTGGATTGCCAAACTTGGGGGCTTGTGGGCCAATAATCTGAGGACGGAAGTCTGAGAACCCAAGCTAGGCCTATGTTTCTGGGTGAGGATATGGCAGGCACAATCTACAGAACTCAAATGAGATCTCGTGCAACTGAAGTCAGGGCAAGGATCAGACGAATGCTCAGGTTGGACTTTCTGTCCGTGATGGTCCCTTCTTGAAGGGGGGGGGGTGGGTGGATCAAGAGGCCATGGGGTTTTTCCCACGATGGGAGTTGTGAGAAGCTCCAAACTGCAAAGATAATTCTGCAGGACCTTTGAGACCTGTTGGTTGTCTCTAGGCCAACGATTCTGAGCAGGGTTCTAAGGATGGATGGCTGGGTAGACCACCTCGCATTCCAATTGTCCCCAAGCAACAAGACATGTTAGTTCTGCTGGATGTGGGGGAGCAACCGAGGAGGCTGAGTTGAAATGGACTCTCCTGTGGATGTGTTCTAATATGTTTTTGTGTCTATGGAGACCTTGGAATTATGCGGTGGCACTGGGGCCCTGAAGGGTTCTCTAAAGAGAGGCTTTGACACAGCTCAAACGTGCATGTTTCCCATTTGTAGATGAGATTTGTTCTGATGGGTGAGTCAAGAAACAGCCATATGCTGGTATTGAAATCCAGGCCTCTGAGGAGAGATGCCTGGAAACCAAAGTAATGGATCCGATTAGTGCCTAGGGGCCTGTTCGTTCCTTTTTACCTCTGGGGACATCAGTCTACGGGTCGGAGTGCAGGTAGGTGCTCAGATGGGCTCAGATTGCCACTGTTTGTCCTGGGAAGCCGCAACTATTAGGATGGCCTCATGGACTTTGGAGTTTTATCCTATTAGTAGGGTGTGGCCTTTGGAATGGGCACATACCATTTTTTGGAGAGTACAAGTACAGTCCTCAGGTTTGGCTCCAGGGGTCTGAGCCTGTAGGGTGTGTAGGCCAGAGCTGTTTGGACAGTTGTCTGAAAACACAAACTCGGCTTAAGTTTCGGGTCATAGATATGGCAGGACTGATCTACAGACTATGAGGAGAACTCTTTGGGATATGAAAAAAGGGCGAGTGTGATGCTCTTGCCCAAGTTTTTGTCTCTGGACATCGTGTCACCCATGGTCGTTAAATTTCCGGGTGTCTTCATGGGAAATGGACGTGTCTTACTCTCTGGGGGATTGGCCCCGTTCAAAGAGTTTGGGGTCATTCTGGGGATGGAAAAATTCCGTTTTTTTGTTGTTGTTGTTGTGTTTTGTTGTGTTTTGTTTTTTAACCTCAGGTGTCCAACCAAATGAGGGATTTCAGAGTAGAGCCCTGGGGAGGGGCGACTGGATAAACAGAAATATGGTTAAAAATTGGGGCCTAGGACTTGTGAAGTCCATTATGACCTCTAATGGTCCAGCCACTGAAATGCCTTACTAGAGGACAGACTCACGCTGAGGGTCACAATGCCTGTTTATGCCTCGTCTCACTCTAGAATGTGCGGGGACTCACGGTGAATGCTGGTTTCTCCTACACTTAATGTTGGACAACATGCCAACCCCAGGGTTTCTTGCCATGGGTCAGGAAGAGTTCTGATTTCTGCATCACAGTCACCCCTGGGCAGTGATTGGAGATAAGGTCTAGTATCTGAAGCCTGAAAACTGAGGTAGGGAGAGATGATGACCTAAGGCCATGGCCGGTCTGATGTGCTCAGGGTACGTTCAGCTGTCTGGGTGTTGCTCAGGAGGTCTGGGCTCAGGTTGTGTCAGACAGTGAATTAGTGCCCAGGTTATACTATATAATTTGGGTACAGTCGAGAGCCGAGTACGTTTATCCTCATTTAAGCTGTCTGGGCAGCTCATTGGGCAATGTATTTTTTTCTAGAGGGCAGGCAGAGTGCTTCTTTGTCGGTCCGGAATTGCCAAACTTGAGGGCTTCAGGGCCAGGAGTGTGAGGACGGAAGTCTGAGAACACAAGATAGACTTGGGCTTCAGGACCAGGACACAGCAGGTACCCCCTGCAGATCTGAACCAATATCTCATGCATCTGATATCAGGGCGAGGATCAGACGTTGGCTCATGTTGGAGATTCTGGGGCCCCAACCTGGAGGGTGAGTGGCACAGGATTTTGAGGATAGAAGTCTAAAAACAGAAATTCAGTTTAGGTTTGGGGACATAGGTATGGTAAGCCTGATGTACAAACCATGAGAAGAACTCTTCAGGATATGAAGAAAGAGCGAATCTGAGGCACTTGCTCACCCTTTTGTCTCTGGATTTTGTACAAACGATGGCCGGGGAATGGCGGGGAGGCCTCATGGCCCATGGACGAGTCTTCATCTCTGTAGATTTGGCCCGATCCCAATTGTTTTTCGTCAATCTGTAGGATGGCAGGACTCCTTTCAGGTTTGTTACCTCAGGTGTCCTACCCAAACAGGAATTCCAAAGCAGAGCCCTGGGGAAGAGTGAAGGGACAACCCGAACTATGGTTAAAAATTGGGCCTAGGGGCATGACAAGTCCAATATGCTCACTCCTCATCCATCCACTGAGACGACTTACCTGAGGACTGGGCTCAGGCTGAGGGTTAAATGTGTGTTTGTGACAAAACGAAACAAATCAACAACAACAACAAAAAAAAAAACGGACTTCTTCCATCCCCAGACTGACCCCAAACTCTTTGGAAGGGGCCGAACCCCCAGAGAGTAAGACTCGTCCTTTTCCCATGAAGTCACCCGGAAATTTCAAGACCAAAAGTGACACGATATCCAGAGACAAAAACTTGAGCAAGAGCCTCACACTCGCCCTTTTTTCATATCCTGATGTGTTCTCCTCATGGTCTGTAGATCAGTCCTGCCAAACCTATGACCCGAAACATAAGCCGAGTTTGTGTTTTCAGACAACTGTCCAAACAGCTCTGGCCTACACACCCTACAGGCTCAGGCCCCTGGTGCCAAAACTAAGGACTGTACTTGCCCTCTCCAAGGGAATTGTATGTGCCCATTCCAATGGCCACAACCCTACTAAGAGTATAAACCTCCAAGGCCCTGAGGCCATCACAATATTGTGGCTTCCCAGGGAGACAGGGTCAATCTGAGCCCGTCTGAGCACCTACCGGCACTCGGACCCGTAGACTGATGTCCCCAGCGGAAAAAAAGAACGAACAGGCCCCTAGGCACTAATCGGATCCATTGCTTTGTTTTCCAGTCATCTCTCCTCAGAGGCATGAATTTCAATACCAGCATATGGCTTTTTCTTGACTCACCCATCAGAACAAATCTCATCTACACATGGGAAACATGCACGTTGGAGCTGTGTCAAAGCCTCTGTTTAGAAGAACCCTTCCGGGCCCCAGTGCCACCGCTTCATTCCAAGGTCTCCATAGACACAAAAACATATTAGGACACATCCACAGGAGAGTCCATTTCAACTAAACCTCCTCGGTTGCTCCCCCACATCCAGCAGATCTAACCTGTCTTCTTGCTTGGAGACAATTGGAATGCGTGGTGGGCTACCCAGCCATCCATCCTTAGAACCCAGCTCAAAATCGTTGGCCTGGAGACAACCAACAGGTCTCAATTTTCCTGCAGAAGAGTCTTGGCAGTTTGGAGCTTCTCACAACTCCCATCGTAGGAAAACCCCCATGGCCTCGTGATCCACTCACCCCCCTTCAAGAAGGGGCCATCAGGGACAGAAAGTCCAATCTGAGCGATCGTCTGATCCTTGCCCTGACTTCAGATGCACGAGATCTAGATTGAGGTCTGTAGATTGAGCCTGCCATATCCTCACCCAGAAACCTAGGTCTAGCTTGTGTTCTCAGACTTCCGTCCTCAGACTACTGGCCCACAATCCCTCCAGTTTGGCAATCCAGAACTACAATGCCGCACTCTGCCTTCTCTCCAGAAAAAAAAACATTGCCCTCCTGGGCTGCCCAGAAACCCCAAATGAGGATCACCTGCACGCCATTCGGCTGTACAACAAATATATAGGCTGACCTAGGCACTATTGCCTTTTCTGACCCAGCCTGAGCCTGGACCTCCTGGCCCCACCCAGACAGCTGGCCGCACACTGAGCACATCGGACCCGCCATGGCCTTAGGTCGTCATCTCTTCTCAACCTCGGTTTCCAGGCTTCAGAACCTAGTCCTGATGTCCAATCACTGCCCTGGTTTGAAAATGATGCAGAAATCAGAACTCTTTCCCCGTGGCAAGAAACCTTGTGGATGGCATGTTGCCCAACGTGCTGCGTAGTTGAAACCCGTGTGGCCCATGAGGCCCAGCCCATGGATGCAGGCCACATTGGTCACAAACACACATTGTGACCCTCAGCCTGAGCCCAGTCCTCAGGTAAGGCCTCTCAGTGGCTGGATGAAGAGACAGCGTATTGGGCTTGCCATGCCCCTAGGCCCAAGTTTTAACCATAGTTCGGGTTGTCCCTTCACTCTTCCCCAGGGCTCTGCTTTGGAATTCCTCTTTTGGTGGGACACCTGAGGTAACAAACCTGAAAGGAGTCCTCCCATTCCACAATTTGACTAAAAACTATTGGGATCGCGTCAAATCCTGGGAGAGGAAGATTCGTCCATGGCCCATGAGGCCTCCCCAACATCCCACGGCCATCGCTGATACGAAATCCAGAGACAAAAGCCTGAGCAAGCGCCACAGCCTCGCTCATTCTTCATATCCTAGAAGCTTTCTTCTCATGGTTTGTAGATCGGGCGTGTCATACCTACGTCCCCAAATCTAAGCTGAGTTTGTGTTTTCAGACTTCTGTCCTCAAAGTCCTGGGCCACACTCCTTCTAGGCTGGGGCCACTGGAGCCACACATTAGGACTGCGCACACCCAATCCATGGGAATTCTGCCCATTCCATTGTCAAAAATCGTACAAATTAGGAGAACCCTCCAAAGTCCCTGAGGCCATCCCAATAGTGTAGGTCGCCCGGGACAAAAAAGGGCGGTTGATACCAGCGGAGCATCTACCTCCACTCAGACCATAGATGGATGTCCCCAGAGAAGAAGATTGAACGAGACAGGACCCGAGGCCATTATCGGATCCATTGCTTTGGTTTACAGGCATGTCTCCTCAAAAACCTGGATTCCAATACCAGCAGAGGGGATTTCCTGAGGCACCCATCAGAACAAATCTCGTCTCCACAAGGAAACTTGTGCATGGGAGCTATGTCAAAAGCTTAGGAGAATACTTCAGGGTCCCGGTGCCACCGCCCCATTCCATGGTCCTCATGGACACAAACACACATTAGGACCCATCCTCAGGAAAGTCCATTTCAAATTAGCCACCCCGGTTGCACCCGCAGATCCATTGGATCTAAACTGTCTTGTTGCTAGGAGACAATTGAAATGTGAGGCGGACCTCCAGGCATCCATCCTTGAATGGTGCTCTGGCGTCATTCCATATGGGATGTCCTGGAGCTGTCCAACAGGTCTCAATTGTCCCGCAGAAGGAATCCTTGAAGGGGGCGTCCCACATCTCCCAACGTGGAAAACCTCCATGGCCTCGAGATTCGGCTCCCTTCATGAAGGGGCCGTCATGCACAGAAACTCCAACCTGAGCCAACGTCTGATCCTCGCCCTGACTTCAGATGCATGAGATAGTGGTTCAGATCTGCAGGGTGTACCTGCCGTACCCTCACCCTGAATCCGAAGTCTAGCTTGTGTTCTCAGACTTCTGTCCTCACTCTCCTGGCCCCGAAGCCCTCAAGTTTGGCAGTCCCGGATCGACAATGAAGCACTCAGCCTGCCCTCTAGAAAAAATATATTGCCTCATGAGCTACCCAGGCAGCTTAAATGAGGATCAACCTACACGGCACTCGAATGTACCCAAATTATATAGTCTAACCTGGGCACTAATGCACTGTCTGACACAATCTGAGCCCGGACCTCCTGACCAACACCCAGACAGCTGACCGCACACTGAGCACATCAGACCCGCCATGACCTTAGGTCATCATCTCTTCCCTACCTCAGTTTTCAGGCTTCAGAACCTAGACCTTATCTCCATACACTGCCCAGGGGTGACTGTAAGGCAGAAATCAGAACTCTTCCTGACCCATGGCAAGAAACCTTGTGGTTGGCATGTTGTCCAACGTTCAGAGTAGGAGAAAACAGCATTCACCATGAGGCCCCCCCCATTCTTGAGTGCGACGAGAGCATAAACACGCATTGTGACCTCAGCGTGAGTCCTGTCCTCTAGTAAGTCCTCTCAGTGGCTGGAACATAAGATGTCATAATGGGCTTGACATGTCCCTCGGCCCCAATTTTTAACCAGATTTCTGGTTGCCCAGTCGCCCCTCCCCAGGGCTCTACTCTGGAATCCCTCATTTGGTGGGACATCTGAGTTTGTAAAACAAAACGAAACAAATCAACAACAAAAAAAAACCGGACTTCTTCCATCCCCAGAATGACCCCAAACTCTTTGGAAAGGGCCGAAACCCCAGAGAGTAAGACTCGTCCGTTTCCAAAGAAGTCACCCGGAAATTTAAGGACCACGAGTGTCACGATATCCAGACACAAAAACTTGAGCAAGAGCCTCATACTCGCCCTTTTTTCATATCCCGAAGTGTTCTCCTCATGGTCTGTAGATCAGTCCTAAAATACCTATGACCCAAAACATAAGCCGAGTTTCTGTTTTCAGACAACTGTCCAAACTGCACTGGCCTACACACCCTAAAGGCTCAAGCCCCTGGAGCCAAACCTGAGGACTTTACTTGCCCTCTCCAAGGGAATTGAATGTGCCCATTCCAATGGCCACAACCTTACTAATAGCATAAACATCCAAAGGCACTGAGGCCAACCCAATAGTTGTGGCTTCCCAGGAAAACAGGGGTAATCTGAGAGCATCTGAGCACCTACCTAAACTCAGACCCATAGACTCATGTCCCCAGAGTTAAAAAGGAACGAACAGGCCCCTACGCACTAATCGGATCCATTGCATTGAGTTCTGTTCAGTGCCTCAGGAAAGCTACATATCCTGTACTTCGAACCAAAGCCTCTGAGGAGTGACACCTGGAAACCAAAGCAAGAGTTGAGATTAGGGTATAAGGGCCTGTCCGGCTCAAACTTCTATCTCTGTTGACATCTGTGTGCATGCCTTCGTGGAGGTAGCTGCTCAGCTTTTGTCCGAATGCCCCTGTGTGTCCAGGGAGGCTCCCAGTATTGGGACGTCCTCGGGGGCCTTGAGGTTTCTCATATTCTGGAGGTGTGTGGCCAAAGAAATGGACACAGTTTCCTAGGAGAGAGCAGGCACGGTCCTGTGGTATGTCTCCAGAGGACCCAGCCTAGAGGCTGTGTTTGCCAGGGCTGTGGGGACAGATGTCTGAAAAAGCAAACTTGGCTCCGCTAGGGGCCAATGTAATGGCAGGACTGATCTCCAGTCCGTGAGGGGAGATCCTCTGGATATCAAAGGAGGTCAAGTGGGAGGCAGTCGCTCAGGCTTTTGTCTCTGGGTGTTGCGTTCACAGTGGCCGTTCAGGGTAGGGGTTGCTTCAGGGGCCGAGGAAGAGCCTTCCTCTCGGGGGATTGTCCAAGATCCCAAGTATTTGGGTTCATTCTGGGGGAAGGGAAGAGTACTGTTTTCTGCCACAGGGGACCCACCAGGAGAGGGACTCTAGAGCACAGCAGTGGATTCCCTCAACTGGAATACACACCACCTAGTTAGTCCTGGGTGCCTATGGGCAAGGCAAGCCACATATGCGGGCACTTGGTCCAGTCACTGAGAGGCGTTACTTGAATAAGGTACTCACGCTGAGGGTCACCATGTGTGTTTGGCCATTAGCAACAATATATGTTTGATCTGCTGCCTCTCGGGCACACTACCCAGGGGGCTGAGTTGAAATGGCCTCTCCTGAGGATGCGTCATAATGTGCGTTTGGGTCCATGGAGACCTTGGAATGTGCTGGTTGTTCAGTGGCCCTGCGGAACTCTCCTACCTGAAGGGTTTGATACATCCCCAGCAAGAAAGCTCCCCATGTGGAGACGAGAGAGGTTTGGTTTGGTGCCTCAGAAAAGCCCCGTGTGCTGGTCTACGAAAACAGTCCTCTGAGGACGGAAACATGGAAACCAAAGCTAAGGTTCAGATTAGGGCCTGGGGGCCTGTCCATTTCTACCTTCTGTCTCTGGGGACACTGTCTGAGAGTCTAAGTGGAGATAGTTGCTCCGCTGGTGTCAGAGAGGCCCTCTTAGTCCAGGGTGGCCTACATTATTGATGGCCTCAGGGCCCTTAGAGCTTTTCCCTAACCTGTAGTGTTGTGGTCAATGGATTGGGCACACTTTCCTTGGAGAGGGCAGGCACAATCTTTCGCTGTGGCTCCAGAAGTCGTAGCCTGGAGGTTGTGTGGGTCCAGGCTGTGGGCATAGAAGTCTGAAAACACAAACTCAGCTTATGAGTGGCGCCTAGGGTATGGCAGGCCGGATGTACAGCCCGAGGGGGAGCTCCTGGGCCTCTGAAACAAGGACGAGTGGGAGGCGTTCCTTCAGGCTTTAGTCTCTGGATGTTGTGTCCTGGATAGCCGTGGATTGGAGGGGTGGCCTCAGGGACTGTGGACGAGTATCTCTCTCTGGGGATTTGTCCCAGCTCCCAAGAGTTTGGGGTCATTTTGTGGGAAGGGTGGAGTCGTGTTGTCTGGCTCATGTGTCTCTCCAAGCAAGGGATTCCAGAGCAGAGCCCCAGGTACGGGCGGGGCGACTGGAAAACTCAAACCCTGGTGAGGATTGGGTGCATAGGGGCTTGGCAAGCCCCATATGCGGGCTCCTGGTCCAGGCCCTGACAGGCCTTTCTTTGACATGGGGCTCATGCTGAGGGACACAGTGTGAATTTGTGCCCAAGCAGCACTCAAGTTTGGGCGTGGCATCAGGGCCCATGAAGGTTTCTCCCACCCTGAAGGTGTGACTCCATGCCAAGAGCAAGCTTTACAGCCATGGGGAAGGAGGAGATCTGCTTTGTGCTTGCGATACCCAGCTGTGTGGAGAATTGATATAATGTCTAGGTACAGATATCTGAAAACCAATGTTAGGAAGAGGTGACGACATAAGACGATCGTGTGTCCGACGTGCTGTGTGTGCGGCCAGCTGTATCCTTGTCTGTCTGGACGTCTGGCTTCAGGCTGTGTCAGACAGAGCATGAGTGCTTAGAGCAGCCTATCCAATTCGGGTACCGTCCAGGCCCGAGCAGGTTGATCCTCATCTGGGTTTTCTGGAGAGCCCCACAGGGAAATATTTTTCTTCCGTTGGGCAGACACTGGGCTGGGTTGTGGTTCTGGAGTTCCTAGTCCGGAGGGATTGTGAGGAAGGAAGTCTGAAAACACAAGCTAGCGTGAGGTTTGGGACCGAGGGCACGGCAGGCCCACTCTGCAGCGGCTGAATAGAGATCTGCTGCACTGAGGTCATGGCAACTATGAGAAGTGCCTCAGGCTAGAGTTTTTGTCCAGCATGGCCTCTTCCGGAAGGGTTTGGGTGCTTTATGAGGCCAGGGAGGTTTGCCTACGATGGGATTTGTGAACTACTCCAAACTTCAAGGTTTCCTTCTGCACGACAGTGGAGTTCTATTGGATGGTTCCAGGAGGCCCCATACGGAAAGACTCGAGAGCAGATGTCTATGCTGGGAACGCCAGCTCATATTCCCACTCTTGAGTCAGGATAGGGCAGGCTCAATCTGCGGGCTCCACGGTGAGCTACCCAGAGGCGAGAGTTGAAATGGACTCTCCTGAAGATGAGTCCTACTGTGGGTTGGTGGCCTGGGAGACCTTGGAATGTGGAGGTGGCTCAGGGACTCTGCAGGATTCTCCAACCTGGGGTGTTTGACACGGCTCCTACAAGGAAGATTCCCATTTGGAAACGAGAGGAGTTCTGTTCAGTGCCTCAGGAAAGCCCCATATCCTGTTCTTCGAACAAAAGCCTCTGAGGTGTGACACCTGGAAACCAAAGCAAGAGTTGAGATTAGGGCCTAAGGGCCTGTTCTGCTCAACCTTTGATCTCTGTGGTCATCTGTGTGCATGCCTTCGTGGAAGTAGCTGCTCAGCTTGTGTCCGAATGCCCCTGTGTGTCCAGGGAGGCTCCCAGTATTGGGATGTCCTCGGGGGCCTTGAGGTTTCTGATATTCTGGAGGTGTGAGGCCAAAGGAATGGACACAGTTTCCCCGGAGAGCGCAGGCATGGTCCTGTGGTATGGCTCCAGAGGACCCAACCTAGAGGCTGTGTTTGCCAGGGCTGTGGGGACAGATGTCTGAAAAAGCAAACTTGGCTCAGCTAGGGGCCAAGGTAATGGCAGGCCTGATCTCCAGTCCGTGAGGGGAGATCCTCTGGATATCAAAGGAGGGCAAGTGGGAGGCAGTCGCTCAGGCTTTTGTCTCTGGGTGTTGCGTTCACAGTGGCCGTTCAGGTAGGGGTTTCTTCAGGGGCCGAGCCACAGCCTTTCTCTCGGGGGATTGTCCAAGCTCCCAAATGTTTGGGTTCATTCTGGGGGAAGGGAAGAGTACTGATTTCTGCCACAGGGGACCCCCCAGGAGAGGGAGTCTAGAGCACAGCAGTGGGTTCCCTCAACTGGAATACACACCATCTAGTTAGTCCTGGGTGCCTATGGGCATGGCAAGCCACATATGCGGGCTCTTGGTCCAGTCACAGAGAGGCGTTCCTTGAATAAGGTACTCACGCGAGGGTCACAATGTGTGTTTGTGCCCAAGGCGGCCCTCACGCATGGGCGTGGCCTCATGGGCCATGCCGTTTTCTCCTACACTGAAGGTTTGACTCACTGCCAGCAGCAAGGTTTCTTGCCATGGGGAAGGAGGGGTTCTGACTTGTGCATTAGGTTCCCCCCTGTGCAGGGATTGGAGATATGGTCTAGGTTCCAATGACTGAAAACCCAGGTTGGGAATGGATGGTGGCCTAAGGCAGTGGCGGGTCCAATGTGCTGGGTGTGCAGCAAGCTGTGTCGGTGTCTGTTGGAAGGTCTGGGCTCAGGCTATTTGCGACAGAGCATCAGTGATTAAGGTAGCCTATGCAATTGGGTTTTTGCCGAGGGCCAAGCAGTTTGATCCTCATTTGGGGTTTCTGGGCAGCACCATAGACAATGTTTTTCTCCTGGGAGGCAGGCAGATTGCATCATTGTGGCCCCAGAATTCCCAGTAGGGAGGGTTTATGGGCCAGGAGTGTGAGGACGGAAGTCTGAAAACACAAGCTAGGGTGAGGATTGGAGCCAAGGGCAGAGCAGGCCCACTCTGCAGAGGCTGAATCAAAATCTCCTGCATCTGAAGTCAGGCTGAGGATCAGACGTTGGCTGAGGCTGGAGTATGTGTCCATGATGGCACCTTCATGAAGCGGCGGCCTCATGAGGCCAAGGAAGTGTCCCCACGCTGAGTTTGGAGGTTGCCCCAAACCACAAGGTTTCCTTCTGCGGAACATTCGAGTCCTGTTGCATGGCTCCAGGACATACCATACGGAAGGACTGGAGAGCAGGGTTCGAAGGATGGATCCCTGGAGAAAATGCCTCGCATCCCCATTGGCCATTAGCGACAAGATATGTTTGATCTGCTGCCTCTGGGGCACGCTACCCAGGGGGCTGACTTGAAATGGCCTCTCCTGAGGATGCGTCATAATGTGCGTTTGGGTCCATGGAGACCTTGGAATGTGCTGGTTGTTCAGTGGCCCTGCCGGACTCTCCTACCTGAAGGGTTTGATACATCCCCAGTCAGAAAGCTCCCCATGTGGAGACGGGAGAGGTTTGGTTTGGTGCCTCAGAAAAGCCCCGTGTGCTGGTCTACGAAAACAGTCCTCTGAGGACGGACACATGGAAACCAAAGCTACGGTTCAGATTAGGGCCTGGGGGCCTGTCCATTTCAACCTTCTGTCTCTGGGGACACTGTCTGAGAGTCTAAGTGGAGATAGTTGCTCCGCTGGTGTCAGAGAGCCCCTCTTAGTCCAGGGTGGCCTACACTATTGATGGCCTCAGGGGCCATGGAGCTTTTCCCTATCCTGTAGAGTTGTGGTCAATGGATTGGGCACATTTTCCTTGGAGAGGGCAGGCACAATCTTTCTCTGTGGTTCCAGAACCCTAGCCTGGAGGTTGTGTGGATCCAGGCTGTGGGCACAGAATTCTGAAAACACAAACTCAGCTTATGAGTGGCGCCTAGGGTATGGCAGGCCGGATGTACAGCCCGAGAGGGAGCTCCTGGGCCTCTGAAACAAGGGCGAGTGGGAGGCGCTCCTCCAGGCTTTTGTCTCTGGATGTTGTGTCCGTGATAGCCGTGGATTGGAGGGGTGACCTCAGGGACTGTGGACGAGTATCGCTCTCTGGGGATTTCTCCCAGCTCCCAAGAGTTTGGGGTCATTTTGTGGAAAGGGTGGAGTCGTGTTGTCTGGCTCATGTGTCTCTCCAAGCAAGGGATTCCAGAGCAGAGCCCCAGGAACGGGCGGGGCGACTGGAAAACTCAAACACTGGTGAGGATTGGATGCGTAGGGGCTTGGCAAGCCCCATATGCGGGCTCTTGGTCCAGGCCCTGACAGGCCTTTCGTTGACATGGGGCTCATGCTGAGGGTCACAGTGTGAATTTGTGCCCAAGCAGCACTCAGGTTTGGGGTTGGCATCAGGGGCCATGAAGGTTTCTCCCACCCTGAAGGTGTGACTCCATGCCAAGAGCAAGCTTCACAGCCTTGGGGAAGGAGGAGTTCTGTTTTGTGCTTGTGATACCCAGCTGTGTGGAGAACTGATATGATGTCTAGGTTCAGATAGCTGAAAAAGAAGGTTAGGAAGAGGTGACGGCATAAGACCATGGCGTGTCCGAAGTGCTGGGTGTGCGGCCAGCTGTCTCCTTGTCTGTCTGGACGTCTGGCTTCAGGCTGTGTCTGACAGAGCATGAGTGCCCCGAGCAGCCTATCCAGTTCGGGTACCGTCGAGGCCCGAGCAGGTTGATCCTCATCGGGGTTTTCTGGAGAGCCCCACAGGGAAACGTTTTTCTTCCGTTGGGCAGACACTGGGCTGGGTTGCGGTTCTGGAGTTCCTAGTCCGGAGGGCTTGTTTGCCAGGAGTGTGAGGAAGGAAGTCTGAAAACACAAGCTAGCGTGAGGTTTGGGACCGAGGGCACGGCAGGCCCACTCTGCAGAGGCTGAATCGAGATCTCCTGCACTGAGGTCATGTCAACTATGAGACGTGCCTCAGGCTAGAGATTTTGTCCAGCATGGCCTCTTCCTGAAGGGTGTGGGGGCTGCATGAGGCCAGGGATGTTTGCCTACGATGGGATTTGGGAACTACTCCAAACCTCAAGGTTTCCTTTTGCACGACAGTCAATTCCTATTGGATGGTTCCAGGAGGCCCCATACGGAAAGCCTCGAGAGCAGGTGTCTAAGCATGGATGCCTGGGAACGCCACCTCATATTCCCACTCTTTAGTCAGGACAAGGCAGGCTCAATCTGCGGGCTCCTGGGTGAGCTACCCAGAGGGGAGAGTTGAAATGGACTCTCCTGAAGATGAGTCCTACTGTGGCTTGGTGGTCTGGGAGACCTTGGAATGTGGAGGTGGCTCAGGGACTCTGCAGGATTCTCCAACTTGAGGTGTTTGACACGGCTCCAACAAGGAAACTTCCCATGTGCAGACCAGAGGAGTTCTGTTCAGTGCCTCAGGAAAGCCCCATATCTTGTTCTTCGAACCAAGACCTCTGAAGAGTGACACCTGGAAACCAAAGCAAGAGTTGAGATTAGGGCCTAAGGGCCTGTCCGGCTCAACCTTCTATCTTTGTTGACATCTGTGTGCATGCCTTCGTGGAAGTAGCTGCTCAGCTGGTGTCTGAAGGCCCCTTTGTGTCCAGGGAGGCCCCCAGTATTGGGATGTCCTCTGGGGCCTTGAGGTTTCTGATATTCTGGAGGTGTGTGGCCAAAGGAATGGACACAGTTTCCCAGAAGAGAGCAGGCACGGTCCTGTGGTATGGCTCCAGAGGACCCAGCCTAGAGGCTGTGTTTGCCAGGCTGTGGGGACAGATGTCTGAAAAAGCAAACTTGGCTCAGCTAGGGGCCAAGGTCATGGCAGGCCTGATCTCCAGTCCGTGAGGGGAGATCCTCTGGATATCAAAGGAGGGCAAGTGGGAGGCAGTCGCTCAGGCTTTTGTCTTTGGGTGTTGCGTTCACAGTGGCCGTTCAGGATAGGGGTTGCCTCAGGGGCCCGTGAAGAGCCTTCCTCTCGGGGGATTGTCCAAGCTCCCAAGTGTTTGGGTTCATTCTGTGGGAAGGGAAGAGTCCTGTTTTCTGCCACAGGGGACCCCCCAGTAGAGGGACTCTAGAGCACAGCAGTGGGTTTCCTCAACTGGAATACACACCATCTAGTTAGTCCTGGGTGCCTATGGGCATGGCAAGCCACATATGCGGGCTCTTGGTCCAGTCACAGAGAGGCGTTCCTTGAATAAGGTACTCACGCGAGGGTCACAATGTGTGTTTGTGCCCAAGGCGGCCCTCACGCATGGGCGTGGCCTCATGGGCCATGCCGTTTTCTCCTACACTGAAGGTTTGACTCACTGCCAGCAGCAAGGTTTCTTGCCATGGGGAAGGAGGGGTTCTGACTTGTGCATTAGGTTCCCCCCTGTGCAGGGATTGGAGATATGGTCTAGGTTCCAATGACTGAAAACCCAGGTTGGGAATGGATGGTGGCCTAAGGCAGTGGCGGGTCCAATGTGCTGGGTGTGCAGCCAGCTGTGTCGGTGTCTGTTGGAAGGTCTGGGCTCAGGCTATTTGCGACAGAGCATCAGTGATTAAGGTAGCCTATGCAATTGGGTTTTTGCCGAGGGCCAAGCAGTTTGATCCTCATTTGGGGTTTCTGGGCAGCACCATAGACAATGTTTTTCTCCTGGGAGGCAGGCAGATTGCATCATTGTGGCCCCAGAATTCCCAGTAGGGAGGGTTTATGGGCCAGGAGTGTGAGGACGGAAGTCTGAAAACACAAGCTAGGGTGAGGATTGGAGCCAAGGGCAGAGCAGGCCCACTCTGCAGAGGCTGAATCAAAATCTCCTGCATCTGAAGTCAGGCTGAGGATCAGACGTTGGCTGAGGCTGGAGTATGTGTCCATGATGGCACCTTCATGAAGCGGCGGCCTCATGAGGCCAAGGAAGTGTCCCCACGCTGAGTTTGGAGGTTGCCCCAAACCACAAGGTTTCCTTCTGCGGAACATTCGAGTCCTGTTGCATGGCTCCAGGACATACCATACGGAAGGACTGGAGAGCAGGGTTCGAAGGATGGATCCCTGGAGAGCATGCCTCGCATCCCCATTGGCCATTAGCGACAAGATATGTTTGATCTGCTGCCTCTGGGGCACGCTACCCAGGGGGCTGACTTGAAATGGCCTCTCCTGAGGATGCGTCATAATGTGCGTTTGGGTCCATGGAGACCTTGGAATGTGCTGGTTGTTCAGTGGCCCTGAAGGACTCTCCTACCTGAGGGTTTGATACATCCCCAGTCAGAAAGCTCCCCATGTGGAGACGAGAGAGGTTTGGTTTGGTGCCTCAGAAAAGCCCCGTGTGCTGGTCTACGAAAACAGTCCTCTGAGGACGGACACATGGAAACCAAAGCTACGGTTCAGATTAGGGCCTGGGGGCCTGTCCATTTCAACCTTCTGTCTCTGGGGACACTGTCTGAGAGTCTAAGTGGAAATAGTTGCTCCGCTGGTGTCAGAGAGCCCCTCTTAGTCCAGGGTGGCCTACACTATTGATGGCCTCAGGGGCCTTGGAGCTTTTCCCTATCCTGTAGGGTTGTGGTCAATGGATTGGGCACATTTTCCTTGGAGAGGGCAGGCACAATCTTTCTCTGTGGCTCCAGAGGCCCTAGCCTGGAGGTTGTGTGGGTCCAGGCTGTGGGCACAGAATACTGAAAACACAAACTCAGCTTATGAGTGGCGCCTAGGGTATGGCAGGCCGGATGTACAGCCCGAGAGGGAGCTCCTGGGCCTCTGAAACAAGGGCGAGTGGGAGGCGCTCCTTCAGGCTTTTGTCTCTGGATGTTGTGTCCGGGATAGCCGTGGATTGGAGGGGTGTCTTCAGGGACTGTGGACGAGTATCGCTCTCTGGGGATTTGTCCCAGCTCCCAAGAGTTTGGGGTCATTTTGTGGGAAGGGTGGAGTCGTGTTGTCTGGCTCATGTGTCTCTCCAAGCAAGGGATTCCAGAGCAGAGCCCCAGGTACGGGCAGGGCGACTGGAAAACTCAAACACTGGTGAGGATTGGGGGCGTAGGGGCTTGGCAAGCCCCATATGCGTGCTCTTGGTCCAGGCCCTGACAGGCCTTTCGTTGACATGGGGCTCATGCTGAGGGTCACAGTGTGAATTTGTGAACTAAGCAGCAGTCAGGTTTGGGCGTGGCATCAGGGGCCATGAAGTTTTCTCCCACCCTGAAGGTGTGACTCCATGCCAAGAGCAAGCTTCACAGCCTTGGGGAAGGAGGAGTTCTGTTTTGTGCTTGTGATACCCAGCTGTGTGGAGAATTGATATGATGTCTAGGTTCAGATAGCTGAAAAACAAGGTTAGGAAGAGGTGAAGGCATAAGACCATGGCGTGTCCGAAGTGCTGGGTGTGCGGCCAGCTGTCTCCTTGTCTGTCTGGACATCTGGCTTCAGGCTGTGTCAGACAGAGCATGAGTGCCCTGAGCAGCCAATCGAGTTCGGGTACCGTCGAGGCCCGAGCAGGTTGATCCTCATCTGGGTTTTCTGGAGAGCCCCACAGGGAAACATTTTTCTTCCGTTGGGCAGACACTGGGCTGGGTTGTGGTTCTGGAGTTCCTAGTCCGGAGGGCTTGTTTGCCAGGAGTGTGAGGAAGGAAGTCTGAAAACACAAGCTAGCGTGAGGTTTGGGACCGAGGGCATGGCAGGCCCACTCTGCAGAGGTTGAATCGAGATCTCCTGCACTGAGGTCATGTCAACTATGAGACGTGCCTCAGGCTAGAGATTTTGTCCAGCATGGCCTCTTCCTGAAGGGTGTGGGGGCTTCATGAGGCCAGGGAGGTTTGCCTACGATGGGATTTGGGAACTACTCCAATCCTCAAGGTTTCCTTTTGCACGACAGTCAATTCCTATTGGATGGTTCCAGGAGGCCCCATACGGAAAGACTCGAGAGCAGGTGTCTAAGCATGGATGCCTGGGAACGCCACCTCATATTCCCACTCTTTAGTCAGGACAAGGCAGGCTCAATCTGCGGTCTCCTGGGTGAGCTACCCAGAGGGGAGAGTTGAAATGGACTCTCCTGAAGATGAGTCCTACTGTGGCTTGGTGGCCTGGGAGACCTTGGAATGTGGAGGTGGCTCAGGGACTCTGCAGAATTCTCCAACCTGAGGTGTTTGTCACGGCTCCAACAAGGAAGCCCCCATGTGCAGACGAGAGGAGTTCTGTTCTGTGCCTCAGGAAAGCCCCATATCTTGTTCTTCGAACCTAGACCTCTGAAGAGTGACACCTGGAAACCAAAGCAAGAGTTGAGATTAGGGCCTAAGGGCCTGTCCGGCTCAACCTTCTATCTTTGTTGACACCTGTGTGCATGCCTTCGTGGAAGTAGCTGCTCAGCTTGTGTCCGAATGCCCCTGTGTGTCCAGGGAGGCCCCCAGTATTGGGATGTCCTCAGGGGCCTTAAGGTTTCTGATATTCTGGAGGTGTGTGGCCAAAGGAATGGACACAGTTTCCCAGGAGAGAGCAGGCACGGTCCTGTGGTATGGCTCCAGAGGACCCAGCCTAGAGGCTGTGTTTGCCAGGGCTGTGGGGACAGATGTCTGAAAAAGCAAACTTGGCTCAGCTAGGGGCCAAGGTCATGGCAGGCCTGATCTCCAGTCCGTGAGGGGAGATCCTCTGGATATCAAAGGAGGGCAAGTGGGAGGCAGTCGCTCAGGCTTTTGTCTTTGGGTGTTGCGTTCACAGTGGCCGTTCAGGGTAGGGGTTGCCTCAGGGTCCGGGGAAGAGCCTTCCTCTCGGAGGATTGTCCAAGCTCCCAAGTGTTTGGGTTCATTCTGTGGGAAGGGAAGAGTCCTGTTTTCTGCTACAGGGGACACCCCATTAGAGGGACTCTAGAGCACAGCAGTGGGTTTCCTCAACTGGAATACACACCATCTAGTTAGTCCTGGGTGCCTATGGGCATGGCAAGCCACATATGCGGGCTCTTGGTCCAGTCACAGAGAGGCGTTCCTTGAATAAGGTACTCACGCGAGGGTCACAATGTGTGTTTGTGCCCAAGGCGGCCCTCACGCATGGGCGTGGCCTCATGGGCCATGCCGTTTTCTCCTACACTGAAGGTTTGACTCACTGCCAGCAGCAAGGTTTCTTGCCATGGGGAAGGAGGGGTTCTGACTTGTGCATTAGGTTCCCCCCTGTGCAGGGATTGGAGATATGGTCTAGGTTCCAATGACTGAAAACCCAGGTTGGGAATGGATGGTGGCCTAAGGCAGTGGCGGGTCCAATGTGCTGGGTGTGCAGCCAGCTGTGTCGGTGTCTGTTGGAAGGTCTGGGCTCAGGCTATTTGCGACAGAGCATCAGTGATTAAGGTAGCCTATGCAATTGGGTTTTTGCCGAGGGCCAAGCAGTTTGATCCTCATTTGGGGTTTCTGGGCAGCACCATAGACAATGTTTTTCTCCTGGGAGGCAGGCAGATTGCATCATTGTGGCCCCAGAATTCCCAGTAGGGAGGGTTTATGGGCCAGGAGTGTGAGGACGGAAGTCTGAAAACACAAGCTAGGGTGAGGATTGGAGCCAAGGGCAGAGCAGGCCCACTCTGCAGAGGCTGAATCAAAATCTCCTGCATCTGAAGTCAGGCTGAGGATCAGACGTTGGCTGAGGCTGGAGTATGTGTCCATGATGGCACCTTCATGAAGCGGCGGCCTCATGAGGCCAAGGAAGTGTCCCCACGCTGAGTTTGGAGGTTGCCCCAAACCACAAGGTTTCCTTCTGCGGAACATTCGAGTCCTGTTGCATGGCTCCAGGACATACCATACGGAAGGACTGGAGAGCAGGGTTCGAAGGATGGATCCCTGGAGAGCATGCCTCGCATCCCCATTGGCCATTAGCGACAAGATATGTTTGATCTGCTGCCTCTGGGGCACGCTACCCAGGGGGCTGACTTGAAATGGCCTCTCCTGAGGATGCGTCATAATGTGCGTTTGGGTCCATGGAGACCTTGGAATGTGCTGGTTGTTCAGTGGCCCTGAAGGACTCTCCTACCTGAGGGTTTGATACATCCCCAGTCAGAAAGCTCCCCATGTGGAGACGAGAGAGGTTTGGTTTGGTGCCTCAGAAAAGCCCCGTGTGCTGGTCTACGAAAACAGTCCTCTGAGGACGGACACATGGAAACCAAAGCTACGGTTCAGATTAGGGCCTGGGGGCCTGTCCATTTCAACCTTCTGTCTCTGGGGACACTGTCTGAGAGTCTAAGTGGAAATAGTTGCTCCGCTGGTGTCAGAGAGCCCCTCTTAGTCCAGGGTGGCCTACACTATTGATGGCCTCAGGGGCCTTGGAGCTTTTCCCTATCCTGTAGGGTTGTGGTCAATGGATTGGGCACATTTTCCTTGGAGAGGGCAGGCACAATCTTTCTCTGTGGCTCCAGAGGCCCTAGCCTGGAGGTTGTGTGGGTCCAGGCTGTGGGCACAGAATACTGAAAACACAAACTCAGCTTATGAGTGGCGCCTAGGGTATGGCAGGCCGGATGTACAGCCCGAGAGGGAGCTCCTGGGCCTCTGAAACAAGGGCGAGTGGGAGGCGCTCCTTCAGGCTTTTGTCTCTGGATGTTGTGTCCGGGATAGCCGTGGATTGGAGGGGTGTCTTCAGGGACTGTGGACGAGTATCGCTCTCTGGGGATTTGTCCCAGCTCCCAAGAGTTTGGGGTCATTTTGTGGGAAGGGTGGAGTCGTGTTGTCTGGCTCATGTGTCTCTCCAAGCAAGGGATTCCAGAGCAGAGCCCCAGGTACGGGCGGGGCGACTGGAAAACTCAAACACTGGTGAGGATTGGGGGCGTAGGGGCTTGGCAAGCCCCATATGCGTGCTCTTGGTCCAGGCCCTGACAGGCCTTTCGTTGACATGGGGCTCATGCTGAGGGTCACAGTGTGAATTTGTGAACTAAGCAGCAGTCAGGTTTGGGCGTGGCATCAGGGGCCATGAAGTTTTCTCCCACCCTGAAGGTGTGACTCCATGCCAAGAGCAAGCTTCACAGCCTTGGGGAAGGAGGAGTTCTGTTTTGTGCTTGTGATACCCAGCTGTGTGGAGAATTGATATGATGTCTAGGTTCAGATAGCTGAAAAACAAGGTTAGGAAGAGGTGAAGGCATAAGACCATGGCGTGTCCGAAGTGCTGGGTGTGCGGCCAGCTGTCTCCTTGTCTGTCTGGACATCTGGCTTCAGGCTGTGTCAGACAGAGCATGAGTGCCCTGAGCAGCCAATCGAGTTCGGGTACCGTCGAGGCCCGAGCAGGTTGATCCTCATCTGGGTTTTCTGGAGAGCCCCACAGGGAAACATTTTTCTTCCGTTGGGCAGACACTGGGCTGGGTTGTGGTTCTGGAGTTCCTAGTCCGGAGGGCTTGTTTGCCAGGAGTGTGAGGAAGGAAGTCTGAAAACACAAGCTAGCGTGAGGTTTGGGACCGAGGGCATGGCAGGCCCACTCTGCAGAGGTTGAATCGAGATCTCCTGCACTGAGGTCATGTCAACTATGAGACGTGCCTCAGGCTAGAGATTTTGTCCAGCATGGCCTCTTCCTGAAGGGTGTGGGGGCTTCATGAGGCCAGGGAGGTTTGCCTACGATGGGATTTGGGAACTACTCCAATCCTCAAGGTTTCCTTTTGCACGACAGTCAATTCCTATTGGATGGTTCCAGGAGGCCCCATACGGAAAGACTCGAGAGCAGGTGTCTAAGCATGGATGCCTGGGAACGCCACCTCATATTCCCACTCTTTAGTCAGGACAAGGCAGGCTCAATCTGCGGTCTCCTGGGTGAGCTACCCAGAGGGGAGAGTTGAAATGGACTCTCCTGAAGATGAGTCCTACTGTGGCTTGGTGGCCTGGGAGACCTTGGAATGTGGAGGTGGCTCAGGGACTCTGCAGAATTCTCCAACCTGAGGTGTTTGTCACGGCTCCAACAAGGAAGCCCCCATGTGCAGACGAGAGGAGTTCTGTTCTGTGCCTCAGGAAAGCCCCATATCTTGTTCTTCGAACCTAGACCTCTGAAGAGTGACACCTGGAAACCAAAGCAAGAGTTGAGATTAGGGCCTAAGGGCCTGTCCGGCTCAACCTTCTATCTTTGTTGACACCTGTGTGCATGCCTTCGTGGAAGTAGCTGCTCAGCTTGTGTCCGAATGCCCCTGTGTGTCCAGGGAGGCCCCCAGTATTGGGATGTCCTCAGGGGCCTTAAGGTTTCTGATATTCTGGACGTGTGTGGCCAAAGGAATGGACACAGTTTCCCAGGAGAGAGCAGGCACGGTCCTGTGGTATGGCTCCAGAGGACCCAGCCTAGAGGCTGTGTTTGCCAGGGCTGTGGGGACAGATGTCTGAAAAAGCAAACTTGGCTCAGCTAGGGGCCAAGGTCATGGCAGGCCTGATCTCCAGTCCGTGAGGGGAGATCCTCTGGATATCAAAGGAGGGCAAGTGGGAGGCAGTCGCTCAGGCTTTTGTCTCTGGGTGTTGCGTTCACAGTGGCCGTTCAGGGTAGGGGTTGCCTCAGGGTCCGGGGAAGAGCCTTCCTCTCGGAGGATTGTCCAAGCTCCCAAGTGTTTGGGTTCATTCTGTGGGAAGGGAAGAGTCCTGTTTTCTGCTACAGGGGACACCCCATTAGAGGGATTCTAGAGCACAGCAGTGGGTTCTCTCAACTGGAATACACACCATCTAGTTAGTCCTGGGTGCCTATGGGCATGGCAAGCCACATATGCGGGCTCTTGGTCCAGTCACAGAGAGGCGTTCCTTGAATAAGGTACTCACGCGAGGGTCACAATGTGTGTTTGTGCCCAAGGCGGCCCTCACGCATGGGCGTGGCCTCATGGGCCATGCCGTTTTCTCCTACACTGAAGGTTTGACTCACTGCCAGCAGCAAGGTTTCTTGCCATGGGGAAGGAGGGGTTCTGACTTGTGCATCAGGTTACCCCCTGTGCAGGGATTGGAGATATGGTCTAGGTTCCAATGACTGAAAACCCAGGTTGGGAATGGATGGTGGCCTAAGGCAGTGACGGGTCCAATGTGCTGGGTGTGGAGCCAGCTGTGTCGGTGTCTGTTGGAAGGTCTGGGCTCAGGCTATTTGCGACAGAGCATCAGTGATTAAGGTAGCCTATGCAATTGGGTTTTGCCGAGGGCCAAGCAGTTTGATCCTCATTTGGGGTTTCTGGGCAGCACCATAGCAATGTTTTTCTCCTGGGAGGCAGGCAGAGTGCTTCATTGTGGCCCCAGAATTCCCAGTAGGGAGGGTTTATGGGCAAAGAGTGTGAGGACGGAAGTCTGAAAACACAAGCTAGGGTGACGATTGGAGCCAAGGGCAGAGCAGGCCCACTCTGCAGAGGCTGAATCAAAATCTCCTGCATCTGAAGTCAGGCTGAGGATCAGACGTTGGCTGAGGCTGGAGTATGTGTCCATGATGGCACCTTCATGAAGCGGGGGCCTCATGAGGCCAAGGAAGTGTTCCCACGCTGAGTTTGGTGGTTGCCCCAAACCACAATTTTTCCTTCTGCGGGACATTCGAGTCCTGTTGCATGGCTCCAGGACATACCATACGGAAGGACTGGAGAGCAGGATTCGAAGGATGGATTCTTGGAGAGCATGCCTCGCATCCCCATTGGCCATTAGCGACAAGATATGTTTGATCTGCTGCCTCTGGGGCACGCTACCCAGGGGGCTGACTTGAAATGGCCTCTCCTGAGGATGCGTCATAATGTGCGTTTGGGTCCATGGAGACCTTGGAATGTGCTGGTTGTTCAGTGGCCCTGCGGAACTCTCCTACCTGAAGGCTTTGATACATCCTCAGTCAGAAAGCTACCCATGTTGAGACGAGAGAGGTTTGGTTTGGTGCCTCAGAAAAGCCCCGTGTGCTGGTCTACGAAAACAGTCCTCTGAGGACGGACACATGGAAACCAAAGCTACGGGTCAGATTAGGGCCTGGGGGCCTGTCTTTTTCAACTTTCTGTCTCTGGGGACAGTGTCTGAGAGTCTAAGTGGAGATAGTTGCTCCGCTGGTGTCAGAGAGCCCCTCTTAGTCCAGGGTGGCCTACACTATTGATGGCCTAAGGGGCCTTGGAGCTTTTCCCTAACCTGTAGGGTTGTGGTCAATGTATTGGGCACATTTTCTTTGGAGAAGGCAGGCACAATCTTTCTCTGTGGCTCCAGAGGCCCTAGCCTGGAGGTTGTGTGGGTCCAGGCTGGGGGCACAGAATTCTGAAAACGCAAACTCAGCTTACGAGTGGCGCCTAGGGTATGGCAGGCCGGATGTACAGCCCGAGAGGGAGCTCCTGGGCCTCTGAAACAAGGGCAAGTGGGAGGCGCTCCTTCAGGCTTTTGTCTCTGGATGTTGTGTCCAGGATAGCCGTGGATTGGAGGGGTGGCCTCAGGGACTGTGGACGAGTATCCCTCTCTCGGGATTTGTCCCAGCTCCCAAGAGTTTGGGGTCATTTTGTGGAAAGGGTGGAGTCGTGTTGTCTGGCTCATGTGTCTCTCCAAGCAAGGGATTCCAGAGCAGAGCCCCAGGTACGGGCGGGGCGACTGGAAAACTCAAACACTGGTGAGGAATGGGTGCATAGGGGCTTGGCAAGGCCCATATGCGGGCTCTTGGTCCAGGCCCTGACAGGCCCTTCGTTGACATGGGGCTCATGCTGAGGGTCACAGTGTGAATCTGTGCCCAAGCAGCACTCAGGTTTGGGCGTGGCATCAGGGGCCATGAAGGTTTCTCCCACCCTGAAGGTGTGACTGCATGCCAAGAGCAAGCTTCACAGCCTTGGGGAAGGAGGAGTTCTGTTTTGTGCTTGTGATACCCAGCTGTGTGGAGAATTGATATGATGTCTAGGTTCAGATAGCAGAAAAGCAAGGTTAGGAAGAGGTGACGGCATAAGACCATGGCGTGTCCGAAGTGCTGGGTGTGCGGCCAGCTGTCTCCTTGTCTGTCTGGACGTCTGGCTTCAGGCTGTGTCAGACAGAGCATGAGTGCCCCGAGCAGCCTATCCAGTTCGCGTACCATCGAGGTCCGAGCAGGTTGATACTCATCTGGGTTTTCTGGAGAGCCCCACAGGGAAACGTTTTTCTTCCGTTGGGCAGACACTGGGCTGGGTTGTGGTTCTTGAGTTCCTAGTCCGGAGGGCTTGTTTGCCAGGAGTGTGAGGAAGGAAGTCTGAAAACACAAGCTAGCGTGAGATTTGGGACCGAGGGCACGGCAGGACCACTCTGCAGAGGCTGAATCGAGATCTCCTGCACTGAGGTCATGTCAACTATGAGACGTGCCACAGGCTAGAGATTTTGTCCAGCATGGCCTCTTCCTGAAGGGTGTGGGGGCTTCATGAGGCCAGGGAGGTTTGCCTACGATGGGATTTGGGAACTACTCCAAACCTCAAGGTTTCCTTTTGCACGACAGTCAATTCCTATTGGATGCTTCCAGGAGGCCCCATACGGAAAGCCTCGAGAGCAGGTGTCTAAGCATGGATGCCTCGGAACGCCACCTCATATTCCCACTCTTTAGTCAGGACAAGGCAGGCTCAATCTGCGGGCTCCTGGGTGAGCTACCCAGAGGGGAGAGTTGAAATGGACTCTCCTGAAGATGAGTCCTACTGTGGCTTGGTGGCCTGGGAGACCTTGGAATGTGGAGGTGGCTCAGGGACTCTGCAGAATTCTCCAACCTGAGGTGTTTGTCACGGCTCCAACAAGGAAGCCCCCATGTGCAGACGAGAGGAGTTCTGTTCTGTGCCTCAGGAAAGCCCCATATCTTGTTCTTCGAACCTAGACCTCTGAAGAGTGACACCTGGAAACCAAAGCAAGAGTTGAGATTAGGGCCTAAGGGCCTGTCCGGCTCAACCTTCTATCTTTGTTGACACCTGTGTGCATGCCTTCGTGGAAGTAGCTGCTCAGCTTGTGTCCGAATGCCCCTGTGTGTCCAGGGAGGCCCCCAGTATTGGGATGTCCTCAGGGGCCTTAAGGTTTCTGATATTCTGGAGGTGTGTGGCCAAAGGAATGGACACAGTTTCCCAGGAGAGAGCAGGCACGGTCCTGTGGTATGGCTCCAGAGGACCCAGCCTAGAGGCTGTGTTTGCCAGGGCTGTGGGGACAGATGTCTGAAAAAGCAAACTTGGCTCAGCTAGGGGCCAAGGTCATGGCAGGCCTGATCTCCAGTCCGTGAGGGGAGATCCTCTGGATATCAAAGGAGGGCAAGTGGGAGGCAGTCGCTCAGGCTTTTGTCTCTGGGTGTTGCGTTCACAGTGGCCGTTCAGGGTAGGGGTTGCCTCAGGGTCCGGGGAAGAGCCTTCCTCTCGGAGGATTGTCCAAGCTCCCAAGTGTTTGGGTTCATTCTGTGGGAAGGGAAGAGTCCTGTTTTCTGCTACAGGGGACACCCCATTAGAGGGATTCTAGAGCACAGCAGTGGGTTCTCTCAACTGGAATACACACCATCTAGTTAGTCCTGGGTGCCTATGGGCATGGCAAGCCACATATGCGGGCTCTTGGTCCAGTCACAGAGAGGCGTTCCTTGAATAAGGTACTCACGCGAGGGTCACAATGTGTGTTTGTGCCCAAGGCGGCCCTCACGCATGGGCGTGGCCTCATGGGCCATGCCGTTTTCTCCTACACTGAAGGTTTGACTCACTGCCAGCAGCAAGGTTTCTTGCCATGGGGAAGGAGGGGTTCTGACTTGTGCATCAGGTTACCCCCTGTGCAGGGATTGGAGATATGGTCTAGGTTCCAATGACTGAAAACCCAGGTTGGGAATGGATGGTGGCCTAAGGCAGTGACGGGTCCAATGTGCTGGGTGTGGAGCCAGCTGTGTCGGTGTCTGTTGGAAGGTCTGGGCTCAGGCTATTTGCGACAGAGCATCAGTGATTAAGGTAGCCTATGCAATTGGGTTTTGCCGAGGGCCAAGCAGTTTGATCCTCATTTGGGGTTTCTGGGCAGCACCATAGCAATGTTTTTCTCCTGGGAGGCAGGCAGAGTGCTTCATTGTGGCCCCAGAATTCCCAGTAGGGAGGGTTTATGGGCAAAGAGTGTGAGGACGGAAGTCTGAAAACACAAGCTAGGGTGACGATTGGAGCCAAGGGCAGAGCAGGCCCACTCTGCAGAGGCTGAATCAAAATCTCCTGCATCTGAAGTCAGGCTGAGGATCAGACGTTGGCTGAGGCTGGAGTATGTGTCCATGATGGCACCTTCATGAAGCGGGGGCCTCATGAGGCCAAGGAAGTGTTCCCACGCTGAGTTTGGTGGTTGCCCCAAACCACAATTTTTCCTTCTGCGGGACATTCGAGTCCTGTTGCATGGCTCCAGGACATACCATACGGAAGGACTGGAGAGCAGGATTCGAAGGATGGATTCTTGGAGAGCATGCCTCGCATCCCCATTGGCCATTAGCGACAAGATATGTTTGATCTGCTGCCTCTGGGGCACGCTACCCAGGGGGCTGACTTGAAATGGCCTCTCCTGAGGATGCGTCATAATGTGCGTTTGGGTCCATGGAGACCTTGGAATGTGCTGGTTGTTCAGTGGCCCTGCGGAACTCTCCTACCTGAAGGCTTTGATACATCCTCAGTCAGAAAGCTACCCATGTTGAGACGAGAGAGGTTTGGTTTGGTGCCTCAGAAAAGCCCCGTGTGCTGGTCTACGAAAACAGTCCTCTGAGGACGGACACATGGAAACCAAAGCTACGGGTCAGATTAGGGCCTGGGGGCCTGTCTTTTTCAACTTTCTGTCTCTGGGGACAGTGTCTGAGAGTCTAAGTGGAGATAGTTGCTCCGCTGGTGTCAGAGAGCCCCTCTTAGTCCAGGGTGGCCTACACTATTGATGGCCTAAGGGGCCTTGGAGCTTTTCCCTAACCTGTAGGGTTGTGGTCAATGTATTGGGCACATTTTCTTTGGAGAAGGCAGGCACAATCTTTCTCTGTGGCTCCAGAGGCCCTAGCCTGGAGGTTGTGTGGGTCCAGGCTGGGGGCACAGAATTCTGAAAACGCAAACTCAGCTTACGAGTGGCGCCTAGGGTATGGCAGGCCGGATGTACAGCCCGAGAGGGAGCTCCTGGGCCTCTGAAACAAGGGCAAGTGGGAGGCGCTCCTTCAGGCTTTTGTCTCTGGATGTTGTGTCCAGGATAGCCGTGGATTGGAGGGGTGGCCTCAGGGACTGTGGACGAGTATCCCTCTCTCGGGATTTGTCCCAGCTCCCAAGAGTTTGGGGTCATTTTGTGGAAAGGGTGGAGTCGTGTTGTCTGGCTCATGTGTCTCTCCAAGCAAGGGATTCCAGAGCAGAGCCCCAGGTACGGGCGGGGCGACTGGAAAACTCAAACACTGGTGAGGAATGGGTGCATAGGGGCTTGGCAAGGCCCATATGCGGGCTCTTGGTCCAGGCCCTGACAGGCCCTTCGTTGACATGGGGCTCATGCTGAGGGTCACAGTGTGAATCTGTGCCCAAGCAGCACTCAGGTTTGGGCGTGGCATCAGGGGCCATGAAGGTTTCTCCCACCCTGAAGGTGTGACTGCATGCCAAGAGCAAGCTTCACAGCCTTGGGGAAGGAGGAGTTCTGTTTTGTGCTTGTGATACCCAGCTGTGTGGAGAATTGATATGATGTCTAGGTTCAGATAGCAGAAAAGCAAGGTTAGGAAGAGGTGACGGCATAAGACCATGGCGTGTCCGAAGTGCTGGGTGTGCGGCCAGCTGTCTCCTTGTCTGTCTGGACGTCTGGCTTCAGGCTGTGTCAGACAGAGCATGAGTGCCCCGAGCAGCCTATCCAGTTCGCGTACCATCGAGGTCCGAGCAGGTTGATACTCATCTGGGTTTTCTGGAGAGCCCCACAGGGAAACGTTTTTCTTCCGTTGGGCAGACACTGGGCTGGGTTGTGGTTCTTGAGTTCCTAGTCCGGAGGGCTTGTTTGCCAGGAGTGTGAGGAAGGAAGTCTGAAAACACAAGCTAGCGTGAGATTTGGGACCGAGGGCACGGCAGGACCACTCTGCAGAGGCTGAATCGAGATCTCCTGCACTGAGGTCATGTCAACTATGAGACGTGCCACAGGCTAGAGATTTTGTCCAGCATGGCCTCTTCCTGAAGGGTGTGGGGGCTTCATGAGGCCAGGGAGGTTTGCCTACGATGGGATTTGGGAACTACTCCAAACCTCAAGGTTTCCTTTTGCACGACAGTCAATTCCTATTGGATGCTTCCAGGAGGCCCCATACGGAAAGCCTCGAGAGCAGGTGTCTAAGCATGGATGCCTCGGAACGCCACCTCATATTCCCACTCTTTAGTCAGGACAAGGCAGGCTCAATCTGCGGGCTCCTGGGTGAGCTACCCAGAGGGGAGAGTTGAAATGGACTCTCCTGAAGATGAGTCCTACTGTGGCTTGGTGGCCTGGGAGACCTTGGAATGTGGAGGTGGCTCAGGGACTCTGCAGGTTTCACCATCCTGAGGTTTTTGACACGGCTCCAACAAGGAAGCTTCCCATGTGGAGACCAGAGGAGTTCTGTTCTGTGCCTCAGGAAAGCCCCATATCTTGTTCTTCGAACCAAGACCTCTGAAGAGTGACACCTGGAAACCAAAGCAAGAGTTGAGATTAGGGCCTAAGGGCCTGTCCGGCTCAAGCTTCTATCTTTGTTGACATCTGTGTAGCTGCTCAGCTTGTGTCCGAATGCCCCTGTGTGTCCAGGGAGCCCCCCAGTATTGGGATGTCCTCTGGGGCCTTGAGGTTTCTGATATTCAGGAGGTGTGTGGCCAAAGGAATGGACACAGTTTCCCAGGAGAGAGCAGGCACGGTCCTGTGGTATGGCTCCAGAGGACCCAGTCTAGAGGCTGTGTTTGCCAGGGCTGTGGGGACAGATGGCTGAAAAAGCAAACTTGGCTCAGCTAGGGGCCAAGGTAATGGCAGGCCTGATCTCCAGTCCGTGAGGGGAGATCCTCTGGATATCAAAGGAGGGCAAGTGGGAGGCAGTCGCTCAGGCTTTTGTCTCTGGGTGTTGCGTTCACAGTGGCCGTTCAGGGTAGGGGTTGCCTCAGGGGCCGGGGAAGAGCCTTCCTCTCGGGGGATTGTCCAAGCTCCAAGTGTTTGGGTTCATTCTGTGGGAAGGGAAGAGTCCTGTTTTCTGCCACAGGGGACCCCCCAGTAGAGGGACTCTAGAGCACAGCAGTGGGTTCCCTCAACTGGAATACACACCATCTAGTTAGTCCTGGGTGCCTATGGGCATGGCAAGCCACATATGCGGGCTCTTGGTTCAGTCACAGAGAGGCGTTCCTTGAATAAGGTACTCACGCGAGTGTCACAATGTGTGTTTGTGCCCAAGGCGGCCCTAACGCATGGGCGTGGCCTCATGGGCCATGCCGTTTTCTCCTACACTGAAGGTTTGACTCACTGCCAGCAGCAAGGTTTCTTGCCATGGGGAAGGAGGGGTTCTGACTTGTGCATCAGGTTCCCCCCTGTGCAGGGATTGGAGATATGGTCTAGGTTCCAATGACTGAAAAGCCAGGTTGGGAATGGATGGTGGCCTAAGGCAGTGGCGGGTCCAATGTGCTGGGTGTGCAGCCAGCTGTGTCGGTGTCTGTTGGAAGGTCTGGGCTCAGGCTATTTGCGACAGAGCGTCAGTGATTAAGGTAGCCTATGCAATTGGGTTTTTGCCGAGGGCCAAGCACTTTGATCCTCATTTGGGGTTTCTGGGCAGCACCATAGACAATGTTTTTCTCCTGGAAGGCAGGCAGAGTGCTTCATTGTGGCCCCAGAATTCCCAGTAGGGAGGGTTTATGGGCCAGGAGTGTGAGGACGGAAGTCTGAAAACAAAAGCTAGGGTGAGGATTGGAGCCAAGGGCAGAGCAGGCCCACTCTGCAGAGGCTGAATCAAAATCTCCTGCATCTGAAGTCAGGCTGAGGATCAGACGTTGGCTGAGGCTGGAGTATGTGTCCATGATGGCACCTTCATGAAGCGGGGGCCTCATGAGGCCAAGGAATTTTTCCCAAGCTGAGTTTGGTGGTTGCCCCAAACCACAAGGTTTCCTTCTGCGGGACATTCGAGTCCTGTTGCATGGCTCCAGGACATACCATACGGAAGGACTGGAGAGCAGGGTTCGAAGGATGGATCCCTGGAGAGCATGCCTCGCATCCCCATTGGCCATTAGCGACAAGATATGTTTGATCTGCTGCCTCTGGGGCACGCTACCCAGGGGGCTGAGTTGAAATGGCCTCTCCTGAGGATGCGTCATAATGTGCGTTTGGGTCCATGGAGACCTTGGAATGTGCTGGTTGTTCAGTGGCCCTGCGGAACTCTCCTACCTGAATGGTTTGTTACATCCCCAGTAAGAAAGCTCCCCATGTAGAGACGAGAGAGGTTTGGTTTGGTGCCTCAGAAAAGCCCCGTGTGCTGGTCTACGAAAACAGTCCTCTGAGGACGGACTCATGGAAACCAAAGCTACGGTTCAGATTAGGGCCTGGGGGCCTGTCCATTTCAACCTTCTGTCTCTGGGTCACTGTCTGAGAGTCTAAGTGGAGATAGTTGCTCCGCTGGTGTCAGAGAGCCCCTCTTAGTCCAGGGTGGCCTACACTATTGATGGCCTCAGGGGCCTTGGAGCTTTTCCCTATCATCTAGGGTTGTGGTCAATGGATTGGGCACATTTTCCTTGGAGAGGGCAGGCACAATCTTTCTCTGTGGCTCCAGAGGCCCTAGCCTGGAGGTTGTGTGGGTCCAGGCTGTGGGCACAGAATTCTGAAAACACAAACTCAGCTTATGAGTGGCGCCTAGGGTATGGCAGACCGGATCTACAGCCCGAGAGGGAGCTCCTGGGCCTCTGAAACAAGGGCGAGTGGGAGGCGCTCCTTCAGGCTTTTGTCTCTGGATGTTGTGTCCGGGATAGCCTTGGATTGGAGGGGTGGCCTCAGGGACTGTGGACGAGTATCGCTCTCTGGGGATTTCTCCCAGCTCCCAAGAGTTTGGGGTCATTTTGTGGAAAGGGTGGAGTCGTGTTGTCTGGCTCATGTGTCTCTCCAAGCAAGGAATTCCAGAGCAGAGCCCCAGGTACGGGCGGGGCGACTGGAAAACTCAAACACTGGTGAGGATTGGATGCGTAGGGGCTTGGCAAGCCCCATATGCGGGCTCTTGGTCCAGGCCCTGACAGGCCTTTCGTTGACATGGGGCTCATGCTGAGGGTCACAGTGTGAATTTGTGCCCAAGCAGCACTCAGGTTTGGGCGTGGCATCAGGGGCCATGAAGGTTTCTCCCACCCTGAAGGTGTGACTCCATGCCAAGAGCAAGCTTCACAGCCTTGGGGAAGGAGGAGATCTGTTTTGTGCTTGTGATACCCAGCTGTGTGGAGAATTGATATGATGTCTAGGTTCACATATCTGAAAAACAAGGTTAGGAAGAGGTGACGGAATAAGACCATGGCGTGTCCGAAGTGCTGGGTGTGCGGCCAGCTGTCTCCTTGTCTGTCTGGACGTCTGGCTTCAGGCTGTGTCAGACAGAGCATGAGTGCCCCGAGCAGCCTATCCAGTTCGGGTACCGTCGAGGCCCGAGCAGGTTGATCCTCATCTGGGTTTTCTGGAGAGCCCCACAGGGAATCGTTTTTCTTCCGTTGGGCAGACACTGGGCTGGGTTGTGGTTCTGGAGTTCCTAGTCCGGAGGGCTTGTTTGCCAGGAGTGTGAGGAAGGAAGTCTGAAAACACAAGCTAGCGTGAGGTTTGGGACCGAGGGCACGGCAGGCCCACTCTGCAGAGGCTGAATCGAGATCTCCTGCACTGAGGTCATGTCAACTATGAGACGTGCCTCAGGCTAGAGATTTTGTCCAGCATGGCCTCTTCCTGAAGGGTGTGGGGGCTTCATGAGGCCAGGGAGGTTTGCCTACGATGGGATTTGGGAAATACTCCAAACCTCAAGGTTTCCTTTTGCACGACAGTCAATTCCTATTGGATGCTTCCAGGAGGCCCCATACGGAAAGCCTCGAGAGCAGGTGTCTAAGCATGGATGCCTCGGAACGCCACCTCATATTCCCACTCTTTAGTCAGGACAAGGCAGGCTCAATCTGCGGGCTCCTGGGTGAGCTACCCAGAGGGGAGAGTTGAAATGGACTCTCCTGAAGATGAGTCCTACTGTGGCTTGGTGGCCTGGGAGACCTTGGAATGTGGAGGTGGCTCAGGGACTCTGCAGGATTCTCCAACCTGAGGTGTTTGACACGGCTCCAACAAGAAAGCTTCCCATGTGGAGACGAGAGGAGTTCTGTTCAGTGCCTCAGGAAAGCCCCATATCTTGTTCTTCGAACCAAGACCTGTGAAGAGTGACACCTGGAAACCAAAGCAAGAGTTGAGATTAGGGCCTAAGGGCCTGTCCGGCTCAACCTTCTATCTTTGTTGACATCTGTGTGCATGCCTTCGTGGAAGTAGCTGCTTATCTTGTGTCCGAATGCCCCTGTGAGTCCGGGGAGGCCCCCAGTATTGGGATGTCCTCTGGGGCCTTGTGGTTTCTGATATTCTGGAGGTGTGTGGCCAAAAAAATCGACACAGTTCCCCAGGAGAGAGCAGGCACGGTCCTGTGGTATGGCTCCAGAGGACCCAGCCTAGAGGCTGTGTTTGCCAGGGCTGTGGGGACAGATGTCTGAAAAAGCAAACTTGGCTCTACTAGGGGCCAAGGTAATGGTAGGCCTGATCTCCAGTCCGTGAGGGGAGATCCTCTGGATATCAAAGGAGGGCAAGTGGGAGGCAGTCGCTCAGGCTTTTGTATCTGGGTGTTGCGTTCACAGTGGCCGTTCAGGGTAGGGGTTGCCTCAGGGGCCGGGGAAGAGCCTTCCACTCGGAGGATTGTCCAAGCTCCCAAGTGTTTGGGTTCATTCTGTGGGAAGGGAAGAGTCCTGTTTTCTGCCACAGGGGACCCCCCAGTAGAGGGACTCTAGAGCACAGCAGTGGGTTCCCTCAACTGGAATACACACCATCTAGTTAGTCCTGGGTGCCTATGGGCATGGCAAGCCACATATGCGGGCTCTTGGTCCAGTCACTGAGAGGCGTTCCTTGAATAAGGTACTCACGCGAGGGTCACAATGTGTGTTTGTGCCCAAGGCGGCCCTCACGCATGGGCGTGGCCTCATGGGCCATGCCATTTTCTCTTACACTGAAGGTTTGACTCACTGCCAGCAGCAAGGTTTCTTGCCATGGGGAAGGAGGGGTTCTGACTTGTGCATCAGGTTCCCCCCTGTGCAAGGATTGGAGATATGGTGTACGTTCCAATGACTGAAAAGCCAGGTTGGGAATGGATGGTGGCCTAAGGCAGTGGCGGGTCCAATGTGCTGGGTGTGCAGCCAGCTGTGTCGGTGTCTGTTGGAAGGTCTGGGCTCAGGCTATTTGCGACAGAGCTTCAGTGATTAAGGTAGCCTATGCAATTGGGTTTTTGCGAGGGCCAAGCAGTTTGATCCTCATTTGGGGTTTCTGGGCAGCACCATAGACAATGTTTTACTCCTGGAAGGTAGGCAGATTGCTTCATTGTGGCCCCAGAATTCCCAGTAGGGAGGGTTTATGGGTCAGGAGTGTGAGGACAGAAGTCTGAAAACACAAGCTAGGGTGAGGATTGGAGCCAAGGGCAGAGCAGGCCCACTCTGCAGAGGCTGAATCAAAATCTCCTGCATCTGAAGTCAGGCTGAGGATCAGACGTTGGCTGAGGCTGGAGTATGTGTCCATGATGGCACCTTCATGAAGCAGGGGCCTCATGAGGCCAAGGAAGTGTTCCCACGCTGAGTTTGGAGGTTGGCCCAAACCACAAGGTTTCCTTCTGCGGGACATTCGAGTCCTGTTGCATGGCTCCAGGACATACCATACGGAAGGACTGGAGAGCAGGGATCGAAGGATGGATCCCTGGAGAGCATGCCTCGCATCCCCATTGGCCATTAGCGACAAGATATGTTTGATCTGCTGCCTCTGGGGCACGCTACCCAGGGGGCTGACTTGAAATGGCCTCTCCTGAGGATGCGTCATAATGTGCGTTTGGGTCCATGGAGACCTTGGAATGTGCTGGTTGTTCAGTGGCCCTGCGGAACTCTCCTACCTGAAGGGTTTGATACATCCCCAGTAAGAAAGCTCCCCATGTAGAGACGAGAGAGGTTTGGTTTGGTGCCTCAGAAAAGCCCCGTGTGCTGGTCTACGAAAACAGTCCTCTGAGGACGGACACATGGAAACCAAAGCTACGGGTCAGATTAGGGCCTGGGGGCCTGTCTTTTTCAACCTTCTGTCTCTGGGGACAGTGTCTGAGTGTCTAAGTGGAGATAGTTGCTCCGCTGGTGTCAGAGAGCCCCTCTTAGTCCAGGGTGGCCTACACTATTGATGGCCTCAGGGGCCTTGGAGCTTTTCCCTATCCTCTAGGGTTGTGGTCAATGGATTGGGCACATTTTCCTTGGAGAGGGCAGGCACAATCTTTCTCTGTGGCTCCAGAGGCCCTAGCCTGGAGGTTGTGTGGGTCCAGGCTGTGGGCACAGAATTCTGAAAACCCAAACTCAGCTTATGAGTGGCGCCGAGGGTATGGCAGGCCGGATGTACAGCCCGAGAAGGAGCTCCTGGGCCTCTGAAACAAGGGCGAGTGGGAGGCGCTCCTTCAGGCTTTTGTCTCTGGATGTTGTGTCCCGGATAGCCGTGGATTGGAGGGGTGGCCTCAGGGACTGTGGACGAGTATCCCTCTCTCGGGATTTGTCGCCGCTCCCAAGAGTTTGGGGTCATTTTGTGGAAAGGGTGGAGTCGTGTTGTCTGGCTCATGTGTCTCTCCAAGCAAGGGATTCCAGAGCAGAGCCCCAGGTACGGGCGGGGCGACTGGAAAACTCAAACACTGGTGAGGATTGGGTGCATAGTGGCTTGGCAAGCCCCATATGCGGGCTCTTGGTCCAGGCCCTGACCGGCCTTTCGTTGACATGGGGCTCATGCTGAGGGTCACAGTGTGAATTTGTGCCCAAGCAGCACTCAGGTTTGGCGTGGCATCAGGGGCCATGAAGGTTTCTCCCACCCTGAAGGTGTGACTCCATGCCAAGAGCAAGCTTCACAGCCTTGGGGAGGAGGAGTTCTGTTTTGTGCTTGTGATACCCAGCTGTGTGGAGAATTGATATGATGTCTAGGTTCACATATCTAAAAAACAAGGTTAGGAAGAGGTGACGGCATAAGACCATGGCGTGTCCGAAGTGCTGGGTGTGCGGCCAGCTGTCTCCTTGTCTGTCTGGATGTCTGGCATCAGGCTGTGTCAGACAGAGCATGAGTGCCCCGAGCAGCCTATCCAGTTCGGGTACCGTCGAGGCCCGAGCAGGTTCATCCTCATCTGGGTTTTCTGGAGAGCCCCACAGGGAAACGTTTTTCTTCCGTTGGGCAGACACTGGGCTGGGTTGTGGTTCTGGAGTTCCTAGTCCGGAGGGCTTGTTTGCCAGGAGTGTGAGGAAGGAAGTCTGAAACACAAGCTAGCGTGAGGTTTGGGACCGAGGGCACGGCAGGCCCACTCTGCAGAGGCTGAATCGAGATCTCCTGCACTGAGGTCATGTCAACTATGAGACGTGCCTCAGGCTAGAGATTTTGTCCAGCATGGCCTCTTCCTGAAGGGTGTGGGGGCTTCATGAGGCCAGGCAGGTTTGCCTAGATGGGATTTGGGAACTACTCCAAACCTCAAGGTTTCCTTTTGCACGACAGTCAATTCCTATTGGATGGTTCCAGGAGGCCCCATATGGAAAGCCTCGAGAGCAGGTGTCTAAGCATGGATGCCTGGGAACGCCACCTCATATTCCCACTCTTTAGTCAGGACAAGGCAGGCTCAATCTGCGGGCTCCTGGGTGAGCTACCCGAGGGGAGAGTTGAAATGGACTCTCCTGAAGATGAGTCCTACTGTGGCTTGGTGGCCTGGGAGACCTTGGAATGTGGAGGTGGCTCAGGGACTCTGCAGGATTCTCCAACTTGAGGTGTTTGACACGGCTCCAACAAGGAAGCTTCCCATGTGGAGACGAGAGGAGTTCTGTTCAGTGCCTCAGGAAAGCCCCATATCTTGTTCTTCGAACCAAGACCTGTGAAGAGTGACACCTGGAAACCAAAGCAAGAGTTGAGATTAGGGCCTAAGGGCCTGTCCGGCTCAACCTTCTATCTTTGTTGACATCTGTGTGCATGCCTTCGTGGAAGTAGCTTCTTATCTTGTGTCCGAATGCCCCTGTGAGTCCGGGGAGGCCCCCAGTATTGGGATGTCCTCTGGGGCCTTGAGGTTTCTGATATTCTGGAGGTGTGTGGCCAAAAAAATCGACACAGTTTCCCAGGAGAGAGCAGGCACGGTCCTGTGGTATGGCTCCAGAGGACCCAGCCTAGAGGCTGTGTTTGCCAGGGCTGTGGGGACAGATGTCTGAAAAAGCAAACTTGGCTCTGCTAGGGGCCAAGGTAATGGTAGGCCTGATCTCCAGTCCGTGAGGGGAGATCCTCTGGATATCAAAGGAGGGCAAGTGGGAGGCAGTCGCTCAGGCTTTTGTATCTGGGTGTTGCGTTCACAGTGGCCGTTCAGGGTAGGGGTTGCCTCAGGGGCCGGGGAAGAGCCTTCCTCTCGGGGGATTGTCCAAGCTCCCAAGTGTTTGGGTTCATTCTGTGGGAAGGGAAGAGTCCTGTTTTCTGCCACAGGGGACCCCCCAGTAGAGGGACTCTAGAGCACAGCAGTGGGTTCCCTCAACTGGAATACACACCATCTAGTTAGTCCTGGGTGCCTATGGGCATGGCAAGCCACATATGCGGGCTCTTGGTCCAGTCACAGAGAGGCGTTCCTTGAATAAGGTACTCACGCGAGGGTCACAATGTGTGTTTGTGCCCAAGGCGGCCCTCACGCATGGGCGTGGCCTCATGGGCCATGCCGTTTTCTCCTACACTGAAGGTTTGACTCACTGCCAGCAGCAAGGTTTCTTGCCATGGGGAAGGAGGGGTTCTGACTTGTGCATCAGGTTCCCCCCTGTGCAAGGATTGGAGATATGGTGTACGTTCCAATGACTGAAAACCCAGGTTGGGAATGGATGGTGGCCTAAGGCAGTGGCGGGTCCAAAGTGCTGGGTGTGCAGCCAGCTGTGTCGGTGTCTGTTGGAAGGTCTGGGCTCAGGCTATTTGCGACAGAGCTTCAGTGATTAAGGTAGCCTATGCAATTGGGTTTTGCCGAGGGCCAAGCAGTTTGATCCTCATTTGGGGTTTCTGGGCAGCACCATAGACAATGTTTTACTCCTGGAAGGTAGGCAGATTGCTTCATTGTGGCCCCAGAATTCCCAGTAGGGTGGGTTTATGGGTCAGGAGTGTGAGGACAGAAGTCTGAAAACACAAGCTAGGGTGAGGATTGGAGCCAAGGGCAGAGCAGGCCCACTCTGCAGAGGCTGAATCAAAATCTCCTGCATCTGAAGTCAGGCTGAGGATCAGACGTTGGCTGAGGCTGGAGTATGTGTCCATGATGGCACCTTCATGAAGCAGGGGCCTCATGAGGCCAAGGAAGTGTTCCCACGCTGAGTTTGGAGGTTGCCCCAAACCACAAGGTTTCCTTCTGCGGGACATTCGAGTCCTGTTGCATGGCTCCAGGACATACCATACGGAAGGACTGGAGAGCAGGGTTCGAAGGATGGATCCCTGGAGAGCATGCCTCGCATCCTCATTGGCCATTAGCGACAAGATATGTTTGATCTGCTGCCTCTGGGGCACGCTACCCAGGGGGCTGACTTGAAATGGCCTCTCCTGAGGATGCGTCATAATGTGCGTTGTGGTCCATGGAGACCTTGGAATGTGCTGGTTGTTCAGTGGCCCTGCGGAACTCTCTAACCTGAAGGGTTTGATACATCCCCAGGAAGAAAGCTCCCCATGTGGAGACGAGAGAGGTTTGGTTTGGTGCCTCAGAAAAGCCCCGTGTGCTGGTCTATGAAAACAGTCCTCTGAGGACGGACACATGGAAACCAAAGCTACGGTTCAGATTAGGGCCTGGGGGCCTGTCCATTTCAACCTTCTGTCTCTGGGTACACTGTCTGAGAGTCTAAGTGGAGATAGTTGCTCCGCTGGTGTCAGAAAGCCCCTCTTAGTCCAGGGTGGCCTACACTATTGATGGCCTAAGGGGCCTTGGAGCTTTTACCTATCCTCTAGGGTTGTGGTCAATGGATTGGCCACATTTTCCTTGGAGAGGGCAGGCACAATCTTTCTCTGTGGCTCCAGAGGCCCTAGCCTGGAGGTTGTGTGGGTCCAGGCTGTGGGCACAGAATTCTGAAAACACAAACTCAGCTTACGAGTGGCGCCTAGGGTATGGCAGGCCGGATGTACAGCCCGAGAAGGAGCTCCTGGGCCTCTGAAACAAGGGCGAGTGGGAGGCGCTCCTTCAGGCTTTTGTCTCTGGATGTTGTGTCCGGGATAGCCGTGGATTGGAGGGGTGGCCTCAGGGACTGTGGACGAGTATCCCTCTCTGGGGATTTGTCGCCGCTCCCAAGAGTTTGGGGTCATTTTGTGGAAAGGGTGGAGTCGTGTTGTCTGGCTCATGTGTTTCTCCAAGCAAGGGATTCCAGAGCAGAGCCCCAGGTACGGGCGGGGCGACTGGAAAACTCAAACACTGGTGAGGATTGGGTGCATAGGGGCTTGGCAAGCCCCATATGCGGGCTCTTGGTCCAGGCCCTGACAGGCCTTTCGTAGACATGGGGCTCATGCTGAGGGTCACAGTGTGAATTTGTGCCCAAGCAGCACGCAGGTTTGGCGTGGCATCAGGGGCCATGAAGGTTTCTCCCACCCTGAAGGTGTGACTCCATGCCAAGAGCAAGCTTCACAGCCTTGGGGAAGGAGGAGTTCTGTTTTGTGCTTGTGATACCCAGCTGTGTGGAGAATTGATATGATGTCTAGGTTCAGATATCTGAAAAACAAGGTTAGGAAGAGGTGACGGCATAAGACCATGGCGTGTCCGAAGTGCTGGGTGTGCGGCCAGCTGTCTCCTTGTCTGTCTGGATGTCTGGATTCAGGCTGTGTCAGACAGAGCATGAGTGCCCCGAGCAGCCTATCCAGTTCATGTACCGTCGAGGCCCGAGCAGGTTCATCCTCATCTGGGTTTTCTGGAGAGCCCCACAGGGAAACGTTTTTCTTCCGTTGGGCAGACACTGGGCTGGGTTGTGGTTCTTGAGTTCCTAGTCCGGAGGGCTTGTTTGCCAGGAGTGTGAGGAAGGAAGTCTGAAAACACAAGCTAGCGTGAGGTTTGGGACCGAGGGCACGGCAGGCCCACTCTGCAGAGGCTGAATCGAGATCTCCTGCACTGAGGTCATGTCAACTATGAGACGTGCCTCAGGCTAGAGATTTTGTCCAGCATGGCCTCTTCCTGAAGGGTGTGGGGGCTTCATGAGGCCAGGCAGGTTTGCCTAGATGGGATTTGGGAACTACTCCAAACCTCAAGGTTTCCTTTTGCACGACAGTCAATTCCTAATGGATGGTTCCAGGAGGCCCCATATGGAAAGCCTCGAGAGCAGGTGTCTAAGCATGGATGCCTGGGAACGCCACCTCATATTCCCACTCTTTAGTCAGGACAAGGCAGGCTCAATCTGCGGGCTCCTGGGTGAGCTACCCAGAGGGGAGAGTTGAAATGGACTCTCCTGAAGATGAGTCCTACTGTGGCTTGGTGGCCTGGGAGACCTTGGAATGTGGAGGTGGCTCAGGGACTCTGCAGGATTCTCCAACCTGAGGTGTTTGACACGGCTCCAACAAGGAAGCTTCCCATGTGGAGACGAGAGGAGTTCTGTTCAGTGCCTCAGGAAAGCCCCATATCTTGTTCTTCGAACCAAGACCTGTGAAGAGTGACACCTGGAAACCAAAGCAAGAGTTGAGATTAGGGCCTAAGGGCCTGTCCGGCTCAACCTTCTATCTTTGTTGACATCTGTGTGCATGCCTTCGTGGAAGTAGCTTCTTATCTTGTGTCCGAATGCCCCTGTGAGTCCGGGGAGGCCCCCAGTATTGGGATGTCCTCTGGGGCCTTGAGGTTTCTGATATTCTGGAGGTGTGTGGCCAAAAAAATCGACACAGTTTCCCAGGAGAGAGCAGGCACGGTCCTGTGGTATGGCTCCAGAGGACCCAGCCTAGAGGCTGTGTTTGCCAGGGCTGTGGGGACAGATGTCTGAAAAAGCAAACTTGGCTCTGCTAGGGGCCAAGGTAATGGTAGGCCTGATCTCCAGTCCGTGAGGGGAGATCCTCTGGATATCAAAGGAGGGCAAGTGGGAGGCAGTCGCTCAGGCTTTTGTATCTGGGTGTTGCGTTCACAGTGGCCGTTCAGGGTAGGGGTTGCCTCAGGGGCCGGGGAAGAGCCTTCCACTCGGAGGATTGTCCAAGCTCCCAAGTGTTTGGGTTCATTCTGTGGGAAGGGAAGAGTCCTGTTTTCTGCCACAGGGGACCCCCCAGTAGAGGGACTCTAGAGCACAGCAGTGGGTTCCCTCAACTGGAATACACACCATCTAGTTAGTCCTGGGTGCCTATGGGCATGGCAAGCCACATATGCGGGCTCTTGGTCCAGTCACTGAGAGGCGTTCCTTGAATAAGGTACTCACGCGAGGGTCACAATGTGTGTTTGTGCCCAAGGCGGCCCTCACGCATGGGCGTGGCCTCATGGGCCATGCCATTTTCTCTTACACTGAAGGTTTGACTCACTGCCAGCAGCAAGGTTTCTTGCCATGGGGAAGGAGGGGTTCTGACTTGTGCATCAGGTTCCCCCTGTGCAAGGATTGGAGATATGGTGTACGTTCCAATGACTGAAAACCCAGGTTGGGAATGGATGGTGGCCTAAGGCAGTGGCGGGTCCAATGTGCTGGGTGTGCAGCCAGCTGTGTTGGTGTCTGTTGGAAGGTCTGGGCTCAGGCTATTTGCGACAGAGCTTCAGTGATTAAGGTAGCCTATGCAATTGGGTTTTTGCGAGGGCCAAGCAGTTTGATCCTCATTTGGGGTTTCTGGGCAGCACCATAGACAATGTTTTACTCCTGGAAGGTAGGCAGATTGCTTCATTGTGGCCCCAGAATTCCCAGAAGGGAGGGTTTATGGGCCAGGAGTGTGAGGACGGAAGCCTGAAAACACAAGCTAGGGTGAGGATTGGAGCCAAGGGCAGAGCAGGCCCACTCTGCAGAGGCTGAATCAAAATCTCCTGCATCTGAAGTCAGGCTGAGGATCAGACGTTGGCTGAGGCTGGAGTATGTGTCCATGATGGCACCTTCATGAAGCAGGGGCCTCATGAGGCCAAGGAAGTGTTCCCACGCTGAGTTTGGAGGTTGCCCCAAACCACAAGGTTTCCTTCTGCGGGACATTCGAGTCCTGTTGCATGGCTCCAGGACATACCATACGGAAGGACTGGAGAGCAGGGTTCGAAGGATGGATCCCTGGAGAGCATGCCTCGCATCCCCATTGGCCATTAGCGACAAGATATGTTTGATCTGCTGCCTCTGGGGCACGCTACCCAGGGGGCTGACTTGAAATGGCCTCTCCTGAGGATGCGTCATAATGTGCGTTTGGGTCCATGGAGACCTTGGAATGTGCTGGTTGTTCAGTGGCCCTGCGGAACTCTCCTACCTGAAGGGTTTGATACATCCCCAGTCAGAAAGCTCCCCATGTGGAGACGAGAGAAGTTTGGTTTGGTGCCTCAGAAAATCCCTGTGTGCTGGTCTACGAAAACAGTCCTCTGAGGACGGACACATGGAAACCAAAGCTACGGTTCAGATTAGGTCCTGGGGGCCTGTCCATTTCAACCTTCTGTCTCTGGGGACAGTGTCTGAGATTCTAAGTGGAGATAATTGATGCGCTGGTGTCAGAGAGCCCCTCTTAGTCCAGGGTGGCCTACACTATTGATGGCCTCAGGGGCCTTGGAGCTTTTCCCTATCCTCTAGGGTTGTGGTCAATGGATTGGGCACATTTTCCTTGGAGAGGGCAGGCACAATCTTTCTCTGTGGCTCCAGAGGCCCTAGCCTGGAGGTTGTGTGGGTCCAGGCTGTGGGCACAGAATTCTGAAAACAAAACTCAGCTTATGAGTGGCGCCAAGGGTGTGGCAGGCCGGATGTACAGCCCGAGAGGGAGCTCCTGGTCCTCTGAAACAAGGGCGAGTGGCAGGCGCTCCTTCAGGCTTTTGTCTCTGGATGTTGTGTCCGGGATAGCCGTGGATTGGAGGCGTGGCCTCAGGGACTGTGGACGAGTATCCCTCTCTGGGGATTTGTCCCAGCTCCCAAGAGTTTGGGGTCATTTTGTGGGAAGGGTGGAGTCGTGTTGTCTGGCTCATGTGTCTCTCCAAGCAAGGGATTCCAGAGCAGAGCCCCAGGTACGGGCGGGGCGACTGGAAAACTCAAACACTGGTGAGGATTGGGTGCATAGGGGCTTGGCAAGCCCCATATGCGGGCTCTTGGTCCAGGCCCTGACAGGCCTTTCGTTGACATGGGGCTCATGCTGAGGGTCACAGTGTGAATCTGTGCCCAAGCAGCACTCAGGGTTGGGCGTGGCATCAGGGGCCATGAAGGTTTCTCCCACCCTGAAGGTGTGACTCCATGCCAAGAGCAAGCTTCACAGCCTTGGGGAAGGAGGAGTTCTGTTTTGTGCTTGTGATACCCAGCTGTGTGGAGAACTGATATGATGTCTAGGTTCAGATATCTGAAAAACAAGGTTAGGAAGAGGTGACGGCATAAGACCATGGCGTGTCCGAAGTGCTGGGTGTGCGGCCAGCTGTCTCCTTGTCTGTCTGGACGTCTGGCTTCAGGCTGTGTCTGACAGAGCATGAGTGCCCCGAGCAGCCTATCCAGTTCGGGTACCGTCGAGGCCCGAGCAGGTTGATCCTCATCTGGGTTTTCTGGAGAGCCCCACAGGGAAACGTTTTTCTTCCGTTGGGCAGACACTGGGCTGGGTTGTGGTTCTGGAGTTCCTAGTCCGGAGGTCTTGTTTGCCAGGAGTGTGAGGAAGGAAGTCTGAAAACACAAGCTAACGTGAGGTGGGGACCGAAGGAACGGCAGGCCCACTCCGCAGAGGCTGAATCGAGATCTCCTGCACTGAGGTCATGTCAACTATGAGACGTGCCTCAGGCTAGAGATTTTGTCCAGCATGGCCTCTTCCTGAAGGGTGTGGGGGCTTCATGAGGCCAGGGAGGTTTGCCTACGATGGGATTTGGGAACTACTCCAAACCTCAAGGTTTCCTTTTGCACGACAGTCAATTCCTATTGGATGGTTCCAAGAGGGCCCATACGGAAAGTCTCGAGAGCAGGTGTCTAAGCATGGATGCCTGAGAACGCCACCTCATATTCCCACTCTTTAGTCAGGACAAGGCAGGCTCAATCTGCAGGCTCCTGGGTGAGCTACCCAGAGGGGAGAGTTGAAATGGACTCTCCTGAAGATGAGTCCTACTGTGGCTTGGTGGCCTGGGAGACATTGGAATGTGGAGGTGGCTCAGGGGCTCTGCAGGATTCTCCAACCTGAGGTGTTTGACACGGCTCCAACAAGGAAGCTTCCCATGTGGAGACGAGAGGAGTTCTGTTCAGTGCCTCAGGAAAGCCCCATATCTTGTTCTTCGAACCAAGACCTGTGAAGAGTGACACCTGGAAACCAAAGCAAGAGTTGAGATTAGGGCCTAAGGGCCTGTCCGGCTCAACCTTCTATCTTTGTTGACATCTGTGTGCATGCCTTCGTGGAAGTAGCTGCTCATCTTGTGTCCGAATGCCCTTGTGAGTCCGGGGTGGCCCCCAGTATTGGGATGTCCTCTGGGGCCTTGAGGTTTCTGATATTCTGGAGGTGTGTGGCCAAAGGAATGGACACAGTTTCCCAGGAGAGAGCAGGCACGGTCCTGTGGTATGGCTCCAGAGGACCCAGCCTAGAGGCTGTGTTTGCCAGGGCTGTGGGGACAGATGTCTGAAAAAGCAAACTTGGCTCAGCTAGGGGCCAAGGTAATGGCAGGCCTGATCTCCAGTGCGTGAGGGGAGATTCTCTGGATATCAAAGGAGGGCAAGTGGGAGGGAGTCGCTCAGGCTTTTGTCTCTGGGTGTTGCGTTCACAGTGGCCGTTCAGGGTAGGGGTTGCCTCAGGGGCCGGGGAAGAGCCTTCCTCTCGTGGGATTGTCCAAGCTCCCACATGTTTGGGTTCATTCTGTGGGAAGGGAAGAGTCCTGTTTTCTGCCACAGGGGACCCCCCAGTAGAGGGACTCTAGAGCACAGCAGTGGGTTCCCTCAACTGGAATACACACCATCTAGTTAGTCCTGGGTGCCTATGTGCATGGCAAGACACATATGCGGGCTCTTGGTCCAGTCACAGAGAGGCGTTCCTTAAATAAGGTACTCACGCGAGGGTCACAATGTGTGTTTGTGCCCAAGGCGGCCCTCACGCATGGGCGTGGCCTCATGGGCCATGCCTTTTTCTCCTACACTGAAGGTTTGACTCACTGCCAGCAGCAAGGTTTCTTGCCATGGGGAAGGAGGGGTTCTGACTTGTGCATCAGGTTCCCCCCTGTGCAGGGATTGGAGATATGGTCTAGGTTCCAATGACTGAAAACCCAGGTTGGGAATGGATGGTGGCCTAAGGCAGTGGCGGGTCCAATGTGCTGGGTGTGCAGCCAACTGTGTCAGTGTCTGTTGGAAGGTCTGGGCTCAGGCTATTTGCGACAGAGCATAAGTGATTAAGGTAGCCTATGCAATTGGGTTTTTGCCGAGGGCCAAGCAGTTTTATCCTCATTTGGGGTTTCTGGGCAGCACGATAGACAATGTTTTTCTCCTGGGAGGCAGGCAGATTGCTTCATTGTGGCCCCAGAATTCCCAGTAGGGAGGGTTTATGGGCCAGGAGTGTGAGGACGGAAGTCTCAAAACAAAAGCTAGGGTGAGGATTGGAGCCAGGGGTAGAGCAGGCCCACTCTGCAGAGGCTGAATCAAAATCTCCTGCATCTGAAGTCAGGCTGAGGATCAGACGTTGGCTGAGGCTGGAATATGTGTCCATGATGGCACCTTCATGAAGCAGGGGCCTCATGAGGCCAAGGAAGTTTTCCCAAGCTGAGTTTGGTGGTTGCCCCAAACCACAAGGTTTCCTTCTGCGGGACATTCGAGTCCTGTTGCATGGCTCCAGGACATACCATACGGAAGGACTGGAGAGCAGGGTTCGAAGGATGGATCCCTGGAGAGCATGCCTCGCATCCCCATTGGCCATTAGCGACAAGATATGTTTGATCTACTGCCTCTGGGGCACGCTACCCAGGGGGCTGACTTGAAATGGCCTCTCCTGAGGATGCGTCATAATGTGCGTTTGGGTCCATGGAGACCTTGGAATGTGCTGGTTGTTCAGTGGCCCTGCGGAACTCTCCTACCTGAAGGCTTTGATACATCCCCAGTCAGAAAGCTCCCCATGTGGAGACGAGAGAGGTTTGGTTTGGTGCCTCAGAAAAGCCCCGTGTGCTGGTCTACGAAAACAGTCCTCTGAGGACGGACTCATGGAAACCAAAGCTACGGTTCAGATTAGGGCCTGGGGGCCTGTCCATTTTAACATTCTGTCTCTGGGTCACTGTCTGAGAGTCTAAGTGGAGATAGTTGCTCCGCTGGTGTCAGAGAGCCCCTCTTAGTCCAGGGTGGCCTACACTATTGATGGCCTCAGGGGCCTTGGAGCTTTTCCCTATCCTGTAGGGTTGTGGTCAATGGATTGGGCACATTTTCCTTGGAGAGGGCAGGCACAATCTTTCTCTGTGGCTCCAGAGGCCCTAGCCTGGAGGTTGTGTGGGTCCAGGCTGTGGGCACAGAATTCTGAAAACACAAACTCTGCTTATGAGTGGCGCCTAGGGTATGGGGGGCCGGATGTACAGCCCGAGAGGGAGCTCCTGGGCCTCTGAAACAAGGGCGAGTGGGAGGCGCTCCTTCAGGCTTTTGTCTCTGGATGTTGTGTCCGGGATAGCCATGGATTGGAGGGGTGGCCTCAGGGACTGTGGACGAGTATCCCTCTCTGGGGATTTGTCCCAGCTCCCAAGAGTTTGGGGTCATTTTGTGGAAAGGGTGGAGTCGTGTTGTCTGGCTCATGTGTCTCTCCAAGCAAGGGATTCCAGAGCAGAGCCCCAGGTACGGGCGGGGCGACTGGAAAACTCAAACACTGGTGAGGATTGGATGCGTAGGGGCTTGGCAAGCCCCATATGCGGGCTCTTGGTCCAGGCCCTGACAGGCCTTTCGTTGACATGGGGCTCATGCTGAGGGTCACAGTGTGAATCTGTGCCCAAGCAGCACTCAGGTTTGGGCGTGGCATCAGGGGCCATGAAGGTTTCTCCCACCCTGAAGGTGTGACTCCATGCCAAGAGCAAGCTTCACAGCCTTGGGGAAGGAGGAGTTCTGTTTTGTGCTTGTGATACCCAGCTGTGTGGAGAATTGATATGATGTCTAGGTTCAGATATCTGAAAAACAAGGTTAGGAAGAGGTGACGGCATAAGACCATGGCGTGTCCGAAGTGCTGGGTGTGCGGCCAGCTGTCTCCTTGTCTGTCTGGACGTCTGGCTTCAGGCTGTGTCTGACAGAGCATGAGTGCCCCGAGCAGCCTATCCAGTTCGGGTACCGTCGAGGCCCGAGCAGGTTGATCCTCATCTGGGTTTTCTGGAGAGCCCCACAGGGAAACGTTTTTCTTCCGTTGGGCAGACACTGGGCTGGGTTGTGGTTCTGGAGTTCCTAGTCCGGAGGGCTTGTTTGCCAGGAGTGTGAGGAAGGAAGTCTGAAAACACAAGCAAGCGTGAGGTTTGGGACCGAGGGCACGGCAGGCCCACTCTGCAGAGGCTGAATCGAGATCTCCTGCACTGAGGTCATGTCAACTATGAGACGTGCCTCAGGCTAGAGATTTTGTCCAGCATGGCCTCTTCCTGAAGGGTGTGGGGGCTTCATGAGGCCAGGGAGGTTTGCCTACGATTGTATTTGGGAACTACTCCAAACCTCAAGGTTTCCTTTTGCACGACAGTCAATTCCTATTGGATGGTTCCAGGAGGGCCCATACGGAAAGTCTCGAGAGCAGGTGACTAAGCATGGATGCCTGGGAACGCCACCTCATATTCCCACTCTTAATCAGGACAAGGCAGGCTCAATCTGCAGGCTCCTGGGTGAGCTACCCAGAGGGGAGAGTTGAAATGGACTCTCCTGAAGATGAGTCCTACTGTGGCTTGGTGGCCTGGGAGACCTTGGAATGTGGAGGTGGCTCAGGGACTCTGCAGGATTCTCCAACCTGAGGTGTTTGACACGGCTCCAACAAGGAAGCTTCCCATGTGGAGACGAGAGGAGTTCTGTTCAGTGCCTCAAGAAAGCCCCATATCTTGTTCTTCGAACCAAGACCTGTGAAGAGTGACACCTGGAAACCAAGCAAGAGTTGAGATTAGGGCCTAAGGGCCTGTCCGGCTCAACCTTCTATCTTTGTTGACATCTGTGTGCATGCCTTCGTGGAAGTAGCTGCTCATCTTGTGTCCGAATGCCTTTGTGAGTCCGGGGAGGCCCCCAGTATTGGGATGTCCTCTGGGGCCTTGAGGTTTCTGATATACTGGAGGTGTGTGTCCAAAGGAATGGACACAGTTTCCCAGGAGAGAGCAGGCACGGTCCAGTGGTATGACTCCAGAGGACCCAGCCTAGAGGCTGTGTTTGCCAGGGCTGTGGGGACAGATGTCTGAAAAAGCAAACTTGGCTCAGCTAGGGGCCAAGGTAATGGCAGGCCTGATCTCCAGTCCGTGAGGGGAGATCCTCTGGATATCAAAGGAGGGCAAGTGGGAGGCAGTCGCTCAGGCATTTGTCTCTGGGTGTTGCGTTCACAGTGGCCGTTCAGGGTAGGGGTTGCCTCAGGGGCCGGGGAAGAGCCTTCCTCTCGGGGGATTTTCCAAGCTCCCAAGTGTTTGGGATCATTCTGTGGGAAGGGAAGAGTCCTGTTTTCTGCCACAGGGGACCCCCCATTAGAGGGACTCTAGAGCACAGCAGTGGGTTCCCTCAACTGGAATACACACCATCTAGTTAGTCCTGGGTGCCTATAGGCATGGCAAGCCACATATGCGGGCTCTTGGTCCAGTCACAGAGAGGCGTTCCTTGAATAAGGTACTCATGCGAGGGTCACAATGTTGTTTGTGCCCAAGGCGGCCCTCACGCATGGGCGTGGCCTCATGGGCCATGCCTTTTTCTCCTACACTGAAGGTTTGACTCACTGCCAGCAGCAAGGTTTTTTGCCATGGGGAAGGAGGGGTTCTGACTTGTGCATCAGGTTCCCCCCTGTGCAGGGATTGGAGATATGGTCTAGGTTCCAATGACTGAAAACCCAGGTTGGGAATGGATGGTGGCCTAAGGCAGTGGCGGGTCCAATGTGCTGGGTGTGCAGCCAGCTGTGTCGGTGTCTGTTGGAAGGTCTGGGCTCAGGCTATTTGCGACAGAGCATAAGTGATTAAGGTAGCCTATGCAATTGGGTTTTTGCCGAGGGCCAAGCAGTTTGATCCTCATTTGGGGTTTCTGGGCAGCACGATAGACAATGTTTTTTTCCTGGAAGGCAGGCAGATTGCTTCATTGTGGCCCCAGAATTCCCAGTAGGGAGGGTTTATGGGCCAGGAGTGTGAGGACGGAAGTCTGAAAACAAAAGCTAGGGTGAGGATTGGAGCCAAGGGAAGAGCAGGCCCACTCTGCAGAGGCTGAATCAAAATCTCCTGCATCTGAAGTCAGGCTGAGGATCAGACGTTGGCTGAGGCTGGAGTATGTGTCCATGATGGCACCTTCATGAAGCAGGGGCCTCATGAGGCCAAGGAAGTTTTCCCAAGCTGAGTTTGGTGGTTGCCCCAAACCACAAGGTTTCCTTCTGCGGGACATTCGAGTCCTGTTGCATGGCTCCAGGACATACCATACGGAAGGACTGGAGAGCAGGGTTCGAAGGATGGATCCCTGGAGAGCATGCCTCGCATCCCCATTGGCCATTAGCGACAAGATATGTTTGATCTGCTGCCTCTGGGGCACGCTACCCAGGGGGCTGACTTGAAATGTCCTCTCCTGAGGATGCGTCATAATGTGCGTTTGGGTCCATGGAGACCTTGGAATGTGCTGGTTTTCAGTGGCCCTGCGGAACTCTCCTACCTGAAGGGTTTGATACATCCCCAGTAAGAAAGCTCCCCATGTAGAGACGAGAGAGGTTTGGTTTGGTGCCTCAGAAAAGCCCCGTGTGCTGGTCTACGAAAACAGTCCTCTGAGGACGGACTCATGGAAACCAAAGCTACGGTTCAGATTAGGGCCTGGGGGCCTGTCCATTTCAACCTTCTGTCTCTGGGTCACTGTCTGAGAGTCTAAGTGGAGATAGTTGCTCCGCTGGTGTCAGAGAGCCCCTCTTAGTCCAGGGTGGCCTACACTATTGATGGCCTCAGGGGCCTTGGAGCTTTTCCCTATCCTGTAGGGTTGTGGTCAATGGATTGGGCACATTTTCCTTGGAGAGGGCAGGCACAATCTTTCTCTGTGGCTCCAGAGGCCCTAGCCTGGAGGTTGTGTGGGTCCAGGCTGTGGGCACAGAATTCTGAAAACACAAACTCTGCTTATGAGTGGCGCCTAGGGTATGGGGGGCCGGATGTACAGCCCGAGAGGGAGCTCCTGGGCCTCTGAAACAAGGGCGAGTGGGAGGCGCTCCTTCAGGCTTTTGTCTCTGGATGTTGTGTCCGGGATAGCCGTGGATTGGAGGGGTGGCCTCAGGGACTGTGGACGAGTATCCCTCTCTGGGGATTTGTCCCAGCTCCCAAGAGTTTGGGGTCATTTTGTGGAAAGGGTGGAGTCGTGTTGTCTGGCTCATGTGTCCCTCCAAGCAAGGGATTCCAGAGCAGAGCCCCAGGTACGGGCGGGGCGACTGGAAAACTCAAACACTGGTGAGGATTGGGTGCATAGGGGCTTGGCAAGCCCCATATGCGGGCTCTTGGTCCAGGCCCTGACAGGCCTTTCGTTGACATGGGGCTCATGCTGAGGGTCACAGTGTGAATCTGTGCCCAAGCAGCACTCAGGTTTGGGCGTGGCATCAGGGGCCATGAAGGTTTCTCCCACCCTGAAGGTGTGACTCCATGCCAAGAGCAAGCTTCACAGCCTTGGGGAAGGAGGAGTTCAGTTTTGTGCTTGTGATACCCAGCTGTGTGGAGAATTGATATGATGTCTAGGTTCAGATATCTGAAAAACAAGGTTAGGAAGAGGTGACGGCATAAGACCATGGCGTGTCCGAAGTGCTGGGTGTGCGGCCAGCTGTCTCCTTGTCTGTCTGGACGTCTGGCTTCAGGCTGTGTCTGACAGAGCATGAGTGCCCCGAGCAGCCTATCCAGTTCGGGTACCGTCGAGGCCCGAGCAGGTTGATCCTCATCTGGGTTTTCTGGAGAGCCCCACAGGGAAACGTTTTTCTTCCGTTGGGCAGACACTGGGCTGGGTTGTGGTTCTGGAGTTCCTAGTCCGGAGGGCTTGTTTGCCAGGAGTGTGAGGAAGGAAGTCTGAAAACACAAGCAAGCGTGAGGTTTGGGACCGAGGGCACGGCAGGCCCACTCTGCAGAGGCTGAATCGAGATCTCCTGCACTGAGGTCATGTCAACTATGAGACGTGCCTCAGGCTAGAGATTTTGTCCAGCATGGCCTCTTCCTGAAGGGTGTGGGGGCTTCATGAGGCCAGGGAGGTTTGCCTACGATGGGATTTGGGAACTACTCCAAACCTCAAGGTTTCCTTTTGCACGACAGTCAATTCCTATTGGATGGTTCCAGGAGGGCCCATACGGAAATTCTCGAGAGCAGGTGACTAAGCATGGATGCCTGGGAACGCCACCTCATATTCCCACTCTTAATCAGGACAAGGCAGGCTCAATCTGCAGGCTCCTGGGTGAGCTACCCAGAGGGGAGAGTTGAAATGGACTCTCCTGAAGATGAGTCCTACTGTGGCTTGGTGGCCTGGGAGACCTTGGAATGTGGAGGTGGCTCAGGGACTCTGCAGGATTCTCCAACCTGAGGTGTTTGACACGGCTCCAACAAGGAAGCTTCCCATGTGGAGACGAGAGGAGTTCTGTTCAGTGCCTCAAGAAAGCCCCATATCTTGTTCTTCGAACCAAGACCTGTGAAGAGTGACACCTGGAAACCAAAGCAAGAGTTGAGATTAGGGCCTAAGGGCCTGTCCGGCTCAACCTTCAATCTTTGTTGACATCTGTGTGAATGCCTTCGTGGAAGTAGCTGCTCATCTTGTGTCCGAATGCCTTTGTGAGGTCGGGGAGGCCCCCAGTATTGGGATGTCCTCTGGGGCCTTGAGGTTTCTGATATACTGGAGGTGTGTGTCCAAAGGAATGGACACAGTTTCCCAGGAGAGAGCAGGCACGGTCCAGTGGTATGACTCCAGAGGACCCAGCCTAGAGGCTGTGTTTGCCAGGGCTGTGGGGACAGATGTCTGAAAAAGCAAACTTGGCTCAGCTAGGGGCCAAGGTAATGGCAGGCCTGATCTCCAGTCCGTGAGGGGAGATCCTCTGGATATCAAAGGAGGGCAAGTGGGAGGCAGTCGCTCAGGCATTTGTCTCTGGGTGTTGCGTTCACAGTGGCCGTTCAGGGTAGGGGTTGCCTCAGGGGCCGGGGAAGAGCCTACCTCTCGGGGGATTTTCCAAGCTCCCAAGTGTTTGGGATCATTCTGTGGGAAGGGAAGAGTCCTGTTTTCTGCCACAGGGGACCCCCCAGTAGAGGGACTCTAGACCACAGCAGTGGGTTCCCTCAACTGGAATACACACCATCTAGTTAGTCCTGGATGCCTATAGGCATGGCAAGCCACATATGCGGGCTCTTGGTCCAGTCACAGAGAGGCGTTCCTTGAATAAGGTACTCATGCGAGGGTCACAATGTTGTTTGTGCCCAAGGCGGCCCTCACGCATGGGCGTGGCCTCATGGGCCATGCCTTTTTCTCCTACACTGAAGGTTTGACTCACTGCCAGCAGCAAGGCTTCTTGCCATGGGGAAGGAGGGGTTCTGACTTGTGCATCAGGTTCCCCCCTGTGCAGGGATTGGAGATATGGTCTAGGTTCCAATGACTGAAAACCCAGGTTGGGAATGGATGGTGGCCTAAGGCAGTGGCGGGTCCAATGTGCTGGGTGTGCAGCCAGCTGTGTCGGTGTCTGTTGGAAGGTCTGGGCTCAGGCTATTTGCGACAGAGCATAAGTGATTAAGGTAGCCTATGCAATTGGGTTTTTGCCGAGGGCCAAGCAGTTTGATCCTCATTTGGGGTTTCTGGGCAGCACGATAGACAATGTTTTTTTCCTGGAAGGCAGGCAGATTGCTTCATTGTGGCCCCAGAATTCCCAGTAGGGAGGGTTTATGGGCCAGGAGTGTGAGGACGGAAGTCTGAAAACAAAAGCTAGGGTGAGGATTGGAGCCAAGGGAAGAGCAGGCCCACTCTGCAGAGGCTGAATCAAAATCACCTGCATCTGAAGTCAGGCTGAGGATCAGACGTTGGCTGAGGCTGGAGTATGTGTCCATGATGGCACCTTCATGAAGCAGGGGCCTCATGAGGCCAAGGAAGTTTTCCCAAGCTGAGTTTGGTGGTTGCCCCAAACCACAAGGTTTCCTTCTGCGGGACATTCGAGTCCTGTTGCATGGCTCCAGGACATACCATACGGAAGGACTGGAGAGCAGGGTTCGAAGGATGGATCCCTGGAGAGCATGCCTCGCATCCCCATTGGCCATTAGCGACAAGATATGTTTGATCTGCTGCCTCTGGGGCACGCTACCCAGGGGGCTGACTTGAAATGTCCTCTCCTGAGGATGCGTCATAATGTGCGTTTGGGTCCATGGAGACCTTGGAATGTGCTGGTTTTCAGTGGCCCTGCGGAACTCTCCTACCTGAAGGGTTTGATACATCCCCAGTAAGAAAGCTCCCCATGTAGAGACGAGAGAGGTTTGGTTTGGTGCCTCAGAAAAGCCCCGTGTGCTGGTCTACGAAAACAGTCCTCTGAGGACGGACTCATGGAAACCAAAGCTACGGTTCAGATTAGGGCCTGGGGGCCTGTCCATTTCAACCTTCTGTCTCTGGGTCACTGTCTGAGAGTCTAAGTGGAGATAGTTGCTCCGCTGGTGTCAGAGAGCCCCTCTTAGTCCAGGGTGGCCTACACTATTGATGGCCTCAGGGGCCTTGGAGCTTTTCCCTATCCTGTAGGGTTGTGGTCAATGGATTGGGCACATTTTCCTTGGAGAGGGCAGGCACAATCTTTCTCTGTGGCTCCAGAGGCCCTAGCCTGGAGGTTGTGTGGGTCCAGGCTGTGGGCACAGAATTCTGAAAACACAAACTCAGCTTATGAGTGGCGCCTAGGGTATGGCAGGCCGGATGTACAGCCCGAGAAGGAGCTCCTGGTCCTCTGAAACAAGGGCGAGTGGGAGGCGCTCCTTCAGGCTTTTGTCTCTGGATGTTGTGTCCGGGATAGCCGTGGATTGGAGGGGTGGCCTCAGGGACTGTGGACGAGTATAGCTCTCTGGGGATTTGTCCCAGCTCCCAAGAGTTTGGGGTCATTTTGTGGGAAGGGTGGAGTCGTGTTGTCTGGCTCATGTGTCTCTCCAAGCAAGGGATTCCAGAGCAGAGCCCCAGGTACGGGCGGGGCGACTGGAAAACTCAAACACTGGTGAGGATTGGGTGCATAGGGGCTTGGCAAGCCCCATATGCGGGCTCTTGGTCCAGGCCCTGACAGGCCTTTCATTGACATGGGGCTCATGCTGAGGGTCACAGTGTGAATCTGTGCCTAAGCAGCACTCAGGTTTGGGCGTGGCATCAGGGGCCATGAAGGTTTCTCCCACCCTGAAGGTGTGACTCCATGCCAAGAGCAAGCTTCACAGCCTTGGGGAAGGAGGAGTTCAGTTTTGTGCTTGTGATACCCAGCTGTGTGGAGAATTGATATGATGTCTAGGTTCAGATATCTGAAAAACAAGGTTAGGAAGAGGTGACGGCATAAGACCATGGCGTGTCCGAAGTGCTGGGTGTACGGCCAGCTGTCTCCTTGTCTGTCTGGACGTCTGGCTTCAGGCTGTGTCTGACAGAGCATGAGTGCCCCGAGCAGCCTATCCAGTTCGGGTACCGTCGAGGCCCGAGCAGGTTGATCCTCATCTGGGTTTTCTGGAGAGCCCCACAGGGAAACGTTTTTCTTCCGTTGGGCAGACACTGGGCTGGGTTGTGGTTCTGGAGTTCCTAGTCCGGAGGGCTTGTTTGCCAGGAGTGTGAGGAAGGAAGTCTGAAAACACAAGCTAGCGTGAGGTTTGGGACCGAGGGCACGGCAGGCCCACTCTGCAGAGGCTGAATCGAGATCTCCTGCACTGAGGTCATGTCAACTATGAGACGTGCCTCAGGCTAGAGTTTTTGTCCAGCATGGCCTCTTCCTGAAGGGTGTGGGGGCTTCATGAGGCCAGGGAGGTTTGCCTACGATGGGATTTGGGAACTACTCCAAACCTCAAGGTTTCCTTTTGCACGACAGTCAATTCCTATTGGATGGTTCCAGGAGGGCCCATACGGAAAGTCTCGAGAGCAGGTGTCTAAGCATGGATGCCTGGGAACGCCACCTCATATTCCCACTCTTTAGTCAGGACAAGGCAGGCTCAATCTGCGGGCTCCTGGGTGAGCTACCCAGAGGGGAGAGTTGAAATGGACTCTCCTGAAGATGAGTCCTACTGTGGCTTGGTGGCCTGGGAGACCTTGGAATGTGGAGGTGGCTCAGGGACTCTGCAGGATTCTCCAACCTGAGGTGTTTGACACGGCTCCAACAAGGAAGCTTCCCATGTGGAGACGAGAGGAGTTCTGTTCAGTGCCTCAGGAAAGCCCCATATCTTGTTCTTCGAACCAAGACCTGTGAAGAGTGACACCTGGAAACCAAAGCAAGAGTTGAGATTAGGGACTAAGGGCCTGTCCGGCTCAACCTTCTATCTTTGTTGACATCTGTGTGCATGCCTTCGTGGAAGTAGCTGCTCATCTTGTGTCCGAATGCCCTTGTGAGTCCGGGGTGGCCCCCAGTATTGGGATGTCCTCTGGGGCCTTGAGGTTTCTGATATTCTGGAGGTGTGTGTCCAAAGGAATGGACACAGTTTCCCAGGAGAGAGCAGGCACGGTCCTGTGGTATGGCTCCAGAGGACCCAGCCTAGAGGCTGTGTTTGCCAGGGCTGTGGGGACAGATGTCTGAAAAAGCAAACTTGGCTCAGCTAGGGGCCAAGGTAATGGCAGGCCTGATCTCCAGTCCGAGAGGGGAGATTCTCTGGATATCAAAGGAGGGCAAGTGGGAGGGAGTCGCTCAGGCTTTTGTCTCTGGGTGTTGCGTTCACAGTGGCCGTTCAGGATAGGGGTTGCCTCAGGGGCCGGGGAAGAGCCTTCCTCTCGGGGGATTGTCCAAGCTCCCACGTGTTTGGGTTCATTCTGTGGGAAGGGAAGAGTCCTGTTTTCTGCCACAGGGGACCCCCCAGTAGAGGGACTCTAGAGCACAGCAGTGGGTTCCCTCAACTGGAATACACACCATCTAGTTAGTCCTGGGTGCCTATGGGCATGACAAGCCACATATGCGGGCTCTTGGTCCAGTCACAGAGAGGCGTTCCTTGAATAAGGTACTCACGCGAGGGTCACAATGTGTGTTTGTGCCCAAGGCGGCCCTCACGCATGGGCGTGGCCTCATGGGCCATGCCTTTTTCTCCTACACTGAAGGTTTGACTCACTGCCAGCAGCAAGGTTTTTTGCCATGGGGAAGGAGGGGTTATGACTTGTGCATCAGGTTCCCCCCTGTGCAGGGATTGGAGATATGGTCTAGGTTCCAATGACTGAAAACCCAGGTTGGGAATGGATGGTGGCCTAAGGCAGTGGCGGGTCCAATGTGCTGGGTGTGCAGCCAGCTGTGTCGGTGTCTGTTGGAAGGTCTGGGCTCAGGCTATTTGCGACAGAGCTTCAGTGATTAAGGTAGCCTATGCAATTGGGTTTTTGCCAAGGGCCAAGCAGTTTGATCCTCATTTGGGGTTTCTGGGCAGCACGATAGACAATGTTTTTCTCCTGGGAGGCAGGCAGATTGCTTCATTGTGGCCCCAGAATTCCCAGTAGGGAGGGTTTATGGGCCAGGAGTGTGAGGACGGAAGTCTGAAAACACAAGCTAGGGTGAGGATTGGAGCCAGGGGCAGAGCAGGCCCACTCTGCAGAGGCTGAATCAAAATCTCCTGCATCTGAAGTCAGGCTGAGGATCAGACGTTGGCTGAGGCTGGAGTATGTGTCCATGATGGCACCTTCATGAAGCAGGGGCCTCATGAGGCCAAGGAAGTTTTCCCAAGCTGAGTTTGGTGGTTGCCTTAAACCACAAGGTTTCCTTCTGCGGGACATTCGAGTCCTGTTGCATGGCTCCAGGACATACCATACGGAAGGACTGGAGAGCAGGGTTCGAAGGATGGATCACTGGAGAGCATGCCTCGCATCCCCATTGGCCATTAGCGACAAGATATGTTTGATCTGCTGCCTCTGGGGCACGCTACCCAGGGGGCTGACTTGAAATGGCCTCTCCTGAGGATGCGTCATAATGTGCGTTTGGGTCCATGGAGACCTTGGAATGTGCTGGTTTTACAGAGGCCTTGCGGAACTCTCCTACCTGAAGGGTTTGATACATCCCCAGTAAGAAAGCTACCCATGTGGAGACGAGAGAGGTTTGGTTTGGTGCCTCAGAAAAGCCCCGTGTGCTGGTCTACGAAAACAGTCCTCTGAGGACGGACTCATGGAAACCAAAGCTACGGTTCAGATTAGGGCCTGGGGGCCTGTCCATTTTAACGTTCTGTCTCTGGGTCACGGTCTGAGCGTCTAAGTGGAGATAGTTGCTCCGCTGGTGTCAGAGAGCCCCTCTTAGTCCAGGGTGGCCTACACTATTGATGGCCTCAGGGGCCTTGGAGCTTTTCCCTATCCTGTAGGGTTGTGGTCAGTGGATTGGGCACATTTTCCTTGGAGAGGGCAGGCACAATCTTTTTCTGTGGCTCCAGAGGCCCTAGCCTGGAGGTTGTGTGGGTCCAGGCTGTGGGCACAGAATTCTGAAAACACAAACTCTGCTTATGAGTGGCGCCTAGGGTATGGCGGGCCGGATGTACAGCCCGAGAGGGATCTCCTGGGCCTCTGAAACAAGGGCGAGTGGGAGGCGCTCCTTCAGGCTTTTGTCTCTGGATGTTGTGTCCGGGATAGCCGTGGATTGGAGGGATGGCCTCAGGGACTGTGGACGAGTATCCCTCTCTGGGGATTTGTCCCAGCTCCCAAGAGTTTTGGGTCATTTTTTGGGAAGGGTGGAGTCGTGTTGTCTGGCTCATGTGTCTCTCCAAGCAAGGGATTCCAGAGCAGAGCCCCAGGTACGGGCGGGGCGACTGGAAAACTCAAACACTGGTGAGGATTGGGTGCATAGGGGCTTGGCATGCCCCATATGCGGGCTCTTGGTCCAGGCCCTGACAGGCCTTTCGTTGACATGGGGCTCATGCTGAGGGTCACAGTGTGAATCTGTGCCCAAGCAGCACTCAGGTTTGGGCGTGGCATCAGGGGCCATGAAGGTTTCTCCCACCCTGAAGGTGTGACTCCATGCCAAGAGCAAGCTTCACAGCCTTGGGAAAGGAGGAGTTCTGTTTTGTGCTTGTGATACCCAGCTGTGTGGAGAATTGATATGATGTCTAGGTTCAGATATCTGAAAAACAAGGTTAGGAAGAGGTGACGGCATAAGACCATGGCGTGTCCGAAGTGCTGGGTGTGCGGCCAGCTGTCTCCTTGTCTGTCTGGACGTCTGGCTTCAGGCTGTGTCTGACAGAGCATGAGTGCCCCGAGCAGCCTATCCAGTTCGGGTACCGTCGAGGCCCGAGCAGGTTGATCCTCATCTGGGTTTTCTGGAGAGCCCCACAGGGAAACGTTTTTCTTCCGTTGGGCAGACACTGGGCTGGGTTGTGGTTCTGGAGTTCCTAGTCCGGAGGGCTTGTTTGCCAGGAGTGTGAGGAAGGAAGTCTGAAAACACAAGCAAGCGTGAGGTTTGGGACCGAGGGCACGGCAGGCCCACTCTGCAGAGGCTGAATCGAGATCTCCTGCACTGAGGTCATGTCAACTATGAGACGTGCCTCAGGCTAGAGATTTTGTCCAGCATGGCCTCTTCCTGAAGGGTGTGGGGGCTTCATGAGGCCAGGGAGGTTTGCCTACGATGGGATTTGGGAACTACTCCAAACCTCAAGGTTTCCTTTTGCACGACAGTCAATTCCTTGGATGGTTCCAGGAGGCCCCATACGGAAAGACTCGAGAGCAGGTGTCTAAGCATGGATGCCTGGGAACGCCACCTCATATTCCCACTCTTTAGTCAGGACAAGGCAGGCTCAATCTGCGGGCTCCTGGGTGAGCTACCCAGAGGGGAGAGTTGAAATGGACTCTCCTGAAGATGAGTCCTACTGTGGCTTGGTGGCCTGGGAGACCTTGGAATGTGGAGGTGGCTCAGGGACTCTGCAGGATTCTCCAACCTGAGGTGTTTGACACGGCTCCAACAAGGAAGCTTCCCATGTGGAGACGAGAGGAGTTCTGTTCAGTGCCTCAGGAAAGCCCCATATCTTGTTCTTCGAACCAAGACCTGTGAAGAATGACACCTGGATACCAAAGCAAGAGTTGAGATTAGGGCCTAAGGGCCTGTCCGGCTCAACCTTCTATCTTTGTTGACATCTGTGTGCATGCCTTCGTGGAAGTAGCTGCTCATCTTGTGTCCGAATGCCTTTGTGAGTCCGGGGAGGCCCCCAGTATTGGGATGTCCTCTGGGGACTTGAGGTTTCTGATATTCTGGAGGTGTGTGGCCAAAGGAATGGACACAGTTTCCCAGGAGAGAGCAGGCACGGTCCTGTGGTATGGCTCCAGAGGACCCAGCCTAGAGGCTGTGTTTGCCAGGGCTGTGGGGACAGATGTCTGAAAAAGCAAACTTGGCTCAGCTAGGGGCCAAGGTAATGGCAGGCCTGATCTCCAGTCCGTGAGGGGAGATTCTCTGGATATCAAAGGAGGGCAAGTGGGAGGGAGTCGCTCAGGCTTTTGTCTCTGGGTGTTGCGTTCACAGTGACCGTTCAGGGTAGGGGTTGCCTCAGGGGCCGGGGAAGAGCCTTCCTCTCGGGGGATTGTCCAAGCTCCCAAGTGTTTGGGTTCATTCTGTGGGAAGGGAAGAGTCCTGTATTCTGCCACAGGGGACCCCCCAGTAGAGGGACTCTAGAGCACAGCAGTGGGTTCCCTCAACTGGAATACACACCATCTAGTTAGTCCTGGGTGCCTATGGGCATGGCAAGCCACATATGCGGGCTCTTGGTCCAGTCACAGAGAGGCGTTCCTTGAAAAAGGTACTCACGCGAGGGTCACAATGTGTGTTTGTGCCCTAGGCGGCCCTCACGCATGGGCGTGGCCTCATGGGCCATGCCTTTTTCTCCTACACTGAAGGTTTGACTCACTGCCAGCAGCAAGGTTTCTTGCCATGGGGAAGGAGGGGTTCTGACTTGTGCATCAGGTTCCCCCCTGTGCAGGGATTGGAGATATGGTCTAGGTTCCAATGACTGAAAACCCAGGTTGGGAATGGATGGTGGCCTAAGGCAGTGACGGGTCCAATGTGCTGGGTGTGCAGCCAGCTGTGTCGGTGTCTGTTGGAAGGTCTGGGCTCAGGCTATTTGTGACAGAGCATCAGTGATTAAGGTAGCCTATGCAATTGGGTTTTTGCCGAGGGCCAAGCAGTTTGACCCTCATTTGGGGTTTCTGGGCAGCACGATAGACAATGTTTTTTTCCTGGAAGGCAGGCAGATTGCTTCATTGTGGCCCCAGAATTCCCAGTAGGGAGGGTTTATGGGCCAGGAGTGTGAGGACGGAAGTCTGAAAACAAAAGCTAGGGTGAGGATTGGAGCCAGGGGCAGAGCAGGCCCACTCTGCAGAGGCTGAATCAAAATCTCCTGCATCTGAAGTCAGGCTGAGGATCAGACGTTGGCTGAGGCTGGAGTTGTGTCCATGATGGCACCTTCATGAAGCGGGGGCCTCATGAGGCCAAGGAAGTTTTCCCACGCTGAGTTTGGAGGTTGCCCCAAACCACAAGGTTTCCTTCTGCGGTTCATTCGAGTCCTGTTGCATGGCTCCAGGACATTCCAGACGGAAGGACTGGAGAGCAGGGTTCGAACGATGGATCCCTGTACAGCATGCCTCGCATTCCCATTGGCCATTAGCGACAAGATTTGTTTGATCTGCTGCCTCTGGGGCACGTTTCCCAGGAGGCTGATTTGATATGGCCTCTCCTGAAGATGCGTCATAATGTGCGTTTGGGTCCATGGAGACCTTGGAATGTGCTGGTTGTTCAGTGGCCCTGCGGAACTCTCCTTCCTGAAGGGTTTGATACATCCCCAGCAAGAAAGCTCCCCATGTGGAGACGAGAGAGGTTTGGTTTGGGCCTCAGAAGAGCCCCGTGTGCTGGTCTACGAAAACAGTCCTCTGAGGACGGACACATGGAAAGAAAGCTAAGGTTCATATAGGGCCTGGGGGCCTGACCATTTCCACCTTCTGTCTCTGGGGACACTGTTGGAGAGTCTAAGTGGAGATAGTTGCTCCGCTGTTGTCAGAGAGCCCCTCTTAGTCCAGGGTGGCCTACACTATTGATGGCCTCAGAGGCCTTGGAGCTTTTCCCTAAACTGTAGGGTTGGGGTCAAAGGATTGGGCACACTTTCCTTGGAGAGGGCAGGCACAATATTTCGCTGTGGCTCCAGAGGCCCTAGCCAGGAGATTGTGTTGGTCTAGGCTGTGTGCACAGAGGTCTGAAAACACAAACTCAATTTATAAGTGGCGCCTAGGTATGGCAGGCCAGATGTACAACCCGAGAGGGAGCTCTTGGGCAATGAAACAAGGGCGAGTGGGAGGCGTTCCTTCAGGCTTTTGTCTCTGGATGATGTGTCCCGGAAAGCCGTGGATTGGAGGGGTGGCCTCAGGGACTGTGGACGAGTATCCATCTCTGGGGATTTGTCCCAGCTCCCAAGAGTTTGGGGTCATTTTGTGGGAAGGTTGGAGTCGTGTTGTCTGGCTCATGTGTTTCTCCAAGAAAGAAATTCCAGCGCAGAGCCCCAGGTACGGGCGGGGCGACTGGAAAACTTAAACACTGGTGAGGATTGTGTGCATAGGGGCTTGGCATGCACCATATTCGGGCTCTTGGTCCAGGCCCTGACAGGCCTTTCTTTGACATGGGGCTCATGCTGAGGGTCACAGTGTGAATTTGTGCCCAAGCAGCACTCAACTTTGGGCGTGGCATCAGGGGCAATGAAGGTTTCTCCCACCATGAAGGTGTAACTCCATGCCAAGAGCAAGATTTACAGCCATGGTGAAGGAGGAGTTCTGTTTTGTGCTTGCGATACCCAGCTGTGTGGAGAATTGATATAATGTCTAGGTTCAGATATCTGAAAACCAAGGTTAGGAAGAGGTGACGGCATAAGACCATGGCGTGTCTGAAGTCCTGCGTGTGCGGCCAGCTGTCTACTTGTCTGTCTGGACGTCTGGCTTCAGGCTGTGTCAGACAGAGCATGAGTGCCCAGAGCGGCCTATCCAGATCAGGTACCATCGAGGCCCGAGCAGGTTGATCCTCATCTGGGTTTTCTGGAGAGCCCCACAGGGAAAAGTTTCTCTTCTGTTGGGCAGACACTGGGCCTGATTGTGGTTCTGGAGTTCCTAGTCCGGAGGACTGGTTTGCCAGGAGTGTGAGGAAGGATGTCTGACAACACAAGCTAGCGTGAGGTTTGGGATCGAGGGCACGGCAGGCGCACTCTGCAGAGGCTGAATCAAAGTCTCCAGCATCTGAAGTCAGGCTGAGGATCAGACGTTGGCTGAGGCTGGAGTTGTGTCCATGATGGCACCTTCATGAAGCGGGGTCCTCATGAGGCCAAGGAAGTTTTCCCACGCTGAGTTTGGAGGTTGCCCCAAACCACAAGGTTTCCTTCTGCGGGACATTCGAGTCCTGTTGCATGGCTCCAGGACATACCATACGGAAGGACTGGAGAGCAGGGTTCGAAGGATGGATCCCTGTACAGCCTGCCTCGCATTCCCATTGGCCATTAGCGACAAGATATGTTTGATCTGCTGCCTCTGGGGCAAGTTTCCCAGGGGGCTGATTTGAAATGGCCTCTCCTGAGGATGCCCATAATGTGCGTTTGGGTCCATGGTGACCTTGGAATTTGCTGGTTGTTCAGTGGTCCTGCGGAACTCTCCTTCCTGAAGGGTTTGATACATCCCCAGCAAGAAAGCTCCCCATGTGGAGACGAGAGAGGTTTGGTTTTGTGCCTCCGAAAAGCCCCGTGTGCTGGTCTACGAAAATAGTCCTCTGAGGATGGACACATGGAAACCAAAGCTAAGGTTCATATAAGGGCCTGGGGGCCTGTCAATTTCAACCTTCAGTCTCTGGGGACACTGTCGAAGAGTCTAAGAGGAGATAGTTGCTCTGCTGGTGTCAGAGAGCCTCTCTTAGTCCAGAGTGGCCTACACTATTGATGGCCTCAGGAACCTCGGAGCTTTTCCCTAAACTGTAGGGCTGTGGTCAAAGGATTGGGCACACGTTCCTTGGAGAGGGCAGGCACAATCTTTCGCTGTGGCTCCAGAGGCCCTGGCCTGGAGGTTGTTTTGGGTCCAGGCTGTGTGCACAGAGGTCTGAAAACACAAACTCAGCTTATAAGTGGCGCCTATTGTAAGGCAGGCCGGACGTACAGCCCGAGAGGGAGCTCCTGGGCCTCTGAAACAAGGGCGAGTGGGAGGCGTTCCTTCAGGCCTTTGTCTCTGGATGATGTGTCCCGGATAGCCGTGGATTGGAGGGGTGGCCTCAGGGACTGTGGACGAGTATCCATCTCTGGGGATTTGTCCCAGCTCCCAAGAGTTTTGGGTCATTTTTTGGGAAGGGTGGAGTCGTGTTGTCTGGCTCATGTGTCTCTCCAAGAAAGAAATTCTAGAGCAGAGCCCCAGGTACTGGCGGGGCGACAGCAAAACTCAAACCCTGGTGAGGATTGGGTGCATAGGGGCTTGGCATGCCCCATATGCGGGCTCTTGGTCCAGGCCTTGACAGGCCTTTCTTTGACATGGGGCTCATGCTGAGGGTCACAGTGTGAATTTGTGCCCAAGCAGCACTCAACTTTGGGCGTGGCATCAGGGGCCATGAAGGTTTATCCCACCATGAATGTATGACTCCATGCCAAGAGCAAGCTTTACAGCCATGTGGAAGGAGGAATTCTGTTTTGTGCTTGCGATACCCAGCTGTGTGCAGAATTGATATAATGTCTAGTTTCAGACATCTAAAAACCAAGGTTAGGAAGAGGTGACGGCATTAGACCATGGCGATCTCAAGTGCTGGGTGTGATGCCAGCTTTCTACTTGTCTGTCTGGACGTCTGGCTTCAGGCTGTGTCAGACAGAGCATGAGTGCCCAGAGCGGCCTATCCAGTTCAGGTACCGTCGAGGCCCGAGCAGGTTGATCCTCATCTGGGTTTTCTGGATAGCCCCACAGGGAAACGTTTCTCTTCCGTTGGGCAGACACTGGGCTGGGTTGTGGTTCTGGAATTCCTAGTCCGGAGGGCTTGTTTCCCAGGAGTGTGAGGAAGGAAGTCTAAAAACACAAGCTAGCGTGAGGTTTGTGATCGAGGGCACGGCAGGCGCACTCTGCAGAGGCTGAATCAAAGTCTCCAGCATCGGAAGTCAGGCTGAGGATCAGACGGTGGCTGAGGCTGGAGTTGTGTCCATGATGGCACCTTCATGAAGCGGGGGCCTCATGAGGCCAAGGAAGTTTTCCCACGCTGAGTTTGGAGGTTGCCCCAAACCACAAGGTTTCCTTCTGCGGGACATTCGAGTCCTGTTGCATGGCTCCAGGACATACCATACGGAAGGACTGGAGAGCAGGGTTCGAAGGATGGATCCCTGTACAGCCTGCCTCGCATTCCCATTGGCCATTAGCGACAAGATATGTTTGATCTGCTGCCTCTGGGGCACGTTTCCCAGCAGGCTGATTTGAAATGGCCTCTTCTGAGGATGCGTCATAATGTGCGTTTGGGTCCATGGAGACCTTGGAATGTGCTGGTTGTTCAGTGGCCCTGCGGAACTCTCCTTCCTGAAGGGTTTGATATATCCCCAGCAAGAAAGCTCCCCATGTGGAGACGAGAGAGGTTTGGTTTGGGCCTCCGAAAAGCCCCGTGTGCTGGTCTACGAAAACAGTCCTCTGAGGATGGACACATGGAAACCAAAGCTAAGGTTCATATTAGGGCCTGGGGGCCTGTCAATTTCAACCTTCAGTCTCTGGGGACACTGTCGAAGAGTCTAAGCGGAGGTAGTTGCTCCGCTGGTGTCAGAGAGCCCCTCTTAGTCCAGGGTGGCCTACACTATTGATGGCCTCAGGGTCCTCGGAGCTTTTCCCTAAACTGTAGGGCTGTGGTCAAAGGATTGGGCACACGTTCCTTGGAGAGGGCAGGCACAATCTTTCGCTGTGGCTCCAGAGGCCCTAGCCTGGAGGTTGTTTTGGGTCCAGGCTGTGTGCACAAGGGTCTGAAAACACAAACTCAGCTTATAAGTGGCGCCTAGGTATGGCAGGCCAGATGTACAACCCGAGAGGGAGCACCTGGGCCTCTGAAACAAGGGCGAGTGGGAGGCGTTCCTTCAGGCTTTTGTCTCTGGATGAAGTGTCCGGGATAGCCGTGATTTGGAGGGGTGGCCTCAGGGACTGTGGACGAGTATCCATCTCTGGGGATTTGTCCCAGCTCCCAAGAGTTTTGGGTCATTTTGTGGGAAGGGAGGAGTCGTTTTGTCTAGCTCATGTGTTTCTTCAAAAAAGAAATTCCAGAGCAGAGCCCCAGGTAAGGGCGGGGCGACTGGAAAACTCAAACCCTGGTGAGGATTGGGTGCATAGGGTCTTGGCATGCCCAATATGCGGGCTCTTGGTCCTGGCCCTGACAGGCCTTTCTTTGACATGGGGCTCATGCTGAGGGTCACAGTGTGAATTTGTGCCCAAGCAGCACTCAATTTGGGCGTGGCATCAGAGGCCATGAAGGTTTCTCCCACCATGAAGGAGTGACTCCATGCCAAGAGCAAGCTTTACAGCCATGGGGAAGGAGGAGTTCTGTTTTGTGCTTGCGATACGCAGCTGTGTGGAGAATTGATATAATGTCTAGGTTCAGGTATCTGAAAACCACGGTTAGGAAGAGGTGACGGCATAAGACCATGGCGTGTCTGAAGTCCTGCGTGTGCGACCAGCTGTCTACTTGTCTGTCTGGACGTCTGGCTTCAGGCTGTGTCAGACAGAGCATGAGTGCCCAGAGTGGCCTATCCAGTTCAGGTACAGTCGAGGCCCGAGCAGGTTGATCCTCATCTGGGTTTTCTGGAGAGCCCCACAGGGAAACGTTTCTCTTCCGTTGGGCAGACACTGGCCTGGGTTGTGGTTCTGGAGTTCCTAGTCCGGAGGGCTTGTTTGCCAGGAGTGTGAGGAAGGAAGTCTGAAAACACAAGCTAGCGTGAGGTTTGGGATCGAGGGCACGGCAGGCGCACTCTGCAGAGGCTGAATCAAAGTCTCCAGCATCGGAAGTCAGGCTGAGGATCAGACGTTGGCTGAGGCTGGAGTTGTGTCCATGATGGCACCTTCATGAAGCGGGGGCCTCATGAGGCCCAGGAAGTTTTCCCACGCTGAGTTTGGAGGTTGCCCCAAACCACAAGGTTTCCTTCTGCCGGACATTTGAGTCCTGTTGCAAGGCTCCAGGACATACCATACGGAAGGACTGGAGAGCAGAGTTCGAAGCATGGATCCCTGTACAGCCTGCCTCGCATTCCCATTGGCTATTAGCGACAAGATATGTTTGATCTGCTGCCTCTGGGGCACGTTTCCCAGCAGGCTGATTTGAAATGGCCTCTCCTGAGGATGCGTCATAATGTGCGTTTGGGTCCATGGAGACCTTGGAATGTGCTGGTTGTTCAGTGGCCCTGCGGAACTCTCCTTCCTGAAGGGTTTGATACATCCCCAGCAAGAAAGCTCCCCATGTGGAGAGGAGAGAGGTTTGGTTTTGTGCCTCAGAAAAGCCCCGTGTGCTGTTCTATGAAAACAGTCCTCTGAGGACGGACACATGGAAACCAAAGCTAAGGTTCATATTAGGGCCTGGGGTCCTGTCCATTTCAATCTTCTGTCTCTGGGGACACTGTCGGAGAGTCTAAGTGGAGATAGTTGCTTCGCTGGTGTCAGAGAGCCCTTCTTAGTCCAGGGTGGCCTACACTATTTATGGCCTCAGAGGCCTTGGAGCTTTTCCCTAAACTATAGGGTTGGGGTCAAAGATTGGGCACACTTTCCTTGGAGAGTGCAGGCACAATCTTTCGCTGTGGCTCCAGAGGCCCTAGCCAGGAGGTTGTGTTGATCTAGGCTGTGTGCACAGAGGTCTGAAAACACAAACTCAGCTTATAAGTGGCGCCTTGGTATGGCAGGCCAGATGTACAACCCGAGAGGTAGCTCCTGAGCCTCTGAAACAAGGGCGAGTGTGAGGCGTTCCTTCAGGCTTTTGTCTCTGGATGAAGTGTCACGTATAGCCGTGGTTTGGAGGGGTGGCCTCAGGGACTGTGGACGAGTATCCATCTCTGGGGATTTGTCCCAGCTCCCAAGAGTTTTGGGTCATTTTGTGGGAAGGGTGGAGTCGTGTTGTCTAGCTCATGTGTCTCTCCAAGAAAGAAATTCCAGAGCAGAGCCCCAGGTACGGGCGGGGCGACTGGAAAACTCAAACCCTGGTCTGGATTGGGTGCATAGGGGCTTGGCATGCCCCATATGCGGGCTCTTGGTCCAGTTTCTGACAGGCCTTTCTTTGACATGGGGCTCATGCTGAGGGTCACAGTGTGAATTTGTGCCCAAGCAGCACTCAAGTTTGGGAGTGGCATCAGGGGCCATGAAGGTTTCTCCCACCATGAAGGTGTGACTCCATGCCAAGAGCAAGCTTTACAGCCATGGGGAAGGAGGAGTTCTGTTTTGTGCTTGCGATACCCAGCTGTGTGGAGAATTGATATAATGTCTAGGTTCAGGTATCTGAAAACCAAGGTTAGGAAGAGGTGACGGCATAAGACCATGGCGTGTCTGAAGTCCTGCGTGTGCGACCAGCTGTCTACTTGTCTGTCTGGACGTCTGGCTTCAGGCTGTGTCAGACAGAGCATGAGTGCCCAGAGTGGCCTATCCAGTTCAGGTACCGTCGAGGCCCGAGCAGGTTGATCCTCATCTGGGTTTTCTGGAGAGCCCCACAGGGAAACGTTTCTCTTCCATTGGGCAGACACTGGGCTGGGTTGTGGTTCTGGAGTTCCTAGTCCGGAGGGCTTGTTTGCCAGGAGTGTGAGGAAGGAAGTCTGAAAACACAAGCTAGCGTGAGGTTTGGGATCGAGGGCACGGCAGGCGCACTCTGCAGAGGCTGAATCAAAGTCTCCAGCATCGGAAGTCAGGCTGAGGATCAGACGTTGGCTGAGGCTGGAGTTGTGTCCATGATGGCACCTTCATGAAGCGGGGGCCTCATGAGGCCAAGGAAGTTTTCCCACGCTGAGTTTGGAGGTTGCCTCAAACCACAAGGTTTCCTTCTGCCGGACATTTGAGTCCTGTTGCAAGGCTCCAGGACATACCATACGGAAGGACTGGAGAGCAGGGTTCGAAGCATGGATCCCTGTACAGCCTGCCTCGCATTCCCATTGGCCATTAGCGACAAGATATGTTTGATCTGCTGCCTCTGGGGCACGTTTCCCAGCAGGCTGATTTGAAATGGCCTCTCCTGAGGATGCGTCATAATGTGCGTTTGGGTCCATGGAGACCTTGGAATGTGCTGGTTGTTCAGTGGCCCTGCGGAACTCTCCTTCCTGAAGGGTTTGATACATCCCCAGCAAGAAAGCTCCCCATGTGGAGAGGAGAGAGGTTTGGCTTTGTGCCTCAGAAAAGCCCCGTGTGCTGTTCTACGAAAACAGTCATCTGAGGACGGACACATGGAAACCAAAGCTAAGGTTCATATTAGGGCCTGGGGTCCTGTCCATTTCAATCTTCTGTCTCTGGGGAAACTGTCGGAGAGTCTAAGTGGAGATAGTTGCTCCGCTGGTGTCAGAGAGCCCTTCTTAGTCCAGGGTGGCCTACACTATTGATGGCCTCAGTGGCCTTGGAGCTTTTCCCTAAACTATAGGGTTGGGGTCAAAGATTGGGCACACTTTCCTTGGAGAGTGCAGGCACAATCTTTCGCTGTGGCTCCAGAGGCCCTAGCCAGGAGGTTGTTTTGATCTAGGCTGTGTGCACAGAGGTCTGAAAACACAAACTCAGCTTATAAGTGGCGCCTAGGTATGGCAGGCCAGATGTACAACCCGAGAGGTAGCTCCTGAGCCTCTGAAACAAGGGCGATTGTGAGGCATTCCTTCAGGCTTTTGTCTCTGGATGAAGTGTCACGTATAGCCGTGGTTTGGAGGGGTGGCCTCAGGGATTGTGGACGAGTATCCATCTCTGGGGATTTGTCCCAGCTCCCAAGAGTTTTGGGTCATTTTGTGGGAAGGGTGGAGTCGTGTTGTCTAGCTCATGTGTCTCTCCAAGAAAGAAATTCCAGAGCAGAGCCCCGGGTACGGGCGGGGCGACTGGAAAACTCAAACCCTGGTCTGGATTGGGTGCATAGGGGCTTGGCATGCCCCATATGCGGACTCTTGGTCCAGCTTCTGACAGGCCTTTCTTTGACATGGGGCTCATGCTGAGGGTCACAGTGTGAATTTGTGCCCAAGCAGCACTCAAGTTTGGGAGTGGCATCAGGGGCCATGAAGGTTTCTCCCACCAGGAAGGTGTGACTCCATGCCAAGAGCAAGCTTTACAGCCATGGGGAAGGAGGAGTTCTGTTTTGTGCTTGCGATACCCAGCTGTGTGGAGAATTGATATAATGTCTAGGTTCAGATATCTGAAAACCAAGGTTAGGAAGAGGTGACGGCATAAGACCATGGCGTGTCTGAAGTCCTGCGTGTGCGACCAGCTGTCTACTTGTCTGTCTGGACGTCTGGCTTCAGGCTGTGTCAGACAGAGCATGAGTGCCCAGAGCGGCCTATCCAGTTCAGGTACCGTCGAGGCCCGAGCAGGTTGATCCTCATCTGGGTTTACTGGAGAGCCCCACAGGGAAACGTTTCTCTTCCGTTGGGCAGACACAGGCCTGGGTTGTGGTTCTGGAGTTCCTAGTCCGGAGGGCTTGTTTGCCAGGAGTTTGAGGAAGGAAGTCTGAAAACACAAGCTAGCGTGAGGTTTGGGATCGAGGGCACGGCAGGCGCACTCTGCAGAGGCTGAATCAAAGTCTCCAGCATCTGAAGTCAGGCTGAGGATCAGACGTTGGCTGAGGCTGGAGTTGTGTCCATGATGGCACCTTCATGAAGCGGGGGCCTCATGAGGCCAAGGAAATTTTCCCACGCTGAGTTTGGAGGTTGCCCCAAACCACAAGGTTTCCTTCTGCGGGACATTCGAGTCCTGTTGCATGGCTCCAGGACATACCATACGGAAGGACTGGAGAGCAGGGTTCGAAGGATGGATCCCTGTACAGCCTGCCTCGCATCCCCATTGGCCATTAGCGACAAGATATGTTTGATCTGCTGCCTCTGGGGCACGTTTCCCAGGGGGCTGATTAGAAATGGCCTCTCCTGAGGATGCGTCATAATGTGCGTTTGGGTCCATGGAGACCTTGGAATGTGCTGGTTGTTCAGTGGCCCTGCGGAACTCTCCTTCCTGAAGGGCTTGAAACATCCCCAGATAGAAAGCTCCCCATATGGAGACGAGAGAGGTTTGGTTTGGTGCCTCAGAAAAGCCCCGTGTGCTGGTCTACGAAAACAGTCCTCTGAGGACGGACACATGGAAACCAAAGCTAAGGTTCATATTAGGGCCTGGGGGCCTGTCCATTTCCACATTCTGTCTCTGGGGACACTGTCGGAGAGTCCAAGTGGAGATAGTTGCTCCGCTGGTGTCAGAGAGCCCCTCTTAGTCCAGGGTGGCCTACACTATTGATGGCCTCAGAGGCTTGGAGCATTTCCCTAAACTATACGGTTGGGGTCAAAGGATTGGGCACACTTTCCTTGGAGTGGGCAGGCACAATCTTTCGCTGTGGCTCCAGAGGCCCTAGCCAGGAGGTTGTGTGGGTCTAGGCTGTGTGCACAGAGGTCTGAAAACACAAACTCAGCTTATAAGTGGCGCCTAGGTATGGCAGGCCAGATGTACAACCCGAGAGGTAGCTCCTGTGCCTCTGAAACAAGGGCGAGTGTGAGGCGTTCCTTCAGGCTTTTATATCTGGATGAAGTGTCACGGATAGCCGTGGTTTGGAGGGGTGGCCTCAGGGACTGTGGACGAGTATCCCTCTCTGGGGATTTGTCCCAACTCCCAAGACTTGGGGTCATTTTGTGGGAAGGGTGGAGTCGTGTTGTCTAGCTCATGTGTCTCTCCAAGAAAGAAATTCCAGAGCAGAGCCCCAGGTACGGGCGGGGCGACTGGAAAACTCAAACCCAGGTCCGGATTGGGTGCATAGGTGCTTGGCATGCCCCATATGCGGGCTCTTGGTCCAGGCCGTGACAGGCCTTTCTTTGACATGGGGCTCATGCTGAGGGTCACAGTGTGAATTTGTGCCCAAGCAGCACTCAAGTTTGGGCGCGGCATTAGGGGCCATGAAGGTTTCTCCCCCCATGAAGGAGTGACTCCATGCCAAGAGCAAGCTTTACAGCCATGGGGAAGGAGGAGTTCTGTTTTGTGCTTGCGATACGCAGCTGTGTGGAGAATTGATATAATGTCTAGGTTCAGGTATCTGAAAACCACGGTTAGGAAGAGGTGACGGCATAAGACCATGGCGTGTCTGAAGTCCTGCGTGTGCGACCAGCTGTCTACTTGTCTGTCTGGACGTCTGGCTTCAGGCTGTGTCAGACAGAGCATGAGTGCCCAGAGTGGCCTATCCAGTTCAGGTACAGTCGAGGCCCGAGCAGGTTGATCCTCATCTGGGTTTTCTGGAGAGCCCCACAGGGAAACGTTTCTCTTCCGTTGGGCAGACACTGGGCTGGGTTGTGGTTCTGGAGTTCCTAGTCCGGAGGGCTTGTTTGCCAGGAGTTTGAGGAAGGAAGTCTGAAAACACAAGCTAGCGTGAGGTTTGGGATTGAGGGCACGGCAAGCGCACTCTGCAGAGGCTGAATCAAAGTCTCCAGCATCTGAAGTCAGGCTGAGGATCAGACGTTGGCTGAGGCTGGAGTTGTGTCCATGATGGCGCCTTCATGAAGCGGGGGCCTCATGAGGCCAAGGAAGTTTTCCCACGCTGAGTTTGGAGGTTGCCCCACACCACAAGGTTTCCTTCTGCGGGACATTCGAGTCCTGTTGCATGGCTCCAGGACATACCATACGGAAGGACAGGAGAGCAGGGTTCGAAGGATGGAATCCTGTACAGCATGCCTCGCATTCCCATTCGCCATTAGCGACAAGATATGTTTGATCTGCTGCCTCTGGGGCACGTTTCCCTGGGGGCTGATTTGAAATGGCCTCTCCTGAGATGTGTCATAATGTGCGTTTGGTCCATGGAGACCTTGGAATGTGCTGGTTGTTCAGTGGCCCTGCGGAACTCTCCTTTATGAAGGGTTTGATACATCCCAAGCAAGAAAGCTCCCCATGTGGAGACGAGAAAGGTTTGGTTTGGTGCCTCAGAAAAGCCCCGTGTGCTGGTCCACGAATACAGTCCTCTGAGGACGGACACATGGAAACCAAAGCTAAGGTTCATATTAGGGCCTGGGGGCCTGTCCATTTCCACATTCTGTCTCTGGGGACACTGTCGGAGAGTCTAAGTGGAGATAGTTGCTCCGCTGGTGTCAGAGAGCCCCACTTAGTCCAGGTTGGCCTACACTATTGATGGCCTCAGAGGCCTTGGAGCTTTTCCCTAAACTGTAGGGTTGGGGTCAAAGGATTGGGCACACGTTCCTTGGAGAGGGCAGGCACAATCTATCACTGTGGCTCCAGAGGCCCTAGCCTGGAGGTTGTGTGTGCCTAGGCTGTGTGCACAGAAGTCTTAAAAAACAAACTCAGCTTATAAGTGTAGCCTAGGGTATGTCAGGCCGGATGTACAGCCCGAGAGGGAGCTCCTGGGCCTCTGAAACAAGGGCGAGTGGGAGGCGTTCCTTCAGGCTTTTGTCTCTGGATGATGTGTCCCGGATAGCCGTGGATTGGAGGGGTGGCCTCAGGGACTTTGGACGAGTATCCATCTCTGGGGATTTGTCCCAGCTCCCAAGAGTTTGGGGTCATTTTGTGGGAAGGGTGGAGTCGTGTTGTCTAGCTCATGTGTCTCTCCAAGAAAGAAATTCCAGAGCAAAGCGCCAGGTACGGGCGGGGTGACTGGAAAACTCAAACCCTGGTGAGGATTGGGTGCATAGGGGCTTGGCATGCCCCATATGCGGGCTCTTTGTCCAGGCCCTGACAGGCCTTTCTTTGACATGGGGCTCATGCTGAGGGTCACAGTGTGAATTTGTGCCCAAGCAGCACTCAACTTTGCGCGTGGCATCAGTGGCCATGAAGGTTTCTCCCACCATGAAGGTGTGACTCCATGCCTAGAACAAGCTTTACAGCTATGGAAAAGGAGGAGTTCTGTTTTGTGCTTGCGATACCCAGCTGTGTGGAGAATTGATATAAAGTCTAGGTTCAGATATCTGAAAACCAAGGTTAGGGAGAGGTGACGGCATAAGACCATGGCGTGTCTGAAGTGCTGCGTATGCGGCCAGCTGTCTCCTTGTCTGTCTGGACGTCTGGCTTCAGGCTGTGTCAGACAGAGCATGAGTGCCCAGAGCGGCCTATCCAGTTCAGGTACCGTCGAGGCCCGAGCAGGTTGATCCTCATCTGGGTTTTCTGGAGAGCCCCACAGGGAAACGTTTCTCTTCCGTTGGGCAGACACTGGGCTGGGTTGTGGTTCTGGAGTTCCTAGTCCGGAGGCCTTGTTTGCCAGGAGTGTGAGGAAGGAAGTCTGAAAACACAAGCTAGCGTGAGGTTTGGGATCGAGGGCACGGCAGGCGCACTCTGCAGAGGCTGAATCAAAGTCTCCAGCATCTGAAGTCAGGCTGAGGATCAGACGTTGGCTGAGGCTGGAGTTGTGTCCATGATGGCACCTTCATGAAGCGAGGGCCTCATGAGGCCAAGGAAGTTTTCCCAGGCTGAGTTTGGAGGTTGCCCCAAACCACAAGGTTTCCTTCTGCGGGACATTCGAGTCCTGTTGCATGGCTCCAGGACATACCATACGCAAGGACTGGAGAGCAGGGTTCGAAAGATGGATCCCTGTACAGCATGCCTCGCATTCCCATTGGCCATTAGCGACAAGATATGTTTGATCTGCTGCCTCTGGGGCACGTTTCCCAGGGGGCTGAGTTGAAATGGCCTCTCCTGAGGATGTGTCATAATGTGCGTTTGGGTCCATGGAGACCTTGGAATGTGCTGGTTGTTCAGTGGCCCTGCGGAACTCTCCTTCCTGAAGGGTTTGATACATCCCCAGCAAGAAAGCTCCCCATGTGGAGACGAGAGAGTTTTGGTTTGGTGCCTCAGAAAAACCCCGTGTGCTGGTCTACGAAAACAGTCCTCTGAGGACGGACACATGGAAACCAAAGCTAAGGTTCATAGAAGGGCCTGGGGGCCTGTCCATTTCAACCTTCTGTCTCTGGGGACACTGTCGGAGAATCTAAGTGGAGATAGTTGCTCCGCTGCTGTCAGAGAGCCCCTCTTAGTCCAGGGTGGCCTACACTATTGATGGCCTCAGAGGCCTTGGAGCTTTTCCCTAAACTGTAGGGTTGGGGTAAAAGGATTGGGCACACTTTCCTTGGAGAATGCAGGCACAATATTTCGCTGTGGCCTCAGAGGCCCTAGCCTGGAGGTTGTGTGGATCTAGGCTGTGTGCACAGAGGTCTGAAAACAAAAACTCAGCTTATTAGAGGCGCCTAGGGTATTTCAGGCCGGATGTACAGCCCGAGAGGGAGCTCCTGGGGCTCCGAAACAAGGGCGAGTGGGAGGCGTTCCTTCAGGCTTTTGTCTCTGGATGATGTGTCCCGGATAGCCGTGGATTGGAGGGGTGGCTTCAGGGACTGTGGACGAGTATCCATCTCTGCGGATTTGTCCCAGCTCCCAAGAGTTTGGGGTCATTTTGTGGGAAGGGTGGAGTCGTGTTGTCTGGCTCATGTGGCTCTCCAAGAAAGGAATTCCAGAGCAGAGCCCCAGGTACGGGCGGGGTGACTGGAAAACTCAAACCTGGTGAGGATTGGGTGCATAGGGGCTTGGCATGCCCCATATGCGAGCTCTTGGTCCAGGCCGTGACAGGCCTTTCTTTGACATGGGGCTCATGCTGAGGGTCACAGTGTGAATTTGTGCCCAAGCAGCACTCAACTTTGGGCATGGCATCAGGGGCCATGAAGGTTTCTCCCACCATGAAGGTGTGACTCCATGCCAAGAGCAAGCTTTAAAGCCATGGGGAAGGAGGAGTTCTGTTTTGTCCTTGCGATACCCAGCTGTGTGTAGAATTGATATAATGTCTTGATTCAGACATCTGAAAACCAAGGTTAGGAAGAGGTGACAGCATAAGACCATGGCGTGACGGAAGTGCTGGGTGTGAGGCCAGCTGTCTCCTTGTCTGTCTGGAGGTCTGGCTTCAGGCTGTGTCAGACAGAGCATGAGTGCCCAGTGCGTCCTATCCAGTTCAGGTACCGTCGAGGCCCGAGCAGGTTGATCCTCATCTGGGTTTTCTGGAGAGCCCCACAGGGAAACGTTTCTCTTCCGTTGGGCAGACACTGGGCTGGGTTGTGGTTCTGGAGTTCCTAGTCCGGAGGGCTTGTTTGCCAGGAGTGTGAGGAAGGAAGTCTAAAAACACAAGCTAGCGTAAGGTTTGGGATCAAGGGCACGGCAGGCGCACTCTGCAGAGGCTGAATCAAATTCTCCAGCATCTGAAGTCAGGCTGATGATAGATGTTGGCTGAGGCTGGAGTTGTGTCCATGATGGCACCTTCATGAAGCAGGGGCCTCATGAGGCCAAGAAAGTTTTCCCACGCTGAATTTGGAGGTTGCCCCAAACCACAAGGTTTCCTTCTGCGGGACATTCGAGTCCTGTTGTATGGCTCCAGGACATACCATACGGAAGGACTGGAGAGCAGGGTTCGAAGGATGGATCCCTGTACAGCCTGCTCGCATTCCATTGGCCATTAGCGACAAGATATTTTTGATCTGCTACCTCTGGGGCACGTTTCCCAGGGGGCTGATTTGAAATGGCCTCTCCTGAGGATGCGTCATAATGTGCGTTTGGTTCCATGGAGACCTTGGAATGTGCTGGTTGTTCAGTGGCCCTGAGGAACTCTCCTTCCTGAAGGGTTTGATACATCCCAAGCAAGAAAGCTCCCCATGTGGAGACGAGATAGGTTTGGTTTGGTGCCTCAGAAAAGCCCCGTGTGCTGGTCCACGAAAACAGTCCTCTGAGGACGGACACATTGAAACCAAAGCTAAGGTTGATATTAGGGCCTGGGGGCCTGTCCATTTCCAATTCTGTCTCTGGGACACTGTCGGAGAGTCCAAGTGGAGATAGTTGCTCCGCTGGTGTCAGAGAGCCCCTCTTAGTCCAGGGTGGCCTACACTATTGATGGCCTCAGAGGCCTTGGAGCTTTTCCCTAAACTGTAGGGTTGGGGTCAAAGGATTTGGCACACTTTCCTTGGAGAGGGCAGGCACAATCTTTCGCTGTGGCTCCAGAGGCCCTAGCCAGGAGGTTGTGTGGGTCTAGGCTGTGTGCACAGAGGTCTGAAAACACAAACTCACCTTATAAGTGGCGCCTAGGTATGGCAGGCCAGATGTACATCCCGAGAGGGAGCTCCTGGGCCTCTGAAACAAGGGCGAGTGGGAGGCGTTCCTTCAGGCTTTTGTCTCTGGATGAAGTGTCCCGGATAGACGTGGTTTGGAGGGGTGGCCTCAGGGACTGCGGACTAGTATCCATCTCTGGGGATTTGTCCCAGCTCCCAAGAGTTTGGGGTCATTTTGTGGGAAGGGTGGAGTCGTGTTGTCTAGCTCATGTGTCTCTCCAAGAAAGAAATTCCAGAGCAGAGCCCCGGGTACGGGAGGGGCGACTGGAAAACTCAAACCCTGGTGAGGATTGGGTGCATAGGGGCTTGGCATGCCCCATATGCGGGCTCTTGGTCCAGGCCCTGACAGGCCTTTCTTTGACATGGGGCTCATGCTGAGGGTCACAGTGTGAATTTGTGCCCAAGCAGCACTCAAGTTTGGGCGTGGCATCAGGGGCCATGAAGGTTTCTCCCACCATGAAGGTGTGACTCCATGCCAAGAGCAAGCTTTACAGCCATGGGGAAGGAGGAGTTCTGTTTTGTGCTTGCGATACCCAGCTGTGTGGAGAATTGATATAATGTCTAGGTTCAGATATCTGAAAACCAAGGTTAGGAAGAGGTGACGGCATAAGACCATGACGTGTCTGAAGTGCTGCGTGTGCGGCCAGCTGTCTCCTTGTCTGTCTGGACGTCTGGCTTCAGGCTGTGTCAGACAGAGCATGAGTGCCCAGAGTGGCCTATCCAGTTCAGTTACCGTCGAGGCTCGAGCAGGTTGATCCTCATCTGGGTTTTCTGGAGAGCCCCACAGGGAAACGTTTCTCTTCCGTTGGGCAGACACTGGGCTGGGTTGTGGTTCTGGAGTTCCTAGTCCGGAGGCCTTGTTTGCCAGGAGTGTGAGGAAGGAAGTCTGAAAACACAAGCTAGCGTGAGGTTTGGGATCGAGGGCACGGCAGGCGCACTCTGCAGAGGCTGAATCAAAGTCTCTAGCATCTGAAGTCAGGCTGAGGATCAGACGTTGGCTGAGGCTGGAGTGTGTCCATGATGGCACCTTCATGAAGCGGGGGCCTCATGAGGCCAAGGAAGTTTTCCCAAACTGAGTTTGGAGGTTGCCCCAAACCACAAGGTTTCCTTCTGCGGGACATTCGAATCCTGTTGCATGGCTCCAGGTTATACCATACGGAAGGACTGGAGAGCATGGTTCGAAGGATGGATCCCTGTACAGCCTGCCTCGCATTCCCATTGGCCATTAGCGACAAGATATGTTGGATCTGCTGCCTCTGGGGCACGTTTCCCAGGGGGCTGATTTGAAATGGCCTCTCCTGAGGATGTGTCATAATGTGCGTTTTGGTCCATGGAGACCTTGGAATGTGCTGGTTGTTCAGTGGCCCTGCGGAACTCTCCTTCCTGAAGGGCTTGAAACATCCCCAGCAAGAAAGCTCCCCATGTGGAGACGAGAGAGGTTTGGTTTGGTGCCTCAGAAAAGCCCCGTGTGCTGGTCTACGAAAACTGTCCTCTGAGGACGGACACATGGAAACCAAAGCTAAGGTTCATATTAGGGCCTGGGGGCCTGTCCATTTCCACCTTCTGTCTCTGGGGACACTGTCGGAGAGTCCAAGTGGAGATAGTTGCTCTGCTGGTGTCAGAGAGCCCCTCTTAGTCCAGGGTGGCCTACACTATTGATGGCCTCAGAGGCCTTGGAGCTTTTCCGTAAACTGTAGGGTTGGGGTCACAGGATTTGGCACACTTTCCTTGGAGAGTGCAGGCACAATCTTTCGCTGTGGCTCCAGAGGCCCTAGCCAGGAGGTTGTGTGGGTCTAGGCTGTGTGAACAGAGCTCTGAAAACAGAAACTCAGCTTATAAGTGGCGCCTAGGTATGGCAGGCCAGATGTACAACCCGAGAAGGAGCTCCTGGGCCTCTGAAACAAGGGAGAGTGGGAGGCGTTCCTTCAGGCTTTTGTCTCTGGATGAAGTGTCCCGGATAGCCGTGGTTTGGAGGGGTGGCCTCAGGGACTGTGGACGAGTATCCATCTCTGGGGATTTGTCCCAGCTCCCAAGAGTTTTGGGTCATTTTGTGGGAAGGGTGGAGTCGTGTTGTCTAGCTCATGTGTCTCTCCAAGAAAGAAATTCCAGAGCAGAGCCCCAAGAACGGGCGGGGCGAATGGAAAACTCAAACCCTGGTGAGGATTGGGTGCATAGGGGCTTAGCATGCCCCATATGCGGGCTCTTGGTCCAGGCCCTGACAGGCCTTTCTTTGACATGGGGCTCATGCTGAGCGTCACAGTGTGAATTTGTGCCCAAGCAGCACTCAACTTTGGGCGTGGCATCAGGGGCCATGAAGCTTTCTCCCACCATGAAGGTGTGACTCCATGCCAAGAGCAAGCTTTACAGCCATGGGGAAGGAGGAGTTCTGTTTTGTGCTTGCGATACCCAGCTGTGTGGAGAATTGATATAATGTCTAGGTTCAGATATCTGAAAACCAAGGTTAGGGAGAGGTGACGGCATAAGACCATGGCGTGTCTGAAGTGCTGCGTGTGCGGCCAGCTGTCTACTTGTCTGTCCGGAAGTCTGGCTTCAGGCTGTGTCAGACAGAGCATGATGCCCAGAGTGGCCTATCCAGTTCAGTTACCGTCGAGGCCCGAGCAGGTTGATCCTCATCTGGGTTTTCTGGAGAGCCCCACAGGGAAACGTTTCTCTTCCGCTGGGCAGACACTGGGCTGGGTTGTGGTTCTGGAGTTCCTAGTCCGGAGGCCTTGTTTGCCAGGAGTGTGAGGAAGGAAGTCTGAAAACACAAGCTAGCGTGAGGTTTGGGATCGAGGGCACGGCAGGCGCACTCTGCAGAGGCTGAATCAAAGTCTCTAGCATCTGAAGTCAGGCTGAGGATCAGACGTTGGCTGAGGCTGGAGTTGTGTCCATGATGGCACCTTCATGAAGCGGGGTCTCATGAGGCCAAGGAAGTTTTCCCACGCTGAGTTTGGAGGTTGCCCCAAACCACAAGGTTTCCTTCTGCGGGACATTCGAGTCCTGTTGCATGGCTCCAGGACATACCATACGAAAGGACTGGAGAGCAGGGTTCGAAGGATGGATCCCTGTACAGCCTGCCTCGCATTCCCATTGGCCATTAGCGACAAGATATGTTGGATCTGCTGCCTCTGGGGCACGTTGCCCAGGGGGCTGATTTGAAATGGCCTCTCCTGAGAATGCGTCATAATGTGCGTTTTGGTCCATGGAGACCTTGGAATGTGCTGGTTGTTCAGTGGCCCTGCGGAACTCTCCTTCCTGAAGGGCTTGAAAGATCCCCAGCAAGAAAGCTCCCCATGTGGAGACGAGAGAGGTTTGGTTTGGTGCCTCAGAAAAGCCCCGTGTGCTGGTCTACGAAAACAGTCCTCTGAGGATGGACACCTGGAAACCAAAGCTGAGGTTCATATAAGGGCCTGGGGGCCTGTCAATTTCAACCTTCAGTCTCTGGGGACACTGTCGGAGAGACTAAGTGGAGATAGTTGCTCCGCTGGTGTCAGAGAGCCCCTCTTAGTTCAGGGTGGCCTACACTATTGATGGCCTCAGGGGCCTTGGAGCTTTTACCTAAACTGTAGGGCTGTGGTTAAAGGATTGGGCACACGTTCCTTGGAGAGGGCAGGCACAATCTTTCGCTGTGGCTACAGAGGCCCTAGCCTGGAGGTTGTTTTGGGTCCAGGCTGTGTGCACAGAGGTCTGAAAACACAAACTCAGCTTATAAGTGGCGCCTAGGGTATGGCAGGCCGGATATACAGCCCGAGAGGAAGCTCCTGGGCCTCTGAAACAAGGGCGAGTGGGAGGCGTTCCTTCAGGCTTTTGTCTCTGGATGATGTGTCCCGGATAGCCGTGGATTCGAGGGGTGGCCTCAGGGACTGCGGACTAGTATCCATCTCTGGGGATTTGTCCCAGCTCCCAAGAGTTTGGGGTCATTTTGTGGGAAGGGTGGAGTCGTGTTGTCTAGCTCATGTGTCTCTCCAAGAAAGAAATTCCAGAGCAGAGCCCCGGGTACGGGAGGGGCGACTGGAAAACTCAAACCCTGGTGAGGATTGGGTGCATAGGGGCTTGGCATGCCCCATATGCGGGCTCTTGGTCCAGGCCCTGACAGGCCTTTCTTTGACATGGGGCTCATGCTGAGGGTCACAGTGTGAATTTGTGCCCAAGCAGCACTCAAGTTTGGGCGTGGCATCAGGGGCCATGAAGGTTTCTCCCACCATGAAGGTGTGACTCCATGCCAAGAGCAAGCTTTACAGCCATGGGGAAGGAGGAGTTCTGTTTTGTGCTTGCGATACCCAGCTGTGTGGAGAATTGATATAATGTCTAGGTTCAGATATCTGAAAACCAAGGTTAGGAAGAGGTGACGGCATAAGACCATGACGTGTCTGAAGTGCTGCGTGTGCGGCCAGCTGTCTACTTGTCTGTCTGGACGTCTGGCTTCAGGCTGTGTCAGACAGAGCATGAGTGCCCAGAGTGGCCTATCCAGTTCAGTTACCGTCGAGGCTCGAGCAGGTTGATCCTCATCTGTGTTTTCTGGAGAGCCCCACAGGGAAACGTTTCTCTTCCGTTGGGCAGACACTGGGCTGGGTTGTGGTTCTGGAGTTCCTAGTCCGGAGGCCTTGTTTGCCAGGAGTGTGAGGAAGGAAGTCTGAAAACACAAGCTAGCGTGAGGTTTGGGATCGAGGGCACGGCAGGCGCACTCTGCAGAGGCTGAATCAAAGTCTCTAGCATCTGAAGTCAGGCTGAGGATCAGACGTTGGCTGAGACTGGAGTGTGTCCATGATGGCACCTTCATGAAGCGGGGGCCTCATGAGGCCAAGGAAGTTTTCCCACGCTGAGTTTGGAGGTTGCCCCAAACCACAAGGTTTCCTTCTGCGGGACATTCGAATCCTGTTGCATGGCTCCAGGATATACCATACGGAAGGACTGGAGAGCATGGTTCGAAGGATGGATCCCTGTACAGCCTGCCTCGCATTCCCATTGGCCATTAGCGACAAGATATGTTGGATCTGCTGCCTCTGGGGCACGTTTCCCAGGGGGCTGATTTGAAATGGCCTCTCCTGAGGATGTGTCATAATGTGCGTTTGGGTCCATGGAGACCTTGGAATGTGCTGGTTGTTCAGTGGCCCTGCGGAACTCTCCTTCCTGAAGGGCTTGAAACATCCCCAGCAAGAAAGCTCCCCATGTGGAGACGAGAGAGGATTGGTTTGGTGCCTCAGAAAAGCCCCGTGTGCTGGTCTACGAAAACAGTCCTCTGAGGACGGACACATGGAAACCAAAGCTAAGGTTCATATTAGGGCCTGGGGGCCTGTCCATTTCCACCTTCTCTCTCTGGGTACACTGTCGGAGAGTCCAAGTGGAGATAGTTGCTCTGCTGGTGTCAGAGAGCCCCTCTTAGTCCAGGGTGGCCTACACTATTGATGGCCTCAGAGGCCTTGGAGCTTTTCCGTAAACTGTAGGGTTGGGGTCACAGGAATTGGCACACTTTCCTTGGAGAGTGCAGGCACAATCTTTCGCTGTGGCTCCAGAGGCCCTAGCCAGGAGGTTGTGTGGGTCTAGGCTCTGTGAACAGAGCTCTGAAAACAGAAACTCAGCTTATAAGTGGCGCCTAGGTATGGCAGGCCAGATGTACAACCCGAGAAGGAGCTCCTGGGCCTCTGAAACAAGGGCGAGTGGGAGGCGTTCCTTCAGGCTTTTGTCTCTGGATGAAGTGTCCCGGATAGCCGTGGTTTGGAGGGGTGGCCTCAGGGACTGTGGACGAGTATCCATCTCTGGGGATTTGTCCCAGCTCCCAAGAGTTTTGGGTCATTTTGTGGGAAGGGTGGAGTCGTGTTGTCTAGCTCATGTGTCTCTCCAAGAAAGAAATTCCAGAGCAGAGCCCCAAGAACGGGCGGGGCGAATGGAAAACTCAAACCCTGGTGAGGATTGGGTGCATAGGGGCTTAGCATGCCCCATATGCGGGCTCTTGGTCCAGGCCCTGACAGGCCTTTCTTTGACATGGGGCTCATGCTGAGCGTCACAGTGTGAATTTGTGCCCAAGCAGCACTCAACTTTGGGCGTGGCATCAGGGGCCATGAAGCTTTCTCCCACCATGAAGGTGTGACTCCATGCCAAGAGCAAGCTTTACAGCCATGGGGAAGGAGGAGTTCTGTTTTGTGCTTGCGATACCCAGCTGTGTGGAGAATTGATATAATGTCTAGGTTCAGATATCTGAAAACCAAGGTTAGGGAGAGGTGACGGCATAAGACCATGGCGTGTCTGAAGTGCTGCGTGTGCGGCCAGCTGTCTACTTGTCTGTCCGGAAGTCTGGCTTCAGGCTGTGTCAGACAGAGCATGATGCCCAGAGTGGCCTATCCAGTTCAGTTACCGTCGAGGCCCGAGCAGGTTGATCCTCATCTGGGTTTTCTGGAGAGCCCCACAGGGAAACGTTTCTCTTCCGTTGGGCAGACACTGGGCTGGGTTGTGGTTCTGGAGTTCCTAGTCCGGAGGCCTTGTTTGCCAGGAGTGTGAGGAAGGAAGTCTGAAAACACAAGCTAGCGTGAGGTTTGGGATCGAGGGCACGGCAGGCGCACTCTGCAGAGGCTGAATCAAAGTCTCTAGCATCTGAAGTCAGGCTGAGGATCAGACGTTGGCTGAGGCTGGAGTTGTGTCCATGATGGCACCTTCATGAAGCGGGGTCTCATGAGGCCAAGGAAGTTTTCCCACGCTGAGTTTGGAGGTTGCCCCAAACCACAAGGTTTCCTTCTGCGGGACATTCGAGTCCTGTTGCATGGCTCCAGGACATACCATACGGAAGGACTGGAGAGCATGGTTCGAAGGATGGATCCCTGTACAGCCTGCCTCGCATTCCCATTGGCCATTAGCGACAAGATATGTTGGATCTGCTGCCTCTGGGGCACGTTGCCCAGGGGGCTGATTTGAAATGGCCTCTCCTGAGAATGCGTCATAATGTGCGTTTTGGTCCATGGAGACCTTGGAATGTGCTGGTTGTTCAGTGGCCCTGCGGAACTCTCCTTCCTGAAGGGCTTGAAAGATCCCCAGCAAGAAAGCTCCCCATGTGGAGACGAGAGAGGTTTGGTTTGGTGCCTCAGAAAAGCCCCGTGTGCTGGTCTACGAAAACAGTCCTCTGAGGATGGACACATGGAAACCAAAGCTGAGGTTCATATAAGGGCCTGGGGGCCTGTCAATTTCAACCTTCAGTCTCTGGGGACACTGTCGGAGAGACTAAGTGGAGATAGTTGCTCTGCTGGTGTCAGAGAGCCCCTCTTAGTTCAGGGTGGCCTACACTATTGATGGCCTCAGGGGCCTTGGAGCTTTTCCCTAAACTGTAGGGCTGTGGTTAAAGGATTGGGCACACGTTCCTTGGAGAGGGCAGGCACAATCTTTCGCTGTGGCTACAGAGGCCCTAGCCTGGAGGTTGTTTTGGGTCCAGGCTGTGTGCACAGAGGTCTGAAAACACAAACTCAGCTTATAAGTGGCGCCTAGGGTATGGCAGGCCGGATATACAGCCCGAGAGGAAGCTCCTGGGCCTCTGAAACAAGGGCGAGTGGGAGGCGTTCCTTCAGGCTTTTGTCTCTGGATGATGTGTCCCGGATAGCCGTGGATTATAGGGGTGGCCTCAGGGACTGTGGACGAGTATCCATCTCTGGGTATTTGTCCCAGCTCCCAAGAGTTTGGGGTCATTTTGTGGGAAGGGTGGAGTCGTGTTGTCTGGCTCATGTGTCTCTCCAAGAAAGAAATTCCAGAGCAGAGCCCCAGGTACGGGCAGGGCGACTGGAAAACTCAAACCCTGGTGAGGATTGGGTGCATAGGGGCTTGGCATGCCCCATATGCGGGCTCTTGATCCAGGCCCTGACAGGCCTTTCTTTGACATGGGGCTCATGCTGAGGGTCACAGTGTGAATTTGTGCCCAAGCAGCACTCAACTTTGGGCGTGGCATCAGGGGCCATGAAGGTTTCTCCCACCATGAAGGTGTGACTCCATGCCAAGAGCAAGCTTGACAGCCATGGGGAAGCAGGACTTCTGGTTTGTTCTTGCGATACCCAGCTGTGTGGAGAATTGATATAATGTCTAGGTTCAGATATCTGAAAACCAAGGTTAGGAAGAGGTGACGGCATAAGACCATGGCGTGACGGAAGTGCTGGGTGTGCGGCCAGCTGTCTCCTTCTCTGTCTGGACGTCTGGCTTCAGGCTGTGTCAGACAGAGCATGAGTGCCCAGAGCGGCCTATCCAGTTCAGGTACCGTCGAGGCCCGAGCAGGTTGATCCTCATCTGGGTTTTCTGAAGAGCCCCACAGGGAAACGTTTCTCTTCCGTTGGGCAGACACTGGGCTGGGTTGTGGTTCTGGAGTTCCTAGTCCGGAGGCCTTGTTTGCCAGGAGTGTGAGGAAGGAAGTCTGAAAACACAAGCTAGCGTGAGGTTTGGGATCGAGGGCACGGCAGGCGCACTCTGCAGAGGCTGAATCAAATTCTCCAGCATCTGAAGTCAGGCTGAGGATCAGACGTTGGCTGAGGCTGGAGTTGTGTCTATGATGGCACCTTCATTAAGCGGGGGCCTCATGAGGCCAAGGAAGTTTTCCCACGCTGAGTTTGGAGGTTGCCCCAAACCACAAGGTTTCCTTCTCTGGGACATTCGAGTCCTGTTGCATGGCTCCAGGACATACCATACGGTAGGATTGGAGAGCAGGGTTCGAAGGATGGATCCCTGTACAGCCTGCCTCGCATTCCCATTGGCCATTAGCGACAAGATATGTTTGATCTGCTGCCTCTGGGGCACGTTTCCCAGGGGGCTGATTTGAAATGGCCACTCCTGAGGATGCGTCATAATGTGCGTTTGGGTCCATGGAGACCTTGGAATGTGCTGGTTTTTCAGTGGCCCTGGGGAACTCTCCTTCCTGAAGGGTTTGATACATCCCCAGCAAGTAAGCACCCCATGTGGAGACGAGAGAGGTTTGGATTGGTGCCTCAGAAAAACCCCGTGTGCTGGTCTACGGAAACAGTCCGTAGGTTGATCCTCATCTGGGTTTTCTGGGGAGGCCCCACAGGGAAACGTTTTTCTTCCGTTGGGCAGACATTGGGCCTGATTGTGGTTTTGGAGTTCCTAGTCCGGAGGGCTTGTTTGCCAGGAGTGTGAGGAAGGAAGTCTGAAAACACAAGCTAGTGGGAGGTTTGAGACCGAGGGCACGGCCACCCCACTCTGCAGAGACTGAATCGAGATCTCCTGCAATGCGGTCATGTCAACTCCGAGACGTGCCTCAGGCTAGGTGTTTTGTCCAGCATGGCCTCTTCCTGAAGGGTTTGGGGGCTTCATGAGGCCTGGGAGGTTTGCCTACGATGGTTTTGTGAACTACTCCAAACTTCAAGGTTCCTTCTGCAAGACAGTTGAGTCCTATTGGATGGTTCCAGGCGGCCCCAAACGGAAAGACTCGAGAGCAGGTGTCTAAGCATGGATGCCGGTGAACGCCAACTCATATTCCCACTCTTTAGTCAGGACAAGGCTGGCTCAATCTGCGGGCTCCTGGGTGAGCTACCCAGATGGGAGAGTTGAAATGGGCTCTCCTGAAATGAGTCCTACTGTGGGTTGGTGGCCTGGGAGACCTTGGAATGTGGAGGTGGCTCAGGGACTCTAAAGAATTCTCCAACCTGAGGTGTTTGACACGGCTCCAACAAGGAAGCTTCCCATGTGGAGACGAGAGGAGTTCTGTTCAGTGCCTCAGGAAAGCCCCATATCCTGTTCTTCGAACCAAAGACTCTGAGGATTGACACCTGGAAACCAAAGCAAAAGTTGAGATTAGGTCCTAAGGGCTTGTCCGGCTCAACCTTCTATCTCTGGTGACATCTGTGTGCATGCCTTCTTGGGGGTAGCTGCTCAGCTTGTGTCCGAATGCCCCTGTGTGTCCAGGTAGGCTCCCAGTAGTGGGATGTCCTCGGGGTCCTTGAGGTTTCTCATATTCTGCAGGTGTGGGCCAAAGGAATGGACACAGTTTCCCAGGAGAGAGCAGGCACGGTCCTGTGGTATGGCTCCAGAGGACCCAGCCTAGAGGCTGTGTTTGCCAGGGCTGTGGGGACAGATGTCTGAAAAAGCAAACTTGGCTCAGCTAGGTGCCAAGGTAATGGCAGGCCTGATCTCCAGTCCGTGAGGGGAGATCCTCTGGATATCAAAGGAGGGCAAGTGGGAGGCAGTCGCTCAGGCTTTTGTCTCTGGGTGTTGCGTTCACAGTGGCCGTTTAGGGTAGGCGTTGCCTGGGGGGCCGAGGAAGAGCCTTCCTGTCGGGGGATTGTCCAAGCTCCCAAGTGTTTGGTTTCATTCTGTGGGAAGGGAAGAGTACTGTTTTCTGACACAGGGGACACCCCAGGAGAGGGACTCTAGAGCACAGCAGTGGTTTCCCTCAACTGGAATACAAACCATCTAGTTAGTCCTGGGTGCCTATGGGAATGGCAAGCCACATATGCGGGCACTTTGTCCAGGCATTGAGAGGCGTTACTTGAATAAAGTACTCACGCTGAGGGTCAAAATGTGTGTTTGTGCCCAAGGGGGCCCTCACTCATGGGTTTGCCTCATGGGCCTTGCCGTTTTCTCCTATACTTAAGGGTTTGACTCACTGCCAGCAGCAAGGTTTCTTGCCATGGGGAAGGAGGGGTTCTGACTTGTGCATCAGGTACCCCCCTGTGCAGGGTATGGAGATAAGGTCTAGGTCCAGAGACAAAAGTGCCTTAGTCTCGCTCTTTCTTCATATCCTGATGAGTTCTTCTCATGGTTTGTAGATTGAGCCTGCCATACCTACGTCCCCAAACCTAAGCTGAGTTTGTGTTTTCAGACTTCTGTCCTCAAATTCCTGGGCCACACAACTTCCAGGCTGGGGCCTCAGGAGCCACACATTAGGACTGTGCCTACCTATTCCATGGGAATTTTGCCCATTCCATTGTCCATAATCGTACAAATTAATTAACCCTCCAAAATCCTCTAGGCCATCCCGATAGTGGAGGACTCAGGGACAAACGAGGGCGGTCTTACACCAGCTGAGCCTCTACCTCCACTCATACAACATATTGATGACCCCAGAGAAGAAGATTGAACCAGACAGGACCCTAGGCCATAATCAGATCCATTGCTTTGGTTTACAGGCATGTCTCTTCAAAAGCCTGGATTCCAATACCAGCATAGGGGATTTCATGAGGCACGCATCACAGCAAATCTGGTCTCCACAAGGAAACTTGTGCCTGGGAGCTATGTCAAAAGCTTGGGAGAATACTTCAGGGTCCCGGTGCCTTCGCCCGTTTCCAAGGCCCTCATGGACACAAACACACATTAGGCACCATCCTCAGGAAAGTCCATTTCAACTCAGCCACCCAAGGTGCTCCCGCAGAGCCATCCGATCTCAAGTGACTTGTTGCTAGGAGACAATTGAAATGCGAGGCGGGCTTCCCTAGCATCCATCCTCGATCGGTGCTCTGGATTCATTCCATATGGGATGTCCTGGAGCTGCCCAACAGGTCTCAATTGTCCCACAGAAGGAAGCCTTGACGGGGGCATTCCACAACTTTCAACGTGGGAAACCTCCATGGCCTTGAGATTCCGCTCCGTTCATGAAGGGGAAGTCATGCATAGAAACTCCAACCTGAGCCAAAGTCTGAACTTCACCCTGACTCTAGATGCATGAGATATTGGTTCAGATCTGCAGGGGGTACCTGCCGTGCCCTCGGCCTGAAGCCCAAGTCTATCTTGTGTTCTCAGAATTCTGTCCTCACACTCCTGGCCCAGAAGCGCTCAATTTGGCAATTGCGGTACAAAAATGCTGCACTCTGACTGCATTCTAGAAAAAAATATTGCCTAATGAGCTCCCCAGCCACCTCAAATTAGGATCAACCTACACGGCACTAGACGGTACCCAAATTATATAGTCTAAACAGGGCACTAATGCACTGTCTGACACAACCTGAGCCCGAAACTCCTGACCAACAACCAGGCAGCTGACCACACACTGAGCACCTCAGATCTGCCATACCTTAGGTCGTCATCTCTTCCCAACTGCGGTTTTCAGGCTTCAGAACCTAGACCTTATCTCCAACCACTGCCCAGGGTTGAAAATGATGCAGAAATCAGAACTCCTTCCCCATGGCAAGAGACCTTGTGATTGGCATGTTGTCCAAAGTTATGTGTAGTTGAAACCAGTGTGTCCCATGCGGCCCCGCCCATGCTCGCAGGCCACATTGCTCACAAACACACATTGTGACCCTCAGCCTGAGCCCAGTCCTCAAGTAAGGCCTCTCAGTGGCTGGAAGAAGAGACAGCATATTGGGCCTGCCCTGCCCCTAGGCGCCAATTTTTAAGCATAGTTTGGGTTGTCCCTTCACTCTTCCCCAGGGCTCTGCTTTGGAATTACTCTTTGGTAGGGCCACCTGAGGGAACAAACCTGAAAGACGACCTCCCATCCCACATTTTGACGGAAAACAATTGGGACAGGGCCAAATACACAGAGAGGAAGATTCGTCCATGGCCCATGAGGCCCCCTACATTCCACGGCCATTGTTGATACAAAATCCAGAGATAAAAGCCTGAGCAAGCGCCTCAGACTCGCTCTTTCTTCATATCCTGAAGAGTTCTTCTCATGGTTTGTAGATTGGACCTGCCATACCTACGTCCCAAACCTAAGCTGAGTTTGTGTTTTCAGACTTCTGTCCTCAAATTCCTGGGCCACACACCCTCCATGGTGGGGCCCCTGGAGCCACACATTAGGACTGTGCCTACCCAATCCATGGGAATTCTGCCCATTCCATAGACCAAAATCGTACAAATTAGGAGAACCCTCCAAATTCCTCGAGGCCATCCCAATAGTGGAGGTCTCCGGGACAAACAAGGGCGGTCTGACACCAGCTGAGCCTCTACCTCCACTCATACAACAGATGGATGTCCCCAGAGAAGAAGATTTAACCAGACAGGACCCTAGGCCATAATCGGATACATTGCTTTGGTTTACAGGCATGTCTCCTCAAAGGCCTGGATTCCACTGCCAGCATAGGGGGTTTCCTGAGGCACCCATCAGAACAAAACTGGTCTCCACAAGGAAACCTGTGCATGGGAGCTATGTTAAAAGCGTAGTAGAATACTTCAGGGTCCCAGGTGCCTCAGCACCATTCCAAGGCTTTCATGGACACAAACACACATTAGGCTCCATCCTTGGGAAAGTACATTTCAAATCAGCCACCCCGGTTGCTCCCTCAGAGCCATCCGGTCTCAAGTGTCTTGTTGCTAGGAGACAATTGGAATGCGAGGCGGGCTTCCCTGGCATCCATCCTCGATCGGTGGTCTGGAGTCATTCCATATGGGATGTCCTGGAACTGCACAACAGGTCTCAATTATCCCGCAGAAGGTATCCTTGAAGGGGGCATCCCACAACTTTCAACGTTGCAAAACCTCCATGGCCTTGAGATTCCTCTCCATTCATGAAGGGGCAGTCATGCACAGAAACTCCAACCTGAGCCAAAGTCTGATCCTCGCCGTGACTTCAGATGCATGAGATATTGGTTCAGATCTGCCGGGGGTTCCTGCTGTGCCCTTGGCCTGAAACCCAAGTCTAGCTTGTGTTCTCAACTTCTGTCCTCACACTCCTGGCACAAAAGTCCTCAAATTTGGCAATTCCAGAATAACAATGCAGCACTCTGCATGCTCTCTAGAAAAAATATCTTGCCTAATGAGCTGCCCAGGCACCTCAAATGAGGATCAAACTACACGGCACTCGACTGTACCCAAATTATATAGTCTAACCAGGGCACTAATGCACTGTCTGACACAACCTGAGCCCGAACCTCCTGACCAACACCCAGGCAGCTGACTGCACATTAAGCACGTCAGATGAGCCATGGCCTTAGGTTGTCTCTCTTCCCAACTGCGGTTTTCAGGGTTCAGAACCTAGACCTTATTTCCAACCACTGCCCAGGGTTGAAAATGTTGCAGAAATCAGAACTCCTTCCCCATGGAAAGAGACCTTGTGATTGGCATGTTGTCCCAATTTTAGTGTCGTTGAAAACAGTGTGGCCCATGAGGCCCCGCCCATGCTCCCGGGCCACATTGGTCACAAACACACATTGTGACCCTCAGCCTGAGCCCAGTCCTCAGTAAGGCCTCTCAGTGGCTGAATGAAGTGACAGCATATTGGGCATGCCATGCCCCGAGGCCCCAATTTTTAACCATAGTTTGGGTTGTCCCTTCACTCTTCCCCAGGGCTCTGCTTTGGAATTCCTCTTTGATTGGGACACCTAGGTAACAAACCTTAAAGGAGACCTCCCATCCCACCGATTGATGAAAAACAATTAGGACCGGAATAAATCTACCGAGAGGAAGATTCGTCCAAGGCCCAGAAGGCCTCCCCACAATCCACGGCCATCGTTGATACAAAATCTAGAAACAAAAGCCTGAGGAAGCGCTGCCCACCCTCTCCTTCTTCAAATCCTGAAGCGTTCTTCTCATGGTTTTTAGATTGGGTATGCCATACATATGTCCCCAAACCTAAGCTGAGTTAGTATTTTTAGACTTCTGTCCTCAATGTCCTGGACCACACACCCTAGAGGTTGGGGCCCCTGGAGCTACACGTTAGGACTATGCCGACCCAATCCATGAGAATTCTTCCCATTCCATTGTCCAAAATCGTACAAATTAGGAGAGCCCTCCAAAGTCCCCGAGGCCATCCCATTAGTTTAGGTCTCCCGGGATAAACAAGGGCAGTCTGACACGAGCTGAGCATCTACCTCCACTCATACCATAGATGGATGTCCCCAGAGAAGAGATGGAACCAGACAGGACCCTAAGCCATAATCGAATCCATTGCTTTGGTTTATAGGCATGTCTCCTCAAAAGCCTGGATTCCAAGACCAGCATAGGGGGTTTCCTGAGGCACCCATCAGAACAAATCTCGTCTCCACAAGGAAACTTGTGCATGGGAGCTATGTCAAAAGCTTAGGAAAATACTTCAAGGTCCCGGTGCCACTGCCCCATTCCAAGGCCCTCATGGACACTAACACACATTAGGCCCCATCCTCGGGAAAGTCCATTTCAACTCAGCCGCCCTGATTGCTCCCGCAGAGCCATCGGATTTCAACTGCCTTGTTGCTAGGAGAAAATTGGAATGCGTAGCGGGCTTCCCTGGCATCCATCCTCGAAATGTGTCTGAAGTCATTCCATATGGAATGTCCTGGAGCTGCCCAACAGGTCTCAATTGTCCCGCAGAAGGAATCCCTGAAGGGGGCAAACTGCAACTCCCAACGTGGGAAACCTCCATGGCCTTGAGATTCTGCTCCGTTCATGAAAGGGCAGTCATGCACAGAAACTCCAACCTGAGCCAACGTCTGATCCTCGCCGTGACTTCAGACGCATGAGATATTGGTTCAGATGCAGGGGGTACCTGCCGTGCCCTTGGCCAGAAGCCCAAGTCTACCTTGTGTTCTCAGACTTCTGTCCTCACATTCCTGGTCCAGAAGCCCTCAAGTTTGGCAATTCCGGACCCACAATGCAGCACTCTGCCTGCCGTCTTGAAAAAATATATTGCCTAAAGAGCTGCCCAGGCACCTCTAATGATGATAAAAGTACACGGCACTCTACTGTACCCAAATTATACAGTCTAACCTGGGCACTAATGCACTGTCTGACACAACCTGAGCCCTAACCTCCTGACCAACACCCAGGCACCTGACCGCACACTGAGCACATCAGACCCGCCATGGCCTTAGGACGTCATCTCTTCCCAACTGCGGTTTTCAGAATTCAGAACCTAGACCTTATCTCCAACCACTGCCCAGGGCTGAAAATGATGCAGAAATCAGAACTCTTTCCCCATGGCAAGAGAGCTTGTGATTGGCATGTTGTCCAAAGTTCAGTGTAGTTGAAACCAGTGTGGCCCATGAGACTCGCCCATGCTCGCGGGCCACATTGGTCTCAAACACACATGTGACCCTCAACCTGAGCTCAGTCCTCAAGTAAGGCCTCTCAGTGGCTGGAGGAAGAGACAGCATATTGGGCCTGCAATGCCCCTAGGCCCCAATTTTTAACCATATTTGGGTTGTCCCTTCACTCTCCCCAGGGCTCTGCTTTGGAATTCCTCTTTGGTTGGGACACCTGAGGTAACAAACCTGAAAGGAGACCTACCATCCAACAGATTGACGAAAAACAATTGGGGCCGTGCCAAATCCACAGAGAGGAAGATTCGTCCATGGCCCATGAGGCCTGCCCACATTCCACGGCCATCCTTGATACAAAATCCGGAGACAAAAGCCTGAGCAAGTGCCTCAGACTCGCTCTTTCTTCATATCCTGAAGAGTTCTTCTCATGGTTTGTAGATTGGGCCTGCCATACCTACGTCCCCAAACCTAAGCTGAGTTTGTGTTTTCAGATTTCTGTCCTCAAAGTCCTGGCCCACACACCCTCCAGGCTGGGGCCCCTGGAGCCACACATTAGTACTGTGCCTACCTAATTTATGGCAATTCTGCCCATTCCATTGTCCAAAATCGTATGAATTAGGAGAAGTCTCCAAAGTCCCCGAAGCCATCCCAATAGTGTAAGACTCCGGGGACAAACAAGGGCAGTCTGACACCAGGTGAGCATCTACCTCCACTCATTCCATAGATGGATATCCCCAGAGAAGAAGATTGAACCAGACAGGACCCTAGGCCATAATCAGATCCATGGCTTTGGTTTACAGGCCTGTCTCCTCAAAAGCCTGGAATCCAATACCAGCATAAGGGATTTCCTGAGGCACCCATCAGAACCAATTTAGTCTCCACAAGGAAACTTGTGCATGGGAGCTATGTCAAAAGCTTAGGAGAATACTTCAGGGTCCCGGTGCCACCGCCCCATTCCAAGGCCCTCATGGACACAAACACACATTAGGCCCCATCCTCAGGAAATTCTATTTCAACTCAGCCTCCCCGGTTGCTCCTGCAGAGCCATCCGATCTCAACTCTCTTGTTGCTAGCAGACAAATGGAATGGGAGGCAGCTTCCTTGGCATCAATCCTCCAAAGGTGCTCTGGAGTCATTCCATATGGGATGCCCTGGAGCTGCCCAACAGGTCACAATTGTCTTGCAGAAGGAATCCTTGAAGGGGGCATCCCACAACTCCCAACGTGGGAAAACCTCCATGGCCTTGAGTTTCCGTTCCGTTCATGAAGGGGTAGTCATGCACAGAAACTCCAACCTGAGCCAACGTCTGATCCTCGCCGTGACTTCAGATGCATGAGATATTGGTTCAGACCTGCAGGGGGTACCTGCCGTGCCATCGGCCTGAAGCCCAGGTCTAGCTTGTGTTCTCAGACTTCTATCCTCACACTCCTGCCCAGAAGCCCTCAAGTTTGGCAACTCCGGACCCACAAGGCAGCACTCAGCCTGCCCTCTAGAAAAATATCTTGCCTAATGAGCTGCCCAGGCAACTCAAATGAGGATAAACCTACACAGCAGTCGACTGTACCCAAATTATATAGTCTAACCTGGGCACTAATGCACTGTTGACACAACCTGAGACAGAACCTCCTGACCAACACCCAGGCAGCTGACCGCACACTGAGCATATCAGACCTGTCATGGCCTTAGGTCTTCATCTCTTCCTAACTGCGGTTTTTCAGGCTTCAGAAACTAGACCTTATCTCAAACCACTGCCCAGGGTTGAAAATGATGCAGAATTCAGAACATCTTCCCCATGGCAAGAGACCTTGTGATTGGCATGTTGTCCAAAGTCCATTGTAGTTGAAACCAGGGTGGCCCATGAGGCCCCACCCATACCAGAGGCCAGTCAAGAAAGGCCTCTCAGTGTCTGGATGAAGAGACAGCATATTGGGCCTGCCATGCCCCTAGGCCCATATTTTTAACCATAGTTTGGGTTGTCCCTTCACTCTTCCCAAGGGCTCTGCTTTGGAATTCCTCTTTTGTTCGGACACCTGAAGTAATAAACCTGAAAGGAGACCTCCCATCCCACAGATTGACGAAAAACAATTGGGACAAGGCCAAATCCACAGAGAGGAAGATTCGTCCATGGCCCATGAAACCTCTCCACATTCCACGGCCATCGTTGATATAAAATCCAGAGACAAAAGCCTGAACAAGTGCCTCAGACTCGCTCTTTCTTCATATCCTTAAGAGTTCTCCTCATGGTTTGTAGATTGGGCCTGCCATACCTACGTCCCCAAACCTAAGCTGAGTTTGTGTTTTCAGATTTCTGTCCTCAAAGTCCTGGGCCACACACCCCCTATGCTGGGTCCCCTGGAGCCACACATTAGGACTTTGCCTACCCAATCCATGGGAATTCTGTCCATTCCATTGTCCAAAATCGTACAAATTAGGAGAAATCTCCAAAGTCCCCGTGGCCATCCAAATAGTGTAGGTCTCCGGGGACAAACAAGGGCGGTCTGACACCAGGTGAGCATCTATCTCCACTCATTCCAGATGGATATCCCCAGAGAAGAAGATTGAACCAGACAGAACCCTAGGCCAAAATCGGATCCATTGCTTTGGTTTACAGGCATGTCTCCTCAAATGCCTGGATTCCAATACCAGCATAAGGGGTTTCCTGAAGCACCGATCAGAACCAATCTCGTCTCCACAAGGAAACTTGTGCATGGGATCTATGTCAAAAGCTTTGGAGAATACTTCAGGGTCCCGGTGCCACCGCCCCATTCCAAGGCCCTCATGGACAAAAACACACATTAGGACCCATCCTCAGGATAGTCCATTTCAACTAAGCCACCCCGGTTGATCCCGCAGAGCCATCCAATCTCAACTGTTTTGCTGCTAGGAGCAATTGGAATGAGAGGCGGGATTCCCTGGGATCCATCCTCGAACTGTTCTCTGGAGTCATTCCATATGTGATGTCCTGGAGCTGCCCAACAGGTCTCAATTGTCCCGCCGAAGGAATCCTTGAAGGGGGCATCCCACAACTCCCAACGTGGGAAAAACTCCATGGCCTTGAGATTCCACTCCGTTCATGAAGGGGCAGTCTTGCACAGAAACACCAACCCGAACCAACGTTGGATCCTCGCTGTGACATCGGAAGCTTGAGATTTTGGTTCAGATCTGCAGGTGGTACCTGCCGTGCCCTCGGCCTGAAGCCCAAGGCTAGCTTGTGTTCTCAGACTTATGTACTCACACTGCTGGCCCAGAAGCCCTCAAGTTGGCAATTCCGACCCACAATGCAGCACTCTGCCTGCCCTCTAGAAAAAATATCTTGCCTAATGAGCTGCCCAGTCACCTATAATGAGGATAAAACTACACGGCACTCGACTGTACCAAATTATATAGTCTAACCTGTGCACTAATGCACTGTCTGACACAACCAGAGCCAGAACCTCCTGACCAACACCCAGGCAGCTGACCGCACACTGATCATATCAGACCCGCCATGGCCTTAGGTGTCATCTCTAACCAACTGCGGTTTTTCTGACTTCAGAACCTAGATCTTATATCCAACCAATGCCCAGGGTTGAAAATGATGCAGAAACAGAACACCTTCCCCATTGCAAGAGACCTTGTGATTGGCATGTTGTCCAAAGTCCAGAGTAGTTAAAACCAGTGTGGCTCATGAGGCCCCGTTCATGCTCCCGGGCCATATTGGTCACAAACACACATTGTGACCCTCAGCCTGAGCCCAGTCCTAAAGTCAGGCCTCTCAGTGGCTGGATGAAGAGACAGCATATTGGGCCTGCCATGCCCCTAGGCCCATATTTTTAACCATACTTTGGGTTGTCCCTTCACTCTTCCCCAGGGCTGTGCTTTGGAATTCCTCTTTTGTTCGGACACCTGAGGTAATAAACCTGAAAGGAGACATCCCATCCCACAGATTGACGAAAAACAATTGGGACTGGGCCAAATTCACAGAGAGGAAGATTCATCCATGGCTCATGAGGCCTCTACACATTCCACGGCCATCGTTGATACAAATTCCAGAGACAAAAGCCTGAGCAAGTGCCTCAGACTCGCTCTTTCTTCATATCCTGAAGAGTTCTACTCATGGTTTGTAGATTGGGCTTGCCATACCTACGTACACAAACCTAAGCTGAGTTTGTGTTTTCAGATTTCTGTCCTCAAATTCTTGGGCCACACACCCTCCAGTCTAGGGCCCCTGGAGCCACACATTAGGACTGTGCCTACACAATCCATGGGCATTCTGCCCACTGCATTGTCCAAAAGCGTACAAATTAGGAGAACTCTGCAATGTCCCCGAGGCCATCCCAATAGTGTAGGTCTTCGGGGACAAACAAGGGCAGTCTGACACCAGCTGAGAATCTACTTCCACTCATTCCATAGATGGATATCCCCAGAGAAGAAGATTGAACCAGACAGAACCCTAGGCCATAATCGGATCCATTGCTTTGGTTTACAGGCATGTCTCCTCAAAAGCCTGGAATCCAATACCAGCAAAAGGGGTTTCCTGAGGCAGACATCAGAACAAATCTCGTCTCCACAAGGAATCTTGTGCATGGGAGCTATGTCAAAGCTTAGGAGAATACTTCAGGGTCCCGGTGCCACCGCCCCATTCGAAGGCCCTCATGGACACAAACACACATTAGGACCCATCCTCAGGAAAGTCCATTTCAACACAGACACTCCAGTTGGTCCCGCAGAGCCATCGGATCTCAACTGCATTGTTGCTAGGAGACAATTGGAATGCGAGGCGGGCTTCCCAGGCATCCATCCTCGAACAGTGCTCTGGAGTCATTCTATATGGGATGTCCTGGAGCTGCCCAACAGGTCTCAATTGTCCCGCAGAAGGAATCCTTGAAGGGGGCATCCCAAAACTCCCAACGTGGGAAAACCTCCATGGCCTTGAGATTCCGCTGCGTTCATGAAGGGCCAGTCATGCACAGAAACTCCAACCTGAGGCAACGTCTGACCATCGCAGTGACTTCAGATGCATGAGATATTGGTTCAGATCTGCAGGGGGTACCTGCCGTGCCCTCGGCCTGAAGCCCAAGTCCAGCTTGTGTTCTCAGACTTCTGTCCTCACACTCCTGGCCCAACAGCCCTCCAGGTTGGCAATTCCGGACCCACAATGCCGCACTATGCCTGCCCTCTAGAAAAAATATCTTGCCTAATGAGCTGCCCAGGCAACTCAAATGAGGATAAACCTACACGGCACTCGACTGTACACATATCATATAGTCTAACCTGGGCACTAATGCACTGTCTGACACAACCTCAGCCAGAACCTCTTGATCAACACCAGGCAGCTGACCACACAGTGAGCACATCAGACCCGCCATGGCCTTAGGTCATCATCTCTACCCAACTGCGGTTTTCCGGCTTCAGAACCTAGTCCTTATCTCCAATCACTGCCCAGGGTTGAAAATGATGCAGAAATCAGAACACCTTACCCATGACAAGAGACCTTGTGTTGGCATGTTGTCCAAAGTTTAGTGTAGTTGTCCAAACTTCAGTGTGGCGCGCGAGCATGGGCGGGGCCTCGTGGGCCACAAACACACATTGTGACCCTCAGCCTGAGCCCTGTCCTCAAGTAAGGCCTCTCAGTGGCTGGAGGAAGAGACAGCATATTGGGCCTGCCATGCCCCTAGGCCCCAATTTTTAACCATAGTTTGGGTTGTCCCTTCACTCTTCCCCAGGGCTCTGCTTTGAAATTCCTCTTTTGTTCGGACACCTGAGGTAACAAACCTGAAAGGAGAAAACCCATTTCACAGATTGACAAAAAACAATTGGGACCGGGCCAAATCCACAGAGAGGAAGATTCGTCCATGGCCCATGAGGCCTGCCCACATTCCACGGCCATCGTTGATACAAATTCCAGAGACAAAATCCTGAGCAAGTGCCTCAGACTCGCTCTTTCTCCATATCCTGAAGAGTTCTACTCATGGTTTGTAGATTGGGCGTGCCATACCTACGTACACAAACCTAAGCTGAGTTTGTGTTTTCAGATTTCTGTCCTCAAATTCTTGGGCCACACACCCTCCAGTCTAGGGCCCCTGGAGCCACACATTAGGACTGTGCCTACACAATCCATGGGCATTCTGCCCACTGCATTGTCCAAAAGCGTACATATTAGAAGAACTCTCCAAATTCCCCGAGGCCATCCCAATAGTGTAGGTCTCCTGGGACAAACAAGGGAGGTCTGACACCAGGTGAGCATCTACCTCCACTCATTCCATAGATGGATATCCCCAGAGAAGAAGTTTGAACCAGACAGGACCCTAGGCCATAATCAGATCCATTGCTTTGGTTTACAGGCTTGTCTCCTCAAAAGCCTAGAATTCCAATACCAGTATAAGGGGTTTTCTGAGGCACACATCAGAACAAATGTCATCTCCACAAGGAAACTTGTGCATGGGAGCTATGTAGAAAGCTTAGGAGAATACTTAAGGGTCCCGGTGCCACCGCCCTATTCCAAGGCCCTCATGGACACAAACACACATTTGGCCCCATCCTCAGGAAAGTCCATTTCAACTCAGCCACCCCAGTTGCCCCCGCAGAGCCATCCGATCTCAACTGTTTTGTTGCTAGGAGCAATTGGAATGCGAGGCGGCTTCCCTGGCATCCATCCTCCAACGTTATTCTGGCGTCATTCCATATGGGATGTCCTGGAGCTTCCCAACAGGTCTCAATTGTCCCGCCGAAGGAATCCTTGAAGGGGGCATCCCACAACTCCCAACGTGGGAAAAACATCATGGCCTTGAGATTCTGCTCCGTTCATGAAGGGGCAGTCATGCACAGAAACTCAAACCTGAGCTAAAGTCTGATCCTCGCCGTGACTTCAGATGCTTGAGATATTGGTTCAGATCAGCAGGTGGTACCTGCCGTGCCCACCGCCTGAAGCCCAAGTGTAGCTTCTGTTCTCAGACTTCTGTCCTCACACTCCTGGCCCAGAAGCCCTCAAGTTTGGCAATTCCGGAATCACAATGCAGCACTCTGCCTGCCCTCTAGAAAAAATATCTTGCCTAATGAGCTGCCCAGGCACCTCAAAAGACGATAAACCTACACGCCACTCGACTGGACCCAAATTATATAGTCTACCCTGGGCACTAATGCATTGTCTGTCACTACCGGAGCCAGAACCTCCTGACCAACACCCAGGCAGCTGACCGCACACTGAGCATATCAACCCGCCATGGCCTTTGTCATCATCTCTTCCCAACTGCGGTTCTTCAGGCTTCAGACCTAGACCTTATCTCCAACGACTGTCCTGGGTTGAAAATGATGCAGAAATCAGAACACATTCCCCATGGCAAGAGACCTTGTGATTGGCATGTTGTCCGAAGTCCAATGTTGATGAAACCAGTGTGCCCTAAGGGGCCACGCCCAGGCTCGCGGGCCACATTGGTCACAAAGACACAATGTGACCATCAGCCTGAGCCCAGTCCTCCGGTAAGGCCTTTCAGTGGCTGGATGAAGAGACAGCATATTGGGCATGCCATGCCCCTAGGCCCCAATTTTTAACCATAGTTTGGGTTGTCCCTTCACTCTTCCCCAGGGCTCTGCTTTGGCATTCCTCTTTTGTTCGGACACCTGAGGTAATAAACCTGAAAGGAGACCTCCCATCCCACAGATTGACGAAAAAAAATTGGGACCGGGCCAAATCCACAGAGAGGAAGATTCGTCCATGGCCCATGAAGCCTCTCCACTTTCCACGGCCATCATTGATACAAAATACAGAGACAAAAGCCTGAGCAAGTGCCTCAGACTCGCTCTTTCTTCATATCCTGAAGAGATCTTCTCATGGTTTGTAGATTGTGCCTGCCATACCTACGTCCCCAAACCAAAGCTGAGTTTGTGTTTTCAGACTACTGTCCTGGAAGTCCTGGGCCACACACCCTCCAGGCTGGGCCCTTGGAGCCACACATTAGGACTGTGCCTACCAAATCCATGGGAATTCTGCCCATTCCATTGTCCAATATCGTACAAATTAGGAGAACTCTCCAAAGTCCCCGAGGCCATACCAATAGTGTAGTCTCTGGGTAAAAACAAGTGCGGTCTGACACCAGGTGAGTATCTACGTCCACTCATTCCATAGCTGAATATTCTCAGAGAAGATTATTGAACCAGACAGGATCCTAGGCCATAATCAGATCCATTGCTTTGGTTACAGGCATGTCTCCTCAAAAGCCTGGATTCCAATACCAGCATAAGTTGTTTCCTGAGGCACCCATCAGAACAAATCTCGTCTCTACAAGGAAACGTGTGCATGGGAGCTATGTAGAAAGCTTAGGAGAATACTTGATGGTCCCTTTGCCATGCCCCATTCCAAGGCCCTCATGGACACAAAAAACATTAGGCCCCATCCTCAGAAAAGTCCATTTCAACTCAGCCACCCCAGTTGCCCCCGCAGAGCCATCCGATCTCAACTGTTTTGGTGCTAGGTGCAATTGGAATGCGAGGCAGCTTCCCTGGCATCCATCCTCCAACGTTATTCTGGCGTCATTCCATATGGGATGTCCAGGAGCTTCCCAACAGGTCTCAATTGTCCCGGCCAAGGAATCCTTGAAGGGGGCATCCCACAACTCCCAACGTGGGAAAAACATCATGGCCTTGAGATTCCGCTCCGTTCATGAAGGGGCAGTCATGCACAGAAACTCAAACCTGAGCCAACGTCTGATCCTCGCCGTGACTTCAGATGCTTGAGATATTGGTTCAGATCGGCAGGTGGTACCTGCCGTGCCCACCGCCTGAAGCCCAAATGTAGCTTCTGTTCTCAGACTTCTGTCCTCAAACTCCTGGCCCAGAAGCCCTCAAGTTTGGCAATTCCGGAATCACAATGCAGCACTCTGCCTGCCCTCTAGAAAAAATATCTTGCCTAATGAGCTGCCCAGGCACCTCAAAAGACGATAAACCTACACGCCACTCGACTGTACCCAAATTATATAGTCTACCCTGGGCACTAATGCATTGTCTGTCACTACCGGAGCCAGAACCTCCTGACCAACACCCAGGCAGCTGACCGCACACTGAGCATATCAATCCGCCATGGCCTTTGTCATCATCTCTTCCCAACTGCGGTTTTTCAGGCTTCAGACCTAGACCTTATCTCCAACCACTGCCCTGGGTTGAAAATGATGCAGAAATCAGAACACATTCCCCATGGCAAGAGACCTTGTGATTGGCATGTTGTCCGAAGTCCAATGTTGATGAAACCAGTGTGCCCTATGGGGCCCCGCCCAGGCTCGCTGGCCACATTGGTCACAAAGACACAATGTGACCATCAGCCTGAGCCGAGTCCTCCGGTAAGGCCTTTCAGTGGCTGGATGAAGAGACAGCATATTGGGCATGCCATGCCCCTAGGCCCCAATTTTTAACCATAGTTTGGGTTGTCCCTTCACTCTTCCCCAGGGCTCTGCTTTGGCATTCCTCTTTTGTTCGGACACCTGAGGTAATAAACCTGAAAGGAGACCTCCCATCCCACAGATTGATGAAAAAAAATTGGGACCGGGCCAAATCCACAGAGAGGAAGATCGTCCATGGCCCATGAGGCCTCTCCACATTCCACGGCCATCGTTGATACAAAATACAGAGACAAAAGCCCGAGCAGTTGCCTCAGACTCGCTCTTTCTTCATATCCTGAAAAGTTCTTCTCATGGTTTGTAGATTGTGCCTGCCATACCTACGTCCCCAAACCAAAGCTGAGTTTGTGTTTTCAGACTACTGTCCTCAAAATCCTGGGCCACACACCCTACAGGCTGGGGCCCTTGGAGCCATACATTAAAAGTGTGCCTACAAAATCCATGGGAATTCTGCCCATTCCATTGTCCAATATCATACAAATTTGGAGAACTCTCCAAAGTCCCCGAAGCCATACCAATCGTGTAGGTCTCCGGGTAAAAACAAGGGCGGTCTGACACCAGGTGAGCATCTACGTCCACTCATTCCATAGCTGAATATTCTCAGAGAAGATTATTGAACCAGACAGGACCCTAGGCCATAATCAGATCCATTGCTTTGGTTACAGGCATGTCTTCTCAAAAGCCTGGATTCCAATACCAGCATAAGTTGTTTCCTGAGGCACCCATCAGAACAAATCTCGTCTCCACAAGGAAACGTGTGCATGGGAGCTATGTCAAAAGCTTAGGAGAATATTGATGGTCCCTTTGCCAACGCCCCATTCCAAGGCCCTCATGGACACAAAAAACATTAGGCCCCATCCTCAGAAAAGTCCATTTCAACTCAGCCACCCCAGTTGCCCCCGCATAGCCATCCGATCTCAACTGTTTTGGTGCTAGGAGCAATTGGAATGCGAGGCGGCTTCCCTGGCATCCATCCTCCAACGTTATTCTGGCGTCTTTCCATATAGGATGTCCTGGAGCTTCCCAACAGGTCTCAATTGTCCCGCCGAAGGAATCCTTGAAGGGGGCATCCCACAACTCCCAACGTGGGAAAAACATCATGGCCTTGAGATTCCGCTCCGTTCATGAAGGGGCAGTCATGCACAGAAACTCAAACCTGAGCCAACGTCTGATCCTCGCCGTGACTTCAGATGCTTGAGATATTGGTTCAGATCGGCTGGTGGTACCTGCCGTGCCCACCGCCTGAAGCCCAAGTGTAGCTTCTGTTCTCAGACTTCTGTCCTCACACTCCTGGCCCAGAAGCCCTCAAGTTTGGCAATTCCGGAATCACAATGCAGCACTCTGCCTGCCCTCTAGAAAAAATATCTTGCCTAATGAGCTGCCCAGGCACCTCAAAAGACGATAAACCTACACGCCACTCGACTGTACCCAAATTATATAGTCTACCCTGGGCACTAATGCATTGTCTGTCACTACCGGAGCCAGAACCTCCTGACCAACACCCAGGCAGCTGACCGCACACTGAGCATATCAACCCGCCATGGCCGTTGTCGTCATCTCTCCCCACTGTGGTTTTTCAGGCTTCAGACCTAGACCTTATCTCCAACCACTGCCCTGGGTTGAAAATGATGCAGAAATCAGAACACATTCCCCATGGCAAGAGACCTTGTGATTGGCATGTTGTCCGAAGTCCAATGTAGATGAAATCAGTGTGCCCTATGGGGCCCCGCCCAGGCTCGCGGGCCACATTGGTCACAAAGACACAATGTGACCATCAGCCTGAGCCCAGTCCTCCGGTAAGGCCTTTCAGTGGCTGGATGAAGAGACAGCATATTGGGCATGCCATGCCCCTAGGCCCCAATTTTTAACCATAGTTTGGGTTGTCCCTTCACTCTTCCCCAGGGCTCTGCTTTGGCATTCCTCTTTTGTTCGGACACCTGAGGTAATAAACCTGAAAGGAGACCTCCCATCCCACAGATTGAAGAAAAAAAATTGGGACCGGGCCAAATCCACAGAGAGGAAGATCGTCCATGGCCCATGAGGCCTCTCCACATTCCACGGCCATCGTTGATACAAAATACAGAGACAAAAGCTTGAGCAAGTGCCTCAGACACGCTCTTTCTTCATATCCTGAAGAGTACTTCTCATGGTTTGTAGATTGTGCCTGCCATACCTACGTCCCAAAACCAAAGCTGAGTTTGTGTTTTCAGACTACTGTCCTCAAAATCCTGGGCCACACACCCTACAGGCTGGGGCCCTTGGAGCCACACATTAAAAGTGTGCCTACAAAATCCATGGGAATTCTGCCCATTCCATTGTCCAATATCGTACAAATTTGGAGAACTCTCCAAAGTCCCCGAGGCCATACCAATCGTGTAGGTCTCCGGGTAAAAACAAGGGCAGTCTGACACCAGGTGAGCATCTACGTCCACTCATTCCATAGCTGAATATTCTCAGAGAAGATTATTGAACCAGACAGGACCCTAGGCCATAATCAGATCCATTGCTTTGGTTACAGGCATGTCTCCTCAAAAGCCTGGATTCCAATACCAGCATAAGTTGTTTCCTGAGGCACCCATCAGAACAAATCTCGTCTCCACAAGGAAACGTGTGCATGGGAGCTATGTCAAAAGCTTAGGAGAATATTGATGGTCCCTTTGCCAACGCCCCATTCCAAGGCCCTCATGGACACAAAAAACATTAGGCCCCATTCTCAGAAAAGTCCATTTCAACTCAGCCACCCCAGTTGCCCCCGCATAGCCATCCGATCTCAACTGTTTTGGTGCTAGGAGCAATTGGAATGCGAGGCGGCTTCCCTGGCATCCATCCTCCAACGTTATTCTGGCGTCATTCCATATGGGATGTCCTGGAGCTTCCCAACAGTTCTCAATTGTCCCGCCGAAGGAATCCTTGAAGAGGGCATCCCACAACTCCCAACGTGGGAAAAACATCATGGCCTTGAGATTCCGCTCCGTTCATGAAGGGGCAGTCATGCACAGAAACTCAAACCTGAGCCAACGTCTGATCCTCGCCGTGACTTCAGATGCTTGAGATATTGGTTCAGATCGGCAGGTGGTACCTGCCGTGCCCACCGCCTGAAGCCCAAGTGTAGCTTCTGTTCTCAGACTTCTGTCCTTACACTCCTGGCCCAGAAGCCCTCAAGTTTGGCAATTCCGGAATCACAATGCAGTACTCTGCCTGCCCTCTAGAAAAAATATCTTGCCTAATGAGCTGCCCAGGCACCTCAAAAGACGATAAACCTACACGCCACTCGACTGTACCCAAATTATATAGTCTACCCTGGGCACTAATGCATTGTCTGTCACTACCAGAGCCAGAACCTCCTGACCAACACCCAGGCAGCTGACCGCACACTGAGCATATCAACCCGCCATGGCCTTTGTCGTCAACTCTTCCCAACTGTGGTTTTTCAGGCTTCAGACCTAGACCTTATCTCCAACCACTGCCCTGGGTTGAAAATGATGCAGAAATCAGAACACATTCCCCATGGCAAGAGACCTTGTGATTGGCATGTTGTCCGAAGTCCAGTGTAGATGAAATCAGTGTGCCCTATGGGGCCCCGCCCAGGCTCGCGGGCCACATTGGTCACAAAGACACAATGTGACCATCAGCCTGAGCCCAGTCCTCCGGTAAGGCCTACAGTGGCTGGATGAAGAGACACCATATTGGGCCTGCCATGCCCCTAGGCCCCAATTTTTAACCATAGTTTGGGTTGTCCCTTCACTCTTCCCCAGGGCTCTGCTTTGGCATTCCTCTTTTGTTTGGACACCTGAGGTAATAAACCTGAAAGGAGACCTCCCATCCCACAGATTGCCGAGAAAAAATTGGGACCGTTCCAAATCCACAGAGAGGAAGATTCGTCCATGGCCCATGAGGCCTCCCCACATTCCACGGCCATCCTTGATACAAAATCCAGAGACAATAGCCTGAGCAAGTGCCTCAGACTCGCTCTTTCTTCATATCCTGAAGAGTTCTCTCATGGTTTGTAGATTGGGCCTGCCATACCTACATCCCCAAACCTAAGCTGAGTTTGTGTTTTCAGACTTCTGTCCTCAAAGTCCTGGGCCACACACCCTCCAGGTTGGGGCCCCTCCAGCCACACATTAGGACTGTGCCTACCCAATCCATGGGAATTCTGCCCATTCCATTGTCCAATATCGTACAAATTAGGAGAACTCTCCAAATTCCCCTAGGCCATCCCAATCGTGTAGGTCTCCGGGGACAAACAAGGGCGGTCTGACACCAGGTGAGCATCTACTTCCGTTCATTCCAAAGCTGGATAATCCGAGAGAAGAAGATTTAATCAGACAGGACCCTAGGCCATAATGAGATCCATTGCTTTGGTTACAGGCATGTCTTCTCAAAAGCCTGGAATCCAATACCAGCATAAGTGGTTTCCTGAAGCACCCATCAGAACAAACTTCGTCTCCACAAGGAAACTTGTGTATGGGAGCTATGTCAAAAGCTTAGGAGAATACTTCAGGGTCCCGGTGCCACCGCCCCATTCCAAGGCCCTAATGGACACAAACACACATTAGGCCCCATCCTCAGGAAAGTCCAAGTCAACTCAGCCACCCCGGTTGCTCCCGCAGAGCCATCCGATCGCAAATGACTTGTTGCTAGGAGACAATTGAAATGCGAGGCGGGCTTCCCTGGCATCCATCCTCCAACGGTGCTCTGTAGTCATTTCATATGTGCTATCCTGGCGCGGCACAACAGGTCTCAATTGTCACGCAGAAGGAATCCTTGAAGGGGGCAGCAAAAACTCCCAACGTGGGAAAACCTCCATGGCCTTGAGATTCCGCTTCATTCATAAAGGGGGAGTCATGCACACAAACTCCAAACTGAGCCAACGTCTGATCCTCGCCGTGACTTCAGATGCTTGAGATATTGGTTCAGATCTGCAGAGGGTACCTGCTGTGCCCACCGCCTGAAGCCCAAGTCTAGCGTGTGTTCTCAGACTTCTGTCCTCACACTCCTGGCCCAGAAGCCCTCAAGTTTGGCAATTCCGGACCCACAATGCAGCGCTTGCCTGTCCTCTAGAAAAAATAACTTGCCTAATGAGCTGCCCAGGCACCTCAAATGAGGATAAACCTACACGGCACTCGACTCTACCCAAATTATATAGTCTAACGTGGGCACTAATGCACTGTCTGACACAACCTGAGCCAGAACCTCCTGACCAACACCCAGGCAGCTGACTGCACACTGAGCATATCAGACGCCATGGCCTTAGGCTGTCATCTCTTCCCAACTCTGGTTTTTCAGGCTTCAGAACCCAGACCGTATCTCCAAATACTGCCCAGGTTTGAATATGATGCAAAAATCAGAACACCTTCCCCATGGCAAGAGACCTTGTGATTGGCACGTTCTCCAAAGCTCAGTGTAGTTGAAACCAGTGTGGCCCATGAGGCCTCCCCCAAGCTCAGGGCACATTGGCCACAAACACACATTGTGACCCTCAGCCTGACCCTTTCATTGGCTGGATGAAGAGATAGCATTAGGGGCCTGCCATGCCCCTAGGCCCCAATTTTTAACCATAGTTTGGTTGTCCCTTCACTCTTCCCCAGGGCTGTGCTTTGGAATTTCTCTTTGGTTGGGACACCTGAGGTAACAAATCTGAAAGGGGACCTCCCGTTACATAGATTGACGAAAAACAATTGGGACCGAGCCAAATCCACAGAGAGGAAGATTCGTTCATGGCCCATGAGGCCTCCCCACATTCCACGGCCATCGTTGATACAAAATCCAGAGATAAAAGCCTGAGCAAGCGCCTCAGACTCGCTCTTTCTTCATTTCCTGAAGAGTTCTTCTCATGGTTTGTAGATTGGCCCTGCCATACCTACGTCCCGAACCTAAGCTTTGTTTGTGTTTTCAGACTTCTGTCCTCAAAGTCTTGGGCCACACACCCTCCAGGCTGGAGACCCTGGAGCCACACATTAAGACTGTGCCTACCCAATCCATGGGAATTCTGCCCATTCCATTGTCCAAAATCGTACAAATTAGGAGAAACCTCCAAAGTCCCCGAGGCCATCCCAATAGTATAGGTCTTCGGAGACAAACAAAGGCGGTCTGTCACCAGCTGAGCATCTACCTCCACTCATTCCATAGATTGATATCCCCTGAGAAGAAGATTGAACCAGACAGGACCCTAGGCCATAATTGGATCCATGGCCTTGGTTTACAGGCATGTCTCTTCAAAAGCCTGGATTCCAATACCAGCATAGGGGGTTTTCTGATCCACCCATCAGAACAAATCTCGTCTCCACAAGGAAACTTGTGCATGGGAGCTATGTCAAAAGCTTAGGAGAATATTGATGGTCCCGTTGCCAACGCCCATTCCAAGGCCCTCATGGACACAAACACACATATTGGGCATGCCATGCCCCTAGGCCCCAATTTTTAACCATAGTTTGGGTTGTCCCTTCACTCTTCCCCAGGGCTCTGCTTTGGCATTCCTCTTTTGTTCGGACACCTGAGGTAATAAACCTGAAAGGAGACCTCCCACCCCACAGATTGCCGAAAAAAAATTGGGACCGGGCCAAATCCACAGAGAGGAAGATTCGTCCATGGCCCATGAGGCCTCTCCACATTCCACGGCCATCGTTGATACAAAATACAGAGACAAAAGCCTGAGCAAGTGCCTCAGACTCGCTCTTTCTTCATATCCTGAAGAGTTCTTCTCATGGTTTGTAGATTGTTCCTGCCATACCTACGTCCCCAAACCGAAGCTGAGTTTGTGTTTTCAGACTACTGTCCTGGATGTCCTGGGCCACACACCCTCCAGGCTGGGGCCCTTGGAGCCACACATTAGGACTGTGCCTACCAAATGCATGGGAATTCTGCCCATTCCATTGTCCAATATCGTACAAATTAGGAGAACTCTCCAAAGTCCCCGAGGCCATACCAATAGTGTAGTCTCCGGGTAAATACAAGGGCGGTCTGACACCAGGTGAGCATCTACGTCCACTCATTCCATAGCTGAATATTCTCAGAGAAGATTATTGAACCAGACAGGACCCTAGGCCATAATCAGATCCATTGCTTTGGTTACAGGCATGTCTCCTCAAAAGCCTGGATTCCAATACCAGCATAAGTTGTTTCCTGAGGCACCCATCAGAACAAATCTCGTCTCCACAATGAAACGTGTGCATGGGAGTTATGTCAAAATCTTAGGAGAATACTTGATGGTCCCGTTGCCAACGCCCCATTCCAAAACCCTCATGGACACAAAAAACATTAGGCCCCATCCTCAGAAAAGTCCAATTCAACTCAGCCACCCCAGTTGCCCCCGCAGAGCCATCCGATCTCAACTGTTTTGTTGCTAGGAGCAATTGGAATGCAAGGCGGCTTCCCTGGCATCCATCCTCCAACGTTATTCTGGTGTCATTCCATATGGGATGTCCTGGAGCTTCCCAACAGGTCTCAATTGTCCCGCCGAAGGAATCCTTGAAGGGGGCATCCCACAACTCCCAACGTGGGAAAAACATCATGGCCTTGAGATTCCGCTCCGTTCATGAAGGGGCAGTCATGCACAGAAACTCAAACCTGAGCCAACGTCTGATCCTCGCCGTGACTTCAGATGCTTGAGATATTGGTTCAGATCGGCAGGTGGTACCTGCCGTGCCCACCGCCTGAAGCCCAAGTGTAGCTTCTGTTCTCAGACTTCTGTCCTTACACTCCTGGCCCAGAAGCCCTCAAGTTTGGCAATTCCGGAATCACAATGCAGCACTCTGCCTGCCCTCTAGAAAAAATATCTTGCCTAATGAGCTGCCCAGGCACCTCAAAAGACGATAAACCTACACGCCACTCGACTGTACCCAAATTATATAGTCTACCCTGGCAATAATGCATTGTCTGTCACTACCGGAGTTAGAACCTCCTGACCAACACCCAGGCAGCTGACCGCACGCTGAGCATATCAACCTGGCATGGCCTTTGTCGTCATCTCTCCCCAACTGTGGTTTTTCAGGCTTCAGACCTAGACCTTATCTCCAACCACTGCCCTGGGTTGAAAATGATGCAGAAATCAGAACACATTCCCCATGGCAAGAGACCTTGTGATTGGCATGTTGTCCGAAGTCCAATGTAGATGAAACCAGTGTGCCCTATGGGGCCCCGCCCAGGCTCGCGGGCCACATTGGTCACAAAGACACAATGTGACCATCAGCCTGAGCCCAGTCCTCCGGTAAGGCCTTTCAGTGGCTGGATGAAGAGACAGCATATTGGGCATGCCATGCCCCTAGGCCCCAATTTTTAACCATAGTTTGGGTTGTCCCTTCACTCTTCCCCAGGGCTCTGCTTAGGAATTCCTCTATGTTCGGACACCTGAGGTAATAAACCTGAAATGAGACCTCCCATCCCACAAATTGCCAAAAAAAAATTGGGACCGGGCCAAATCCACAGAGAGGAAGTTTCGTCCATGGCCCATGAGGCCTCTCCACATTCCACGGCCATCGTTGATACAAAATACAGAAACAAAAGCCTGAGCAGGTGCCTCAGACTCGCTCTTTCTTCATATCCTGAAGAGTTCTTCTCATGGTTTGTAGATTGTGCCTGCCATACATACGTCCCCAAACCAAAGCTGAGTTTGTGTTTTCAGACTACTGTCCTGGATGTCCTGGGCCACACACCCGCCAGGCTGGGGCCCTTGGAGCCACACATTAGGACTGTGCCTACCAAATCCATGGGAATTCTGCCCATTCCATTGTCCAATATCGTACAAATTAGGAAAACTCTCCAAAGTCCCCGAGGCCATACCAATAGTGTAGTCTCCGGGTAAAAACAAGGGCGGTCTGACACCAGGTGAGCATCTACGTCCACTCATTCCATAGCTGAATATTCTCAGAGAAGATTATTGAACCAGACAGGACCCTAGGCCATAATCAGATCCATTGCTTTGGTTACAGGCATGTCTCCTCAAAAGCCTGGATTCCAATACCAGCATAAGTTGTTTCCTGAGGCACCCATCAGAAAAAATCTCATCTCCACAAGGAAACGTGTGCATGGGAGCTATGTCAAAATCTTAGGAGAATACTTGATGGTCACGTTGCCAACGCCCCATTCCAAGTCCCTCATGGACACAAAAAACATTAGGCCCCATCCTCAGAAAAGTCCATTTCAACTCAGCCACCCCAGTTGCCCCCGCAGAGTCATCCGATCTCAACTGTTTTTCTGCTAGGAGCAATTGGAATGGGAGGCGGCTTCTCTGGCATCAATACTCCAAAGTTATTCTGGCGTCATTCCATATGGGATGTCCTGGAGCTTCCCAACAGGTCTCAATTGGCCCGCCGAAGGAATCCTTGAAGGGGGCATCCCACAACTCCCAACGTGGGAAAACCTCAATTGCCTTGAGTTTCCGCTCCGTTCATGAAGGGGCAGTCATTCACAGAAACTCAAACCTGAGCCAACGTCTGATCCTCGCCGTGACTTCAGATGCTTGAGATATTGGTTCAGATCGGCAGGTGGTACCTGCCGTGCCCTCGGCCTGAAGCCCAAGTCCAGCTTGTGTTCTCAGACTTCTGTCCTTACACTCCTGGCCCAGAAGCCCTCAAGTTTGGCAATTCCGGAATCACAATGCAGCACTCTGCCTGAACTTTAGAAAATATATCTTGCCTAATGAGCTGCCCAGGCAACTCAAATGAGGATAAACCTACACGGCACTCCACGGTACACATATCATATAGTCTATTCTGGGCACTAATGCACTGTCTGACACAACCTGAGCCAGAACCTCCTGACCAACACCCAGGCAGCTGACTACACACTGAGCATATCAGACCCGCCATGGCCTTAGGCTGTCATCTCTTCCCAACTGCGTTTTTCAGGCTTCAGAACCTAGACCGTATCTCCAACCACTACCCAGGTTTGAATATGATGCAAAATTCAGAACACCTTCCCCATGGCAAGAGACCTTGTGATTGGCACGTTGTCCAAAGTTCAGTGTAGTTGAAACCAGTGTGGCCCATGAGGCCCTGCCCATGCCCGCAGGCCACATTGGCCACAAACACACATTGTGACCCTCAGACTGAGCCCAGTCCTCAAGTAAGGCCTCTCAGTGGCTGTATGAAGTGACAGCATATTGGGCCTGCCATGCACCTAGGCCCCAATTTTTAACCATAGTTTGGGTGGTCCCTTCACTCTTCCCCAGGGCTCTGCTTTGGAATTCCTCTTTTGTCGGACACCTGAGGTAAGAAACCTGAAAGGGGACGTCCCATCCCACTGATTGATGAAAAACATTGGGACGGGGCCAAATCCACAGAGAATAAGATTCGTGCAAGCCCCATGAGGCCTCCACACATTCCACGGCCATCGTTGATACAAAATCCAGGGACAAAAGACTGAGCAGGCGCCTCAGACTCGCTTTTCTTCATATCCTGAAGAGTCCTTCTCATGGTTTGTAGATAGGGCCTGCCATACCTACCTCCACAAACCTAAGCTGCGTTTGTGTTTTCAGACTTCTGTTCTCAAAGTCCCGGGCCACACACCCTCCAGGCTGGGTAACTGGAGCCACACATTAAGACTGTGCCTACAGAATCCATGGGAATTCTGCCCATTTCATTGTCCAAAATGGTACAAATTAGGAGAAACCTCCAACGTCCCCAAGGCCATCCCAATAGTGTAGGTCTCCGGGGACAAACAAAGGCGGTCTGACACCAGCTGAGCTTCTACCTCCACTCATTCCATAGATTGATATCCCCTGAGAAGATGATTAAACCAGACAGGACCCTAGGCCATAATCGGATCCATTGCTTTGCTTTACAGGCATGTCTCCTCAAAAGCCTGGATTCCAATACCAGCATAAGGGGTTTCCGGAGGCACCCATCAGAACAAACCTCGTCTGCACAAGGAAACTTGTGCATGGGAGCTATGTCAAAAGCTTAGGAGAATACTTCAGGGTCCCGGTGCCACCGCCCCATTCCAAGGCCCTCATGGACACAAACACACATTAGGCTCCATCCTCACGAAAGTCCATTTCAAGTCAACCACCCTGGTTGGTCTCGCATAGCCATCCGATCTCAACTGTCTTGTTGCTAGGAGACAATTGGAATGCGAGGCGGGCTTCCTTGGCATCCATCCTCGAAAGGTGATCTGGAGTCATTCTATATGAGATGTCCTGGAGCTGCCCAACAGGTATCAATTGTCCCGCAGAAGGTATCCTTGAAGGGGGCATCCCACTACTCCCAACGTGGGAAAACCTCCATGGCCTTGAGATTCCACTCCGTTCATGAAGGGGCAGTCGTGCACAGAAAGTCCAACCTGAGCGAACGTCTGATCCTCGCAGTGACTTCAGATGCATGAGATATTGGTTCAGATCTGCAGGGGGTACCTGCCGTGCCCTCGGCCTGAAGCCCAAGTCTAGCTTGTGTTCTCAAACTTCTGTCCTCACACTCCTGGCCCAGAAGCCCTCAAGTTTGGCAATTCCGGACCCACAATGCAGCGCTTGCCTGTCCTCTAGAAAAAATATCTTGCCTAATGAGCTGCCCAGGCACCTCAATGAAGATAAACCTACACGGCACTCGACTGTACCCAAATTATATAGTCTAACGTGGGCACTAATGCACTGTCTGACACAACCTGAGCCAGAACCTACTGACCAACACCCAGGCAGCTGACTGCACATTGAGCATATCAGACGCCATGACCTTAGGCTGTCATCTCTTCCCCACTCTGGTTTTTCAGGTTTCAGAACCCAGACCGTATCTCCAACTACTGCCCAGGTTTGAATATGATGCAAAAATCAGAACACCTTCCCCATGGCAAGAGACCTTGTGATTGGCACGTTCTCCAAAGCTCAGTGTAGTTGAAACCAGTGTGGCCCTTGTGGCCCCTCCCATGCTCACGGGCACATTGGCACAAACACACATTGTGACCCTCAGCCTGACCCCAGTCCTCAAATAAGGCTTCTCATTGGCTGGATGAAGAGATAGCATTAGAGGCCTGCCACGCCCCTAGGCCCCAATTTTTAACCATAGTTTGGTTGTCCATTCACTCTTCCCCAGGGCTGTGATTTGGAATTTCTCTTTGGTTGGGACACCTGAGGTAACAAATCTGAAAGGGGACCTCCCGTTTCACAGATTGACGAAAAACAATTGGGAAAGGGCCAAATCCACAGAGAAGAAGATTCGTCCATGGCCCATTAGGCCTCCCCACATTCCACGGCCATCGTTGATACAAAATCCAGAGACAAAAGCCTGAGCAAGCACCTCAGACTCGCTCTTTCTTCATTTCCTGAAGAGTTCTTCTCATGGTTTGTAGATTGGGCCTGCCATACCTACGTCCCGAACCTAAGCTTTGTTTGTGTTTTCAGACTTCTGTCCTCAAAGTTATGGGCCACACACCATCCAGGCTGGGGCCCCTGGAGCCATACATTAGGACTGTGCCTACCCAATCCATGGGAATTCTGCCCATTCCATTGTCCAAAATCGTAAAAATTAGGAGAAACCTCCATAGTCCCCTAGGCCTTCCCAATAGTGTAGGTCTCCAGGGACAAACAAATGCGGTCTGACACCAGCTGAGCATCTACCTCCACTCATTCCATAGATTGATATCCCCTGAGATAATGATTAAACCAGACAGGACCCTAGGCCATAATCGGATCCATTGCTTTGGTTTACAGGCATGTCTCCTCATAAGCCTGGATTCCAACCAGCATAAGGGGTTTTCTGAGGCACATATCAGAACAAACCTCGTCTGCCCAAGTAAACTTGTGCATGGGAGCTATGTCAAAAGCATAGGAGAATACTTCAGCCTGAGCCCAGTCCTCAAATAAGGCCTCTCATTGGCTGGATAAAGAGACAGCATTTGGGCCTGCCATGCCCCAGGGCCCCAATTTTTAAACATAGTTTGGGTTGTCCCTTCACTCTTCCCCATGGCTGTGCTTTGGAATTTCTCTTTATTTGGGACACCTGAGGTAACAAACCTGAAAGGGGACCTCCCGTTCCACAGATTGACGAAAAACAATTGGGACTGGGCCAAATCCACAGAGAAGAAGATTCACCCATGGCCCATGAGGCCTCCTCACATTCCACGGCCATCGTTGATACAAAATCCAGGGACAAAAGCCGGAGCAAGCGCCTCAGACTCTCTTTTCTTCATATCCTGAAGCGTCCTTCTCATGGTTTGTAGATTGGGCCTGCCATACCTACCTCCACAAACCTAAACTGAGTTTGTGTTTTCAGACTTCTGTCCTCAAAGTCTTGGGCCACACACCCTCCAGGCTGGAGACCCTGGAGCCACACATTAAGAATGTGCCTACCCAATCCATGGGAATTCTGCCCATTCCATTGTCCAAAATCGTAAAAATTAGGAGAAACCTCCAAAGTCCCCTAGGCCATCCCAATAGTATAGGTCTCCGGGGACAAACAAAGGCAGTCTGTCACCAGCTGAGCATCTACCTCCAGTCATTCCATAGATTGATATCCCCTGAGAAGAAGATTGAACCAGACAGGACCCTAGGCCATAATTGGATCCATTGCCTTGGTTTACAGGCATGTCTCTTCAAAAGCCTGGATTCCAATACCAGCATAGGGGGTTTTCTGATCCACCCATCAGAACAAATCTCGTCTCCACAAGGAAACTTGTGCATGGGAGCTATGTCAATAGCTTAGGAGAATAATTCAGGGTCCCGGTGCCACCGCCCCATTCCAAGGCCCTCATGGACACAAACACACATTAGGCCCCATCCTCAGGAAAGTCCATTTCAACGCAGCCACCCCGGTTGCTCCCGCAGAGCCATCCGATCTCAACTGTCTTGTTGCCAAGAAACAATTGGAATGCGAGGCGGGCTTCCCTGGCATCCATCCTCGAACTGTTCTCTGGAGTCATTCGTATGGGATGTCCTGGATCCGCCCAACAATTCTCAATTTTCCCGCAGACGGAACCCTTGAAGGGGGCATTCCACAACTCCCAACGTGGGAAAACCTCCATGGCCTTGAGATTCCGCTCCGTTCATGAAGGGGCAGTCATGCACAAAACTCCAACCTGAGCCAACGTCTGACCCTCGCCGTGAATTCAGATGCATGAGATAATGGTTCAGATCTTCAAGGGGTACCTGCCATGCCCTCGGCCTGAAGCCCAAGTCTAGCTAGTGTTCTCAGACTTCTGTCCTCACGCTCCTGGCCCAGAATCCCTCAAGTTTGGCAATTCCGGACCCACAATGCAGCACTATGCCTGCCCTCTAGAAAAATATCTTGCCTAAGGAGCTGCCCAGGCACCTCAAATGAGGATAAACCTACACGGCACTCGAGTGTACCCAAATTATATAGTCTAACGTGGGCACTAATGCACTGTCTGACACAACCTGAGCCAGAACCTCCTGACCAACACCCAGGCAGCTGACTGCACACTGAGCATATCAGACCCGCCATGGCCTTAGGCTGTCATCTCTTCCCAACTGCGTTTTTCAGGCTTCAGAACCTAGACCGTATCTCCAACCACTGCCCAGGTTTGAATATGATGCAAAATTCAGAACACCTTTCCCATGGCAAGAGACCTTGTGATTGGCACGTTGTCCAAAGTTCAGTGTAGTTGAAACCAGTGTGGCCCATGAGCCCTGCCCATGCCCGCAGGCCACATTGGCCACAAACACACATTGTGACCCTCAGCCTGAGCCCAGTCCTCAAGTAAGGCCTCTCAGTGGCTGGATGAAGTGACAGCATATTGGGCCTGCCATGCACCTAGGCCCCAATTTTTAACCATAGTTTGGGTGGTCCCTTCACTCTTCCCCAGGGCTCTGCTTTGGAATTCCTCTTTTGTCGGACACCTGAGGTAACAAACCTGAAATGGGACGTCCCATCCCACTGATTGATGAAAAACATTGGGACGGGGCCAAATCCACAGAGAATAAGATTCGTGCAAGCCCCATGAGGCCTCCACACATTCCACGGCCATCGTTGATACAAAATCCAGGGACAAAAGACTGAGCAGGCGCCTCAGACTCGCTTTTCTTCATATCCTGAAGAGTCCTTCTCATGGTTTGTAGATAGGGCCTGCCATACCTACCTCCACAAACCTAAGCTGCGTTTGTGTTTTCAGACTTCTGTTCTCAAAGTCCCGGGCCACACACCCTCCAGGCTGGGTAACTGGAGCCACACATTAAGACTGTGCCTACAGAATCCATGGGAATTCTGCCCATTTCATTGTCCAAAATGGTACAAATTAGGAGAAACCTCCAAAGTCCCCAAGGCCATCCCAATAGTGTAGGTCTCCGGGGACAAACAAAGGCGGTCTGACACCAGCTGAGCTTCTACCTCCACACATTCCATAGATTGATATCCCCTGAGAAGATGATTAAACCAGACAGGACCCTAGGCCATAATCGGATCCATTGCTTTGCTTTACAGGCATGTCTCCTCAAAAGCCTGGATTCCAATACCAGCATAAGGGGTTTCCGGAGGCACCCATCAGAACAAACCTCGTCTGCACAAGGAAACTTGTGCATGGGAGCTATGTCAAAAGCTTAGGAGAATACTTCAGGGTCCCGGTGCCACCGCCCCATTCCAAGGCCCTCATGGACACAAACACACATTAGGCCCCATCCTCACGAAAGTCCATTTCAAGTCAACCACCCTGGTTGGTCTCGCATAGCCATCCGATCTCAACTGTCTTGTTGCTAGGAGACAATTGGAATGCGAGGCGGGCTTCCTTGGCATCCATCCTCGAACGGTGATCTGGAGTCATTCTATATGGGATGTCCTGGAGCTGCCCAACAGGTATCAATTGTCCCGCAGAAGGTATCCTTGAAGGGGGCATCCCACAACTCCCAACGTGGGAAAACCTCCATGGCCTTGAGATTCCACTCCGTTCATGAAGGGGCAGTCGTGCACAGAAAGTCCAACCTGAGTGAACGTCTGATCCTCGCAGTGACTTCAGATGCATGAGATATTGGTTCTGATCTGCAGGGGGTACCTGCCGTGCGCTCGGCCTGAAGCCCAAGTCTAGCTTGTGTTCTCAAACTTCTGTCCTCACACTCCTGGCCCAGAAGCCCTCAAGTTTGGCAATTCCGGACCCACAATGCAGCGCTTGCCTGTCCTCTAGAAAAAATATCTTGCCTAATGAGCTGCCCAGGCACCTCAATGAAGATAAACCTACACGGCACTCGACTGTACCCAAATTATATAGTCTAACGTGGGCACTAATGCACTGTCTGACACAACCTGAGCCAGAACCTCCTGACCAACACCCAGGCAGCTGAATGCACACTGAGCATATCAGACGCCATGGCCTTAGGCTGTCATCTCTTCCCAACTCTGGTTTTTCAGGCTTCAGAACCCAGACCGTATCTCCAAATACTGCCCAGGTTTGAATATGATGCAAAAATCAGAACACCTTCCCCATGGCAAGAGACCTTGTGATTGGCACGTTCTCCAAAGCTCAGTGTAGTTGAAACCAGTGTGGCCCATGAGGCCTCCCCCAAGCTCGCGGGCACATTGGCCACAATCACACATTGTGACCCTCAGCCTGACCCCAGTCCTCAACTAAGGCCTCTCATTGGCTGGATGAAGAGATAGCATTAGGGGCCTGCATTGCCCCTAGGCCCCAATTTTTAACCATAGTTTGGTTGTCCCTTCACTCTTCCCCAGGGCTGTGCTTTGGAATTTCTCTTTGGTTGGGACACCTCAGGTAACAAATCTGAAAGGGCACCTCCCGTTACATAGATTGACGAAAAACAATTGGGACCGAGCCAAATCCACAGAGAGGAAGATTCGTTCATGGCCCATGAGGCCTCCCCACATTCCACGGCCATCGTTGATACAAAATCCAGAGATAAAAGCCTGAGCAAGCGCCTCAGACTCGCTCTTTCTTCATTTCCTGAAGAGTTCTTCTCATGGTTTGTAGATTGGCCCTGCCATACCTACGTCCCGAACCTAAGCTTTGTTTGTGTTTTCAGACTTCTGTCCTCAAAGTCTTGGGCCACACACCCTCCAGGCTGGAGACCCTGGAGCCACACATTAAACTGTGCCTACCCAATCCATGGGAATTCTGCCCATTCCATTTTCCAAAATCGTACAAATTAGGAGAAACCTCCAAAGTCCCCGAGGCCATCCCAATAGTATAGGTCTTCGGGGACAAACAAAGGCGGTCTGTCACCAGCTGAGCATCTACATCCACTCATTCCATAGATTGATATCCCCTGAGAAGAAGATTGAACCAGACAGGACCCTAGGCCATAATTGGATCCATTGCCTTGGTTTACAGGCATGTCTCTTCAAAAGCCTGGATTCCAATACCAGCATACGGGGTTTTCTGATCCACCCATCAGAACAAATCTCGTCTCCAGAAGGAAACTTGTGCATGGGAGCTATGTCAATAGCTTAGGAGAATAATTCAGGGTCCCGGTGCCACCGCCCCATTCCAAGGCCCTCATGGACACAAACACACATTAGGCCCCATCCTCAGGAAAGTCCATTTCAACGCAGCCACCCCGGTTGCTCCCGCAGAGCCATCCGATCTCAACCGTCTTGTTGCCAAGAAACAATTGGAATGCGAGGCGGGCTTCCCTGGCATCCATCCTCGAACTGTTCTCTGGAGTCATTCGTATGGGATGTCCTGGATCCGCCCAACAGTTCTCAATTGTCCCGCAGACGGAACCCTTGAAGGGGGCATTCCACAACTCCCAACGTGGGAAAACCTCCATGGCCTTGAGATTCCGCTCCGTTCATGAAGGGGCAGTCATGCACAAAACTCCAACAAGAGCCAACGTCTGATCCTCGCCGTGAATTCAGAGGCATGAGATAATGGTTCAGATCTGCAGGGGGTACCTGCCATGCCCTCGGCCTGAAGCCCAAGTCTAGCTAGTGTTCTCAGACTTCTGTCCTCACGCTCCTGGCCCAGAATCCCTCAAGTTTGGCAATTCCGAACCCACAATGCAGCACTATGCCTGCCCTCTAGAAAAATATCTTGCCTAAGGAGCTGCCCAGGCACCTCAAATGAGGATAAACCTACACGGCACTCGAGTGTACCCAAATTATATAGTCTAACGTGGGCACTAATGCACTGTCTGACACAACCTGAGCCAGAACCTCCTGACCAACACCCAGGCAGCTGACTGCACACTGAGCATATCAGACCCGCCATGGCCTTAGGCTGTCATCTCTTCCCAACTGCGTTTTTCAGGCTTCAGAACCTAGACCGTATCTCCAACCACTGCCCAGGTTTGAATATGATGCAAAATTCAGAACACCTTCCCCATGGCAAGAGACCTTGTGATTGGCACGTTGTCCAAAGTTCAGTGTAGTTGAAACCAGTGTGGCCCATGAGGCCCCGCCCATGCCCGCCGGCCACATTGGACACAAACACACATTGTGACCCTCAGCCTGAGCCCAGTCCTCAAGTAAGGCCTCTCAGTGCTGGATGAAGTGACAGCATATTGGGCCTGCCATGCACCTAGGCCCCAATTTTTAACCATAGTTTGGGTGGTCCCTTCACTCTTCCCCAGGGCTCTGCTTTGGAATTCCTCTTTTGTCGGACACCTGAGGTAAGAAACCTGAAAGGGGACGTCCCATCCCACTGATTGATGAAAAACATTGGGACTGGGCCAAATCCACAGAGAATACGGCCATCGTTGATACAAAATCCAGGGACAAAAGACTGAGCAGGCGCCTCAGACTCGCTTTTCTTCATATCCTGAAGAGTCCTTCTCATGGTTTGTAGATAGAGCCTGCCATACCTACCTCCACAAACCTAAGCTGCGTTTGTGTTTTCAGACTTCTGTTTTCAAAGTCCCGGGCCACACACCCTCCAGGCTGGGGAACCTGGAGCCACACATTAAGACTGTGCCTACAGAATCCATGGGAATTCTGCCCATTTCATTGTCCAAAATGGTACAAATTAGGAGAAACCTCCAAAGTCCCCAAGGCCATCCCAATAGTGTAGGTCTCCGGGGACAAACAAAGGCGGTCTGACACCAGCTGAGATTCTACCTCCACTCATTCCATAGATTGATATCCCCTGAGAAGATGATTAAACCAGACAGGACCCTAGGCCATAATCGGATCCATTGCTTTGCTTTACAGGCATGTCTCCTCAAAAGCCTGGATTCCAATACCAGCATAAGGGGTTTCCTGAGGCAAACATCAGAACAAACCACGTCTGCACAAGGAAACTTGTGCATGGGAGCTATGTCAAAAGCTTAGGAGAATACTTCAGGGTCCCGGTGCCACCGCCCCATTCCAAGGCCCTCATGGACACAAACACACATTAGGCCCCATCCTCACGAAAGTCCATTTCAAGTCAACCACCCTGGTTGGTCCCGCATAGCCATCCGATCTCAACTGTCTTGTTGCTAGGAGACAATTGGAATGCGAGGCGGGCTTCCTTTGCATCCATCCTCGAACGGTGATCTGGAGTCATTCTATATGGGATGTCCTGGAGCTGCCCAACAGTTATCAATTGTCCCGCAGAAGGTATCCTTGAAGGGGGCATCCCACAACTCCCAACGTGGTGAAACCTCCATGGCCTTGAGATTCCACTCCGTTCATGAAGGGGCAGTCGTGCACAGAAAGTCCAACCTGAGCGAACGTCTGATCCTCGCAGTGACTTCAGATGCATGAGATATTGGTTCAGATCTGCAGGGGGTACCTGCCGTGCGCTCGGCCTGAAGCCCAAGTCTAGCTTGTGTTCTCAAACTTCTGTCCTCACACTCCTGGCCCAGAAGCCCTCAAGTTTGGCAATTCCGGACCCACAATGCAGCGCTTGCCTGTCCTCTAGAAAAAATATCTTGCCTAATGAGCTGCCCAGGCACCTCAATGAAGATAAACCTACACGGCACTCGACTGTACCCAAATTATATAGTCTAACGTGGGCACTAATGCACTGTCTGACACAACCTGAGCCAGAACCTCCTGACCAACACCCAGGCAGCTGAATGCACACTGAGCATATCAGACGCCATGGCCTTAGGCTGTCATCTCTTCCCAACTCTGGTTTTTCAGGCTTCAGAACCCAGACCGTATCTCCAAATACTGCCCAGGTTTGAATATGATGCAAAAATCAGAACACCTTCCCCATGGCAAGAGACCTTGTGATTGGCACGTTCTCCAAAGCTCAGTGTAGTTGAAACCAGTGTGGCCCATGAGGCCTCCCCCAAGCTCGCGGGCACATTGGCCACAAACACACATTGTGACCCTCAGCCTGACCCCAGTCCTCAACTAAGGCCTCTCATTGGCTGGATGAAGAGATAGCATTAGGGGCCTGCCATGCCCCTAGGCCCCAATTTTTAACCATAGTTTGGTTGTCCCTTCACTCTTCCCCAGGGCTGTGCTTTGGAATTTCTCTTTGGTTGGGACACCTGAGGTAACAAATCTGAAAGGGGACCTCCCGTTACATAGATTGACGAAAAACAATTGGGACCGAGCCAAATCCACAGAGAGGAAGATTCGTTCATGGCCCATGAGGCCTCCCAACATTCCACGGCCATCGTTGATACAAAATCCAGAGATAAAAGCCTGAGCAAGCGCCTCAGACTCGCTCTTTCTTCATTTCCTGAAGAGTTCTTCTCATGGTTTGTAGATTGGCCCTGCCATACCTACGTCCCGAACCTAAGCTTTGTTTGTGTTTTCAGACTTCTGTCCTCAAAGTCTTGGGCCACACACCCTCCAGGCTGGAGACCCTGGAGCCACACATTAAGACTGTGCCTACCCAATCCATGGGAATTCTGCCCATTCCATTGTCCAAAATCGTACAAATTAGGAGAAACCTCCAAAGTCCCCGAGGCCATCCCAATAGTATAGGTCTTCGGGGACAAACAAAGGCGGTCTGTCACCAGCTGAGCATCTACATCCACTCATTCCATAGATTGATATCCCCTGAGAAGAAGATTGAACCAGACAGGACCCTAGGCCATAATTGGATCCATTGCCTTGGTTTACAGGCATGTCTCTTCAAAAGCCTGGATTCCAATACCAGCATACGGGGTTTTCTGATCCACCCATCAGAACAAATCTCGTCTCCAGAAGGAAACTTGTGCATGGGAGCTATGTCAATAGCTTAGGAGAATAATTCAGGGTCCCGGTGCCACCGCCCCATTCCAAGGCCCTCATGGACACAAACACACATTAGGCCCCATCCTCAGGAAAGTCCATTTCAACGCAGCCACCCCGGTTGCTCCCGCAGAGCCATCCGATCTCAACTGTCTTGTTGCCAAGAAACATATGGAATGCGAGGCGGGCTTCCCTGGCATCCATCCTCGAACTGTTCTCTGGAGTCATTCGTATGGGATGTCCTGGATCCGCCCAACAGTTCTCAATTGTCTTGCAGACGGAACCCTTGAAGGGGGCATTCCACAACTCCCAACGTGGGAAAACCTCCATGGCCTTGAGATTCCGCTCCGTTCATGAAGGGGCAGTCATGCACAAAACTCCAACAAGAGCCAACGTCTGATCCTCGCCGTGAATTCAGATGCATGAGATAATGGTTCAGATCTTCAAGGGGTACCTGCCATGCCCTCGGCCTGAAGCCCAAGTCTAGCTAGTGTTCTCAGACTTCTGTCCTCACGCTCCTGGCCCAGAATCCCTCAAGTTTGGCAATTCCGAACCCACAATGCAGCACTATGCCTGCCCTCTAGAAAAATATCTTGCCTAAGGAGCTGCCCAGGCACCTCAAATGAGGATAAACCTACACGGCACTCGAGTGTACCCAAATTATATAGTCTAACGTGGGCACTAATGCACTGTCTGACACAACCTGAGCCAGAACCTCCTGACCAACACCCAGGCAGCTGACTGCACACTGAGCATATCAGACCCGCCATGGCCTTAGGCTGTCATCTCTTCCCAACTGCGTTTTTCAGGCTTCAGAACCTAGACCGTATCTCCAACCACTGCCCAGGTTTGAATATGATGCAAAATTCAGAACACCTTCCCCATGGCAAGAGACCTTGTGATTGGCACGTTGTCCAAAGTTCAGTGTAGTTGAAACCAGTGTGGCCCATGAGGCCCCGCCCATGCCCGCCGGCCACATTGGACACAAACACACATTGTGACCCTCAGCCTGAGCCCAGTCCTCAAGTAAGGCCTCTCAGTGCTGGATGAAGTGACAGCATATTGGGCCTGCCATGCACCTAGGCCCCAATTTTTAACCATAGTTTGGGTGGTCCCTTCACTCTTCCCCAGGGCTCTGCTTTGGAATTCCTCTTTTGTCGGACACCTGAGGTAAGAAACCTGAAAGGGGACGTCCCATCCCACTGATTGATGAAAAACATTGGGACTGGGCCAAATCCACAGAGAATACGGCCATCGTTGATACAAAATCCAGGGACAAAAGACTGAGCAGGCGCCTCAGACTCGCTTTTCTTCATATCCTGAAGAGTCCTTCTCATGGTTTGTAGATAGAGCCTGCCATACCTACCTCCACAAACCTAAGCTGCGTTTGTGTTTTCAGACTTCTGTTTTCAAAGTCCCGGGCCACACACCCTCCAGGCTGGGGAACCTGGAGCCACACATTAAGACTGTGCCTACAGAATCCATGGGAATTCTGCCCATTTCATTGTCCAAAATGGTACAAATTAGGAGAAACCTCCAAAGTCCCCAAGGCCATCCCAATAGTGTAGGTCTCCGGGGACAAACAAAGGCGGTCTGACACCAGCTGAGCATCTACCTCCACTCATTCCATAGATTGATATCCCCTGAGAAGATGATTAAACCAGACAGGACCCTAGGCCATAATCGGATCCATTGCTTTGCTTTACAGGCATGTCTCCTCAAAAGCCTGGATTCCAATACCAGCATAAGGGGTTTCCTGAGGCAAACATCAGAACAAACCACATCTGCACAAGGAAACTTGTGCATGGGAGCTATGTCAAAAGCTTAGGAGAATACTTCAGGGTCCCGGTGCCACCGCCCCATTCCAAGGCCCTCATGGACACAAACACACATTAGGCCCCATCCTCACGAAAGTCCATTTCAAGTCAACCACCCTGGTTGGTCCCGCATAGCCATCCGATCTCAACTGTCTTGTTGCTAGGAGACAATTGGAATGCGAGGCGGGCTTCCTTTGCATCCATCCTCGAACGGTGATCTGGAGTCATTCTATATGGGATGTCCTGGAGCTGCCCAACAGTTATCAATTGTCCCGCAGAAGGTATCCTTGAAGGGGGCATCCCACAACTCCCAACGTGGTGAAACCTCCATGGCCTTGAGATTCCACTCCGTTCATGAAGGGGCAGTCGTGCACAGAAAGTCCAACCTGAGCGAACGTCTGATCCTCGCAGTGACTTCAGATGCATGAGATATTGGTTCAGATCTGCAGGGGGTACCTGCCGTGCGCTCGGCCTGAAGCCCAAGTCTAGCTTGTGTTCTCAAACTTCTGTCCTCACACTCCTGGCCCAGAAGCCCTCAAGTTTGGCAATTCCGGACCCACAATGCAGCGCTTGCCTGTCCTCTAGAAAAAATATCTTGCCTAATGAGCTGCCCAGGCACCTCAATGAAGATAAACCTACACGGCACTCGACTGTACCCAAATTATATAGTCTAACGTGGGCACTAATGCACTGTCTGACACAACCTGAGCCAGAACCTCCTGACCGTCACCCAGGCAGCTGAATGCACACTGAGCATATCAGACGCCATGGCCTTAGGCTGTCATCTCTTCCCAACTCTGGTTTTTCAGGCTTCAGAACCCAGACCGTATCTCCAAATACTGCCCAGGTTTGAATATGATGCAAAAATCAGAACACCTTCCCCATGGCAAGAGACCTTGTGATTGGCACGTTCTCCAAAGCTCAGTGTAGTTGAAACCAGTGTGGCCCATGAGGCCTCCCCCAAGCTCGCGGGCACATTGGCCACAAACACACATTGTGACCCTCAGCCTGACCCCAGTCCTCAACTAAGGCCTCTCATTGGCTGGATGAAGAGATAGCATTAGGGGCCTGCCATGCCCCTAGGCCCCAATTTTTAACCATAGTTTGGTTGTCCCTTCACTCTTCCCCAGGGCTGTGCTTTGGAATTTCTCTTTGGTTGGGACACCTGAGGTAACAAATCTGAAAGGGGACCTCCCGTTACATAGATTGACGAAAAACAATTGGGACCGAGCCAAATCCACAGAGAGGAAGATTCGTTCATGGCCCATGAGGCCTCCCAACATTCCACGGCCATCGTTGATACAAAATCCAGAGATAAAAGCCTGAGCAAGCGCCTCAGACTCGCTCTTTCTTCATTTCCTGAAGAGTTCTTCTCATGGTTTGTAGATTGGCCCTGCCATACCTACGTCCCGAACCTAAGCTTTGTTTGTGTTTTCAGACTTCTGTCCTCAAAGTCTTGGGCCACACACCCTCCAGGCTGGAGACCCTGGAGCCACACATTAAGACTGTGCCTACCCAATCCATGGGAATTCTGCCCATTCCATTGTCCAAAATCGTACAAATTAGGAGAAACCTCCAAAGTCCCCGAGGCCATCCCAATAGTATAGGTCTTCGGGGACAAACAAAGGCGGTCTGTCACCAGCTGAGCATCTACATCCACTCATTCCATAGATTGATATCCCCTGAGAAGAAGATTGAACCAGACAGGACCCTAGGCCATAATTGGATCCATTGCCTTGGTTTACAGGCATGTCTCTTCAAAAGCCTGGATTCCAATACCAGCATACGGGGTTTTCTGATCCACCCATCAGAACAAATCTCGTCTCCAGAAGGAAACTTGTGCATGGGAGCTATGTCAATAGCTTAGGAGAATAATTCAGGGTCCCGGTGCCACCGCCCCATTCCAAGGCCCTCATGGACACAAACACACATTAGGCCCCATCCTCAGGAAAGTCCATTTCAACGCAGCCACCCCGGTTGCTCCCGCAGAGCCATCCGATCTCAACTGTCTTGTTGCCAAGAAACATATGGAATGCGAGGCGGGCTTCCCTGGCATCCATCCTCGAACTGTTCTCTGGAGTCATTCGTATGGGATGTCCTGGATCCGCCCAACAGTTCTCAATTGTCTTGCAGACGGAACCCTTGAAGGGGGCATTCCACAACTCCCAACGTGGGAAAACCTCCATGGCCTTGAGATTCCGCTCCGTTCATGAAGGGGCAGTCATGCACAAAACTCCAACAAGAGCCAACGTCTGATCCTCGCCGTGAATTCAGATGCATGAGATAATGGTTCAGATCTTCAAGGGGTACCTGCCATGCCCTCGGCCTGAAGCCCAAGTCTAGCTAGTGTTCTCAGACTTCTGTCCTCACGCTCCTGGCCCAGAATCCCTCAAGTTTGGCAATTCCGAACCCACAATGCAGCACTATGCCTGCCCTCTAGAAAAATATCTTGCCTAAGGAGCTGCCCAGGCACCTCAAATGAGGATAAACCTACACGGCACTCGAGTGTACCCAAATTATATAGTCTAACGTGGGCACTAATGCACTGTCTGACACAACCTGAGCCAGAACCTCCTGACCAACACCCAGGCAGCTGACTGCACACTGAGCATATCAGACCCGCCATGGCCTTAGGCTGTCATCTCTTCCCAACTGCGTTTTTCAGGCTTCAGAACCTAGACCGTATCTCCAACCACTGCCCAGGTTTGAATATGATGCAAAATTCAGAACACCTTCCCCATGGCAAGAGACCTTGTGATTGGCACGTTGTCCAAAGTTCAGTGTAGTTGAAACCAGTGTGGCCCATGAGGCCCCGCCCATGCCCGCCGGCCACATTGGACACAAACACACATTGTGACCCTCAGCCTGAGCCCAGTCCTCAAGTAAGGCCTCTCAGTGCTGGATGAAGTGACAGCATATTGGGCCTGCCATGCACCTAGGCCCCAATTTTTAACCATAGTTTGGGAGGTCCCTTCACTCTTCCCCAGGGCTCTGCTTTGGAATTCCTCTTTTGTCGGACACCTGAAGTAACAAACCTGAAAGGGGACGTCCCATCCCACTGATTGATGAAAAACATTGGGACCGGGCCAAATCCACAGAGAATACGGCCATCGTTGATACAAAATCCAGGGACAAAAGACTGAGCAGGCGCCTCAGACTCGCTTTTCTTCATATCCTGAAGAGTCCTTCTCATGGTTTGTAGATAGAGCCTGCCATACCTACCTCCACAAACCTAAGCTGCGTTTGTGTTTTCAGACTTCTGTTTTCAAAGTCCCGGGCCACACACCCTCCAGGCTGGGGAACCTGGAGCCACACATTAAGACTGTGCCTACAGAATCCATGGGAATTCTGCCCATTTCATTGTCCAAAATGGTACAAATTAGGAGAAACCTCCAAAGTCCCCAAGGCCATCCCAATAGTGTAGGTCTCCGGGGACAAACAAAGGCGGTCTGACACCAGCTGAGCATCTACCTCCACTCATTCCATAGATTGATATCCCCTGAGAAGATGATTAAACCAGACAGGACCCTAGGCCATAATCGGATCCATTGCTTTGCTTTACAGGCATGTCTCCTCAAAAGCCTGGATTCCAATACCAGCATAAGGGGTTTCCTGAGGCAAACATCAGAACAAACCACGTCTGCACAAGGAAACTTGTGCATGGGAGCTATGTCAAAAGCTTAGGAGAATACTTCAGGGTCCCGGTGCCACCGCCCCATTCCAAGGCCCTCATGGACACAAACACACATTAGGCCCCATCCTTACGAAAGGCCATTTCAAGTCAACCACCCTGGTTGGTCCCGCATAGCCATCCGATCTCAACTGTCTTGTTGCTAGGAGACAATTGGAATGCGAGGTGGGCTTCCGTGGCATCCATCCTCGAACGGTGATCTGGAGTCATTCTATATGGGATGTCCTGGAGCTGCCCAACAGGTATCAATTGTCCCGCAGAAGGTGTCCTTGAAGGGGGCATCCCACAACTCCTAACGTGGGAAAACCTCCATGGCCTTGAGATTCCACTCCGTTCATGAAGGGGCAGTCGTGCACAGAAAGTCCAACCTGAGCGAACGTCTGATCCTCGCAGTGACTTCAGATGCATGAGATATTGGTTCAGATCTGCAGGGGGTACCTGCCGTGCGCTCGGCCTGAAGCCCAAGTCTAGCTTGTGTTCTCAAACTTCTGTCCTCACACTCCTGGCCCAGAAGCCCTCAAGTTTGGCAATTCCGGACCCACAATGCAGCGCTTGCCTGTCCTCTAGAAAAAATATCTTGCCTAATGAGCTGCCCAGGCACCTCAAATGAGGATAAACCTACACGGCACTCGACTGTACCCAAATTATATAGTCTAACGTGGGCACTAATGCACTGTCTGACACAACCTGAGCCAGAACCTCCTGACCAACACCCAGGCAGCTGACTGCACACTGAGCATATCAGACGCCATGGCCTTAGGCTGTCATCTCTTCCCAACTCTGGTTTTTCAGGCTTCAGAACCCAGACCGTATCTCCAACTACTGCCCAGGTTTGAATATGATGCAAAAATCAGAACACCTTCCCCATGGCAAGAGACCTTGTGATTGGCACGTTCTCCAAAGCTCAGTGTAGTTGAAACCAGTGTGGCCCATGAGGCCTCCCCCAAGCTCGCGGGCACATTGGCCACAAACACACATTGTGACCCTCAGCATGACCCCAGTCCTCATCTAAGGCCTCTCATTGGCTGGATGAAGAGATAGCATTAGGGGCCTGCCATGCCCCTAGGCCCCAATTTTTAACCATAGTTTGGTTGTCCCTTCACTCTTCCCCAGGGCTGTGCTTTGGAATTTCTCTTTGGTTGGGACACCTGAGGTAACAAATCTGAAAGGGGACCTCCCGTTACATAGATTGACGAAAAACAATTGGGACCGGGCCAAATCCACAGAGAGGAAGATTCGTCCATGGCCCATTAGGCCTCCCCACATTTCACGGCCATCGTTGATACAAAATCCAGAGACAAAAGCCTGAGCAAGCGCCTCAGACTCGCTCTTTCTTCATTTCCTGAAGAGTTCTTCTCATGGTTTGTAGATTGGGCCTGCCATACCTACGTCCCGAACCTAAGCTTTGTTTGTGTTTTCAGACTTCTGTCCTCAAAGTTATGGGCCACACACCATCCAGGCTGGGGCCCCTGGAGCCATACATTAGGACTGTTCCTACCCAATCCATGGGAATTCTGCCCATTCCATTGTCCAAAATCGTACAAATTAGGAGAAACCTCCAAAGTCCCCTAGGCCATCCCAATAGTGTAGGTCTCCATGGACAAACAAAGGCGGTCTGACACCAGCTGAGCATCTACCTCCACTCATTCCATAGATTGATATCCCCTGAGATAATGATTAAACCAGACAGGACCCTAGGTCATAATCGGATCCATTGCTTTGGTTTACAGGCATGTCTCCTCATAAGCCTGGATTACAATTCCAGCTTAAGGGGTTTTCTGAGGCACCCATCAGAACAAACCTCGTCTGCCCAAGGCAACTTGTGCATGGGAGCTATGTCAAAAGCATAGGAGAATACTTCAGCCTGAGCCCAGTCCTCAAATAAGGCCTCTCATTGGCTGGATAAAGAGACAGCATCTTGGGCCTGCCATGGCCCAGGGCCCCAATTGTTAAACATAGTTTGGGTTGTCCCTTCACTCTTCCCCATGGCTGTGCTTTAGAATTTCTCTTTGGTTGGGACACCTGAGGTAACAAACCTGAAAGGGGACCTCCCGTTCCACAGATTGACGAAAAACAATTGGGACTGGGCCAAATCCACAGAGAAGAAGATTCCCCCATGGCCCATGAGGCCTCCCCACATTCCACGGCCATCGTGATACAAAATCCAGGGACAAAAGCCGGAGCAAGCGCCTCAGACTCGCTTTTCTTCATATCCTGAAGATCCTTCTCATGGTTTGTAGATTGGGCCTGCCATACCTACCTCCACAAACCTAAACTGAGTTTGTGTTTTCAGACTTCTGTCCTCAAAGTCTTGGGCCACACACCATCCAGGCTGGGGACCCTGGAGCCATACATTAGGACTGTGCCTAACCAATCCATGGGAATTCTGCCCATTCCATTGTCCAAAATCGTAAAAATTAGGAGAAACCTCCAAAGTCCCCTAGGCCAACCCAATAGTATAGGTCTCAGGGGACAAACAAAGGCGGTCTGTCACCAGCTGAGCATCTACCTCCACTCATTCCATAGATTGATATCCCCTGAGAAGAAGATTGAACCAGACAGGACCCTAGGCCATAATTGGATCCATTGCCTTGGTTTACAGGCATGTCTCTTCAAAAGCCTGGATTCCAATACCAACATAGGGGGTTTTCTGATCCACCCATCAGAACAAATCTCGTCTCCACAAAAAAACTTGTGCATGGGTGCTATGTCAATAGCTTAGGAGAATAATTCAGGGTCCCGGTGCCACCGCCCCATTCCAAGGCCCTCATGGACACAAACACACATTAGGCCCCATCCTCAGGAAAGTTCATTTCAACGCAGCCGCCCCGGTTGCTCCCGCAGAGCCATCCGATCTCAACTGTCTTGTTGCCAAGAAACAATTGGAATGCGAGGCGGGCTTCCCTGGCATCCATCCTCGAACTGTTCTCTGGAGTCATTCGTATGGGATGTCCTGGTTCCGCCCAACACTTCTCAATTGACCCGCAGAAGGAATCCTTGAAGGGGGCATTCCACAACTCCCAACGTGGGAAAACCTCCATGGCCTTGAGATTCCGCTCCGTTCATGAAGGGGCAGTCATGCACAAAACTCCAACCTGAGCCAACGTCTGATCTTCACCGTGAATTCAGATGCATGAGATATTGTTTCAGATCTGCAGGGGGTACCTGCCATGCCCTCGGCCTGAAGCCCAAGTCTACCTAGTGTTCTCAGACTTCTGTCCTCACGCTCCAGGCCCAGAAGCCCTCAAGTTTGGCAATTCCGGACCCACAATGCAACACTATGCCTGCCCTCTAGAAAAAATATCTTGCCTAAGGAGCTGCCCCGGCACCTCAAATGAGGATAAACCTACACGGCACACGACTGTACCCAAATTATATAGTCTAACGTGGGCACTAATGCACTGTCTGACACAACCTGAGCCAGAACCTCCTGACCAACACCCAGGCAGCTGACTGCACACTGAGCATATCAGACCCGCCATGGCCTTAGGCTGTCATCTCTTCCCAACTCTGGTTTTTCAGGCTTCAGAACCTAGACCGTATCTCCAACCACTGCCCAGGTTTGAATATGATGCAAAATTCAGAACACCTTCCCCATGGCAAGAGACCTTGTGATTGGCACGTTGTCCAAAGTTCAGTGTAGTTGAAACCAGTGTGGCCCATGAGGCCCTGCCCATGCCCGCAGGCCACATTGGCCACAAACACACATTGTGACCCTCAGCCTGACCCCAGTCCTCAAGTAAGGCCTCTCAGTGGCTGGATGAAGTGACAGCATATTGGGCCTGTCCTGCATCTAGGCCCCAATTTTTAACCATAGTTAGGGTGGTTCCTTCACTCTTCCCCAGGGCTCTGCTTTGGAATTCATCTTTTGTCGGACACCTGAAGTAACAAACCTGAAAGGGGACGTCCCATCCCACTGATGGATGAAAAACATTGGGATCGGGCCAAATCCACAGAGAGTAAGTTTCGTTCAAGCCCCATGAGGCCTCCACACATTCCACGGCCATCGTTGATACAAAATCCAGGGACAAAAGACTGAGCAGGCGCCTCAGACTCGCTTTTCTTCATATCCTGAAGAGTCCTTCTCATGGTTTGTAGATAGGGCCTGCCATACCTACCTCCACAAACCTAAGCTGCGTTTGTGTTTTCAGACTTCTGTTCTCAAAGTCCCGGGCCACACACCCTCCAGGCTGGGGAACCTGGAGCCACACATTAAGACTGTGCCTACAGAATCCATGGGAATTCTGCCCATTTCATTGTCCAAAATGGTACAAATTAGGAGAAACCTCCAAAGTCCCCAAGGCCATCCCAATAGTGTAGGTCTCCGGGGACAAACAAAGGCGGTCTGACGCCAGCTGAGCATCTACCTCCACTCATTCCATAGATTGATATCCCCTGAGAAGATGATTAAACCAGACAGGACCCTAGGCCATAATCGGATCCATTGCTTTGCTTTACAGGCATGTCTCCTCAAAAGCCTGGATTCCAATACCAGCATAAGGGGTTTCCTGAGGCACCCATCAGAACAAACCTCGTCTGCACAAGGAAACATGTGCATGGGAGCTATGTCAAAAGCATAGGAGAATACTTCAGGGTCCCGGTGCCACCGCCCCATTCCAAGGCCCTCATGGACACAAACACACATTAGGCCCCATCCTCACGAAAGTCCATTTCAAGTCAACCACCCTGGTTGGTCCCGCATAGCCATCCGATCTCAACTGTCTTGTTGCTAGGAGACAATTGGAATGCGAGGCGGGCTTCCTTGGCATCCATCCTCGAACGGTGATCAGGAGTCATTCTATATGGGATGTCCTGGAGCTGCCCAACAGGTATCAATTGTCCCGCAGAAGGTATCCTTGAAGGGGGCATCCCACAACTCCCAACGTGGGAAAACCTCCATGGCCTTGAGATTCCACTCCGTTCATGAAGGGGCAGTCGTGCACAGAAAGTCCAACCTGAGCGAACGTCTGAACCTCGCAGTGACTTCAGATGCATGAGATATTGGTTCAGATCTGCAGGGGGTACCTGCCGTGCCCTCGGCCTGAAGCCCAAGTCTAGCTTGTGTTCTCAAACTTCTGTCCTCACACTTCTGGCCCAGAAGCCCTCAAGTTTGGCAATTCCGGACCCACAATGCAGCGCTTGCCTGTCCTCTAGAAAAAATATCTTGCCTAATGAGCTGCCCAGGCACCTCAAATGAGGATAAACTTACACGGCACTCGACTGTACCCAAATTATATAGTCTAACGTGGGCACTAATGCACTGTCTGACACAACCTGAGCCAGAACCTCCTGACCAATACCCAGGCAGCTGACTGCACACTGAGCATATCAGACCCGCCATGGCCTTAGGCTGTCATCTCTTCCCAACTCTGGTTTTTCAGGCTTCAGAACCCAGACCGTATCTCCAACTACTGCCCAGGTTTGAATATGATGCAAAAATCAGAACACCTTCCCCATGGCAAGAGACCTTGTGATTGGCACCTTCTCCAAAGCTCAGTGTAGTTGAAACCAGTGTGGCCCATGAGGCCCCGCCCATGCTCGCGGGCACATTGGCCACAAACACACATTGTGACTCTCAGCCTGAGCCCAGTCCTCAAATAAGGCCTCTCATTGGCTGGATGAAGAGATAGCATTTTGGGCCTGCCATGCCCCTCGGCCCCAATTTTTAACCATAGTTTGGTTGTCCCTTCACTCTTCCCCAGGGCTGTGCTTTGGAATTTCTCTTTGGTTGGGACACCTGAGGTAACAAATCTGAAAGGGGACCTCCCGTTACACAGATTGACGAAAAACAATTGGGACCGGGCCAAATCCACAGAGAGGAAGATTCGTCCATGGCCCATGAGGCCTCCCCACATTCCACGGCCATCGTTGATACAAAATCCAGAGACAAAAGCCTGAGCAAGCGCCTCAGACTCGCTTTTCTTCATTTCCTGAAGAGTTCTTCTCATGGTTTGTAGATTGGGCCTGCCATACCTACGTCCCGAACCTAAGCTTTGTTTGTGTTTTCAGACTTCTGTCCTCAAAGTTATGGGCCACACACCATCCAGGCTGGGGCCCCTGGAGCCATACATTAGGACTGTGCCTACCCAATCCATGGGAATTCTGCCCATTCCATTGTCCAAAATCGTACAAATTAGGAGAAACCTCCAAAGTCCCCTAGGCCATCCCAATAGTGTAGGTCTCCGGGGAAAAACAAAGGCGGGCTGACACCAGCTGTGCATCTACCTCCACTCATTCCATAGATTGATATCCCCTGAGAAGAAGATTGAACCAGACAGGACCCTAGGCCATAATTGGATCCATTTCCTTGGTTTACAGGCATGTCTCTTCAAAAGCATGGATTCCAATACCAGCATAGGGGGTTTTCTGATCCACCCATCAGAACAAATCTCGTCTCCACAAGGAAACTTGTGCATGGGAGCTATGTCAATAGCTTAGGAGAATAATTTAGGGTCCCGGTGCCACCGCCCCATTCCAAGGCCCTCATGGACACAAACACACATTAGGCCCCGTCCTCAGGAAAGTCCATTTCAACGCAGCCACCCCGGTTGCTCCCCCAGAGCCATCCGATCTCAACTGTCTTGTTGCCAAGAAACAATTGGAATGCGAGGCGGGCTTCCCTGGCATCCATCCTCGAACTGTTCTCTGGAGTCATTCGTATGGGATGTCCTGGTTCCGCCCAACAGTTCTCAATTGTCCCGCAGACGGAACCCTTGAAGGGGGCATTCCACAACTCCCAACGTGGGAAAACCTCCATGGCCTTGAGATTCCGCTCTGTTCATGAAGGGGTAGTCATGCACAAAACTCCAACCTGAGCCAACGTCTGATCCTCGCCGTGAATTCAGATGCATGAGATATTGTTTCAGATCTGCAGGGGGTACCTGCCATGACCTCGGCCTGAAGCCCAAGCCTAGCTAGTGTTCTCGGACTTCTGTCCTCACGCTCCTGGCCCAGAAGCCCTCAAGTTTGGCAATTCCGTACCCACAATGCAGCACTATGCCTGCCCTCTAGAAAAAATATCTTGCCTAAGGAGCTACCCAGGCACCTCAAATGAGGATAAACCTACACGGCACTCGACTGTACCCAAATTATATAGTCTAACGTGGGCACTAATGCACTGTCTGACACAACCTGAGCCAGAGCCTCCTGACCAGCACCCAGGCAGCTGACCGTACACTGAGCATATCTGACCCGCCATGGCCTTAGGCTGTCATCTCTTCCCAACTGCGGTTTTTCAGGATTCAGAACCTAGACCTTATCTCCAACCACTGCCCAGGGTTGAAAATGATGTTGAAATCACAACACCTTCCCTATGGCAACAAACCTTGTGATTGGCACGTTGTCCAAAGTTCAGTGTAGTTGAAATGAGTGTGGCCCATGAGGCCCCGCCCATGCTCGTGGGCCACATTGGTCACAAACACACATTGCGACCTCAGCTTGAGCCCAGTCCTCAAGCAAGGCCTCTCAGTGGCTGGATGAAGAGACAGCATATTGGGCCTGCCATGCCCCTAGGCCCCAATTTTAACCATAGTTTGGGTTGTCCCTTCACTCTTCCCCAGGGCTCTGCTTTGGAATCCTCTTTTGTTCGGACACCTGAGGTAACAAACCTGAAATGGGACCTCCAATCCCACTGATTGACGAAAAACTTTGGGACTGGGCCAAATAGACAGAGAGGAAGATTCGTCCAAGGCCCATGAGGCCTCCCCACATTCCACGGCCATCGTTGATACAAAATCCAGGGACAAAAGCCTGAACAAGCGCCTCAGACTCGCTTTTCTTCATATCCTGAAGAGTCCTTCTCATGGTTTGTAGATTGGGCTTGCCATACCTACCTCCACAAACCTAAGCTGAGTTTGTGTTTTCAGACTTCTGTCCTAAAAGTCCTGGGCCACACACCCTCCAGGCTGGGGACACTGGAGCCAAACATTAAGATTGTGCCTACACAATCCATGGGAATTCTTCCCATTCCATTGTCCAAAATCGTACAAATTAGGAGAAACCTCTATAGTCCCCGAGGCCATCCCAATAGTGTAGGTCTCCGGGAACAAACAAGGGCGGTCTGACACCAGGGGAGCATCTACCTCCACTCATACCATAGATGGATATCCCCAGAGAAGGGGATTGAACCAGACAGGACCCGAGGCCATTATCGGATCGATTGCTTTGGTTTACAGGCATATATCCTCAAAAGCCTGGATTCCAATACCAGCATAGGGGGATTCCTGAGGCACCCATCAGAACAAATCTCGTCTCCACAAGGAAACTTGTGCATGGGAGCTATGTAAAAAGCTTAGGAAAATACTTCAGGGTCCCGGGGCCACCACCCGAATCCAAGGCCCTCATGGACACAAACACACATTAGGGCCCATCCTCAGGACAGTCCATTTCAACTCAGCCACCCCGGTTGTTCCCGCATAGCCATCCGATCTCAACTGTCTTGTTCCTAGGAGACAATTGGAATGCGAGGCAGTCTTCCCTGGCATCCATCCGCGAACGGTGCTCTGGAGTCATTCCATATGGGATGTCCTGGAGCTGCCCAACAGGTCTCAATTGATCCGCAGAAGGAATCTTTGACGGAGGCATCCCACAACTCCCAACGTGGGAAAACCTGATGGCCTTGAAATTCCGTTCCGTTCATGAAGGGGCAGATATGCACAGAAACTGCAACCTGAGCCAACGTCGGAACCTCGCCGTGACTTCAGATGCATGAGATATTGGTTCAGATCTGCAGGGGGTACCGGCTGTTCCCTCCGCCTGAAGCCCAAGTCTACCTGGTGTTCTCAGACTTCTGTCCTCACACACCTGGCCCAGAAGACCTCAAGTTTGGCAATTCCGGACCCACAATGCAGCACTATGCCTGCCCTCTAGAAAAAATATCTTGCCTAATGAGCTGCCCAGACACATTAAATGATGATAAACCTACACAGAACTCGACTTTACCCGAATTATATAGTCTAACCTGGGCACTAATGCACTGTGGGACACAACCTGAGCCCTGACATCCTGACCAACACCCTGAAAGCTGAACGCACACTGAGCACATAAGACCCGCCATGGCCTTATGTCATCATCTCTTTCCTACTTCAGTTTTTAGGCTCAGAACAGAGACCTTATCTCCAATCACTGCCCAGGGGTGAGTGTGATGCAGAAATCAGAACTCCTCCTTACCCATGGCAAGTTACCTTGTGGTTGGCACGTTTTCCAACGTTCAGTGTAGGAGAAACCAGCATTCACCCTGAGGCCCCAACCATTCTTGTGTGTGAGGAGGTCATAAACACGCATTGTGACCCTCAGCATGAGTCCTGTCCTCTAGTAAGTCCTCTCAGTGGCTGGACCATTAGATGTCATAATGGGCTAGACATGTCCCTGGCCCCATTTTTAACCAGATTTCTGATTGTCCAGTCGCCCCTCCCCAGGGCTCTACTCTGGAATCACTCATTTGGTGGGACACCTGAGGTTAAAAAAGAAAACAACAACAACAAAAAAACGGACCTCTCCCATCCCACAGATGACCCCAAACACTTTGGACGGGGCCAAACCACCAGAGAGTAAGACTCGTATATTTCACATGAAGTCACCCAGAAATTTACCACCATGAGTGACACGATATCCAGAGACAAAACCTTAAGCAAGAGCCTCACACTCGCCCTTTTTCCAAATCCCGAAAAGTTCTCCTCATGGTCTATAGATCAGTCCTGCCATACCTATGACCCGAAACATAAGCCAAGTTTGTGTTTTCAGACAACTGTCCAAACAGCCCTGGCCTACATAACCTACAGGCTCAGGCCCCTGGAGCCAAACCTGAGGACTGTACTTTCCCTCTCCAAGGGAATTGTGTGTGCCCATTCCAATGGCCACAACCCTTCTAATAGGATAAACCTCCAACGTCCCTGATCCATCTCACTAGTGCTGGCTTCCCAGGAAATACAGGGGCAATCTGAGCCCATCTGAGCACCTCCCTGCACTCAGACCCATAGACAGATGTCCCCAGAGGTTTAAAGGAAAGAACAGGCCCCTAGGCACTAATCAGATCCATTGCTTTGGTTTCCAGGAATCTCTCCTCAGAGGCCTGGATTTCAAAACCATCATATGGCTGTTTCTTGACTCAACCATCAAAAAACATCTCATCTACACATGGGAAACTTGCACGTTGGAGCTGTGTCAAAGAATTTGTTTAGGAGAACCCTTCAGGGTCCCAATGCCACTGCTTCATTCCAAGGGCTCCATAGACACAAAAGCACATTAGGACCCAAACAGGAGAGTCCATTTGAACTCAGCCTCATCGGTTGCTCCCCCAGATCCAGCAGATCTAACCTATTTTTGATTCTAGGAGACAATTGGAATGCCAGGTGGACTCCCCAGCTATCCTTCCTTAGAACCTTGCTCAGAATCATTGGCCTGGAGCGAAACAAGAGGTCTCAATTGTCCTGCAGAATACTCTTGCAGTTTGGAGCTGTACACAACTCCCATCGTGGGAAAACCCCCAAGCCCTCGTGATGCCCCCCCTTCATGAAGGGGCCATGAGGGACAGAAACTCCAACCTGAGCGATCATCTGACCCTCGCCCGGATTTCAGATGCACGAGATCTCTATTCAGGTCTGTAGATTATGCCGGCCATGTCCTCACGCAGAAAACTAAGCCTAGCTTGTGTACTCAGACTTCTGTCCTAAGACTATTGGCCCACAAGCCCTCCAGTTTGGCAATCCAGAAATACAATGCAGCACTCTGCCAGCCCTCCAGAAGAAAAACATTGCCCTCTGGGGCTACCAGTAACCCCAAATGAGAATCAACCTGCACCTACCTTGGCTGTACCCCAAATACATAGGCTGACCAGGGCATTAATGCCCTTTCTGACACAGCCTGAGCCTGGACCTCCTGGCCCTACCCAGACAACTCTCCCCAAACTGAGCACATCAAGCCGCAATGGCCTTAGGTCGTCATCTGTTTCCAACCTCGGTTTTCAGGCTTAAGAACCTAGACCTTATCTCTAATCACTGCCCAGGGTTGAAAGTGATGCCGAAATCAGAACTCATCCCCATGGAAAGATATCTTCTGGTTGGCATGTTGTCCAACATTCAGTGTAGTTGAAACCAGTGTGGCGATGAGGCACCACCCATGCTCGCGGGCCACATGGGTCACAAACACACATTGTGACCCTCAGACTGAGCCCAGTCCTCAGGTAAGGCCTCTCAGTGGCTTGATGAAGAGATAGCATATTGGGCTTGCCATGCCCCTAGGCCCCAATTTTTAACCATATTTCGGGTTGTCCCTTCAGTCTTCCCCACGGCTTTGCTTTGGAATTCCCCTTAGGTGGGACACCTGAGGTAACAAAACTGAAAGGAGTCCTCCCATCCCACAGATTGACGAAAAACAATTGGGAATCGGGCCAAATCCTCAGAGAGGAAGATCTGTCCATGGCCCATGAGGCCTCCCCGACATTCCACGGCCACCGCTGATACAAAATCCAGAGACAAAAGCCTGAGCAAGCGCCTCAGTCTCGCACATTCTTCATATCATGAAGAGTTCTTCTCATGGTTTGTAGATCGGGCCTGCCATACCTACGTCCCCAAACCTAAGCTGAGTTTGTGTTTTCAGACGTCTGTCCTCAAAGTCCTGGGCCACACACCCTCCAGGCTGGGGCCCCTGGAGCCACACATTAGGACTGTGCCTACCAATCCATGGGAATTCTGCCCATTCCATTGTCCAAAATCGTACAAATTAGGAGAAACCTCCAAAGTCCCTGAGACCATCCCAATAGTGTAGGTCGCCCGGGACAAACAAGGGCGGTCTGACACCAGCTGAGCATCTACCTCCACTCCTACCGTAGATGGATGTCCCCAGAGAAGAAGATTGAACCAGACAGCACCCAGGCCATAAAAGGTTCCATTGCTTTGGTTTACAGGCATGTCTCCTCCAAAGCCTGATTCCAATACGAGCATAGGGGTTTTCCTGAGGCACCCATCAGAACTCATCTCGTCTCCACAAGGAAACCTGTGCATGGGAGCTATGTCAATAGCTTAGGAGAGTACTTCAGGGTCCCGGTGCCACCGCCCCATTCCAAGGACCTCATCTACACAAAAACCCATTAGGACCCATCCTCAGGAGTGTCCATTTCAACTCAGCCACCCCGGTTGCTCCTGCAGAGCCATCAGATCTAAACTGTCTTGCTGCTAGGAGAAAATTGGAATGCGAGGCGGGCTTCCCAGGGCTCGATCCTCGAAAGGAGCTCTGGAGTCATTCCATATGGGATGTCCTGGAGCTGTCCAACAGGACTCAATTGTCCCGCAGAAATAATCCTTGAAGGGGGCATCCCACAACTCCCAACGTGGGAACACCTCCATGGCCTCGAGAATCCGCTCCCTTCATGAAGCGGCCGTCATGCACAGAAACTCCAACCTGAGCCAACGTCTGATCCTCGCCCTGACTTCAGATGCATGAGATATTGGTTCAGATCTGCACGGGGTACCTGCCGTGCCCTCGCCCTAAACCCAAGTCTAGCTTGTCTTCTCAGACTTCCGTCCCCACACACCTGGCTCTGAAGCCCTCAAGATTGGCAATTCCGGACCCACAATGCAGCACTCTGCCTGCCCTCTAGAAAAAAAATTATTGCCTCATGAGCTGCCCAGGCACCTTAAATGAGGTAAACCTACACTGCACTTGACTTTACCCAAATTCTATAGTCAAACCTGGGCACTAAGGCACTGTCGGACACAACTAGAGCCCGGACCTCCTGACCAACACCCAGGAAGCTGACCGCACACTGAGCACATACGACCCGCAATGGCCTTAGGTTATCATGTCTTCCCTACCTCAGTTTTCAGGCTTCAGAACCGAGAACTTATCTCCAATCACTGCCCAGTGGTGAGTGTGATGCAGAAATCAGAACTCCTCCTTACCCATGGCAAGTTACCTTGTGGTTGGCACGTTTTCCATCATTCAGTGTAGGAGAAACCAGCATTCACCCTGAGGCCCCGACCATTCTTGAGTGTGAGGAGGTCATAAACACGCATTGTGACCCTCAGCATGAGTCCTGTCCTCTAGTAAGTCCTCTCAGTGGCTGGACCATTATTGTCATAATGGGCTTGACATGTCCCTAGGCCCCAATTTTTAACCAGATTTCTGATTGTCCAATCGCCCCTCCCCAGGGCTCTACTCTGGAATCCCTCATTTGGTGGGACACATGAGGTTAAAAAAAAAAAGCAACAACAACAAAAAAACGGACTTCTTCCATCCCACAGAATGACCCCAAACTCTTTGGACGGGGCCAAACCACCAGAGAGTAAGACTCGTCCATTTCCCATGAAGTCACCCAGAAATTTCACCACCATGAGTGACACGATATCCAGAGACAAAAACTTGAGCAAGAGCCTCAGACTCGCCCTTTTTCCAAATCCCGAAGAGTTCTCCTCATCGTCTGTAGATCAGTCCTGCCATACCTATGACCCGAAACAGAAGCCGAGTTTGTGTTTTCAGACAATTGTTCAAACAGCACTGGCCAACACAACCTACAGGCTCAGGCCCCTGGAGCCAAACCTGAGGACTGTACTTTCCCTCTCCAAGGGAATTGTGTGTGCCCATTCCAATGGCCACAACCCTTCTAATAGGATAAACCTCCAAACCTGATCCATCTCACTAGTGCTGGCTTCCCAGGAAATACAGGGGCAATCTGAGCCCATCTGAGCACCTACCTGCACTCAGACCCATAGATAGATGTCCCCAGAGGTTCAAAGGAAAGAACAGGCCCCTAGGCACTAATCAGATCCATTGCTTTGGTTTCCAGGCATCTCTCCTCAGAGACCTGGATTTCAAAACCATCATATGGCTGTTTCTTGACTCACCCATCAGAAAACATCTCATCTACACATGGGAAACTTGCACGTTGGAGCTGTGTCAAAGAGTCTGTTTAGGAGAACCCTTCAGGGACTAAGTGCCACCGCTTCATTCCAAGGTCTCCATAGACACAAAAGCACATTAGGACCCAAACAGGAGAGTCCATTTCAACCTAGCCTCCTCGGTTGCTCCCCCAGATCCAGCAGATCTAACCTGTTTTTGATGCTAGGAGACAATTGGAATGCGAGGTGGACTACCCAGCCATCCATCCTTAGAACCCTGCTCAGAATCATTGGCCTGGAGCCAAACAACAGGTCTCAATTGTCCTGCAGAAGACTCTTTGCAGTTTGGAGCTGTTCACAACTCCCATCGTGGGAAAACTCCCATGGCTTCGTGATGCCCCCCCCCTTCATGAAGGGGCCATCAGTGACAGAATCCCAAAATGAGCGATTGTCTGAACCTCGCCCTGACTCCAGATGCACGAGATCTCGATTCAGGTCTGTAGATTGTGCCTGCCATGTCCTCACCCAGACCGAAGCCTAGCTTGTGTTCTCCGACTTCTGTCCTCAGACTACTGGCCCAAAAGCTCTCCAGTTTGGCAATCCAGAACTACAATGCAGCACTCTGCCAGCCTTCCAGAAGAAAATCATTGCTCTCTGCGGCGACCCAGTAACCCCTAATGAGAATCAAACTGCACCTACCCTGGCTGTACCACAAATACATAGGCTGATCAGGGCATTAATGCCCTTTCTGACACAGCCTGAGCCTGGACCTCCTGGCCCTACCCAGACAACTCTCCCCAAACTGAGCACATCAAGCCGCAATGGCCTTAGGTCGTCATCTGTTTCCAACCTCGGTTTTCAGGCTTAAGAACCTAGACCTTATCTCTAATCACTGCCCAGGGTTGAAAGTGATGCCGAAATCAGAACTCATCCCCATGGAAAGATATCTTCTGGTTGGCATGTTGTCCAACATTCAGTGTAGTTGAAACCAGTGTGGCGATGAGGCACCACCCATGCTCGCGGGCCACATGGGTCACAAACACACATTGTGACCCTCAGACTGAGCCCAGTCCTCAGGTAAGGCCTCTCAGTGGCTTGATGAAGAGATAGCATATTGGGCTTGCCATGCCCCTAGGCCCCAATTTTTAACCATATTTCGGGTTGTCCCTTCAGTCTTCCCCACGGCTTTGCTTTGGAATTCCCCTTAGGTGGGACACCTGAGGTAACAAAACTGAAAGGAGTCCTCCCATCCCACAGATTGACGAAAAACAATTGGGAATCGGGCCAAATCCTCAGAGAGGAAGATCTGTCCATGGCCCATGAGGCCTCCCCGACATTCCACGGCCACCGCTGATACAAAATCCAGAGACAAAAGCCTGAGCAAGCGCCTCAGTCTCGCACATTCTTCATATCCTGAAGAGTTCTTCTCATGGTTTGTAGATCGGGCCTGCCATACCTACGTCCCCAAACCTAAGCTGAGTTTGTGTTTTCAGACGTCTGTCCTCAAAGTCCTGGGCCACACACCCTCCAGGCTGGGGCCCCTGGAGCCACACATTAGGACTGTGCCTACCAATCCATGGGAATTCTGCCCATTCCATTGTCCAAAATCGTACAAATTAGGAGAAACCTCCAAAGTCCCTGAGACCATCCCAATAGTGTAGGTCGCCCGGGACAAACAAGGGCGGTCTGACACCAGCTGAGCATCTACCTCCACTCCTACCGTAGATGGATGTCCCCAGAGAAGAAGATTGAACCAGACAGCACCCAGGCCATAAAAGGTTCCATTGCTTTGGTTTACAGGCATGTCTCCTCCAAAGCCTGATTCCAATACGAGCATAGGGGTTTTCCTGAGGCACCCATCAGAACTCATCTCGTCTCCACAAGGAAACCTGTGCATGGGAGCTATGTCAATAGCTTAGGAGAGTACTTCAGGGTCCCGGTGCCACCGCCCCATTCCAAGGACCTCATCTACACAAAAACCCATTAGGACCCATCCTCAGGAGTGTCCATTTCAACTCAGCCACCCCGGTTGCTCCTGCAGAGCCATCAGATCTAAACTGTCTTGCTGCTAGGAGAAAATTGGAATGCGAGGCGGGCTTCCCAGGGCTCGATCCTCGAAAGGAGCTCTGGAGTCATTCCATATGGGATGTCCTGGAGCTGTCCAACAGGACTCAATTGTCCCGCAGAAATAATCCTTGAAGGGGGCATCCCACAACTCCCAACGTGGGAACACCTCCATGGCCTCGAGAATCCGCTCCCTTCATGAAGCGGCCGTCATGCACAGAAACTCCAACCTGAGCCAACGTCTGATCCTCGCCCTGACTTCAGATGCATGAGATATTGGTTCAGATCTGCACGGGGTACCTGCCGTGCCCTCGCCCTAAACCCAAGTCTAGCTTGTCTTCTCAGACTTCCGTCCCCACACACCTGGCTCTGAAGCCCTCAAGATTGGCAATTCCGGACCCACAATGCAGCACTCTGCCTGCCCTCTAGAAAAAAAATTATTGCCTCATGAGCTGCCCAGGCACCTTAAATGAGGTAAACCTACACTGCACTTGACTTTACCCAAATTCTATAGTCAAACCTGGGCACTAAGGCACTGTCGGACACAACTAGAGCCCGGACCTCCTGACCAACACCCAGGAAGCTGACCGCACACTGAGCACATACGACCCGCAATGGCCTTAGGTTATCATGTCTTCCCTACCTCAGTTTTCAGGCTTCAGAACCGAGAACTTATCTCCAATCACTGCCCAGGGGTGAGTGTGATGCAGACATCAGAACTCCTCCTTACCCATGGCAAGTTACCTTGTGGTTGGCACGTTTTCCATCATTCAGTGTAGGAGAAACCAGCATTCACCCTGAGGCCCCGACCATTCTTGAGTGTGAGGAGGTCATAAACACGCATTGTGACCCTCAGCATGAGTCCTGTCCTCTAGTAAGTCCTCTCAGTGGCTGGACCATTAGATGTCATAATGGGCTTGACATGTCCCTAGGCCCCAATTTTTAACCAGATTTCTGATTGTCCAATCGCCCCTCCCCAGGGCTCTACTCTGGAATCCCTCATTTGGTGGGACACATGAGGTTAAAAAAAAAAAGCAACAACAACAAAAAAACGGACTTCTTCCATCCCACAGAATGACCCCAAACTCTTTGGACGGGGCCAAACCACCAGAGAGTAAGACTCGTCCATTTCCCATGAAGTCACCCAGAAATTTCACCACCATGAGTGACACGATATCCAGAGACAAAAACTTGAGCCAGAGCCTCAGACTCGCCCTTTTTCCAAATCCCGAAGAGTTCTCCTCATCGTCTGTAGATCAGTCCTGCCATACCTATGACCCGAAACAGAAGCCGAGTTTGTGTTTTCAGACAATTGTTCAAACAGCACTGGCCAACACAACCTACAGGCTCAGGCCCCTGGAGCCAAACCTGAGGACTGTACTTTCCCTCTCCAAGGGAATTGTGTGTGCCCATTCCAATGGCCACAACCCTTCTAATAGGATAAACCTCCAAACCTGATCCATCTCACTAGTGCTGGCTTCCCAGGAAATACAGGGGCAATCTGAGCCCATCTTAGCACCTACCTGCACTCAGACCCATAGACAGATGTCCCCAGAGGTTCAAAGGAAAGAACAGGCCCCTAGGCACTAATCAGATCCATTGCTTTGGTTTCCAGGCATCTCTCCTCAGAGACCTGGATTTCAAAACCATCATATGGCTGTTTCTTGACTCACCCATCAGAAAACATCTCATCTACACATGGGAAACTTGCACGTTGGAGCTGTGTCAAAGAGTCTGTTTAGGAGAACCCTTCAGGGACTAAGTGCCACCGCTTCATTCCAAGGTCTCCATAGACACAAAAGCACATTAGGACCCAAACAGGAGAGTCCATTTCAACCTAGCCTCCTCGGTTGCTCCCCCAGATCCAGCAGATCTAACCTGTTTTTGATGCTAGGAGACAATTGGAATGCGAGGTGGACTACCCAGCCATCCATCCTTAGAACCCTGCTCAGAATCATTGGCCTGGAGCCAAACAACAGGTCTCAATTGTCCTGCAGAAGACTCTTTGCAGTTTGGAGCTGTTCACAACTCCCATCGTGGGAAAACTCCCATGGCTTCGTGATGCCCCCCCCCTTCATGAAGGGGCCATCAGTGACAGAATCCCAAAATGAGCGATTGTCTGAACCTCGCCCTGACTCCAGATGCACGAGATCTCGATTCAGGTCTGTAGATTGTGCCTGCCATGTCCTCACCCAGACCGAAGCCTAGCTTGTGTTCTCCGACTTCTGTCCTCAGACTACTGGCCCAAAAGCTCTCCAGTTTGGCAATCCAGAACTACAATGCAGCACTCTGCCAGCCTTCCAGAAGAAAATCATTGCTCTCTGCGGCGACCCAGTAACCCCTAATGAGAATCAAACTGCACCTACCCTGGCTGTACCACAAATACATAGGCTGATCAGGGCATTATTGCCCTTTATGACACAGCCCGAGCCTGGAACTCCTGGCCCCACCCAGACAACTGTTCTCAAACTGAGCACATCAAGCCGCCATGGCCTTAGGTCGTCATCTCTTCCCAACCTCGGTTTTCAGGCTTCAGAACCTAGAATTTATCCAATTACTTCCCAAGGTTGAAAGTGAGCAGTAACCAGAATTCCTTCCCCACAGCCAGGAACCTTGTGGTTGGCATGTTGTCCAACGTTCAGTGTAGTTGCAACCAGTGTGGCCCATGAGGCCCAGCCCATGCTCGCGGGCCGCATGGATCCCAAACACACATTGTGACCCACAGTCTGAGCCCAGTCTACAAGTAAGGCCTCTCAGTGGCTGGATGAAGAGATAGCATATTGGGCTTGCCATGCCCCTAGGCCCCAATTTTTAACCATAGTTCGGGTTGTCCCTTCAGTCTTCCCCACGGCTTTGCTTTGGAATTCCTCTTTTGGTGGTACACCTGAGGTAACAAAACTGAAAGAGTCCTCCCATCCCACATATTGACGAAAAACAATTGGGAATCGGGCCAAATCCTCAGAGAGGAAGATTCGTCCATGGCCCATGTGTCCTCCCCGACATTCCGCGACCACCGCTGATACAAAATCCAGAGACAAAAGCCTGAGCAAGCGCCTCAGTCTCGCACTTTCTTCATATCCTGAAGAGTTCTTCTCATGGTTTGTAGATCGGGCCTGACATACCTACGTCCCCAAACCTAAGCTGAGTTTGTGTTTTCAGACTTCTGTCCTCAAAGTCCTGGGCCACACACCCTCCAGGCTGGGGCCCCTGGAGCCACACATTAGGACTGTGCCTACCAATCCATGGGAATTCTGCCCATTCCATTGTCCAAAATCGTACAAATTAGGAGAAACCTCCAAAGTCCCTGAGACCATCCCAATAGTGTAGGTCGCCCGGGACAAACAAGGGCGGTCTGACACCAGCTGAGCATCTACCTCCACTCCTACCGTAGATGGATGTCCCCAGAGAAGAAGATTGAACCAGACAGCACCCAGGCCATAAAAGGTTCCATTGCTTTGGTTTACAGGCATGTCTCCTCCAAAGCCTGATTCCAATACGAGCATAGGGGTTTTCCTGAGGCACCCATCAGAACTCATCTCGTCTCCACAAGGAAACCTGTGCATGGGAGCTATGTCAAAAGCTTAGGAGAGTACTTCAGGGTCCCGGTGCCACCGCCCCATTCCAAGGACCTCATCTACACAAAAACCCATTAGGACCCATCCTCAGGAGTGTCCATTTCAACTCAGCCACCCCGGTTGCTCCTGCAGAGCCATCAGATCTAAACTGTCTTGCTGCTAGGAGAAAATTGGAATGCGAGGCGGGCTTCCCAGGGCTAGATCCTCGAAAGGAGCTCTGGAGTCATTCCATATGGGATGTCCTGGAGCTGTCCAACAGGACTCAATTGTCCCGCAGAAATAATCCTTGAAGGGGGCATCCCACAACTCCCAACGTGGGAACACCTCCATGGCCTCGAGAATCCGCTCCCTTCATGAAGCGGCCGTCATGCACAGAAACTCCAACCTGAGCCAACGTCTGATCCTCGCCCTGACTTCAGATGCATGAGATATTGGTTCAGATCTGCACGGGGTACCTGCCGTGCCCTCGCCCTAAACCCAAGTCTAGCTTGTCTTCTCAGACTTCCGTCCCCACACCCTTGGCTCTGAAGCCCTCAAGATTGGCAATTCCGGACCCACAATGCAGCACTCTGCCTGCCCTCTAGAAAAAAAATTATTGCCTCATGAGCTGCCCAGGCACCTTAAATGAGGTAAACCTACACTGCACTTGACTTTACCCAAATTCTATAGTCAAACCTGGGCACTAAGGCACTGTCGGACACAACTAGAGCCCGGACCTCCTGACCAACACCCAGGAAGCTGACCGCACACTGAGCACATACGACCCGCAATGGCCTTAGGTTATCATGTCTTCCCTACCTCAGTTTTCAGGCTTCAGAACCGAGAACTTATCTCCAATCACTGCCCAGTGGTGAGTGTGATGCAGAAATCAGAACTCCTCCTTACCCATGGCAAGTTACCTTGTGGTTGGCACGTTTTCCATCATTCAGTGTAGGAGAAACCAGCATTCACCCTGAGGCCCCGACCATTCTTGAGTGTGAGGAGGTCATAAACACGCATTGTGACCCTCAGCATGAGTCCTGTCCTCTAGTAAGTCCTCTCAGTGGCTGGACCATTAGATGTCATAATGGGCTTGACATGTCCCTAGGCCCCAATTTTTAACCAGATTTCTGATTGTCCAATCGCCCCTCCCCAGGGCTCTACTCTGGAATCCCTCATTTGGTGGGACACATGAGTTTAAAAAAAAAACAACAACAACAACAACAAAACGGACATCTTTCGTCCCACACAATGACCCCAAACACTTTGGACGGGGCCAAACCACCAGAGAGTAAGACTCGTCCATTTCCCATGAAGTCACCCAGAAATTTCACCACCATGAGTGACACGATATCCAGAGACAAAAACTTGAGCAAGAGCCTCAGACTCGCCCTTTTTCCAAATCCCGAAGAGTTCTCCTCATCGTCTGTAGATCAGTCCTGCCATACCTATGACCCGAAACAGAAGCCGAGTTTGTGTTTTCAGACAACTGTTCAAACAGCACTGGCCAACACAACCTACAGGCTCAGGCCCCTGGAGCCAAACCTGAGGACTGTACTTCCCCTCTCCAAGGGAATTGTGTGTGCCCATTCCAATGGCCACAACCCTTCTAATAGGATAAACCTCCAAAGTCCCTGATCCATCTCACTAGTGCTGGCTTCCCAGGAAATACAGGGTCAATCTGAGCCCATCTGAGCACCTACCTGCACTCAGACCCATAGACAGATGTCCCCAGAGGTTTAAAGGAAAGAACAGGCCCCTAGGCACTAATCAGATCCATTGCTTTGGTTTCCAGGCATCTCTCCTCAGAGACCTGGATTTCAAAACCAGCATATGGCTGTTTCTTGACTCACCCATCAGAAAACATCTCATCTACACATGGGAAACTTGCACGTTGGAGCTGTGTCAAAGAGTCTGTTTAGGAGAACCCTTCAGGGCCTAAGTGCCACCGCTTCATTCCAAGGTCTCCATAGACACAAAAGCACATTAGGACCCAAACAAAAGAGTCCATTACAACTCAGCCTTCTCGGTTGCTCCCCCAGATCCAGCAGATCTAACCTGTCTTGTTGCTAGGAGACAATTGGAATGCGAGGTGGGCTACCCAGCCATCCACCCTTAGAACCATGCTAAGTATCATTGGCCTGGAGCCAAACAACAGGTCTCAATTGTCCTGCAGAAGACTCTTTGCAGTTTGGAGCTTTTCACAACTCCCATCGTGGGAAAACGCACATGGCCTCGTGATGCCCCCCATTCATGAAGGGGTCATCAGGGACAGAAACTCCAACCTGAGCGATCGTCTGATACTTTCCCTGACTTCAGATGCACGAGATCTCGATTCAGGTCTGTAGATTGTGCCTGCCTTGTCCTCACCCAGAAACCGAAGCCTAGCTTGTGTTCTCAGACATCTGTCCTCAGACTACTGGCCCACAAGCCCTCCAGTTTGGCAATCCAGAACTACAATGCAGCACTCTGCCAGCCCTCCAGAAGAAAAACATTGCCCTCTGGGGCTACCCAGTAACCCCAAATGAGGATCAACCTGCACCTACCTTGGCTGTACCCCAAATACATAGGCTGACCAGGGCACTAATGCGCTTTCTGACACAGCCTGAGCCTGGACCTCCTGGCCCCAGCCAGACAGCTCGCCGCACACTGAGCACAACAAGCCGCCATGGCCTTAGTTCGTCATCTCTTCCCAACCTCGGTTTTCAGGCTTCAGAACCTAGACCTTGTCTCCAATCCCTGCACAGGGTTGAACGTGATGCAGAAATCAGAACTCCTTCCCCATGGCAAGAAACCTTGTGGTTGGCATGTTGTCCAACGTTCATTGTAGTTGAAACCAGTGTGGCCCATGAGGCCCCACCATGCTCGCACGCCACATGGGTCACAAACACACATTGTGACCCTCAGCCTGAGCCCAGTACTCAGGTAAGTCCTCTCAGTGGCTGGATGAAGAGATAGCATATTGGGCTTGCCATGCCCCTAGGCCCCAATTTTTAACCATAGTTCGGGTTATCCCTTCAGAAATCCCCACGGCTTTGCTTTGGAATTCCGCTTTGGTGGGACACCTGAGGTATCAAAACTGAAAGGAGTCCTCCCATCCCACAGATTGACGAAAAACAATTGGGAATTGGGCCAAATCGTCAGAGAGGAAGATTTGTCCATGGCCCATGAGGCCTCCCCGAAATTCCACGGCCACCGCTGATACAAAATCCAGAGACAAAAGCCTGAGCAAGCGCCTCAGTCTCGCACTTTCTTCATATCCTGAAGAGTTCTTCTCATGGTTTGTAGATCGGGCCTGCCAGACCTAAGTCCCCAAACCTAAGCTGAGTTTGTGTTTTCAGACGTCTGTCCTCAAAGTCCTGGGCCACACACCCTCCAGGCTGGGGCCCCTGGAGCCACACATTAGGACTGTGCCTACCAATCCATGGGAATTCTGCCCATTCCATTGTCCAATATCATACAAATTAGGAGAAACCTCCAAAGTCCCTGAGACCATCCCAATAGTGTAGGTCGCCCGGGACAAACAAGGGCGGTCTGACACCAGCTGAGCATCTACCTCCACTCCTACCGTAGATGGATGTCCCAAGAGAAGAAGATTGAACCAGACAGCACCCAGGCCATAAAAGGTTCCATTGCTTTGGTTTACAGGCATGTCTCCTCCAAAGCCTGATTCCAATACGAGCATAGGGGTTTTCCTGAGGCACCCATCAGAACTCATCTCGTCTCCACAAGGAAACCTGTGCATGGGAGCTATGTCAAAAGCTTAGGAGAGTACTTCAGGGTCCCGGTGCCACCGCCCCATTCCAAGGCCCTCATCGACACAAAAACCCATTAGGACCCATCCTCAGGAGTGTCCATTGCAACTCAGCCACCCCGGTTGCTCCCGCAGAGCCATCAGATCTAAACTGTCTTGCTGCTAGGAGAAAATTGGAATGCGAAGCGGGCTTCCCAGGGCTCCATCCTCGAAAAGAGCTCTGGAGTCATTCCATATGGGATGTCCTGGAGCTGTCCAACAGGACTCAATTGTCCCGCAGAAATAATCCTTGAAGGGGGCATCCCACAATTCCCAACGTGGGAAAACCTCCATGGCCTCGAGATTCCACTCCCTTCATGAAGCGGCCGTCATGCACAGAAACTCCAACCTGAGCCAACGTCTGATCCTCGCCCTGACTTCAGATGCATGAGATATTGGTTCAGATCTGCACGGGGTACCTGCCGTGCCCTCGCCCTAAACCCAAGTCTAGCTTGTCTTCTCAGACTTCCGTCCCCACACCCCTGGCTCTGAAGCCCTCAAGATTGGCAATTCCGGACCCACAATGCAGCACTCTGCCTGCCCTCTAGAAAAAAAATTATTGCCTCATGAGCTGCCCAGGCACCTTAACTGAGGTAAACCTACACAGCACTTGACTTTACCCAAATTCTATAGTCAAACCTGGGCACTAATGCACTGTCGGACACAACTAGAGCCCGGACCTCCTGACCAACACCCACGAAGCTGACCGCACACTGAGCACATACGAACCGCAATGGCCTTAGGTTACCATGTCTTCCCTACCTCAGTTTTCAGGCTTCAGAACCGAGAACTTATCTCCAATCACTGCCCAGGGGTGAGTGTGATGCAGAAATCAGAACTCCTGCTTACCCATGGCAAGTTTCCTTGTGGTTGGCACGTTTTCCAACCTTCAGTGTAGAAGAAACCAGCATTCACCCTGAGGCCCCGACCATTCTTGAGGGTGAGGAGGTCATAAACACGCATTGTGACCCTCAGCATGAGTCCTGTCCTCTAGTAAGTCCTCTCAGTGGCTGGACCATTAGATGTCATATTGGGCTTGACATGTCCCTAGGCCCCAATTTTTAACCAGATTTCTGATTGTCCAATCGCCCCTCCCCAGAGCTCTACTCTGGAATCCCTCATTTGGTGGGACACATGAGGTTAAAAAAAAAAAGCAACAACAACAAAAAAAACGGACTTCTTCCAACCCACAGAATGACCCCAAACTCTTTGGACGGGGCCAAACCACCAGAGAGTAAGACTCGTCCATTTCCCATGAAGTCACCCAGAAATTTCACCACCATGAGTGACACGATATCCAGAGACAAAAACTTGAGCAAGAGCCTCAGACTCGCCCTTTTTCCAAATCCCGAAGAGTTCTCCTCATCGTCTGTAGATCAGTCCTGCCATACCTATGACCCGAAACAGAAGCCGAGTTTGTGTTTTCAGACAACTGTTCAAACAGCACTGGCCAACACAACCTACAGGCTCAGGCCCCTGGAGCCAAACCTGAGGACTGTACTTCCCCTCTCCAAGGGAATTGTGTGTGCCCATTCCAATGGCCACAACCCTTCTAATAGGATAAACCTCCAAAGTCCCTGATCCATCTCACTAGTGCTGGCTTCCCAGGAAATACAGGGTCAATCTGAGCCCATCTGAGCACCTACCTGCACTCAGACCCATAGACAGATGACCCCAGAGGTTTAAAGGAAAGAACAGGCCCCTAGGCACTAATCAGATCCATTGCTTTAGTTTCCAGGCATCTCTCCTCAGAGACCTGGATTTCAAATCCAGCATATGGCTGTTTCTTGACTCACCCATCAGAAAACATCTCATCTACACATGGGAAACTTGCACGTTGGAGCTGTGTCAAAGAGTCTGTTTAGGAGAACCCTTCAGGGCCTTAGTGCCACCGCTTCATTCCAAGCTCTCCATAGACACAAAAGCACATTAGGACCCAAACAGGAGAGTCCATTTCAACCTAGCCTCCTCGGTTGCTCCCCCAGATCCAGCAGATCTAACCTGTTTTTGATGCTAGGAGACAATTGGAATGCGAGGTGGACTACCCAGCCATCCATCCTTAGAACCCTGCTCAGAATCATTGGCCTGGAGCCAAACAACAGGTCTCAATTGTCCTGCAGAAGACTCTTTGCAGTTTGGAGCTGTTCACAACTCCCATCGTGGGAAAACTCCCATGGCCTCGTGATGCCGCCCCCCCCTTCATGAAGGGGCCATCAGGGACAGAATCCCAAAATGAGCGATTGTCTGAACCTCGCCCGAACTCCAGATGCACGAGATCTCGATTCAGGTCTGTAGATTGTGCCTGCCATGTCCTCACCCAGACCGAAGCCTAGATGTGTTCTCCAACTTCTGTCCTCAGACTACTGGCCCACACGCTCTCCAGTTTGGCAATCCAAAACTACAATGCAGCACTCTGCCAGCCTTCCAGAAGAAAAACATTGCTCTCTGCGGCTACCCAGTAACCCCTAATGAGAATCAAACTGCACCTACCCTGGCTGTACCACAAATACATAGGCTGATCAGGCCATTATTGCCCTTTCTGACACAGCCCGAGCCTGGAACTCCTGGCCCCACCCAGACAACTGTTTGCAAACTGAGCACATCAAGCCGCCATGGCCTTAGGTCGTCATCTCTTCCCAACCTCGGTTTTCAGACTTCAGAACCTAGAATTTAATCCAATCACTGCCCAAGGTTGAACGTGAGCAGTAACCAGAACTCCTTCCCCACGGCCAGGAACCTTGTGGTTGGCATGTAGTCCAACGTTCAGTGTAGTTGCAACCAGTGTGGCCCATGAGGCCCAGCCCATGCTCGCGGGCCGCATGGATCCCAAACACACATTGTGACCCAGAGTCTGAGCCCAGTCTACAAGTAAGGCCTCTCAGTGGCTGGATGAAGAGATAGCATATTGGGCTTGCCATGCCCCTAGGCCCCAATTTTTAACCATAGTTCGGGTTGTCCCTTCAGTCTTCCCCACGGCTTTGCTTTGGAATTCCTCTTTTGGTGGTACACCTGAGGTAACAAAACTGAAAGAGTCCTCCCATCCCACAGATTGACGAAAAGCAATTGGGAATCGGGCCAAATCCTCAGAGAGGAAGATTCGTCCATGGCCCATGGTCCTCCCCGACATTCCACGACCACCGCTGATACAAATCCAGAGACAAAAGCCTGAGCAAGCGCCTCAGTCTCGCACTTTCTTCATATCCTGAAGAGTTCTTCTCATGGTTTGTAGATCGGGCCTGCCATACCTACGTCCCCAAACCTAAGCTGAGTTTGTGTTTTCAGACGTCTGTCCTCAAAGTCCTGGGCCACACACCCTCCAGGCTGGGGCCCCTGGAGCCACACATTAGGACTGTGCCTACCAATCCATGGGAATTCTGCCCATTCCATTGTCCAAAATCGTACAAATTAGGAGAAACCTCCAAAGTCCCTGAGACCATCCCAATAGTGTAGGTCGCCCGGGACAAACAAGGGCAGTCTGACACCAGCTGAGCATCTACCTCCACTCCTACCGTAGATGGATGTCCCCAGAGAAGAAGATTGAACCAGACAGAACCCAGGCCATAAAAGGTTCCATTGCTTTGGTTTACAGGCATGTCTCCTCCAAAGCCTGATTCCAATACGAGCATAGGGGTTTTCCTGAGGCACCCATCAGAACTCATCTCGTCTCCACAAGGAAACCTGTGCATGGGAGCTATGTCAAAAGCTTAGGAGAGTACTTCAGGGTCCCGGTGCCACCGCCCCATTCCAAGGCCCTCGTCGACACAAAAACCCATTAGGACCCATCCTCAGGAGTGTCCATTTCAACTCAGACACCCCGGTTGCTCCTGCAGAGCCATCAGATCTAAACTGTCTTGCTGCTAGGAGAAAATTGGAATGCGAGGCGGGCTTCCCAGAGCTCCATCCTCGAAAGGAGCTCTGGAGTCATTCCATATGGGATGTCCTGGAGCTGTCCAACAGGACTCAATTGTCCCGCAGAAATAATCCTTGAAGGGGGCATCCCACAACTCCCAACGTGGGAACACCTCCATGGCCTCGAGAATCCGCTCCCTTCATGAAGCGGCCGTCATGCACAGAAACTCCAACCTGAGCCAACGTCTGATCCTCGCCCTGACTTCAGATGCATGAGATATTGGTTCAGATCTGCACGGGGTACCTGCCGTGCCCTCGCCCTAAACCCAAGTCTAGCTTGTCTTCTCAGACTTCCGTCCCCACACCCCTGGCTCTGAAGCCCTCAAGATTGGCAATTCCAGACCCACAATGCAGCACTCTGCCTGCCCTCTAGAAAAAAAATTATTGCCTCATGAGCTGCCCAGGCACCTTAACTGAGGTAAACCTACACAGCACTTGACTTTACCCAAATTCTATAGTCAAACCTGGGCACTAATGCACTGTCGGACACAACTAGAGCCCGGACCTCCTGACCAACACCCAGGAAGCTGACCGCACACTGAGCACATACGACCCGCAATGGCCTTAGGTTATCATGTCTTCCCTACCTCAGTTTTCAGGCTTCAGAACCGAGAACTTATCTCCAATCACTGCCCAGGGGTGAGTGTGATGCAGACATCAGAACTCCTCCTTACCCATGGCAAGTTTCCTTGTGGTTGGCACGTTTTCCAACCTTCAGTGTAGAAGAAACCAGCATTCACCCTGAGGCCCCGACCATTCTTGAGTGTGAGGAGGTCATAAACACGCATTGTGACCCTCAGCATGAGTCCTGTCCTCTAGTAAGTCCTCTCAGTGGCTGGACCATTAGATGTCATAATGGGCTTGACATGTCCCTAGGCCCCAATTTTTAACCAGATTTCTGATTGTCCAATCGCCCCTCCCCAGAGCTCTACTCTGGAATCCCTCATTTGGTGGGACACATGAGGTTAAAAAAAAAAAACGCAGCAACAACAAAAAAAAAACGGACTTCTTCCATCCCACAGAATGACCCCAAACTCTTTGGACGGGGCCAAACCACCAGAAAGTAAGACTCGTCCATTTCCCATGAAGTCACCCAAAAATTTCACCACCATGAGTGACACGATATACAGAGACAAAAACTTGAGCAAGAGCCTCAGACTCGCCCTTTTTCCAAATCCCGAAGAGTTCTCCTCATCGTCTGTAGATCAGTCCTGCCATACCTATGACCCGAAACAGAAGCCGAGTTTGTGTTTTCAGACAACTGTTCAAACAGCACTGGCCAACACAACCTAAGGCGCAGGCCCCTGGAGCCAAACCTGAGGACTGTACTTCCCCTCTCCAAGGGAATTGTGTGTGCCCATTCCAATGGCCACAACCCTTCTAATAGGATAAACCTCCAAAGTCCCTGATCCATCTCACTAGTGCTGGCTTCCAAGGAAATACAGGGGCAAGCTGAGCCCATCTGAGCACCTACCTGCACTCAGACCCATAGACAGATGACCCCAGAGGTTTAAAGGAAAGAACAGGCCCCTAGGCACTAATCAGATCCATTGCTTTGGTTTCCAGGCATCTCTCCTCAGAGACCTGGATTTCAAATCCAGCATATGGCTGTTTCTTGACTCACCCATCAGAAAACATCTCATCTACACATGGGAAACTTGCACGTTGGAGCTGTGTCAAAGAGTCTGTTTAGGAGAACCCTTCAGGGCCTAAGTGCCACCGCTTCATTCCAAGGTCTCCATAGACACAAAAGCACATTAGGACCCAAACAGGAGAGTCCATTTCAACCTAGCCTCCTCGGTTGCTCCCCCAGATCCAGCAGATCTAAACTGTCTTGTTGCTAGGAGACAATTAGAATGCGAGGTGGGCTACCCAGTCATCCACCCTTAGAACCATGCTCAGTATCATTGGCCTGGAGCCAAACAACAGGCCTCAATTGTCCTGCAGAAGACTCTTTGCAGTTTGGAGCTGTTCACAACTCCCATCGTGGGAAAACCCCCATGGCCTCGTGATGCCCCTTCTTCATGAAGGGGCCATCAGGGACAGAAACTCCAACCTGAGCGATCGTCTGATCCTCGCCCTGACTTCAGATGCACGACATCTCGATTCAGGTCTGTAGATTGTGCCTGCCATGTCCTCACCCAGAAACCGAAGCCTAGCTTGTTTCTCAGACATCTGTCCTCAGACTACTGGCCCACAAGCCCTCCAGTTTGGCAATCCAGAACTACAATGCAGCACTCTGCCAGCCCTCCAGAAGAAAAACATTGCCCTCTGGGGCTACCCAGTAACCCCAAATGAGGATCAACCTGCACCTACCTTGGCTGTACCCCAAATACATAGGCTGACCAGGGCACTAATGCGCTTTCTGACACAGCCTGAGCCTGGACCTCCTGGCCCCAGCCAGACAGCTGGCCGCACACTGAGCACATCGTGCCGCCCTGGCCTTAGGTCGTCATCTCTTCCCAACATCGGTTTTCAGGCTTCAGAACCTAGACCTTATCTCCAATCCCTGCCCAGGGTTGAACGTGATGCAGAAATCAGAACTCCTTTTCCATGGCAAGAAACCTTGTGGTTGGCATGTTGTCCAACGTTCAGTGTAGTTGAAACCAGTGTGTCTCATGAGGCCCCGCCTATGCTCGTGGGCCACATGGGTCCCAAACACACATTGTGACCGGGAGCCTGAACCCAGTCCTCAAGTAAGGCCTCTCAGTGGCTGGATGAAGAGATAGCATATTGGGCTTGTCATGCCCCTAGGCCCCAAATTTTAACCATAGTTCGGGTTGTCTCTTCAGTCTTCCCCACGGCTTTGCTTTGGAATTCCTCTTTTGGTGGGACACCGGAGGTAACAAAATAAAGGAGTCCTCCCATCCCACAGATTGACGAAAAACAATTGGAAATCGGGCCAAATCCTCAGAGAGGAAGATTCGTCCATTGTCCATGAGGCTTCCCGGACATTCCACGGCCACCGCTGATACAAAATCCAGAGACAAAAGCCTGAGCAAGCGCCTCAGACTCGCACTTTCTTCATATCCTGAAGAGTTCTTCTCATGGTTTGTAGATCGGGCCTGCCATACCTACGTCCCCAAACCTAAGCTGAGTTTGTGTTTTCAGACGTCTGTCCTCAAAGTCCTTGGCTACACACCCTCCAGACTGGGCCCCTGGAGCCACACATTAGGACTGTGCCTACGAATCCATGGGAATTCTGCCCATTCCATTGACAAAATCGTACAAATTAGGAGAAACCTCCAATGTCCCTGAGGACATCCCAATAGTGTAGGTCGCCCGGGACAAACAAGGGCGGTCTGACACCAGCTGAGCATCTACCTCCACTCATACCATAGATGGATGTCCCCAGAGAAAAAGATTGATCCAGACAGGACCCGAGGACATAATAGGATCCATTGCTTTGGTTTACAGGATGTCTCCTCAAAAGCCTGATTCCAATACGAGCATAGGGGTTTTCCTGAGGCACCTATCAGAACTCATCTCGTCTCCACAAGGAAACCTGTGATTGAGAGCTATGTCAAAGCTTAGGAGATTCTTCAGGGACCCGATGTCACCGCCCCATTTCAAGGCCCTCATGGACACAAAAACACATGAGGACCCATCCACAAAAATGTCCATTTGAACTCAGCCACCCCGGTTGTTCCCGCAGAACCATCAGATCTAAACTCTCCTGTTGCTAAGAGGCAATTGGAATTCGTGGCGGGCTTTCCAGGCATCCATCCTCGAACGGTGCTCTGGAGTCATTCCATATGGGATGTCCTAGAGCTGTCCAACAGGTCTCAATTGTCCTGCAGAAGGAATCCTTGAAGGGGGCATCCCAAAACTCCCAACGTGGGAAAACCTCAATGGTCTCGAAATCCGCTCCCTTCATGAAGCGGCCGTCATGCACAGAAACTCCAACCTGAGCCAACGTCTGACCCTCGCCCTGACTTCAGATGCATGAGATATTGGTTCAGATCTCTAGGGGGTACCTGCCGTGCCCTCGCCCTTAAACCCAATTCTAGATTGTCTTCTCAGACTTCCGTCCTCACACCCCTGGCCCTGAAGACCTCAAGTTTGGCAATTCCGGACCCACAATGCAGCACTCTGCCAGCCCTCTAGAAAAAAATTATTGCCTCATGAGGTGCCCAGGCTCCTTAAATGAGTATAAGCCTACTCAGCACTCGACTTTACCCAAATTATATAGTCTCATCTGGGCACAAATGCACTGTCGGACACAACCTGAGCCCGGAGCTCCTAACCAAGCCCAGGAAGCTGACCTCACACTGAGCACATAAGACCCGCCATGGCCTTAGTTCATCATCTCTTCCCTACCTCAGTTTTCAGGCTTCAGAACCGAGCCCTTAACACCAATCACTGCCCAGGGGTGAGTGTGATGCAGAAATCAGAATTCCTTCTTACACATGGCAAGTAACCTTGTGGTTGGATCTTTGTCCAACGTTCAGTGTAGGAGAAACCAGCATTCTCCCTGAGGCCCCGCCCATTCTTGAGTGCGACGAGGGCCTACACACGCATTGTGACCCTCAGCATGAGTCCTGCCCTCTTGTAAGTCCTCTCAGTGGCTGGACCATTAGATGTCATAATGGGCTTGACATGTCCGGAGGCCCCATTTTTAACCAGAATTCTGATTGTCCAGTCGCCCCTCCACAGGCTCTACACTGGAATCCCTCATTTGGTGGGACACCTGAGGTTATAAAAGAAAACAACAACAAAAAAAACAAACGGACTTCTTCCATCCCACAGTATGACCACAAACTCTTTGGACGGGGCCAAACCACCTGAGTAAGACTCATCCATTTCCCATGAAGTCACCCAGAAATTTCACGACCATGAGTGACACGGTATCCAGATACAAAAACTTGAGCAAGAGCCTCCGACTCGCACTTTTTTCAAATCCCTACTTGTCACAATGGAAAATGGGAATGCGATGCATGCTGTACAGGGATCCATCCTTCGAACCCTGCTCTCCAGTCCTTCCGTATGTTACGTCCTTGAGCCATGCAACAGGACTCGAATGTCCCGCAGAACGAAACCTTGTGGTTAGGGGCAACATCCAAACACAGTGTGGGAAAACTTCCTTGGCATCATGAGGCCTTCGCTTCATGAAGGTGCCATCATGGACACATACTCCAGCCTCAGCCAACGTCTGATCCTCAGCCTGAATTCAGATGCAGGAGCTTTTGATTCAGCCTCTGCAGAGTGAGCCTGCTCTGCCCTTGGCTCCAATCCTCACTCTAGCTTGTGTTTTCAGACTTCCGTCCTCACACTCCTGGACCACAAACCCTCCCTACTGGGAATTCTGGGGCCACAATGAAGCACTCTGCCTGCCTCCCAGGAGAAAAACATTGTATATGGTGCTGCCCAGAGACCCGAAATGAGGATCAAACTGCTGGGCCCTCGGCACAACCCCAGTTGCATAGGCTACCTTAAAAACTGATGCTCTGTCGCAAATAGCCTGAGCCCAGACCTTCCAACAGACACCGAAACAGCTGGCTGCACACCCAGCACATTGGACCCGCCACTGTCTTAGGCCACAATCCATTCTCAATCTGGGTTTTCAGTCATCGAACCTAGACCTTATCTCCAATCCCTGCACAGTGTTGAACCTGATGCACAAGTCAGAACCCCTCCTTCCCCATGGCAAGAAACCTTGCTGCTGGCAGTGAGTCAAACCTTCAGTGTAGGAGAAAACGGCATGGCCCATGAGGCCACCCACGTGCGTGAGGGCCGCCTTGGGCACAAACACACATTGTGACCCTCAGCGTGAGTACCTTATTCAAGTAACGCCTCTCAGTGACTGGACCAAGAGCCCGCATATGTGGCTTTCCATGCCCACACGCACCCAGGACTAACTAGATGGTGTGTATTCCATTTGAGGTAACCCACTGCTGTGCTCTAGAGTCCCTCTCCTGGGGGGTCCCCTGTGGCTGAAAACAGTACTCTTCCCTTCCCACTGAATGAACCCAAACACGTGAAAGCTTGGACAATCCCCGGTGAGGAAGGCTCTACCTCGGCCCCTGAGGCAACCCCTACCCTGAACAGCCACTGTGAACGCAACACCCAGAGACAAAAGCCTGAGTGACTGCCTCCAACTTGCCCTCCTTGGATATCCAGAGGATCTCCCCTCACGGACTGCAGATCAGGCCTGCCATTACCTTGACCCCTAGCTGAGCCAAGTTTGCTTTTTCAGACATCTGTCCCCACAGCCCTTGCAAACACAGCCTCTAGGCTGGGTCCTCTGGAGCCATACCACAGGACCGTGCCTGCTCTCTCCTGGGAAACTGTGTCCATTCCTTTGGCCATACAACTCCAGAATATGAGAAACCTAAAGGCCCCCGAGGACATCCCACTACTGGGAGCCTCCCTGGACACACAGGGGCATTTGGACACAAGCTGAGCACCTACCTCCACGAAAGCATGCACACAGATGTCAACAGAGATAGAAGGTTGAGTCAGACAGGCCCTTAGGCCCTAATCTCAACTCTCGCTTTGGTTTCCAGGTGTCACTCCTCAGAGGCTTTGGTTCGAAGAACAGGATATGGGGCTTTCCTGAGGCACTGAACAGAACTCCTCTCGTCTCCACATGGGAAGCTTCCTTGTTGGAGCCGTGTCAAACACTTCAGGTTGGAGAACCCTGCAGAGTTCTAGGCCACCTCCACATTCCAAGGTCTCCCAGGCCACCAACCCACAGTAGGACTCATCTTCAGGAGAGTCCATTTCAACTCTCCCCTCTGGGTAGCTCACCCAGGAGCCCGCAGATTGAGCCTGCCTTGTCCTGACTAAAGAGTGGGAATATGAGGTGGCTTTCACAGGCATCCATGCTTAGACACCTGCTCTCGAGTCTTTCCGCATGGGGCCTCCTGGAACCATCCAATAGGACTCGACTGTCGTGCAGAAGGAAACCTTGAGGTTTGGAGTAGTTCACAAATCCCATCGTAGGCAAACCTCCCTGGCCTCATGAAGCCCCCACACCCTTCAGGAAGAGGCCATGCTGGACAAAAACTCTAGCCTGAGGCACGTCTCATAGTTGACATGACCTTAGTGCAGGAGATCTCGTTTCAGCCTCTGCAGAGTGGGCCTGCCGTGCCCTCGGTCCCAAACCTCACGCTAGCTTGTGTTTTCAGACTTCATTCCTCACACTCCTGGCAAACAAGCCCTCCGGACTAGGATCTCCAGAACCACAACCCAGCCCTTGGTCTGCACAACGGAAGAAAAAGGTTTCCCTGTGGGGCTCTCCAGAAAACTCAGATAAGGATCAACCTACTCGGGCCTCGACGGTAACCGAACTGGATAGGCTGCTCTGGGCACTCATGCTCTGTCTGACACAGCCTGAATCCAGATGTCCAGACAGACAAGGAGACAGCTGGCCGCACACCCAGCACTTCGGACACGCCATGGTCTTATGCCGTCACCTCTTCCTAACCTTGGTTTTCAGATATCTGAACCTAGACATTATATCAATTCCCCACACAGCTGGGTATCGGAAGCACGAAACAGACCCTGTCCTTCTTCATGGCTGTAAAGCCTGTTCTTGGCATGGAGTCACACCTACAGGGTGGGATAAACCTTCATGGCCCCTGATGCCACGCCCAAACGTGAGTGCTGCTTGGGTACAGATTCACACTGTGACCCTCAGCATGAGCCCCATGTCAAAGAAAGGTCTGTTATGGCCTGGACCAAGAGCCCACAAATGCGGCTTGCCAATCCCCTATGCACCCAATCCTCACCAGGGTATGAGTTTTACAGTCGCCCCTCCCGTACCTGGGGCTCTGCTCTGGAATCCCTTTCTTGGAGAGACACATGAGCCAGACAACACGACTCCACCCTTCCCACAAAATGACCCCAAACTCTTGGGAGCTGGGACAAATCCGCAGAGAGGGATACTCGTCCACAGTCCCTGAGGCCACCCCTCCAATCTACGGCTATCCCGGACACAACATCCAGAGACAAAAGCCTCCAACTCGCCCTTGTTTCAGAGGCCCAGGAGCTCCCTCTCGGGCTGTACATCCGGCCTGCCATAACCTAGGCGCCACTCATAAGCTGAGTTTGTGTTTTCAGACTTCTGTGCCCACAGCCTGGACCCACACATCCTCCAGGCTAGGGCCTCTGGAGCCACAGCGAAAGATTGTGCCTGCCCTCTCCAAGGAAAGTGTGCCCAATCGATTGACCACACCTCTACAAGTTAGGGAAAAACTCCAAGGCCCCTGAGGCCATCAATAGTGTAGGCCACCCTGGTCTAAGAGGGGCTCTCTGACACCAGCGGAGCAACTATCTCCACTTAGACTCTCAGACAGTGTCCCCAGAGACAGAAGGTTGAAATGGACAGGCCCCCAGGCCCTAATCTGAACCGTAGCTTTGGTTTCCATGTGTCCGTCCTCAGAGGACTGTTTTCGTAGACCAGCACACGGGGCTTTTCTGAGGCACCAAACCAAACTTCTCTCGTCTCCACATTTGGAGCTTCTTACTGGGGATGAATCAAACCCTTCAGTTAGGAGAGTTCCGCAGGGCCACTGAACAATCAGCACATTCCAAGGTCTCCATGGACCCAAATGCACATTATGAGGCATCCTCAGGAGAGGACATTTCAACTCAGCCCCCTGGGTAGCGTGCCCCAGAGGCAGCAGATCAAACATATCTTGTCGCTAATGGCCAATGGGAATGCGAGGCATGCTGTACAGGGATCCATCCTTCGAACCCTGCTCTCCAGTCCTTCCGTATGGTATGTCCTGGAGCCATGCAACAGGACTCGAATGTCCCGCAGAACGAAACCTTGTGGTTTGGAGCAATTTCCAAACTCAGCGTGGAAAAACTTCCTTGGCCTCATGAGGCCCCCGCTTCATGAAGGTGCCATTATGGACACATACTCCAGTCTCAGCCAACGTCTGATCATCAGCCTGACTTCCGATGCAGTAGATTTTGATTCAGTCTCTGCAGAGTGGGCCTGCTCTGCCCTTGGCTCAAATCCTCACACTAACTTGTGTTTTCCGACTTCCGTCCTCACACTCCTGGCCCACAAACCCTCCCTACTGGGAATTCTGGGGCCACAATGAAGCACTCTGCCTGCCTCCCAGGAGGAAAACATTGTCTATGGTGCTGCCCAGGGACCCCAAATGAGAATCAAACTGCTTGGCCCTCGGAAACACCCCAATTTCATAGGCTACCTTAAACACTGATGCTCTGTCGCAAATAGCCTGAGCCCAGACCTTCCAACAGACACTGACACAGCTGCCTGCACACCCAGCACATTGTACACGCCACTGCCTTAGGCCACCATTCTTTCCCAACCTGGGTTTTCAGTCATCGGAACCTAGACCTTATCTCCAATTCCTGCACAGGGGGAAAACTCAAACAAAAAAAGTGAATAAACATAAAAACCTCCAGAGAACAAATGTCTGAAAAAAAAACAAAACAGTTTCCTCAGAGCCCACCACATTGAGAGGGGCGCGAGAACTTAACTCAGGGTACATCACTGACCAAAAACCCACGTGGCAGGCCCCTCTCCTAGAAAACAAACCAAGAAAGAAAAAAAAAAGAGAGAGAGAGAAAAAATAAAAAAGGACTACAAGAGTACAACCACTACTTCATAGGAAAAGTTTTTTTTTTTTTTTATTCATTCCGACTATTCTGGTATATATATATATATATATATATTTATATCCACTCTCCAATCTTTATCTTCCACCAGTGTTTCTGTGTTTTTGTGTTTGTCCTGAATGTATATAAATCTTACACGTGGGGTTCTTTTTGACGACGTTCTTCCTTTTTTTTTTGTATATATATATATATATTTTTTTTTCTCTTGTCATATACATATATATACATATATATATATGTAATTTTATTAACCTGTACCATCAGAGCGAGCTGTCCAGTACATCAAATTCCAAAATAACTTTCTAACCTTAAATTTTTGATATATACACCTATGTTTTCCTTTTGCATTTTTATTTTTTTATTCCTACATTTTTTTTATATTTTAGTTTAGTTTAATTTTTTCCTTTTTATTTTTATCTTCTATTATTCATATAGAGTTAAACTTCAAAGTAGTCCCCTTTCCCCAGTCAATACTACCCCTAGGTAACTAATTTTTAATACCCCTTTATCTTAGGAAAGTTGAGTCCTTTAACAAATATATCAAGATACATCCAGGAAAAATTAAAACAAACTTCCTCGCAGACACTGAGAATTTATATCCACTCTCCAATCTTTATCTTCCACCAGTGTTTCTGTGTTTTTGTGTTTGTCCTGATAGTATATAAATCTTACACGTGGGGTTCTTTTTGACGACGTTCTTCCTTTTTTTTTGTATATATATATATTTTTTTCTCTTGTCATATACTTTTATCAGTCTTTTTGTTTGTCTACTTCATAAATCTTACCTTGGGGCTCATTTGGGCTGAACTTTTTCTTTAATCTTCCCTCTCTTTCCTGTCTCTATCTCTTTTTTTGTTTTTTTTTCTTTTTCTTTTCTTTTTTCTCTCATTTGGGTGGGGAATCATGATTGTTCAGAAGTTTTCCAGTGTGCACCTTGACTGCACCATGGCTGATACATCCAGCTACATCTGTTCAGTCATCTCTCACCAAAATGACTAGGAGGAGGAATCCCCAACAGAAGAAAAATACAGTGGATGGACCTTCTGCACTAGAGCTAATGGCTATCAGCATAGACAATATGTTGGAAAGAGAATTCAGGTTAACAATAATCCAGGAAATAGCTAGTTTGGAGAAAGGCATGGATGACCAAACATAATTGATAAAGGCCAATCTGAAAGCGATGAGACATGATGTTCACAATGTTAGGGCGAAGCTTAAAGCTACTAGGGAGGAGGTCCACAGTGCTCTCAATGAGTTCCAATCTAATCTAAACTCTCTCAAAGCTAGGGTAACTGAGACAGAAGATAGAATTAGTGATCTGGAGGACAAACAGATAGAGAGAAAGGATCAGGAGGAAGCCTGGAACAAACAGCTTAGAAATCACAAAAACAGAATCAGGGTAATAAATGGTGCCATGAAACGTTCCAACCTCAGAATTACTGGAATCCCTGAAGGGGAGAAGAAAGAAAGATCTAGAAGATATAGTAGAACAAGTCCTTCAAGAAAATTTTCCCAATCTCGCGAATGGAACCAGAATTCATGTACTGGAGGCTAAATGGTCTCCACCCAAGATTATACATTAAAAAAAAAACATACAATACAAAACAAAACAAAACAAAACAAAAACACGACACCTGATAGTCAAATTGAGGAATTATAATTGTAGGTATAATCTCCTGAAAGCTGCTAGGGCAAAGAGGCTCCTTACTTACATAGGAAAGCCCATCAATATAACATCAGACCTGTCCACAGAAGCCTGGCAAGCCAGAAAAGGCTGGCAAGATATATTCAGGGCACTAAATGAGAAGAACATGCAGCCAAGAATACTTTATCCATCAAGACTGACATTCAGAATGGATGGAGATATAAAGAGTTTCCAAGACTGGCAAGACTTAAAAGACTATGCTACCACCAAGCCGACACTGCAGGAAATATTAAGGGGGGTTCTATAAAAGAGTAAAAATCCTAAGAATAGCACGGAGGAGAAATATAGAGACAATCTACAGAAAGAAAGACTTCAAAGGTAACTCGATGTCAATAAAAACGTATCTATCAATAATCAATCTCAATGCGAATGGCCTAAATGCGCCCATAAAACAGCACAGGGTTGCAGATTGGATAAAACGACAGAACCCATCCATATGTTCTCCACAAGAGACCCATTTTGAACCTAAAAATACACCCAGACTGAAAGTGAAGGGACGGAGAAGCATCTTTCATGACAATGGGCCTCAAAAGAAGGCCGGGGTAGCGATTCTCATATCAGATAAATTAGATTTTAAACTAAAGGCTTTAGTCAGAGATACAGAAGGACACTACATAATTCTTAAAGGGACAATCCACCAAGATGATCTAACAATTGTAAATATCTATGCCTCTAATATGGGAGCAACCAATTACATAAGAAAACTGTTAATCAAGATAAAGAGTCATATTGATATGAATACACTAATCATAGGAGATCTTAACATGCCTCTCTCAGAAATAAACAGATCATTGAAGCAGAAAATCAATAAAGAAACAAGAGCATTGAATGACACATTGGAACAAATGGATCTCATAGATATATTCAGAACATTCCACCCTAAAACAAAAGAATACTCATTCTTCTCAAGAGCACAGGGAACCTTCTCAAGAATAGACCACATGCTGGGTCATAAATCAGGACTAAACTGATATCAAAAGACTGAGATTTTTCCCGCATATTCTCAGATCATAATGCTTTGAACCTGGAGCTTAATCACAAGGAAAAGTACAGAAGGAACTCAAAAACCTGGAAGCTAAAGACCATCTTGCTTAAGAATGCTTGGATCAACCAGGAGATCAAAGAAGAACTGAAACAAATGGAAACCAATGAGAATAAAGACACTTCGATCCAAACCCTATGGGATACAGCAAAGGCGGTTCTAAGGGGGAAATCCATAGACATCCAAGCCTCCCTAAAAATTTTGAAAAATCCAGAATACACCAGCTGTCTCTACACCTTAAAGAACTGGAGAATCAACAAAAAAATCAAACCAACTCCACACATAAGAAGAGAAATCATCAAGATTAGAGCTGAGATCAATGAGGTAGAAACCAAAGATACAGTAGAACGTATTAATGAAACTAGAAGTTGGTTTTTTTGAAAGAATCAAGAAGATCAATAAGGCACTGGCCACACTAATCCAAAAGAAAATAGAGAAAGCCCAAATTCACAAAATTATAAATAAAAACGGAGAGATCACAACTAACAACGAGGAAGTAGAAACAATCATCAGAAGTTATTATCATTAGTTATATGCCAATAAGCTTAGCAACCTTGATGAAATGGATGCATTCTTGGAAAACTATATAAACTTCCAAAATTGAACCAGGAAGAGATCGACAACCTGAATCGACCGATATCTAGTAACGAGATATAAGCAGTGATCAAAAACCTCCCAAGAAACAAGAGCCCAAGACCTGACGGATTGCTTGGGGAATTCTACAAACTTTCAAAGAAGAAATAACATCTATTCTCCTGAAGCTGTTTCAAAAAATTGAAGCAGAAGAAAAACTTCCAGACTCTTTCTATGAAGCCAGAATTACCCTGATCCCCAAACCAGGCAAATACCCTACCAAAATGGATAATTTCAGACCAATATCACTGATGAATATGGATGCTAAGATTCTCAACAAGATACTTGCAAACAGGGTCAAACAGCACATTAAAAAGATTATCTACAATGACCAGGTGGGATTCATCCCTGGGCTACAAGGATGGTTCAACATTCATAAATCAATCAATGTCATTGAAAAAATTAATATGAGAAGAGAGAAGAACCACATGGTCCTCTCAATCAATGCAGATAACACATTAGACAAAATCCAGCATCCATTCGTGATTAAAACGCTGCAAAATATAGGGATAGAGGGAACATTCCTGAACTTCATCATATCTATCTATGAAAGACCCACAGAAAATATAATCCTCAATGGGAAAAATCTTGCAGCCTTCCCGTTGAGATCAGGATCACGACAAGGATGCCCACTCTCACCAGTCTTGTTCAACAAAGAAAACAGAAGTGAAGATGTACCTTTGGGACTTCATCAGGATCAAATACTTCTGCACTGCAAAGGAAACTGTCAATGAAACAAAGAGGCAACCCACAGATTGCGAGAAGATATTTGTAAATGACAGTACAGACAAAAGGTTGATATCCAGGATCTATAGAGAACTCCTCAAACTCAACACACACAAAACAGACAATCATATAAAAAATTGGACAGAAGATAGGAACAGACACCTCTCCAATGAAGACATAGAAATGGCTATCAGACACATGAAAAAATGTTTATCATCACTAGCCAACAGGGAAATGCAAATTAAAACCACATTGAGATAGCACCTTACACCAGTTAGAATGGCCCAAATTAGCAAGACAGGAAACATGTGTTGGGGAGGATGTGGGGAAAGGGGAAACCTCTTACACTGCTGTCCTGAATACAAGTTGGTACAGGCACTTTGGAGAAAAGAATGGAGATTCCTCAAGAAATTAAAAACAGAGCTTCCCTATGACCTTGCAATTGCACTACTTGGTATTTACCACAAAGATACAGATGTAGTGAAAAGAAGGGCCATCTGTACCCCAATATTTAGAACAGCAATAGCCATGGTCGCCAAACTGTGGATAGAACCAAGATGCTCTTCAAAGGACAAAAGGATAAGGAAGATGTGGGCCATATACACTATGGAGTATTATGCCTCCCTCAGAAGGAATGAATGCCCTACTTCTGTAGCAACATGGACGGGACTAGAAGAGATTCTACTGAGTGAAATAAGTCAAGCAGAGAGTGTCAATTATCATATAGTTTCACCTATGTGTGGAGCACAACAAATAGCATGGAGGACAAGGGGAGATGGATAGGAGAAGGGAGTGGAGGGAAATTGGAAGGGGGGTGAACCATGAGAGATTATGGACTCTGAAAATGAATTGGAGGGATTTAAGGGGCAGAGGGTTGGGGGGTTGGGGGAACCAAAAGGTGAGTATTATCGAGGGCATGGATTGCTGGATGTGGTTCTAAAACAATGAATAGATTTAAAAAATGAACAGTTGTATGCCAATAAGCTAGTCCCCCTAGGTGAAATGGATGTATTCCCAGAAAACTATACAAGCCCAAAATTGAACCAGGAAGACAGTCACAACTTGCATAGACCGTTAACCAGTAACGGTATTGAAGTCATGACCAAAAACCTCACAAAAGTTCCATCCACGTCCTCTGTTGATGGACATCTAGGTTCTTTCCATAGTTTGGCTATTGTGGACAGTGCTGCTAAAAACATTCTGGTGCATGGGCCCCTTCGGATCACTACATTTGTATCTTTTGGGCAAATACCCAGTAGTGCAATTGCTGGGTCATATGGTAGTTCTATTTTCAACATTTTGAGGAACTTCCATGCTGTTTTCCAGAGTGGTTTCACCCGCTTGCATTCCCACCAGCAGTGTAGGAGGGTTTCCCTTTCTACAAATCCACGCCAGCATCTGTCACTTCCTGACTTGTTAATTTTAGCCATTCTGACTAGTGTGAGGTGATATCGCATTGTGGCTTTAATTTTTATATCCCTGATGCCGAGTGATATAGAGCACTTTTTCATGTGTCTGTTGGCCATCTGGATGTCTTCTTTGCAGAAGTGTCTGTTCATGTTCTCTGCCCATTTGTTGATTGGATTATTTGTTCTTTGGGTGTGGAGTGTGCTAAGCTCTTTACAGATTTGGACACTAGCCCTTTATCCGATATGTCATTTGCAAATATCTTCTCCCATTCTGTCAGTTGTCTTTTGGTTTTGTTAACTGTTTCCTTTGCTGTGCAAAAGCTTTTGATCTTGATGAAATCCCAATAGTTCATTTTTGCCCTTGCTTCCCTTGCCTTTGGCGATGTTCCTAGGAAGATGTTGCTGCCGCTGAGGTCGAAGAGGTTGTTGCCTCTGTTCTCCTCAAGGATTTTGATGTATTCCTTTCTCACATCGAGGTCCTTCATCCATTTTGAGTCTATTTTTGTGTGTGGTGTAAGGAAATGGTCCAATTTCATTTTTCTGCATGTGGCTGTCCAATTTTCCCAACACCATTTATTGAAGAGACTTTTTTCCATTGGACATTCTTTCCTGCTTTGTTGAAGATTAGTTGACCATTGAGTTGAGGGTCTAGTTCTGGGTTCACTGTTCTGTTCCATTGATCTGTGTGTCTGTTTTTGTGCCAGTACCATGCTGTCTTGATGATGACAGCTTTGTGATAGAGCTTGAAGTCCGGAATTGTGATGCCACCAACTTTGGATTTCTTTTTCAATATTCCTTTGGCTATTCGAGGTCTTTTCTGGTTCCATGTAAATTTTAGGATTATTTGTTCCATTTCTTTGAAAAAGATGGATGGTACTTTGATAGGAATTGCATTAAATGTGTAGATTGCTTTAGGTAGCACAGATATTTTCACAATATTAATTCTTAAAATCCAGGAGCATGGAACATTTTTCCATTTCTTTGTGTCTTCCTCAATTTCTTCCATGAGTACTTCATAGTTTTCTGAATATAGATTCTTTGCCACTTTGGTTAGGTTTATTCCTAGGTATCTTGTGATTTTGGGTGCAATTGTAAATGGGACTAGAGGGTATCATGCTTAGCAAAATGAGTCAAGCAGAGAAAGAAAACTACCATATGGTCTTCCTGATATGAGGAGGTGGAGATGCAATGGGCAGGAGAGGTTAAGGGGTAGGAGAAGAATAAACGAAGCAAGATGGGATTGGGAGGGAGACAAACCATAAGTTACTCTTAATCTCATGAAACAAACTGAGGGTTGCTGGGGAGAGGGGGGTTGGGTGAAGGGGGGTTGGGTTATGGACATTGGGGAGGTTATGTGCTATGGGGAGTTCTGTGAAGTGTGTAAACCTGTTGATTCACATACCTGTACCCTCAGGGATAAAATTATATGTTTATAAAAAATAAAAAAATTAAAAAGGAAAAAAAAATCTCCCACCCCAACAAAAAGAGCCCAGGATCTGACGAATTTTCTGGGCAATTCAACCAAACCTTCACAGAAGATGTAACACCTCTTCTCCTGGAGCTCTTTCCAAAAATTGAAGCAGAAGGAAAACTTTCATATACTTTTTATGAAGCTAGCATTATGCTCATCCCGAAACCAGGCAAATAACGCACCAAAAAGGATAAATGTTCATCATCACTAGCCATCAGGGAGATTCAAATTAAAACCACATTGAGATATCACCTTACACCAGTTAGAATGACCAAAATTAGCAAGACAGGAAACAACATGTGTTGGAGAGGATGTGGAGAAAGGGGAACCCTCGTCCACTGTTGGTGGGAATGCAAGTTGGTGCAGCCTCTCTGGAGAACAGTGTTGGAGAATCCTCAAGAAATTAAAAACAGAACTTCCCTATGACCCTGCAATTGCACTCCTGGGTATTGACCCGAAAGATACAGGTGGAGTGAAAAGAAGGGCCATCTGTACCCCAATGTTTATAGTAGCAATGGCCACGATCGCCAAACTGTGGAAAGAACCAAGATGCCCTTCAACGGACGAATGGATTAGGAAGATGTGGTCCATATACACTATGGAGTATTATGCCTCCATCAGAAAGGATGAATTCCCAGCTTTTGGAACAACATGGACGGGACTGGAAGAGATAATGCTAAATGAAATGAGTCAAACAGAGAGTCAATGATCATATGATTTCACTTATTTGTAGAGCATAACAAATAGTATGGAAGGCATGGGGAGTTAGAGAGGAGAAGGGAGTTGGGGTAAATTGGAAATGTAAGTGAACTATGAGAGAGTATGGACTCTGAAAAACAATCTGAGGGGTTTGAAGTTGTGGGGGTGTGGGATGTTGGGGTACCAGGTAGTGGGTATTATAGAGGGCACAGATTGCATGGAGCACTGGGTGTGGTGAAAAAATAATGAATACTGTTATGCTGAAAATAAATTAATTAATAAAAAAAAAAGAAATAAAAAAAAAAGCTTGTGGCCTTCCCGTTGAGATCAGGAACATGAGAAGTATGCCTACTCCCACCACACTTGTTTAACTAAGTATTAGAAGTCCTAGCAACAGCAATCAGACAACAAAGAGAAATAAAAGGTATCCAAATTAGCAATGAAGAAGTCAAACACTCTTCGCAGATGACATGATTCTTTATAGGGAAAACCCAAAAGACTCCACCCCCAAACTACTAGAACTCATACAGCAATTCAGCAACGTGGCAGGATAGAAAGTCAATGTACAGAAATCAGTGGCTTTCTTATACACTAACAATGAAAATACAGAGTGGGAAATTAGAGATTTACTACAAAGCTGAGATCATCAAGATAGCATTGTATTGGCATAAAAAAAGACACATAGACCAGTGGAACAGAGTAGAGAGCCCAGATATGGACCCTCAACTCTATGGGCAAATAATCTTTGACAAAACAGGAAAACATATACAGTGGTAAAAAGTCACTCTCTTCAATAAATGGTGCTGGGTAAACTGGGAAGCTCTATGTAGAAAAATGAAACTCGACCATTCTCTTACACCATACACAAAGATAAAGTCAAAATGGATAAAAGACCTCAACATGAGACAGGAATCCATCAGAACCCTAGAGGAGAACATAGGCAGTAATTTCTTTGATATCAGCCACAGCAACTTTTTTCAAGAAATATCTCCAAAGACAAAGGAAAAAAAGTTAAAATGAACTTTTGGGACTTCATCAAAATCAAAAGCTTCTGCACAGCAAAGGAAACATTTAAGAAAACAAAGAGGCAACCCACGGAATGGGAGAAGATATTTGCAAATGACTGTACAGACAAAAGGTTGATATCCAGGATCTATAAAGAACTCCTCAAACTCAACACACACAAAACAGACAATCATATCAAAACAGACAATCATATCACAAAACAGACAATCATATCAAAAAAAAATCAGAAGATATGACAAGACACTTCTCCAATCAAGACATACACATCGCTATCAGACACATGAAAAAATGTTAATCATCACTGGCCATCAGAGAGATTCAAATTAAAACCACATTGAGATATCACCTTACACCAGTTAGAATGACCAAAATTAGCAAGACAGGAAACAACATGTGTTGGAGAGGATGTGGAGAAAGGGGAACCCTCTTCCACTGTTGGTGGGAATGCAAGTTGCTACAGCCTCTCTGGAGAACAGTGTTGGAGAATCCTCAAGAAATTAAGAACAGAACTTCCCTATGACCCTGCAATTACACTCCTGGGTATTGACCCGAAATATACAGGTGGAATGAAAAGAAGGGCCATCTGTACCCCAATGTTTATAGCAGCAATGGCCGCGGTCATCAAACTGTGGAAAGAACCAAGATGCCCTTCAACGGACGAATAGATAAGGAGGATGTGGTCCATATACACTATGGAGTATTATGCCTCCATCAGAAAGGATGAATTCCCAGCTTTTGGAGCAACAGGGATGGGACGCGAAGAGATTCTCCTTAGTGAAATAAGTCAAGCAGAGAGAGTCAATGATCATATGGTTTCAATTATTTGTGAAGCATAACAAATAGCATGGAAGACATGGGGAGATAGAGAGGAGAAAGGAGTTGGGGGAAATTGGAAGGAGAGGTGAACCATGAGAGACTATGGACTCTGAAAAACAATCTGAGTGTTTTGAAGGGGCAGGGGGTGGGAGGTCGGGGTACCAGGTGGTGAGCATACAGAGGGCATGGATTCCATGGAGCACTCGGTGTGGTGCAAAATAATGAATACTGTTATGCTGGAAATAAATACAAAATAAATTAAAAAAATAAGAAAAAGAAAATTGGGAGCATCACTTTGCCCAATTTCAAGGGTAACTACAAAGCTGTGATCACCAAGACAGAATGGTACTGGCATAAAAACAGACACATAGACATGTGGAATAGAGTAGAGAGCTCATATATTGACCATCAACTCTATGGTCAAATAATCTTCAACAAAGCGGGAAAATATACAGTGGAAAAAATACAGTCTTTTCAATAAATGGTGCGGAAAAATTGGGCCATCTCTGTGTAGATGAATGAAACTTAACCATTCTCTTCCACCATACACAAAGAGAAACTCGAAAAGGATAAAAGAGCTCAACATTGGGGGGAGGGGACCAGATGGCAGGCAAGTAGGAGGAGGCGACTTTTCAACCTGTACCCGAAAGTGAGCTGATTACCAACCAAAGAACTACGATCACCCATGAAATCAGCCTGAGGTCAGAATTATACACGTCTGGATCTCTATAATTTTTAACTATGGTAAAAATTGGGGCCTAGAGGCATGGCAGGCCCAATATGCTGTATCTTCATCCAGTCACTGAGAGGCCTTACTTGAGGACCGGGCTCAGGCTGAGGGTCACAATGTGTGTTTGTGAACAATGTGGCCCGCGAACATGGGCGGGGCCTCATGGGCCACACTAGTTTCAACTACACTGAACTTTGGACAACATGTCAATCACAAGGTCTCTTGCCATGGGGAAGGATTTCTGATTTCTGCATCATTTTCAACCCTGGGCAGTGGTTGGAAATAAGGTCTAAGTTCTGAAGCCTGAAACCGCAGTTGGAAAGACCGCCATGGCTGGTCTGATGTGTTCAGTGTGCGTTCATCTGCCTGGGTTTGGTAAGGAGTTTCGGGCTCAGGTTGTGTCAGACAGTACATTAGTGCCCAGGTTAGACTGTATAATTGGGGTACAGTCGAGTGCCATGTAGGTTGATCCTCTTCTGAGGTGCATGGGCAGCTCATGAGGCAATAATTTTTTTCTAGAGGGCAGGCAGAGTGCTGCATTGTGGGTCCGGAATTGCCAAAATCGAGGGCTTCTGGGCCAGGAGTGTGAGGACAGAAGTCTGAGAACACAAGCTAGTCTTGGGCTTCAGGCCGAGGTCATGGCAGGTAACCCCTGCAGATCTCTACATATCTCATGAATCTGAAGTCCCGGTGAGGATCAGACGTTGGCTCAGGTTGGAGTTTCTGTACATGACTGCCCCTTCATAAACGGAGCGGAATCTCAAGGCCATGGAGGTTGTCCACGTTGGGAGTTGTGGGATGCCCCCTTCAAGGATTCCTTCTCCAGGACAATTGAGACCTGTTGGGCAGCTCCAAGACATCCCATATGGAATGACTCCAGAGCACCGTTGGAGGATGGATGCCAGGGAAGCCCGCCTCGCATTCCAATTGTCTCCTAGCAAAAAGACAGTTGAGAACTGATGGCTCCTCAGGAGCAACCGAAGTGGCTGAGTTGAAATGGACTTTCCTGAGGATGGTGCTAATGTGTGTTTGTGTCCATGAGGGTCTTGGTATGAGGCGGTGGACCGGGACCCTGAAGTATTCTCCTAAGATTTTGACATAGCTCCCATGCACAAGTTTCCTTGTGGAGACGAGATTTGTTCTGATGGGTGCCTCAGGAAACCCCTATTTAGGCTTGGAATCCAGACTTTTGAGGAGACATGCCTGTAAAACAAGCAATGGATCCGATTATGGCCTAGGGTCCTGTCGGGTACCATCTTCTTCTCTGCGGACATCCATCTATGGTATGAGAGGAAGTAGATGCTCAGCTGGTGTCAGACCGCCCTTGTTTGTCATGGGAGACCTACACTATTGGGATGGCCTCGGGACTTTGGAGGGTTCTCCTAATTTGTACGATTTTGGACAATGGAATGGGCAGAATTCCCAAGCATGGGGTAGGCACACTCCTAATGTGTGGCTCCAGGGACCCTAACCTGGAGGGTGTGTTGCCCAAGACTTTGAGGATAGAAGTCTGAAAACACAAACTCAGCTTAGGTTTGGGGACGTAGGTATGGCAGGCCCAATCTACAAACCATGAGAAGAAATCTTCAGGATATGAAGAAAGAGCGAGTCTGAGGGGCTTGCTCAGGCTTTTGTCTCTGGATTTTGTATCAACGATGACCGTGGAATGTGGAGAGGCCTCATGGGCCATTGACGAATCTTCCTCTCTGTGGATTTGGCCCGGTCCCAATTGTTATTCGTCAATCTGTGGGATGGGAGGTCTCCTTTCAGTATTGTTACCTCAGGTGTCCCAACCAAAGAGGAATTCCAAGGCAGAGCCCTGGGGAAGAGTGAATGGACATACAAAACTATGGTAAAAAATTGGGACCTAGGGGCATGGCAGGCCCAATATGCTGTCTCTTCATCCAGCCACTGAAAGGCCTTACTTGTGGACTGGGCTCAGGCTGAGGGTCACAATGTGTGTTTGTCACCAATGTGGCCCGCGAGCATGGGCGGGGCTTCATGGGAAACACTGGTTTCAACTACACTGAACTTTGGACAACATGCCAATCACAAGGTCTCTTGCCATGGGGAAGGAGTTCTGATTTCTGCATCATTTTCAACCCTGGGCAGTGGTTGGAGATAAAGTCTAGGTTCTGAAGCCTGAAAACCGCAGTTGGGAAGAGATGACGACCTAAGTCCATGGTGGCTCTGATGTGCTCAGTGTTTGGTCAGATGCCTTGGTGTTGGTCAGGAGTTTCGGACTCAGGTTGTGTCAGACAGTACATTAGTGCCCAGGTTAGACTATATAATTTGGGTACAGTCGAGTGCCGTGTAGGTTGATCCTCATTTGCGGTTCCTGGTCAGCTCATTAGGCTAAATATTTTTTCTAGAGGGAAGGCAGAGTGCTGCATTGTGGTTCCGGAATTGCCAAACGTGTGGGCTTCTGGGCCAGGAGTGTGTGGACAGACGTCTGAGAACACAAGCTAGACTTGGGCTTCAGGGCGAGGGCACGGCAGGTACCCCCTGCAGATCTGAACCAATCTTTCATGCATCTGAAGTCACGGCGAGGGTCAGACGTTGGCTCAAGTTGGAGGTTCTTTGCATTACTGCCCCTTCATGAACGGAGCGGAATATCAAGGCCATGGAAGTTTTCCCAGGTTGGGAGTAGTGGGTTGCCCCCTTCAAGGATTCCTTCTCCGGGACAATTGAGACCTGTTGAGCAGGGCCAGGACTTCCAGTATGGAATGACTCCAGAGCACCATTCGAGGATGGATGCCAGGGAAGCCCGCCTCGCATTCCAATTGTCTCCTAGCAACAAGAGAGTTGAGATCTGATGGCTCTGCCGGAGCAACCGGGGTGGCTGAGTTGAAATGGACTTTCCTGAGGATGGAGCCTAAAGTGTGTTTGTGTCCATGAGGGACTTGGAATGGGGCGGTGGCACCGGGACCCTGAAGTATTCTCCTAAGATTTTGACATAGCTCCCATGCACAAGTTTCCTTGTGGAGACGAGATTTGTTCTGATGGGTGCCTCAGGAGACCCCCTATGCTGGTCTTGGGATCCAGGCTATTGAGGAGACATGCCTGCAAACCAATGCCTTGGATCCGATTATGGCCTAGGGTTTTTCTTCTTACATCTTCCTCTATGGAGACATCAATCTATGATATGAGTGGAAGTAGATGCTCAACTTGTGTCAGACCGCCCTTGTATGTCCCGGGAGACCTACACTATTGGGATGGCCGCGGGGACTTTGGAGGGTTCACCTAATTTGTACGATTTTGGACAATGAAAAGGGCAGAATTCCCATGCATTCGGTAGGCATAGTCCTAATGTCTGGCTCCAGGCGCCCCAGCCTTGAGGTTGTTTGCCCAGGCCTTTGAGGACAGAAGTCTGAAAAAACAAACTCAGCTTAGGTTTGGGGACGTAGGTATGGCAGGCCCAATCTACAAACCATGAGAAGAACTCTTCAGGATATGAAGAAAGAGCGAGTCTGAGGCGCTTGCTCAGGCTTTTGTCTCTGGATTTTGTGTCAACGATGACCGTGGAATGTGGAGAGGCCTCATGGTCGATGGACGAATCTTCCTCTCTGTGGATTTGGCCCGGTCCCACTTGTTATTCGTCAATCTGTGGGATGGGTGGTCTCCTTTCAGTTTTGTTATATCAGGTGTCCCAACCAAAGAGGAATTCCAAGGCAGAGCCCTGGGGAAGAGTGAAGGGACAAACAAAACTTTGGTAAAACTTTGGGGCCTAGGGGCATGGCAGGCCCAATATGCTGTCTCTTCATCCAGCCACTGAGAAGCCTTACTTGAGGACTGGGCTCAGGCTGAGGGTCACAATGTGTGTTAGTCACCAATGTGGCCCGCGAGCATGGGCGGGGCTTGTTGGGACACACTGGTTTCAACTACACTGAAGTTTGGACGACATGCCAAACACAAGGTCTGTTGCCATGGGGAAGGAGTTCTGATTTCTACATCATTTTCAACCCTGGGCAGTGGTTGGAGATAAGGTCTAGGTTCTGAAGCCTGAAAACCGCAGTTGGGAAGAGTCGACGACATAAGGCCTTGGAGGGTCTGATGCGCTCAGTGTGCGGTCAGCTGCCTGGGAGTTGGTCAGGAGGTTCGGGCTCAGGTTGTGTCAGACAGTGCATTAGTGCCCAGGTTAGAGTATATAATTTGGGTATAGTCGAGAGCCGTGTAGGTTGATCCTCATTTGAGGTGCCTGGGCAGCTCATTAGGCGAGATATTTTTTCTAGAGGGCTGGCAGAGTGCTGCATTGTGGGTCCGGAATTGCCAAACTTGAGGGATTCTGGGCCAGGAGTGTGCGGACAGACGTCTGAGAACACAAGCTACACTTGGGCTTCAGGCCGAGGGCACGGCAGGTACCCCCTGAACCAATATCTCATGCATCTGAAGTCACGGCGAGGTTCAGACGTTGGCTCAGGTTGGAGTTTCTGTGCATGACGGCCGCTTCATGAAGGGAGCAGAATCTCGAGGCCATTGAGGTTTTCCCACGTTGGGAGTTGTGGGATGCCCCCTTCAAGGATTCCTTCTGCGGGACAATTGAGACCTGTTGGGCAGCTCCAGGACATCCCATATAGAATGACTCCAGAGCACCGTTCGAGAATGGTTGCCGGGGAAGCCCGCCTCGCATTCCAATTGTCTCCTAGCAACAAGGCAGTTGAGATCGGGTGGGTCTTCGGGAGTATCCGGGGTGGCTGAGTTGAAATGGACTTTCCTGAGGATGGGGCCTTATATGTGTTTGTGTCCAGGAGGGCCTTGGAATGGGGCGGTGGCCCTGGGACCCTGAAGTATTCTCCTAAGCTTTTGACATAGCTCCCATGCACAAGTTTCCTTGTGGAGACGAGATTTGTTCTGATGGGTGCCTCAGGAAACCCCCTATGCTGGTCTTGGGATCCAGGCTTTTGAGGAGACATGCCTGCAAACCAATGCCTTGGATCCGATTATGGCCTAGGGTTTTTTCTTGTTACATCTTCCTCTATGGAGACATCAATCTATGATATGAGTGGAAGTAGATGCTCAACTTGTGTCAGACCGCCCTTGTATGTCCCGGGAGACCTACACTATTGGGATGGCCGCGGGGACTTTGGAGGGTTCACCTAATTTGTACGATTTTGGACAATGAAAAGGGCAGAATTCCCATGCATTCGGTAGGCACAGTCCTAATGTCTGGCTCCAGGGGCCCCAGCCTTGAGGTTGTTTGCCCAGGCCTTTGAGGACAGAAGTCTGAAAACACAAACTCAGCTTAGGTTTGGGGACATAGGTATGGCAGGCCCAATCTACAAACCATGAGAAGAACTCTTCAGGATATGAAGAAAGAGCGAGTCTGAGGCGCTTGCTCAGGCTTTTGTCTCTGGATTTTGTGTCAACGATGACCGTGGAATGTGGAGAGGCCTCATGGTCGATGGACGAATCTTCCTCTCTGTGGATTTGGCCCGGTCCCACTTGTTATTCGTCAATCTGTGGGATGGGTGGTCTCCTTTCAGTTTTGTTATATCAGGTGTCCCAACCAAAGAGGAATTCCAAGGCAGAGCCCTGGGGAAGAGTGAAGGTACAAACAAAACTATGGTAAAACATTGGGGCCTAGGGGCATGGCAGGCCCAATATGCTGTCTCTTCATCCAGCCACTGAGAAGCCTTACTTGAGGACTGGGCTTAGGCTGAGGGTCACAATGTGTGTTAGTCACCAATGTGGCCCGCGAGCATGGGCGGGGCTTGTTGGGACACACTGGTTTCAACTACACTGAAGTTTGGACGACATGCCAAACACAAGGTCTGTTGCCATGGGGAAGGAGTTCTGATTTCTACATCATTTTCAACCCTGGGCAGTGGTTGGAGATAAGGTCTAGGTTCTGAAGCCTGAAAACCGCAGTTGGGAAGAGTCGACGACATAAGGCCTTGGAGGGTCTGATGCGCTCAGTGTGCGGTCAGCTGCCTGGGAGTTGGTCAGGAGGTTCGGGCTCAGGTTGTGTCAGACAGTGCATTAGTGCCCAGGTTAGAGTATATAATTTGGGTATAGTCGAGAGCCGTGTAGGTTGATCCTCATTTGAGGTGCCTGGGCAGCTCATTAGGCGAGATATTTTTTCTAGAGGGCTGGCAGAGTGCTGCATTGTGGGTCCGGAATTGCCAAACTTGAGGGATTCTGGGCCAGGAGTGTGCGGACAGACGTCTGAGAACACAAGCTACACTTGGGCTTCAGGCCGAGGGCACGGCAGGTACCCCCTGAACCAATATCTCATGCATCTGAAGTCACGGCGAGGTTCAGACGTTGGCTCAGGTTGGAGTTTCTGTGCATGACGGCCGCTTCATGAAGGGAGCAGAATCTCGAGGCCATTGAGGTTTTCCCACGTTGGGAGTTGTGGGATGCCCCCTTCAAGGATTCCTTCTGCGGGACAATTGAGACCTGTTGGGCAGCTCCAGGACATCCCATATAGAATGACTCCAGAGCACCGTTCGAGGATGGATGCCAGGGAAGCCCGCCTCGCATTCCAATTGTCTCCTAGCAACAAGGCAGTTGAGATCGGGTGGGTCTTCGGGAGTATCCGGGGTGGCTGAGTTGAAATGGACTTTCCTGAGGATGGGGCCTAATATGTGTTTGTGTCCAGGAGGGCCTTGGAATGGGGCAGTGGTCCTGGGACCCTGAAGTATTCTCCTAAGCTTTTGACATAGCTCCCATGCACAAGTTTCCTTGTGGAGACGAGATTTGTTCTGATGGGTGCCTCAGGAAACCCCCTATGCTGGTCTTGGGATCCAGGCTTTTGAGGAGACATGCCTGCAAACCAATGCCTTGGATCCGATTATGGCCTAGGGTTTTTTCTTGTTACATCTTCCTCTATGGAGACATCAATCTATGATATGAGTGGAAGTAGATGCTCAACTTGTGTCAGACCGCCCTTGTATGTCCCGGGAGACCTACACTATTGGGATGGCCGCGGGGACATTGGAGGGTTCACCTAATTTGTACGATTTTGGACAATGAAAAGGGCAGAATTCCAATGCATTCGGTAGGCACAGTCCTAATATCTGGCTCCAGGGGCCCCAGCCTTGAGGTTGTTTGCCCAGGCCTTTGAGGACAGAAGTCTGAAAACACAAACTCAGCTTAGGTTTGGGGACGTAGGTATGGCAGGCCCAATTTACAAACCATGAGAAGAACTCTTCAGGATATGAAGAAAGAGCGAGTCTGAGGCGCTTGCTCAGGCTTTTGTCTCTGGATTTTGTGTCAACGATGACCGTGGAATGTGGAGAGGCCTCATGGTCGATGGACGAATCTTCCTCTCTGTGGATTTGGCCCGGTCCCACTTGTTATTCGTCAATCTGTGGGATGGGTGGTCTCCTTTCAGTTTTGTTATATCAGGTGTCCCAACCAAAGAGGAATTCCAAGGCAGAGCCCTGGGGAAGAGTGAAGGGACAAACAAAACTATGGTAAAACATTGGGGCCTAGGGGCATGGCAGGCCCAATATGCTGTCTCTTCATCCAGCCACTGAGAAGCCTTACTTGAGGACTGGGCTTAGGCTGAGGGTCACAATGTGTGTTAGTCACCAATGTGGCCCGCGAGCATGGGCGGGGCTTGTTGGGACACACTGGTTTCAACTACACTGAAGTTTGGACGACATGCCAAACACAAGGTCTGTTGCCATGGGGAAGGAGTTCTGATTTCTACATCATTTTCAACCCTGGGCAGTGGTTGGAGATAAGGTCTAGGTTCTGAAGCCTGAAAACCGCAGTTGGGAAGAGTCGACGACATAAGGCCTTGGAGGGTCTGATGCGCTCAGTGTGCGGTCAGCTGCCTGGGAGTTGGTCAGGAGGTTCGGGCTCAGGTTGTGTCAGACAGTGCATTAGTGCCCAGGTTAGAGTATATAATTTGGGTATAGTCGAGAGCCGTGTAGGTTGATCCTCATTTGAGGTGCCTGGGCAGCTCATTAGGCGAGATATTTTTTCTAGAGGGCTGGCAGAGTGCTGCATTGTGGGTCCGGAATTGCCAAACTTGAGGGATTCTGGGCCAGGAGTGTGCGGACAGACGTCTGAGAACACAAGCTACACTTGGGCTTCAGGCCGAGGGCACGGCAGGTACCCCCTGAACCAATATCTCATGCATCTGAAGTCACGGCGAGTTTCAGACGTTGGCTCAGGTTGGAGTTTCTGTGCATGACGGCCGCTTCATGAAGGGAGCAGAATCTCGAGGCCATTGAGGTTTTCCCACGTTGGGAGTTGTGGGATGCCCCCTTCAAGGATTCCTTCTGCGGGACAATTGAGACCTGTTGGGCAGCTCCAGGACATCCCATATAGAATGCCTCCAGAGCACCGTTCGAGGATGGATGCCAGGGAAACCCGCCTAGCATTCCAATTGTCTCCTAGCAACAAGGCAGTTGAGATCGGGTGGGTCTTCGGGAGTATCCGGGGTGGCTGAGTTGAAATGGACTTTCCTGAGGATGGGGCCTTATATGTGTTTGTGTCCAGGAGGGCCTTGGAATGGGGCGGTGGCCCTGGGACCCTGAAGTATTCTCCTAAGCTTTTGACATAGCTCCCATGCACAAGTTTCCTTGTGGAGACGAGATTTGTTCTGATGGGTGCCTCAGGAAACCCCCTATGCTGGTCTTGGGATCCAGGCTTTTGAGGAGACATGCCTGCAAACCAATGCCTTGGATCCGATTATGGCCTAGGGTTTTTTCTTGTTACATCTTCCTCTATGGAGACATCAATCTATGATATGAGTGGAAGTAGATGCTCAACTTGTGTCAGACCGCCCTTGTATGTCCCGGGAGACCTACACTATTGGGATGGCCGCGGGGACTTTGGAGGGTTCACCTAATTTGTACGATTTTGGACAATGTAAAGGGCAGAATTCCCATGCATTCGGTAGGCACAGTCCTAATGTCTGGCTCCAGGGGCCCCAGCCTTGAGGTTGTTTGCCCAGGCCTTTGAGGACAGAAGTCTGAAAAAACAAACTCAGCTTAGGTTTGGGGACGTAGGTATGGCAGGCCCAATCTACAAACCATGAGAAGAACTCTTCAGGATATGAAGAAAGAGCGATTCTGAGGCGCTTGCTCAGGCTTTTGTCTCTGGATTTTGTATCAACGATGACCGTGGAATGTGGAGAGGCCTCATGGTCGATGGACGAATCTTCCTTTCTGTGGATTTGGCCCGGTCCCACTTGTTATTCGTCAATCTGTGGGATGGGTGGTCTCCTTTCAGTTTTGTTATATCAGGTGTCCAACCAAAGAGGAATTCCAAGGCAGAGCCCTGGGGAAGAGTGAAGGGACAAACAAAACTATGGTAAAACATTGGGGCCTAGGGGCATGGCAGGCCCAATATGCTGTCTCTTCATCCAGCCACTGAGAAGCCTTACTTGAGGACTGGGCTTAGGCTGAGGGTCACAATGTGTGTTAGTCACTAATGTGGCCCGCGAGCATGGGCGGGGCTTGTTGGGACACACTGGTTTCAACTACACTGAAGTTTGGACGACATGCCAAACACAAGGTCTGTTGCCATGGGGAAGGAGTTCTGATTTCTACATCATTTTCAACCCTGGGCAGTGGTTGGAGATAAGGTCTAGGTTCTGAAGCCTGAAAACCACAGTTGGGAAGAGTCGACGACATAAGGCCTTGGAGGGTCTGATGCGCTCAGTGTGCGGTCAGCTGCCTTGGAGTTGGTCAGGAGGTTCGGGCTCAGGTTGTGTCAGACAGTGCATTAGTGCCCAGGTTAGAGTATATAATTTGGGTATAGTCGAGAGCCGTGTAGGTTGATCCTCATTTGAGGTGCCTGGGCAGCTCATTAGGCGAGATATTATTTCTAGAGGGCTGGCAGAGTGCTGCATTGTGGGTCCGGAATTGCCAAACTTGAGGGATTCTGGGCCAGGAGTGTGCGGACAGACGTCTGAGAACACAAGCTACACTTGGGCTTCAGGCCGAGGGCACGGCAGGTACCCCCTGAACCAATATCTCATGCATCTGAAGTCACGGCGAGGTTCAGTCGTTGGCTCAGGTTGGAGTTTCTGTGCATGACGGCCGCTTCATGAAGGGAGCAGAATCTCGAGGCCATTGAGGTTTTCCCACGTTGGGAGTTGTGGGATGCCCCCTTCAAGGATTCCTTCTGCGGGACAATTGAGACCTGTTGGGCAGCTCCAGGACATCCCATATAGAATGACTCCAGAGCACCGTTCGAGAATGGTTGCCGGGGAAGCCCGCCTCGCATTCCAATTGTCTCCTAGCAACAAGGCAGTTGAGATCGGGTGGGTCTTCGGGAGTATCCGGGGTGGCTGAGTTGAAATGGACTTTCCTGAGGATGGGGCCTTATATGTGTTTGTGTCCAGGAAGGCCTTGGAATGGGGCGGTGGCCCTGGGACCCTGAAGTATTCTCCTAAGCTGTTGACATAGCTCCCATGCACAAGTTTCCTTGTGGAGACGAGATTTGTTCTGATGGGTGCCTCAGGAAACCCCCTATGCTGGTCTTGGGATCCAGGCTTTTGAGGAGACATGCCTGCAAACCAATGCCTTGGATCCGATTATGGCCTAGGGTTTTTTCTTGTTACATCTTCCTCTATGGAGACATCAATCTATGATATGAGTGGAAGTAGATGCTCAACTTGTGTCAGACCGCCCTTGTATGTCCCGGGAGACCTACACTATTGGGATGGCCGCGGGGACTTTGGAGGGTTCACCTAATTCGTACGATTTTGGACAATGAAAAGGGCAGAATTCCCATGCATTCGGTAGGCACAGTCCTAATGTCTGGCTCCAGGGGCCCCAGCCTTGAGGTTGTTTGCCCAGGCCTTTGAGGACAGAAGTCTGAAAAAACAAACTCAGCTTAGGTTTGGGGACGTAGGTATGGCAGGCCCAATCTACAAACCATGAGAAGAACTCTTCAGGATATGAAGAAAGAGCGAGTCTGAGGCGCTTGCTCAGGCTTTTGTCTCTGGATTTTGTATCAACGATGAACGTGGAATGTGGAGAGGCCTCATGGTCGATGGACGAATCTTCCTTTCTGTGGATTTGGCCCGGTCCCACTTGTTATTCGTCAATCTGTGGGATGGGTGGTCTCCTTTCAGTTTTGTTATATCAGGTGTCCAACCAAAGAGGAATTCCAAGGCAGAGCCCTGGGGAAGAGTGAAGGGACAAACAAAACTATGGTAAAACATTGGGGCCTAGGGGCATGGCAGGCCCAATATGCTGTCTCTTCATCCAGCCACTGAGAAGCCTTACTTGAGGACTGGGCTTAGGCTGAGGGTCACAATGTGTGTTAGTCACCAATGTGGCCCGCGAGCATGGGCGGGGCTTGTTGGGACACACTGGTTTCAACTACACTGAAGTTTGGACGACATGCCAAACACAAGGTCTGTTGCCATGGGGAAGGAGTTCTGATTTCTACATCATTTTCAACCCTGGGCAGTGGTTGGAGATAAGGTCTAGGTTCTGAAGCCTGAAAACCACAGTTGGGAAGAGTCGACGACATAAGGCCTTGGAGGGTCTGATGCGCTCAGTGTGCGGTCAGCTGCCTTGGAGTTGGTCAGGAGGTTCGGGCTCAGGTTGTGTCAGACAGTGCATTAGTGCCCAGGTTAGAGTATATAATTTGGGTATAGTCGAGAGCCGTGTAGGTTGATCCTCATTTGAGGTGCCTGGGCAGCTCATTAGGCGAGATATTATTTCTAGAGGGCTGGCAGAGTGCTGCATTGTGGGTCCGGAATTGCCAAACTTGAGGGATTCTGGGCCAGGAGTGTGCGGACAGACGTCTGAGAACACAAGCTACACTTGGGCTTCAGGCCGAGGGCACGGCAGGTACCCCCTGAACCAATATCTCATGCATCTGAAGTCACGGCGAGGTTCAGTCGTTGGCTCAGGTTGGAGTTTCTGTGCATGACGGCCGCTTCATGAAGGGAGCAGAATCTCGAGGCCATTGAGGTTTTCCCACGTTGGGAGTTGTGGGATGCCCCCTTCAAGGATTCCTTCTGCGGGACAATTGAGACCTGTTGGGCAGCTCCAGGACATCCCATATAGAATGACTCCAGAGCACCGTTCGAGAATGGTTGCCGGGGAAGCCCGCCTCGCATTCCAATTGTCTCCTAGCAACAAGGCAGTTGAGATCGGGTGGGTCTTCGGGAGTATCCGGGGTGGCTGAGTTGAAATGGACTTTCCTGAGGATGGGGCCTTATATGTGTTTGTGTCCAGGAGGGCCTTGGAATGGGGCGGTGGCCCTGGGACCCTGAAGTATTCTCCTAAGCTGTTGACATAGCTCCCATGCACAAGTTTCCTTGTGGAGACGAGATTTGTTCTGATGGGTGCCTCAGGAAACCCCCTATGCTGGTCTTGGGATCCAGGCTTTTGAGGAGACATGCCTGCAAACCAATGCCTTGGATCCGATTATGGCCTAGGGTTTTTTCTTGTTACATCTTCCTCTATGGAGACATCAATCTATGATATGAGTGGAAGTAGATGCTCAACTTGTGTCAGACCGCCCTTGTATGTCCCGGGAGACCTACACTATTGGGATGGCCGCGGGGACTTTGGAGGGTTCACCTAATTTGTACGATTTTGGACAATGTAAAGGGCAGAATTCCCATGCATTCGGTAGGCACAGTCCTAATGTCTGGCTCCAGGGGCCCCAGCCTTGAGGTTGTTTGCCCAGGCCTTTGAGGACAGAAGTCTGAAAAAACAAACTCAGCTTAGGTTTGGGGACGTAGGTATGGCAGGCCCAATCTACAAACCATGAGAAGAACTCTTCAGGATATGAAGAAAGAGCGATTCTGAGGCGCTTGCTCAGGCTTTTGTCTCTGGATTTTGTATCAACGATGACCGTGGAATGTGGAGAGGCCTCATGGTCGATGGACGAATCTTCCTTTCTGTGGATTTGGCCCGGTCCCACTTGTTATTCGTCAATCTGTGGGATGGGTGGTCTCCTTTCAGTTTTGTTATATCAGGTGTCCAACCAAAGAGGAATTCCAAGGCAGAGCCCTGGGGAAGAGTGAAGGGACAAACAAAACTATGGTAAAACATTGGGGCCTAGGGGCATGGCAGGCCCAATATGCTGTCTCTTCATCCAGCCACTGAGAAGCCTTACTTGAGGACTGGGCTTAGGCTGAGGGTCACAATGTGTGTTAGTCACTAATGTGGCCCGCGAGCATGGGCGGGGCTTGTTGGGACACACTGGTTTCAACTACACTGAAGTTTGGACGACATGCCAAACACAAGGTCTGTTGCCATGGGGAAGGAGTTCTGATTTCTACATCATTTTCAACCCTGGGCAGTGGTTGGAGATAAGGTCTAGGTTCTGAAGCCTGAAAACCACAGTTGGGAAGAGTCGACGACATAAGGCCTTGGAGGGTCTGATGCGCTCAGTGTGCGGTCAGCTGCCTTGGAGTTGGTCAGGAGGTTCGGGCTCAGGTTGTGTCAGACAGTGCATTAGTGCCCAGGTTAGAGTATATAATTTGGGTATAGTCGAGAGCCGTGTAGGTTGATCCTCATTTGAGGTGCCTGGGCAGCTCATTAGGCGAGATATTATTTCTAGAGGGCTGGCAGAGTGCTGCATTGTGGGTCCGGAATTGCCAAACTTGAGGGATTCTGGGCCAGGAGTGTGCGGACAGACGTCTGAGAACACAAGCTACACTTGGGCTTCAGGCCGAGGGCACGGCAGGTACCCCCTGAACCAATATCTCATGCATCTGAAGTCACGGCGAGGTTCAGTCGTTGGCTCAGGTTGGAGTTTCTGTGCATGACGGCCGCTTCATGAAGGGAGCAGAATCTCGAGGCCATTGAGGTTTTCCCACGTTGGGAGTTGTGGGATGCCCCCTTCAAGGATTCCTTCTGCGGGACAATTGAGACCTGTTGGGCAGCTCCAGGACATCCCATATAGAATGACTCCAGAGCACCGTTCGAGAATGGTTGCCGGGGAAGCCCGCCTCGCATTCCAATTGTCTCCTAGCAACAAGGCAGTTGAGATCGGGTGGGTCTTCGGGAGTATCCGGGGTGGCTGAGTTGAAATGGACTTTCCTGAGGATGGGGCCTTATATGTGTTTGTGTCCAGGAAGGCCTTGGAATGGGGCGGTGGCCCTGGGACCCTGAAGTATTCTCCTAAGCTGTTGACATAGCTCCCATGCACAAGTTTCCTTGTGGAGACGAGATTTGTTCTGATGGGTGCCTCAGGAAACCCCCTATGCTGGTCTTGGGATCCAGGCTTTTGAGGAGACATGCCTGCAAACCAATGCCTTGGATCCGATTATGGCCTAGGGTTTTTTCTTGTTACATCTTCCTCTATGGAGACATCAATCTATGATATGAGTGGAAGTAGATGCTCAACTTGTGTCAGACCGCCCTTGTATGTCCCGGGAGACCTACACTATTGGGATGGCCGCGGGGACTTTGGAGGGTTCACCTAATTCGTACGATTTTGGACAATGAAAAGGGCAGAATTCCCATGCATTCGGTAGGCACAGTCCTAATGTCTGGCTCCAGGGGCCCCAGCCTTGAGGTTGTTTGCCCAGGCCTTTGAGGACAGAAGTCTGAAAAAACAAACTCAGCTTAGGTTTGGGGACGTAGGTATGGCAGGCCCAATCTACAAACCATGAGAAGAACTCTTCAGGATATGAAGAAAGAGCGAGTCTGAGGCGCTTGCTCAGGCTTTTGTCTCTGGATTTTGTATCAACGATGACCGTGGAATGTGGAGAGGCCTCATGGTCGATGGACGAATCTTCCTTTCTGTGGATTTGGCCCGGTCCCACTTGTTATTCGTCAATCTGTGGGATGGGTGGTCTCCTTTCAGTTTTGTTATATCAGGTGTCCAACCAAAGAGGAATTCCAAGGCAGAGCCCTGGGGAAGAGTGAAGGGACAAACAAAACTATGGTAAAACATTGGGGCCTAGGGGCATGGCAGGCCCAATATGCTGTCTCTTCATCCAGCCACTGAGAAGCCGTACTTGAGGACTGGGCTTAGGCTGAGGGTCACAATGTGTGTTAGTCACCAATGTGGCCCGCGAGCATGGGCGGGGCTTGTTGGGACACACTGGTTTCAACTACACTGAAGTTTGGACGACATGCCAAACACAAGGTCTGTTGCCATGGGGAAGGAGTTCTGATTTCTACATCATTTTCAACCCTGGGCAGTGGTTGGAGATAAGGTCTAGGTTCTGAAGCCTGAAAACCACAGTTGGGAAGAGTCGACGACATAAGGCCTTGGAGGGTCTGATGCGCTCAGTGTGCGGTCAGCTGCCTTGGAGTTGGTCAGGAGGTTCGGGCTCAGGTTGTGTCAGACAGTGCATTAGTGCCCAGGTTAGAGTATATAATTTGGGTATAGTCGAGAGCCGTGTAGGTTGATCCTCATTTGAGGTGCCTGGGCAGCTCATTAGGCGAGATATTATTTCTAGAGGGCTGGCAGAGTGCTGCATTGTGGGTCCGGAATTGCCAAACTTGAGGGATTCTGGGCCAGGAGTGTGCGGACAGACGTCTGAGAACACAAGCTACACTTGGGCTTCAGGCCGAGGGCACGGCAGGTACCCCCTGAACCAATATCTCATGCATCTGAAGTCACGGCGAGGTTCAGTCGTTGGCTCAGGTTGGAGTTTCTGTGCATGACGGCCGCTTCATGAAGGGAGCAGAATCTCGAGGCCATTGAGGTTTTCCCACGTTGGGAGTTGTGGGATGCCCCCTTCAAGGATTCCTTCTGCGGGACAATTGAGACCTGTTGGGCAGCTCCAGGACATCCCATATAGAATGACTCCAGAGCACCGTTCGAGAATGGTTGCCGGGGAAGCCCGCCTCGCATTCCAATTGTCTCCTAGCAACAAGGCAGTTGAGATCGGGTGGGTCTTCGGGAGTATCCGGGGTGGCTGAGTTGAAATGGACTTTCCTGAGGATGGGGCCTTATATGTGTTTGTGTCCAGGAAGGCCTTGGAATGGGGCGGTGGCCCTGGGACCCTGAAGTATTCTCCTAAGCTGTTGACATAGCTCCCATGCACAAGTTTCCTTGTGGAGACGAGATTTGTTCTGATGGGTGCCTCAGGAAACCCCCTATGCTGGTCTTGGGATCCAGGCTTTTGAGGAGACATGCCTGCAAACCAATGCCTTGGATCCGATTATGGCCTAGGGTTTTTTCTTGTTACATCTTCCTCTATGGAGACATCAATCTATGATATGAGTGGAAGTAGATGCTCAACTTGTGTCAGACCGCCCTTGTATGTCCCGGGAGACCTACACTATTGGGATGGCCGCGGGGACTTTGGAGGGTTCACCTAATTCGTACGATTTTGGACAATGAAAAGGGCAGAATTCCCATGCATTCGGTAGGCACAGTCCTAATGTCTGGCTCCAGGGGCCCCAGCCTTGAGGTTGTTTGCCCAGGCCTTTGAGGACAGAAGTCTGAAAAAACAAACTCAGCTTAGGTTTGGGGACGTAGGTATGGCAGGCCCAATCTACAAACCATGAGAAGAACTCTTAGGATATGCAGAAAGAGCGAGTCTGAGGCGCTTGCTCAGGCTTTTGTCTCTGGATTTTGTATCTAGGATGGCCGTGGAATGTTGGGAGGCCTCATGGGCCATGGACGAAACTTCCTCTCTGTGTATTTGGCCCGTTCCCAATTGTTTTTCGTTAATCAGTCGGTTGGGAAGTCGCCTATCAGGTTGGTTAGCTAGGTGTCCCAACCAAAGAGCAATTCCATAGCAGAGACCTGGGGAAGAGTGTAGGGACAACCCAAACTATGGTTAAAAATTGGGGCCTAGGGCCATGGCAAGCCCAATATGCTGTCTCTTCATCCAGCTACTGAGAGGCCTTACTTGAGGACTGGCCTCAGGCTGAGGGTCACAATGTGTGTTTTTGACCAATGTGGCCTGCGAGCATGGGCGGGGCCTCTTGGGCACACTGGTTTCAACTACACTGAACTTTGGAGAACATGTCAATCACAAGGTCTCTTGCCATGGGGAAGGAGTTCTGATTTCTGCATCATTTTCAACCCTGGGCAGTGGTTGGAGATAAGGTCTAGGTTCGGAAGCCTGGAAACCGCAGTTGTGAAGAGATGAGGACTTATGGCCATGGCGAGTCTGAGGTGCACAGTGTGCGGTCATCTGCCTGGGTGTTGGTCAGGAGGTTCGGGCTCAGGTTGTGGGCGACAGTGCATTAGTGCCCAGGTTAGACTATATAATTTGGGTACAGTCAAGTGCCGTGTAGGTTGATCATCATTTGAGGTGCCTGGGCAGCTCATTAGGCGAGATATTTTTTCTAGAGGGCAGGCAGAGTGCTGCATTGTGGGTCCAGAATTGCCAAACTTGAGGGCTTCTGGGCCAGGAGTGTGAGGACAGAAGTCTGAGAACACAAGCTACACTTAGGCTTCAGGCCGAGGGCACGGCAGGTGCCCCCTGCAGATCTGAACCAATATCTCATGCATCTGAAGTCACGGCGAGGTTCAGACGTTGGCTCAGGTTGGAGTTTCTGTGCATGACGGACGCTTCATGAAGGGAGCAGAATCTCGTGGCCATTGAGGTTTTCCCACGTTGGGAGTTGTGGGATGCCCCCTTCAGGGATTCCTTCTGCGGGACAATTGAGACCTGTTGGGCAGCTCCAGGACATCCCATATAGAATGACTCCAGAGCACCGTTCGAGAATGGATGCCGGGGAAGCCCGCCTCGCATTCCAATTGTCTCCTAGCAACAAGGCAGTTGAGATCGGGTGCGTCTTCGGGAGTATCCGGGGTGGCTGAGATGAAATGGACTTTCCTGAGGATGGGGCCTTATATGTGTTTGTGTCCAGGAGGGCCTTGGAATGGGGCGGTGGCCCTGGGACCCTGAAGTATTCTCCTAAGCTTTTGACATAGCTCCCATGCACAAGTTTGCTTGTGGAGACGAGATTTGGTCTTATGGGTGCCTCAGGAAACCCCCTATGCTGTCTTGGGATCCAGGCTTTTGAGGAGACATGCCTGCAAACCAATGCCTTGGATCCGATTATGGCCTAGGGTTTTTTCTTGTTACATCTTCCTCTATGGAGACATCAATCTATGATATGAGTGGAAGTAGATGCTCAACTTGTGTCAGACCGCCCTTGTATGTCCCGGGAGACCTACACTATTGGGATGGCCGCGGGGACTTTGGAGGGTTCACCTAATTCGTACGATTTTGGACAATGAAAAGGGCAGAATTCCCATGCATTCGGTAGGCACAGTCCTAATGTCTGGCTCCAGGCGCCCCAGCCTTGAGGTTGTTTGCCCAGGCCTTTGAGGACAGAAGTCTGAAAACACAAACTCAGCTTAGGTTTGGGGACGTAGGTATGGCAGGCCCAATCTACAAACCATGAGAAGAACTCTTCAGGATATGAAGAAAGAGCGAGTCTGAGGCGCTTGCTCAGGCTTTTGTCTCTGGATTTTGTATCAACGATGACCGTGGAATGTGGAGAGGCCTCATGGTCGATGGACGAATCTTCCTCTCTGTGGATTTGGCCCGGTCCCACTTGTTATTCGTCAATCTGTGGGATGGGAGGTCTCCTTTCAGTTTTGTTATATCAGGTGTCCCAACCAAAGAGGAATTCCAAGGCAGAGCCCTGGGGAAGAGTGAAGGGACAAACAAAACTATGGTAAAACATTGGGGCCTAGGGGCATGGCAGGCCCAATATGCTGTCTCTTCATCCAGCCACTGAGAAGACTTACTTGAGGACTGGGCTTAGGCTGAGGGTCACAATGTGTGTTAGTCACCAATGTGGCCCGCGAGCATGGGCGGGGCTTGTTGGGACACACTGGTTCCAACTACACTGAAGTTTGGACGACATGCCAAACACAAGGTCTGTTGCCATGGGGAAAGAGTTCTGATTTCTACATCATTTTCAACCCTGGGCAGTGGTTGGAGATAAGGTCTAGGTTCTGAAGCCTGAAAACCGCAGTTGGGAAGAGTCGACGACATAAGGCCTTGGAGGGTCTGATGCGCTCAGTGTGCGGTCAGCTGCCTGGGAGTTGGTCAGGAGGTTCGGGCTCAGGTTGTGTCAGACAGTGCATTAGTGCCCAGGTTAGAGTATATAATTTGGGTATAGTCGAGAGCCGTGTAGGTTGATCCTCATTTGAGGTGCCTGGGCAGCTCATTAGGCGAGATATTTTTTCTAGAGGGCTGGCAGAGTGCTGCATTGTGGGTCCGGAATTGCCAAACTTGAGGGATTCTGGGCCAGGAGTGTGCAGACAGACGTCTGAGAACACAAGCTACACTTGGGCTTCAGGCCGAGGGCACGGCAGGTACCCCCTGAACCAATATCTCATGCATCTGAAGTCACGGCGAGGTTCAGACGTTGGCTCAGGTTGGAGTTTCTGTGCATGACGGCCGCTTCATGAAGGGAGCAGAATCTCGAGGCCATTGAGGTTTTCCCACGTTGGGAGTTGTGGGATGCCCCCTTCAAGGATTCCTTCTGCGGGACAATTGAGACCTGTTGGGCAGCTCCAGGACATCCCATATAGAATGACTCCAGAGCACCGTTCGAGAATGGATGCCGGGGAAGCCCGCCTCGCATTCCAATTGTCTCCTAGCAACAAGGCAGTTGAGATCGGGTGGGTCTTCGGGAGTATCCGGGGTGGCTGAGTTGAAATGGACTTTCCTGAGGATTGGGCCTTATATGTGTTTGTGTCCAGGAGGGCCTTGGAATGGGGCGGTGGCCCTGGGACCCTGAAGTATTCTCCTAAGCTTTTGACATAGCTCCCATGCACAAGTTTCCTTGTGGAGACGAGATTTGTTCTGATGGGTGCCTCAGGAAACCCCCTATGCTGGTCTTGGGATCCAGGCTTTTGAGGAGACATGCCTGCAAACCAATGCCTTGGATCCGATTATGGCCTAGGGTTTTTTCTTGTTACATCTTCCTCTATGGAGACATCAATCTATGATATGAGTGGAAGTAGATGCTCAACTTGTGTCAGACCGCCCTTGTATGTCCCGGGAGACCTACACTATTGGGATGGCCGCGGGGACTTTGGAGGGTTCACCTAATTCGTACGATTTTGGACAATGAAAAGGGCAGAATTCCCATGCATTCGGTAGGCACAGTCCTAATGTCTGGCTCCAGGGGCCCCAGCCTTGAGGTTGTTTGCCCAGGCCTTTGAGGACAGAAGTCTGAAAACACAAACTCAGCTTAGGTTTGGGGACGTAGGTATGGCAGGCCCAATCTACAAACCATGAGAAGAACTCTTAGGATATGCAGAAAGAGCGAGTCTGAGGCGCTTGCTCAGGCTTTTGTCTCTGGATTTTGTATCTAGGATGGCCGTGGAATGTTGGGAGGCCTCATGGGCCATGGACGAAACTTCCTCTCTGTGTATTTGGCCCGTTCCCAATTGTTTTTCGTTAATCAGTCGGTTGGGAAGTCGCCTATCAGGTTGGTTAGCTAGGTGTCCCAACCAAAGAGCAATTCCATAGCAGAGACCTGGGGAAGAGTGTAGGGACAACCCAAACTATGGTTAAAAATTGGGGCCAAGGGCCATGGCAAGCCCAATATGCTGTCTCTTCATCCAGCTACTGAGAGGCCTTACTTGAGGACTGGCCTCAGGCTGAGGGTCACAATGTGTGTTTTTGACCAATGTGGCCTGCGAGCATGGGCGGGGCCTCTTGGGCACACTGGTTTCAACTACACTGAACTTTGGAGAACATGTCAATCACAAGGTCTCTTGCCATGGGGAAGGAGTTCTGATTTCTGCATCATTTTCAACCCTGGGCAGTGGTTGGAGATAAGGTCTAGGTTCTGAAGCCTGGAAACCGCAGTTGTGAAGAGATGAGGACTTATGGCCATGGCGAGTCTGAGGTGCACAGTGTGCGGTCATCTGCCTGGGTGTTGGTCAGGAGGTTCGGGCTCAGGTTGTGGGCGACAGTGCATTAGTGCCCAGGTTAGACTATATAATTTGGGTACAGTCAAGTGCCGTGTAGGTTGATCCTCATTTGAGGTGCCTGGGCAGCTCATTAGGCGAGATATTTTTTCTAGAGGGCAGGCAGAGTGCTGCATTGTGGGTCCGGAATTGCCAAACTTGAGGGCTTCTGGGCCAGGAGTGTGAGGACAGAAGTCTGAGAACACAAGCTACACTTAGGCTTCAGGCCGAGGGCACGGCAGGTACCCCCTGCAGATCTGAACCAATATCTCATGCATCTGAAGTCACGGCGAGTTTCAGACGTTGGCTCAGGTTGGAGTTTCTGTGCATGACGGACGCTTCATGAAGGGAGCAGAATCTCGAGGCCATTGAGGTTTTCCCACGTTGGGAGTTGGGGGATGCCCCCTTCAAGAATTCCTTCTGCGGGACAATTGAGAATTGTTGAGCAGCTCCAGGACATCCCATATAGAATGACTCCAGAGCACCGTTCGAGGATGGATGCCAGGGAAGCCCGCCTCGCATTCCAATTCACATCTAGCAACAAGGCAGTTGAGATCGGGTGCGTCTTCGGGAGTATCAGGGGTGGCTGAGTTGAAATGGACTTTCCTGAGGATGGGGCCTTATATGTGTTTGTGTCCAGGAGGGCCTTGGAATGGGGCGGTGGCCCTGGGACCCTGAAGTATTCTCCTAAGCTTTTGACATAGCTCCCATGCACAAGTTTCCTTGTGGAGACGAGATTTGTTCTGATGGGTGCCTCAGGAAACCCCCTATGCTGTCTTGGGATCCAGGCTTTTGAGGAGACATGCCTGCAAACCAATGCCTTGGATCCGATTATGGCCTAGGGTTTTTTCTTGTTACATCTTCCTCTATGGAGACATCAATCTATGATATGAGTGGAAGTAGATGCTCAACTTGTGTCAGACCGCCCTTGTATGTCCCGGGAGACCTACACTATTGGGATGGCCGCGGGGACTTTGGAGGGTTCACCTAATTTGTACGATTTTGGACAATGAAAAGGGCAGAATTCCCATGCATTCGGTAGGCACAGTCCTAATGTCTGGCTCCAGGCGCCCCAGCCTTGAGGTTGTTTGCCCAGGCCTTTGAGGACAGAAGTCTGAAAACACAAACTCAGCTTAGGTTTGGGGACGTAGGTATGGCAGGCCCAATCTACAAACCATGAGAAGAACTCTTCAGGATATGAAGAAAGAGCGAGTCTGAGGCGCTTGCTCAGGCTTTTGTCTCTGGATTTTGTATCAACGATGACCGTGGAATGTGGAGAGGCCTCATGGTCGATGGACGAATCTTCCTCTCTGTGGATTTGGCCCGGTCCCACTTGTTATTCGTCAATCTGTGGGATGGGAGGTCTCCTTTCAGTTTTGTTATATCAGGTGTCCCAACCAAAGAGGAATTCCAAGGCAGAGCCCTGGGGAAGAGTGAAGGGACAAACAAAACTATGGTAAAACATTGGGGCCTAGGGGCATGGCAGGCCCAATATGCTGTCTCTTCATCCAGCCACTGAGAAGCCTTACTTGAGGACTGGGCTTAGGCTGAGGGTCACAATGTGTGTTAGTCACCAATGTGGCCCGCGAGCATGGGCGGGGCTTGTTGGGACACACTGGTTTCAACTACACTGAAGTTTGGACGACATGCCAAACACAAGGTCTGTTGCCATGGGGAAGGAGTTCTGATTTCTACATCATTTTCAACCCTGGGCAGTGGTTGGAGATAAGGTCTAGGTTCTGAAGCCTGAAAACCACAGTTGGGAAGAGTCGACGACATAAGGCCTTGGAGGGTCTGATGCGCTCAGTGTGCGGTCAGCTGCCTGGGAGTTGGTCAGGAGGTTCGGGCTCAGGTTGTGTCAGACAGTGCATTAGTGCCCAGGTTAGAGTATATAATTTGGGTATAGTCGAGAGCCGTGTAGGTTGATCCTCATTTGAGGTGCCTGGGCAGCTCATTAGGCGAGATATTTTTTCTAGAGGGCTGGCAGAGTGCTGCATTGTGGGTCCGGAATTGCCAAACTTGAGGGATTCTGGGCCAGGAGTGTGCGGACAGACGTCTGAGAACACAAGCTACACTTGGGCTTCAGGCCGAGGGCATGGCAGGTACCCCCTGAACCAATATCTCATGCATCTGAAGTCACGGCGAGGTTCAGACGTTGGCTCAGGTTGGAGTTTCTGTGCATGACGGCCGCTTCATGAAGGGAGCAGAATCTCGAGGCCATTGAGGTTTTCCCACGTTGGGAGTTGTGGGATGCCCCCTTCAAGGATTCCTTCTGCGGGACAATTGAGACCTGTTGGGCAGCTCCAGGACATCCCATATAGAATGACTCCAGAGCACCGTTCGAGGATGGATGCCAGGGAAGCCCGCCTCGCATTCCAATTGTCTCCTAGCAACAAGGCAGTTGAGATCGGGTGCGTCTTCGGGAGTATCAGGGGTGGCTGAGTTGAAATGGACTTTCCTGAGGATGGGGCCTAATATGTGTTTGTGTCCAGGAGGGCCTTGGAATGGGGCGGTGGCCCTGGGACCCTGAAGTATTCTCCTAAGCTTTTGACATAGCTCCCATGCACAAGTTTCCTTGTGGAGACGAGATTTGTTCTGATGGGTGCCTCAGGAAACCCCCTATGCTGGTCTTGGGATCCAGGCTTTTGAGGAGACATGCCTGCAAACCAATGCCTTGGATCCGATTATGGCCTAGGGTTTTTTCTTGTTACATCTTTCTCTATGGAGACATCAATCTATGATATGAGTGGAAGTAGATGCTCAACTTGTGTCAGACCGCCCTTGTATGTCCCGGGAGACCTACACTATTGGGATGGCCGCGGGGACTTTGGAGGGTTCACCTAATTTGTACGATTTTGGACAATGAAAAGGGCAGAATTCCCATGAATTCGGTAGGCACAGTCCTAATGTCTGGCTCCAGGGGCCCCAGCCTTGAGGTTGTTTGCCCAGGCCTTTGAGGACAGTAGTCTGAAAACACAAACTCAGCTTAGGTTTGGGGACGTAGGTATGGCAGGCCCAATCTACAAACCATGAGAAGAACTCTTAGGATATGCAGAAAGAGCGAGTCTGAGGCGCTTGCTCAGGCTTTTGTCTCTGGATTTTGTATCTACGATGGCCGTGGAATGTTGGGAGGCCTCATGGGCCATGGACGAAACTTCCTCTCTGTGTATTTGGCCCGTTCCCAATTGTTTTTCGTCAATCAGTCGGTTGGGAAGTCGCCTTTTAGGTTGGTTAGCTAGGTGTCCCAACCAAAGAGCAATTCCATAGCAGAGACCTGGGGAAGAGTGTAGGGACAACCCAAACTATGGTTAAAAATTGGGGCCTAGGGCCATGGCAAGCCCAATATGCTGTCTCTTCATCCAGCTACTGAGAGGCCTTACTTGAGGACTGGCCTCAGGCTGAGGGTCACAATGTGTGTTTTTGACCAATGTGGCCTGCGAGCATGGGCGGGGCCTCTTGGGCCACACTGGTTTCAACTACACTGAACTTTGGAGAACATGTCAATCACAAGGTCTCTTGCCATGGGGAAGGAGTTCTGATTTCTGCATCATTTTCAACCCTGGGCAGTGGTTGGAGATAAGGTCTAGGTTCGGAAGCCTGGAAACCGCAGTTGTGAAGAGATGAGGACTTATGGCCATGGCGAGTCTGAGGTGCACAGTGTGCGGTCATCTGCCTGGGTGTTGGTCAGGAGGTTCGGGCTCAGGTTGTGGGCGACAGTGCATTAGTGCCCAGGTTAGACTATATAATTTGGGTACAGTCGAGTGCCGTGTATGTTGATCCTCATTTGAGGTGCCTGGGCAGCTCATTAGGCGAGATATTTTTTCTAGAGGGCAGGCAGAGTGCTGCATTGTGGGTCCGGAATTGCCAAACTTGAGGGCTTCTGGGCCAGGAGTGTGAGGACAGAAGTCTGAGAACACAAGCTTCACTTGGGATTCAGGCCGAGGGCACGGCAGGTACCCCCTGCAGATCTGAACCAAGATCTCATGCATCTGAAGTCACGGCGAGGTTCAGACGTTGGCTCAGGTTGGAGATTCCGTGCATGATGGCCCCTTTATGAACGGAGCGGAATCTCAAGGCCATGCAGGTTTTCCCACATTGGGAGTTGTGGGATGCCCCCTTCAACTATTCCTTCTGCGGGACAATTGAGACCTGTTGGGCAGCTCCAGGACATCCCATATGGAATGACTCCAGAGCACCGTTCGAGGATGGATGCCAAGGATCCCGCCTCGCATTCCAATTGACATCTAGCAACAAGTCAGTTGAGATCTGATGGCTCCGCCCGAGCAACCGGGGTGGATGAGTTGAAATGGACTTTCCTGAGGATGGGGAATAATGTGCGTTTGTGTCCCTGAGTGCCTTGCCATGGGTCCGTGGCACCGGGACCCTGAAGTATTCTCCTAAGATTTTGACATAGCTCCCATGCACAAGTTTCCTTTTGGAAACGAGATTTGTTCTGATGGGTGCCTCAGGAAAGCCCCTATGCTGGAATTGGGATCCAGGCTTTTAGGAGACATGCCTGTAAACCAAAGAAATGGATCCGATTGTGACCAAGGTTCCTTTCTGGTTCCATCTTCTTCATTAGGGACATCCATCTATGGTATGAGTGGATGTAGATGCTCAGGTGTTGTCTGACCGCCCTTGGTGTCCTGTGAGACCTACTGTATTCGGATGGCCTCGGGAAAATTGGAGGGTTCTTCTAATTTGTACGAATTTGGACAATGGAATGGGCAGAATTTCCATGCATGGTGTAGGCACAGTCCTAATGTGTGGCTCCACGGGCCCCAGCCTTGATCGTGTGTGGCCCAGGACTTTGAGGACAGAAGTCTGAAAACACAATCTCAGCTTAGGTTTGGGGATGTAGGTATGGCAGGCTTAATCTACAAACCATGGGAAGAACTCTTCAGGATATGAAGAAAGAGCGAGTCTGAGGCGCTTGCTCAGGCTTTTTTCTCTGGATTTTGTATCAAAGATTGCCGTGGAATGTGGGGAGGCCTCATGGGCCATGGACGAATATTCCTCTCTGTGGATTTGGCCCGGTCCCAATTTTTTTTCGTCAATCTGTGGGATGGGATTTCTCCTTTCAGGTTTGTTACCTCAGGTGTCCCAACCAAAGAGGAATTCCAAAGCAGAGCTCTGGGGAAGAGTGAAGGGACAACACAAACTATTTTTAAAATTGGGGCCTTAGGGGCATGGCAGACCCAATATGGTATCTCTACATCCAGCTACTGAGAGGCCCTACTTGAGGACTGGGCTCAGGCTGAGGGTCACAATGTGTGTTTGTGACAAATGTGGCCTGCCAGCAGGGGCGGGGCCTCATGGGCCACACTGGTTTCAACTACACTGAACTTTGGACCTCATGCCAATCACAAGGTCTCTTGCCATGGGGAAGGAGTTCTGATTTCTGTACCATTTTTAACCCTGGGCAGTGGTTGGAGATATCGTTAAGTTCTGAAGCCTGAAAACCGCAGTTGTGAAGAGATGACGACCTAAGGCCATGGCGGGTTTGATGTGCTCATTGGGCGGTTAGCTGCCTGGGTGTTGGTCAGGAGGTTCTGGCTCAGGTTGTGTCAGACAGTGCATTAGTGCCCAGGTTAGACTATATAATTTGGGTACAGTGATTGCCGTGTAGGTTGATCCTCATTTGTGGTGCCTGGGAAGCTCATTAGGCAAGATATTTTTTCTAGTGTGCCGGCAGAGTGCTGCATTTTGTGTCCGGAATTGACAAACTTGTGGGCTTCTGGGCCAGGAGTGTGAGGACAGAAGTCTGAGAACAAAAGCTAGATTTGGGCTTCAGGCCGAGGGCACGACAGGTACCCCCTGAACCAATATCTCATGCATCTGAAGTCAGGGCAGGATAAGATGTTGGCACAGGTTGGAGTTTCTGTGCATGACTGCCCCTTCATGAACGGAGCGGAATCTCAAGACCATGGAGGTTTTCCCACGTTGGGAGTTGTGGGATGCCCCCTTCGAGGATTCCTTCTGCAAGACAATTGAGACCTGTTGGTCAGCTCCAGGACATCCCATATGGAATGACTCCAGAGCACTGTTGGAGGATGGATGCCAGGGAAGCCCGCCTCACATTCCAATTGTCTCCTAGCAACAAGACTGTTGAGATCTGATGGCTCTGCAGGAGCAACCGGGGTGGCTGAGTTGAAATGGACTTTCCCGAGGATGGGGCCTAATGTGTGTTTGTGTCCATGAGGGCCTTGGAATGAGGCGGTGGCACCGGGAACCTGAAGTATTCTCCTAAGCTTTTGACCTATCACCCATGCACAAGTTTCCTTGTGGAGACGAGATTTGTTCTGATGTGTGCCTCAAGAAACCCCATATGCTGCTATTGGAATCCAGACTTTTGAGGAGACATGCCTGTAAACCAAGCAATGGATCCGATTATGGCCTAGGGTCGAGTCTTGTTCCATCTTCTTCTCTGCTGACATCCATCTATGGTATGAGAGGAGGTAGATGCTCAGCTGGTGTCAGACCGCCCTTGTTTGACACGGGATATCTCCACTATTGGGATGGCCTCAGGGACTTTGGAGGGTTCTTCTAATTTGTACGATTTTGGACAATGAAAAGGGCAGAATTCCCATGCATTGGGTAGGCACAGTCCTAATGTTTGGCTCCAGGGACCCTAACCTGGACGGTGTGTGGCCTAAGACTTTGAGATAGAAGTCTGAAAACACAAACTCAGCTTAGGTTTGGGGACGTAGGTATGGCAGGCCCAATCTAGAAACCATGAGAAGAACTCTTCAGGATATGAAGAAAGAGCGAGTCTGAGGCGCTTGCTCAGGCTTTTGTCTCTGGATTTTGTATCAACGATAGCCGTGGAATGTGGGGAGGCCTCATGGGCCATGGACGAATCTTCCTCTCTGTGGATATGGCCCGGAACCAATTGTTTATCGTCAATCTGTGGGATGCGAGGTCTCCTTTCAGGTTTGTTACCTCAGGTGTCCCAACCAAAGAGGAATTCCAAAGCAGAGCCCTGGGGAAGAGTGAAGGAACAACCCAAACTATGGTTAAAATTTGGTGCCTTTGGGCATGGCAGGTCCAATATGCTGTATCTTCATCCAGCCACTAGGAGGCCTTATTTGAGGACTGGGCTCAGGCTGAGGGTCACAATGTGTGTTTGTGACAAATGTGGCCTGCGAGCAGGGGCGGGGCCTCATGGGCAACACTGGTTTCAACTACACTGAACTTTGGAGAACATGTCAATCACAAGGTCTCTTGCCATGGGGAAGGAGTTCTGATTTCTGTACCATTTTTAACCCTGGGCAGTGGTTGGAGATAAGGTCTAGGTTCTGAAGCCTGAAAACGGCAGTTGGGAAGAGATGACCACCTAAGGCCATGGCGGGTCTGATGTGCTCAGTGTGCGGTCAGCTTCCTGGGTGTTGGTCAGGAGGTTCGGGCTCAGGTTGTGTCAGACAGTGCATTAGTGCCCAGGTTAGACTTTATAATTTGGGTACAGTCGAGTGCCGTGTAAGTTGATCCTCATTTGAGGTGCCAGGACAGCTCATTAGACAATATATTTTTTCTATTTTTTAGAGGGCAGGCAGAGTGCTGCATTGTGGGTTCGGAATTGCCAAACGTGAGGTCTTCTGTGCCAGGAGTGTGAGGAGAGAAGTCTGAGAACACAAACTAGACTTGGTCTTTAGGCCGAGCGCATGGAGGGTGGAAAGGGCAGAATTCCCATTCATTTTGTAGGCACACCCTAATGTGTGGCTTCAGGGTCCCCAGCCTGGAGGGTGTGTGGCCCAGGACTTTGAGTACAGAAGTCTGAAAACATAAACTCAGCTTATGTTAGGGACGTAGGTATGGCAGGCACAATCTAAAAAGTATGAGAAGAACTCTTCAGGATATGAAGAAAGAAGGATTCTGAGGTGCTTGATCAGGCTTTTGTCTCTGGATTTTATATCAACGATGGCCGTGGAATGTGGGGAGGCCTCATGTGCCACGGACGAATCTCCCTCTCTGTGGATTTTGCTCGGTCCCAATGGTTTTTGGTCAATCTGTGGGATGGTAGGTCTCCTCTCAGGTTTGTTACCTCAGGTGTCCAAACCAAAGAGTAATTCCAAAGCAGAGCCCTGCGGAAGAGTGAAGGCACAACCTAAACTTTGGATATAAATTGGGGCCTAGAGGCATGGCAGGCCCAATATGCTGTATCTTCATCCAGCCACTGAGAGGCCTGACTTGAGGACTGGGCTCAGGCTGAGGGTCACAATGTGTGTTGGTGACCAATGTGGCCCGTGAGCTAGGGCGGGGCCTCATGGGCCACACTGGGTTAAACTACACTGAACATTGGACAACATGTCAATCACAAGATCTCTTGCCATGGTGAAGGAGATCTGATTTCTGCATCATTTTCAACCCTGGGCAGTGGTTGGAGATAAGGTCTAGGTTCTGAACTCTGAAAACCGCAGTTGGGAAGAGATGACGACCTAAGGCCATGGCGGTTCTGATGCGCTCAGTGTGCAGTCAACAGCCTGGGTTTGGTCAGGAGGATCGGGCTCAGGTTGTTTCAGACTGTTCATTAGTGCCCAGGTTTGACTATATAATTTGGATACAGTCAAGTGCCGAGTAGGTTGATCCTCATTTGAGGTGCCTGGGCAGCTCATTAGGCAAAATATTTTTTCTAGAGGGAAGGCAGAGTGCTGCATTCTTGGTAATGAATTGCCGAACTTGAGGGCTTCTCGACCAGGAGTGTGAGGACACAAGTCTGAGTACACAAGCTAGACTTGGGCTTCAGGCCGAGGGCACAGCAGGTACCCCCTGCAGATCTGAACCAGTATCTCATGCATCGGAGGTCACGGTGAGGATCAGACGTTGGCTCAGGTTGGAGTTTTTGTGCATGACTGCCCCTTCATGAACGGAGCGGAATCTCAAGGCCATGGAGGTTTTCCCAGGTTGGGAGTTGTGGGATGCCCCCTTCAAGGACTCCTTCTGCGGGACAATTGAGAACTGTTGGGCAGCGCCAGGACTTCCCATATGGAATTACTCCAGAGCAGCGTTCGAGGATGAATGCCAGGGAAGCCCACCTCACAACCCTATTGTCTCCTAGCCACAAGAGTGTTGAGATCTGATGGCTCTGCGGGAGTAACCGGGGTGGCTGAGTTGAAATGGCCTTTCCTGAGGATGGGGCCTAATGTGTGTTTGTGTCCATGATGGCCTTGGAATGGGGTGGTGGCACCGGGACCCTGAAGTATTCTCCTAAGCTTTTGACATAGCTCCCATGCACAAGTTTCCTTGTGGAGACGAGATTTGTTCTGATGGGTTCCTCAGAAAACTCCCTATGCTTGTATTGGAATCCAGGCTTTTAGGGTACATGCCTTTAAACCAAAGCAATGGATTCTATTATGGCCTAGGGTCCTGTCTGGTTTCATCTTCTTCTCTGGGGACATCCCTCTATGGTATGAGTGGAGGTAAATGCTCAGCTGTTGTCAGACCACCCTTGTTTGTCCCGGGATACCTCCACTATTTGGATGGCCTCGGGGACTTTGGAGGGTTCTCCTAATTTGTACGATTTTGGACAATGGAATGGGCAGAATTCCCATGCATGGGGTTCACACAGTCCTAATGTATGGCTCCAGGGGCCCCAGTCTGGAGGGTGTGTGGCCCAGGACTTTGAGGACAGAAGTCTGAAAACACAAACTCCATTAGGTTTGGGGACTTAGGTATGGCAGGTCCAATCTACAAACCATGAGAAGAACTCTTCAGGATATGAAGAAAGAGCGAGTCTGAGGCGCTTGCTCAGGCTTTTGTGTCTGGATTTACTATCATCGATGGCCGTGGAATGTAAGGAGGCATCATGGGCCATGGACGAATCTACCTCTCTGTGGATTTGGCCGGTCCCATTGGTTTTGGTCAATCTGTGGGATGGGAGGTCTCCTCTCAGGTTTGTTACCTCAGGTGTCCCAACCAAAGAGGAATTCCAAAGCAGAGCCCTGGGGAATGGTGAAGGGACAACCCAAACTATGGTTAAAAATTGGGGCCTAGGGCCATGGCAGGCCCAATATGCTGTCTCTTCATCCAGCCACTGAGAGGCCTTACTTGAAGACTGGGCTCAGGCTGAGGGTCACAATGTGTGTTTTTGACCAATGTGGCCTGCGAGCATGGGTGGGGCCTCTTGCGCCACACTGGTCTCCCCTACACTAAATGTTGGACAACATGTCAATCACAAGGTCTCTTGCCATGGGGAAGGAGTTCTGATTTCTGCATCATTTTCAACCCTGGGCTGTGGTTGGAGATAAAGTCTAGGTTCTGAAGCCTGAAAACCGCAGTTGGGAAGAGATGACGACATAAGGCCATGGCGGGTCTGATGTGCTCAGTGTGCGGTCAGCTGCCTGGGTGTTGGTCAGGAGGTTCAGGCTTATGTTGTGTCTGACAGTGCATTAGTGCCCAGCTTAGACTGTATAATTTGGGTACAGTCGAGTGCCGTGTAGGTTGATCCTCATTTGAGTTGCCTGGAAAGCTCATTAGGCAAAATATTTTTTCTAGAGTGCAGGCAGAGTGCTGCATTGTGAGTCCGGAATTGCCAAACTTGAGGGCTTCTGGGCCAGGAGTGTGAGGACAGAAGTCTGAGAACACAAGCTAGACTTGGGCTTCAGGCCTAGGGCAAGACAGGTACCCCCTGCAGATCTGAAACAGTATCTCATGCATCTGAAGTCATGGCAAGGATCAGACGTTGGCTCAGGATGGAGTTTCTGTGCAAGACTGCCCATTCATGAAAGGAAAGGAATCTCAAGGCCATAGAGGTTTTCAGAGGTTGGGAGTTGTGGGATGCGCCCTTCAAGGATTCCTTCTGAGGGACAATTGAGACCTGTTGGGCAGCGCCAGGACTTCCCACATGGAATGACTACAGAGCAACGTTCGAGGATGGATGTCAGGGAAGCCCGCCTCGCATTCCAATTGTCTTTTAGCAACAAGGCAGTTGAGGTCTGATAGCTCTGCGGGAGCAACCGGTGGGGCTGCGTTGAAATGGACTTTCCCGAGGATGGGGCGTAATATGTTTTTGTGTCCATGAGGGCCTTGGAATGAAGCGGTGGCACCGGGACCCTGAAGTATTCTCCTAAGCTTTTGACATAGCTCCCATGCACAAGTTTCCTTGTGGAGACGAGATTTGTTCTGATGGGTGCCTCAGGAAACCCTCTATGCTTGTATTGGAATCCAGGCTTTTGAGGAGACATGCCTGTAAACCAAAGCAAAGGATCCGATTTTGCCTAGGGTCTTGCCTGGTTTCGTCTTCTTCTCTGGGGATATCCATCTATGGTATGAATGGAGGTAAATGCTCAGCTGGTGTCTGACCGCCCTTGTGTCCCGGGAGACCTACACTATTGGGATGGCCTCGGGGACTTTGGAGGGTTCTCTTAATTTGTACGATTTTGGACAATGGAATGGGTAGAATTCCCATGGATTGGGTAGGCACATTCCTAATGTGTGGCTCCAGGGCCCCAGCCTGGAAGGGTTGTGACCCAGGACTTTGAGAACAGAAGTCTGAAAACACAAACTCAGCTTAGGTGTGGGACGTAGGTATGGCAAGCCCAATCTACAAACCATGATTAGAACTCTTCTGGATATAAAGAATGTTGAGTCTGAGGCACTTTCTCAGGCTTTTGTCTCTGGATTTTGTATCAACGTAGGCCATGGATGTGGGGAGGCCTCATGGGCCATGGACGAATCTTCCTCTCTGTGGATTTAGCCCGGTCCAAATAGTTTTCCGTCAATCTGTGGGATGGGAGGTCTCCTTTCAGTTTTGTTACCTCTGGTGTTCTAACCAAAGAAAAATTCCAAAGCTGAGCCCTGGTGAAGAGTGAAGGGACAACCCAAACTATGGTTAAATTTGGGGCCTAGGGGCATGGGAGGCCCAATAAGCTGTCTCTTCATCCAGCCACTGAGAGGCCTTACTTGACGACTGGGCTCAGGCTGAGGGTCACAATGTGTGTTTCTGACCAATGTGGCCCACGAGCATGGGCGGGGCCTCATGGGACACACTGGTTTCAACTACATGGAAAGTTGGACAACATTCCAATCACAAGGTTTCTAGCCATGGGGCAGGAGTTCTGATTTCTGCATCATTTTCAAACCTGGGCGGTGGTTGGAGATAAGGTCTAAATTCTGAAGCCTGAAAACCGCAGTTGGGAAGAAATGACGACCTAAAGCCATGGCGGGTCTGACGTGCTCAGTGTGCGGTCAGGTGCCTGGGTGTTGGTCAGGAGTTTCGGACTCAGGTTGTGTCAGACAGTGCATTAGTGCCCAGGTTAGACTATATAATTTGGGTACAGTCGAGTGCCCTGTACGTTTATCCACCTTTGAGGTGCCTGGCAGCTCATTCGGCAAGATATTTTTTCTAGAGGGCAGGCAGAGTGATGCATTGTGTGTCCGGAATTGCCAAACTTGAGGGCTTCTGGGCCAGGAGTGCGAGGACAGAATTCTGATTGCACAAGCTAGACTTGGGCTTTGGCCGAGCGCACGGCATGTACCCCCTGCAGATCTGAACTAATATCTCAAAAAAATGAAGGCACGGCGAGGATCCGACGATGGCTCAGGTTGGAGTTTCTGTGAATGACTGCCCTTCATGAACGGAGCTTAGTCTCAAGGCTATGGAGGTTTTCCCACGTTGGGAGTTGTGGGATGCCCCCTTCAAGGATTCCTTCTGCAGGACAATTGAGAACTGTTGTGCAGTTCCAGGACATCCCATATCGAAAGACTTCAGAGCACCGTTCGAGGATGGATGCTATGGAAGCCCGCCTTGCATTCCAATTGTCTCCTAGCAAAAGACACTTGAGATCGGATGGCTATGCAGGAGCAACCGGGGTGGCTGTGTTTTAATGGACTTTCCTGAGGATGGGGCCTAATGTGTGTTTGTGTCCATGGGGGCCTTGGAATGGGGCAGTGGCACCGGGCCCCTGAAGTATTCTCCTAAGCTTTTGACATAGCTCCCATGCACAAGTTTCCTTGTGGAGACAGATTTGTTCTGATGGGTGCTCAGGAAACCCCCCTATGCTGGTATTGGAATCCAGGCTTTTGAGGAGACATGCCTGTAAACCAAATCAATGGATCCGATTATGGCCTAGTGTCCTGTCTGGTTCCATCTTCTTCTCTGGGGACATCCATCTATGGTATGAGTGGAGGTAGATGCTCTGCGGTGTCAGACCGCCCTTGTTTATCCCGGGATACCTCCACTATTGGTATGGCCTCGGGGTCTTTGGAAGCTTCTCCTAATTTGTACGATTTTGGACAATGGAATGGGCAGAATTCCCATGCATGGGGTAGGCACAGTCCTAATGTGTGGCTCCAGGGGCCCCAGCCTGGAGGGTTTGTGTCCCAGGACTTTGAGGACAGAAGTCTGAAAACACACTCAGCTTAAGTTTGGGGACGTAGGTATGGCAGGTCCAATCTAAAAACCATGAGAAGAACTCTTCAGGATATGAAGAAAGAGCGAGTCTGAGGCGCTTGCTCAGGCATTTGTCTCTGGATTTTGTATCAACAATGGCCGTGGAATGTGGGGAGGCCTCATGGGCCATGGACGAATCTAGCTCTCTGTGGATTTAGCCCAGTCCCAATTGTTTTTCGTCAATCTGTGGGATGGGAGGTCTCCTTTCAGGTTTGTTACCTCAGGTGTCCCAACCAAAGAGGAAATCAAAGCAGAGCCCTGGGGAAGAGTGAACAACAACCCAAACATTGGTAAAAAATTTGGGCCTATGGGCATGGCAGGCCCAATATGCTGTCTCCTCATCCAGCCACTGAGAGGCCTTACTTGAGGACTGGGCTCAGGCTGAGGGTCACAATGTGTGTTTGTGACAAATGTGGCCTGCGAGCAGGAGCGGGGCCTCATGGGCCACACTGGTTTCAACTACACTAAACTTTGGACAACATACCAATCACAAGGTTTCTTACCATGGGGAAGGTGTTTTGATTTCTGCATCATTTTCAACCCTGGGCAGTGGTTGGAGATAAGGTCTAGGTGAAGCCTGAAAACCGCAGTTGGGAAGAGATGACGACCTAATGCCATGGCGGGTCTGACGGGCTCAGTTTGCGGTCAGCTGCCTGGGTGTTGGTCTGGAGTTTCGGGCTCAGGTTATGTCAGACAGTGCATTAGTGCCCAGGTTAGACTATATAATTTGGGTACAGTCGAGTGCCGTTTAGGTTTATCCTCATTTGAGTTGCCTGGGCAGCTAAGTAGGCAAGATATTTTATCTACAGGGCAGGCAGAGTGCTGCATTGTGGGTCTGGAATTGCCAAACTTGAGGGCTTCTATTCCAGGAGTGTGAGGACAAAAGTCTGAGAACACAAGCTAGACTGGGGAGTCAGGCCGAGGGCAAGGCAGGTACCCCCTGAAGATATGAACCAATATCTCATGCATCTGAATTCACGGCGAGGATCAGACGTTGGCTCGGGTTGGACTTTCTGTGCATGACTGCCCCTTCATGAATGGAGAGGAGTCTCAATGCCATGGAGGTTTCCCTCGTTGGGAGTTGTGGGATGCCCTCTTCAAGGATTCCTTCTGCGGGACAATTGAGAACCTTTGGGCAGCTCCAGGACTTTTCATATGGAATGACTCCAGAGCACCGTTCGAGGATGGATACCAGGGAAGCCCCCCTCGCAACCCTATTGTTTCCTAGCAACAAGACAATTGAGATCTGATGGCTCTGCGGGAGCAACCAGGGTGGCTGAGTTGAAATGGACATTCCTGAGGATGGGGCCTAATGTGTGTTTGTGTCCACAAGTGGCACAAGGACCCTGAAGTATTCTCCTAAGCTTTTCACATAGCTCCCATGCACAAGTAGGCTTGTGGAGATGAGATTTGTTCTGATGGGTGCCAGAGGCTGCTATTGGAGTCCAGGCTTTTGAGGAGACATGCCTGTAAACCAAAGCAATGGATCTGATTATGGTCTCGGGTCCTGTCTGGTTCAAACTTCTTCTCTGGGGACATCCATCAATGGTATGAGTGGAGGTCGATGGTCAGATGGTGTCAGACCACCCTTGTTTTTCCCGGGAGACCTACACTATTGGGATGGCCTCGGGGACTTTGGAGGGTTCTCCTAATTTGTACGTTTCTGGACAATGGAATGGGCAGAATTCCCATCGATGGGGTAGGCACAGTACGAATTGTGGATCCAGGGGCCAAGCCTGGAGGGTATGTGTCCCAGGACTTTGAGGACAGAATTCTGAAAACACAAACTCAGCTTAGGTTTGGGGACATAGGTATGGCAGGCCCAATCTAAAGACCATGAGAAGAACTCTGCAGGATATGAAGAAAGAGCGAGTTTGAGGCGATTGCTCAGAGTTTTGTCTCTGGATTTTGTATCAACGATGGCCGAGGAATGTGGGGAGGCCTTATGGGCCACTGACGAATCTTCCTCTCTGTGGATTTGGCCCGGTCCCAATTGTTTTTCGTCAGTCTGTGGGATGGGAGGTCTCCTTTCAGGTTTGTTAGCTCAGGTGTCCCAACCAAAGAGGCATTTCAAAGCAGAGCCCTGGGGAAGAGTGAAGGGACAACCCAAACTATGGTTAAAAATTGGAGCATAGGGGCATGGCAGGCCCAATATGCTCTCTCTTCATCCAGCCACTGAGAGGCCTTACTTGAGGACTGGGCTCAGGCTGAGGTTCACAATGAGTGTTTTTGACCAATGTGGCCCGAGAGCATTGGCGGGGCCTCATGGGCCACACTGGTTTCAACTACACTGAACTTTGGACAACATGCCAATCATGGTTTCTAGCCATGTGGAAGGAGTTCTGATTTCTGCATCATTTTCAACCCTGGGCAGTCGTTGGAGATAAGGTCTAGGTTCTGAAGCCTGAAAACCACAGTTGGGAAGAGATAACCTCCTAGGCCTTGGTGGGTCGTATGTGCTCATGTGTGTTCAGCTGCCTGGGTGTTGGTCAGGAGGTTCGGGCTCAGGTTGTGTCAGACTGTGCATTAGTGCCCTGGTTAGACTATATAATTTGTACAGTCGTGTGCCGTGTAGGTTTATCCTCATTTGAGGTGCCTGGGCAGCTCATTAGGCAAGATATTTTTTTCCAGAGGGCATGCAGAGTGCTGTATTGTGGGTCCAGAATGGCCAATCTTGAGGGCTAATGGGCCGGGAGTGTGAGGTCAGAAGTCTGAGAACACAAGCTATACTTGGGCTTCAGGCCGAGGGCACGGCATGTACACCCTGCAGATCTGAACCAATATCTCAAGCATCTGAGGTCACGGTGAGTATCATACGTTGCTCAGGTTGGAGTTTCTGTGCATGAAGGCCCATTCATGAACGTTGCGGAGTCTCAAGGCCATGGAGGTTTTCCAACGTTGGGAGTTGTGGGATGCCCGCTTTAAGGATTACTTCTGCGGGGAAATTGAAAATCTTGGGCAATTCTAGGACATCCATTATGGAATGACTCCAGAACACCGTTCGAGGATGAATGCCAGGGAAGCCCTCTTCACATTGCAATTGTCGCCTTACAACCAGACAGTTGAGATCCCATGGCTCTGCGAGAGCAACCGGGATGGCTGAGTTGAAATGGACTTTCCCGAGGATGGGGCCTAATGTGTGTTTGTGTCCATGAGGGCCTTGGAATGGGGCAGTGGCACCAGGACCCTGAAGTATTCAACTAAGCTTTTAACATAGCTCCCATGCACAAGTTTCCTTGTGGAGACGAGGTTTGTTCTGATGGATGCCTCAGGAAACCCCCTATGCTGGTATTGGAATCCTGGATTTTGAGGAGACATGCCTGTAACCAAAGCAATGGATCCGATTATGGCCTAGGGTCCTGTCTGGGTCCATCTGCTTCTCTGGGGACATCCCTCTATGGTATGAGTGGAGGTAGATGCTCAGCTTGTGTCAGATCTCCCTCGTTTGTTCCGAGAGACATCCACTATAGGGAAGGCCTCGGGGATTTGGAAGGTTCTCCTAATTTGTATGATTTTGGACAATGGAATGGGCAGAATTCCCATCGATTGGGTAGGCACATTCCTAATGAGTGGCTCCAGGGGCCCCAGCCTGGAGGGTGTGTGGCCCATGATTTTGAGGACAGAAGTCTGAAAACACAAACTCAGCTTAGCTTTGGGGACGTGGTATGGCAGGCCCAATCTAAAAACCATGAGAAGAACTCTTCAGGTTATAAAGAAAGAGCGAGTCTGAGGCGCTTGCTCAGGATTTGGTCTCTGGATTTTGTATCAACGATGGCCGTGGAATGTGGGGAGGCCTCATGGGCCATGGACGAATCTTCCTCTCTGTGGATTTGGCACAGTCTCAATTGTTTTTCGTCAATCTATGGGATGGCAGGTCTCCTTTCAGGTTTGTTACCTCTGGTGTCCCAACAAAAGAGGAATTCCAAAGCAGAGCCCTGCGGAAGAATTTAGGGACCAACCAAACTATGGTTAAAAATTGAGGCCTAGGGGAATGGCAGGCCCAATATGCTGTCTCTTTATACAGCCACTGAGAGGCCTTACTTGAGGACTGGGCTCAGGCTAAGGGTCACAATGTGTGTTGGTGACCAATGGGGCCCGAGAGCATGGGCGGGGACTCATGGGCCACACTGGTTTCAAATACACTGCACTTTGGACAATATTCCAACCACAAGGTTTCTTGCCATGGGGAAGGAGTTCTGATTTCTGCATCATTTTAAACCCTGGGCAGTGGTTGGAGATAAGGTCTAGGTTCTGAAGCCTGAACACCGAGGTTGGGAACAGATGACACCTAAGGCCATGGCGGCATAATGTGCTCAGTGTGCGGCCAGCTGTCTGGGTAGGTCCAGGAGGTCCAGGCTCAGGCTGTGTCAGAAAGGGCATTAGTGTCCTGGTCAGCCTATGTATTTGGGGTACATCCAAGGAAGGTGCAGGTTAATCCTCACTTGGGGTTACTGGGTAGCCCCAGAGGGCAATGTTTTAATTCTGGAGGGCAGGCAGAGTGCTGCATTATAGTTCTGGATTGCCAAACTGGCGGGCTTGTGGGCCAGTACTCTGAGGTCCGAAGTCTGAGAACACAAGCTAGGCTTAGGTTTCAGGGTGAGTACATGGTAGGCACAACCTACAGACCTGAATCACCATCTCGTCCATCTGAAGTCAGGGCGAGGATCAGACGATCGCTCAGGTTGGAGTTTCTGTCCCTGATGGCCCCTTCATGAAGGGGGGGCATCACGAGGCCATGGGGGTTTTCCCACGATGGGAGTTGTGAGAAGCTCCAAAGTGCAAAGAGTCTTCTGCAGGACAATTGAGACCTGTTGTTTGGCTCCAGGCCAAAGATTCCGAGCAGGGTTCTAAGGATGGATAGCTGGTAGCCCACCTCGCATTCCAATTGTCTCCTAGCAACAAGACAGGTTAGATCTGCTGGATCTGGGGGAGCAACCGAGGAGGCTGAGTTGAAATGGACTCTACTGTGGATGGGTCCTCATGTGCTTTTGTGTCTATGGAGACCTTGGAATGAAGCGGTGGCACTGGGGCCCTGAAGGCTTCTCCAAAACAGAGGCTTTGACACGGCTCCAACGTGCAAGTTTCCCATGTGTAGATAAGATGTTTTCTGATGGGTGAGTCAAGAAAGAGCCATATGCTGGTTTTGAAATCCAGGCCTCTAAGGAGAGATGCCTGGAAACCAAAGCAATGGATCTTATTAGTGCCTAGGGGCCTGTTCTTTCCTTTTTACCACTGGGGACATCTGTCTATGGGTCTGAGTGCAGGTAGGTGCTCAGATGGGCTCAGATTGCCCCTGTTTTTCCTGGGAATCCACCACTATTGAGATGGATCAGGGACTTTGGAGGTTTATCCTATTAGAAGGGTTGTGGCCATTGGAATGGGCACACACAATTCCCTTGGAGAGGGCAAGTACAGTCCTCAGGTTTGGCTCCAGGGGCCTGAGCCTGTAGGTTGTGTAGGCCAGGGCTGTTTGGACAGTTGTCTGAAAACACAAACTCGGCTTATGTTTCGGGTCATAGGTATGGCAGGACTGATCTACAGACCATGAGGAGTACTCTTCGGGATTTGACAAAAGGGCGAGTGTGAGGGTCTTGCTCCAGTTTTTGTCTCTGGATATCGTGTCACTCATGGTGGTGAAATTTCTGGGTGACTTCATGGGAAATGGACGAGTCTTACTCTCTGGTGGTTTGGCCCCGTCCAAAGAGTTTGGGGTCATTTTGTGGGATGAAAGAAGTCCGTTTCTTTGTTGTTGTTGTTTATTTTTTAACCTCAGGTGTCCCACTTAATGAGGGATTCCAGAGTAGAGTCCTGGGGAGGGGCGACGGGACAATCAGAAATCTGCTCAAAAATTGGGGACTAGGGACTTGTCAAGCCCATTATGACATCTAATGGTCCAGACACTGAGAGGACTTACTAGAGGACGGACTCATGCTTAGGGTCACAATGCGTGTATATGCCCTCGTCGCACTCAAGAATGGGCGGGGCCTCTGGGTGAATGCTGGTTTCTCCTACACTGAACGTTGGACAACGTGCCAACAACAAGGTTTCTTGCCATGGGTAAGGAGGAGTGCTGATTTCTGCATCACACTCACCCCTGGGCAGTGATTGGAGATAAGGTCTTGCTTCTGAAGCCTGAAAACTGAGGTAGGGAAGAGATGATGACCTAAGGCCATCGCGGATCGTATGTACTCAGTGTGCGGTCAGCTTTCTGGGTGTTGGTCAGGAGGTCCGGGCTCAGGTTGTATCCGACAGTGCATTAGTGCCCAGGTTAGACTATATAATTTGGGTAAAGTCTAGTGCTGTGTAGGTTTATCCTCATTTAAGGTGCCTGGGCAACTCATTAGGCAATAATTTTTTTCTAGAGGGCAGGCAGAGTGCTGCATTGTGAGTCCGGAATTGCCAAACTTGAGGGCTTTGGGGCCAGGAGTGTGAGCACGGAAGTCTGAGAAGACAAGCTAGACTTGGGTTTCAGGGCGAGGGCACGGCAGGTACCCATGAAGATATGAACCGATATCTCATGCATCTGAAGTCAGGGCTAGGATCAGACGTTGGCTCAGGTTGGAGTTTCTGTGCATGACGGCCGCTTCATGAAGGGAGCGGAATCTCGAGGCCATTGAGGTTTTTCCACTTTGGGAGTTGTGGGATGCCCCATTCAAGGATTCCTTCTGCAGGACAATTGAGACCTGTTGGACAGCTCCAGGACATCCCATATGGAATGACTCCAGAGCACCGTTCGAGGATGGATGCCTGGGAAGCCCACCTCGCATTCCAATCGTCTCCTAGCAACAAGACAGTTTAGAACTGATGGCTTTGGGGGAGCAACAGGGGTTGCTGTGTTGAAATGGACTTTCCTGAGGATGGGTAGAATGTGTTTTTGTGTCCATGAGGGCCTTGGAATGTGGCTATGGACCCGGGACCCTGTAGTACTCTCCTAAGCTTTTGACATAGCTTTCATGCACAGGTTTCCTTGTGGAGACGAGATGAGTTCTGATGGGTGCCTCAGGAAAACCCCTATGCTCGTATAGGAATCAGGCTTTTGAGGAGACATGCCTGTAAACCAAAGCAATGCATCCTATTATCACTAGGGTTCTGTCTGGTTCAATATTCTTCTCTGGCGACATCCATCTATGGTATGAGTGGAGGTAGATTATCAGCTGGTGTCAGACAGCCCTTGTTTGTTCCAGGTGACCTACACTATTGGGATGGCCGCCAGGACTTTGGCGGTTTCTCCTAATTGTACCGTTTTGGACAATGGAATGGGCAGAATTTCCATGGATTGGTAGGCACAGTTCTAATGTGTGGATCCAGGGGCCCCAGCCTGGAGGGTGTGTGGCCCAGGACTTTGATTACAGAAGTCTGAAAACACAAACTCAGCTTAGGTTTGGGACGTAGGTATGGCAGGCCTGATCTAAAACCATGAGAATAACTTTTCAGGATTTGAAGAAAGTGTGAGTCTGCAGCGCTTGCTCAGGCTTTTGTCTCTGGATTTGTATCAGCGATGGACGTAGATAGCCGGGTAGGCCTCATGGGCAATGCGCGAATTTTCCTCTCTAAGGATCTGGCCAGATTCCCAATAGTTTAACGTCAATCTGTGGGATGGGGGGACTCCTTTCAGTTTTGTTACCTCAGCTGTCCCACCAAAAGAGGAATTTCAAAGCAAAGCCGTGGGGAAGACTGAAGGGACAATCCGAACTATGGTTAAAAATTGGGACCTAGGGGCATGGCAAGCTCAATATGCTATCTCTTCATCCAGACACTGAGAGGCCTTACTTGAAGACTGGGCTCAGGCTGAGGGTCACAATGTGTGTTTGGGACCAATGTGGCCCGCGAGCATGGGCGGGGCCTCATGGGCCACACTGGTTTCACCTACACTGAACGTTGGACAACATGCCAACCACAAGGTTTCTTGCCATGGGGAAGAAGTTCTGATTTCTACATCACGTTCAACCCTGGGCAGTGAGTGGAGATAAGGTCTAGGTTCTGAAACCTGAAAACCGAGGTTGGGAACAGATGATACCTAATGCCATGGCGGCTCGATGTGCTCAGTGTGCGGCAAGCTGTCTCGGTGGAGCCAGGAGGTCCAAGCTCAGGCTGTGTCAGAAAGGGCATTAGTGCCCTGGTAAGTCTATGTATTTGGGGTACAGCCAAGAAAGGTGCAGTTTGATCCTCACTTGGGGTTACCGATAGAACCAGAGGGCAATGTTTTACTTCTGGAGGGCAGGCAGAGTGCTGCATTGTAGTTCTGGATTGCCAAACTGGAGGGCTTGTGGGCCAGTACTCTGAGGACTGAAGTGTGAAAACACAAGCTAGGCTTAGGTTTCAGGGTGAGGACATGGCAGGCACAATCTACAGACCTGAATCGCCATCTCGTGCATCTGAAGACAGGGCGAGGATCAGATGATCGCTCAGGTTGGAGTTTCTGTCCCTGATGGCCCCTTCATGAAGGGGGGGCATCACGAGGCCATGTGGGTTTTCCCACGATGGGAGTTGTGAGAAGCTCCAAAGTGCAAAGAGTCTTCTACAGGACAATTGAGACCTGTTGTTGGGCTCCAGGCCAATGATTCCGAGCAGGGTTCTAAGCATGGATGGCTGGGTAGCCCACCTCGCATTCCACTTGTCTCCTAGCAACAAGACAGGTTAGATCTGGTGGATCTGGGGAAGCAACCGAGGAGGCTGAGTTGAAATGGACTCTCCTGTGGATGGGTCCTAATGTGCTTTTGTGTCTATGGAGACCTTGGAATGAAGCGGTGGCACTGGGGCACTGAGGGCTTCTCCTAAAGAGAGGCTTTGACACGGCTCCAACGTGCAAGTTTCCCATGTGTAGATGAGATGTTTTCTGATGGGTGAGTCAAGAAAAGCCATATGCTGGTTTAGAAATCCAGGCCTCTGAGGAGAGATGCCTGGAAACCAAAGCAATGGATCTGATTAGTGCCTAGGGGCCTGTTCTTTTTTTTTTTTACCTCTGGGGACATCTGTCTATGGGTCTGAGTGCAGGTAGGTGCTCAGATGGGCTCAGATTGTCTCTGTTTTTCCTGGGAAGCCACCACTATTGAGATGGATCAGGGATTTTGGAGGTTTATCCTATTAGAAGGGTAGTGGCCATTGGAATGGGCACAGAAAATTTCCTTGGAGAGGGCAAGTACAGTCCTCAGGTTTGGTTCCAGGGGCCTGAGCCTGTAGTTTGTGTAGGCTAGGGTTCTTTGGACAGTTTTCTGAAAACACAACTTCGGATTATGTTTCGGGTCATAGTTATGGCAGGACTGATCTACAACCCATGAGGAGAACTCTTTGGGATTTGAAAAAAGGGCAAGTGTGAGGCTCTTGCTCAAGTTTATGTCTCTGGATATCGTGTCACTCAAGGTCGTGAAATTTCTGGGTGACGTCATGGAAATCGATGAGTCTAACTCTCTGGTGGTTGGCCCCGTCCAAGGAGTTTGGGGTCATTCTGTGGGATGGGAGAAGTCCGTTCATTTGTTGTTGTTTTTTTCTTTATTAACCTCAGGTGTCCCACCAAATGAGGGATTCCAGATTAGAGCCCTGGGGAGGGGCGACTGGACAATCAGAAATCTGCTCAAAAATTGGGGACTAGGGACTTGTCAAGCCCATTATGACATCTAACGGTCCAGCCACTGAGAGGACTTACTAGAGGACAGGACTCATGCTGAGGGTCACAATGCGTGTTTGTATCCTTGTCGCACTCAAGATAGGGCGGGGCCTCTGGGTGAATGCTGGTTTCTCCTACACTGAACATTGGACAACGTGCTAACCACAAGGTTTCTTGCCATGGGTAAGGAGGAGTGCTGATTTATGTATCAAACTCACACCTGGGCAGTGATTGGAGATAAGGTCTCGGTTCTGAAGCCTGAAAAATGAGGTAGGGAAGATATGATGTCCTAAGGCCATGGCGGGTCTTATGTGCTCAGTGTGCGGTCAGCATTCTGGGTGTTGGTCTGGAGGTCCAGGCTCAGGTTATATCCGACAGTGCATTAGTGCCCAGGTTAGACTATATAATTTGGGTAAAGTCGAGTGCTGTGTAGGTTTATCCTCATTTAAGGTGCCTGGGCAGCTCATTAGGCAATAATTTTTTTCTAGAGGGCAGGCAGAGTGCTGCATTGTGGGTCCGGAATTGCCAAATTTGAGGGCTTCGGGGGCAGGAGTGTGAGGTCGGAAGTCTGAGAAGACAAGCTAGACTTGGGTTTCCTGGCGAGGGCACGGCAGGTACCCCTAAAGATCTGAACCAATATCTCATGCATCTGAAGTCAGGGCGAGGATCAGAAGATTGCTCAGGTTGGAGTTTCTGTCCCTGATTGCCCATTCATGAAGGGAGCGGAAACTCAAGGCCATTGAGGGTTTCCCACGTTGGGAGTTGTGGGATGCCCTCTTCAAGGATTCCTTCTGCAGGACAATTGAGACCTGTTGGACAGCTCCAGGACATCCCATATGGAATAACTCCAGAGCACCATTCGAGGATGGATGCCTGGGAGGGCCGCCTCGCATTCCAATTGTCTCCTAGCAACAAGACAGTTTAGATCTGATGGCTTTGCGGGAGAAACCGGGGTGGCTGAGTTGAAATCGACTTTCCTGAGGATGGATCCTAATGTGTTTGTGTCCATGAGCGTCTTGGAATGGGGCGGTGGCAACGGGACCCTTAAGTACTCTCCTAAGCTTTTGACATAGCTCCCATGCACAGGTTTCCTTGTGGAGACAAGATGAGTTCTGATGGGTGCCTCAGAAAAACCCCTATGCTCGTATTGGAATCAGGCTTTTGAGGAGACATGCCTGTAAACCAAAGCAATGGATCCTATTATGGCCATGGGTTCTCTCTGGTTCAATCTTCTTCTCTGGGGACTTCCATCAATGGTATGAGTGGAGGTAGATTATCAGCTGGTTTCAGACAGCCCTTGTTTGTTCCGGGTGACCTACACTATTCGGATGGCGTCCGGGACTTTGGCGGTTTCTCCTAATTTGTACGGTTTTGGACAATGGAAGGGGCATAATTCCCATGGATTGGTAGGCACAGTCCTAATGTGTGGCTCGAGGGGCCCTAGCCTGTAGGGTGTGTGGCCCAGGACATTGAGGACAGAAGTGTGAAAACACAAACTCAGCTTAGGTTTCGGGAGGTAGATATGGCAGGCCCGATCTAAAACCATGAGAATAACTTTTCAGGATTTGAATAAAGTGTGAGTCTGCGGCGCTTGCTCAGGCTTTTGTCTCTGGATTTTGTATCAGTGATAGCCGTGGATTGCCGGGGAGGCCTCATGGGCCATGGGCGAATCTTCCTCTCTAAAGATCTGGCCTGATTCCCAATTGTTTTTTGTCAATCTGTGGGATGGGGGGACTCCTTTCAGTTTTGTTACCTCAGGTGTCCCACCAAAAGAGGAATTCCAAAGGAAAGCCGTGGGGAAGACTGAGGGTCAACCCGAACTATGGTTAAAAATTGGGGCCTAGGGGCATGGCCTGCCCAATATGCTATCTTTTCATCCAGACACAGAGAGGCCTTACTTGAAGACTGGGCTCAGGCCTAGGGTCACAATGTGTGTTTGGGACCAATGGGGCCCGCGAGCATGGGCGGGGCCTCATGGGCCACACTGGTTTCAATTACACTGAACTTCGGACAACATGCCAACAACAAGGTTTCTTGCCATGGGGAAGGAGTTCTGATTTCTACATCACGTTGAACCCTGGGCAGTGATTGGAGATAAGTTCTAGGTTCTGAAGCCTGAAAACCTAGGTTGGGAACAGATGACACCTAAGGCCATGGCAGCTCGATATGCTCAGTGTGCAGCCAGCTGTCTGTGGGGCCAGGAGGTCCAGGCTCAGGTTGTGTCAGAAAGGGCATTAGTGCCCTGGTCAGCCTATGTATTTGGGGTACAGCCAAGGAAGGTGCAGGTTGATCCTCACTTAGAGTACCTGATAGCCCCAGAGGGCAATGTTTTTCTTCTGGAGGGCAGGCAGAGTGCTGCATTGTAGTTCTGGATTGCCAAACTGGAGGGCTTGTGGGCCAGTAGTCTGAGGACCGATGTCTGAGAACACAAGCTAGGCTTAGGTTTCAGGGTGAGGACATGGCAGGCACAATCTAGAGACCTGAATCGCCATCTCGTGCATCTGAAGTCATTCGAGGATCAGACGATCGCTCAGGTTGGAGTTTCTGTCCCTGATGGCCCCTTTATGAAGGGGGGGCATCACGAGTCCATGGGGGTTTTCCCACGATGGGAGTTGTGAGAAGCTCCAAAGTGCAAAGAGTCTTCTGCAGGACAATTGAGACCTGCTTTATGGCTTCAGGCCAATAATTCCGAGCATTGTTCTAAGAATGGATGGCTGGGTAGCCCACCTCGCATTACAATTGTCTCCTAGCAACAAGACAGGTTAGATCTGCTGGATCTGGGGGAGCAACCGAGGAGGCTGAGTTGAAATGGACTCTCCTGTGCATGGGTCCTAATGTGCTATTGTGTCTATGGAGACCTTGGAATGAAGCAGTGGCACTTGGGCCCTGAAGGGTTCTCCTAATCAGAGGCTTTGACACGGCTCCACGTGCAAGTCTCCCATGGGTAGATGAGATGTTTTCTGATGGGTGAGTCAAGAAAGAGCCATATGATGGTTTTGAAATCCAGGCCTCTGAGGAGAGATGCCTGGAAACCAAAGCAATGGATCTGATTAGTGCCTAGGGGCCTGTTCTTTCCTTTTACCCTCTGGGGACATCTGTCTATGGGTCTGAATGCAGGTAGGTGCTCAGATGGACTCAGATTGCCCCTGTTTTTCCTGGGAAGCCACCACTATTGAGATGGATCGCGGACTTTGGAGGTTTATCCTATTAGAAGGGTAGTGGCCATTGGAATGGGCACACAAAATTCCCTTGGAGAGGGCAAGTACAGTCCTCAGGTTTGGCTCCAGGGGCCTGAGCCTGTAGGTTGTGTAGGCTAGGGTTCTTTGGACAGTTTTCTGAAAACAGAACCTCGGATTATGTTTCGGGTCATACTTATGGCAGGACTGATCTACAGACCATGAGGAGAATTCTTCGGGATTTGAAAAAAGTGCAAGTGTGAGCCTCTTGCTCCAGTTTTTGTCTCTGGATATCGTGTCACTCATGGTCGTGAAATTTCTGGGTGACGTCATGGAAAATCGATGAGTCTAACTCTCTGGTGGTTGGCCCCGTCCAAGGAGTTTGGGGTCATTCTGTGGGATGGGAGAAGTCCGTTCATTTGTTGTTGTCTTTTTCTTTATTAACATCAGGTGTCCCACCAAATGAGGGATTCCAGCGTAGAGCCCTGGGGAGGGGCGCCTGGACAATCAGAAATCTGCTCAAAAATTGGGGCCTAGGGACTTGTCAAGCCCATTATGACATCTAATGGTCCAGCCACTGAGAGGACTTACTAGAGGACAGGACTCATGCTGAGGGTCACAATGCGTGTTTGTATCCTTGTCGCAATCAAGATAGGGCGGGGCCTCTGGGTGAATGCTGGTTTCTCCTACACTGAACGTTGGACAATGTGCCAACCCCAAGGTTTCTTGCCATGGGTAAGGAGGAGTGCTGATTTATGCATCAAACTCACACCTGGGCAGTGATTGGAGATAAGGTCTCGGTTCTGAAGCCTGAAAAATGAGGTAGGGAAAATATGATGACCTAAGGCCATGGCGGGTTTTATGTGCTCAGTGTGCGGTCAGCATTCTGGGTGTTGGTCAGGAGGTCCAGGCTCAGGTTATGTCCGACAGTGCATTAGTGCCCAGGTTAGACTACATAATTTGGGTAAAGTCGAGTGCTGTGTAGGTTTATCCTCATTTAAGGTGCCTGGGCAGCTCATTAGGCAATAATTTTTTTCTAGAGGGCAGGCAGAGTGCTGCATTGTGGGTCCGGAATTGCCAAATTTGAGGGCTTCGGGGCCAGGAGTGTGAGGACGGAAGTCTGAGAAGACAAGCTAGACTTGGGTTTCCTGGCGAGGGCAAGACAGGTACCCCTGAAGATCTGAACCTATATCTCATGCATCTGAAGTCAGGGCAAGGATCAGAAGATTGCTCAGTTTGGAGTTTCTGTCCCTGATTGCCCCTTCATGAAGGGCGCAGAATCTCGAGGCCATTGAGGTTTTCCCACGTTGGGAGTTGTAGGATGCGCTCTTCAAGGATTCCTTCTGCAGGACATTTGAGACCTGTTGGAAAGCTCCAGGACATCCCATATGGAATGACTCCAGAGCATCGTTCGAGGATGGATGCCTGGGAAGGCCGCCTCGCATTCCAATTGTCTCCTAGCAACAAGACAGTTTAGATCTTATGGCTTTGCGGGAGCAACCGGGGTGGCTGAGTTGAAATCGACTTTCCTGAGGATGGGTCGTAATGTGTTTTTGTGTCCATGAGGGTCTTGGAATGGGGCGGTGGCACCGGGACCCTAAAGTACTCTCCTAAGCTTTTGACATAGCTCCCATGCACAGGTTTCCTAGTGTAGACAAGATGAGTTCTGATGGGTGCCTCAGAAAACCCCTATGCTCGTATTGGAATCAGGCATTTGAGGAGACATGCCTGTAAACCAAAGCAATGGATCCTATTATGGCCAAGGGTTCTGTCTGGTTCAATCTTCTTCTCTGGGGACTTCCATCTATGGTATGAGTGGAGGTAGATTATCAGCTGGTGTCAGACAGCCCTTGTTTGTTCCGGGTGACCTACACTATTCGGATGGCCTCCGGGACTTTGGCCGTTTCTCCTTGTTTGTACGGTTTTGGACAATGGAAGGGGCAGAATTCCCATGGATTGGTAGGCACAGTCCTAATGTGTGGCTCGAGGGGCCCTAGCCTGGAGGGTGTGTGGCCCAGGACATTGAGGACAGAAGTGTGAAAACACAAACTCAGCTTAGGTTTGGGGACGTAGGTATGGCAGGCCCCATCTAAAACCATGAGTATAACTTTTCAGGATTTGAAGAAAGTGTGAGTCTGCGGCACTTGCTCAGGCTTTTGTCTCTGGATTTTGTATCAGCGATAGCCGTGGATTGCCGGGGAGGCCTCATGGGCCATGGGCGAATCTTCCTCTCTAAAGATCTGGCCTGATTCCCAATTGTTTTTTGTCAATCTGTGGGATGGGGGGACTCCTTTCAGTTTTGTTACCTCAAGTGTCCCACCAAAAGAGGAATTCCAAAGGAAAGCCGTGGGGAAGACTGAGGGTCAACCCGAACTCTGGTTAAAAATTGGGGCCTAGGGGCATAGCAAGCCCAATATGCTATCTCTTCATCCAGACACTGAGAGGCCTTACTTGAAGACGGCTCAGGCTGAGGGTCACAATGTGTGTTTGGGACCAATGGGGCCCGCGAGCATGGGCAGGGCCTCATGGGCCACACTGGTATCAACTACACTGAACGTTGGAAAACATGCCAACCACAAGGTTTCTTGCCATGGGGAAGGAGTTCTGATTTCTGCATCACGTTCAACCCTGGGCAGTGATTGGAGATAAGGTCTAGGTTCTGAAGCCTGAAAACCGAGGTTGGGAACAGATGACACCTAAGGCCATGGCAGCTCGATGTGCTCAGTGTGCGGCCACCTGTCTGGGTGGGGCCAGGAGGTCCAGGCTCAGGTTGTGTCAGAAAGGGCATTAGTGCCCTGGTCAGCCTATGTATTTGGGGTACAGCCAAGGAAGGTGCAGGTTGATCCTCACTTAGGGTACCTGATAGCCCCAGAGGGCAATGTTTTTCTCCTGGAGGGCAGGCAGAGTGCTGCATTGTAGTTCTGGAATTGACAAAATGGAGGGCTTGTGGGCCAGTAGTCTGAGGACCTAAGTCTGAGAACACAAGCTAGGCTTAGGTTTCAGGTTGAGGACATGGCAGGCACAATCTAGAGACCTGAATCGCCATCTCGTGCATCTGAAGTCAGGGCGAGGATCAGACGATCGCTCAGTTTGTAGTTTCTGTCCCTGATGGCCCCTCTATGAAGGGGGGGCATCACGAGTCCATGGGAGTTTTCCCACGATGGGAGTTGTGAGAAGCTCCAAAGTGCAAAGAGTCTTCTGCAGGACAATTGAGATTGTTTTATGGCTTCAGGCCAATGATTCCGAGCAGTATTCTAAGGATGGATGTCTGGGTAGCCCACCTCGCATTCCAATTGTCTCCTAGCAACAAGACAGGTTAGATCTGCTGGATCTGGGGGAGCAACCGAGGAGGCTGAGTTGAAATGGACTCTCCTGTGCATGGGTCCTAATGTGCTATTGTGTCTATGGAGACCTTGGAATGAAGCGGTGGCACTGGGGACCTGAAGGGTTCTCCTAATCAGAGGCTTCACACGGCTCCAACGTGCAAGTTTCCCATTTGTAGATTAAATGTTTTCTGATGGGTGAGTCAAGAAAGTGCCATATGCTGGTTTTGAAATCCAGGCCTCTGAGGAGAGATGCCTGGAAACCAAAGCAATGGATCTGATTCGTGCCTAGGGCCTGTTCTTTCCTTTTTCCCTCTGGGGACATCTGTCTATGGGTCTGAGTGCAGGGAGTTGCTCAGATGGGCTCAGATTGCCCCTGTATTTCCTGGGAAGCCACCACTATTGAGATGGATCGGGGACTTTGGAGGTTTATCCTATTAGAAGGGTAGTGGCCATTGGAATGTGCACACACAATTCCCTTGGAGAGGGAAAGTACAGTCCTCAGGTTTGGCTCCAGGGGCCTGAGCCTGTATGTTGTGTAGTCCAGGGCTGTTTAGACAGTTGTCTGAAAACACAAACTCGGCTTATGTTTCGGGTCATAGGTATGGCAGGACTGATCTACAGACCATGAGGAGAACTCTTCAGGATTTGACAAAAGGGCGAGTGTGAGACTCTTGCTCCAGTTTTTGTCTCTGGATATCGTGTCCCTCATGGTCGTGAAATTTCTGGGTGACTTCATGGGAAATGGACGAGTCTTACTCTCTGGTGGTTTGGCCCCGCACCAAGAGTTTGGGGTCATTCTGTGGGATTGAAGAAGTCCGTTTCTTTGTTGTTGTTGTTTTCTTTTTTAACCTCAGGTGTCCCACCAAATGAGGGATTCCAGAGTAGTGCACTGGGGAGGGGCGACTGGACAATCAGAAATCTGGTTAAAAATTGAGGCCTAGGGACATGTCAAGCTATTATGACATCTAATGGTCCAGCCACTCACAGAACGTACTAGAGGACAGGACTCATGCTGAGGGTCACAATGCGTGTTTATTCCCCCGTCGCACTCAAGAATGGGCGGGGCCTCAGGGTGAATGCTGTTTTCTCCTTCACAGAATGTTGGACAACGTGCCAACCACAAGGGTTCTTGTCGCACTCAAGAATGGGCGGGGCCTCAGGGTGAATGCTGGTTTCTCCTTCACAGAATGTTGGACAACGGGCCAACCACAAGGGTTCTTGCCATGGGAAGCCTGCCTCGCATTCCAATTGTCTCCTAGCAAGAAGACAGTTTAGATCTGATGGCTCTGCCGGAGTAACCATGGTGGCTGAGTTGAAATGGACTTTCCTGAGGATGGGCCCTAATGTGTTTTTGTGTCCATGAGGGCCGTGGAATGGGGCGGTGGCACCGGGACCCTGAAGTACTCTCCTAAGCTTTGGACACGGCTCCCATGCACAGGTTTCCTTGTGGAGACGAGATGAGTTCTGATGGGTGCCTCAGGAAAACCCCTATGCTCGTATTGGAATCAGGCTTTTGAGGACACATGCCTGTAACCCAAAGCAATGGATCCCATTATGGCCTAGGGTCCTATCTGGTTCAATCTTCTTCTCTGGGGACATCCATCTATGGTATGAGTGGAGGTCGATTATCAGCTGGTGTCAGACAGCCCTTGTTTGTTCCGGGCGACCTACACTATTGGGATGGCCTCCGGGACTTTGGAGGTTTCTCCTAATTTGTACTATTTTGGACCATGGAATGGGCAGAATTCCCATGGATTGGTAGGCACAGTCCTAATGTGTGGCTCCAGGGGCCCAGCTTGGAGAATGTGTAGCCCAAGACTTTGAGGACAGAAGTCTGAAAACACAAACTCAGCTTAGGTTTGGGGACGTAGGTATGGCAGGCCCGATCTACAAGCCATGAGAAGAACTCTTCAGGATATGAAGAAAGTGTGAGTCTGAGGCGCTTGCTCAGGCTTTTGTCTCTGGATTTTGTATCAGCGATGGCCGTGGAATGTCGGGGAGGCCTCATGGGCCATGGACGGATCTTCCTCTCTTATGATTTGGCCCGATTCCCAATTGCTTTTCGTCATCTGTGGGATGGGAGGACTCATTTCAGTTTTGTTACCTCAGGTGTCCCACCAAAAGAGGAATTCCAAAGCCAAGCAGTGGGGAAGACTGAAGAGACAACCCGAACTATGGTTAAAATTTGGGGCCTAGGGGCATAGCAAGCCCAATATGCTATCTCCACATCCAGCCACTGAGTGGCCTTACTTGAGGACTGGGCTCAGCCTGAGGGTCACAATGTGTGTTTGGGACCAATGTGGCCCGCGAGCATGGGCGGGGCCTCATGGGCCACACTGGTTTCAACTACACTGAACGTTGAACAACAGGCCAAGCACAAGGTTTCTTGCCATGGGGAAGGAGTTCAGATTTCTGCATCACCTTCAACCCTACGCAGTGATTGGAGATAAGGTCTAGGTTCTGAAACCTGAAAACCGAGGTTGGGAAGAGATGACGACCTAAGGCCATGGCGGCTCGATGTGCTCAGTGTGCGGCCAGCTGTCTGGGAGGGGCCAGGGGAACAAGGCTCAGGCTGTGTCAGAAAGGGCATTAGTGCCCTGGTCAGCCTATGTATTTGGGGTACAGCCAAGGTCGGTGCAGGTTGATCCTCATTTGGGGTTATTGGGTAGCCCCAGAGGACAATGTTTTTCTTCTGGAGGGCAGGCAGAGTGCTGCATTGTAGTTCTGGATTGCCAAACTGGAGGGCTTGTGGGCCAGTAGTCTGACGACAAAAGTCTGAGAACACAAGTACCCGTCATCGGGTACTCCCCTTCACCGAGGAGCCCCTGTCTTAGGTTGCTATGGTGAGGGATCAGTCTTACCCGTTTTGGCTACCGACCCAGCATACAGAGCCATATTCAGGGGGAGGCACTAGCTTCCAGAGCCATCATGGTCATGTCTGCCATGTTAATCAGCAGCTACAGCTTTAAGAACATTTGAGTCACACTCATTAGGCTTGTTCGTTTGTCTAGCCTGAGGAGGAGTACTATAAAGTTCTTATTACTAATACCAGGGTCAAAAGGCATCTTGGTGATAACTAAGGCCGTTCTTTGAGTTTGCCATGAGTGGCCCGTTTTTGATTCCGCACAATAGCTCGCATTTTATATAATTCTATAAGCATGAATTTCACCATACAGGGAAAGAGGCACATGAACAAAAGCATAAGTATTAACATTCCTATAATAGAGCCTATAGCATACCAAGTACGTGATAGCGAAGGAATATGAGAAAATAGCGAATTTACAAAATTGTCAGCAAGCTGAGCCACGGGCAGCTTGGCATGAGGAGGATTGCCAACACGTGTTGCATTAAAATAATCGTCAGTAGCAAACATGAGTTCGGGTGAGAAGAATGCACTTTAAATGCTGAGCCATTTGAAGAAGGGTCTGAAGCTGGGCAGTCTCTTGTCTCGGCCACAGTTGAACCGGCTCCGCCTTCGTGGGAACAGGCTGCAGGACAGTCATCGTCGCTATCATCACCATCACCAGCATCCTCCACAGGCTCCGTGGCCACCAGCCTGGTGAGGCGTTCCGGCACCCAGAGTGGGGTGGGCGCATCCTGCGGGAAAACACAAAGGGAACCTCGGTGCTGCCTAAGCACCGGGTTGGGCCCTTCCATAAGCCAGTAAAGACATCTTTCCATTTCACCATAGATTGCTGTGTTTTCTGTTGGCCCCAATGGCGCTCCGCGGCTGAAACGCCATCCTTGTCAAGCGTAAGAAAATTTAAAATAAAAGTGGTCAAGTTGGTAAGGTCTGTAGGCGTGTGATGCTCCTCTCCAATTCCCCCTTTTTGTATTTTTTGCAAGGTAGTTTTAAAGGTCAGGTGAGTGCGCTCTGTATCTGCAGGGTGTAGTGGAATGGAAAATAAACAGTCTTTGATGTCAATTACAATAGAGGGCCAGTTTTTTGGTAGCGCCGTCACGACTGGGAGCCCTAACTGAATGGGTCCCATGACCTGCATTTGATCATTAATCTGTCGTAGGTCATGTAGCAATCGCCAGTTGCCTGATTTCTTTCTTATTACAAATATGGGAGTATTCCATGGAGACGTGGATTTTTGAATATGTCCTGCCCTGAGTTGTTCTTGGACTAGCTCTTTTGCCGCCTGTAATTTATCTTTTGTTAAAGGCCACTGAGGCACCCAGCGCGGCTCCGGTGTTTTCCAAGTTCTCGCACAGCCTGACTGATATGGCGGGGGCCACTCATGGGGTGGCGCTGTGGGGTTAGAATGCAGAAGCGGCGTAATCCCCTCTGAGCTTTCGCTTTTGGAGTCAGAGTTTCGGGAGGAGCCCTTATGGGATTTTTCTTTCACTTGCTCAAAAACTTTTCCTCCCTGTAGTACTGCTCGCTGCAGGGGCTCTCGGGGGTATTGCAAACATACTTTCACAAGGGCCCACACAGCAAGAGTGCCGGCAGCAACAGTGGGGCTTTGTCTTAAATCCTCTCCCAGATGTTCCCACTGAGGCACATTCAGAAGTCCCTCCTCTATGAACCAAGGGGCAAATTCTCCTACCTCCTTTAAAAAGGCACGAGCAGTTTTTGATTTTAAAGGCGTGCCATTTGCTTTGAGGATGTCCTTTAATGGACCTTCCATCCTGTACCTAGCAAGTTCGTTTCCCATTCTGGAAATCCTTTGCTATTCCGGTCTCTGTGAACTTTTAAAACTACAGCTATACTCGTCCCAGAGACCTTTCCTGTCCGTATACAGAGATGGTGGCCAACTTCCCCTTTCGTTGCTCTTACCCCAATCCTCATTCCACGCTCGGCGTCGGTTCCCGGGTTTCGGCACCAGATGTCGCTCTCGGCCCGCAAGAACGACCCGCAGACGAGGTGAGTGGCAAACTTCTTTATTGTCAATCTTCAGCCTCGGGAACCCGTACACCGATTATAGCCCCAAGTTATAGAACACAGTGGATAGAAAGCAACCAATCACCACATAACACAACTACTATAACATCCAATCAGAAGGGATACAGATGACTTCAATCCAGATCATGCGGGGAGCTCGTGCCTACTGACGTGAGCCCCCGAAACTTATTGTTCACTCTGTTTTTGTGCCGTTCCCATGGTCCCTGGTTAATCCTATACTAGTCCCGATACTTCAGTACAGGTTGTGCGTTGCCTGGAGCGCTCACACATAAACATTCACCTGCCCTTCTCCTCAAGCCTCGCCTAGTACGTGACTCCCAGCTTCTGCTGCATGGCTCTCCACAGTGGGCCATTATTCTGACGACAAAATTCTGAGAACAAAAGCTAGGCTTAGGTTTCTGGGTGAGGCCATGGCAGGCACAATCTACAGACCTGAATCGAGATCTCGTGCATCTGAAGTCAGGGCGAGGATCAGACGATCGCTCAGGTTGGAGTTTCTGTCCCTGATGGCCCCTTCATGAATGGGGGGGCATCACGAGGCCATGGGTGGTTTCCCACGATGGGAGTTGTGAGAAGCTCCAAACTGCAGAGAGTCTTCTGCAGGACAATTGAGACCTTTTGTTTGGCTCCAGGCCAATGATTCTGAGCAGGGTTCTAAGGATGGAAGGCTGGGTAGCCCACCTCGCATACCAATTGTCTCCTAGCAACAAGACAGGTTAGATCACCTGGATCTGTGGGGAGCAACCGAGGACGCTGAGTTGAAATGGACACCCCAGGGGATGGGTCCTAATGTGCTTTTGTGTCTATGGAGACCTTGGAATGAAGTGGTGGCACTGGGGCCCTAAAGGGTTCTCCTAAACAGAGGCTTTGACTCAGCTCCAACGTGCAAGTTTCCCATGTGTAGATGAGATGTTTTCTGATGGGTGAGTCAAGAAATAGCTAGATGCTGCTTTTGAAATCCAGGCCTCTGAGGAGAGATGCCTGGAAACCAAAGCAATGGATCTGATTAGAGCCTAGGGGCCTGTTCTTTCCTTTTTACCTCTGGGGACATCTGTCTATGGGTCTGAGTGCAGGTAGGTGCCCAGTTGGGGTCAGATTGCCCCTGTTTTTCCTGGGAAGCCACCACTATTGAGATGGATCAGGGACTTTGGAGGTTTATCCTATTAGAAGGGTTGTGGCCATTGGAATGGTCACACACAATTCCCTTGGAGAGGGCAAGTACAGTCCTCAGGTTTGGCTCCAGGGGCCTGAGCCTGTAGGTTGTGTAGGCCAGGGCTGTTTGGACAGTTGTCTGAAAACACAAACTCGGCTTATATTTCGGGTCATAGGTATGGCAGGACTGATCTACAGACCATGAGGAGAAGTCTTCGGGATTTGAAAGAATGGCGAATGTGAGGCTCCTGCTCAAGTTTTTGTCTCTGGATATCGTGTCACTCATGGTCGTGGAATTTTTGGGTGACTTCATGGGAAATGGACGAGTCTTACTCTCTGGTGGTTTGGGCCCGTCCAAAGAGATTGGGATCATTCTGTGGGCTGGAAGAAGTCCGTTTTTTCTTTTGTTGTTGTTGTTTTCTTTTATAACCTCAGGTGTCCCACCAAATGAGGGATTCCAGAGTAGAGCCCTGAGGAGAGGCGACTGGACCATCAGAAATCTGGTTAAAAATTGGGGCCTAGGGTCATGTCAAGCCCATTATGACATCTAATAATCCACCCACTGAGAGGACTTACAAGAGGACAGGACTCATGCTGAGGGTCACAATGCGTGTGTAGGCCCTCGTCGCACTCAAGAATGGCGGGGCCTCAGGGTGAATGCTGGTTTCTCCTACACTGAACGTTGGACAACGTGCCAACCACAAGGGTTCGTGCCATGGGTAAGGAGGAGTCCTGATTTCTGCATCACACTCACCCCTGGGCAGTGATTGGAGATAAGGTCTCGGTTCTGAAGCCTGAAAACTGAGGTAGGGAAGAGATGATGACCTAAGGCCATGGCGGGATTTATGTGCTCATTGTGCGGTCAGCTTTCTGGGTTTTGGTCAGGAGGTCCGCGCTCAGGTTGTGTTCGACAGTGCATTAGTGCCCAGGTTAGACTATATAATTTGTGTAAAGTCGAGTGCTGTGTAGGATTATCCTCATTTAAGGTGCCTGGGCAGCTCATGAGGCAATAATTTTTTTTCTAGAGAGCAGGCAGAGTGCAGCATTGTGGGTCCGGAATTGCCAGACGTGAAGGCTTCGGGGCCAGGATTGTGAGGACGGACGTCTGAGAAGACAAGCTAGACTTGGGTTTCAGGGCGAGGGCACGGCAGGTACCCCCTGCAGATCTGAACCAATATCTCATGCATCTGAAGTCAGGGCGAGGATCAGACGTTGGCTCAGGTTGGAGTTTCTGTGCATGACGGCCGCTTCATGAAGGGAGCGGAATCTCGAGGCCATTGAGGTTTTACCATTTTGGGAGTTGTGGGATGCCCCCTTCAAGGATTCCTTCTGCGGGACAATTGAGACTTGTTGGACAGCTCCAGGACATCCCATATGGAATGACTCCAGAGCATCGTTCACGGATGGATGCCTGGGAAGCCCGCCTCGCATTCCAATTGTCTCCTAGCAAGAAGACAGTTTAGATCTGATGGCTCTGCCGGAGTAACCGTGGTGGCTGAGTTGAAATGAACTTTCCTGACGATGGGCCCTAATGTGTTTTTGTGTCCATGAGGGCCGTGGAATTGGGCGGTGGCACCGGGATCCTGAAGTACTCTCCTAAGCTTTGGACATTGCTCCCATGCACAGGTTTCCTTGTGGAGACGAGATGAGTTCTGATGGGTGCCTCAGGAAAACCCGTTAAAAACTGGGGCCTAGTGGCATGGCAAGCCCAATATGCTATCTCTTCATCCAGCCACTGAGTGGCCTTACTTGAGGCCTAGGCTCAGCCCGAGGGTCACAATGTGTGTTTGTGACCAATGTGGCCTGCGAACATGGGCGGGGCCTCTAGGGCCAGACTGGTTTCAACTACATTGATCGTTGGACAACATGCCAACCACAAGGTTTCTTGCCATGGGGAAGGAGTTCTGATTTCTGCATCAGCTTCAACCCTGGGCAGTGATTGGAGAATAGGTCTAGGTTCTGAAAACTGAAAACCGAGGTTGGGAAGAGATGACGACCTAAGGCCACGGCGGCTCGATGTGCTCAGTGTACGGCCAGCTGTCTGGGAGGGGCCAGGGTGTCCAGGCTCGGGCTGTGTCAGAAAGGGCATTAGTGCCCTCGTCAGCCTATGTATTTGGGGTACAGCCAAGGTCGGTGCAGGTTGATCCTCATTTGGGGTTACTGGATAGCCCCAGAGGACAATGTTTTTCTTCTGGGTGGCAGGCAGAGTGCTGCATTGTAGTTCTGGATTGCCAAACTGGATGGCTTGTGGGCCAGTAATCTGACGACAAAAGTCTGAGAACACAAGCTAGGCTTAGGTTTCTGGGTGAGGCCATGGCAGGCACAATCTACAGACCTGAATCGAGATCTCGTGCATCTGAAGTCAGGGCGAGGATCAGAGGATCGCTCAGGTTGGAGTTTCTGTCCCTGATAGCCCCTTCATGAATGGGGGGGCATCACGAGGCCATGGGGGTTTTCCTACGATGGGAGTTGTGAGAAGCTCCAAACTGCAGAGAGTCTTCTGCAGGACAATTGAGACCTGTTGTTTGGCTCCAGGCCAATGATTCTGAGCAGGGTTCTAAGGATAGATGGCTGGGTACACCACCTCGCATTCCAATTGTCTCCTAGCAACAATACAGGTTAGATCTCCTGGATCTGTGGGGAGCAACCGAGGACGCTGATTTGAAATGGACACCCCTGGGGATGGGTCCTAATGTGCTTTTGTGTCTATGGAGACCTTGGAATGAAGCGATGGCACTGGGGCCCTAAAGGGTTCTCCTAAACAGAGGCTTTGACATAGCTCCATCGTGCTATTTTCCCATGTGTAGATGAGATGATTTCTGACGGGTGAGTCAAGAAACATCTAGATGCTGCTTTTCAAATCCAGGCCTCTGTGGAGAGATGACTGGAAAACAAAGCAATGGATCTGATTAGTGCCTAGGGGCCTGTTCATACCTTTTTCCCTCTGGGGATATCTGTCTATGGGTCTGAGTGCAGGTAGGTGCTCAGTTGGGCTCATATTACCCCTGTTTTTCCTGGGAAGCCACCACTATTGAGATGGATCAGGGACTTTGGAGGTTTATCCTATTAGAAGGGTTGTGGCCATTGGAATGGGCACACGCAATTCCCTTGGAGAGGGCAAGTACAGTCCTCAGGTTTGGCTCCAGGGGCCTGAGCCTGTATGTTGTGTAGGCCAGGGCTGTTTGGACAGTTGTCTGAAAACACAAACTCGACTTGTGTTTCGGGTCATAAATATGGCAGGACTGATCTACAGACCATGAGGAGAACACTTCGGGATTTGAAAGAAGGGCGAGTGTCAGGCTCCTGCTCAAGTTTTTGTCTCTGGATATCGTGTCACTCATGGTCGTGGAATTTCTGGGTGACTTCATGGGAAATGGACGAGTCTTACTCTCTGGTGGTTTGGCCCCGTCCAAAGAGTTTGGGGTCCTTCTGTGGGCTGGAAGAAGTCCGTTTTTTTTTTTTTTGTTGTTTTTGATTTCTTTATTAACCTCAGGTGTCCCAACAAATGAGGGATTCCAGAGTAGAGCCCTGGGGAGGGGCTACGGGACTATCAGAAATCTGGTTAAAAATTGTGGCCTAGGGTCATGTCAAGCCCATTATGACATTTAATGGCCCAGCCACTGAGAGGACTTACTAGAGGACAGGACTCATGCTGAGGGTCACAATGCGTGTGTACGCCCTCGTCGCACTCAAGAATGTGCGGGGCCTCAGGGTGAATGCTGGTTTCTCGTACACTGAACGTTGGACAACGTGCCAACTAAAAGGGTTCTTGCCAAGGGTAAGGAGGAGTTCTGATTTCTGCATCACACTCACCCCTGGGCAGTGATTGGAGATAAGGTCTCGGTTCTGAAGCCTGAAAACTGAGGTAGGGAAGAGATGATGACCTAAGGCCATGGCGGGTTTTATGTGCTCAGTGTGCAGTCACCTTTCTGGGTGTTGGTCACGAGGTCCGGGCTCAGGTTGTGTTCGACAGTGCAGTAGTGCCCAGGTTACACTATATAATTTGGGTAAAGTCGAGTGCTGTGTAGGTTTACCCTCTTTAAGGTGCCTGGGCAGCTCATGAGGCAATAATTTTTTTTTCTAGAGGGCAGGCAGAGTGCTGCATTGTGGATCCGGAATGGCCAAACTTGAGGGCTTCGGGGCCAGGAGTGTGAGGACGGAAGTCTGAGACGACAAGCTAGACTTGGATTTCAGGGCGAGGGCACGGCAGGTATCCCATGCAGATCTGAACCAATACCTCATGCATCTGTAGTCAGGGCGAGGATCAGACGTTGGCTCAGGTTGGAGTTTCTGTGCATGACGGCCGCTTCATGAAGGGAGCGGAATCTCGGGGCCATTGAGGTTTTCCCACGTTGGGAGTTGTGGGATGCCCCCTTCAAGGATTCCTTCTGCGGGACAATGGAGACCTGTTGGACAGCTCCAGGACATCCCATATGGAATGACTCCAGAGCACCGTTCGCAGATGGATGCCTGGGAAGCCCGCCTCGCATTCCATTTGTCTCCTAGCAACAAGACAGTTTAGATCTGATGGCTCTGCCGGAGCAACCGGGGTGGCTGAGTTGAAATGGACTTTCCAGAATCAGTCCTAATGTGTTTTTGTGTCCATGAAGGCCTTGAAATGGGGCGGAGGCACTGTGAACCTGAAGTACTCTCCTAAGCTTTGGACATGGCTCCCATGCACAGGTTTCCTTGTGGAGACGAGATGAGTTCTGATAGGTGCCTCAGGATAAACCCTATGCTCGTATTGGAATCAGGCTTTTGAGGACACATGCCTGTAACCCAAAGCAATGGATCCTATTATGGCCTAGGGTCCTGTCTGGTTCAATCTTCTTCTCTGGGGACATCCATCTATGGTATTAGTGGAGGTCGATTATCAGCTGGTGTCAGACAGCCCTTGTTTGTTCCGGGCGACCTACACTATTGGGATGGCCGCAGGGACTTTGGAGGTTTCTCCTAATTTGTACGATTTTGGACCATGGAATGGGCCGAATTCCCATGGATTGGTAAGCACAGTCCTAATGTGTGGCTCCAGGGGCCCGGCCTGGAGGGTGTGTGGCCCAAGACTTTGAGGACTGAAGTCTGAAAACACAAACTCAGCTTAGGTTTGGGGACATAGGTATGGCAGGCCCGATCTACAAACCATGAGAAGAACTCTTCAGGATATGAAGAAAGTGCGAGTCTGAGGCGCTTGCTCAGGCTTTTGTCTCTGGATTTTGTTTCAGCGATGGCCGTGGAATGTCGGGGAGGCCTCATGGGCCATGGACGAATCTTCCTCTCTGAGTCTTTGGCCCGATTCCCAATTGCTTTTCGTCAGTCTGTGGGATGGGAGGACTCATTTCAGTTTTGTTACCTCAGGTGTCCCACCAAAAGAAAATTCCAAAGCCAAGCCGTGGGGAAGACTGAAGGAACACCGCGAACTATGGTTAAAAACTGGGGCCTAGTGGCATGGCAAGCCCAATATGCTATCTCTTCATCCAGCCACTGAGTTGCCTTACTTGAGGTCTGGGCTCAGCCCGAGGGTCACAATGTGTGTTTGTGACCAATGTGTCCCGTGAGCATGGGCGGGTCCTCATGGGCCACACTGGTTTCAACTACATTGATCGTTGGACAACATGCCAACCACAAGGTTTCTTGCCATGGGGAAGGAGTTCTGATTTCTGCATCAGCTTCAACCCTGGGCAGTGATTGGAGAATAGGTCTAGGTTCTGAAAACTGAAAACCGAGGTTGGGAAGAGATGACGACCTAAGGCCACGGCGGCTCGATGTGCTCAGTGTGTGGCCAGCTGTCTGGGAGGGGCCAGGCGGTCCAGGCTCAGGCTGTGTCAGAAAGGGCATTAGTGCCCTCGTCAGCCTATGTATTTGGGGTACAGCCAAGGTCGGTGCAGTTTGACCCTCATTTGGGGTTACTGGGTAGCCCCAGAGGACAATGTTTATCTTCTGGAGGGCAGGCAGAGTGCTGCATTGTAGTTCTGGATTGCCAAACTGGAGGACTTGTGGGCCAGTAGTCTGACGACAAAAGTCTGAGAACACAAGCTAGGCTTCGGTTTCTGGGTGAGGCCATGGCAGGCACAATCTACAGACCTGAATCGAGATCTCGTGCATCTGAAGTCAGGGCGAGGATCAGACGATCGCTCAGGTTGGAGTTTCTGTCCCTGATGGCCCCTTCATGAATGGGGGGCATCACGAGGCCATGGGGGTTTTCCCACGATGGGAGTTGTGAGAAGCTCCAAACTGCAGAGAGTCTTCTGCAGGAAAATTGAGACCTTTTGTTTGACTCCAGGCCAATGATTCTGAGCAGGGTTCTAAGGATGGATGGCTGGGTACACCACCTCGCATTCCAATTGTCTCCTAGCAACAAGACAGGTTAGATCTCCTGGATCTGTGGGGAGCAACCGTTGACGCTGAATTGAAATGGACACCCCTGGGGATGGGTCCTAATGTGGTTTTGTGTCTATGGAGACCTTGGAATGAAGCGGTGGCACTGGGGACCTAAAGGGTTCTCCTAAACAGAGGCTTTGACATAGCTCCATCGTGCAAGTTTCCCATGTGTAGATAAGATGATTTCTGATGGGTGAGTCAAGAAACATCTAGATGCTGCTTTTGAAATCCAGGCCTCTGTGGAAAGATGACTGGAAACCAAAGCAATGGATCTGATTAGTGCCTAGGGGCCTGTTCATTCCTTTTTACCTCTGGGGATATCTGTCTATGGGTCTGAGTGCAGGTAGGTGCTCAGTTGGCCTCAGATTACCCCTGTTTTTCCTGGGAAGCCACCACTATTGAGATGGATCAGGGACTTTGGAGGTTTATCCTATTAGAAGAGTTGTGGCCATTGGAATGGGCACACACAATTCCCTTGGAGAGGGCAAGTACAGTCCTCAGGTTTGGCTCCAGGGGCCTGAGCCTGTAGGTTGTGTAGGCCAGGGCTTTTTGGACAGTTGTCTGAAAACACAAACTCGGTTTATGTTTCGGGTCATAAATATGGCAGGACTGATCTACAGACCATGAGCAGAGCTCTTCGGGATTTGAAAGAAGGGCGAGTGTAAGGCTCCTGCTCAAGTTTTTGTCTCTGGATATCGTGTCACTCATGGTCGTGGAATTTCTGGGTGACTTCATGGGAAATGGACGAGTCTTACTCTCTGGTGGTTAGGCCCCGACCAAAGAGTTTGGGGTCATTCTGTGGGCTGGAAGAAGTCCTTTTATTTTGTTGTTGTTGTTTTTGATTTCTTTATTAACCTCAGGTGTCCCACCAAATGAGGGATTCCAGAGTAGAGCCCTGGGGAGGGGCGACTGGACAATCAGAAATCTGGTTAAAAATTGTGGCCTAGGGACATGTCAAGCCCATTATGACATTCAATGGCCCAGCCACTGAGAGGACTTACTAGAGGACAGGACTCATGCTGAGGGTCACAATGCGTGTGTATGGCCTCGTCGCACTCAAGAATGTGCGGGGCCTCGGGGTGAAAGCTGGTTTCTCCTACACTGAACGTTGGACAACGTGCCAACCACAAGTGTTCTTGCCAAGGGTAAGGAGGAGTTCTGATCTGCATCACACTCACCCCTGGGCAGTGATTGGAGATAATGTCTCGGTTCTGAAGCCAGAAAACAGAGGTCGGGAAGAGATGATGACCTAAGGCCATGGCGGGTTTTATGTGCTCAGTGTGCAGTCAACTTTCTGGGCGTTGGTCACGAGGTCCGGGCTCAGGTTGTGTTCGACAGTGCATTAGTGCCCAGGTTAGACTATATAATTTGGGTAAAGTCGAGTGCTGTGTAGGTTTACCCTCTTTAAGGTGCCTGGGCAGCTCATGAGGCAATAATTTTTTTTCTAGAGGGCAGGCAGAGTGCTGCATTGTGGGTCCGGAATGGCCAAACTTGAGGGCTTCGGGGCCAGGAGTGTGAGGACGGAAGACTGATTAGACAAGCTAGACTTGGGTTTGAGGGCGAGGGCCCGGCAGGTATCTCCTGCAGATCTGAACTAATATCTCATGCATCTGAAGTCAGGGCTAGGATCAGACGTTGGCTCAGGTTGGAGTTTCTGTGCATGACGGCCGCTTCATGAAGGGAGCGGAATCTCGGGGCCATTGAGGTTTTCCCACATTGGGAGTTGAGGGATGCCCCCTTCAAGAATTCCTTCTGTGGGACAATGGAGACCTGTTGGACAGCTCCAGGACATCCCATATGGAATGACTCCAGAGCACCGTTCGCAGATGGATGCCTGGGGAGCCCGCCTCGCATTCCATTTGTCTCCTAGCAACAAGACAGTTTAGATCTGATGGCTCTGCCGGAGCAACCGGGGTGGCTGAGTTGAAATGGACTTTCCAGAATCGGTCCTAATGTGTTTTTGTGTCCATGAAGTCCTTGGAATGGGGCGGTGGCACCGGACCCTGAAGTACTCTCCTAAGCTATGGACATGGCTCCCATGCACAGGTTTCCTTGTGGAGACGAGATGAGTTCTGATAGGTGCCTCAGGAAAACACCTATGCTCGTATTGGAATCAGGCTTTTGAGGACACATGCCTGTAACCCAAAGCAATGGATCCTATTATGGCCTCGGGTCCTGTCTGGTTCAATCTTCTTCTCTGGGGACATCCATCCATGGTATGAGTGGAGGTCGATTATCAGCTGGTGTCAGACAGCCCTTGTTTGTTCCGGGCGACCTACACTATTGGGATGGACTCAGGGACTTTGGAGGTTTCTCCTAATTTGTACGATTTTGGACCATGAAATGGGCAGAATTCCCATGGATTGGTAGGCACAGTCCTAATGTGTGGCTCCAGGGGCCCAGCCTGGAGGGTGTGTGGCCCAAGACTTTGAGGACAGAAGTCTGAAAACACAAACTCAGCTTAGGTTTGGGGACGTAGGTATGGCACGCCCGATCTACAAACCATGAGAAGAACTCTTCAGGATATGAAGAAAGTGCGAGTCTGAGGCGCTTGCTCAGGCTTTTGTCTCTGGATTTTGTATCAGCGATGGCCGTGGAATGTCGGGGAGGCCTCATGGGCCATGGACGAATCTTCCTCTCTGATGATTTGGCCCTATTCCAATTGCTTTTCGTCAATCTGTGGGATGGGAGAACTCATTTCAGTTTTGTTACCTCAGGTGTCCCACCAAAAGAGGATTTCCAAAGCCAAGCCGTGGGGAAGACTGAAGGGACAACCCGAATTATGGTTAAAAATTGGGGCCTAGGGGCATGGCAAGCCCAATATGCTATCTCTTCATCCAGCCACTGAGTGGCCTTACTTGAGGACTGGGTTCAGCCTGAGGGTCACAATGTGTGTTTGCAACCAATGTGGCCCGAGAGCATGGGCGGCGGGCATGGGCCACACTGGTTTCAACTACACTGAACGTTGGAAACATGCCACTCACAAGGTTTCTTGACATGGGGAAGGAGTTCTGATTTCTGCATCACCTTCAACCCTGCGCAGTGAAAGGACATAGGGTCTAGGTTCTGAAACCTGAAAACCGAGGTAGGGAAGAGATGACGACATAAGACCATGGCGGCTCGATGTGCTCAGTGTGCGGCCAGCTGTCTGGGAGGGACCCGGGGGTCCAGGCTCAGGCTGTGTCAGAAAGGGCGTTAGTGCCCTCGTCAGCCTATGTATTGGGGGTACAGCCAAGATCGGTGCAGGTTGATCCTCATTTGGGGTTACTGGGTAGCCCCAGAGGACAATGTTTTTCTTCTGGAGGGCAGGCAGAGTGCTGCATTGCAGTTCTGGATTGCCAAACGGGAGGGCTTGTGGGCCAGTAGTCTGACAACAAATGTCTGAAAACACAAGCTAGGCTTAGGTTTCTGGGTGAGGCGATAGCAGGCACAATCTACAGACCTGAATCGAGATCTCGTGCATCTGAAGTCAGGGCGAGGATCAGACGATCGCTCAGGTTGGATTATCTGTCCCTGATGGCCCCTTCATGAGTGGGGGTGCATCACGAGGCCATGGGGGTTTTCCCACGATGGGATTTGTGAGAAGCTCCTAACTGCAGGGAGTCTTCTGAAGGACAATTTTGACCTGTTGTTTGGCTCCAGGCCAATGATTCTGAGCAGGGTTCTAAGGATGGATGGATGGGTAGCCCACCTCGCATTCAAATTGTCTCCTAGCAACAAGACAGGTTAGATCTCCTGGATCTGTGGGGAGCAACCGAGGACGCTGAGTTGAAATGGACACCCCTGGGGATGGGTCCTAATGTGCTTTTGTGTCTATGGAGACCTTGGAATGAAGCGGTGGCACTGGGGACCTAAAGGGTTCTCCTAAACAGAGGCTTTGACATAGCTCCAACGTGCAAGTTCCCATGTGTAGATGACATGTTTTCTGATGGGTGAGTAAAGAAACAGCTAGATGCTGCTTTTGAAATCCAGGCCTCTGTGGAGAGATGACTGGAAAGCAAAGCAATGGATCTCATTAGTGCCTAGGGGCCTGTTCTTTCCTTTTTACATCTGGGGACATCTGTCTATGGGTCTGCGTGCAGCTAGGTGCTCAGTTGGGCTCAGATTACCCCTGTTTTTCCTGGGAAGCCACCACTATTGAGATGGATCAGGGACTTTGGAGGTTTATCCTATTAGAAGGGTTGTGGCAATTGGAATGGGCACACACAATTCCCTTGGAGAGGGCAAGTACAGTCCTCAGGTTTGGCTCCAGGGGCCTGATCCTGTAGGTTGTGTAGGCCCGGGCTGTTTGGACAGTTGTCTGAAAACACAACTCGGCTTATGTTTCACGTCATAGGTATGGCAGGACTGATCTTCAGACCATGAGGAGAACTCTTCGGGATTTGAAAGAAGGGCGAGTGTGAGGCTCCTGCTCAAGTTTTTGTCTCTAGATATCGTGTCACTCATGGTCGTGGAATTTCTGGAAGACTTCATGGAAAATGGACGAGTCTTACTCTCTGGTGGTTTGGCCCCATCCAAAGAGTTTGGGGTCATTCTGTGGGCTGGAAGAAGTCCGTTTTTTTTTTTTTTGTTGTTGTTGTTGTTGTTGTTGTTGTTTTCTTTATTAACCTCAGGTGTCCACCAAATGAGGGATTCCAGAGTAGAGCCCTGGGGAGGGGCGACTGGACAATCAGAAATCTGGTTAAAAATTTGGGCCTAGGGACATGTCAAGCCCATTATGACATCTCATGGTCCAGCCACTGAGAGGATTTACTAGAGCACAGGACTCAGCTGAGGGTCACAATGCGTGTGTATGCCCTAGTCGCACTCAGGCATGGGCGGGGCCTCAAGGTGAATGCTGGTTTCTCCTACAATGAATGTTGGACAACGTGCCAACCACAAGGGTTCTTGCCATGGGTAAGGAGGAGTTCTGATTTCTGCATCACACTCACCCCTGGGGAGTGATTGGAGATAAGGTCTCGGTTCTGAAGCCTGAAAACTGAGGTAGGGAAGAGATGATGACCTAAGGCCATGGCGGGTTTTATGTGATCAGTGTACTGTCAGCTTTCTGGGTGTTGGTCAGGAGGTCCGGGCTCAGGTTGTGTTCGACAGTGCATTAGTGCCCTGGTTAGATTATATAATTTGGGTAAAGTCGTGTGCTGTGTAGTTTTACCTTCATATAAGTGCCTGGGCAGCTCATGAGGCAATAATTTTTTTTCTAGAGGGCAGGCAGAGTGCTGCATTGTGGGTCCGGAATTGCCAAACGTGAGGTCTTCGGGGCCAGGAGTGTGAGGACGGAAGTCTGAGAAGACAAGCTAGACTTGGGTTTCAGGGCGAGGGCACGGCAGGTACCACCTGCAGATCTGAACCTATATCTCATGCATCTGAAGTCAGGGCTTGGATCAGACGTTGGCTCAGGTTGGAGTTTCTGTGCATGACGGCCGCTTCATGAAGGGAGCCGAATCTCGAGGCCATTGAGGTTTTCCCACGTTGGGAGTTGTGGGATGCCCCCTTCAAGGATTCCTTCTGCGGGACAATGGAGACCTGTTGGACAGCTCCAGGACATCCCTTATGGAATGACTCCAGAGCACCGTTCCCGGATGGATGCCTGGGAAGCACGCCTTGCATCCAATTGTCTCCTAGCAACAAGACATTTTAGATCTGATGGCTCTGCCGGAGCAACCGGGGTGGCTGAGTTGAAATGGACTTTCCTGAGAATGGGTCCTAATGTGTTTTTGTGTCCATGAGGGCCTTGGAATGTGGCGGTGGCACCGGGACCCTGAAGTACTCTCCTAAGCTTTGGACATGGCTCTCATGCACAGGTTTCCTTGTGGAGACGAGGTGAGTTCTGATGGGTGCCTCAGGAAAACCCCTATGCTCGTATTGGAATCAGGCTTTTGAGGACACATGCCTGTAACCCAAAGCAATGGATCCTATTATGGCCTAGGGTCCTGTCTGGTTCAATCTTCTTCTCTGGGGACATCCATCTATGGTATGAGTGGAGGTCGATTATCAGCTGGTGTCAGACAGCCCTTAGTTGTTCCAGGCGGCCTACACGATTGGGATGGACTCAGGGACTTTGGAGGTTTCTCCTAATTTGTACGGTTTTGGACCATGGAAAGGGCAGAATTCCCATGAATTGGTAGGCACAGTCCTAATGTGTGGCTCCAGGGGCCCATCCTGGAGGGTGTGTGGGCCAAGACTTTGAAGAGAGAAGGCTGAAAACACAAACTCAGCTTAGGATTGGGGACGTAGGTATGGCAGGCCCGATCTACAAACCATGAGAAGAAATCTTCAGGATATGAAGAAAGTGCGAGTCTGAGGCGCTTGCTCAGGCTTTTGTCTCTGGATTTTGTATCAGCGATGGCCGTGGAATGTCAGGGAGGTCTCATGGGCCATGGACGAATCTTACTCTCTGAGGATTTGGCCCGATTCCCAATTGCTTTTCGTCAATCTGTGGTATGGGAGGTCTCCTTTCAGGTTTGTTACCTCAGTTGTCCCACCAAAAGAGGAATTCCAAAGCTAAGCCGTGGGGAAGACTGAAGGGACAACCAGAACAATGGTTAAAAATTGGGGCCTAGGGGCATGGCAAGCCCAATATGCTATCTCTTCATCCAGCCACTGAGTGGCCTTACTTGAGGACTGGGCTCAGCCTGAGGGTCACAATGTATGTTTGTGACCAATGTGGCCCGCGAGCATGGGCGGGGCCTCATGGGCCACACTGGTTTCAACTACACTGAACGTTGGACAACATGCCAACCACAAGGTTTCTTGCCATGGGGAAGGAGTTCTGATTTCTGCATCACCTTCAACCCTGGGCAGTGATTGGAGATAAGGTCTAGGTTCTGAAACCTGAAAACCGAGGTTGGGAAGAGATGACGACCTAAGGCCATTGCGGCTCGATGTGCTCAGTGTGCGGCCAGCTGTCTGGGAGGGGCCAGGGGAACAAGGCTCAGGCTGTGTCAGAAAGGGCATTAGTGCCCTGGTCAGCCTATGTATTTGGGGTACAGCCAAGGTCGGTGCAGGTTGATCCTCATTTGGGGTTATTGGGTAGCCCCAGAGGACAATGTTTTTCTTCTGGAGGGCAGGCAGAGTGCTGCATTGTAGTTCTGGATTGCCAAACTGGAGGGCTTGTGGGCCAGTAGACTGACGACAAAGTCTGAGAACACAAGCTAGGCTTAGGTTTCTGGGTGAGGCCATGGCAGGCACAATCTACAGACCTGAATCGAAATCTCATGCATCTGAAGTCAGGGCGTGGATTAGACGTTCTCTCAGGTTGGAGTTTCTGTCCCTGATGGCCCCTACATGAATGGGGGGGCATCACGAGGCCATGGGGGTTTTCCCACGATGGGAGTTGTGAGAAGCTCCAAACTGCAGAGAGTCTTCTGCAGGACAATTGAGACCTGTTGTTTGGCTCCAGGCCAATGATTCTGAGCAGGGTTCTAAGGATGGATGGCTGGGTAGCCCACCTCGCATTCCAATTGTCTCCTAGCAACAAAACAGGTTAGATCTCCTGGATCTGTGGGGATCAACCGAGGACGCTGAGTAGAAATGGACACCCTTGGGGATGGGTCCTAATGTGCTTTTGTGTCTATGGAGACCTTGGAATGAAGCGGTGGCACTGGGGCCCTAATCGTTCTCCTAAACAGAGGCTTTGACACAGCTCCAACGTGCAAGTTTCCCATGTGTAGATGAGATGTTTTCTGATGGGTGAGTCAAACAGCTAGATGCTGCTTTTGAAATCCAGGCCTCTGAGGAGAGATGCCTGGAAACCAAAGCAATGGATTTGATTAGTGCCTAGGGGCCTGTTCTTTCCTTTTTACCACTGGGGACATCTGTCTATGGGTCTGAGCGCAGGTAGGTGCTCAGTTGGGCTCAGATTGCCCGTTTTACCTGGGAAGCCACCACTATTGAGATGGATCAGGTATTTGGAGATTTATCCTATTAGAAGGGTTGTGGCCATTGGAATGGGCACACATAATTCCTTTGGAGAGAGCAAGTACAGTCCTCAGGTTTGGCTGCAGGGGCCTGAGCCTGTATGTTGTGTAGGCCAGGGCTGTTTGGACAGTTGTCTGAAAACACAAACTCGGCTTATGTTTCGGGTCATAGTTATGGCAGGACTGATCTACAGACATGAGGAGAACTCTTCGGGATTTGAAAGAAGGGCGAGTGTGAGGCTACTGCTCTAGTTTTTGTCTCTGGATATCGTGTCACTCATGGTCGTGGAATTTCTGGGTGACTTCATGGGAAACGGACGAGTCTTACTCTCTGGTGGTTTGGCCCCGTCCAAAGAGTTTGGGGTCATTCTGTGGGCTGGAAGAAGTCCGTTTTTTTTTGTTGTTGTTGTTTTTGTTTTCTTTTTTAACCTCAGGTGTCCCACCGAATGAGGGATTCCAGAGTAGAGCCCTGGGGAGGGGCGACTGGACAATCAGAAATCTGGTTAAAAATTGGGGCCTAGGGACATGTCAAGCCAATTATGACATCTAATAGACCAGCCACTGAGAGGACATACTAGAGGACTCATGCTGAGGGTCACAATGCATGTGTATGCCCTCGTCGCACTCAAGAATGGGCGGGGCCTCAGGGTGAATGCTGGTTTCTCCTACACTGAACGTTGGACAACGTGCCAACCACAAGGTTTCTTGCCATGGGTAAGGAGGAGCTCTGATTTCTTCATCACACTCACCGCTGGGCAGTGATTGGAGATAAGGTCTCGGTTCTGAAGCCTGAAAACTGAGGTAGGGAAGAGATGATGACCTAAGGCCATGGCAAGTTTTATGTGCTCAGTGTGCGGTCAGCTTTCTGGGTGTTGGTCCTGAAGTCCGGGCTAAGGTTGTGTTCGACAGTGCATTTGTGCCCAGGTTAGACTATATAATTTGGGTATAGTCGAGTGCTCTGTAAGTTTACCCTCATTTAAGGTGCCTGGGCAGCTCATGAGCAATAATTTTTTTTCTTGAGGGCAGGCAGAGTGCTGCATTGTGGGTCCAGAATTGCCAACTTGAGGGCTTCGGGGCCAGGAGTGTGAGGACGGTAGTCTGAGAAGACAAGCTAGACTTGGGTTTCAGGGCGAGGGCACGGCAGGTACCCCCTGCAGATCTGAACCAATATCTCATGCATCTGAAGTCAGGGCAAGAATCAGACGTTGGCTCAGGTTGGAATTTCTGTGCATGACGGCCACTTCTTGAAGGGAGCTGAATCTCGAGGCCATTGAGGTTTTCCCACGTTGGGAGTTGTGGGATGCCCCCTTCAAGGATTCCTTCTGCGGGACTATTGAGACCTGTTGGACAGCTCCAGGACATCCCATATGGAATGACTCCAGAGCACCGTTCGCGGATGTATGCCTGGGAAGCCCGCCTCGCATTCCAATTGTCTCCTCGCAACAAGACAGTTTAGATCAGATGGCTCTGCCGGAGCAACCGGGGTGCCTGAGTTGAAATGGACTTTCCTGAGGATGGGTCCTAATGTGTTTTTGTGTCCATGAGGGCCTTGGAATGGGGCGGTGGCACCGGGACCCTGAAGTACTCTCCTAAGCTTTGGACATGGCTCCCATGCCAGGTTTCCTTGTGGAGACGAGATGAGTTCTGATGGGTGCCTCAGGAAAACCCCTATGCTCGTATTGGAATCAGGCTTTTGAGGACACATGCCTGTAACCCAAAGCAATGGATCCTATTATGGCCTAGGGTCCTGTCTGGTTCAATCTTCTTCTCTGGGACATCCATCTATGGTATGAGTGGAGGTCGATTATCAGCTGGTGTCAATCAGCCCTTTTTTGTTACGGGCGACCTACACTATTGGGATGGCCTCAGGGACTTTGGAGGTTTCTCCTAATTTGTACGATTTTGGACCATGGAATGGGCAGAATTCCCATGGATTGGTAGGCACAGTCCTAATGTGTGGCTCCAGGGGCCCAGCCTGGAGGGTGTGTGGCCCAAGACTTTGAGGACAGAAGTCTTAAAACTCAAACTCAGCTTAGGTTTGGGGACGTAGTTATGGCAGGCCCGATCTACAAACCATGAGAAGAACTCTTCAGGATATGAAGAAAGTGCGAGTCTGAGGCGCTTGCTCAGGCTTTTGTCTCTGGATTTTGTAACAGCGATGGCTGTGGAATGTCGGGGAGGCCTCATGGGCCATGGACGAATCTTCCTTTCCTAGGATTTGGCTCGATTACCAATAGCTTTTCGTCAATCTGTGGGATGGGAGGACTCATTTCAGTTTTGTTACCTCAGGTGTCCCACCTAAAACGGAATTCCAAAGCAAAGCCATTGGGAAGACTGAAGGGACAACCCGAACTATGGTTAAAAATTACGGCCTAGGGGCATGGCAAGCCCAATATGCTATCTCTTCATCCAGCCACTGAGTGGCTTTACTTGTAGACTGGGCTCAGCCTGAGGGTCACAATGTGTGTTTGTGACCAATGTGGCCCGCGAGCATGGGCGGGGCCTCATGGGCCACACTGGTTTCAACTACACTGAACGTTGGACAACATGCCAACCACAAGGTTTCTTGCCATGGGGAAGGAGTTCTGATTTCTGCATCACCTTCAACCCTGGGCAGTGATTGGAGATAAGGTCTAGGTTCTGAAACCTGAAAACCGAGGTTGGGTAGAGATGACGACCTAAGGCCATGGCGGCTCGATGTGCTCAGTGTGCGGCCAGCTGTCTGGGAGGGGCCACGGGGTCCAGGCTCATGCTGTGTCAGAAAGGGCATTAGTGCCCTGGTCAGCCTATGTATTGCGGGTAGAGCCAAGGTCGGTGCAGGTTGATCCTCATTTGGGGTTTCTGGGCAGCCCCAAAGGACAATGTTTTACTTCTGGAGGGCAGGCAGAGTGCTGCATTGTAGTTCGGGATTCCCAAACTGAAGGGCTTGTGGGCCAGTAGTCTGACGACAAAAGTCTGAGAACACAAGCTAGGCTTAGGTTTCTGGGTGAGGCCATGGCAGGCACAATCCACAGACCTGAATCGAGATCTCGTGCATCTGAAGTCATGGCGAGGATCAGATGATCGCTCAGGTTGGAGTTTCTGTCCCTGATGGCCCCTTCATGAAAGGGGGGGGCATCACGGGGCCATGGGGGTTTTCCCACGATGGGAGTTGTGAGAAACTCCAAATTGCAGAGGGTCTTCTGCAGGACAATTGAGACCTGTTGTTTGGCTCCAGGCCAATGATTCTGAGCAGGGTTCTAAGGATGGATGGCTGGGTAGCCAACCTCGCATTCAAATTATCAACTAGCAACAAAACAGGTTAGATCTCTGGATCTGGGGGGAGGAACCGAGGACGCTGAGTTGAAATGGACACCCCTGGGGATGGGTCCTAATGTGCTTTTGTGTCTATGAAGACCTTGGAAAGAAGCGGTGGCACTGGGGCCCTAAAGGGTTCTCCTAAACAGAGGCTTTGACACAGCTCCAACGGGCAAGTTTCCCATGTGTAGATGAGATGTTTTCTGATGGGTGAGTCAAGAAACAGCTAGATGCTGCTTTTGAAATCCAGGCCTCTGAGGAGAGATGCCTGGAAACCAAAGCAATGGATCTGATTAGTGCCTAGGGGCCTGTTCTTTCCTTTTTACCTCTGGGGACATCTGTCTCTGGGTCTGAGTGCAGGTAGGTGCTAAGTAGGGCTCAGATTGCCCCTGTTTTTCCTGGGAAGCCACCACTATTGAGATGGATCAGGGACTTTGGAGGTTTATCCTATTACAAGGGTTGTGGCCATTGGATGCGCACACACAATTCTCTTGAAGAGGGCAAGTACAGTCCTCAGGTTTGGCTCCAGGGGCCTTAGCCTGTAGGTTGTGTAGGCCAGGGCTGTTTGGACAGTTGTCTGAAAACACAAACTCGGCTTATGTTTCGGGTCATAGGTATGGCAGGATCGATCTTCAGACCATGAGAAGAACTCTTCGGGATTTGAAAGAAGGGCGAGTGTGAGGCTCCTGCTCAAGTTTTTGTCTCTGGATATCGTGTCACTCATGGTCGTGGAATTACTGGGTGACTTCATGGGAAATGGACGAGTCTTACTCTCTGGTGGTTTGGCCTGTCCAATTATATTGGGGTCATTCTGTGGGCTGGAAGAAGTCCGTTTTGTTGTTGTTGTTGTTGTTGTTGTTGTTGTTGTTTTCTTTTTTAACCTCAGGTGTCCCATCAAATGAGGGATTCCAGAGTAGAGCCCTGGGGAGGGGCGACGTGACAATCAGAAATCTGGTTAAAAATTGTGGCCTAGGGACATGTCAAGCCCATTATGACATCTAATGTTCCAGCCACTGAGAGGACTTACTAGAGGACAGGACTCATGCTGAGGGTCACAATGCTTGTGTATGCCCACGTCGAACTCAAGAATGGGCGGGGACTCAGTGTGAATGCTGGTTTCTCCTTCACTGAACGTTGGACAACGTGCCAACCACAAGGGTTCTTGCCATGGGTAAGGAGGAGTTCTGATTTCCGCATCACACTCACCCTTGGGCAGTGATTGGAGATAAGGTCTCGGTTCTGAAGCCTGAAAGCTGAGGTAGGGAAGAGATGATGACCTAAGGCCATGACGGGTTTTATGTGCTCATTGTGCGGTCAGCTTTCTGGGTGTTTTTCAGGAGGTCCGGGCTCAGGTTGTGTTCGACAGTGCATTAGTGCGCAGGTTAGACTATATAATTTGTGTAAAGTCGAGTGCTGTATAGGTTTACCCTCATTTAAGGTGCCTGGGCAGCTCATGAGGCAATAATTTTTTTTCTAGAGGGCAGGCAGAGTGCTGCATTGTGGGTCCGGAATTGCCAAACTTAGGGCTTCGGGGCCAGGAGTGTGAGGACGGAAGTCTGAGAAGACAAGCTAGACTTGGGTTTCAGGGCGAGGGCTCGGCAGGTACCCTCTGCATATCTGAACCAATATCTCATGCATCTGAAGTCAGGGCGAGGATCAGAAGTTGGCTCAGGTTGTAGTTTCTGTGCATGACGGCCGCTTCATGAAGGGAGCGGAATCTCGAGGCCATTGAGGTTTTCCCACGTTGGGAGTTGTGGGATGCCCCCTTCAAGGATTCCTTCTGCTGGACAATTGAGACCTTTGGACAGCTCCAGGACATCCCATATGGAATGACTCCAGAGCACCGTTCGCGTATGGATGCCTGGGAAGCCCGCCTCGCATTCCAAGTGTCTCCTAGCAACAAGAAAGTTTAGATCTGATGGCTCTGCTGGAGCAACCGGGGTGGCTGAGTTGAAATGGACTTTCCTGAGGATGGGTCCTAATGTGTTTTTGTGTCCATGAGGGCCTTGGAATGGGGCGGTGGCACCGGGACCCTCAAGAACTCTCCTAAGCTTTGGACATGGCTCTCATGCACAGGTTTCCTTGGGAAACGAGATGAGTTCTGATGGGTGCCTCAGGAAAACCTCTATGCTCGTATTGGAATCAGGCTTTTGAGGACACATGCCTGTAATCCAAAGCAATGGATCCTATTATGGCCTAGGGTCCGGTCTGGTTCAATCTTCTTCTCTGGGGACATCCATCTATGGTATGAGTGGAGGTCGATTATCAGCTCGTGTCAGACAGCCCTTGTTGTTCCGGGCGACCTACGCTATTGCGATGGCCTCAGGGATTTTGGAGGTTTCTCCTAATTTGTACGATTTTGGACCATGGAATGGGCAGAATTCCCCTGGATTGGTAGGCACAGTCCTAATGTGTGGCTCCAGGGGCCCAACCTGGAGGGTGTGTGGCCCAAGACTTTGAGGACAGAAGTCTGAAAACACAAACTCAGCTTTGGTTTGGGGACGTAGGTATGGCAGGACCGATCTACAAACCATGAGAAGAACTCTTCAGGAAATGAAGAAAGTGCGAGTCTGAGGCGCTTGCTCAGGCTTTTGTCTCTGGATTTTGTATCAGCGATGGCCGTGGAATGTCGGGGAGGCCTCATGGGCCATGGACGAATCTTCCTCTCTGAGGATTTGGCACGATTCCCAATTGCTTTTCGTCAATCTGTGGGATGGGAGGACTCATTTCAGTTTTGTTACCTCAGGTGACCCCCAAAAGAGGAATTCCAAAGCAAAGCCGTGGGGAAGACTGAAGGGACAACCCGAACTGTGGTTAAAAATTGGGGCCTAGGGGCATGGCAAGCCCAATATGCTATCTCTTCATCCAGCCACTGAGTGGCCTTACTTGAGGACTGGGCTCAGCCTGAGGGTCACAATGGGTGTTTGTGACCAATGTGGCCCGCGAGCATGGGCGGGGCCTCATGCGCCACACTGGTTTCAACTACACTGAACGTTGGACAACATGCCAACCACAAGGTTTCTTGCCATGGGGAAGGAGTTCTGATTTCTGCATCACCTTCAACCCTGGGCAGTGATTGGAGATAAGGTCTAGGTTCTGAAACCTGAAAACCGAGGTTGGGAAGAGATACGACCTAAGGCCATGGCGGCTCGATGTGCTCAATGTGCGGCCAGCTATCTGGGAAGGGCCAGGGGGTCCAGGCTCAGGCTGTGTCAGAAAGGGCATTAGTGCCCTGGTCAGCCTATGTATTGGGGGTACAGCCAAGGTCGGTGCAGGTTGATCCTCATTTGGGGTTTCTGGGTAGCCCCAGAGGACAATGTTTTTCTTCTGGAGGGCAGGCAGAGTGCTGCATTGTAGTTCTGGATTGCCAAACTGGAGGGCTTGTGGGCCAGTAGTCTGACGACAAAAGTCTGAGAACACAAGCTACGCTTAGGTTTCTGGGTGAGGCCATGGCAGGCACAATCTACAGACCTGAATCGTGTTCTCGGGCATCTGAAGTCAGGGCGAGGATCAGACGATCGTTCAGGTTGGAGTTTCTGTCCCTGATGGCCCCTTCATGAATGGGGGGGCATCAGGAGGCCATGGGGGTTTTCCCACGATGGGAGTTGTGAGAAGCTCCAAACTGCAGAGAGTCTTCTGCAGGACAATTGAGACCTGTTGTTTGGCTCCAGGCCAATGATTCTGAGCAGGGTTCTAAGGATGGATGGCTGGGTTGCCCACCTCGCATTCCAATAGTCTCCTAGCAACAAGACAGGTTAGATCTCCTGGATCTGTGGGGAGTAACCGAGGACGCTGAGTTGAAATGGACACCCCTGGGGATGGGTCCTAATGTGCTTTTGTGTCTATGGAGACCTTGGAATGAAGCGGTGGCACTGGGGCCCTTAACGGTTCTCCTAAACAGAGGCTTTGACACAGCTCCAACGTGCAAGTTTCCCATGTGTAGATGAGATGATTTCTGATGGGTGAGTCAAGAAACATCTATATGCTGCTTTTGAAATATAGGCCTCTGAGGAGAGATTCCTGGAAACCAAAGCAATGGATCTGATTAGTGCCTAGAGGCCTGTTCTTTCCTTTTTACCTCTGGGGACATCTGTCTATGGGTCTGAGTGCAGGTAGGTGCTCAGTTGGGCTCAGATTGCCCCTGTTTGACCTGGGAATCCACCACTATTGAGATGGATCAGGGACTTTGGAGGTTTATCCTATTAGAAGGGTTGTGGCCATTGAAATGGTCACACACAATTCCCTTGGAGAGGGCAAGTACAGTCCTCAGGTTTGGCTCCAGGGGCCTGAGCCTGTAGGTTGTGTAGGCCAGGGCTGTTTGGACAGTTGTCTGAAAACACAAACTCGGCTTATGTTTCGGGTCATAGGTATGGCAGGACTGATCTACAGACCATGAGGAGAACTCTTCGGGATTTGAAAGAAGGGCGAGTGTGAGGCTCCTGCTCAAGTTTTTGTCTCTGGATATCGTGTCACTCATGGTCGTGGAATTTCTGGGTGACTTCATGGGAAATGGACGAGTCTTACTCTCTGGTGGTTTGGCCCCGTCCAAAGAGTTTGGGGTCATTCTGTGTGCTGGAAGAAGGCCGTTTTGTTGTTGTTGTTGTTGTTGTTGTTGTTGTTTTCTTTTTTAACCTCAGGTGTCTCACCAAATGAGGGATTCCAGAGTAGAGACCTGGGGAGGGGCGACTGGACAATCAGAAATCTGGTTAAAAATTGTGGCCTAGGGACATGTCAAGCCCATTATGACATCTAATGTTCCAGCCACTGAGAAGACTTACTAGAGGACAGGACTCATGCTGAGGGTCACAATGCGTGTGTATGCCCTCGTCGCACTCAAGAATGGGCGGGGCCTCAGGGTGAATGCTGGTTTCTCATACACTGAACGTTGGACAACGTGCCAACCACAAGGGTTCTTGCCATGGGTAAGGAGGAGTTCTGATTTCCGCATCACACTCACCCTTGGGCAGTGATTGGAGATAAGGTCTCGGTTCTGAAGCCTGAAAGCTGAGGTAGGGAAGAGATGATGACCTAAGGCCATGACGGGTTTTATGTGTTCAGTGTTCGGTCAGCTTTCTGGGTGTTGGTCAGGATGTCCGGGTCAGGTTGTGTTGGACAGTGCATTAGTGCGCAGGTTAGACTATATAATTTGTGTAAAGTCGAGTGCTGTGTAGGTTGATCCTCATTTAATGTGCCTGGGCAGCTCATGAGGCAATAATTTTTTTTCTAGAGGGCAGGCAGAGTGCTGCATTGTGGGTCCGGAATTGCCAAACTTGAGGGCTTCGGGGCCAGGAGTGTGAGGACGGAAGTCTGAGAAGACAAGCTAGACTTGGGTTCAGGGCGAGGGCATGGCAGGTACCCCCTGCAGATCTGAACCAATATCTCATGCATCTGAAGTCAGGGCGAGGATCAGACGTTGGCTCTGGTTGGAGTTTCTGTGCATGACGGCCGCTTCATGAAGGGAGCGGAATCTCGAAGTCATTGAGGTTTTCCCAGGTTGGGAGTTGTGGGATGCCCCCATCAAGGATTCCTTCTGCGGGACAATTGAGACCTGTTGTATAGCTCCAGGACATCCCATATGGCATGACTCCAGACCACCCTTCGCGGATGGATGCCTGGGAAGCCCGCCTCGCATTCAAATTGTCTCCTAGCAACAAGACAGTTTAGATCTGATGGCTCTGCCGGGGCAACCGGGGTGGCTGAGTTGAAATGGACTATCCTGAGGATGGGTCCTAATGTGTTTTTGTGTCCATGAGGGCCTTGGAATGGGGCGGTGGCACCGGGACCCTGAAGTACTCTCCTAAGCTTTGGACATGGCTCTCATGCACAGGTTTCCTTGTGGAGACGAGATGAGTTCTGATGGGTGCCTCAGGAAAACCCCTATGCTTGTATTGGAATCAGGCTTTTGAGGACACATGCCTGTAACCCTAAGCAATGGATCCTATTATTGCCTAGCGTCCTGTCTGGTTCAATCTTCTTCTCTGGGGACATCCATCTATGGTATGAGTGGAGGTCGATTATCAGCTGGTGTCAGACAGCCCTTGTTTGGTCCGGGCGACCTACACTATTGGGATGGCCTCAGGGACTTTGGAGTTTTCTCCTAATTTGTATGATTTTGGACCATGGAATGATCAGAATTCCCATGGATTGGTAGGCACAGTCCTAATGTGTGGCTCCAGGGGCCCAGCCTGGAGGGTGTGTGGCCCAAGACTTTGAGGACAGAAGTCTGAAAACACAAACTCAGCTTTGGTTTGGGGACGTAGGTATGGCAGGCCCGATCTACAAACCATGAGAAGAACTCTTCAGGATATGAAGAAAGTGCGAGTCTGAGGCGCTTGCTCAGGCTTTTGTCTCTGGATTTTGTATCAGCGATGGCCGTGGAATATCGGGGAGGACTCATGGGCCATGGACGAATCTTCCTCTCTGAGGATTTGGCCCGATTCCCAATTGCTTTTCGACAATCTGTGGGATGGGAGGACTCATTTCAGTTTTGTTACCTCAGGTGTCTCACCAAAAGAGGAATTCCAAAGCAAAGCCGTGGGGAAGACTGATTGGACAACCCGAACTATGGTTAAAAATTGGGGGGTAGGGGCATGGCAAGCCCAATATGCTATCTCTTCATCCAGCCACTGAGTGGCCTTACTTGAGGACTGGGCTCAGCCTGAGGGTCACAATGTGTGTTTGTGACCAATGAGGCCCGCGAGCATGGGCGGGTCCTCATGGGCCACACTGGTTTCAACTACACTGAACGTTGGACAACATGCCAACCACAAGGTTTCTTGCCATGGGGAAGGAGTTCTGATTTCTGCATCACCTTCAACCCTGGGCAATGAATGGAGATAAGGTCTAGGTTCTGAAACCTGAAAACCGAGGTTGGGTAGAGATGACGACCTAAGGCCATGGCGGCTCGATGTGCTCAGTGTGCGGCCAGCTGTCTGGCTGGGGCCAGGAGGTCCAGGCTCAGGCTGTGTCAGAAAGCGCATTAGTGCCCTAGTCAGCCTATGTATTGGGGGTACAGCCAAGGTCAGTGCAGGTTGATCCTCATTTGGGGTTTCTGGGTAGCCCCAGAGGACAATGTTTTTCTTCTGGAGGGCAGGCAGAGTGCTGCATTGTAGTTCTGGAATTGACAAAATGGAGGGCTTGTGGGCCAGTAGTCTGACGACAAAAGTCTGAGAACACAAGCTAGGCTTAGGTTTCTGGGTGAGGCCATGGCAGGCACAATCTACAGACCTGAATCGAGATCTCGTGCATCTGAAGTCAGGGCAAGGATCAGACGATCGCTCAGGTTGGAGTTTCTGTCCCTGATGGCCCCTTCATGAATGGGGGGGCATCACGAGGCCATGGGGGTTTTCCCACGATGGGAGTTGTGAGAAGCTCCAAACTGCAGAGAGTCTTCTGCAGGACAATTGAGACCTGTTGTTTGGCTCCAGGCCAATGATTCTGAGCAGGGTTCTAAGGATGATGGCTGGGTTGCCCACCTCGCATTCCAATTGTCTCCTAGCAACAAGACAGGTTAGATCTCCTGGATCTGTGGGGAGCAACCGAGGACGCTGAGTTGAATTGGACACCCCTGGGGATGGGTCCTAATGTTCTTTTGTGTCTATGGAGACCTTGGAATGAAGCGGTGGCACTGGGGCCCTAAACGGTTCTCCTAAACAGAGGCTTTGACACAGCTCCAACGTGCAAGTTTCCCATGTGTAGATGAGATGTTTTCTGATGGGTGAGTCAAGAAAAAGCTAGATGCTGTTTTGAAATCCAGGCCTCTGAAAAGAGATACCTGGAAACCAAAGCAATGGATCTGATTAGTGCCTAGGGGCCTGTTCTTTCCTTTTTACCTCTGGGGACATCTGTCTATGGGTATGAGTGCAGGTAGGTGCTCAGTTGGGCTCAGATTGCCCCTGTTTTTCCTGGGAAGCCACCACTATTGAGATGGATCAGGGACTTTGGAGGTTTATCCTATTAGAAGGGTTGTGGCCATTGGAATGGGCAAACACCATTCCCTTGGAGAGGGCAAGTACAGTCCTCAGGTTTGGCTCCAGGGGCCTGAGCCTGTAGGTTGTGTAGGCCAGGGCTGTTTGGACAGTTGTCTGAAAACACAAACTCGGCTTATGTTTCGGGTCATAGGTATGGCAGGACTGATCTTCAGACCATGAGGAGAACTCTTTCGGATTTAAAAGAAGGGCGAGTGTGAGGCTCCTGCTCAAGTTTTTGTCTCTGGATATCGTGTCACTCATGGTCGTGGAATTTCTGGGTGACTTCATGGGAAATGGACGAGTCTTACTCTCTGGTGGTTTGGCCCCGTCCAAAGAGTTTGGGGTCATTCTGTGGGCTGCAAGAAGTCCGTTTTGTTGTTGTTGTTGTTGTTGTTGTTTTCTTTTTTAACCTCAGGTGTCCCACCAAATGAGGGATTCCAGAGTAGAGCCCTGGGGAGGGGCGACTGGACAATCAGAAATCTGGTTAAAAATTGTGGCCTAGGGACAAGTCAAGCCCATTATGACATCTAATGGTCAAGCCACTGAGACGACTTACTAGAGAACAGGACTCATGCTGAGGGTCACAATGCGTGTGTATGCCCTCGTCGCACTCAAGAATGGGCGGGACCTCAGGGTGAATGCTGGTTTCTCCTACACTGAACGTTGGACAACGTGCCAACCACAAGGGTTCTTGCCATGGGTAAGGAGGAGTTCTGATTTCCGCATCACACTCACCCTTGGGCAGTGATTGGAGATAAGGTCTCGGTTCTGAAGCCTGAAAGCTGAGGTAGGGAAGAGATGATGACCTAAGGCCATGACGGGTTTTATGTGCTCAGTGTTCGGTCAGCTTTCTGGGTGTTGGTCAGGATGTCCGGGTCAGGTTGTGTTGGACAGTGCATTAGTGCGCAGGTTAGATTATATAATTTGTGTAAAGTCGAGTGCTGTGTAGGTTGATCCTCATTTAATGTGCCTGGGCAGCTCATGAGGCAATAATTTTTTTTCTAGAGGGCAGGCAGAGTGCTGCATTGTGGGTCCGGAATTGCCAAACTTGAGGGCTTCGGGGCCAGGAGTGTGAGGACGGAAGTCTGAGAAGACAAGCTAGACTTGGGTTTCAGGGCGAGGGCATGGCAGGTACCCCCTGCAGATCTGAACCAATATCTCATGCATCTGAAGTCAGGGCGAGGATCAGACGTTGGCTCAGGTTGGAGTTTCTGTGCATGACGGCCGCTTTATGAAGGGAGCGGAATCTCGAGGTCATTGAGGTTTTCCCACGTTGGGAGTTGTGGGATGCCCCCTTCAAGGATTCCTTCTGCAGGACAATTGAGACCTGTTGTATAGCTCCAGGACATCCCATATGGCATGACTCCAGAGCACCCTTCGCGGATGGATGCCTGGGAAGCCCGCCTCGCATTCAAATTGTCTCCTAGCAACAAGACAGTTTAGATCTGATGGCTCTGCCGGGGCAACCGGGGTGGCTGAGTTGAAATGGACTATCCTGAGGATGGGTCCTAATGTGTTTTTGTGTCCATGAGGGCCTTGGAATGGGGCGGTGGCACCGGGACCCTGAAGTACTCTCCTAAGCTTTGGACATGGCTCTCATGCACAGGTTTCCTTGTGGAGACGAGATGAGTTCTGATGGGTGCCTCAGGAAAACCCCTATGCTTGTATTGGAATCAGGCTTTTGAGGACACATGCCTGTAACCCTAAGCAATGGATCCTATTATTGCCTAGCGTCCTGTCTGGTTCAATCTTCTTCTCTGGGGACATCCATCTATGGTATGAGTGGAGGTCGATTATCAGCTGGTGTCAGACAGCCCTTGTTTGTTCCGGGCGACCTACACTATTGGGATGGCCTCAGGGACTTTGGAGGTTTCTCCTAATTGTACGATTTTGGACCATGGAATGATCAGAATTCCCATGGAATGGTAGGCACAGTCCTAATGTGTGGCTCCAGGGGCCCAGCCAGGAGGGTGTGTGGCTCAAGACTTTGAGGACAGAAGTCTGAAAACACAAACTCAGCTTTGGTTTGGGGACGTAGGTATGGCAGGCCCGATCTACAAACCATGAGAAGAACTCTTCAGGATATGAAGAAAGTGCGAGTCTGAGGCGCTTGCTCAGGCTTTTGTCTCTGGATTTTGTATCAGCGATGGCCGTGGAATGTCGGGGAGGACTCATGGGCCATGGACGAATCTTCCTCTCTGAGGAATTGGCCCGATTCCCAATTGCTTTTCGTCAATCTGTGGGATGGGAGGACTCATTTCAGTTTTGTTACCTCAGGTGGCTCACCAAAAGAGGAATTCCAAAGCAAAGCCGTGGGTAAGACTGAAGGGACAACCCGAACTATGGTTAAAAATTGGGGCCTAGGGGCATGGCAAGCCCAATATGCTATCTCTTCATCCAGCCACTGAGTGGCCTTACTTGAGGACTGGGCTCAGCCTGAGGGTCACAATGTGAGTTTGTGACCAATGAGGCCCGCGAGCATGGGCGGGGCCTCATGGGCCACACTGGTTTCAACTACACTGAACGTTGGACAACATGCCAACCACAAGGTTTCTTGCCATGGGGAAGGAGTTCTGATTTCTGCATCACCTTCAACCCTGGGCAATGAATGGAGATAAGGTCTAGGTTCTGAAACCTGAAAACCGAGGTTGGGTAGAGATGACGACCTAAGGCCATGGCGGCTCGATGTGCTCAGTGTGCGGCCAGCTGTCTGGCTGGGGCCAGGAGGTCCAGGCTCAGGCTGTGTCAGAAAGCGCATTAGTGCCCTAGTCAGCCTATGTATTGGGGGTACAGCCAAGGTCCGTGCAGGTTGATCCTCATTTGGGGTTTCTGGGTAGCCCCAGAGGACAATGTTTTTCTTCTGGAGGGCAGGCAGAGTGCTGCATTGTAGTTCTGGAATTGACAAAATGGAGGGCTTGTGGGCCAGTAGTCTGACGACAAAATCTGAGAACACAAGCTAGGCTTAGGTTTCTGGGTGAGGCCATGGCAGGCACAATCTACAGACCTGAATCGAGATCTCGTGCATCTGAAGTCAGGGCAAGGATCAGACGATCGCTCAGGTTGGAGTTTCTGTCCCTGATGGCCCCTTCATGAATGGGGGGGCATCACGAGGCCATGGGGGTTTTCCCACGATGGGAGTTGTGAGAAGCTCCAAACTGCAGAGAGTCTTCTGCAGGACAATTGAGACCTGTTGTTTGGCTCCAGGCCAATGATTCTGAGCAGGGTTCTAAGGATGATGGCTGGGTTGCCCACCTCGCATTCCAATTGTCTCCTAGCAACAAGACAGGTTAGATCTCCTGGATCTGTGGGGAGCAACCGAGGACGCTGAGTTGAATTGGACACCCCTGGGGATGGGTCCTAATGTTCTTTTGTGTCTATGGAGACCTTGGAATGAAGCGGTGGCACTGGGGCCCTAAACGGTTCTCCTAAACAGAGGCTTTGACACAGCTCCAACGTGCAAGTTTCCCATGTGTAGATGAGATGTTTTCTGATGGGTGAGTCAAGAAAAAGCTAGATGCTGTTTTGAAATCCAGGCCTCTGAAAAGAGATACCTGGAAACCAAAGCAATGGATCTGATTAGTGCCTAGGGGCCTGTTCTTTCCTTTTTACCTCTGGGGACATCTGTCTATGGGTATGAGTGCAGGTAGGTGCTCAGTTGGGCTCAGATTGCCCCTGTTTTTCCTGGGAAGCCACCACTATTGAGATGGATCAGGGACTTTGGAGGTTTATCCTATTAGAAGGGTTGTGGCCATTGGAATGGGCACACACCATTCCCTTGGAGAGGGCAAGTACAGTCCTCAGGTTTGGCTCCAGGGGCCTGAGCCTGTAGGTTGTGTAGGCCAGGGCTGTTTGGACAGTTGTCTGAAAACACAAACTCGGCTTATGTTTCGGGTCATAGGTATGGCAGGACTGATCTTCAGACCATGAGGAGAACTCTTTCGGATTTAAAAGAAGGGCGAGTGTGAGGCTCCTGCTCAAGTTTTTGTCTCTGGATATCGTGTCACTCATGGTCGTGGAATTTCTGGGTGACTTCATGGGAAATGGACGAGTCTTACTCTCTGGTGGTTTGGCCCCGTCCAAAGAGTTTGGGGTCATTCTGTGGGCTGCAAGAAGTCCGTTTTGTTGTTGTTGTTGTTGTTGTTGTTGTTGTTGTTTTCTTTTTTAACCTCAGGTGTCCCACCAAATGAGGGATTCCAGAGTAGAGCCCTGGGGAGGGGCGACTGGACAATCAGAAATCTGGTTAAAAATTGTGGCCTAGGGACAAGTCAAGCCCATTATGACATCTAATGGTCAAGCCACTGAGACGACTTACTAGAGAACAGGACTCATGCTGAGGGTCACAATGCGTGTGTATGCCCTCGTCGCACTCAAGAATGGGCGGGACCTCAGGGTGAATGCTGGTTTCTCCTACACTGAACGTTGGACAACGTGCCAACCACAAGGGTTCTTGCCATGGGTAAGGAGGAGTTCTGATTTCCGCATCACACTCACCCTTGGGCAGTGATTGGAGATAAGGTCTCGGTTCTGAAGCCTGAAAGCTGAGGTAGGGAAGAGATGATGACCTAAGGCCATGGCGGGTTTTATGTGCTCAGTGTTCGGTCAGCTTTCTGGGTGTTGGTCAGGATGTCCGGGTCAGGTTGTGTTGGACAGTGCATTAGTGCGCAGGTTAGACTATATAATTTGTGTAAAGTCGAGTGCTGTGTAGGTTGATCCTCATTTAATGTGCCTGGGCAGCTCATGAGGCAATAATTTTTTTTCTAGAGGGCAGGCAGAGTGCTGCATTGTGGGTCCGGAATTGCCAAACTTGAGGGCTTCGGGGCCAGGAGTGTGAGGACGGAAGTCTGAGAAGACAAGCTAGACTTGGGTTTCAGGGCGAGGGCATGGCAGGTACCCCCTGCAGATCTGAACCAATATCTCATGCATCTGAAGTCAGGGCGAGGATCAGACGTTGGCTCAGGTTGGAGTTTCTGTGCATGACGGCCGCTTCATGAAGGGAGCGGAATCTCGAGGTCATTGAGGTTTTCCCAGGTTGGGAGTTGTGGGATGCCCCCTTCAAGGATTCCTTCTGCGGGACAATTGAGACCTGTTGTATAGCTCCAGGACATCCCATATGGCATGACTCCAGAGCACCCTTCGCGGATGGATGCCTGGGAAGCCCGCCTCGCATTCCAATTGTCTCCTAGCAACAAGACAGTTTAGATCTGATGGCTCTGCCGGGGCAACCGGGGTGGCTGAGTTGAAATGGACTATCCTGAGGATGGGTCCTAATGTGTTTTTGTGTCCATGAGGGCCTTGGAATGGGGCGGTGGCACCGGGACCCTGAAGTACTCTCCTAAGCTTTGGACATGGCTCTCATGCACAGGTTTCCTTGTGGAGACGAGATGAGTTCTGATGGGTGCCTCAGGAAAACCCCTATGCTTGTATTGGAATCAGGCTTTTGAGGACACATGCCTGTAACCCTAAGCAATGGATCCTATTATTGCCTAGCGTCCTGTCTGGTTCAATCTTCTTCTCTGGGGACATCCATCTATGGTATGAGTGGAGGTCGATTATCAGCTGGTGTCAGACAGCCCTTGTTTGTTCCGGGCGACCTACACTATTGGGATGGCCTCAGGGACTTTGGAGGTTTCTCCTAATTTGTATGATTTTGGACCATGGAATGATCAGAATTCCCATGGATTGGTAGGCACAGTCCTAATGTGTGGCTCCAGGGGCCCAGCCTGGAGGGTGTGTGGCCCAAGACTTTGAGGACAGAAGTCTGAAAACACAAACTCAGCTTTGGTTTGGGGACGTAGGTATGGCAGGCCCGATCTACAAACCATGAGAAGAACTCTTCAGGATATGAAGAAAGTGCGAGTCTGAGGCGCTTGCTCAGGCTTTTGTCTCTGGATTTTGTATCAGCGATGGCCGTGGAATATCGGGGAGGACTCATGGGCCATGGACGAATCTTCCTCTCTGAGGATTTGGCCCGATTCCCAATTGCTTTTCGTCAATCTGTGGGATGGGAGGACTCATTTCAGTTTTGTTACCTCAGGTGGCTCACCAAAAGAGGAATTCCAAAGCAAAGCCGTGGGGAAGACTGAAGGGACAACCCGAACTATGGTTAAAAATTGGGGCCTAGGGGCATGGCAAGCCCAATATGCTATCTCTTCATCCAGCCACTGAGTGGCCTTACTTGAGGACTGGGCTCAGCCTGAGGGTCACAATGTGTGTTTGTGACCAATGAGGCCCGCGAGCATGGGCGGGGCCTCATGGGCCACACTGGTTTCAACTACACTGAACGTTGGACAACATGCCAACCACAAGGTTTCTTGCCATGGGGAAGGAGTTCTGATTTCTGCATCACCTTCAACCCTGGGCAATGAATGGAGATAAGGTCTAGGTTCTGAAACCTGAAAACCGAGGTTGGGTAGAGATGACGACCTAAGGCCATGGCGGCTCGATGTGCTCAGTGTGCGGCCAGCTGTCTGGCTGGGGCCAGGAGGTCCAGGCTCAGGCTGTGTCAGAAAGCGCATTAGTGCCCTAGTCAGCCTATGTATTGGGGGTACAGCCAAGGTCAGTGCAGGTTGATCCTCATTTGGGGTTTCTGGGTAGCCCCAGAGGACAATGTTTTTCTTCTGGAGGGCAGGCAGAGTGCTGCATTGTAGTTCTGGAATTGACAAAATGGAGGGCTTGTGGGCCAGTAGTCTGACGACAAAAGTCTGAGAACACAAGCTAGGCTTAGGTTTCTGGGTGAGGCCATGGCAGGCACAATCTACAGACCTGAATCGAGATCTCGTGCATCTGAAGTCAGGGCAAGGATCAGACGAACGCTCAGGTTGGAGTTTCTGTCCCTGATGGCCCCTTCATGAATGGGGGGGCATCACGAGGCCATGGGGGTTTTCCCACGATGGGAGTTGTGAGAAGCTCCAAACTGCAGAGAGTCTTCTGCAGGACAATTGAGACCTGTTGTTTGGCTCCAGGCCAATGATTCTGAGCAGGGTTCTAAGGATGATGGCTGGGTTGCCCACCTCGCATTCCAATTGTCTCCTAGCAACAAGACAGGTTAGATCTCCTGGATCTGTGGGGAGCAACCGAGGACGCTGAGTTGAATTGGACACCCCTGGGGATGGGTCCTAATGTTCTTTTGTGTCTATGGAGACCTTGGAATGAAGCGGTGGCACTGGGGCCCTAAACGGTTCTCCTAAACAGAGGCTTTGACACAGCTCCAACGTGCAAGTTTCCCATGTGTAGATGAGATGTTTTCTGATGGGTGAGTCAAGAAAAAGCTAGATGCTGTTTTGAAATCCAGGCCTCTGAAAAGAGATACCTGGAAACCAAAGCAATGGATCTGATTAGTGCCTAGGGGCCTGTTCTTTCCTTTTTACCTCTGGGGACATCTGTCTATGGGTATGAGTGCAGGTAGGTGCTCAGTTGGGCTCAGATTGCCCCTGTTTTTCCTGGGAAGCCACCACTATTGAGATGGATCAGGGACTTTGGAGGTTTATCCTATTAGAAGGGTTGTGGCCATTGGAATGGGCACACACCATTCCCTTGGAGAGGGCAAGTACAGTCCTCAGGTTTGGCTCCAGGGGCCTGAGCCTGTAGGTTGTGTAGGCCAGGGCTGTTTGGACAGTTGTCTGAAAACACAAACTCGGCTTATGTTTCGGGTCATAGGTATGGCAGGACTGATCTTCAGACCATGAGGAGAACTCTTTCGGATTTAAAAGAAGGGCGAGTGTGAGGCTCCTGCTCAAGTTTTTGTCTCTGGATATCGTGTCACTCATGGTCGTGGAATTTCTGGGTGACTTCATGGGAAATGGACGAGTCTTACTCTCTGGTGGTTTGGCCCCGTCCAAAGAGTTTGGGGTCATTCTGTGGGCTGCAAGAAGTCCGTTTTGTTGTTGTTGTTGTTGTTGTTGTTGTTGTTGTTTTCTTTTTTAACCTCAGGTGTCCCACCAAATGAGGGATTCCAGAGTAGAGCCCTGGGGAGGGGCGACTGGACAATCAGAAATCTGGTTAAAAATTGTGGCCTAGGGACAAGTCAAGCCCATTATGACATCTAATGGTCAAGCCACTGAGACGACTTACTAGAGAACAGGACTCATGCTGAGGGTCACAATGCGTGTGTATGCCCTCGTCGCACTCAAGAATGGGCGGGACCTCAGGGTGAATGCTGGTTTCTCCTACACTGAACGTTGGACAACGTGCCAACCACAAGGGTTCTTGCCATGGGTAAGGAGGAGTTCTGATTTCCGCATCACACTCACCCTTGGGCAGTGATTGGAGATAAGGTCTCGGTTCTGAAGCCTGAAAGCTGAGGTAGGGAAGAGATGATGACCTAAGGCCATGGCGGGTTTTATGTGCTCAGTGTTCGGTCAGCTTTCTGGGTGTTGGTCAGGATGTCCGGGTCAGGTTGTGTTGGACAGTGCATTAGTGCGCAGGTTAGACTATATAATTTGTGTAAAGTCGAGTGCTGTGTAGGTTGATCCTCATTTAATGTGCCTGGGCAGCTCATGAGGCAATAATTTTTTTTCTAGAGGGCAGGCAGAGTGCTGCATTGTGGGTCCGGAATTGCCAAACTTGAGGGCTTCGGGGCCAGGAGTGTGAGGACGGAAGTCTGAGAAGACAAGCTAGACTTGGGTTTCAGGGCGAGGGCATGGCAGGTACCCCCTGCAGATCTGAACCAATATCTCATGCATCTGAAGTCAGGGCGAGGATCAGACGTTGGCTCAGGTTGGAGTTTCTGTGCATGACGGCCGCTTCATGAAGGGAGCGGAATCTCGAGGTCATTGAGGTTTTCCCAGGTTGGGAGTTGTGGGATGCCCCCTTCAAGGATTCCTTCTGCGGGACAATTGAGACCTGTTGTATAGCTCCAGGACATCCCATATGGCATGACTCCAGAGCACCCTTCGCGGATGGATGCCTGGGAAGCCCGCCTCGCATTCCAATTGTCTCCTAGCAACAAGACAGTTTAGATCTGATGGCTCTGCCGGGGCAACCGGGGTGGCTGAGTTGAAATGGACTATCCTGAGGATGGGTCCTAATGTGTTTTTGTGTCCATGAGGGCCTTGGAATGGGGCGGTGGCACCGGGACCCTGAAGTACTCTCCTAAGCTTTGGACATGGCTCTCATGCACAGGTTTCCTTGTGGAGACGAGATGAGTTCTGATGGGTGCCTCAGGAAAACCCCTATGCTTGTATTGGAATCAGGCTTTTGAGGACACATGCCTGTAACCCTAAGCAATGGATCCTATTATTGCCTAGCGTCCTGTCTGGTTCAATCTTCTTCTCTGGGGACATCCATCTATGGTATGAGTGGAGGTCGATTATCAGCTGGTGTCAGACAGCCCTTGTTTGTTCCGGGCGACCTACACTATTGGGATGGCCTCAGGGACTTTGGAGGTTTCTCCTAATTTGTATGATTTTGGACCATGGAATGATCAGAATTCCCATGGATTGGTAGGCACAGTCCTAATGTGTGGCTCCAGGGGCCCAGCCTGGAGGGTGTGTGGCCCAAGACTTTGAGGACAGAAGTCTGAAAACACAAACTCAGCTTTGGTTTGGGGACGTAGGTATGGCAGGCCCGATCTACAAACCATGAGAAGAACTCTTCAGGATATGAAGAAAGTGCGAGTCTGAGGCGCTTGCTCAGGCTTTTGTCTCTGGATTTTGTATCAGCGATGGCCGTGGAATATCGGGGAGGACTCATGGGCCATGGACGAATCTTCCTCTCTGAGGATTTGGCCCGATTCCCAATTGCTTTTCGTCAATCTGTGGGATGGGAGGACTCATTTCAGTTTTGTTACCTCAGGTGGCTCACCAAAAGAGGAATTCCAAAGCAAAGCCGTGGGGAAGACTGAAGGGACAACCCGAACTATGGTTAAAAATTGGGGCCTAGGGGCATGGCAAGCCCAATATGCTATCTCTTCATCCAGCCACTGAGTGGCCTTACTTGAGGACTGGGCTCAGCCTGAGGGTCACAATGTGTGTTTGTGACCAATGAGGCCCGCGAGCATGGGCGGGGCCTCATGGGCCACACTGGTTTCAACTACACTGAACGTTGGACAACATGCCAACCACAAGGTTTCTTGCCATGGGGAAGGAGTTCTGATTTCTGCATCACCTTCAACCCTGGGCAATGAATGGAGATAAGGTCTAGGTTCTGAAACCTGAAAACCGAGGTTGGGTAGAGATGACGACCTAAGGCCATGGCGGCTCGATGTGCTCAGTGTGCGGCCAGCTGTCTGGCTGGGGCCAGGAGGTCCAGGCTCAGGCTGTGTCAGAAAGCGCATTAGTGCCCTAGTCAGCCTATGTATTGGGGGTACAGCCAAGGTCAGTGCAGGTTGATCCTCATTTGGGGTTTCTGGGTAGCCCCAGAGGACAATGTTTTTCTTCTGGAGGGCAGGCAGAGTGCTGCATTGTAGTTCTGGAATTGACAAAATGGAGGGCTTGTGGGCCAGTAGTCTGACGACAAAAGTCTGAGAACACAAGCTAGGCTTAGGTTTCTGGGTGAGGCCATGGCAGGCACAATCTACAGACCTGAATCGAGATCTCGTGCATCTGAAGTCAGGGCAAGGATCAGACGATCGCTCAGGTTGGAGTTTCTGTCCCTGATGGCCCCTTCATGAATGGGGGGGCATCACGAGGCCATGGGGGTTTTCCCACGATGGGAGTTGTGAGAAGCTCCAAACTGCAGAGAGTCTTCTGCAGGACAATTGAGACCTGTTGTTTGGCTCCAGGCCAATGATTCTGAGCAGGGTTCTAAGGATGATGGCTGGGTTGCCCACCTCGCATTCCAATTGTCTCCTAGCAACAAGACAGGTTAGATCTCCTGGATCTGTGGGGAGCAACCGAGGACGCTGAGTTGAATTGGACACCCCTGGGGATGGGTCCTAATGTTCTTTTGTGTCTATGGAGACCTTGGAATGAAGCGGTGGCACTGGGGCCCTAAACGGTTCTCCTAAACAGAGGCTTTGACACAGCTCCAACGTGCAAGTTTCCCATGTGTAGATGAGATGTTTTCTGATGGGTGAGTCAAGAAAAAGCTAGATGCTGTTTTGAAATCCAGGCCTCTGAAAAGAGATACCTGGAAACCAAAGCAATGGATCTGATTAGTGCCTAGGGGCCTGTTCTTTCCTTTTTACCTCTGGGGACATCTGTCTATGGGTATGAGTGCAGGTAGGTGCTCAGTTGGGCTCAGATTGCCCCTGTTTTTCCTGGGAAGCCACCACTATTGAGATGGATCAGGGACTTTGGAGGTTTATCCTATTAGAAGGGTTGTGGCCATTGGAATGGGCACACACCATTCCCTTGGAGAGGGCAAGTACAGTCCTCAGGTTTGGCTCCAGGGGCCTGAGCCTGTAGGTTGTGTAGGCCAGGGCTGTTTGGACAGTTGTCTGAAAACACAAACTCGGCTTATGTTTCGGGTCATAGGTATGGCAGGACTGATCTTCAGACCATGAGGAGAACTCTTTCGGATTTAAAAGAAGGGCGAGTGTGAGGCTCCTGCTCAAGTTTTTGTCTCTGGATATCGTGTCACTCATGGTCGTGGAATTTCTGGGTGACTTCATGGGAAATGGACGAGTCTTACTCTCTGGTGGTTTGGCCCCGTCCAAAGAGTTTGGGGTCATTCTGTGGGCTGCAAGAAGTCCGTTTTGTTGTTGTTGTTGTTGTTGTTGTTGTTGTTGTTGTTTTCTTTTTTAACCTCAGGTGTCCCACCAAATGAGGGATTCCAGAGTAGAGCCCTGGGGAGGGGCGACTGGACAATCAGAAATCTGGTTAAAAATTGTGGCCTAGGGACAAGTCAAGCCCATTATGACATCTAATGGTCAAGCCACTGAGACGACTTACTAGAGAACAGGACTCATGCTGAGGGTCACAATGCGTGTGTATGCCCTCGTCGCACTCAAGAATGGGCGGGACCTCAGGGTGAATGCTGGTTTCTCCTACACTGAACGTTGGACAACGTGCCAACCACAAGGGTTCTTGCCATGGGTAAGGAGGAGTTCTGATTTCCGCATCACACTCACCCTTGGGCAGTGATTGGAGATAAGGTCTCGGTTCTGAAGCCTGAAAGCTGAGGTAGGGAAGAGATGATGACCTAAGGCCATGGCGGGTTTTATGTGCTCAGTGTTCGGTCAGCTTTCTGGGTGTTGGTCAGGATGTCCGGGTCAGGTTGTGTTGGACAGTGCATTAGTGCGCAGGTTAGACTATATAATTTGTGTAAAGTCGAGTGCTGTGTAGGTTGATCCTCATTTAATGTGCCTGGGCAGCTCATGAGGCAATAATTTTTTTTCTAGAGGGCAGGCAGAGTGCTGCATTGTGGGTCCGGAATTGCCAAACTTGAGGGCTTCGGGGCCAGGAGTGTGAGGACGGAAGTCTGAGAAGACAAGCTAGACTTGGGTTTCAGGGCGAGGGCATGGCAGGTACCCCCTGCAGATCTGAACCAATATCTCATGCATCTGAAGTCAGGGCGAGGATCAGACGTTGGCTCAGGTTGGAGTTTCTGTGCATGACGGCCGCTTCATGAAGGGAGCGGAATCTCGAGGTCATTGAGGTTTTCCCAGGTTGGGAGTTGTGGGATGCCCCCTTCAAGGATTCCTTCTGCGGGACAATTGAGACCTGTTGTATAGCTCCAGGACATCCCATATGGCATGACTCCAGAGCACCCTTCGCGGATGGATGCCTGGGAAGCCCGCCTCGCATTCCAATTGTCTCCTAGCAACAAGACAGTTTAGATCTGATGGCTCTGCCGGGGCAACCGGGGTGGCTGAGTTGAAATGGACTATCCTGAGGATGGGTCCTAATGTGTTTTTGTGTCCATGAGGGCCTTGGAATGGGGCGGTGGCACCGGGACCCTGAAGTACTCTCCTAAGCTTTGGACATGGCTCTCATGCACAGGTTTCCTTGTGGAGACGAGATGAGTTCTGATGGGTGCCTCAGGAAAACCCCTATGCTTGTATTGGAATCAGGCTTTTGAGGACACATGCCTGTAACCCTAAGCAATGGATCCTATTATTGCCTAGCGTCCTGTCTGGTTCAATCTTCTTCTCTGGGGACATCCATCTATGGTATGAGTGGAGGTCGATTATCAGCTGGTGTCAGACAGCCCTTGTTTGTTCCGGGCGACCTACACTATTGGGATGGCCTCAGGGACTTTGGAGGTTTCTCCTAATTTGTATGATTTTGGACCATGGAATGATCAGAATTCCCATGGATTGGTAGGCACAGTCCTAATGTGTGGCTCCAGGGGCCCAGCCTGGAGGGTGTGTGGCCCAAGACTTTGAGGACAGAAGTCTGAAAACACAAACTCAGCTTTGGTTTGGGGACGTAGGTATGGCAGGCCCGATCTACAAACCATGAGAAGAACTCTTCAGGATATGAAGAAAGTGCGAGTCTGAGGCGCTTGCTCAGGCTTTTGTCTCTGGATTTTGTATCAGCGATGGCCGTGGAATATCGGGGAGGACTCATGGGCCATGGACGAATCTTCCTCTCTGAGGATTTGGCCCGATTCCCAATTGCTTTTCGTCAATCTGTGGGATGGGAGGACTCATTTCAGTTTTGTTACCTCAGGTGGCTCACCAAAAGAGGAATTCCAAAGCAAAGCCGTGGGGAAGACTGAAGGGACAACCCGAACTATGGTTAAAAATTGGGGCCTAGGGGCATGGCAAGCCCAATATGCTATCTCTTCATCCAGCCACTGAGTGGCCTTACTTGAGGACTGGGCTCAGCCTGAGGGTCACAATGTGTGTTTGTGACCAATGAGGCCCGCGAGCATGGGCGGGGCCTCATGGGCCACACTGGTTTCAACTACACTGAACGTTGGACAACATGCCAACCACAAGGTTTCTTGCCATGGGGAAGGAGTTCTGATTTCTGCATCACCTTCAACCCTGGGCAATGAATGGAGATAAGGTCTAGGTTCTGAAACCTGAAAACCGAGGTTGGGTAGAGATGACGACCTAAGGCCATGGCGGCTCGATGTGCTCAGTGTGCGGCCAGCTGTCTGGCTGGGGCCAGGAGGTCCAGGCTCAGGCTGTGTCAGAAAGCGCATTAGTGCCCTAGTCAGCCTATGTATTGGGGGTACAGCCAAGGTCCGTGCAGGTTGATCCTCATTTGGGGTTTCTGGGTAGCCCCAGAGGACAATGTTTTTCTTCTGGAGGGCAGGCAGAGTGCTGCATTGTAGTTCTGGAATTGACAAAATGGAGGGCTTGTGGGCCAGTAGTCTGACGACAAAAGTCTGAGAACACAAGCTAGGCTTAGGTTTCTGGGTGAGGCCATGGCAGGCACAATCTACAGACCTGAATCGAGATCTCGTGCATCTGAAGTCAGGGCAAGGATCAGACGATCGCTCAGGTTGGAGTTTCTGTCCCTGATGGCCCCTTCATGAATGGGGGGGCATCACGAGGCCATGGGGGTTTTCCCACGATGGGAGTTGTGAGAAGCTCCAAACTGCAGAGAGTCTTCTGCAGGACAATTGAGACCTGTTGTTTGGCTCCAGGCCAATGATTCTGAGCAGGGTTCTAAGGATGATGGCTGGGTTGCCCACCTCGCATTCCAATTGTCTCCTAGCAACAAGACAGGTTAGATCTCCTGGATCTGTGGGGAGCAACCGAGGACGCTGAGTTGAATTGGACACCCCTGGGGATGGGTCCTAATGTTCTTTTGTGTCTATGGAGACCTTGGAATGAAGCGGTGGCACTGGGGCCCTAAACGGTTCTCCTAAACAGAGGCTTTGACACAGCTCCAACGTGCAAGTTTCCCATGTGTAGATGAGATGTTTTCTGATGGGTGAGTCAAGAAAAAGCTAGATGCTGTTTTGAAATCCAGGCCTCTGAAAAGAGATACCTGGAAACCAAAGCAATGGATCTGATTAGTGCCTAGGGGCCTGTTCTTTCCTTTTTACCTCTGGGGACATCTGTCTATGGGTATGAGTGCAGGTAGGTGCTCAGTTGGGCTCAGATTGCCCCTGTTTTTCCTGGGAAGCCACCACTATTGAGATGGATCAGGGACTTTGGAGGTTTATCCTATTAGAAGGGTTGTGGCCATTGGAATGGGCACACACCATTCCCTTGGAGAGGGCAAGTACAGTCCTCAGGTTTGGCTCCAGGGGCCTGAGCCTGTAGGTTGTGTAGGCCAGGGCTGTTTGGACAGTTGTCTGAAAACACAAACTCGGCTTATGTTTCGGGTCATAGGTATGGCAGGACTGATCTTCAGACCATGAGGAGAACTCTTTCGGATTTAAAAGAAGGGCGAGTGTGAGGCTCCTGCTCAAGTTTTTGTCTCTGGATATCGTGTCACTCATGGTCGTGGAATTTCTGGGTGACTTCATGGGAAATGGACGAGTCTTACTCTCTGGTGGTTTGGCCCCGTCCAAAGAGTTTGGGGTCATTCTGTGGGCTGCAAGAAGTCCGTTTTGTTGTTGTTGTTGTTGTTGTTGTTGTTGTTGTTGTTTTCTTTTTTAACCTCAGGTGTCCCACCAAATGAGGGATTCCAGAGTAGAGCCCTGGGGAGGGGCGACTGGACAATCAGAAATCTGGTTAAAAATTGTGGCCTAGGGACAAGTCAAGCCCATTATGACATCTAATGGTCAAGCCACTGAGACGACTTACTAGAGAACAGGACTCATGCTGAGGGTCACAATGCGTGTGTATGCCCTCGTCGCACTCAAGAATGGGCGGGACCTCAGGGTGAATGCTGGTTTCTCCTACACTGAACGTTGGACAACGTGCCAACCACAAGGGTTCTTGCCATGGGTAAGGAGGAGTTCTGATTTCCGCATCACACTCACCCTTGGGCAGTGATTGGAGATAAGGTCTCGGTTCTGAAGCCTGAAAGCTGAGGTAGGGAAGAGATGATGACCTAAGGCCATGGCGGGTTTTATGTGCTCAGTGTTCGGTCAGCTTTCTGGGTGTTGGTCAGGATGTCCGGGTCAGGTTGTGTTGGACAGTGCATTAGTGCGCAGGTTAGACTATATAATTTGTGTAAAGTCGAGTGCTGTGTAGGTTGATCCTCATTTAATGTGCCTGGGCAGCTCATGAGGCAATAATTTTTTTTCTAGAGGGCAGGCAGAGTGCTGCATTGTGGGTCCGGAATTGCCAAACTTGAGGGCTTCGGGGCCAGGAGTGTGAGGACGGAAGTCTGAGAAGACAAGCTAGACTTGGGTTTCAGGGCGAGGGCATGGCAGGTACCCCCTGCAGATCTGAACCAATATCTCATGCATCTGAAGTCAGGGCGAGGATCAGACGTTGGCTCAGGTTGGAGTTTCTGTGCATGACGGCCGCTTCATGAAGGGAGCGGAATCTCGAGGTCATTGAGGTTTTCCCAGGTTGGGAGTTGTGGGATGCCCCCTTCAAGGATTCCTTCTGCGGGACAATTGAGACCTGTTGTATAGCTCCAGGACATCCCATATGGCATGACTCCAGAGCACCCTTCGCGGATGGATGCCTGGGAAGCCCGCCTCGCATTCCAATTGTCTCCTAGCAACAAGACAGTTTAGATCTGATGGCTCTGCCGGGGCAACCGGGGTGGCTGAGTTGAAATGGACTATCCTGAGGATGGGTCCTAATGTGTTTTTGTGTCCATGAGGGCCTTGGAATGGGGCGGTGGCACCGGGACCCTGAAGTACTCTCCTAAGCTTTGGACATGGCTCTCATGCACAGGTTTCCTTGTGGAGACGAGATGAGTTCTGATGGGTGCCTCAGGAAAACCCCTATGCTTGTATTGGAATCAGGCTTTTGAGGACACATGCCTGTAACCCTAAGCAATGGATCCTATTATTGCCTAGCGTCCTGTCTGGTTCAATCTTCTTCTCTGGGGACATCCATCTATGGTATGAGTGGAGGTCGATTATCAGCTGGTGTCAGACAGCCCTTGTTTGTTCCGGGCGACCTACACTATTGGGATGGCCTCAGGGACTTTGGAGGTTTCTCCTAATTTGTATGATTTTGGACCATGGAATGATCAGAATTCCCATGGATTGGTAGGCACAGTCCTAATGTGTGGCTCCAGGGGCCCAGCCTGGAGGGTGTGTGGCCCAAGACTTTGAGGACAGAAGTCTGAAAACACAAACTCAGCTTTGGTTTGGGGACGTAGGTATGGCAGGCCCGATCTACAAACCATGAGAAGAACTCTTCAGGATATGAAGAAAGTGCGAGTCTGAGGCGCTTGCTCAGGCTTTTGTCTCTGGATTTTGTATCAGCGATGGCCGTGGAATATCGGGGAGGACTCATGGGCCATGGACGAATCTTCCTCTCTGAGGATTTGGCCCGATTCCCAATTGCTTTTCGTCAATCTGTGGGATGGGAGGACTCATTTCAGTTTTGTTACCTCAGGTGGCTCACCAAAAGAGGAATTCCAAAGCAAAGCCGTGGGGAAGACTGAAGGGACAACCCGAACTATGGTTAAAAATTGGGGCCTAGGGGCATGGCAAGCCCAATATGCTATCTCTTCATCCAGCCACTGAGTGGCCTTACTTGAGGACTGGGCTCAGCCTGAGGGTCACAATGTGTGTTTGTGACCAATGAGGCCCGCGAGCATGGGCGGGGCCTCATGGGCCACACTGGTTTCAACTACACTGAACGTTGGACAACATGCCAACCACAAGGTTTCTTGCCATGGGGAAGGAGTTCTGATTTCTGCATCACCTTCAACCCTGGGCAATGAATGGAGATAAGGTCTAGGTTCTGAAACCTGAAAACCGAGGTTGGGTAGAGATGACGACCTAAGGCCATGGCGGCTCGATGTGCTCAGTGTGCGGCCAGCTGTCTGGCTGGGGCCAGGAGGTCCAGGCTCAGGCTGTGTCAGAAAGCGCATTAGTGCCCTAGTCAGCCTATGTATTGGGGGTACAGCCAAGGTCAGTGCAGGTTGATCCTCATTTGGGGTTTCTGGGTAGCCCCAGAGGACAATGTTTTTCTTCTGGAGGGCAGGCAGAGTGCTGCATTGTAGTTCTGGAATTGACAAAATGGAGGGCTTGTGGGCCAGTAGTCTGACGACAAAAGTCTGAGAACACAAGCTAGGCTTAGGTTTCTGGGTGAGGCCATGGCAGGCACAATCTACAGACCTGAATCGAGATCTCGTGCATCTGAAGTCAGGGCAAGGATCAGACGATCGCTCAGGTTGGAGTTTCTGTCCCTGATGGCCCCTTCATGAATGGGGGGGCATCACGAGGCCATGGGGGTTTTCCCACGATGGGAGTTGTGAGAAGCTCCAAACTGCAGAGAGTCTTCTGCAGGACAATTGAGACCTGTTGTTTGGCTCCAGGCCAATGATTCTGAGCAGGGTTCTAAGGATGATGGCTGGGTTGCCCACCTCGCATTCCAATTGTCTCCTAGCAACAAGACAGGTTATATCTCCTGGATCTGTGGGGAGCAACCGAGGACGCTGAGTTGAATTGGACACCCCTGGGGATGGGTCCTAATGTTCTTTTGTGTCTATGGAGACCTTGGAATGAAGCGGTGGCACTGGGGCCCTAAACGGTTCTCCTAAACAGAGGCTTTGACACAGCTCCAACGTGCAAGTTTCCCATGTGTAGATGAGATGTTTTCTGATGGGTGAGTCAAGAAAAAGCTAGATGCTGTTTTGAAATCCAGGCCTCTGAAAAGAGATACCTGGAAACCAAAGCAATGGATCTGATTAGTGCCTAGGGGCCTGTTCTTTCCTTTTTACCTCTGGGGACATCTGTCTATGGGTATGAGTGCAGGTAGGTGCTCAGTTGGGCTCAGATTGCCCCTGTTTTTCCTGGGAAGCCACCACTATTGAGATGGATCAGGGACTTTGGAGGTTTATCCTATTAGAAGGGTTGTGGCCATTGGAATGGGCACACACCATTCCCTTGGAGAGGGCAAGTACAGTCCTCAGGTTTGGCTCCAGGGGCCTGAGCCTGTAGGTTGTGTAGGCCAGGGCTGTTTGGACAGTTGTCTGAAAACACAAACTCGGCTTATGTTTCGGGTCATAGGTATGGCAGGACTGATCTTCAGACCATGAGGAGAACTCTTTCGGATTTAAAAGAAGGGCGAGTGTGAGGCTCCTGCTCAAGTTTTTGTCTCTGGATATCGTGTCACTCATGGTCGTGGAATTTCTGGGTGACTTCATGGGAAATGGACGAGTCTTACTCTCTGGTGGTTTGGCCCCGTCCAAAGAGTTTGGGGTCATTCTGTGGGCTGCAAGAAGTCCGTTTTGTTGTTGTTGTTGTTGTTGTTGTTGTTGTTGTTGTTGTTTTCTTTTTTAACCTCAGGTGTCCCACCAAATGAGGGATTCCAGAGTAGAGCCCTGGGGAGGGGCGACTGGACAATCAGAAATCTGGTTAAAAATTGTGGCCTAGGGACAAGTCAAGCCCATTATGACATCTAATGGTCAAGCCACTGAGACGACTTACTAGAGAACAGGACTCATGCTGAGGGTCACAATGCGTGTGTATGCCCTCGTCGCACTCAAGAATGGGCGGGACCTCAGGGTGAATGCTGGTTTCTCCTACACTGAACGTTGGACAACGTGCCAACCACAAGGGTTCTTGCCATGGGTAAGGAGGAGTTCTGATTTCCGCATCACACTCACCCTTGGGCAGTGATTGGAGATAAGGTCTCGGTTCTGAAGCCTGAAAGCTGAGGTAGGGAAGAGATGATGACCTAAGGCCATGGCGGGTTTTATGTGCTCAGTGTTCGGTCAGCTTTCTGGGTGTTGGTCAGGATGTCCGGGTCAGGTTGTGTTGGACAGTGCATTAGTGCGCAGGTTAGACTATATAATTTGTGTAAAGTCGAGTGCTGTGTAGGTTGATCCTCATTTAATGTGCCTGGGCAGCTCATGAGGCAATAATTTTTTTTCTAGAGGGCAGGCAGAGTGCTGCATTGTGGGTCCGGAATTGCCAAACTTGAGGGCTTCGGGGCCAGGAGTGTGAGGACGGAAGTCTGAGAAGACAAGCTAGACTTGGGTTTCAGGGCGAGGGCATGGCAGGTACCCCCTGCAGATCTGAACCAATATCTCATGCATCTGAAGTCAGGGCGAGGATCAGACGTTGGCTCAGGTTGGAGTTTCTGTGCATGACGGCCGCTTCATGAAGGGAGCGGAATCTCGAGGTCATTGAGGTTTTCCCAGGTTGGGAGTTGTGGGATGCCCCCTTCAAGGATTCCTTCTGCGGGACAATTGAGACCTGTTGTATAGCTCCAGGACATCCCATATGGCATGACTCCAGAGCACCCTTCGCGGATGGATGCCTGGGAAGCCCGCCTCGCATTCCAATTGTCTCCTAGCAACAAGACAGTTTAGATCTGATGGCTCTGCCGGGGCAACCGGGGTGGCTGAGTTGAAATGGACTATCCTGAGGATGGGTCCTAATGTGTTTTTGTGTCCATGAGGGCCTTGGAATGGGGCGGTGGCACCGGGACCCTGAAGTACTCTCCTAAGCTTTGGACATGGCTCTCATGCACAGGTTTCCTTGTGGAGACGAGATGAGTTCTGATGGGTGCCTCAGGAAAACCCCTATGCTTGTATTGGAATCAGGCTTTTGAGGACACATGCCTGTAACCCTAAGCAATGGATCCTATTATTGCCTAGCGTCCTGTCTGGTTCAATCTTCTTCTCTGGGGACATCCATCTATGGTATGAGTGGAGGTCGATTATCAGCTGGTGTCAGACAGCCCTTGTTTGTTCCGGGCGACCTACACTATTGGGATGGCCTCAGGGACTTTGGAGGTTTCTCCTAATTTGTATGATTTTGGACCATGGAATGATCAGAATTCCCATGGATTGGTAGGCACAGTCCTAATGTGTGGCTCCAGGGGCCCAGCCTGGAGGGTGTGTGGCCCAAGACTTTGAGGACAGAAGTCTGAAAACACAAACTCAGCTTTGGTTTGGGGACGTAGGTATGGCAGGCCCGATCTACAAACCATGAGAAGAACTCTTCAGGATATGAAGAAAGTGCGAGTCTGAGGCGCTTGCTCAGGCTTTTGTCTCTGGATTTTGTATCAGCGATGGCCGTGGAATATCGGGGAGGACTCATGGGCCATGGACGAATCTTCCTCTCTGAGGATTTGGCCCGATTCCCAATTGCTTTTCGTCAATCTGTGGGATGGGAGGACTCATTTCAGTTTTGTTACCTCAGGTGGCTCACCAAAAGAGGAATTCCAAAGCAAAGCCGTGGGGAAGACTGAAGGGACAACCCGAACTATGGTTAAAAATTGGGGCCTAGGGGCATGGCAAGCCCAATATGCTATCTCTTCATCCAGCCACTGAGTGGCCTTACTTGAGGACTGGGCTCAGCCTGAGGGTCACAATGTGTGTTTGTGACCAATGAGGCCCGCGAGCATGGGCGGGGCCTCATGGGCCACACTGGTTTCAACTACACTGAACGTTGGACAACATGCCAACCACAAGGTTTCTTGCCATGGGGAAGGAGTTCTGATTTCTGCATCACCTTCAACCCTGGGCAATGAATGGAGATAAGGTCTAGGTTCTGAAACCTGAAAACCGAGGTTGGGTAGAGATGACGACCTAAGGCCATGGCGGCTCGATGTGCTCAGTGTGCGGCCAGCTGTCTGGCTGGGGCCAGGAGGTCCAGGCTCAGGCTGTGTCAGAAAGCGCATTAGTGCCCTTGTCAGCCTATGTATTGGGGGTACAGCCAAGGTCAGTGCAGGTTGATCCTCATTTGGGGTTTCTGGGTAGCCCCAGAGGACAATGTTTTTCTTCTGGAGGGCAGGCAGAGTGCTGCATTGTAGTTCTGGAATTGACAAAATGGAGGGCTTGTGGGCCAGTAGTCTGACGACAAAAGTCTGAGAACACAAGCTAGGCTTAGGTTTCTGGGTGAGGCCATGGCAGGCACAATCTACAGACCTGAATCGAGATCTCGTGCATCTGAAGTCAGGGCAAGGATCAGACGATCGCTCAGGTTGGAGTTTCTGTCCCTGATGGCCCCTTCATGAATGGGGGGGCATCACGAGGCCATGGGGGTTTTCCCACGATGGGAGTTGTGAGAAGCTCCAAACTGCAGAGAGTCTTCTGCAGGACAATTGAGACCTGTTGTTTGGCTCCAGGCCAATGATTCTGAGCAGGGTTCTAAGGATGATGGCTGGGTTGCCCACCTCGCATTCCAATTGTCTCCTAGCAACAAGACAGGTTAGATCTCCTGGATCTGTGGGGAGCAACCGAGGACGCTGAGTTGAATTGGACACCCCTGGGGATGGGTCCTAATGTTCTTTTGTGTCTATGGAGACCTTGGAATGAAGCGGTGGCACTGGGGCCCTAAACGGTTCTCCTAAACAGAGGCTTTGACACAGCTCCAACGTGCAAGTTTCCCATGTGTAGATGAGATGTTTTCTGATGGGTGAGTCAAGAAAAAGCTAGATGCTGTTTTGAAATCCAGGCCTCTGAAAAGAGATACCTGGAAACCAAAGCAATGGATCTGATTAGTGCCTAGGGGCCTGTTCTTTCCTTTTTACCTCTGGGGACATCTGTCTATGGGTATGAGTGCAGGTAGGTGCTCAGTTGGGCTCAGATTGCCCCTGTTTTTCCTGGGAAGCCACCACTATTGAGATGGATCAGGGACTTTGGAGGTTTATCCTATTAGAAGGGTTGTGGCCATTGGAATGGGCACACACCATTCCCTTGGAGAGGGCAAGTACAGTCCTCAGGTTTGGCTCCAGGGGCCTGAGCCTGTAGGTTGTGTAGGCCAGGGCTGTTTGGACAGTTGTCTGAAAACACAAACTCGGCTTATGTTTCGGGTCATAGGTATGGCAGGACTGATCTTCAGACCATGAGGAGAACTCTTTCGGATTTAAAAGAAGGGCGAGTGTGAGGCTCCTGCTCAAGTTTTTGTCTCTGGATATCGTGTCACTCATGGTCGTGGAATTTCTGGGTGACTTCATGGGAAATGGACGAGTCTTACTCTCTGGTGGTTTGGCCCCGTCCAAAGAGTTTGGGGTCATTCTGTGGGCTGCAAGAAGTCCGTTTTGTTGTTGTTGTTGTTGTTGTTGTTGTTGTTTTCTTTTTTAACCTCAGGTGTCCCACCAAATGAGGGATTCCAGAGTAGAGCCCTGGGGAGGGGCGACTGGACAATCAGAAATCTGGTTAAAAATTGTGGGCTAGGGACAAGTCAAGCCCATTATGACATCTAATGGTCAAGCCACTGAGACGACTTACTAGAGAACAGGACTCATGCTGAGGGTCACAATGCGTGTGTATGCCCTCGTCGCACTCAAGAATGGGCGGGACCTCAGGGTGAATGCTGGTTTCTCCTACACTGAACGTTGGACAACGTGCCAACCACAAGGGTTCTTGCCATGGGTAAGGAGGAGTTCTGATTTCCGCATCACACTCACCCTTGGGCAGTGATTGGAGATAAGGTCTCGGTTCTGAAGCCTGAAAGCTGAGGTAGGGAAGAGATGATGACCTAAGGCCATGGCGGGTTTTATGTGCTCAGTGTTCGGTCAGCTTTCTGGGTGTTGGTCAGGATGTCCGGGTCAGGTTGTGTTGGACAGTGCATTAGTGCGCAGGTTAGACTATATAATTTGTGTAAAGTCGAGTGCTGTGTAGGTTGATCCTCATTTAATGTGCCTGGGCAGCTCATGAGGCAATAATTTTTTTTCTAGAGGGCAGGCAGAGTGCTGCATTGTGGGTCCGGAATTGCCAAACTTGAGGGCTTCGGGGCCAGGAGTGTGAGGACGGAAGTCTGAGAAGACAAGCTAGACTTGGGTTTCAGGGCGAGGGCATGGCAGGTACCCCCTGCAGATCTGAACCAATATCTCATGCATCTGAAGTCAGGGCGAGGATCAGACGTTGGCTCAGGTTGGAGTTTCTGTGCATGACGGCCGCTTCATGAAGGGAGCGGAATCTCGAGGTCATTGAGGTTTTCCCAGGTTGGGAGTTGTGGGATGCCCCCTTCAAGGATTCCTTCTGCGGGACAATTGAGACCTGTTGTATAGCTCCAGGACATCCCATATGGCATGACTCCAGAGCACCCTTCGCGGATGGATGCCTGGGAAGCCCGCCTCGCATTCCAATTGTCTCCTAGCAACAAGACAGTTTAGATCTGATGGCTCTGCCGGGGCAACCGGGGTGGCTGAGTTGAAATGGACTATCCTGAGGATGGGTCCTAATGTGTTTTTGTGTCCATGAGGGCCTTGGAATGGGGCGGTGGCACCGGGACCCTGAAGTACTCTCCTAAGCTTTGGACATGGCTCTCATGCACAGGTTTCCTTGTGGAGACGAGATGAGTTCTGATGGGTGCCTCAGGAAAACCCCTATGCTTGTATTGGAATCAGGCTTTTGAGGACACATGCCTGTAACCCTAAGCAATGGATCCTATTATTGCCTAGCGTCCTGTCTGGTTCAATCTTCTTCTCTGGGGACATCCATCTATGGTATGAGTGGAGGTCGATTATCAGCTGGTGTCAGACAGCCCTTGTTTGTTCCGGGCGACCTACACTATTGGGATGGCCTCAGGGACTTTGGAGGTTTCTCCTAATTTGTATGATTTTGGACCATGGAATGATCAGAATTCCCATGGATTGGTAGGCACAGTCCTAATGTGTGGCTCCAGGGGCCCAGCCTGGAGGGTGTGTGGCCCAAGACTTTGAGGACAGAAGTCTGAAAACACAAACTCAGCTTTGGTTTGGGGACGTAGGTATGGCAGGCCCGATCTACAAACCATGAGAAGAACTCTTCAGGATATGAAGAAAGTGCGAGTCTGAGGCGCTTGCTCAGGCTTTTGTCTCTGGATTTTGTATCAGCGATGGCCGTGGAATATCGGGGAGGACTCATGGGCCATGGACGAATCTTCCTCTCTGAGGATTTGGCCCGATTCCCAATTGCTTTTCGTCAATCTGTGGGATGGGAGGACTCATTTCAGTTTTGTTACCTCAGGTGGCTCACCAAAAGAGGAATTCCAAAGCAAAGCCGTGGGGAAGACTGAAGGGACAACCCGAACTATGGTTAAAAATTGGGGCCTAGGGGCATGGCAAGCCCAATATGCTATCTCTTCATCCAGCCACTGAGTGGCCTTACTTGAGGACTGGGCTCAGCCTGAGGGTCACAATGTGTGTTTGTGACCAATGAGGCCCGCGAGCATGGGCGGGGCCTCATGGGCCACACTGGTTTCAACTACACTGAACGTTGGACAACATGCCAACCACAAGGTTTCTTGCCATGGGGAAGGAGTTCTGATTTCTGCATCACCTTCAACCCTGGGCAATGAATGGAGATAAGGTCTAGGTTCTGAAACCTGAAAACCGAGGTTGGGTAGAGATGACGACCTAAGGCCATGGCGGCTCGATGTGCTCAGTGTGCGGCCAGCTGTCTGGCTGGGGCCAGGAGGTCCAGGCTCAGGCTGTGTCAGAAAGCGCATTAGTGCCCTTGTCAGCCTATGTATTGGGGGTACAGCCAAGGTCAGTGCAGGTTGATCCTCATTTGGGGTTTCTGGGTAGCCCCAGAGGACAATGTTTTTCTTCTGGAGGGCAGGCAGAGTGCTGCATTGTAGTTCTGGAATTGACAAAATGGAGGGCTTGTGGGCCAGTAGTCTGACGACAAAAGTCTGAGAACACAAGCTAGGCTTAGGTTTCTGGGTGAGGCCATGGCAGGCACAATCTACAGACCTGAATCGAGATCTCGTGCATCTGAAGTCAGGGCAAGGATCAGACGATCGCTCAGGTTGGAGTTTCTGTCCCTGATGGCCCCTTCATGAATGGGGGGGCATCACGAGGCCATGGGGGTTTTCCCACGATGGGAGTTGTGAGAAGCTCCAAACTGCAGAGAGTCTTCTGCAGGACAATTGAGACCTGTTGTTTGGCTCCAGGCCAATGATTCTGAGCAGGGTTCTAAGGATGATGGCTGGGTTGCCCACCTCGCATTCCAATTGTCTCCTAGCAACAAGACAGGTTAGATCTCCTGGATCTGTGGGGAGCAACCGAGGACGCTGAGTTGAATTGGACACCCCTGGGGATGGGTCCTAATGTTCTTTTGTGTCTATGGAGACCTTGGAATGAAGCGGTGGCACTGGGGCCCTAAACGGTTCTCCTAAACAGAGGCTTTGACACAGCTCCAACGTGCAAGTTTCCCATGTGTAGATGAGATGTTTTCTGATGGGTGAGTCAAGAAAAAGCTAGATGCTGTTTTGAAATCCAGGCCTCTGAAAAGAGATACCTGGAAACCAAAGCAATGGATCTGATTAGTGCCTAGGGGCCTGTTCTTTCCTTTTTACCTCTGGGGACATCTGTCTATGGGTATGAGTGCAGGTAGGTGCTCAGTTGGGCTCAGATTGCCCCTGTTTTTCCTGGGAAGCCACCACTATTGAGATGGATCAGGGACTTTGGAAGTTTATCCTATTAGAAGGGTTGTGGCCATTGGAATGGGCACACACCATTCCCTTGGAGAGGGCAAGTACAGTCCTCAGGTTTGGCTCCAGGGGCCTGAGCCTGTAGGTTGTGTAGGCCAGGGCTGTTTGGACAGTTGTCTGAAAACACAAACTCGGCTTATGTTTCGGGTCATAGGTATGGCAGGACTGATCTTCAGACCATGAGGAGAACTCTTTCGGATTTAAAAGAAGGGCGAGTGTGAGGCTCCTGCTCAAGTTTTTGTCTCTGGATATCGTGTCACTCATGGTCGTGGAATTTCTGGGTGACTTCATGGGAAATGGACGAGTCTTACTCTCTGGTGGTTTGGCCCCGTCCAAAGAGTTTGGGGTCATTCTGTGGGCTGCAAGAAGTCCGTTTTGTTGTTGTTGTTGTTGTTGTTGTTGTTGTTGTTGTTGTTTTCTTTTTTAACCTCAGGTGTCCCACCAAATGAGGGATTCCAGAGTAGAGCCCTGGGGAGGGGCGACTGGACAATCAGAAATCTGGTTAAAAATTGTGGCCTAGGGACAAGTCAAGCCCATTATGACATCTAATGGTCAAGCCACTGAGACGACTTACTAGAGAACAGGACTCATGCTGAGGGTCACAATGCGTGTGTATGCCCTCGTCGCACTCAAGAATGGGCGGGACCTCAGGGTGAATGCTGGTTTCTCCTACACTGAACGTTGGACAACGTGCCAACCACAAGGGTTCTTGCCATGGGTAAGGAGGAGTTCTGATTTCCGCATCACACTCACCCTTGGGCAGTGATTGGAGATAAGGTCTCGGTTCTGAAGCCTGAAAGCTGAGGTAGGGAAGAGATGATGACCTAAGGCCATGGCGGGTTTTATGTGCTCAGTGTTCGGTCAGCTTTCTGGGTGTTGGTCAGGATGTCCGGGTCAGGTTGTGTTGGACAGTGCATTAGTGCGCAGGTTAGACTATATAATTTGTGTAAAGTCGAGTGCTGTGTAGGTTGATCCTCATTTAATGTGCCTGGGCAGCTCATGAGGCAATAATTTTTTTTCTAGAGGGCAGGCAGAGTGCTGCATTGTGGGTCCGGAATTGCCAAACTTGAGGGCTTCGGGGCCAGGAGTGTGAGGACGGAAGTCTGAGAAGACAAGCTAGACTTGGGTTTCAGGGCGAGGGCATGGCAGGTACCCCCTGCAGATCTGAACCAATATCTCATGCATCTGAAGTCAGGGCGAGGATCAGACGTTGGCTCAGGTTGGAGTTTCTGTGCATGACGGCCGCTTCATGAAGGGAGCGGAATCTCGAGGTCATTGAGGTTTTCCCAGGTTGGGAGTTGTGGGATGCCCCCTTCAAGGATTCCTTCTGCGGGACAATTGAGACCTGTTGTATAGCTCCAGGACATCCCATATGGCATGACTCCAGAGCACCCTTCGCGGATGGATGCCTGGGAAGCCCGCCTCGCATTCCAATTGTCTCCTAGCAACAAGACAGTTTAGATCTGATGGCTCTGCCGGGGCAACCGGGGTGGCTGAGTTGAAATGGACTATCCTGAGGATGGGTCCTAATGTGTTTTTGTGTCCATGAGGGCCTTGGAATGGGGCGGTGGCACCGGGACCCTGAAGTACTCTCCTAAGCTTTGGACATGGCTCTCATGCACAGGTTTCCTTGTGGAGACGAGATGAGTTCTGATGGGTGCCTCAGGAAAACCCCTATGCTTGTATTGGAATCAGGCTTTTGAGGACACATGCCTGTAACCCTAAGCAATGGATCCTATTATTGCCTAGCGTCCTGTCTGGTTCAATCTTCTTCTCTGGGGACATCCATCTATGGTATGAGTGGAGGTCGATTATCAGCTGGTGTCAGACAGCCCTTGTTTGTTCCGGGCGACCTACACTATTGGGATGGCCTCAGGGACTTTGGAGGTTTCTCCTAATTTGTATGATTTTGGACCATGGAATGATCAGAATTCCCATGGATTGGTAGGCACAGTCCTAATGTGTGGCTCCAGGGGCCCAGCCTGGAGGGTGTGTGGCCCAAGACTTTGAGGACAGAAGTCTGAAAACACAAACTCAGCTTTGGTTTGGGGACGTAGGTATGGCAGGCCCGATCTACAAACCATGAGAAGAACTCTTCAGGATATGAAGAAAGTGCGAGTCTGAGGCGCTTGCTCAGGCTTTTGTCTCTGGATTTTGTATCAGCGATGGCCGTGGAATATCGGGGAGGACTCATGGGCCATGGACGAATCTTCCTCTCTGAGGAATTGGCCCGATTCCCAATTGCTTTTCGTCAATCTGTGTGATGGGAGGACTCATTTCAGTTTTGTTACCTCAGGTGGCTCACCAAAAGAGGAATTCCAAAGCAAAGCCGTGGGGAAGACTGAAGGGACAACCCGAACTATGGTTAAAAATTGGGGCCTAGGGGCATGGCAAGCCCAATATGCTATCTCTTCATCCAGCCACTGAGTGGCCTTACTTGAGGACTGGGCTCAGCCTGAGGGTCACAATGTGTGTTTGTGACCAATGAGGCCCGCGAGCATGGGCGGGGCCTCATGGGCCACACTGGTTTCAACTACACTGAACGTTGGACAACATGCCAACCACAAGGTTTCTTGCCATGGGGAAGGAGTTCTGATTTCTGCATCACCTTCAACCCTGGGCAATGAATGGAGATAAGGTCTAGGTTCTGAAACCTGAAAACCGAGGTTGGGTAGAGATGACGACCTAAGGCCATGGCGGCTCGATGTGCTCAGTGTGCGGCCAGCTGTCTGGCTGGGGCCAGGAGGTCCAGGCTCAGGCTGTGTCAGAAAGCGCATTAGTGCCCTTGTCAGCCTATGTATTGGGGGTACAGCCAAGGTCAGTGCAGGTTGATCCTCATTTGGGGTTTCTGGGTAGCCCCAGAGGACAATGTTTTTCTTCTGGAGGGCAGGCAGAGTGCTGCATTGTAGTTCTGGAATTGACAAAATGGAGGGCTTGTGGGCCAGTAGTCTGACGACAAAAGTCTGAGAACACAAGCTAGGCTTAGGTTTCTGGGTGAGGCCATGGCAGGCACAATCTACAGACCTGAATCGAGATCTCGTGCATCTGAAGTCAGGGCAAGGATCAGACGATCGCTCAGGTTGGAGTTTCTGTCCCTGATGGCCCCTTCATGAATGGGGGGGCATCACGAGGCCATGGGGGTTTTCCCACGATGGGAGTTGTGAGAAGCTCCAAACTGCAGAGAGTCTTCTGCAGGACAATTGAGACCTGTTGTTTGGCTCCAGGCCAATGATTCTGAGCAGGGTTCTAAGGATGATGGCTGGGTTGCCCACCTCGCATTCCAATTGTCTCCTAGCAACAAGACAGGTTAGATCTCCTGGATCTGTGGGGAGCAACCGAGGACGCTGAGTTGAATTGGACACCCCTGGGGATGGGTCCTAATGTTCTTTTGTGTCTATGGAGACCTTGGAATGAAGCGGTGGCACTGGGGCCCTAAACGGTTCTCCTAAACAGAGGCTTTGACACAGCTCCAACGTGCAAGTTTCCCATGTGTAGATGAGATGTTTTCTGATGGGTGAGTCAAGAAAAAGCTAGATGCTGTTTTGAAATCCAGGCCTCTGAAAAGAGATACCTGGAAACCAAAGCAATGGATCTGATTAGTGCCTAGGGGCCTGTTCTTTCCTTTTTACCTCTGGGGACATCTGTCTATGGGTATGAGTGCAGGTAGGTGCTCAGTTGGGCTCAGATTGCCCCTGTTTTTCCTGGGAAGCCACCACTATTGAGATGGATCAGGGACTTTGGAGGTTTATCCTATTAGAAGGGTTGTGGCCATTGGAATGGGCACACACCATTCCCTTGGAGAGGGCAAGTACAGTCCTCAGGTTTGGCTCCAGGGGCCTGAGCCTGTAGGTTGTGTAGGCCAGGGCTGTTTGGACAGTTGTCTGAAAACACAAACTCGGCTTATGTTTCGGGTCATAGGTATGGCAGGACTGATCTTCAGACCATGAGGAGAACTCTTTCGGATTTAAAAGAAGGGCGAGTGTGAGGCTCCTGCTCAAGTTTTTGTCTCTGGATATCGTGTCACTCATGGTCGTGGAATTTCTGGGTGACTTCATGGGAAATGGACGAGTCTTACTCTCTGGTGGTTTGGCCCCGTCCAAAGAGTTTGGGGTCATTCTGTGGGCTGCAAGAAGTCCGTTTTGTTGTTGTTGTTGTTGTTGTTGTTGTTGTTTTCTTTTTTAACCTCAGGTGTCCCACCAAATGAGGGATTCCAGAGTAGAGCCCTGGGGAGGGGCGACTGGACAATCAGAAATCTGGTTAAAAATTGTGGCCTAGGGACAAGTCAAGCCCATTATGACATCTAATGGTCAAGCCACTGAGACGACTTACTAGAGAACAGGACTCATGCTGAGGGTCACAATGCGTGTGTATGCCCTCGTCGCACTCAAGAATGGGCGGGACCTCAGGGTGAATGCTGGTTTCTCCTACACTGAACGTTGGACAACGTGCCAACCACAAGGGTTCTTGCCATGGGTAAGGAGGAGTTCTGATTTCCGCATCACACTCACCCTTGGGCAGTGATTGGAGATAAGGTCTCGGTTCTGAAGCCTGAAAGCTGAGGTAGGGAAGAGATGATGACCTAAGGCCATGGCGGGTTTTATGTGCTCAGTGTTCGGTCAGCTTTCTGGGTGTTGGTCAGGATGTCCGGGTCAGGTTGTGTTGGACAGTGCATTAGTGCGCAGGTTAGACTATATAATTTGTGTAAAGTCGAGTGCTGTGTAGGTTGATCCTCATTTAATGTGCCTGGGCAGCTCATGAGGCAATAATTTTTTTTCTAGAGGGCAGGCAGAGTGCTGCATTGTGGGTCCGGAATTGCCAAACTTGAGGGCTTCGGGGCCAGGAGTGTGAGGACGGAAGTCTGAGAAGACAAGCTAGACTTGGGTTTCAGGGCGAGGGCATGGCAGGTACCCCCTGCAGATCTGAACCAATATCTCATGCATCTGAAGTCAGGGCGAGGATCAGACGTTGGCTCAGGTTGGAGTTTCTGTGCATGACGGCCGCTTCATGAAGGGAGCGGAATCTCGAGGTCATTGAGGTTTTCCCAGGTTGGGAGTTGTGGGATGCCCCCTTCAAGGATTCCTTCTGCGGGACAATTGAGACCTGTTGTATAGCTCCAGGACATCCCATATGGCATGACTCCAGAGCACCCTTCGCGGATGGATGCCTGGGAAGCCCGCCTCGCATTCCAATTGTCTCCTAGCAACAAGACAGTTTAGATCTGATGGCTCTGCCGGGGCAACCGGGGTGGCTGAGTTGAAATGGACTATCCTGAGGATGGGTCCTAATGTGTTTTTGTGTCCATGAGGGCCTTGGAATGGGGCGGTGGCACCGGGACCCTGAAGTACTCTCCTAAGCTTTGGACATGGCTCTCATGCACAGGTTTCCTTGTGGAGACGAGATGAGTTCTGATGGGTGCCTCAGGAAAACCCCTATGCTTGTATTGGAATCAGGCTTTTGAGGACACATGCCTGTAACCCTAAGCAATGGATCCTATTATTGCCTAGCGTCCTGTCTGGTTCAATCTTCTTCTCTGGGGACATCCATCTATGGTATGAGTGGAGGTCGATTATCAGCTGGTGTCAGACAGCCCTTGTTTGTTCCGGGCGACCTACACTATTGGGATGGCCTCAGGGACTTTGGAGGTTTCTCCTAATTTGTATGATTTTGGACCATGGAATGATCAGAATTCCCATGGATTGGTAGGCACAGTCCTAATGTGTGGCTCCAGGGGCCCAGCCTGGAGGGTGTGTGGCCCAAGACTTTGAGGACAGAAGTCTGAAAACACAAACTCAGCTTTGGTTTGGGGACGTAGGTATGGCAGGCCCGATCTACAAACCATGAGAAGAACTCTTCAGGATATGAAGAAAGTGCGAGTCTGAGGCGCTTGCTCAGGCTTTTGTCTCTGGATTTTGTATCAGCGATGGCCGTGGAATATCGGGGAGGACTCATGGGCCATGGACGAATCTTCCTCTCTGAGGATTTGGCCCGATTCCCAATTGCTTTTCGTCAATCTGTGGGATGGGAGGACTCATTTCAGTTTTGTTACCTCAGGTGGCTCACCAAAAGAGGAATTCCAAAGCAAAGCCGTGGGGAAGACTGAAGGGACAACCCGAACTATGGTTAAAAATTGGGGCCTAGGGGCATGGCAAGCCCAATATGCTATCTCTTCATCCAGCCACTGAGTGGCCTTACTTGAGGACTGGGCTCAGCCTGAGGGTCACAATGTGTGTTTGTGACCAATGAGGCCCGCGAGCATGGGCGGGGCCTCATGGGCCACACTGGTTTCAACTACACTGAACGTTGGACAACATGCCAACCACAAGGTTTCTTGCCATGGGGAAGGAGTTCTGATTTCTGCATCACCTTCAACCCTGGGCAATGAATGGAGATAAGGTCTAGGTTCTGAAACCTGAAAACCGAGGTTGGGTAGAGATGACGACCTAAGGCCATGGCGGCTCGATGTGCTCAGTGTGCGGCCAGCTGTCTGGCTGGGGCCAGGAGGTCCAGGCTCAGGCTGTGTCAGAAAGCGCATTAGTGCCCTAGTCAGCCTATGTATTGGGGGTACAGCCAAGGTCAGTGCAGGTTGATCCTCATTTGGGGTTTCTGGGTAGCCCCAGAGGACAATGTTTTTCTTCTGGAGGGCAGGCAGAGTGCTGCATTGTAGTTCTGGAATTGACAAAATGGAGGGCTTGTGGGCCAGTAGTCTGACGACAAAAGTCTGAGAACACAAGCTAGGCTTAGGTTTCTGGGTGAGGCCATGGCAGGCACAATCTACAGACCTGAATCGAGATCTCGTGCATCTGAAGTCAGGGCAAGGATCAGACGATCGCTCAGGTTGGAGTTTCTGTCCCTGATGGCCCCTTCATGAATGGGGGGGCATCACGAGGCCATGGGGGTTTTCCCACGATGGGAGTTGTGAGAAGCTCCAAACTGCAGAGAGTCTTCTGCAGGACAATTGAGACCTGTTGTTTGGCTCCAGGCCAATGATTCTGAGCAGGGTTCTAAGGATGATGGCTGGGTTGCCCACCTCGCATTCCAATTGTCTCCTAGCAACAAGACAGGTTAGATCTCCTGGATCTGTGGGGAGCAACCGAGGACGCTGAGTTGAATTGGACACCCCTGGGGATGGGTCCTAATGTTCTTTTGTGTCTATGGAGACCTTGGAATGAAGCGGTGGCACTGGGGCCCTAAACGGTTCTCCTAAACAGAGGCTTTGACACAGCTCCAACGTGCAAGTTTCCCATGTGTAGATGAGATGTTTTCTGATGGGTGAGTCAAGAAAAAGCTAGATGCTGTTTTGAAATCCAGGCCTCTGAAAAGAGATACCTGGAAACCAAAGCAATGGATCTGATTAGTGCCTAGGGGCCTGTTCTTTCCTTTTTACCTCTGGGGACATCTGTCTATGGGTATGAGTGCAGGTAGGTGCTCAGTTGGGCTCAGATTGCCCCTGTTTTTCCTGGGAAGCCACCACTATTGAGATGGATCAGGGACTTTGGAGGTTTATCCTATTAGAAGGGTTGTGGCCATTGGAATGGGCACACACCATTCCCTTGGAGAGGGCAAGTACAGTCCTCAGGTTTGGCTCCAGGGGCCTGAGCCTGTAGGTTGTGTAGGCCAGGGCTGTTTGGACAGTTGTCTGAAAACACAAACTCGGCTTATGTTTCGGGTCATAGGTATGGCAGGACTGATCTTCAGACCATGAGGAGAACTCTTTCGGATTTAAAAGAAGGGCGAGTGTGAGGCTCCTGCTCAAGTTTTTGTCTCTGGATATCGTGTCACTCATGGTCGTGGAATTTCTGGGTGACTTCATGGGAAATGGACGAGTCTTACTCTCTGGTGGTTTGGCCCCGTCCAAAGAGTTTGGGGTCATTCTGTGGGCTGCAAGAAGTCCGTTTTGTTGTTGTTGTTGTTGTTGTTGTTGTTGTTGTTTTCTTTTTTAACCTCAGGTGTCCCACCAAATGAGGGATTCCAGAGTAGAGCCCTGGGGAGGGGCGACTGGACAATCAGAAATCTGGTTAAAAATTGTGGGCTAGGGACAAGTCAAGCCCATTATGACATCTAATGGTCAAGCCACTGAGACGACTTACTAGAGAACAGGACTCATGCTGAGGGTCACAATGCGTGTGTATGCCCTCGTCGCACTCAAGAATGGGCGGGACCTCAGGGTGAATGCTGGTTTCTCCTACACTGAACGTTGGACAACGTGCCAACCACAAGGGTTCTTGCCATGGGTAAGGAGGAGTTCTGATTTCCGCATCACACTCACCCTTGGGCAGTGATTGGAGATAAGGTCTCGGTTCTGAAGCCTGAAAGCTGAGGTAGGGAAGAGATGATGACCTAAGGCCATGGCGGGTTTTATGTGCTCAGTGTTCGGTCAGCTTTCTGGGTGTTGGTCAGGATGTCCGGGTCAGGTTGTGTTGGACAGTGCATTAGTGCGCAGGTTAGACTATATAATTTGTGTAAAGTCGAGTGCTGTGTAGGTTGATCCTCATTTAATGTGCCTGGGCAGCTCATGAGGCAATAATTTTTTTTCTAGAGGGCAGGCAGAGTGCTGCATTGTGGGTCCGGAATTGCCAAACTTGAGGGCTTCGGGGCCAGGAGTGTGAGGACGGAAGTCTGAGAAGACAAGCTAGACTTGGGTTTCAGGGCGAGGGCATGGCAGGTACCCCCTGCAGATCTGAACCAATATCTCATGCATCTGAAGTCAGGGCGAGGATCAGACGTTGGCTCAGGTTGGAGTTTCTGTGCATGACGGCCGCTTCATGAAGGGAGCGGAATCTCGAGGTCATTGAGGTTTTCCCAGGTTGGGAGTTGTGGGATGCCCCCTTCAAGGATTCCTTCTGCGGGACAATTGAGACCTGTTGTATAGCTCCAGGACATCCCATATGGCATGACTCCAGAGCACCCTTCGCGGATGGATGCCTGGGAAGCCCGCCTCGCATTCCAATTGTCTCCTAGCAACAAGACAGTTTAGATCTGATGGCTCTGCCGGGGCAACCGGGGTGGCTGAGTTGAAATGGACTATCCTGAGGATGGGTCCTAATGTGTTTTTGTGTCCATGAGGGCCTTGGAATGGGGCGGTGGCACCGGGACCCTGAAGTACTCTCCTAAGCTTTGGACATGGCTCTCATGCACAGGTTTCCTTGTGGAGACGAGATGAGTTCTGATGGGTGCCTCAGGAAAACCCCTATGCTTGTATTGGAATCAGGCTTTTGAGGACACATGCCTGTAACCCTAAGCAATGGATCCTATTATTGCCTAGCGTCCTGTCTGGTTCAATCTTCTTCTCTGGGGACATCCATCTATGGTATGAGTGGAGGTCGATTATCAGCTGGTGTCAGACAGCCCTTGTTTGTTCCGGGCGACCTACACTATTGGGATGGCCTCAGGGACTTTGGAGGTTTCTCCTAATTTGTATGATTTTGGACCATGGAATGATCAGAATTCCCATGGATTGGTAGGCACAGTCCTAATGTGTGGCTCCAGGGGCCCAGCCTGGAGGGTGTGTGGCCCAAGACTTTGAGGACAGAAGTCTGAAAACACAAACTCAGCTTTGGTTTGGGGACGTAGGTATGGCAGGCCCGATCTACAAACCATGAGAAGAACTCTTCAGGATATGAAGAAAGTGCGAGTCTGAGGCGCTTGCTCAGGCTTTTGTCTCTGGATTTTGTATCAGCGATGGCCGTGGAATATCGGGGAGGACTCATGGGCCATGGACGAATCTTCCTCTCTGAGGAATTGGCCCGATTCCCAATTGCTTTTCGTCAATCTGTGGGATGGGAGGACTCATTTCAGTTTTGTTACCTCAGGTGGCTCACCAAAAGAGGAATTCCAAAGCAAAGCCGTGGGGAAGACTGAAGGGACAACCCGAACTATGGTTAAAAATTGGGGCCTAGGGGCATGGCAAGCCCAATATGCTATCTCTTCATCCAGCCACTGAGTGGCCTTACTTGAGGACTGGGCTCAGCCTGAGGGTCACAATGTGTGTTTGTGACCAATGAGGCCCGCAAGCATGGGCGGGGCCTCATGGGCCACACTGGTTTCAACTACACTGAACGTTGGACAACATGCCAACCACAAGGTTTCTTGCCATGGGGAAGGAGTTCTGATTTCTGCATCACCTTCAACCCTGGGCAATGAATGGAGATAAGGTCTAGGTTCTGAAACCTGAAAACCGAGGTTGGGTAGAGATGACGACCTAAGGCCATGGCGGCTCGATGTGCTCAGTGTGCGGCCAGCTGTCTGGCTGGGGCCAGGAGGTCCAGGCTCAGGCTGTGTCAGAAAGCGCATTAGTGCCCTAGTCAGCCTATGTATTGGGGGTACAGCCAAGGTCAGTGCAGGTTGATCCTCATTTGGGGTTTCTGGGTAGCCCCAGAGGACAATGTTTTTCTTCTGGAGGGCAGGCAGAGTGCTGCATTGTAGTTCTGGAATTGACAAAATGGAGGGCTTGTGGGCCAGTAGTCTGACGACAAAAGTCTGAGAACACAAGCTAGGCTTAGGTTTCTGGGTGAGGCCATGGCAGGCACAATCTACAGACCTGAATCGAGATCTCGTGCATCTGAAGTCAGGGCAAGGATCAGACGATCGCTCAGGTTGGAGTTTCTGTCCCTGATGGCCCCTTCATGAATGGGGGGGCATCACGAGGCCATGGGGGTTTTCCCACGATGGGAGTTGTGAGAAGCTCCAAACTGCAGAGAGTCTTCTGCAGGACAATTGAGACCTGTTGTTTGGCTCCAGGCCAATGATTCTGAGCAGGGTTCTAAGGATGATGGCTGGGTTGCCCACCTCGCATTCCAATTGTCTCCTAGCAACAAGACAGGTTAGATCTCCTGGATCTGTGGGGAGCAACCGAGGACGCTGAGTTGAATTGGACACCCCTGGGCATGGGTCCTAATGTTCTTTTGTGTCTATGGAGACCTTGGAATGAAGCGGTGGCACTGGGGCCCTAAACGGTTCTCCTAAACAGAGGCTTTGACACAGCTCCAACGTGCAAGTTTCCCATGTGTAGATGAGATGTTTTCTGATGGGTGAGTCAAGAAAAAGCTAGATGCTGTTTTGAAATCCAGGCCTCTGAAAAGAGATACCTGGAAACCAAAGCAATGGATCTGATTAGTGCCTAGGGGCCTGTTCTTTCCTTTTTACCTCTGGGGACATCTGTCTATGGGTATGAGTGCAGGTAGGTGCTCAGTTGGGCTCAGATTGCCCCTGTTTTTCCTGGGAAGCCACCACTATTGAGATGGATCAGGGACTTTGGAGGTTTATCCTATTAGAAGGGTTGTGGCCATTGGAATGGGCACACACCATTCCCTTGGAGAGGGCAAGTACAGTCCTCAGGTTTGGCTCCAGGGGCCTGAGCCTGTAGGTTGTGTAGGCCAGGGCTGTTTGGACAGTTGTCTGAAAACACAAACTCGGCTTATGTTTCGGGTCATAGGTATGGCAGGACTGATCTTCAGACCATGAGGAGAACTCTTTCGGATTTAAAAGAAGGGCGAGTGTGAGGCTCCTGCTCAAGTTTTTGTCTCTGGATATCGTGTCACTCATGGTCGTGGAATTTCTGGGTGACTTCATGGGAAATGGACGAGTCTTACTCTCTGGTGGTTTGGCCCCGTCCAAAGAGTTTGGGGTCATTCTGTGGGCTGCAAGAAGTCCGTTTTGTTGTTGTTGTTGTTGTTGTTGTTGTTGTTTTCTTTTTTAACCTCAGGTGTCCCACCAAATGAGGGATTCCAGAGTAGAGCCCTGGGGAGGGGCGACTGGACAATCAGAAATCTGGTTAAAAATTGTGGCCTAGGGACAAGTCAAGCCCATTATGACATCTAATGGTCAAGCCACTGAGACGACTTACTAGAGAACAGGACTCATGCTGAGGGTCACAATGCGTGTGTATGCCCTCGTCGCACTCAAGAATGGGCGGGACCTCAGGGTGAATGCTGGTTTCTCCTACACTGAACGTTGGACAACGTGCCAACCACAAGGGTTCTTGCCATGGGTAAGGAGGAGTTCTGATTTCCGCATCACACTCACCCTTGGGCAGTGATTGGAGATAAGGTCTCGGTTCTGAAGCCTGAAAGCTGAGGTAGGGAAGAGATGATGACCTAAGGCCATGGCGGGTTTTATGTGCTCAGTGTTCGGTCAGCTTTCTGGGTGTTGGTCAGGATGTCCGGGTCAGGTTGTGTTGGACAGTGCATTAGTGTGCAGGTTAGACTATGTAATTTGTGTAAAGTCGAGTGCTGTGTAGGTTGATCCTCATTTAATGTGCTTGGGCAGCTCATGAGGCAATAATTTTTTTTCTAGAGGGCAGGCAGAGTGCTGCATTGTGGGTCCGGAATTGCCAAACTTGAGGGCTTCGGGGCCAGGAGTGTGAGGACGGAAGTCTGAGAAGACAAGCTAGACTTGGGTTTCAGGGCGAGGGCATGGCAGGTACCCCCTGCAGATCTGAACCAATATCTCATGCATCTGAAGTCAGGGCGAGGATCAGACGTTGGCTCAGGTTGGAGTTTCTGTGCATGACGGCCGCTTCATGAAGGGAGCGGAATCTCGAGGTCATTGAGGTTTTCCCAGGTTGGGAGTTGTGGGATGCCCCCTTCAAGGATTCCTTCTGCGGGACAATTGAGACCTGTTGTATAGCTCCAGGACATCCCATATGGCATGACTCCAGAGCACCCTTCGCGGATGGATGCCTGGGAAGCCCGCCTCGCATTCCAATTGTCTCCTAGCAACAAGACAGTTTAGATCTGATGGCTCTGCCGGGGCAACCGGGGTGGCTGAGTTGAAATGGACTATCCTGAGGATGGGTCCTAATGTGTTTTTGTGTCCATGAGGACCTTGGAATGGGGCGGTGGCACCGGGACCCTGAAATACTCTCCTAAGCTTTGGACATGGCTCTCATGCACAGGTTTCCTTGTGGAGACGAGATGAGTTCTGATGGGTGCCTCAGGAAAACCCCTATGCTTGTATTGGAATCAGGCTTTTGAGGACACATGCCTGTAACCCTAAGCAATGGATCCTATTATTGCCTAGCGTCCTGTCTGGTTCAATCTTCTTCTCTGGGGACATCCATCTATGGTATGAGTGGAGGTCGATTATCAGCTGGTGTCAGACAGCCCTTGTTTGTTCCGGGCGACCTACACTATTGGGATGGCCTCAGGGACTTTGGAGGTTTCTCCTAATTTGTATGATTTTGGACCATGGAATGATCAGAATTCCCATGGATTGGTAGGCACAGTCCTAATGTGTGGCTCCAGGGGCCCAGCCTGGAGGGTGTGTGGCCCAAGACTTTGAGGACAGAAGTCTGAAAACACAAACTCAGCTTTGGTTTGGGGACGTAGGTATGGCAGGCCCGATCTACAAACCATGAGAAGAACTCTTCAGGATATGAAGAAAGTGCGAGTCTGAGGCGCTTGCTCAGGCTTTTGTCTCTGGATTTTGTATCAGCGATGGCCGTGGAATATCGGGGAGGACTCATGGGCCATGGACGAATCTTCCTCTCTGAGGATTTGGCCCGATTCCCAATTGCTTTTCGTCAATCTGTGGGATGGGAGGACTCATTTCAGTTTTGTTACCTCAGGTGGCTCACCAAAAGAGGAATTCCAAAGCAAAGCCGTGGGGAAGACTGAAGGGACAACCCGAACTATGGTTAAAAATTGGGGCCTAGGGGCATGGCAAGCCCAATATGCTATCTCTTCATCCAGCCACTGAGTGGCCTTACTTGAGGACTGGGCTCAGCCTGAGGGTCACAATGTGTGTTTGTGACCAATGAGGCCCGCGAGCATGGGCGGGGCCTCATGGGCCACACTGGTTTCAACTACACTGAACGTTGGACAACATGCCAACCACAAGGTTTCTTGCCATGGGGAAGGAGTTCTGATTTCTGCATCACCTTCAACCCTGGGCAATGAATGGAGATAAGGTCTAGGTTCTGAAACCTGAAAACTGAGGTTGGGTAGAGATGACGACCTAAGGCCATGGCGGCTCGATGTGCTCAGTGTGCGGCCAGCTGTCTGGCTGGGGCCAGGAGGTCCAGGCTCAGGCTGTGTCAGAAAGCGCATTAGTGCCCTAGTCAGCCTATGTATTGGGGGTACAGCCAAGGTCAGTGCAGGTTGATCCTCATTTGGGGTTTCTGGGTAGCCCCAGAGGACAATGTTTTTCTTCTGGAGGGCAGGCAGAGTGCTGCATTGTAGTTCTGGAATTGACAAAATGGAGGGCTTGTGGGCCAGTAGTCTGACGACAAAAGTCTGAGAACACAAGCTAGGCTTAGGTTTCTGGGTGAGGCCATGGCAGGCACAATCTACAGACCTGAATCGAGATCTCGTGCATCTGAAGTCAGGGCAAGGATCAGACGATCGCTCAGGTTGGAGTTTCTGTCCCTGATGGCCCCTTCATGAATGGGGGGGCATCACGAGGCCATGGGGGTTTTCCCACGATGGGAGTTGTGAGAAGCTCCAAACTGCAGAGAGTCTTCTGCAGGACAATTGAGACCTGTTGTTTGGCTCCAGGCCAATGATTCTGAGCAGGGTTCTAAGGATGATGGCTGGGTTGCCCACCTCGCATTCCAATTGTCTCCTAGCAACAAGACAGGTTAGATCTCCTGGATCTGTGGGGAGCAACCGAGGACGCTGAGTTGAATTGGACACCCCTGGGGATGGGTCCTAATGTTCTTTTGTGTCTATGGAGACCTTGGAATGAAGCGGTGGCACTGGGGCCCTAAACGGTTCTCCTAAACAGAGGCTTTGACACAGCTCCAACGTGCAAGTTTCCCATGTGTAGATGAGATGTTTTCTGATGGGTGAGTCAAGAAAAAGCTAGATGCTGTTTTGAAATCCAGGCCTCTGAAAAGAGATACCTGGAAACCAAAGCAATGGATCTGATTAGTGCCTAGGGGCCTGTTCTTTCCTTTTTACCTCTGGGGACATCTGTCTATGGGTATGAGTGCAGGTAGGTGCTCAGTTGGGCTCAGATTGCCCCTGTTTTTCCTGGGAAGCCACCACTATTGAGATGGATCAGGGACTTTGGAGGTTTATCCTATTAGAAGGGTTGTGGCCATTGGAATGGGCACACACCATTCCCTTGGAGAGGGCAAGTACAGTCCTCAGGTTTGGCTCCAGGGGCCTGAGCCTGTAGGTTGTGTAGGCCAGGGCTGTTTGGACAGTTGTCTGAAAACACAAACTCGGCTTATGTTTCGGGTCATAGGTATGGCAGGACTGATCTTCAGACCATGAGGAGAACTCTTTCGGATTTAAAAGAAGGGCGAGTGTGAGGCTCCTGCTCAAGTTTTTGTCTCTGGATATCGTGTCACTCATGGTCGTGGAATTTCTGGGTGACTTCATGGGAAATGGACGAGTCTTACTCTCTGGTGGTTTGGCCCCGTCCAAAGAGTTTGGGGTCATTCTGTGGGCTGCAAGAAGTCCGTTTTGTTGTTGTTGTTGTTGTTGTTGTTGTTGTTTTCTTTTTTAACCTCAGGTGTCCCACCAAATGAGGGATTCCAGAGTAGAGCCCTGGGGAGGGGCGACTGGACAATCAGAAATCTGGTTAAAAATTGTGGGCTAGGGACAAGTCAAGCCCATTATGACATCTAATGGTCAAGCCACTGAGACGACTTACTAGAGAACAGGACTCATGCTGAGGGTCACAATGCGTGTGTATGCCCTCGTCGCACTCAAGAATGGGCGGGACCTCAGGGTGAATGCTGGTTTCTCCTACACTGAACGTTGGACAACGTGCCAACCACAAGGGTTCTTGCCATGGGTAAGGAGGAGTTCTGATTTCCGCATCACACTCACCCTTGGGCAGTGATTGGAGATAAGGTCTCGGTTCTGAAGCCTGAAAGCTGAGGTAGGGAAGAGATGATGACCTAAGGCCATGGCGGGTTTTATGTGCTCAGTGTTCGGTCAGCTTTCTGGGTGTTGGTCAGGATGTCCGGGTCAGGTTGTGTTGGACAGTGCATTAGTGTGCAGGTTAGACTATGTAATTTGTGTAAAGTCGAGTGCTGTGTAGGTTGATCCTCATTTAATGTGCTTGGGCAGCTCATGAGGCAATAATTTTTTTTCTAGAGGGCAGGCAGAGTGCTGCATTGTGGGTCCGGAATTGCCAAACTTGAGGGCTTCGGGGCCAGGAGTGTGAGGACGGAAGTCTGAGAAGACAAGCTAGACTTGGGTTTCAGGGCGAGGGCATGGCAGGTACCCCCTGCAGATCTGAACCAATATCTCATGCATCTGAAGTCAGGGCGAGGATCAGACGTTGGCTCAGGTTGGAGTTTCTGTGCATGACGGCCGCTTCATGAAGGGAGCGGAATCTCGAGGTCATTGAGGTTTTCCCAGGTTGGGAGTTGTGGGATGCCCCCTTCAAGGATTCCTTCTGCGGGACAATTGAGACCTGTTGTATAGCTCCAGGACATCCCATATGGCATGACTCCAGAGCACCCTTCGCGGATGGATGCCTGGGAAGCCCGCCTCGCATTCCAATTGTCTCCTAGCAACAAGACAGTTTAGATCTGATGGCTCTGCCGGGGCAACCGGGGTGGCTGAGTTGAAATGGACTATCCTGAGGATGGGTCCTAATGTGTTTTTGTGTCCATGAGGACCTTGGAATGGGGCGGTGGCACCGGGACCCTGAAATACTCTCCTAAGCTTTGGACATGGCTCTCATGCACAGGTTTCCTTGTGGAGACGAGATGAGTTCTGATGGGTGCCTCAGGAAAACCCCTATGCTTGTATTGGAATCAGGCTTTTGAGGACACATGCCTGTAACCCTAAGCAATGGATCCTATTATTGCCTAGCGTCCTGTCTGGTTCAATCTTCTTCTCTGGGGACATCCATCTATGGTATGAGTGGAGGTCGATTATCAGCTGGTGTCAGACAGCCCTTGTTTGTTCCGGGCGACCTACACTATTGGGATGGCCTCAGGGACTTTGGAGGTTTCTCCTAATTTGTATGATTTTGGACCATGGAATGATCAGAATTCCCATGGATTGGTAGGCACAGTCCTAATGTGTGGCTCCAGGGGCCCAGCCTGGAGGGTGTGTGGCCCAAGACTTTGAGGACAGAAGTCTGAAAACACAAACTCAGCTTTGGTTTGGGGACGTAGGTATGGCAGGCCCGATCTACAAACCATGAGAAGAACTCTTCAGGATATGAAGAAAGTGCGAGTCTGAGGCGCTTGCTCAGGCTTTTGTCTCTGGATTTTGTATCAGCGATGGCCGTGGAATATCGGGGAGGACTCATGGGCCATGGACGAATCTTCCTCTCTGAGGATTTGGCCCGATTCCCAATTGCTTTTCGTCAATCTGTGGGATGGGAGGACTCATTTCAGTTTTGTTACCTCAGGTGGCTCACCAAAAGAGGAATTCCAAAGCAAAGCCGTGGGGAAGACTGAAGGGACAACCCGAACTATGGTTAAAAATTGGGGCCTAGGGGCATGGCAAGCCCAATATGCTATCTCTTCATCCAGCCACTGAGTGGCCTTACTTGAGGACTGGGCTCAGCCTGAGGGTCACAATGTGTGTTTGTGACCAATGAGGCCCGCGAGCATGGGCGGGGCCTCATGGGCCACACTGGTTTCAACTACACTGAACGTTGGACAACATGCCAACCACAAGGTTTCTTGCCATGGGGAAGGAGTTCTGATTTCTGCATCACCTTCAACCCTGGGCAATGAATGGAGATAAGGTCTAGGTTCTGAAACCTGAAAACTGAGGTTGGGTAGAGATGACGACCTAAGGCCATGGCGGCTCGATGTGCTCAGTGTGCGGCCAGCTGTCTGGCTGGGGCCAGGAGGTCCAGGCTCAGGCTGTGTCAGAAAGCGCATTAGTGCCCTAGTCAGCCTATGTATTGGGGGTACAGCCAAGGTCAGTGCAGGTTGATCCTCATTTGGGGTTTCTGGGTAGCCCCAGAGGACAATGTTTTTCTTCTGGAGGGCAGGCAGAGTGCTGCATTGTAGTTCTGGAATTGACAAAATGGAGGGCTTGTGGGCCAGTAGTCTGACGACAAAAGTCTGAGAACACAAGCTAGGCTTAGGTTTCTGGGTGAGGCCATGGCAGGCACAATCTACAGACCTGAATCGAGATCTCGTGCATCTGAAGTCAGGGCAAGGATCAGACGATCGCTCAGGTTGGAGTTTCTGTCCCTGATGGCCCCTTCATGAATGGGGGGGCATCACGAGGCCATGGGGGTTTTCCCACGATGGGAGTTGTGAGAAGCTCCAAACTGCAGAGAGTCTTCTGCAGGACAATTGAGACCTGTTGTTTGGCTCCAGGCCAATGATTCTGAGCAGGGTTCTAAGGATGATGGCTGGGTTGCCCACCTCGCATTCCAATTGTCTCCTAGCAACAAGACAGGTTAGATCTCCTGGATCTGTGGGGAGCAACCGAGGACGCTGAGTTGAATTGGACACCCCTGGGGATGGGTCCTAATGTTCTTTTGTGTCTATGGAGACCTTGGAATGAAGCGGTGGCACTGGGGCCCTAAACGGTTCTCCTAAACAGAGGCTTTGACACAGCTCCAACGTGCAAGTTTCCCATGTGTAGATGAGATGTTTTCTGATGGGTGAGTCAAGAAAAAGCTAGATGCTGTTTTGAAATCCAGGCCTCTGAAAAGAGATACCTGGAAACCAAAGCAATGGATCTGATTAGTGCCTAGGGGCCTGTTCTTTCCTTTTTACCTCTGGGGACATCTGTCTATGGGTATGAGTGCAGGTAGGTGCTCAGTTGGGCTCAGATTGCCCCTGTTTTTCCTGGGAAGCCACCACTATTGAGATGGATCAGGGACTTTGGAGGTTTATCCTATTAGAAGGGTTGTGGCCATTGGAATGGGCACACACCATTCCCTTGGAGAGGGCAAGTACAGTCCTCAGGTTTGGCTCCAGGGGCCTGAGCCTGTAGGTTGTGTAGGCCAGGGCTGTTTGGACAGTTGTCTGAAAACACAAACTCGGCTTATGTTTCGGGTCATAGGTATGGCAGGACTGATCTTCAGACCATGAGGAGAACTCTTTCGGATTTAAAAGAAGGGCGAGTGTGAGGCTCCTGCTCAAGTTTTTGTCTCTGGATATCGTGTCACTCATGGTCGTGGAATTTCTGGGTGACTTCATGGGAAATGGACGAGTCTTACTCTCTGGTGGTTTGGCCCCGTCCAAAGAGTTTGGGGTCATTCTGTGGGCTGCAAGAAGTCCGTTTTGTTGTTGTTGTTGTTGTTGTTGTTGTTGTTGTTGTTGTTTTCTTTTTTAACCTCAGGTGTCCCACCAAATGAGGGATTCCAGAGTAGAGCCCTGGGGAGGGGCGACTGGACAATCAGAAATCTGGTTAAAAATTGTGGCCTAGGGACAAGTCAAGCCCATTATGACATCTAATGGTCAAGCCACTGAGACGACTTACTAGAGAACAGGACTCATGCTGAGGGTCACAATGCGTGTGTATGCCCTCGTCGCACTCAAGAATGGGCGGGACCTCAGGGTGAATGCTGGTTTCTCCTACACTGAACGTTGGACAACGTGCCAACCACAAGGGTTCTTGCCATGGGTAAGGAGGAGTTCTGATTTCCGCATCACACTCACCCTTGGGCAGTGATTGGAGATAAGGTCTCGGTTCTGAAGCCTGAAAGCTGAGGTAGGGAAGAGATGATGACCTAAGGCCATGGCGGGTTTTATGTGCTCAGTGTTCGGTCAGCTTTCTGGATGTTGGTCAGGATGTCCGGGTCAGGTTGTTTTGGACAGTGCATTAGTGTGCAGGTTAGACTATATAATTTGTGTAAAGTCGAGTGCTGTGTAGGTTGATCCTCATTTAATGTGCCTGGGCAGCTCATGAGGCAATAATTTTTTTTCTAGAGGGCAGGCAGAGTGCTGCATTGTGGGTCCGGAATTGCCAAACTTGAGGGCTTCGGGGCCAGGAGTGTGAGGACGGAAGTCTGAGAAGACAAGCTAGACTTGGGTTTCAGGGCGAGGGCATGGCAGGTACCCCCTGCAGATCTGAACCAATATCTCATGCATCTGAAGTCAGGGCGAGGATCAGACGTTGGCTCAGGTTGGAGTTTCTGTGCATGACGGCCGCTTCATGAAGGGAGCGGAATCTCGAGGTCATTGAGGTTTTCCCAGGTTGGGAGTTGTGGGATGCCCCCTTCAAGGATTCCTTCTGCGGGACAATTGAGACCTGTTGGATAGCTCCAGGACATCCCATATGGCATGACTCCAGAGCACCGTTTGCGGATGGATGCCTGGGAAGCCCGCCTCGCATTCAAATTGTCTCCTAGCAATAAGACAGTTTAGATCTGATGGCTCTGCCGGAGCAACCGGTGTGGCTGAGTTGAAATGGACTTTCCTGAGGATGGGTCCTAATGTGTTTTTGTGTCCATGAGGGCCTTGGAATGGGGCGGTGGCACCGGGACCCTGAAGTACTCTCCTAAGCTTTGGACATGGCTCTCATGCACAGGTTTCCTTGTGGAGACGAGATGAGTTCTGATGGGTGCCTCAGGAAAACCTCTATGCTCGTATTGGAATCAGGCTTTTGAGGACACATGCCTGTAACCCAAAGCAATGGATCCTATTATGCCCTAGGGTCCTGTCTGGTTCAATCTTCTTCTCAGGGGACATCCATCTATGGTATGAGTGGAGGTCGATTATCAGCTCGTGTCAGACAGCCCTTGTTTGTTCCGGGCGACCTACACTATTGGGATGGCCTCAGGGACTTTGGAGGTTTCTCCTAATTTGTACGATTTTGGACCATGAAATGGGCAGAATTCCCATGGATTGGTAGGCACAGTCCTAATGTGTGGCTCCAGGGGCCCAGCCTGGAGGGTGTGTGGCCCAAGACTTTGAGGACAGAAGTCTGAAAACACAAACTCAGCTTTGGTTTGGGGACGTAGGTATGGCAGGCCCGATCTACAAACCATGAGAAGAACTCTTCAGGATATGAAGAAAGTGCGAGTCTGAGGCGCTTGCTCAGGCTTTTGTCTCTGGATTTTGTATCAGCGATAGCCGTGGAATATCGGGGAGGACTCATGGGCCATGGACGAATCTTCCTCTCTGAGGATTTGGCCCGATTCCCAATTGCTTTTCGTCAATCTGTGGGATGGGAGGACTCATTTCAGTTTTGTTACCTCAGGTGTCCCACCAAAAGAGGAATTCCAAAGCAAAGCCGTGGGGAAGACTGAAGGGACAACCCGAACTATGGTTAAAAATTGGGGCCTAGGGGCATGGCAAGCCCAATATGCTATCTCTTCATCCAGCCACTGAGTGGCCTTACTTGAGGACTGGGCTCAGCCTGAGGGTCACAATGTGTGTCTGTGACCAATGTGGCCCGCGAGCTTGGGCGGGGCCTCATGGGACACACTGGTTTCAACTACACTGAACGTTGGACAACATGCCAACCACAAGGTTTCTTGCCATGGGGAAGGAGTTCTGATTTCTGCATCACCTTCAACCCTGGGCAGTGATTGGAGATAAGGTCTAGGTTCTGAAACCTGAAAACCGAGGAAGGGAAGAGATAACTACCTAAGGCCATATCGGCTCGATGTGCTCAGTGTGCGGCCAGCTGTCTGGGAGGGGCCAGGGGGTCCAGGCTCAGGCTGTGTCAGAAAGGGCATTAGTGCCCTGGTCAGCCTATGTATTGGGGGTACAGCCAAGGTCCGTGCAGGTTGATCCTCATTTGGGGTTACTGGGCAGCCCCAGAGGACAATGTTTTTCTTCTGGGTGGCAGGCAGAGTGCTGCATTGTAGTTCTGGATTGCCAAACTGGAGCGCTTGTGGGCCAGTAGTCTGACGTCAAAAGTCTGAGAACACAAGCTAGGCTTAGGTTTCTGGGTGAGGCCATGGCAGGCACAATCTACAGACCTGAATCGAGATCTCGTGCATCTGAAGTCAGGGCAAGGATCAGACGATCGCTCAGGTTGGAGTTTCTGTCCCTGATGGCCCCTTCATGAATGGGGGGGCATCACGAGGCCATGGGGGTTTTCCCACGATGGGAGTTGTGAGAAGCTCCAAACTGCAGAGAGTCTTCTGCAGGACAATTGAGACCTGTTGTTTGGCTCCAGGCCAATGATTCTGAGCAGGGTTCTAAGGATGGATGGCTGGGTTGCCCACCTCGCATTCCAATTGTCTCCTAGCAACAAGACAGGTTAGATCTCCTGGATCTGTGGGGAGCCACCGAGGACGCTGAGTTGAAATGGACACCCCTGGGGATGGGTCCTAATGTGCTTTTGTGTCTATGGAGACCTTGGAATGAAGCGGTGGCACTGGGGACCTAAAGGGTTCTCCTAAACAGAGGCTTTGACACAGCTCCAACGTGCAAGTTTCCCATGTGTAGATGAGATGTTTTCTGATGGGTGAGTCAAGAAACAGCTAGATGCTGCTTTTGAAATCCAGGCCTCTGAAAAGAGATACCTGGAAACCAAAGCAATGGATCTGATTAGTGCCTAGGGGCCTTTTCTTTCCTTTTTATCTCTGGGGACATCTGTCTAAGGGTATGAGTGCAGGTAGGTGCTCAGTTGGGCTCAGATTGCCCCTGTTTTTCCTGGGAAGCCACCACTATTGAGATGGATCAGGGACTTTGGAGGTTTATCCTATTAGAAGGGTTGTGGCCATTGGAATGGGCACACACAATTCCCTTGGAGAGGGCAAGTACAGTCCTCAGGTTTGGCTCCAGGGGCCTGAGCCTGTAGGTTGTGTAGGCCAGGGCTGTTTGGACAGTTGTCTGAAAACACAAATTGGCTTATGTTTCGGGTCTTAGGTATGGCAGGACCGATCTTCAGACCATGAGGAGAACTCTTCGGGATTTGAAAGAAGGACGAGTGTGAGGCTCCTGCTCAAGTTTTTGTCTCTGGATATCGTGTCACTCATGGTCTTGGAATTTCTGGGTGACTACATGGGAAATGGACGAGTCTTACTCTCTGGTCGTTTGGCCCCGTCCAAAGAGTTTGGGGTCATTCTGTGGGCTGGAAGAAGTCTGTTTTGTTGTTATTGTTGTTGTTGTTGTTGTTTTCTTTTTTAACCTCAGGTGTCCCACCAAATGAGGGATTCCAGAGTAGAGCCCTGGGGAGGGGCGACTGGACAATCAAAAATCTGGTTAAAAATTGGGGCCTAGGGAGATGTCAAGCCCATTATGACATCTAATGGTCCAGCCACTGAGACGACTTACTAGAGGACAGGACTCATGCTGAGGGTCACAATGCGTGTGTATGCCATTGTCGCACTCAAGAATGGGCGGGGCCTCAGGGTGAATGCTGGTTTCTCCTACACTGAACGTTGGACAACGTGCCAACCACAAGGGTTCTTGCCATGGGTAAGGAGGATTTCTGATTTCGCATCACACTCACCCTTGGGCAGTGATTGGAGATAAGGTCTCGGTTCTGAAGCCTGAAAACTGAGGTAGGGAAGAGATGATGACCTAAGGCCATGGCGGGTTTTATGTGCTCAGTGTTCGTTCAGCTTTCTGGGTGTTGGTCAGGATGTCCGGGTCAGGTTGTGTTCGACAGTGCATTAGTGCCCAGGTTAGACTATATAATTTGGGTAAAGTCGTGTGCTGTGTAGGTTGATCCTCATTTAATGTGCCTGGGCAGCTCATGAGGCAATAATTTTTTTTCTAGAGAGCAGGCAGAGTGCTACATTGTGGGTCCGGAATTGCCAAACTTGAGGGCTTCGGGGCCAGGAGTGTGAGGACGGAAGTCTGAGAAGACAAGCTAGACTTGGGTTTCAGGGCGAGGGCATGGCAGGTACCCCCTGCAGATCTGAACCAATATCTCATGCATCTGAAGTCAGGGCGAGGATCAGACGTTGGCTCAGAATGGAGTTTCTGTGCATGACGGCCGCTTCATGAAGGGAGCGGAATCTCGAGGTCATTGAGGTTTTCCCAAGTTGGGAGTTGTGGGATGCCCCCTTCAAGGATTCCTTCTGCGGGACAATTGAGACCTGTTTTATAGCTCCAGGACATCCCATATGGCACGACTCCAGAGCACCGTTCACGGATGGATGCCTGGGAAGCCCGCCTCGCATTCAAATTTCTCCTAGCAACAAGACAGTTTAGATCTGATGGCTCTGCCGGGGCAACCGGGGTGGCTGAGTTGAAATGGACTTTCCTGAGGATGGGTCCTAATGTGTTTTTGTGTCCATGAGGGCCTTCGAATGGGGCGGTGGCACCGGGACCCTGATACTCTCCTAAGCTTTGGACATGGCTCCCATTCACAGGTTTCCTTGTGGAGACGAGATGAGTTCTGATGGGTGCCTCAGGAAAACCCCTATGCTTGTATTGGAATCAGGCTTTTGAGGACACATGCCTGTAACCCTAAGCAATGGATCCTATTATGGCCTAGGGTCCTGTCTGGTTCAATCTTCTTCTCTGGGGACATCCATCTATGGTATGAGTGGAGGTCGATTATCAGCTGGTGTCAGACAGCCCTTGTTTGTTCCGGGCGACCTACACTATTGGGATGGCCTCAGGGACTTTGGAGGTTTCTCCTAATTTGTACGATTTTGGACAATGGAATGGGCAGAATTCCCATGGATTGGTAGGCACAGTCCTAATGTGTGGCTCCAGGGGCCCAGCCTGGAGGGTGTGTGGCCCAAGACTTTGAGGACAGAAGTCTGAAAACACAAACTCAGCTTTGGTTTGGGGACGTAGGTATGGCAGGCCCGATCTACAAAACATGAGAAGAACTCCTCAGGTTATGAAGAAAGTGCGAGTCTGAGGCGCTTACTCAGGCTTTTGTCTCTGGATTTTGTATCAGCGATGGGCGTGGAATATCGGGGAGGACTCATGGGCCATGGACGAATCTTCCTCTCTAAGGATTTGGCCCGATTCCCAATTACTTTTCGTCAATGGGTGGGATGGGAGGACTCATTTCAGTTTTGTTACCTCAGGTGTCCCACCAAAAGAGGAATTCCAAAGCAAAGCCGTGGGGAAGACTGAAGGGACAACCCGAACTATGGTTAAAAATTGGGGCCTAGGGGCATGGCAAGCCCAATATGCTATCTCTTCATCCAGCCACTGAGTGGCCATACTTGAGGACTGGGCTCAGCCTGAGGGTCACAATGTGTGTTTGTAACCAATGTGGCCCGCGAGCATGGGCGGGGCCTCATGGGCCACACTGGTTTCAACTACACTGAAGGTTGGACAACATGCCAACCACAAGGTTTCTTGCCATGGGGAAGGAGTTCTGATTTCTGCATCACCTTCAACCCTGGGCAGTGATTGGAGATAAGGTCTAGGTTCTGAAACCTGAATACTGAGGTTGGGAAGAGATGACGACCTAAGGCCATGGCGGCTCGATGTGCTCAGTGTGCGGCCAGCTGTCTGGGAGGGGCCAGGGGTTCCAGGCTCAGGCTGTGTCAGAAAAGCCATTAGTGCCCAGGTCAGCCTTTGTATTGGGGGTACAGCCAAGGTCGGTGCAGGTTGATCCTCATTTGGGGGTTCTGGGTAGCTCCAGAGGACAATGTTTTTCTTCTAGAGGGCAGGCAGAGTGCTGCATTGTAGTTTTGGATTGCCAAACTGGAGGGCTTGTGGGCCAGTATTCTGACGACAAAAGTCTGAGAAAACAAGCTAGGCTTAGGTTTCTGGGTGAGGCCATGGCAGGCACAATCTACAGACCTGCATCGTGTTCTCGTGCATCTGAAGTCAGGGCGAGGATCAAACGATCGCTCAGGTTGGAGTTTCTGTCACTGATGGCCCCTTCATGAATGGGGGGGGCATCACGAGGCCATGGGGATTTTCCCACGATGGGAGTTGTGAGAAGCTCCAAACTGCAGAGAGTCTTCTGCAGGACAATTGAGACCTGTTGTTTGGCTCCAGGCCAATGATTCTGAGCAGGGTTCTAAGGATGATGGCTGGGTTGCCCACCTCGCATTCCAATTGTCTCCTAGCAACAAGACAGGTTAGATCTCCTGGATCTGTGGGGAGCAACCGAGGACGCTGAGTTGAATTGGAAACCCCTGGGGATGGGTCCTAATGTTCTTTTGTGTCTATGGAGACCTTGGAATGAAGCGGTGGCACTGGGGCCCTAAACGGTTCTCCTAAACAGAGGCTTTGACACAGCTCCAACGTGCAAGTTTCCCATGTGTAGATGAGATGTTTTCTGATGGGTGAGTCAAGAAAAAGCTAGATGCTGTTTTGAAATCCAGGCCTCTGAAAAGAGATACCTGGAAACCAAAGCAATGGATCTGATTAGTGCCTAGGGGCCTGTTCTTTCCTTTTTACCTCTGGGGACATCTGTCTATGGGTATGAGTGCAGGTAGGTGCTCAGTTGGGCTCAGATTGCCCCTGTTTTTCCTGGGAAGCCACCACTATTGAGATGGATCAGGGACTTTGGAGGTTTATCCTATTAGAAGGGTTGTGGCCATTGGAATGGGCACACACCATTCCCTTGGAGAGGGCAAGTACAGTCCTCAGGTTTGGCTCCAGGGGCCTGAGCCTGTAGGTTGTGTAGGCCAGGGCTGTTTGGACAGTTGTCTGAAAACACAAACTCGGCTTATGTTTCGGGTCATAGGTATGGCAGGACTGATCTTCAGACCATGAGGAGAACTCTTTCGGATTTAAAAGAAGGGCGAGTGTGAGGCTCCTGCTCAAGTTTTTGTCTCTGGATATCGTGTCACTCATGGTCGTGGAATTTCTGGGTGACTTCATGGGAAATGGACGAGTCTTACTCTCTGGTGGTTTGGCCCCGTCCAAAGAGTTTGGGGTCATTCTGTGGGCTGCAAGAAGTCCGTTTTGTTGTTGTTGTTGTTGTTGTTGTTGTTGTTGTTTTCTTTTTTAACCTCAGGTGTCCCACCAAATGAGGGATTCCAGAGTAGAGCCCTGGGGAGGGGCGACTGGACAATAAGAAATCTGGTTAAAAATTGTGGCCTAGGGACAAGTCAAGCCCATTATGACATCTAATGGTCAAGCCACTGAGACGACTTACTAGAGAACAGGACTCATGCTGAGGGTCACAATGCTTGTGTATGCCCTCGTCGCACTCAAGAATGGGCGGGACCTCAGGGTGAATGCTGGTTTCTCCTACACTGAATGTTGGACAACGTGCCAACTACAAGGGTTCTTGCCATGGGTAAGGAGGAGTTCTGATTTCCGCATCACACTCACCCTTGGGCAGTGATTGGAGATAAGGTCTCGGTTCTGAAGCCTGAAAGCTGAGGTAGGGAAGAGATGATGACCTAAGGCCATGGCGGGTTTTATGTGCTCAGTGTTCGGTCAGCTTTCTGGATGTTGGTCAGGATGTCAGGGTCAGGTTGTGTTGGACAGTGCATTAGTGCGCAGGTTAGACTATATAATTTGAATAAAGTCGAGTGCTGTGTAGGTTGATCCTCATTTAATGTGCCTGGGCAGCTCATGAGGCAATAATTTTTTTTCTAGAGGGCAGGCAGAGTGCTGCATTGTGGGTCCGGAATTGCCAAACTTGAGGGCTTCGGGGCCAGGAGTGTGAGGACGGAAGTCTGAGAAGACAAGCTAGACTTGGGTTTCAGGGCGAGGGCATGGCAGGTACCCCCTGCAGATCTGAACCAATATCTCATGCATCTGAAGTCAGGGCGAGGATCAGACGTTGGCTCAGGTTGGAGTTTCTGTGCATGACGGCCGCTTCATGAAGGGAGCGGAATCTCGAGGTCATTGAGGTTTTCCCAGGTTGGGAGTTGTGGGATGCCCCCTTCAAGGATTCCTTCTGCGGGACAATTGAGACCTGTTGGATAGCTCCAGGACATCCCATATGGCATGACTCCAGAGCACCGTTTGCGGATGGATGCCTGGGAAGCCCCCCTCGCATTCAAATTGTCTCCTAGCAATAAGACAGTTTAGATCTGATGGCTCTGCCGGAGCAACCGGGGTGGCTGAGTTGAAATGGACTTTCCTGAGGATGGGTCCTAATGTGTTTTTGTGTCCATGAGGGCCTTGGAATGGGGCGGTGGCACCGGGACCCTGAAGTACTCTCCTAAGCTTTGGACATGGCTCTCATGCACAGGTTTCCTTGTGGAGACGAGATGAGTTCTGATGGGTGCCTCAGGAAAACCTCTATGCTCGTACTGGAATCAGGCTTTGAGGACACATGCCTGTAACCCAAAGCAATGGATCCTATTATGGCCTAGGGTCCTGTCTGGTTCAATCTTCTTCTCTGGGGACATCCATCTATGGTATGAGTGGAGGTCGATTATCAGATCGTGTCAGACAGCCCTTGTTTGTTCCGGGCGACCTACACTATTGGGATGGCCTCAGGGACTTTGGAGGTTTCTCCTAATTTGTACGATTTTGGACCATGAAATGGGCAGAATTCCCATGGATTGGTAGGCACAGTCCTAATGTGTGGCTCCAGGGGCCCAGCCTGGAGGGTGTGTGGCCCAAGACTTTGAGGACAGAAGTCTGAAAACACAAACTCAGCTTTGGTTTGGGGACGTAGGTATGGCAGGCCCGATCTACAAACCATGAGAAGAACTCTTCAGGATATGAAGAAAGTGCGAGTCTGAGGCGCTTGCTCAGGCTTTTGTCTCTGGATTTTGTATCAGCGATGGCCGTGGAATATCGGGGAGGACTCATGGGCCATGGACGAATCTTCCTCTCTGAGGATTTGGCCCGATTCCCAATTGCTTTCCGTCAATCTGTGGGATGGGAGGACTCATTTCAGTTTTGTTACCTCAGGTGTCCCACCAAAAGAGGAATTCCAAAGCAAAGCCGTGGGGAAGACTGAAGGGACAACCCGATCTATGGTTAAAAATTGGGGCCTAGGGGCATGGCAAGCCCAATATGCTATCTCTTCATCCAGCCACTGAGTGGCTTTACTTGAGGACTGGGCTCAGCCTGAGGGTCACAATGTGTGTCTGTGACCAATGTGGCCCGCGAGCTTGGGCGGGGCCTCATGGGACACACTGGTTTCAACTACACTGAACGTTGGACAACATGCCAACCACAAGGTTTCTTGCCATGGGGAAGGAGTTCTGATTTCTGCATCACCTTCAACCCTGGGCAGTGATTGGAGATAAGGTCTAGGTTCTGAAACCTGAAAACCGAGGTTGGGAAGAGATAACGACCTAAGGCCATGGCGGCTCGATGTGCTCAGTATGCGGCCAGCTGTCTGGGAGGGGCCAGGGGGTCCAGGCTCAGGCTGTGTCAGAAAGGTCATTAGTGCCCTGGTCAGCCTATGTATTGGGGGTACAGCCAAGGTCGGTGCAGGTTGATCCTCATTTGGGGTTTCTGGGTAGCCACAGAGGACAATGTTTTTCTTCTGGAGGGAAGGCAGAGTGTTGCATTGTACTTCTGGATTGCCAAACTGGAGGGCTTGTGGTCCAGTAGTCTGACGACAAAAGTCTGAGAACACAAGCTAGGCTTAGGTTTCTGGGTGAGGCCATGGCAGGCACAATCTACAGACCTGAATCGAGATCTCGTGCTTCTGAAATCAGGGCGAGGATCAGACGATCGCTCAGGTTGGAATTTCTGTCCCTGATGGCCCCTTCATGAATGGGGGGGCATCACGAGGCCTTGGGGGTTTTCCCACGATGGGAGTTGTGAGAAGCTCCAAACTGCAGAGAGTCTTCTGCAGGACAATTTAGACCTGTTGTTTGGCTCCAGGCCAATGATTCTGAGCAGGGTTCTAAGGATGGATGGCTGGGTTGCCCACCTCGCATTCCAATTGTCTCCTAGCAACAAGACAGGTTAGATCTCCTGGATCTGTGGGGAGCCACCGAGGACGCTGAGTTGAAATGGACACCCCTGGGGATGGGTCCTAATGTGCTTTTGTGTCTACGGAGACCTTGGAATGAAGCGGTGGCACTGGGGCCCTAAAGGGTTCTCCTAAACAGAGGCTTTGACACAGCTCCAACGTGCAATTTTCCCATGTGTAGATGAGATGTTTTCTGATGGGTGAGTCAAGAAACAGCTAGATGCTGCTTTGAAATCCAGGCCTCTGAAAAGAGATACCTGGAAACCAAAGCAATGGATCTGATTAGTGCCTAGGGGCCTGTTCTTTCCTTTTTACCTCTGGGGACTTCTGTCTATGGGTCTGAGTGCAGGTAGGTGCTCAGTTGGGCTCAGATTGCCCCTGTTTTTCCTGGGAAGCCACCACTATTGAGATGCACCAGGGACTTTGGAGGTTTATCCTATTAGAAGGGTTGTGGCCATTGGAATGGGCACATACCATTGCCTTGGAGAGGGCAAGTACAGTCCTCAGGTTTGGCTCCAGGGGCCTGAGCCTGTAGGTTGTGTAGGCCAGGGCTGTTTGGACAGTTGTCTAAAAACACAAACTCGGCTTATGTTTCGGGTCTTAGGTATGGCAGGACCGATCTTCAGACCATGAGGAGAACTCTTCGGGATTTGAAAGAAGGCGAGTGTGAGGCTCCTGCTCAAGTTTTTGTCTCTGGATATCGTGTCACTCATGGTCGTGGAATTTCTGGGTGACTTCATGGTAAATGGACGAGTCTTACTCTCTGGTGGTTTGGCCCCGTCCAAAGAGTTTGGGGTCATTCTGTGGGCTGGAAGAAGTCTGTTTTGTTGTTATTGTTGTTGTTGTTGTTGTTTTCTTTTTTAACCTCAGGTGTCCCACCAAATGAGGGATTCCAGAGTAGAGCCCTGGGGAGGGGCGACTGGACAATCAGAAATCTGGTTAAAAATTGGGGCCTAGGGAGATGTCAAGCCCATTATGACATCTAATGGTCCAGCCACTGAGACGACTTACTAGAGGACAGGACTCATGCTGAGGGTCACAATGCGTGTGTATGCCATTGTCGCACTCAAGAATGGGCGGGGCCTCAGGGTGAATGCTGGTTTCTCCTACACTGAACGTTGGACAACGTGCCAACCACAAGGGTTCTTGCCATGGGTAAGGAGGATTTCTGATTTCGCATCACACTCACCCTTGGGCAGTGATTGGAGATAAGGTCTCGGTTCTGAAGCCTGAAAGCTGAGGTAGGGAAGAGATGATGACCTAAGGCCATGGCGGGTTTTATGTGCTCAGTGTTCGTTCAGCTTTCTGGGTGTTGGTCAGGATGTCCGGGTCAGGTGGTGTTCGACAGTGCATTAGTGCCCAGGTTAGACTATATAATTTGGGTAAAGTCGAGTGCTGTGTAGGTTGATCCTCATTTAATGTGCCTGGGCAGCTCATGAGGCAATAATTTTTTTTCTAGAGAGCAGGCAGAGTGCTACATTGTGGGTCCGGAATTGCCAAACTTTAGGGCTTCGGGGCCAGGAGTGTGAGGACGGAAGTCTGAGAAGACAAGCTAGACTTGGGTTTCAGGGCGAGGGCATGGCAGGTACCCCCTGCAGATCTGAACCAATATCTCATGCATCTGAAGTCAGGGCGAGGATCAGACGTTGGCTCAGGTTGGAGTTTCTGTGCATGACGGCCGCTCCATGAAGGGAGCGGAATCTCGAGGTCATTGAGGTTTTCCCACGTTGGGAGTTGTGGGATGCCCCCTTCAAGGATTCCTTCTGCGGGACAATTGAGACCTGTTGGACAGCTCATGTCATCCCATATGGAATGACTCCAGAGCACCGTTCGCGGATGGATGCCTGGGAAGCCCGCCTCGCATTCGAATTGTCTCCTAGCAACAAGACAGTTTAGTTCTGATGGCTCTGCCGGAGCAACCGGGGTGGCTGAGTTGAAATGGACTTTCCTGAGGATGGGTCCTAATGTGTTTTTGTGTCCAAGAGGGCCTGGGAATGGGGCGGTGGCACCGGGACCCTGAAGTACTCTCCTACGCATTGGACATGGCTCCCATGCACAGGTTTCCTTGTGGAGACGAGATGAGTTCTGATGGGTGCCTCAGGAAAACCCCTATGCTCGTATTGGAATCAGGCTTTTGAGGACACATGCCTGTAACCCTAAGCAATGGATCCTATTATGGCCTAGGGTGCTGTCTGGTTCAATCTTCTTCTCTGGGGACATCCATCTATGGTATGAGTGGAGGTCGATGATCAGCTCGTGTCAGACAGCCCTTGTTTGTTCTGGGCAACCTACACTATTGGGATGGCCTCAGGGACTTTGGAGGTTTCTCCTAATTTGTACGATTTTGGACCATGGAAAGGGCAGAATTCCCATGGATTCGTAGGCACAGTCCTAATGTGTGGCTCCAGGGGCCCAGCCTGGAGGGTGTGTGGCCCAAGACGTTGAGGACAGAAGTCTGAAAACACAAACTCAGCTTTGGTTTGGGGACGTAGGTATGGCAGGCCCGATCTACAAACCATGATAAGAACTCTTCAGGATATGAAGAAAGTGCGAGTCTGAGGTGCTTGCTCAGGCATTTGTCTCTGGATTTTGTATCAGCTATGGCCGTGGAATATCGGGGAGGACTCATGGGCCATGGACGAATCTTCCTCTCTGAGGATTTGGCCCGATTCCCAATTGCTTTTCGTCACTCTGTGGGATGGGAGGACTCATTTCAGTTTTGTTATCTCAGGTGTCCCACCAAAAGAGGAATTCCAAAGCAAAGCCGTGGGGAAGACTGAAGGGACAACCCGAACTATGGTTAAAAATTGGTGCCTAGGGGCATGGCAAGCGCAATATGCTATCTCTTCATCCAGCTACTGAGTGGCCTTACTTGAGGACTGGGCTCAGCCTGAGGGTCACAAGTGTGTATGTGACCAATGTGGCCCGCGAGCATGGGCGGGGCCTCATGGGCCACACTGGTTTCAACTACACTGAACGTTGGACAACATGCCAACCACAAGGTTTCTTGCCATGGGGAAGGAGTTCTGATTTCTGCATCACCTTCAACCCTGGGCAGTGATTGGAGATAAGGTCTAGGTTCTGAAACCTGAAAAAAGAGGTAGGGAATAGATGACGACCTAAGGCCATGGCGGCTCGATGTGCGGAGTGTGCGGCCAGCTGTCTGGGAGGGGCCAGGGGGTCCAGGCTCAGGCTGTGTCAGAAAGGTCATTAGTGCCCTGGTCAGCCTATGTATTGGGGGTACAGCCAAGGTCGGTGCAGGTTGATCCTCATTTGGGGGTTCTGGGTAGCCACAGATGACAATGTTTTTCTTCTAGAGGGCAGGCAGAGTGCTGCATTGTAGTTCTGGATTGCCAAACTGGAGGGCTTGTGGGCCAGTAGTCTGACGACAAAAGTCTGAGAAAAAAAGCTAGGCTTAGGTTTCTGGGTGAGGCCGTGGCAGGCACAATCTACAGACCTGAATCGTGTTCTCGTGCATCTGAAGTCAGGGCGAGGATCAGACGATCGCTCAGGTTGGAGTTTCTGTCCCTGATGGCCCCTTCATGAATGGGGTGGCATCACGAGGCCATGGGGGTTTTCCCACGATGGGAGTTGTGAGAAGCTCCAAACTGCAGAGAGTCTGCTGCAGGACAATTGAGACCTGTTGTTTGGCTCCAGGCCAATGATTCTGAGCAGGGTTCTAAGGATGGATGGCCTGGTAGCCCACCTCGCATTCCAATTGTCTCCTAAAAACAAGACAGGTTAGATCTCCTGATCTGTGGGGAGTAACCGAGGACGCTGAGTTGAAATAGACACCCCTGGGGATGGATCCTAATGTGCTTTTGTGGCTATGGAGACCTTGGAATGAAGCGGTGGCACTGGGGCCCTAAAGGGTTCTCCTAAACAGAGGCTTTGACACAGCTCCAACGGGCAAGTTTCCCATGTGTAGATGAGATGTTTTCTGATGGGTGAGTCAAGAAACATCTATATGCTGCTTTTGAAATATAGGCCTCTGAGGAGAGATGCCTGGAAACCAAAGCAATGGATCTGATTAGTGCCTAGGGGCCTGTTCTTTCCTTTTTACCTCTGGGGACATCTGTCTATGGGTCTGAGTGCAGATAGGTGCTCAGTTGGGCTCAGATTGCCCCTGTTTTTCCTGGGAAGCCACCACTATTGAGATGGATCAGGGACTTTGGAGGTTTATCCTATTAGAAGGGTTGGGGCCATTGGAATGGGCACACCCAATTCCCTTGGAGAGTGCAAGTTCAGTCCTCAGGTTTGGCTCCAGGGGCCTGAGCCTGTAGGTGTGTAAGCCAGGGCTGTTTGGACAGTTGTCTAAAAACAAACTCGGCTTATGTTTCGGGTCATAGGTGTGGCAGGACTGATCTACAGACCATGAGGAGAACTCTTCGGGATTTGAAAGAAGGGCGCGTGTGAGGCTCCTGCTCAAGTTTTTGTCTCTGGATATCGTGTCACTCATGGTCGTGGAATTTCTGGGTGACTTCATGGTAAATGGACGAGTCTTACTCTCTGGTGGTTTGGCCCCGTCCAAAGAGTTTGGGATCATTCTGTGGGCTGGACGAAGTCCGTTTTTTTTTTTGTTGTTGTTGTTTTTGTTTTCTTTTTTAACCTCAGGTGTCCAACCAAATGAGGGATTCCAGAGTAGAGCCCGGGGGAGGGGCGACTGGACAATCAGAAATCTGGTTAAAAATTGGGGCCTAGGGACATGTCAAGCCCATTATGATATCTAATGGTCCAGCCACTGAGAGGACTTACTAGCGGACAGGACTCATGCTGAGGGTCACAATGCGTGTGTATGCCCTCGTCGCACTCAAGAATGGGCGGGGCCTCAGGGTGAATGCTGGTTTCTCCTACACTGAACGTTGGACAACGTGCCAACCACAAGGGTTCTTGCCATGGGTAAGGTGGATTTCTGATTTCTGCATCACACTCACCCCTGGGCAGTGATTGGAGATAAGGTCTCGGTTCTGAAGCCTGAAAACTGAGGTAGGGAAGAGATGATGACCTAAGGCCATGGCGGGTTTTATGTGCTCAGTGTGCAGTCAGCTTTCTGGTTGTTGGTCAGGAGGTCCGGGCTCAGGTTGTGTTCGACAGTGCATTAGTGCCCAGGTTAGACTATATAATTGGGGTAAAGTCGAGTGCTTTGTAGGTTTACCCTCATTTAAGGTACCTGGGCAGCTCATGAGGCAATAATTTTTTTTCTAGAGGGCAGGCAGAGTGCTGCATTGTGGGTCCGGAATTGCCAAACTTGAGGGCTTTGGGGCCAGGAGAGTGAGGACGGAATCTGAGAAGACAAGCTAGACTTGGTTTTCAGGGCGAGGTCATGGCAGGTACCCCCTGCAGATCTGAACCAATATCTCATGCATCTGAAGTCAGGGCGAGGATCAGACGTTGGCTCAGGTTGGAGTTTCTGTGCATGACGGCCGCTTCATGAAGGGAGCGGAATCTCGGGGCCATTGAGGTTTTCCCACGTTGGGAGTTGTGGGATGCCCCCTTCAAGGATTCCTTCTGCGGGACAATTGAGACCTTTTGGACAGCTCCAGGACATACCATATGGCATGACTCCAGAGCACCGTTCGCGGATGGTTGCCTGGGAAGCCCGCCTCGCATTCCAATTGCCTCCTAGCAACAAGACAGTTTAGATCTGATGGTTCTGCCGGAGCAACCGGGGTGGCTGAGTTGAAATGGACTTTCCTGAGGATGGGTCCTAATGTGTTTTTGTGTCCTTGAGGGCCTTGGAATGGGGCGGTGGCACCGGGACCCTGAAGTACTCTCCTAAGCTTTGGACATGGCTCCCATGCACAGGTTTCCTTGTGGAGACGAGATGAGTTCGGATGGGTGCCTCAGGAATACGCCTATGCTTGTATTGGAATCAGGCTTTTGAAGACACATGCCTGTAACCCAAAGAAATGGATCCTATTATGGCCTAGGGTCCTGTCTGGTTCAATCTTCTTCTCTGGGGACATCCATCTATGGTATGAGTGGAGGTCGATTATCAGCTGGTGTCAGACAGCACTTTTTTGTTCCGGGCGACCTACACTATTGGGATGGCCTCAGGGGCTTGGAGGTTTCTCCTAATTTGTATGATTTTGGACCATGGAATGGGCAGAATTCCCATGGATTGGTAGGCACAGTCCTAATGTGTGGCTCCAGGGGCCCAGCCTGGAGGGTGTGTGGCCCAAGACTTTGAGGACAGAAGTCTGAGAACACAAACTCAGCTTAGGTTAGGGGACGTAGGTATGGCAGGCCCGATCTACAAACCATGAGAAGAACTCTTCAGGATATGAAGAAAGTGCGAGTCTGAGGCGCTTGCTCATGCTTTTGTCTCTGGATTTTGTATCAGCGATGGCCGTGGAATGTCGGGGAGGCCTCATGGGCCATGGACGAATCTTCCTCCCTGAGGATTTGGCCCGATTCTCAATTGCTTTTCGTCAATCTGTGGGATGGGATGACTCATTTCAGTTTTGTTACCTCAGGTGTCCCACCAAAAGAGGAATTCCAAAGCAAAGTCATGGGGAAGACTGAAGGGACAACCGGAACAATGGTTAAAAATTGGGGCCTAGGGGCATGGCAAGCCCAATATGCTATTTCTTCATCCAGCCACTGAGTGGCCTTACTTGAGGACTGGGCTCAGCCTGAGGGTCACAATGTGTGTTTGTGACCAATGTGGCCCGCGAGCATGGGCGGGGTCTCATGGGCCACACTGATTTCAACTACACTGAAGGTTGGAGAAAATGCCAACCACAAGGTTTCTTGCCACGGGAAGGAGTTCTGATTTCTGCATCACCTTCAACCCTGGGCAGTGATTGGAGATAAGGTCTAGGTTCTGAAACCTGAAAACCGAGGTTGGGAAGAGATGACGACCTAAGGCCATGGCGGCTCGATGTGCTCAGTGTGCGGTCAGCTCTCTGGGAGGGGCCAGGGATCCAGGCTCCGTCTGTGTCAGAAATGGCATTAGTGCCCTGGTAAGCCTATGTATTGGGGGTACAGTCAAGGTCGGTGCAGGTTGATCCTCATTTGGGGTTACTGGGTAGCCCCAGAGGACAATGTTTTTCTTCTGGAGGGCAGGCAGAGAGCTGCATTGTAGTTATGGATTGCCAAACTGGAGGGCTTGTGGGCCAGTAGTCTGACGACAAAAGTCTGAGAACACAAGCTAGGCTTAGGTTTGTGGGTGAGGCAATGGCAGGCACAATCTACAGATCTGAATCGAGATCTCGTGCATCTGAAGTCAGGGCAAGGATCAGACGATCGCTCAGTGTGGAGTTTTTGTCCCTGAGGGCCCCTTCATGATTGGGGGGGCATCAAGTGGCCATGGGGGTTTTCCCACGATGGGAGTTGTGAGAAGCTCCAAACTGCAGAGTCTTCTGTAGTACAATTGAGACCTGTTGTTTGGCTCCAGGCCAATGATTCTGAGCAGGGTTCTAAGGATGGATGGCTGGGTAGCCCACCTCGCATTCCAATTGTCTCCTAGCATCAAGACAGGTTAGATCTTCTGGATCTGTGGGGAGCAACCGAGGACGCTGAGTTGAAATGGACACCCCTGGGGAAGGGCCCTAATGTGCTTTTGTGTCTATGGAGACCTTGGAAATAAGCGGTGGCACTGGGGCCCTAAGGGTTCTCCTAAACAGAGGCTTTGACACAGCTCCAACGTGCAAGTTTCCCATGTGTAGATGAGATGTTTTCTGATGGGGGAGTCAAGAAAAAGCTAGATGCTGCTTTTGAAATCCAGGCCTCTGAGGAGAGATGCCTGGAAACCAAAGCAATGGATCTGATTAGTGCCTAGGGGCCTGTTCTTTCCTTTTTACCTCTGGGGACATCTGTCTATGGGTCTGAGTGCAGGCAGGTGCTCAGTTGGGCTCAGATTGCCCCTGTTTTTCCTGGGAAGCCACCACTATTGAGATGGATCAGGGACTTTGGAGGTTTATCCTATGAGAAGGGTTGTGGCCATTGGAATGGGCACACACAATTCCCTTGGAGAGGGCAAGTACAGTCCTCAGGTTTGGCTGCAGGGGCCTGAGCCTGTAGGTTGTGTAGGCCAGGGCTGTTTGGACAGTTGTCTAAAAACAAACTCGGCTTATGTTTCGGGTCATAGGTGTGGCAGGACTGATCTACAGACCATGAGGAGAACTCTTCGGGATTTGAAAGAAGGGCGAGTGTGAGGCTCCTGCTCAAGTTTTTGTCTCTGGATATCGTGTCACTCATGGTCGTGGAATTTCTGGGTGACTTCATGGTAAATGGACGAGTCTTACTCTCTGGTGGTTTGGCCCCGTCCAAAGAGTTTGGGATCATTCTGTGGGCTGGACGAAGTCCGTTTTTTTTTTTGTTGTTGTTGTTTTTGTTTTCTTTTTTAACCTCAGGTGTCCAACCAAATGAGGGATTCCAGAGTAGAGCCCGGGGGAGGGGCGACTGGACAATCAGAAATCTGGTTAAAAATTGGGGCCTAGGGACATGTCAAGCCCATTATGATATCTAATGGTCCAGCCACTGAGAGGACTTACTAGCGGACAGGACTCATGCTGAGGGTCACAATGCGTGTGTATGCCCTCGTCGCACTCAAGAATGGGCGGGGCCTCAGGGTGAATGCTGGTTTCTCCTACACTGAACGTTGGACAACGTGCCAACCACAAGGGTTCTTGCCATGGGTAAGGAGGATTTCTGATTTCTGCATCACACTCACCCCTGGGCAGTGATTGGAGATAAGGTCTCGGTTCTGAAGCCTGAAAACTGAGGTAGGGAAGAGATGATGACCTCAGGCCATGGCGGGTTTTATGTGCTCAGTGTGCAGTCAGCTTTCTGGTTGTTGGTCAGGAGGTCCGGGCTCAGGTTGTGTTCGACAGTGCATTAGTGCCCAGGTTAGACTATATAATTGGGGTAAAGTCGAGTGCTTTGTAGGTTTACCCTCATTTAAGGTACCTGGGCAGCTCATGAGGCAATAATTTTTTTTCTAGAGGGCAGGCAGAGTGCTGCATTGTGGGTCCGGAATTGCCAAACTTGAGGGCTTTGGGGCCAGGAGAGTGAGGACGGAATCTGAGAAGACAAGCTAGACTTGGTTTTCAGGGCGAGGTCATGGCAGGTACCCCCTGCAGATCTGAACCAATATCTCATGCATCTGAAGTCAGGGCGAGGATCAGACGTTGGCTCAGGTTGGAGTTTCTGTGCATGACGGCCGCTTCATGAAGGGAGTGGAATCTCGGGGCCATTGAGGTTTTCCCACGTTGGGAGTTGTGGGATGCCCCATTCAAGGATTCCTTCTGCGGGACAATTGAGACCTTTTGGACAGCTCCAGGACATACCATATGGCATGACTCCAGAGCACCGTTCGCGGATGGTTGCCTGGGAAGCCCGCCTCGCATTCCAATTGCCTCCTAGCAACAAGACAGTTTAGATCTGATGGTTCTGCCGGAGCAACCGGGGTGGCTGAGTTGAAATGGACTTTCCTGAGGATGGGTCCTAATGTGTTTTTGTGTCCTTGAGGGCCTTGGAATGGGGCGGTGGCACCGGGACCCTGAAGTACTCTCCTAAGCTTTGGACATGGCTCCCATGCACAGGTTTCCTTGTGGAGACGAGATGAGTTCAGATGGGTGCCTCAGGAATACGCCTATGCTTGTATTGGAATCAGGCTTTTGAAGACACATGCCTGTAACCCAAAGAAATGGATCCTATTATGGCCTAGGGTCCTGTCTGGTTCAATCTTCTTCTCTGGGGACATCCATCTATGGTATGAGTGGAGGTCGATTATCAGCTGGTGTCAGACAGCACTTTTTTGTTCCGGGCGACCTACACTATTGGGATGGCCTCAGGGGCTTGGAGGTTTCTCCTAATTTGTATGATTTTGGACCATGGAATGGGCAGAATTCCCATGGATTGGTAGGCACAGTCCTAATGTGTGGCTCCAGGGGCCCAGCCTGGAGGGTGTGTGGCCCAAGACTTTGAGGACAGAAGTCTGAAAACACAAACTCAGCTTAGGTTAGGGGACGTAGGTATGGCAGGCCCGATCTACAAACCATGAGAAGAACTCTTCAGGATATGAAGAAAGTGCGAGTCTGAGGCGCTTGCTCATGCTTTTGTCTCTGGATTTTGTATCAGCGATGGCCGTGGAATGTCGGGGAGGCCTCATGGGCCATGGACGAATCTTCCTCCCTGAGGATTTGGCCCGATTCTCAATTGCTTTTCGTCAATCTGTGGGATGGGATGACTCATTTCAGTTTTGTTACCTCAGGTGTCCCACCAAAAGAGGAATTCCAAAGCAAAGTCATGGGGAAGACTGAAGGGACAACCGGAACAATGGTTAAAAATTGGGGCCTAGGGGCATGGCAAGCCCAATATGCTATTTCTTCATCCAGCCACTGAGTGGCCTTACTTGAGGACTGGGCTCAGCCTGAGGGTCACAATGTGTGTTTGTGACCAATGTGGCCCGCGAGCATGGGCGGGGTCTCATGGGCCACACTGATTTCAACTACACTGAAGGTTGGAGAAAATGCCAACCACAAGGTTTCTTGCCACGGGAAGGAGTTCTGATTTCTGCATCACCTTCAACCCTGGGCAGTGATTGGAGATAAGGTCTAGGTTCTGAAACCTGAAAACCGAGGTTGGGAAGAGATGACGACCTAAGGCCATGGCGGCTCGATGTGCTCAGTGTGCGGTCAGCTCTCTGGGAGGGGCCAGGGATCCAGGCTCCGTCTGTGTCAGAAATGGCATTAGTGCCCTGGTAAGCCTATGTATTGGGGGTACAGTCAAGGTCGGTGCAGGTTGATCCTCATTTGGGGTTACTGGGTAGCCCCAGAGGACAATGTTTTTCTTCTGGAGGGCAGGCAGAGAGCTGCATTGTAGTTATGGATTGCCAAACTGGAGGGCTTGTGGGCCAGTAGTCTGACGACAAAAGTCTGAGAACACAAGCTAGGCTTAGGTTTGTGGGTGACGCAATGGCAGGCACAATCTACAGATCTGAATCGAGATCTCGTGCATCTGAAGTCAGGGCAAGGATCAGACGATCGCTCAGTGTGGAGTTTTTGTCCCTGAGGGCCCCTTCATGATTGGGGGGGCATCAAGTGGCCATGGGGGTTTTCCCACGATGGGAGTTGTGAGAAGCTCCAAACTGCAGAGTCTTCTGTAGTACAATTGAGACCTGTTGTTTGGCTCCAGGCCAATGATTCTGAGCAGGGTTCTAAGGATGGATGGCTGGGTAGCCCACCTCGCATTCCAATTGTCTCCTAGCATCAAGACAGGTTAGATCTTCTGGATCTGTGGGGAGCAACCGAGGACGCTGAGTTGAAATGGACACCCCTGGGGAAGGGCCCTAATGTGCTTTTGTGTCTATGGAGACCTTGGAAATAAGCGGTGGCACTGGGGCCCTAAGGGTTCTCCTAAACAGAGGCTTTGACACAGCTCCAACGTGCAAGTTTCCCATGTGTAGATGAGATGTTTTCTGATGGGGGAGTCAAGAAAAAGCTAGATGCTGCTTTTGAAATCCAGGCCTCTGAGGAGAGATGCCTGGAAACCAAAGCAATGGATCTGATTAGTGCCTAGGGGCCTGTTCTTTCCTTTTTACCTCTGGGGACATCTGTCTATGGGTCTGAGTGCAGGCAGATGCTCAGTTGGGCTCAGATTGCCCCTGTTTTTCCTGGGAAGCCACCACTATTGAGATGGATCAGGGACTTTGGAGGTTTATCCTATGAGAAGGGTTGTGGCCATTGGAATGGGCACACACAATTCCCTTGGAGAGGGCAAGTACAGTCCTCAGGTTTGGCTGCAGGGGCCTGAGCCTGTAGGTTGTGTAGGCCAGGGCTGTTTGGACAGTTGTCTGAAAACACAAACTCGGCTTATGTTTCGGGTCATAGATATGGCAGGACTGATCTACAGACCATGAGGAGAACTCTTCGGGATTTGAAAGAAGGGCGAGTGTGAGGCTCCTGCTCAAGTTTTAGTCTCTGGATATCGTGTCACTCATGGTCGTGGAGTTTCTGGGTGACTTCATGGTAATTGGACGAGACTTACTCTCTGGTGGTTTGGCCACGTCCAAAGAGTTTGGGGTCATTTTGTGGGCTGGAAGAATTCCGTTTTTTTTTTTTTTTGATGTTGTTGTTTTCTTTTTTAACCTCAGGTGTTCCACCAAATGAGGGATTCCAGAGTAGAGCCCTGGGGATGGATGGCTGGACAATCAGAAATCTGGACTATATAATTTGGGTAAAGACGAGTGCTGTGTAGGTTGATCCACATTTAAGGTGCCTGGGCAGCTCATGAGATAATAATTTTTTTTCTAGAGGGCAGGCAGAGTGCTGCATTGTGGGTCCAGAATTGCCAAACTTGAGGGCTACGGGGCCAGGAGTGTGTGGACGGAAGTCTGAGAGGACTAGCTAGACTTGGGTTTCAGGGCGAGGGCACGTCAGGTCCCCCCTGCAGATCTGAACCAATATCTCATGCATCTGAAGTCAGGGCGAGGATCAGACGTTGGCTCAGGTTGGAGTTTCAGTGCATGACGGCCGCTTCATGAAGGGAGTGGGATCTCGAGGCCATTGAGGTTTTCCCACGTTGGGAGTTGTGAGATGCCCCGTTCAACGATTCCTTCTGCGGGAAAATTGAAACCTGTTGGACAGCTCCAGGACATCCCATATGGAATGCCTCCAGAGCACCGTTCGCTGATGGATGCCTGGGAAGCCCGCCTCACATTCCAATTGTCTCCCGACAACAAGACAGTTTAGTTCTGATGGCTCTGCCGGAGCAACCGGGGTGGCTGAGTTGAAATGGACTTCCCTGAGGATGGGTCCTAATGTGTTTGTTTCCATGAGGGCCTTGGAATGGGGCGGTACACCGGGACCCTGAAAAACTCTCCTAAGCTTTGGACATGGCTCCCATGCACAGGTTTCCTTGTGGAGACCAGATGAGTTCTGATGGGTGCCTCAGGAAAACCACTATGCTCGTATTGGAATCAGGATTTTGAGGACACATGCCTGTAACCCAAAGCAATGGATCCTATTATGGCCTAGGGTCCTGTCTGGTTCCATCTTCTTCTCTGGGGACATCCATCTATGGTATGAGTGGAGGTCGATATCAGCTGGTTTCAGACAGCCCTTGTTTGTTCCGGGCGACCTACACTATTTGGATGGCCTCAGGTTCTTTGGAGGTTTCTCCTAATTTGTACGATTTTGAACCATGGAATGGGCAGAATTCCCATGGATTGGTAGGCACAGTCCTAATGTGTGGCTCCAGGGGCCCAGCCTGGAGGGTGTGTGGCCCAAGACTTTGAGGACAGAAGTCTGAAAACACAAACTCAGCTTAGGTTTGGGGACGTAGGTATGGCAGGCCCGATCTACAAACCATGAGACGAACTCTTCAGGATATGAAGAAAGTGTGAGTCTGAGGCGCTTGCTCAGGCTTTTGTCTCTGGATTTTGTATCAGCTATGGCCGTGGAATGTCGGGGAGGCCTCATGGGCCATGGACGAATCTTCCTCTCTGTGGATTTGGCCCGATTCCCAATTGCTTTTCGTCAATCTGTGGTATGGGAGGACTCATTTCAGTTTTGTTACCTCAGGTGTCCCACCAGAAGAGGATTTCCAAAGCAAAGCAGTGGGGAAGACTGAAGGGACAACCCGAACTATGGCCTAGGGTCCTGTCTGGTTCAATCTTCTTCTCTGGGGACATCCATCTATGGTATGAGTGGAGGTAGATGCTCAGCTGGTGTCAGACCGCCCTTGTTTTTCCCGGGAGACCTACAATATTGGGATGGCCCTGGGAACTTTGGAGGGCCCATGCTCGTGGGCCACATTGGTCACAAACACACATTGCGACCCTCAGCTTGAGCCCAGTCCTCAAGCAAGGCCTCTCAGTGGCTGGATGAAGAGACAGCATATTGGGCCTGCCATGCCCCTAGGCCCCAATTTTAACCATAGTTTGGGTTGTCCCTTCACTCTTTCCCAGGGCTCTGCTTTGGAATCCTCTTTTGTTCGGACACCTGAGGTAACAAACCTGAAAGGGGACCTCCCATCCCACTGATTGACGAAAAACTTTGGGACCGGGCCAAATAGACAGAGAGGAAGATTTGTCCAAGGCCCATGAGGCCTCCCCACATTCCACGGCCATCGTTGATACAAAATCCAGGGACAAAAGCCTGAGCAAGCGCCTCAGACTCGCTTTTCTTCATATCCTGAAGAGTCCTTCTCATGGTTTGTAGATTGGGCTTGCCATACCTACCTCCACAAACCTAAGCTGAGTTTGTGTTTTCCGACTTCTGTTCTCAAAGTCCTGGGCCACACACCCTCCAGGCTGGGGACCCTGGAGCCAAACATTAAGATTGTGCCTACACAATCCATGGGAATTCTTCCCATTCCATTGTCCAAAATCGTACAAATTAGGAGAAACCTCTATAGTCCCCGAGGCCATCCCAATAGTGTAGGACTCCGGGAACAAACAAGGGCGGTCTGACACCAGGGGAGCATCTACCTCCACTCATACCATAGATGGATATCCCCAGAGAAGGGGATTGAACCAGACAGGACCCGAGGCCATTATCGGATCGATTGCTTTGGTTTACAGGCATATATCCTCAAAAGCCTGGATTCCAATACCAGCATAGGGGGATTCCTGAGGCACCCATCAGAACAAATCTCGTCTCCACAAGGAAACTTGTGCATGGGAGCTATGTAAAAAGCTTAGGAAAATACTTCAGGGTCCCGGGGCCACCACCCGAATCCAAGGCCCTCATGGACACAAACACACATTAGGCCCCATCCTCAGGACAGTCCATTTCAACTCAGCCACCCCGGGTGTTCCCGCATAGCCATCCGATCTCAACTGTCTTGTTCCTAGGAGACAATTGGAATGCGAGGCAGTCTTCCCTGGCATCCATCCTCGAACGGTGCTCTGGAGTCATTCCATATGGGATGTCCTGGAGCTGCCCAACAGGTCTCAATTGATCCGCAGAAGGAATCTTTGATGGAGGCATCCCACAACTCCCAACGTGGGAAAACCTGATGGCCTTGAAATTCCGTTCCGTTCATGAAGAGGCAGATATGCACAGAAACTGAAACCTGAGCCAACTTCGGAACCTCGCCGTGACTTCAGATGCATGAGATATTGGTTCAGATCTGCAGGGGGTACCGGCTGTTCCCTCCGCCTGAAGCCCAAGTCTACCTGGTGTTCTCAGAGTTCTGTCCTCACACACCTGGCCCAGAAGACCTCAAGTTTGGCAATTCCGGACCCACAATGCAGCACTATGCCTGCCCTCTAGAAAAAATATCTTGCCTAATGAGCTGCCCAGACACATTAATAGATGATAAACCTACACAGAACTCGACTTTACCCGAATTATATAGTCTAACCTGGGCACTAATGCACTGTGGGACACAACCTGAGCCCTGACATCCTGACCAACACCCTGAAAGCTGAACGCACACTGAGCACATAAGACCCGCCATGGCCTTATGTCATCATCTCTTTCCTACTTCAGTTTTTAGGCTCAGAACAGAGACCTTATCTCCAATCACTGCCCAGGGGTGAGTGTGATGCAGAAATCAGAACTCCTCCTTACCCATGGCAAGTTACCTTGTGGTTGGCACGTTTTCCAACGTTCAGTGTAGGAGAAACCAGCATTCACCCTGAGGCCCCAACCATTCTTGAGTGTGAGGAGGTCATAAACACGCATTGTGACCCTCAGCATGAGTCCTGTCCTCTAGTAAGTCCTCTCAGTGGCTGGACCATTAGATGTCATAATGGGCTAGACATGTCCCTGGCCCCATTTTTAACCAGATTTCTGATTGTCCAGTCGCCCCTCCCCAGGGCTCTACTCTGGAATCCCTCATTTGGTGGGACACCTGAGGTTAAAAAAGAAAACAAAAACAACAAAAAAACGGAACTCTCCCATCCCACAGATGACCCCAAACACTTTGGACGGGGCCAAACCACCAGAGAGTAAGACTCGTCTATTTCACATGAAGTCACCCAGAAATTTACCACCATGAGTGACACGATATCCAGAGACAAAAACTTGAGAAAGAGCCTCACACTCGCCCTTTTTCCAAATCATGAAAAGTTCTCCTCATGGTCTGTAGATCAGTCCTGCCATACCTATGACCCGAAACATAAGCCAAGTTTGTGTTTTCAGACAACTGTCCAAACAGCCCTGGCCTACATAACCTACAGGCTCAGGCCCCTGGAGCCAAAACTGAGGACTGTACTTTCCCTCTCCAAGGGAATTGTGTGTGCCCATTCCAATGGCCACAACACTTCTAATAGGATAAACCTCCAAAGTCCCTGATCCATCTCACTAGTGCTGGCTTCCCAGGAAATACAGGGGCAATCTGAGCCCATCTGAGCACCTCCCTGCACTCAGACCCATAGACAGATGTCCCCAGAGGTTTAAAGGAAAGAACAGGCCCCTAGGCACTAATCAGATCCATTGCTTTGGTTTCCAGGCATCTCTCCTCAGAGACCTGGATTTCAAAACCAGCATATGGCTGTTTCTTGACTCAACCATCAAAAAACATCTCATCTACACATGGGAAACTTGCACGTTGGAGCTGTGTCAAAGAATTTGTTTAGGAGAACCCTTCAGGGCCCCAATGCCACTGCTTCATTCCAAGGGCTCCATAGACACAAAAGCACATTAGGACCCAAACAGGAGAGTCCATTTGAACTCAGCCTCATCGGTTGCTCCCCCAGATCCAGCAGATCTAACCTATTTTTGAATCTAGGAGACAATTGGAATGCCAGGTGGACTACCCAGCTATCCTTCCTTAGAACCTTGCTCAGAATCATTGGCCTGGAGCGAAACAAGAGGTCTCAATTGTCCTGCAGAATACTCTTGCAGTTTGGAGCTGTACACAACTCCCATCGTGGGAAAACCCCCAAGCCCTCGTGATGCCACCCCTTCATGAAGGGGCCATCAGGGACAGAAACTCCAAAATGAGCGATCATCTGACCCTCGCCCGGATTTCAGATGCACGAGATCTCTATTCAGGTCTGTAGATTATGCCGGCCATGTCCTCACCCAGAAAACTAAGCCTAGCTTGTGTACTCAGACTTCTGTCCTAAGACTATTGGCCCACAAGCCCTCCAGTTTGGCAATCCAGAACTACAATGCAGCACTCTGCCAGCCCTCCAGAAGAAAAACATTGCCCTCTGGGGCTACCAGTAACCCCAAATGAGAATCAACCTGCACCTACCTTGGCTGTACCCCAAATACATAGGCTGACCAGGGCATTAATGCCCTTTCTGACACAGCCTGAGCCAGGACCTCCTGGCCCTACCCTGACAACTCTCCGCAAACTGAGCACATCAAGCCGCAATGGCCTTAGGTCGTCATCTGTTTCCAACCTCGGTTTTCAGGCTTAAGAACCTAGACCTTATCTCTAATCACTGCCCAGGGTTGAAAGTGATGCCGAAATCAGAACTCATCCCCATGGCAAGATATCTTCTGGTTGGCATGTTGTCCAACGTTCAGTGTAGTTGAAACCAGTGTGGCGATGAGGCCCCACCCATGCTCGCGGGCCACATGGGTCACAAACACACATTGTGACCCTCAGACTGAGCCCAGTCCTCAGGTAAGGCCTCTCAGTGGCTTGATGAAGAGATAGCATATTGGGCTTGCCATGCCCCTAGGCCCCAATTTTTAACCATATTTCGGGTTGTCCCTTCAGTCTTCCCCATGGCGTTGCTTTAGAATTCCCCTTAGGTGGGACACCTGAGGTAACAAAACTGAAAGGAGTCCTCCCATCCCACAGATTGACGAAAAACAATTGGGAATCGGGCCAAATCCTCAGAGAGGAAGATTTGTCCATGGCCCATGAGGCCTCCCCGACATTCCACGGCCACCGCTGATACAAAATTCAGAGACAAAAGCCTGAGCAAGCGCCTCAGTCTCGCACTTTCTTCATATCCTAAAGAGTTCTTCTCATGGTTTGTAGATCGGGCCTGCCATAACTACGTCCCCAAACCTAAGCTGAGTTTGTGTTTTCAGACGTCTGTCCTCAAAGTCCTGGGCCACACACCCTCCAGGCTGGGGCCCCTGGAGCCACCCATTAGGACTGTGCCTACCAATCCATGGGAATTCTGCCCATTCCATTGTCCAAAATCGTACAAATTAGGAGAAACCTCCAAAGTCCCTGAGGCCATCCCAATAGTGTAGGTCGCCCGGGACAAACAAGGGCGGTCTGACACCAGCTGAGCATCTACCTCCACTCCTACCGTAGATGGATGTCCCCAGAGAAGAAGATTGAACCAGACAGCACCCAGGCCATAAAAGGTTCCATTGCTTTGGTTTACAGGCATGTCTCCTCCAAAGCCTGATTCCAATACGAGCATAGGGGTTTTCCTGAGGCACCCATCAGAACTCATCTCATCTCCACAAGGAAACCTCTGCATGGTAGCAATGTCAAAAGCTTAGGAGAGTACTTCAGGGTCAGGGTGCCACCGCCCCATTCCAAGGCCCAAATCGACACAAAAACCCATTAGGACCATCCTCAGGAGTGTCCATTTCAACTCAGCCACCCCGGTTGCTCCCTCAGAGCCATCAGATCTAAACTGTCTTGTTGCTAGGAGACAATTGGAATGCGAGGCGGGCTTCCTAGGCCTACATCCTCGAAAGGAGCTCTGGAGTCATTCCATATGGGATGCCCTGGAGCTGTCCAACAGGACTCAATTGTCCCGCAGAAATAATCCTTGAAGGGGGCATCCCACAACTCCCAACGTGGGAAAACCTCCATGGCCTCGAGTTTACTCTCCCTTCATGAAGCGGCCGTCATGCACAGAAACTCCAACCTGAGCCAACGTCTGATCCTCGCCCTGACTTCAGATCCATGAGATATTGGTTCAGATCTGCACGGGGTACCTGCCGTGCCCTCGCCGTAAACCCAAGTCTAGCTTGTCTTCTCAGACTTCCGTCCCCACATCCCTGGCCCTGAAGCCCTCAAGATTGGCAATTCCGGACCCACAATGCAGCACTCTGCCTGCCCTCTAGAAAAAAAATTATTGCCTCATGAGCTGCTCAGGCACCTTAAATGAGGTAAACCTACACAGCACTTGACTTTACTCAAATTCTATAGTCAAACCTGGGCACTAATGCACTGTCGGACACAACCAGAGCCCAGAATTTCTGAACAACACCCAGGAAGCTGACCGCACACTGAGCACATAAGACCCGCAATGGCCTTAGGTTATCATGTCCTCCCTACCTCAGTTTTCAGGCTTCAGAACCAAGAACTTATCTCCAATCACTGCCCAGGGGTGAGTGTGATGCAGAAATCAGAACTCCTCCTTACCCATGGCAAGTTACCTTGTGGTTGGCACGTTTTCCATCATTCAGTGTAGGAGAAACCAGCATTCACCCTGAGGCCCCGACCATTCTTGAGTGTGAGGAGGTCATAAACACGCATTGTGACCCTCAGCATGAGTCCTGTCCTCTAGTAAGTCCTCTCAGTGGCTGGACCATTAGATGTCATAATGGGCTTGACATGTCCCTAAGCCCCAATATTTAACCAGATTTCTGATTGTCCAATCGCCCCTCCCCAGGGCTCTACTCTGGAATCCCTCATTTGGTGGGACACATGAGGTTAAAAAAAAAAGCAACAACAACAAAAAAACGGACTTCCTCCATCCCACAGAATGACCCCAAACTATTGGACGGGGCCAAACCACCAGAGAGTAAGACGCGTCCATCCAATGAAGTCACCCAGAAATTTCACCACCATGATTGACACGATATCCAGAGACAAAAACTTGAGCAAGAGCCTCAGACTCGCCCTTTTTCAAAATCCCGAAGAGTTCTCCTCATCGTCTGAAGATCAGTCCTGCCATACCTATGACCCGAAACAGAAGCCGAGTTTGTGTTTTCAGACAACTGTTCAAACAGCACTGGCCAACACAACCTACAGGCTCAGGCCCCTGGAGCCAAACCTGAGGAATGTACTTTCCCTCTCCAAGGGAATTGTGTGTGCCCATTCCAATGGCCACAACCCTTCTAATAAGATAAACCTCCAAAGTCCCTGATCCATCTCACTAGTGCTGGCTTCCCAGGAAATACAGGGGCAATCTGAGCCCATCTGAGCACCTACCTGCACTCAGACCCATAGACAGATGTCCCCAGAGGTTTAAAGGAAAGAACAGGCCCTTAGGCACTAATCAGATCCATTGCTTTGGTTTCCAGGCATCTCTCCTCAGAGACCTGGATTTCAAATCCAGCATATGGCTGTTTCTTGACTCACCCATCAGAAAACATCTCATCTACACATGGGAAACTTGCACGTTGGAGCTGTGTCAAAGAGTCTGTTTAGGAGAACCCTTCAGGGCCTAAGTGCCAACGCTTCATTCCAAGGTCTCCATAGACACAAAAGCACATTAGGACCCAAACAGGAGAGTCCATTTCAACCTAGCCTCCTCGGTTGCTCCCCCAGATCCAGCAGATCTAACCTGTTTTTGATGCTAGGAGACAATTGGAATGCGAGTTGGACTACCCAGCCATCCATCCTTAGAACCCTGCTCAGAATCATTGGACTGGAGCCAAACAACAGGTCTCAATTGTCCTGCAGAAGACTCTTTGCAGTTTGGAGCTGTTCACAACTCCCATCGTGGGAAAACTCCCATGGCCTCGTGATGCCCCCCCCCCTTCATGAAGGGGCCATCAGGGACAGAATCCCAAAATGAACATTTTCTGAACCTCGCTCTGACTCCAGATGCACGAGATCTCGATTCAGGTCTGTAGATTGTGCCTGCCATGTCCTCACCCAGAAACCGAAGCCTAGCTTGTGTTCTCCGACTTCTGTCCTCAGACTACTGGCCCACAAGCTCTCCAGTTTGGCAATCCAGAACTACAATGCAGCACTCTGCCAGCCTTCCAGAAGAAAAACATTGCTCTCTGCGGCGACCCAGTAACCCCTAATGAGAATCAAACTGCACCTACCCTGGCTGTACCACAAATACATAGGCTGATCAGGGCATTATTGCCCTTTCTGACACAGCCCGAGCCTGGAACTCCTGGCCCCACCCAGACAACTATCGCAAACTGAGCACATCAAACCGCCATGGCCTTAGGTCTTCATCTCTTCCCAACCTCGGTTTTCAGGCTTCAGAACCTAGAATTTAATCCAATCATGCCCAAGGTTGAACGTGAGCAGTAACCAGAACTCCTTCCCCACAGCCAGGAACCCTGTGGTTGGCATGTTGTCCAACGTTCAGTGTAGTTGCAACCAGTGTGGCCCATGAGGCCCAGCCCATGCTCGCGGGCCGCATGGATCCCAAACACACATTGTGACCCACAGTCTGAGCCCAGTCTTCAAGTAAGGCCTCTCAGTGGCTGGAAGAAGAGATAGCATATTGGGCTTGCCATGCCCCTAGGCCCCAATTTTTAACTATAGTTCGGGTTGTCCCTTCAGTCTTCCCCACGGCTTTGCTATGGAATTCCTCTTTTGGTGGTACACCTGAGGTAACAAAACTGAAAGTGTCCTCCCATCCCACAGATTGACGAAAAACAATTGGGAATCGGGCCAAATCCTCAGAGAGGAAGATTCGTCCATGGCCCATGAGTCCTCCCCGACATTCCGCGACCACCGCTGATACAAAATCCAGAGACAAAAGCCTGAGCAAGCGCCTCAGTCTCGCACTTTCTTCATATCCTGAAGAGTTCTTCTCATGGTTTGTAGATCGGGCCTGACATACCTACGTCCCCAAACCTAAGCTGAGTTTGTGTTTTCAACTTCTGTCCTCAAAGTCCTGGACCACACACCCTTCAGGCTGGGGCCCCTGGAGCCACACATTAGGACTGTGCCTACCAATCCATGGGAATTCTGCCCATTCCATTGTCCAAAATCGTACAAATTAGGAGAAACCTCCAAAGTCCCTGAGACCATCCCAATAGTGTAGGTCGCCCAGGACAAACAAGGGCAGTCTGACACCAGCTGAGCATCTACCTCCACTCCTACCATAGATGGATGTCCCCAGAGAAGAAGATTGAACCAGACAGCACCCAGGCCATAAAAGGTTCCATTGCTTTGGTTTACAGGCATGTCTCCTCCAAAGCCTGATTCCAATACGAGCATAGGGGTTTTCCTTAGGCACCCATCAGAACTCATCTCGTCTCCACAAGGAAAGCTGTGCATGGGAGCTATGTCAAAAGCTTAGGAGAGTACTTCAGGGTCCCGGTGCCACCGCCGATACCAAGGCCCTCATCGACACAAAAACCCATTAGGACCCATCCTCAGGAGTGTCCATTGCAACTCAGCCACCCCGGTTGCTCCTGCAGAGCCATCAGATCTATACTGTCTTGCTGCTAGGAGAAAATTGGAATGCGATGTAGGATTCCCAGGCGTCCATCCTCGAAAGGAGCTCTGGAGTCATTCCATATGGGATGTCCTGGAGCTGTCCAACAGGACTCAATTGTCCCACAGAAATAATCCTTGAAGGGGGCATCCCACAACTCCCAACGAGGGAAAATCTCAATGGCCTCGAGATTCCGCTCCCTTCATGAAGCGGCCCTCATGCACAGAAACTCCAACCTGAGCCAAAGTCTGATCCTCGCCCTGACTTCAGATGCATGAGATATTGGTTCAGATCTGCACGGGGTACCTGCCGTGCCCTCGCCCTAAACCCAAGTCTAGCTTGTCTTCTCAGACTTCTGTCCTCACACCCCTGGCCCTGAAGCCCACAAGATTGGCAATTCCGGACCCACAATGCAGCACTCTGCCTGCCCTCTAGAAAAAAAATTATTGCCTCTTGAGCTGCCCAGGCACCTTAAATGAGGTAAACCTACACAGCACTTGACTTTACCCAAATTCTATAGTCAAACCTGGGCATTAATGCACGGTCGGACACAACTAGAGCCATGACCTCCTGACCAACACCCAGGAAGCTGACCGCACAATGAGCACATACGACGCGCAATGGCCTTAGGTTATCATGTCTTCCCTACCTCAGTTTTCAGGCTTCAGAACCGAGAACTTATCTCCAATCACTGCCCAGTGGTGAGTGTGATGCAGAAATCAGAACTCCTCCTTACCCATGGCAAGTTTCCTTGTGGTTGGCACGTTTTCCAACCTTCAGTGTAGAAGAAACCAGCATTCACCCTGAGGCCCCGACCATTCTTGAGTGTGAGGAGGTCATAAACACGCATTGTGACCCTCAGCATGAGTCCTGTCCTCTAGTAAGTCCTCTCAGTGGCTGGACCATTAGATGTCATAATGGGCTTGACATGTCCCTAGGCCCCAATTTTTAACCAGATTTCTGATTGTCCAATCGACCCTCCCCAGGGCTCTACTCTGGAATCCCTCATTTGGTGGGACACATGAGGTTAAAAAAAAAAAAGCAACAACAACAAAAAAACGGACTTCTTCCATCCCACAGAATGACCCCAAACTCTTTGGACGGGGCCTAACCACCAGAGAGTAAGACTCGTCCATTTCCCATGAAGTCACCCAGAAATTTCACCACCATGAGTGACACGATATCCAGAGACTAAAACTTGAGCAAGAGCCTCAGACTCGCCCTTTTTCCAAATCCCGAAGAGTTCTCCTCATCGTCTGTAGATCAGTCCTGCCATACCTATGACCCGAAACAGAAGCCGAGTTTGTGTTTTCAGACAATTGTTCAAACAGCACTGGCCAACACAACCTACAGGTTCAGGCCCCTGGAGCCAAACCTGAGGACTGTACTTTCCCTCTCCAAGGGAATTGTGTGTGCCCATTCCAATGGCCACAACCCTTCTAATAGGATAAACCTCCAAAATCCCTGATCCATCTCACTAGTGCTGGCTTCCCAGGAAATACAGGGGCAATCTGAGCCCATCTGAACACCTACCTGCACTCAGACCCATAGACAGATGTCCCCAGAGGTTTAAAGGAAAGAACAGGCCCCTAGGCACTAATCAGATCCATTGCTTTGGTTTCCAGGCATCTCTCCTCAGAGACCTGGATTTCAAAACCAGCATATGGCTGTTTCTTGACTCACCCATCAGAAAACATCTCATCTACACATGGGAAACTTGCACGTTGGAGCTGTGTCAAAGAGTCTGTTTAGGAGAACCCTTCAGGGCCTAAGTGCCACCGCTTCATTCCAAGGTCTCCATAAACACAAAAGCACATTAGGACCCAAACAGGAGAGTCCATTTCAACCTAGCCTCCTCGGTTGCTCCCTCAGATCCAGCAGATCTAACCTGTTTTTGATGCTAGGAGACAATTGGAATGCGAGTTGGACTACCCAGCCATCCATCCTTAGAACCCTGCTCAGAATCATTGGCCTGGAGCCAAACAACAGGTCTCAATTGTCCTGCAGAAGACTCTTTGCAGTTTGGAGCTGTTCACAACTCCCATCGTGGGAAAACTCCCATGGCCTCGTGATGCCCCCCCCCCTTCATGAAGGGGCCATCAGTGACAGAATCCCAAAATGAGCGATTGTCTGAACCTCGCCCTGACTCCAGATGCACGAGATCTCGATTCAGGTCTGTAGATTGTGCCTGCCATGTCCTCACCCAGAAACCGAAGCCTAGCTTGTGTTCTCCAACTTCTGTCCTCAGACTACTGGCCCACAAGCTCTCCAGTTTGGCAATCCAGAACTACAATGCAGCACTCTGCCAGCCTTCCAGAAGAAAATCATTGCTCTCTGCGGCGACCCAGTAACCCCTTATGAGAATCAAACTGCACCTACCCTGGCTGTCCCACAAATACATAGGCTGATCAGGGCATTATTGCCCTTTCTGACACAGCCCGAGCCTGGAACTCCTGGCCCCACCCAGACAACTGTTCGCAAACTGAGCACATCAAGCCGCCATGGCCTTAGGTCGTCATCTCTTCACAACCTCGGTATTCAGGCTTCAGAACCTAGAATTTAATCCAATTACTTCCCAAGGTTGAAAGTGAGCAGTAACCAGAACTCCTTCCCCACAGCCAGGAACCTTGTGGTTGGCATGTTGTCCAACGTTCAGTGTAGTTGCAACCAACGTGGCCCATGAGGCCCAGCCCATGCTCGCGGGCCGCATGGATCCCAAACACACATTGTGACCCACAGTCTGAGCCCAGTCTTCAAGTAAGGCCTCTCAGTGGCTGGAAGAAGAGATAGCATATTGGGCTTGCCATGCCCCTCGGCCCCAATTTTTAACCATAGTTCGGGTTGTCCCTTCAGTCTTCCCCACGGCTTTGCTTTGGAATTCCTCTTTTGGTGGTACAACTGAGGTAACAAAACTGAAAGAGTCCTAGCATCCCACAGATTGACGAAAAACAATTGGGAATCGGGCCAAATCCTCAGAGAGGAAGATTCGTCCATGGCCCATGAGTCCTCCCCGACATTCCGCGACCACCGCTGATACAAAATCCAGAGACAAAAGCCTGAGCAAGCGCCTCAGTCTCGCACTTTCTTCATATCCTGAAGAGTTCTTCTCATGGTTTGTAGATCGGACCTGACATACCTACGTCCCCAAACGTAAGCTGAGTTTGTGTTTTCAGACTTCTGTCCTCAAAGTCTTGGGCCACACACCCTTCAGGCTGGGGCCCCTGGAGCCACACATTAGGACTGTGCCTACCAATCCATGAGAATTCTGCCCATTCCATTGTCCAAAATCGTACAAATTAGGAGAAACCTCCAAAGTCCCTGAGGCCATCCCAATAGTGTAGGTCGCCCGGGACAAACAAGGGCGGTCTGACACCAGCTGAGCATCTACCTCCACTCCTACCATAGATGGATGTCCCCAGAGAAGAAGATTGAACCAGACAGCACCCAGGCCATAAAAGGTTCCATTGCTTTGGTTTACAGGCATGTCTCCTCCAAAACCTGATTACAATACGAGCATAGGGGTTTTCCTGAGGCACCCATCAGAACTCATCTCGTCTCCACAAGGAAAGCTGTGCATGGGAGCTATGTCAAAAGCTTAGGACAGTACTTCAGGGTCCCGGTGCCACCCCCCCATTCCAAAAACCTCATCGACACAAAAACCCATTAGGACCCATCCTCAGGAGTGTCCATTTCAACTCAGCCACCCCGGTTGCTCCTGCAGAGCCATCAGATTTAAACTGTCTTGCTGCTAGGAGAAAATTGGAATGCGAGGCGGGCTTCCCAGGGCTCCATCCTCGAAAGGAGCTCTGGAGTCATTCCATATGGGATGTCCTGGAGCTGTCCAACAGGACTCAATTGTCCCGCAGAAATAATCCTTGAAGGGGGCATCCCACAAATCCCAACGTGGGAAAACCTCCATGGCCTCGAGATTCCGCTCCCTTCATGAAGCGGCCGTCATGCACAGAAACTCCAACCTGAGCCAACGTCTGATCCTCGCCCTGACTTCAGATGCATGAGATATTGGTTCAGATCTGCACGGGGTACCTGCCGTGCCCTCGCCCTAAACCCAAGTCTAGCTTGTCTTCTCAGACTTCCGTCCCCACACCCCTGGCTCTGAAGCCCTCAAGATTGGCAATTCCGGACCCACAATGCAGCACTCTGCCTGCCCTCTAGAAAAAAAATTATTGCCTCATGAGCTGCCCAGGCACCTTAAATGAGGTAAACCTACACAGCACTTGACTTTACACAAATTCTATAGTCAAACCTGGGCACTAATGCACTGTCGGACACAACTAGAGCCCGGACTTCCTGACCAACACCCAGGAAGCTGACCGCACACTGAGCACATACGAGCCGAAATGGCCTTAAGTTATCATGTCTTCCCTACCTCAGTTTTCAGGCTTCTGAACCGAGAACTTATCTCCAATCACTGCCAGTGGTGAGTGTGATGCAGAAATCAGAACTCCTCCTTACCCATGGCAAGTTTCCTTGTGGTTGGCACGTTTTCCATCGTTCAGTGTAGGAGAAACCAGCATTCACCCTGAGGCCCCGACCATTCTTGAGTGTGAGGAGGTCATAAACACGCATTGTGACCCTCAGCATGAGTCCTGTCTTCTAGTAAGTCCTCTCAGTGGCTGGACCATTAGATGTCATAATGGGCTTGACGTGTCCCTAGGCCCCAATTTTTAACCAGATTTCTGATTGTCCAATCGCCCCTCCCCAGGGCTCTACTCTGGAATCCCTCATTTGGTGGGACACATGAGGTTAAAAAACAACAACAACAACAACAACAACAAAACGGACCTCTTTTGTCCCACACAATGACCCCAAACAATTTGGACGGTGCCAAACCACCAGAGAGTAAGACTCGTCCATTTCCCATGAAGTCACCCAGAAATTTCACCACCATGAGTGACACGATATCCAGAGACTAAAACTTGAGCAAGAGCCTCAGACTCGCCCTTTTTCCAAATCCCGAAGAGTTCTCCTCATCGTCTGTAGATCTCTCCTGCCATACCTATGACCTGAAACAGAAGCCGAGTTTGTGTTTTCAGACAACTGTTCAAACAGCACTGGCCAACACAACCTACAGGCTCAGGCCCCTGGAGCCAAACCTGAGGACTGTACTTTCCCTCTCCAAGGGAATTGTGTGTGCCCATTCCAATGGCCACAACCCTTCTAATAGGATAAACTACCAAAGTCCCTGATCCATCTCACTAGTGCTGGCTTCCCAGGAAATACAGGGGCAATCTGAGCCCATCTGAGAACCTACCTGCACTCAAACCCATAGACAGATGTCCCCAGAGGTTTAAAGGAAAGAACAGGCCCCTAGGCATTAATCAGATTCATTGCTTTGGTTTCCAGGCATCTCTCCTCAGAGACCTGGATTCAAAACCAGCATATGGCTGTTTCTTGACTCACCCATCAGAAAACATCTCATCTACACATGGGAAACTTGCACATTGGAGCTGTGTCAAAGAGTCTGTTTAGGAGAACCCTTCAGGGCCTAAGTGCCACCGCTTCATTCCAAGGTCTCCATAGACACAAAAGCACATTATGACCCAAACAAAAGAGTCCATTTCAACTCAGCCTCCTCGGTTTCTCCCCCAGATCCAGCAGATCTAACCTGTCTTGTTGCTAGGAGACAATTGGAATGCGAGGTGGGCTACCCAGCCATCCACCCTTAGAACCATGCTCAGTATCATTGGCCTGGAGCCAAACAACAGGTCTCAATTGTCCTGCAGAAGACTCTTTGCAGTTTGGAGCTTCTCACAACTCCCATCGTGGGAAATCGCCCATGGCCTCGTGATGCCCCCCATTCATGAAGGGGCCATCAGGGACAGAAACTCCAACCTGAGCGATCGTCTGATCCTCTCCCTGACTTCAGATGCACGAGATCTCGATTCAGGTCTGTAGATTGTGCCTGCCCTGTCCTCACCCAGAAACCGAAGCCTAGCTTGTGTTCTCAGACATCTGTCCTCAGACTACTGGCCCACAAGCCCTCCAGTTTGGCAATCCAGAACTACAATGCAGCACTCTGCCAGCCCACCAGAAGAAAAACATTGCCCTCTGGGGCTACCCAGTAACCACAAATGAGGATCAACCTGCACCTACCTTGGCTGTACCCCAAATACATAGGCTGACCAGGGCACTAATGTGCTTTCTGACACAGCCTGAGCCTGGACATCCTGGCACCAGCCAGACAGCTCGCCGCACACTGAGCACATCGAGCCGCCATGGCCTTAGGCCGTCATCTCTTCCCAACCTCGGTTTTCAGGCTTCAGAACCTAACCTTATCTCCAATCCCTGCCCAGGGTTGAACGTGATGCAGAAATCAGAACTCCTTCCCCATGGCAAGAACCCTTGTGGTTGGTATGTTGTCCAACGTTCATTGTAGTTGAAACCAGTGTGGCCCATGAGGCCCCACCCATGCTCGCGGGCCACATGGGTCACAAACACACATTGTGACCCTCAGCCTGAGCCCAGTCCTCAGGTAAGTCCTCTCAGTGGCTGGATGAAGAGATAGCATATTGGGCTTGCCATGCCCCTAGGCCCCAATTTTTAACCATAGTTCGGGTTGTCCCTTCAGTCTTCCCCACGGCTTTGCTTTGGAATTCCTCTTTGGTGGGACACCTGAGGTATCAAAACTGAAAGGAGTCCTCCCATCCCACAGATTGACGAAAAACAATTGGGAATCGGGCCAAATCCTCAGAGAGGAAGATTTGTCCATGGCCCATGAGGCCTCCCCGACATTCCACGGCCACTGCTGATACAAAATCCAGAGACAAAAGCCTGAGCAAGCGCCTCAGTCTCGCACTTTCTTCATATCCTGAAGAGTTCTTCTCATGGTTTGTAGATCGGGCCTGCCATACTTACGTCCCCAAACCTAAGCTGAGTTTGTGTTTTCAGACGTCTGTCCTCAAAGTCCTGGGCCACACACCCTCCAGGCTGGGGCCCCTGGAGCCACACATTAGGACTGTGCCTACCAATCCATGGGAATTCTGCCCATTCCATTGTCCAAAATCGTACAAATTAGGAGAAACCTCCAAAGTCCCTGAGACCATCCCAATAGTGTAGGTCGCCCGGGACAAACAAGGGCGGTCTGACACCAGCTGAGCATCTACCTCCACTCCTACCGTAGATGGATGTCCCCAGAGAAGAAGATTGAACCAGACAGCACCCAGGCCATAAAAGGTTCTATTGCTTTGGTTTACAGGCATGTCTCCTCCAAAGCCTGATTCCAATACGAGCATAGGGGTTTTCCTGAGGCACCCATCAGAACTCATCTCGTCTCCACAAGGAAACCTGTGCATGGGAGCTATGTGAAAAGCTTAGGAGAGTACTTCATGGTCCCGGTGCCACCGCCCCATTCCAAGGCCCTCATCGACACAAAAACCCATTAGGACCCATCCTCAGGAGTGTCCATTTCAACTCAGCCACCCCGGTTGCTCCTGCAGAGCCATCAGATCTAAACTGTCTTGCTGCTAGGAGAAAATTGGAATGCGAGGTGGGCTTCCCAGGGCTCCATCCTCGAAAAGAGCTCTGGAGTCATTCCATATGGTATGTCCTGGAGCTGTCCAACAGGACTCAATTGCCCCGCAGAAATAATCCTTGAAGGGGGCATCCCAGAATTCCCAATGCGGGAAAACCTCTATGGCCTCGAGATTCCGCTCCCTTCATGAAGCGGCCGTCATGCTCAGAAACTCCAACCTGAGCCAACGTCTGATCCTCGCCCTGACTTCAGATGCATGAGATATTGGTTCAGATCTGCACGGGGTACCTGCCGTGCTTTCGTCCTAAACCAAAGTCTAGCTTGTCTTCTCAGACTTCCGTCCCCACACACCTGGCTCTGAAGCCCTCAAGATTGGCAATTCCGGACCCACAATGCAGCACTCTGCCTGCACTCTAGAAAAAAAATTATTGCCTCATGAGCTGCCCAGGCACCTTAAATGAGGTAAACCTACACAGCACTTGACTTTACCCAAATTCTATAGTCAAACCTGGGCACTAATGCACTGTCGGACACAACTAGAGCCCGGACCTCCTGACCAACACCCAGGAAGCTGACCGCACACTGAGCACATACGACCCGCAATGGCCTTAGGTTATCATGTCTTCCCTACCTCAGTTTTCAGGCTTCAGAACCGAGAACTTATCTCCAATCACTGCCCAGGGGTGAGTGTGATGCAGAAATCAGAACTCCTCCTTACCCATGGCAAGTTTCCTTGTGATTGGCACGTTTTCCAACCTTCAGTGTAGAAGAAACCAGCATTCACCCTGAGGCCCCGACCATTCTTGAGTGTGAGGAGGTCATAAACACGCATTGTGACCCTCAGCATGAGTCCTGTCCTCTAGTAAGTCCTCTCAGTGGCTGGACAATTAGATGTCATAATGGGCTTGACATGTCCCTAGGCCCCAATTTTTAACCAGATTTCTGATTGTCCAATCGCCCCTCCCCAGAGCTCTACTCTGGAATCCCTCATTTGGTGGGACACATGAGGTTAAAAAAAAAAAAAAGCAACAACAACAAAAAAAACGGACTTCTTCCATCCCACAGAATGACCCCAAACTCTTTGGACGGGGCCAAACCACCAGAGAGTAAGACTCGTCCATTTCCCATGAAGTCACCCAGAAATTTCACCACCATGAGTGACACGATATCCAGAGAAAAAAACTTGAGCAAGAGCCTCAGACTCGCCCTTTTTCCAAATCCCGAAGAGTTCTCCTCATCGTCTGAAGATCAGTCCTGCCATACCTATGACCCGAAACAGAAGCCGAGTTTGTGTTTTCAGACAACTGTTCAAACAGCACTGGCCAACACAACCTACAGGCTCAGGCCCCTGGAGCCAAACCTGAGGAATGTACTTTCCCTCTCCAAGGGAATTGTGTGTGCCCATTCCAATGGCCACAACCCTTCTAATAGGATAAACCTCAAAAGTCCCTGATCCATCTCACTTGTGCTGGCTTTCCAGGAAATACCGGGCAATCTGAGCCCATCTGAGCACCTACCTGCACTCAGACCCATAGACAGATGTCCCCAGAGGTTTAAAGGAAAGAACAGGCCCCTAGGCACTAATCAGATCCATTGCTTTGGTTTCCAGGCATCTCTCCTCAGAGACCTGGATTTCAAATCCAGCATATGGCTGTTTCTTGACTCACCCATCAGAAAACATCTCATCTACACATGGGAAACTTGCACGTTGGAGCTGTGTCAAAGAGTGTGTTTAGGAGAACCCTTCAGGGCCTAAGTGCCACCGCTTCATTCCAAGGTCTCCATAGACACAAAAGCACATTAGGACCCAAACAGGAGAGTCCATTTCAACCTAGCCTCCTCGGTTGCTCCCCCAGATCCAGCAGATCTAACCTGTTTTTGATGCTAGGATACAATTGGAATGCGACGTGGACTACCCAGCCATCCATCCTTAGAACCCTGCTCAGAATCATTGGCCTGGAGCCAAACAACAGGTCTCAATTGTCCTGCAGAAGACTCTTTGCAGTTTGGAGCTGTTCACAACTCCCATCGTGGGAAAACTCCCATGGCCTCGTGATGCCCCCCCCGCCTTCATGAAGGGGCCATCAGGGACAGAATCCCAAAATGAGCGATTGTCTGAACCTCGCCCTGACTCCAGATGCACGAGATCTCGATTCAGGTCTGTAGATTGTGCCTGCCATGTCTCCACCCAGAAACCGAAGCCAGCTTGTGTTCTCCAACTTCTGTCCTCAGACTACTGGCCCACAAGCTCTCCAGTTTGGCAATCCAGAACTACAATGCAGCACTCTGCCAGCCTTCCAGAAGAAAAACATTGCTCTCTGCGGCTACCCAGTAACCCCTAATGAGAATCAAACTGCACGTACCCTGGCTGTCCCACAAATACATAGGCTGATCAGGGCATTATTGCCCTTTCTGACACAGCCCGAGCCTGGAACTCCTGGCCCCACCCAGACAACTGTTTGCAAACTGAGCACATCAAGCCGCCATGGCCTTAGGTCTTCATCTCTTCCCAACCTCGGTTTTCAGGCTTCAGAACCTAGAATTTAATCCAATCACTGCCCAAGGTTGAACGTGAGCAGTAACCAGAACTCCTTCCCCACGGCCAGAAACCTTGTGGTTGGCATGTTTTCAACGTTCAGTGTAGTTGCAACCAGTGTGGCCCATGAGGCCCAGCCCATGCTCGCGGGCCACATGGATCCCAAACACACATTGTGACCCACAGTCTGAGCCCAGTCTACAAATAAGGCCTCTCAGTGGCTGGATGAAGAGATAGCATATTGGGCTTGCCATGCCCCTAGGCCCAATTTTTAACCATAGTTCGGGTTGTCCCTTCAGTCTTCCCCACGGCTTTGCTTTGGAATTCCTCTTTTGGTGGTACACCTGAGGTAACAAAACTGAAAGAGTCCTCCCATCCCACAGATTGACGAAAAACAATTGGGAATCGGGCCAAATCCTCAGAGAGGAAGATTCGTCCATGGCCCATGAGGCCTCCCCGACATTCCACGACCACCGCTGATACAAAATCCAGAGACAAAAGCCTGAGCAAGCGCCTCAGTCTCGCACTTTCTTCATATCCTGAAGAGTTCGCCTCATGGTTTGTAGATCGGGCCTGCCATAACTACGTCCCCATACCTAAGCTGAGTTTGTGTTTTCAGAAGTCTGTACTCAAAGTCCTGGGCCACACACCCTCCAGGCTGGGGCCCCTGGAGCCACACATTAGGACTGTGCCTACCAATCCATGGGATTTCTGCCCATTCCATTGTCCAAAATCGTACAAATTAGGAGAAACCTCCAAAGTCCCTGAGACCATCCCAATAGGGTAGGTCGCCCGGGACAAACAAGGGCGGTCTGACACCAGCTGAGCATCTACCTCCACTCCTACCGTAGATGGATGTCCCCAGAGAAGAAGATTGAACCAGACAGCACCCAGGCCATAAAAGGTTCCATTGCTTTGGTTTACAGGCATGTCTCCCCCAAAGCCTGATTACAATACGAGCATAGGGGTTTTCCTGAGGCACCCATCAGAACTCATCTCGTCTCCACAAGGAAACCTGTGCATGGGAGCTATGTCAAAAGCTTAGGAGAGTACTTCAGGGTCCCGGTGCCACCGCCCCATTCCAAGGCCCTCGTCGACACAAAAACCCATTAGGACCCATCCTCAGGAGTGTCCATTGCAACTCAGCCACCCCGGTTGCTCCTGCAGAGCCATCAGATCTAAACTGTCTTGCTGCTAGGAGAAAATTGGAATGCGAGGCAGCTTCCCAGGGCTCCATCCTCGAAAGGAGCTCTGGAGTCATTCCATATGGGATGTCCTGGAGCTGTCCAACAGGACTCAATTGTCCCGCAGAAATAATCCTTGAAGGGGGCATCCCACAATTCCCAACGTAGGAAAACCTCCATGGCCTCGAGAATCCGCTCCCTTCATGAAGCGGCCGTCATGCACAGAAACTCCAACCAGAGCCAACGTCTGATCCTCGCCCTGACTTCAGATGCATGAGATATTGGTTCAGATCTGCACGGGGTATCTGCCGTGCCCTCGCCCTAACCCCAAGTCTAGCTTGTCTTCTCAGACTTCCGTCCCCACACCCCTGGCTCTGAAGCCCTCAAGATTGGCAATTCCAGACCCACAATGCAGCACTCTGCCTGCCCTCTAGAAAAAAAATTATTGCCTCATGAGCTGTCCAGGCACCTTAAATGAGTTAAACCTACACAGCACTTGACTTTACCCAAATTCTATAGTCAAACCTGGGCACTAATGCACTGTCGGACACAACTAGAGCCCGGACCTCCTGACCAACACCCAGGAAGCTGACCGCACACTGAGCACATACGACCCGCAATGGCCTTAGGTTATTATGTCTTCCCTACCTCAGTTTTCAGGCTTCAGAACCGAGAACTTATCTCCAATCACTGCCCAGGGGTGAGTGTGATGCAGAAATCAGAACTCCTCCTTACCCATGGCAAGTTTCCTTGTGGTTGGCACGTTTTCCAACCTTCAGTGTAGAAGAAACCAGCATTCACCCTGAGGCCCCGACCATTCTTGAGTGTGAGGAGGTCATAAACACGCATTGTGACCCTCAGCATGAGTCCTGTCCTCTAGTAAGTCCTCTCAGTGGCTGGACCATTAGATGTCATAATGGGCTTGACATGTCCCTAGGCCCCAATTTTTAACCAGATTTCTGATTGTCCAATCGCCCCTCCCCAGAGCTCTACTCTGGAATCCCTCATTTGGTGGGACACATGAGGTTAAAAAAAAAAAGCAACAACAACAAAAAAAACGGACTTCTTCCATCCCACAGAATGACCCCAAACTCTTTGGACGGGGCCAAACCACCAGAGAGTAAGACTCGTCCATTTCCCATGAAGTCACCCAGAAATTTCACCACCATGAGTGACACGATATCCAGAGACAAAAACTTGAGCAAGAGCCTCAGACTCGCCCTTTTTCCAAATCCCGAAGAGTTCTCCTCATCGTCTGTAGATCAGTCCTGCCATACCTATGACCCGAAACAGAAGCCGAGTTTGTGTTTTCAGACAACTGTTCAAACAGCACTGGCCAACACAACCTATAGGCTCAGGCCCCTGGAGCCAAACCTGAGGAATGTACTTTCCCTCTCCAAGGGAATTGTGTGTGCCCATTCCAATGGCCACAACCCTTCTAATAGGATAAACCTCAAAAGTCCCTGATCCATCTCACTAGTGCTGGCTTCCAAGGAAATACAGGGGCAAGCTGAGCCCATCTGAGCACCTACCTGCACTCAGACCCATAGACAGATGTCCCCAGAGGTTTAAAGGAAAGAACAGGCCCCTAGGCACTAATCAGATCCATTGCTTTGGTTTCCAGGCATCTCTCCTCAGAGACCTGGATTTCAAATCCAGCATATGGCTGTTTCTTGACTCACCCATCAGAAAACATCTCATCTACACATGGGAAACTTGCACATTGGAGCTGTGTCAAAGAGTCTGTTTAGGAGAACCCTTCAGGGCCTAAGTGCCACCGCTTCATTCCAAGGTCTCCATAGACACAAAAGCACATTAAGACCCAAACAGGAGAGTCCATTTCAACCTAGCCTCCTCGGTTGCTCTCCCAGATCCAGCAGATCTAAACTGTCTTGTTGCTAGGAGACAATTGGAATGCGATGTGGGCTACCCAGACATCCACCCTTAGAACCATGCTCAGTAACATTGGCCTGGAGCCAAACAACAGGTCTCAATTGTCCTGCACAAGACTCTTTGCAGTTTGGAGCTGTTCACAACTCCCATCGTGGGAAAACCCCCATGGCCTCGTGATGCCCCCCCTTCATGAAGGGGCCATCAGGGACAGAAACTCCAACCTGAGCGATCGTCTGATCCTCGCCCTTACTTCAGATGCACGAAATCTCGATTCAGGTCTGTAGATTGTGCCTGCCATGTCCTCACCCAGAAACCGAAGCCTAGCTTGTTTCTCAGACATCTGTCCTCAGACTACTGGCCCACAAGCCCTCCAGTTTGGCAATCCAGAACTACAATGCAGCACTCTGCCAGCCCTCCAGAAGAAAAACATTGCCCTCTGGGGCTACCCAGTAACCCCAAATGAGGATCAACCTGCACCTACCTTGGCTGTACCCCAAATACATAGGCTGACCAGGGCACTAATGCGCTTTCTGACACAGCCTGAGCCTGGACCTCCTGGCCCCAGCCAGACAGCTGGCTGCACACTGAGCACATCGTGCCGCCCTGGCCTTAGGTCGTCATCTCTTCCCAACCTCGGTTTTCAGGCTTCAAAACCTAGACCTTATCTCCAATCCCTGCCCAGGGTTGAACGTGATGCAGAAATCAGAACTCCTTCCCCATGGCAAGAAACCTTGTGGTTGGCATGTTGTCCAACGTTCAGTGTAGTTGAAACCAGTGTGTCTCATGAGGCCCCGCCTATGCTCGTGGGCCACATTGGTCCCAAACACACATTGTGACCGGGAGCCTGAACCCAGTCCTCAAGTAAGGCCTCTCAGTGGCTGGATGAAGAGATAGCATATTGGGCTTGCCATGCCCCTAGGCCCCAATTTTTAACCATAGTTCGGGTTGTCTCTTCAGTCTTCCCCACGGCTTTGCTTTGGAATTCCTCTTTTGGTGGGACACCGGAGGTAACAAAATAAAGGAGTCCTCCCATCCCACAGATTGACGAAAAACAATTGGAAATCGGGCCAAATCCTCAGAGAGGAAGATTCGTCCATTGTCCATGAGGCTTCCCGGACATTCCACGGCCACCGCTGATACAAAATCCAGAGACAAAAGCCTGAGCAAGCGCCTCAGACTCGCACTTTCTTCATATCCTGAAGAGTTCTTCTCATGGTTTGTAGATCGGGCCTGCCATACCTACGTCCCCAAACCTAAGCTGAGTTTGTGTTTTCAGACGTCTGTCCTCAAAGTCCTTGGCTACACACCCTCCAGGCTGGGGCCCCTGGAGCCACACATTAGGACTGTGCCTACGAATCCATGGGAATTCTGCCCATTCCATTGACAAAATCGTACAAATTAGGAGAAACCTCCAATGTCCCTGAGGACATCCCAATAGTGTAGGTCGCCCGGGACAAACAAGGGCTGTCTGACACCAGCTGAGCATCTACCTCCACTCATACCATAGATGGATGTCCCCAGAGAAGAAGATTGATCCAGACAGGACCCGAGGACATAATAGGATCCATTGCTTTGGTTTACAGGATGTCTCCTCAAAAGCCTGATTCCAATACGAGCATAGGGGTTTTCCTGAGGCACCCATCAGAACTCATCTCGTCTCCACAATGAAACCTGTGATTGAGAGCTATGTCAATGCTTAGGAGATTCTTCAGGGACCCGATGTCACCGCCCCATTTCAAGGCCCTCATGGACACAAAAACACATGAGGACCCATCCCCAAAATTGTCCATTTGAACTCAGCCACCCGGGTTGTTCCCGCAGAACCATCAGATCTAAACTGTCCTGTTGCTAAGAGGCAATTGGAATTCGTGGCGGGCTTTCCAGGCATCCATCCTCAAACGGTGCTCTGGAGTCATTCCATATGGGATGTCCTAGAGCTGTCCAACAGGTCTCAATTGTCCTGCAGAAGGAATCCTTGAAAGGTGCATCCCAAAACTCCCAACGTGGGAAAACCTCAATGGTCTCGAAATTCCGCTCCCTTCATGAAACGGCTGTCATGCACAGAAACTCCAACCTGAGCCAACGTCTGACCCTCGCCCTGACTTCAGATGCATGAGATATTGGTTCAGATCTGCAGGGGGTACCTGCCGTGCCCCCGCCCTTAAACCCAATTCTAGATTGTCTTCTCAGACTTCCGTCCTCACACCCCTGGCCCTGAAGACCTCAAGTTTGGCAATTCCGGACCCACAATGCAGCACTCTGCCAGCCCTGTAGAAAAAAATTAATGCCTCATGAGGTGCCCAGGCTCCTTAAATGAGGATAAGCCTACTCAGCACTCGACTTTACCCAAATTATATAGTCTCACCTGGGCACAAATGCACTGTCGGACACAACCTGAGCCCGGAGCTCCTAACCAAGCCCAGGAAGCTGACCGCACACTGAGCACATAAGACCCGCCATGGCCTTAGTTCATCATCTCTTCCCTACCTCAGTTTTCAGGCTTCAGAACCGAGCCCTTAACACCAATCACTGCCCAGGGGTGAGTGTGATGCAGAAATCAGAATTCCTTCTTACACATGGCAAGTAACCTTGTGGTTGGATCGTTGTCCAACGTTCAGTGTAGGAGAAACCAGCATTCTCCCTGAGGCCCCGCCCATTCTTGAGTGCGATGAGGGCCTACACACGCATTGTGACCCTCAGCATGAGTCCTGTCCTCTTGTAAGTCCTCTCAGTGGCTGGACCATTAGATGTCATAATGGGCTTGACATGTCCCGAGGCCCCATTTTTAACCAGAATTCTGATTGTCCAGTCGCCCCTCCCCAGGCTCTACACTGGAATCCCTCATTTGGTGGGACACCTGAGGTTATAAAAGAAAACAACAACAAAAAAAACAAACGGACTTCTTCCATCCCACAGAATGACCACAAACTCTTTGGACGGGGCCAAACTACCTGAGTAAGACTCATCCATTTCCAATGAAGTCACCCCATAATTTCATGACCATGAGTGACACGGTATCCAGAGACAAAAACTTGAGCAAGAGCCTCAGACTCGCACTTTTTTCAAATCCCTACTTGTCGCAATGGAAAACGGGAATGCGATGCATGCTGTACAGGGATCCATCCTTCGAACCCTGCTCTCCAGTCCTTCCGTATGTTACGTCCTTGAGCCATGCAACAGGACTCGAATGTCCCGCAGAAGGAAACCTTGTGGTTTGGGGCAACATCCAAACACAGTGTGGGAAAACTTCCTTGGCCTCATGAGGCCTTCGCTTCATGAAGGTGCCATCATGGACACATACTCCAGCCTCAGCCAACGTCTGATCCTCAGCCTGAATTCAGATGCAGGAGATTTTGATTCAGCCTCTGCAGAGTGAGCCTGCTCTGCCCTTGGCTCCAATCCTCACTCTAGCTTGTGTTTTCAGACTTCCGTCCTCACACTCCTGGACCACAAACCCTCCCTACTGGGAATTCTGGGGCCACAATGAAGCACTCTGCCTGCCTCCCAGGAGAAAAACATTGTATATGGTGCTGCCCAGAGACCCCAAATGAGGATCAAACTGCTGGGCCCTCGGCACAACCCCAGTTGCATAGGCTACCTTAAAAACTGATGCTCTGTCGCAAATAGCCTGAGCCCACCCTTCCAACAGACACCGAAACAGCTGGCTGCACAACCAGCACATTGGACCCGCCACTGCCTTAGGCCACAATCCATTCCCAATCTGGGTTTTCAGTCATCGAACCTAGACCTTATCTCCAATCCCTGCACAGTGTTGAACCTGATGCACAAGTCAGAACCCCTCCTTCCCCATGGCAAGAAACCTTGCTGCTGGCAGTGAGTCAAACCTTCAGTGTAGGAGAAAATGGCATGGCCCATGAGGCCACCCCCATGCGTGAGGGCCGCCTTGGGCACAAACACACATTGTGACCCTCAGCGTGAGTACCTTATTCAAGTAACGCCTCTCAGTGACTGGACCAAGAGCCCGCATATGTGGCTTTCCATGCCCACACGCACCCAGGACTAACTAGATGGTGTGTATTCCATTTGCGGTAACCCACTGCTGTGCTCTAGAGTCCCTCTCCTGGGGGGTCCCCTGTGGCTGAAAACAGTACTCTTCCCTTCTCACAGAATGAACCCAAACACGTGAGAGCTTGGACAATCCCCGGTGAGGAAGGCTCTACCTCGGCCCCTGAGGCAACACCTACCCTGAACGGCCACTGTGAACGCAACACCCAGAGACAAAAGCCTGAGTGACTGCCTCCAATTTGCCCTCCTTGGATATCCAGAGGATCTCCCCTCACGGACTGGAGATCAGGCCTGCCATTACCTTGACCCCTAGCTGAGCCAAGTTTGCTTTTTCAGACATCTGTCCCCAAAGCCCTTGCAAACACAGCCTCTAGGCTGGGTCCTCTGGAGCCATACCACAGGACCGTGCCTGCTCTCTCCTGGGAAACTGTGTCCATTCCTTTGGCCACACAACTCCAGAATATGAGAAACCTAAAGGCCCCCGAGGACATCCCACTACTGGGAGCCTCCCTGGACACACAGGGGCATTTGGACACAAGCTGAGCACCTACCTCCACGAAAGCATGCACACAGATGTCAACAGAGATAGAAGGTTGAGTCAGACAGGCCCTTAGGCCCTAATCTCAACTCTCGCTTTGGTTTCCAGGTGTCACTCCTCAGAGGCTTTGGTTCGAAGAACAGGATATGGGGCTTTCCTGAGGCACTGAACAGAACTCCTCTCGTCTCCACATGGGAAGCTTCCTTGTTGGAGCCATGTCAAACACTTCAGGTTGGAGAACCCTGCAGAGTTCTGAGCCACCTCCACATTCCAAGGTCTCCCAGGCCACCAACCCACAGTAGGACTCATCTTCAGGAGAGTCCATTTCAACTCTCCCCTCTGGGTAGCTCACCCAGGAGCCCGCAGATTGAGCCAGCCTTGTCCTGACTAAAGAGTGGGAATATGAGGTGGCTTTCCCAGGCATCCATGCTTAGACACCTGCTCTCGAGTCTTTCCGCATGGGGCCTCCTGGAACCATCCAATAGGACTCGACTGTCGTGCAGAAGGAAACCTTGAGGTTTGGAGTAGTTCACAAATCCCATCGTAGGCAAACCTCCCTGGCCTCATGAAGCCCCCACACCCTTCAGGAAGAGGCCATGCTGGACAAAAACTCTAGCCTGAGGCACGTCTCATAGTTGACATGACCTTAGTGCAGGAGATCTCGATTCAGCCTCTGCAGAGTGGGACTGCCGTGCCCTCGGTCCCAAACCTCACGCTAGCTTGTGTTTTCAGACTTCATTCCTCACACTCCTGGCAAACAAGCCCTCCGGACTAGGATCTCCAGAACCACAACCCAGCCCTTGGTCTGCACAACGGAAGAAAAAGGTTTCCCTGTGGGGCTCTCCAGAAAACTCAGATAAGGATCAACCTACTCGGGCCTCGACGGTAACCGAACTGGATAGGCTGCTCTGGGCACTCATGCTCTGTCTGACACAGCCTGAAGCCAGACGTCCAGACAGACAAGGAGACAGCTGGCCGCACACCCAGCACATCGGACACGCCATGGTCTTATGCCGTCACCTCTTCCTAACCTTGGTTTTCAGATATCTGAACCTAGACATTATATCAATTCCCCACACAGCTGGGTATCGGAAGCACGAAACAGAACCCGTCCTTCTTCATGGCTGTAAAGCCTGCTCTTGGCATGGAGTCACACCTACAGGGTGGGAGAAACCTTCATGGCCCCTGATGCCACGCCCAAACGTGAGTGCTGCTTGGGTACGGATTCACACTGTGACCCTCAGCATGAGCCCCATGTCAAAGAAAGGTCTGTTATGGCCTGGACCAAGAGCCCACAAATGCGGCTTGCCAATCCCCTATGCACCCAATCCTCACCAGGGTATGAGTTTTACAGTCGCCCCTCCCGTACCTGGGGCTCTGCTCTGGAATCCCTTTCTTGGAGAGACACATGAGCCAGACAACACGACTGCACCCTTCCCACAAAATGACCCCAAACTCTTGGGAGCTGGGACAAATCCGCAGAGAGGGATATTCGTCCACAGTCCCTGAGGCCACCCCTCCAATCTACGGCTATCCCGGACACAACATCCAGAGACAAAAGCCTCCCACTCGCCCTTGTTTCAGAGGCCCAGGAGCTCCCTCTCAGGCTGTACATCCGGCCTGCCATAACCTAGGCGCCACTCATAAGCTGAGTTTGTGTTTTCAGACTTCTGTGCCCACAACCTGGACCCACACATCCTCCAGGCTAGGGCCTCTGGAGCCACAGCGAAAGATTGTGCCTGCCCTCTCCAAGGAAAGTGTGCCCAATCCATTGACCACACCTCTACAAGTTAGGGAAAAACTCCAAGGCCCCTGAGGCCATCAATAGTGTAGGCCACCCTGGACTAAGAGGGGCTCTCTGACACCAGCGGAGCAACTATCTCCACTTAGACTCTCAGACAGTGTCCCCAGAGACAGAAGGTTGAAATGGACAGGCCCCCAGGCCCTAATCTGAACCGTAGCTTTGGTTTCCATGTGTCCGTCCTCAGAGGACTGTTTTCGTAGACCAGCACACGGGGCTTTTCTGAGGCACCAAACCAAACTTCTCTCGTCTCCACATTTGGAGCTTCTTACTGGGGATGATTCAAACCCTTCAGTTAGGAGAGTTCCGCAGGGCCACTGAACAACCAGCACATTCCAAGGTCTCCATGGACCCAAATGCACATTATGAGGCATCCTCAGGAGAGGCCCTTTCAACTCAGCCCCCTGGGTATCCTGCCCCAGAGGCAGCAGTTCAAACATATCTTGTCGCTAATGGCCAATGGGAATGCGAGGCATGCTGTAGAGGGATCCATCCTTCGAACCCTGATCTCCAGTCCTTCCGTATGGTATGTCCCGCAGAAGGAAACCTTGTGGTTTGGAGCAATTTCCAAACTCAGCGTGGAAAAACTTCCTTGGCCTCATGAGGCCCCCGCTTCATGAAGGTGCCATTATGGACACATACTCCAGCCTCAGCCAACGTCTGATCCTCAGCCTGACTTCCGATGCAGTAGATTTTGATTCAGTCTCTGCAGAGTGGGCCTGCTCTGCCCTTGGCTCAAATCCTCACACTAACTTGTGTTTTCCGACTTCCGTCCTCACACTCCTGGCCCACAAACCCTCCCTACTGGGAATTCTGGGGCCACAATGAAGCACTCTGCCTGCCTCCCAGGAGAAAAACATTGTCTATGGTGCTGCCCAGAGACCCCAAATGAGAATCAAACTGCTTGGCCCTCGGAAACACCCCAATTTCATAGGCTACCTTAAACACTGATGCTCTGTCGCAAATAGCCTGAGCCCAGACCTTCCAACAGACACTGACACAGCTGCCTGCACACCCAGCACATTGTACACGCCACTGCCTTAGGCCACCATTCTTTCCCAACCTGGGTTTTCAGTCATCGGAACCTAGACCTTATCTCCAATTCCTGCACAGGGGGAAAACTCAAACAAAAAAAGTGAATAAACATAAAAACCTCCAGAGAACAAATGTCTGAAAAAAAAACAAAACAGTTTCCTCAGAGCCCACCACATTGAGAGGGGCGCGAGAACTTAACTCAGGGTACATCACTGACCAAAAACCCACGTGGCAGGCCCCTCTCCTAGAAAACAAACCAAGAAAGAAAAAAAAAAGAGAGAGAGAGAAAAAATAAAAAAGGACTACAAGTGTACAACCACTACTTCATAGGAAAAGTTTTTTTTTTTTTTTATTCATTCCGACTATTCTGGTATATATATATATATATATATATATATATATATATATATATATATCTCCACTCTCCAATCTTTATCTTCCACCAGTGTTTCTGTGTTTTTGTGTTTGTCCTGAATGTATATAAATCTTACACGTGGGGTTCTTTTTGACGACGTTCTTCCTTTTTTTTTTTTTGTATATATATATATATATTTTTCTCTTGTCATATACATATATATACATATATATATGTAATTTTATTAACCTGTACCATCAGAGCGAGCTGTCCAGTACATCAAATTCCAAAATAACTTTTTAACCTTAAATTTTTGATATATACACCTATGTTTTCCTTTTGCATTTTTATTTTTTTATTCCTACATTTTTTTTATATTTTAGTTTAGTTTAGTTTTTTCCTTCTTATTTTTATCTTCTATTATTCATATAGAGTTAAACTTCAAAGTAGTCCCCTTTCCCCAGTCAATACTACCCCTAGGTAACTAATTTTTAATACCCCTTTATCTTAGGAAAGTTGAGTCCTTTAACAAATATATCAAGATACATCCAGGAAAAATTAAAACAAACTTCCTCGCAGACACTGAGAATTTATATCCACTCTCCAATCTTTATCTTCCACCAGTGTTTCTGTGTTTTTGTGTTTGTCCTGATAGTATATAAATCTTACACGTGGGGTTCTTTTTGACGACGTTCTTCCTTTTTTTTTGTATATATATATATATTTTTTTCTCTTGTCATATACTTTTATCAGTCTTTTTGCTTGTCTACTTCATAAATCTTACCTTGGGGCTCATTTGGGCTGAACTTTTTCTTTAATCTTCCCTCTCTTTCCTGTCTCTATCTCTTTTTTTGTTTTTTTTTCTTTTTCTTTTCTTTTTTCTCTCATTTGGGTGGGGAATCATGATTGTTCAGAAGTTTTCCAGTGTGCACCTTGACTGCACCATGGCTGATACATCCAGCTACATCTGTTCAGTCATCTCTCACCAAAATGACTAGGAGGAGGAATCCCCAACAGAAGAAAAATACAGTGGATGGACCTTCTGCACTAGAGCTAATGGCTATCAGCATAGACAATATGTTGGAAAGAGAATTCAGGTTAACAATAATCCAGGAAATAGCTAGTTTGGAGAAAGGCATGGATGACCAAACATAATTGATAAAGGCCAAGCTGAAAGCGATGAGACATGATGTTCACAATGTTAGGGCGAAGCTTAAAGCTACCAGGGAGGAGGTCCACAGTGCTCTCAATGAGTTCCAATCTAATCTAAACTCTCTCAAAGCTAGGGTAACTGAGACAGAAGATAGAATTAGTGATCTGGAGGACAAACAGATAGAGAGAAAGGATCAGGAGGAAGCCTGGAACAAACAGCTTAGAAATCACAAAAACAGAATCAGGGTAATAAATGGTGCCATGAAACGTTCCAACCTCAGAATTACTGGAATCCCTGAAGGGGAGAAGAAAGAAAGATCTAGAAGATATAGTAGAACAAGTCCTTCAAGAAAATTTTCCCAATCTCGCGAATGGAACCAGAATTCATGTACTGGAGGCTAAATGGTCTCCACCCAAGATTATACATTAAAAAAAAAACATACAATACAAAACAAAACAAAACAAAACAAAAACACGACACCTGATAGTCAAATTGAGGAATTATAATTGTAGGTATAATCTCCTGAAAGCTGCTAGGGCAAAGAGGCTCCTTACTTACATAGGAAAGCCCATCAATATAACATCAGACCTGTCCACAGAAGCCTGGCAAGCCAGAAAAGGCTGGCAAGATATATTCAGGGCACTAAATGAGAAGAACATGCAGCCAAGAATACTTTATCCATCAAGACTGACATTCAGAATGGATGGAGATATAAAGAGTTTCCAAGACTGGCAAGACTTAAAAGACTATGCTACCACCAAGCCGACACTGCAGGAAATATTAAGGGGGGTTCTATAAAAGAGTAAAAATCCTAAGAATAGCACGGAGGAGAAATATAGAGACAATCTACAGAAAGAAAGACTTCAAAGGTAACTCGATGTCAATAAAAACGTATCTATCAATAATCAATCTCAATGCGAATGGCCTAAATGCGCCCATAATCCAGCACAGGGTTGCAGATTGGATAAAACGACAGAACCCATCCATATGTTCTCCACAAGAGACCCATTTTGAACCTAAAAATACACCCAGACTGAAAGTGAAGGGACGGAGAAGCATCTTTCATGACAATGGGCCTCAAAAGAAGGCCGGGGTAGCGATTCTCATATCAGATAAATTAGATTTTAAACTAAAGGCTTTAGTCAGAGATACAGAAGGACACTACATAATTCTTAAAGGGACAATCCACCAAGATGATCTAACAATTGTAAATATCTATGCCTCTAATATGGGAGCAACCAATTACATAAGAAAACTGTTAATCAAGATAAAGAGTCATATTGATATGAATACACTAATCATAGGAGATCTTAACATGCCTCTCTCAGAAATAAACAGATCATTGAAGCAGAAAATCAATAAAGAAACAAGAGCATTGAATGACACATTGGAACAAATGGATCTCATAGATATATTCAGAACATTCCACCCTAAAACAAAAGAATACTCATTCTTCTCAAGAGCACAGGGAACCTTCTCAAGAATAGACCACATGCTGGGTCATAAATCACTACTAAACTGATATCAAAAGACTGAGATTTTTCCCGCATATTCTCAGATCATAATGCTTTGAACCTGGAGCTTAATCACAAGGAAAAGTACAGAAGGAACTCAAAAACCTGGAAGCTAAAGACCATCTTGCTTAAGAATGCTTGGATCAACCAGGAGATCAAAGAAGAACTGAAACAAATGGAAACCAATGAGAATAAAGACACTTCGATCCAAACCCTATGGGATACAGCAAAGGCGGTTCTAAGGGGGAAATCCATAGACATCCAAGCCTCCCTCAAAATTTTGAAAAATCCAGAATACACCAGCTGTCTCTACACCTTAAAGAACTGGAGAATCAACAAAAAAATCAAACCAACTCCACACATAAGAAGAGAAATCATCAAGATTAGAGCTGAGATCAATGAGGTAGAAACCAAAGATACAGTAGAACGTATTAATGAAACTAGAAGTTGGTTTTTTTGAAAGAATCAAGAAGATCAATAAGGCACTGGCCACACTAATCCAAAAGAAAATAGAGAAAGCCCAAATTCACAAAATTATAAATAAAAACGGAGAGATCACAACTAACAACGAGGAAGTAGAAACAATCATCAGAAGTTATTATCATTAGTTATATGCCAATAAGCTTAGCAACCTTGATGAAATGGATGCATTCTTGGAAAACTATATAAACTTCCAAAATTGAACCAGGAAGAGATCGACAACCTGAATCGACCGATATCTAGTAACGAGATATAAGCAGTGATCAAAAACCTCCCAAGAAACAAGAGCCCAAGACCTGACGGATTGCTTGGGGAATTCTACAAACTTTCAAAGAAGAAATAACATCTATTCTCCTGAAGCTGTTTCAAAAAATTGAAGCAGAAGAAAAACTTCCAGACTCTTTCTATGAAGCCAGAATTACCCTGATCCCCAAACCAGGCAAATACCCTACCAAAATGGATAATTTCAGACCAATATCACTGATGAATATGGATGCTAAGATTCTCAACAAGATACTTGCAAACAGGGTCAAACAGCACATTAAAAAGATTATCTACAATGACCAGGTGGGATTCATCCCTGGGCTACAAGGATGGTTCAACATTCATAAATCAATCAATGTCATTGAAAAAATTAATATGAGAAGAGAGAAGAACCACATGGTCCTCTCAATCAATGCAGAAAACACATTAGACAAAATCCAGCATCCATTCGTGATTAAAACGCTGCAAAATATAGGGATAGAGGGAACATTCCTGAACTTCATCATATCTATCTATGAAAGACCCACAGAAAATATAATCCTCAATGGGAAAAATCTTGCAGCCTTCCCGTTGAGATCAGGATCACGACAAGGATGCCCACTCTCACCAGTCTTGTTCAACAAAGAAAACAGAAGTGAAGATGTACCTTTGGGACTTCATCAGGATCAAATACTTCTGCACTGCAAAGGAAACTGTCAATGAAACAAAGAGGCAACCCACAGATTGCGAGAAGATATTTGTAAATGACAGTACAGACAAAAGGTTGATATCCAGGATCTATAGAGAACTCCTCAAACTCAACACACACAAAACAGACAATCATATAAAAAATTGGACAGAAGATAGGAACAGACACCTCTCCAATGAAGACATAGAAATGGCTATCAGACACATGAAAAAATGTTTATCATCACTAGCCAACAGGGAAATGCAAATTAAAACCACATTGAGATAGCACCTTACACCAGTTAGAATGGCCAAAATTAGCAAGACAGGAAACATGTGTTGGGGAGGATGTGGGGAAAGGGGAAACCTCTTACACTGATGTCCGGAATACAAGTTGGTACAGGCACTTTGGAGAAAAGAATGGAGATTCCTCAAGAAATTAAAAACAGAGCTTCCCTATGACCTTGCAATTGCACTACTTGGTATTTACCACAAAGATACAGATGTAGTGAAAAGAAGGGCCATCTGTACCCCAATATTTAGAACAGCAAAAGCCATGGTCACCAAACTGTGGATAGAACCAAGATGCTCTTCAAAGGACAAAAGGATAAGGAAGATGTGGGCCATATACACTATGGAGTATTATGCCTCCCTCAGAAGGAATGAATGCCCTACTTTTGTAGCAACATGGACGGGACTAGAAGAGATTCTACTGAGTGAAATAAGTCAAGCAGAGAGTGTCAATTATCATATAGTTTCACCTATGTGTGGAGCACAACAAATAGCATGGAGGACAAGGGGAGATGGATAGGAGAAGGGAGTGGAGGGAAATTGGAAGGGGGGGTGAACCATGAGAGATTATGGACTCTGAAAATGAATTGGAGGGATTTAAGGGGCAGAGGGTTGGGGGGTTGGGGGAACCAAAAGGTGAGTATTATCGAGGGCATGGATTGCTGGATGTGGTTCTAAAACAATGAATAGATTTAAAAAATGAACAGTTGTATGCCAATAAGCTAGTCCCCCTAGGTGAAATGGATGTATTCCCAGAAAACTATACAAGCCCAAAATTGAACCAGGAAGACAGTCACAACTTGCATAGACCGTTAACCAGTAACGGTATTGAAGTCATGACCAAAAACCTCACAAAAGTTCCATCCACGTCCTCTGTTGATGGACATCTAGGTTCTTTCCATAGTTTGGCTATTGTGGACAGTGCTGCTAAAAACATTCTGGTGCATGGGCCCCTTCGGATCACTACATTTGTATCTTTTGGGCAAATACCCAGTAGTGCAATTGCTGGGTCATAGGGTAGTTCTATTTTCAACATTTTGAGGAACTTCCATGCTGTTTTCCAGAGTGATTTCACCCGCTTGCATTCCCACCAGCAGTGTAGGAGGGTTTCCCTTTCTACACATCCACGCCAGCATCTGTCACTTCCTGACTTGTTAATTTTAGCCATTCTGACTAGTGTGAGGTGATATCGCATTGTGGCTTTAATTTTTATATCCCTGATGCCGAGTGATATAGAGCACTTTTTCATGTGTCTGTTGGCCATCTGGATGTCTTCTTTGCAGAAGTGTCTGTTCATGTTCTCTGCCCATTTGTTGATTGGATTATTTGTTCTTTGGGTGTGGAGTGTGCTAAGCTCTTTACAGATTTGGACACTAGCCCTTTATCCGATATGTCATTTGCAAATATCTTCTCCCATTCTGTCAGTTGTCTTTTGGTTTTGTTAACTGTTTCCTTTGCTGTGCAAAAGCTTTTGATCTTGATGAAATCCCAATAGTTCATTTTTGCCCTTGCTTCCCTTGCCTTTGGCGATGTTCCTAGGAAGATGTTGCTGCCGCTGAGGTCGAAGAGGTTGTTGCCTGTGTTCTCCTCAAGGATTTTGATGTATTCCTTTCTCACATCGAGGTCCTTCATCCATTTTGAGTCTATTTTTGTGTGTGGTGTAAGGAAATGGTCCAATTTCATTTTTCTGCATGTGGCTGTCCAATTTTCCCAACACCATTTATTGAAGAGACTTTTTTCCATTGGACATTCTTTCCTGCTTTGTTGAAGATTAGTTGACCATTGAGTTGAGGGTCTAGTTCTGGGTTCACTGTTCTGTTCCATTGATCTGTGTGTCTGTTTTTGTGCCAGTACCATGCTGTCTTGATGATGACAGCTTTGTGATAGAGCTTGAAGTCCGGAATTGTGATGCCACCAACTTTGGATTTCTTTTTCAATATTCCTTTGGCTATTCGAGGTCTTTTCTGGTTCCATGTAAATTTTAGGATTATTTGTTCCATTTCTTTGAAAAAGATGGATGGTACTTTGATAGGAATTGCATTAAATGTGTAGATTGCTTTAGGTAGCACAGATATTTTCAAAATATTAATTCTTACAATCCAGGAGCATGGAACATTTTTCCATTTCTTTGTGTCTTCCTCAATTTCTTCCATGAGTACTTCATAGTTTTCTGAATATAGATTCTTTGCCACTTTGGTTAGGTTTATTCCTAGGTATCTTGTGATTTTGGGTGCAATTGTAAATGGGACTAGAGGGTATCATGCTTAGCAAAATGAGTCAAGCAGAGAAAGAAAACTACCATATGGTCTTCCTGATATGAGGAGGTGGAGATGCAATGGGCGGGAGAGGTTAAGGGGTAGGAGAAGAATAAACGAAGCAAGATGGGATTGGGAGGGAGACAAACCATAAGTTACTCTTAATCTCATGAAACAAACTGAGGGTTGCTGGGGAGAGGGGGGTTGGGTGAAGGGGGTTGGGTTATGGACATTGGGGAGGTTATGTGCTATGGGGAGTTCTGTGAAGTGTGTAAACCTGTTGATTCACATACCTGTACCCTCAGGGATAAAATTATATGTTTATAAAAAATAAAAAAATTAAAAAGGAAAAAAAAATCTCCCACCCCAACAAAAAGAGCCCAGGATCTGACAAATTTTCTGGGCAATTCAACCAAACCTTCACAGAAGATGTAACACCTCTTCTCCTGGAGCTCTTTCCAAAAATTGAAGCAGAAGGAAAACTTTCATATACTTTTTATGAAGCTAGCATTATGCTCATCCCGAAACCAGGCAAATAACGCACCAAAAAGGATAAATGTTCATCATCACTAGCCATCAGGGAGATTCAAATTAAAACCACATTGAGATATCACCTTACACCAGTTAGAATGACCAAAATTAGCAAGACAGGAAACAACATGTGTTGGAGAGGATGTGGAGAAAGGGGAACCCTCGTCCACTGTTGGTGGGAATGCAAGTTGGTGCAGCCTCTCTGGAGAACAGTGTTGGAGAATCCTCAAGAAATTAAAAACAGAACTTCCCTATGACCCTGCAATTGCACTCCTGGGTATTGACCCGAAAGATACAGGTGGAGTGAAAAGAAGGGCCATCTGTACCCCAATGTTTATAGTAGCAATGGCCACGGTCGCCAAACTGTGGAAAGAACCAAGATGCCCTTCAACGGACGAATGGATTAGGAAGATGTGGTCCATATACACTATGGAGTATTATGCCTCCATCAGAAAGGATGAATTCCCAGCTTTTGGAACAACATGGACGGGACTGGAAGAGATAATGCTAAATGAAATGAGTCAAGCAGAGAGTCAATGATCATATGATTTCACTTATTTGTAGAGCATAACAAATAGTATGGAAGGCATGGGGAGTTAGAGAGGAGAAGGGAGTTGGGGTAAATTGGAAAGGTAAGTGAACTATGAGAGAGTATGGACTCTGAAAAACAATCTGAGGGGTTTGAAGTTGTGGGGGTGTGGGATGTTGGGGTACCAGGTAGTGGGTATTATAGAGGGCACAGATTGCATGGAGCACTGGGTGTGGTGAAAAAATAATGAATACTGTTATGCTGAAAATAAATTAATTAATAAAAAAAAAAGAAATAAAAAAAAAAAGCTTGTTGCCTTCCCGTTGAGATCAGGAACATGAGAAGTATGCCTACTCCCACCACACTTGTTTAACTAAGTATTAGAAGTCCTAGCAACAGCAATCAGACAACAAAGAGAAATAAAAGGTATCCAAATTAGCAATGAAGAAGTCAAACACTCTTCGCAGATGACATGATTCTTTATAGGGAAAACCCAAAAGACTCCACCCCCAAACTACTAGAACTCATACAGCAATTCAGCAACGTGGCAGGATAGAAAGTCAATGTACAGAAATCAGTGGCTTTCTTATACACTAACAATGAAAATACAGAGTGGGAAATTAGAGATTTACTACAAAGCTGAGATCATCAAGATAGCATTGTATTGGCATAAAAAAAGACACATAGACCAGTGGAACAGAGTAGAGAGCCCAAATATGGACCCTCAACTCTATGGGCAAATAATCTTTGACAAAACAGGAAAACATATACAGTGGTAAAAAGTCACTCTCTTCAATAAATGGTGCTGGGTAAACTGGGAAGCTCTATGTAGAAAAATGAAACTCGACCATTCTCTTACACCATACACAAAGATAAACTCAAAATGGATAAAAGACCTCAACATGAGACAGGAATCCATCAGAACCCTAGAGGAGAACATAGGCAGTAATTTCTTTGATATCAGCCACAGCAACTTTTTTCAAGAAATATCTCCAAAGACAAAGGAAAAAAAGTTAAAATGAACTTTTGGGACTTCATCAAAATCAAAAGCTTCTGCACAGCAAAGGAAACATTTAAGAAAACAAAGAGGCAACCCACGGAATGGTAGAAGATATTTGCAAATGACTGTACAGACAAAAGGTTGATATCCAGGATCTATAAAGAACTCCTCAAACTCAACACACACAAAACAGACAATCATATCAAAACAGACAATCATATCAAAAAAAAAATCAGAAGATATGACAAGACACTTCTCCAATCAAGACATACACATCGCTATCAGACACATGAAAAAATGTTAATCATCACTAGCCATCAGAGAGATTCAAATTAAAACCACATTGAGATATCACCTTACACCAGTTAGAATGACCAAAATTAGCAAGACAGGAAACAACATGTGTTGGAGAGGATGTGGAGAAAGGGGAACCCTCTTCCACTGTTGGTGGGAATGCAAGTTGCTACAGCCTCTCTGGAGAACAGTGTTGGAGAATCCTCAAGAAATTAAGAACAGAACTTCCCTATGACCCTGCAATTACACTCCTGGGTATTGACCCGAAATATACAGGTGGAATGAAAAGAAGGGCCATCTGTACCCCAATGTTTATAGCAGCAATGGCCGCGGTCATCAAACTGTGGAAAGAACCAAGATGCCCTTCAACGGACGAATAGATAAGGAGGATGTGGTCCATATACACTATGGAGTATTATGCCTCCATCAGAAAGGATGAATTCCCAGCTTTTGGAGCAACAGGGATGGGACGCGAAGAGATTCTCCTTAGTGAAATAAGTCAAGCAGAGAGAGTCAATGATCATATGGTTTCAATTATTTGTGAAGCATAACAAATAGCATGGAAGACATGGGGAGATAGAGAGGAGAAAGGAGTTGGGGGAAATTGGAAGGAGAGGTGAACCATGAGAGACTATGGACTCTGAAAAACAATCTGAGTGTTTTGAAGGGGCAGGGGGTGGGAGGTCGGGGTACCAGGTGGTGAGCATACAGAGGGCATGGATTCCATGGAGCACTCGGTGTGGTGCAAAATAATGAATACTGTTATGCTGGAAATAAATACAAAATAAATTAAAAAAATAAGAAAAAGAAAATTGGGAGCATCACTTTGCCCAATTTCAAGGGTAACTACAAAGCTGTGATCACCAAGACAGAATGGTACTGGCATAAAAACAGACACATAGACATGTGGAATAGAGTAGAGAGCTCATATATTGACCATCAACTCTATGGTCAAATAATCTTCAACAAAGCGGGAAAATATACAGTGGAAAAAATACAGTCTTTTCAATAAATGGTGCGGAAAAATTGGGCCATCTCTGTGTAGATGAATGAAACTTAACCATTCTCTTCCACCATACACAAAGAGAAACTCGAAAAGGATAAAAGAGCTCAACATTGGGGGGAGGGGACCAGATGGCAGGCAAGTAGGAGGAGGCGACTTTTCAACCTGTACCCGAAAGTGAGCTGATTACCAACCAAAGAACTACGATCACCCATGAAATCAGCCTGAGGTCAGAATTATACACGTCTGGATCTCTATAGTTTTTAACTATGGTAAAAATTGGGGCCTAGAGGCATGGCAGGCCCAATATGCTGTATCTTCATCCAGTCACTGAGAGGCCTTACTTGAGGACCGGGCTCAGGCTGAGGGTCACAATGTGTGTTTGTGACCAATGTGGCCCGCGAGCATGGGCGGGGCCTCATGGGCCACACTAGTTTCAACTACACTGAACTTTGGACAACATGTCAATCACAAGGTCTCTTGCCATGGGGAAGGATTTCTGATTTCTGCATCATTTTCAACCCTGGGCAGTGGTTGGAAATAAGGTCTAAGTTCTGAAGCCTGAAACCGCAGTTGGAAAGAGTTGACGACCTAAGGCCGTGGCTGGTCTGATGTGTTCAGTGTGCGGTCATCTGCCTGGGTTTGGTAAGGAGTTTCGGGCTCAGGTTGTGTCAGACAGTACATTAGTGCCCAGGTTAGACTGTATAATTGGGGTACAGTCGAGTGCCGTGTAGGTTTATCCTCTTCTGAGGTGCATGGGCAGCTCATGAGGCAATAATTTTTTTCTAGAGGACAGGCAGAGTGCTGCATTGTGGGTCCGGAATTGCCAAACTCGAGGGCTTCTGGGCCAGGAGTGTGAGGACAGAAGTCTGAGAACACAAGCTAGTCTTGGGCTTCAGGCCGAGGTCATGGCAGGTAACCCCTGCAGATCTCTACATATCTCATGAATCTGAAGTCCCGGTGATGATCAGACGTTGGCTCAGGTTGGAGTTTCTGTACATGACTGCCCCTTCATAAACGGAGCGGAATCTCAAGGCCATGGAGGTTTTCCACGTTGGGAGTTGTGGGATGCCCCCTTCAAGGATTCCTTCTCCAGGACAATTGAGACCTGTTGGGCAGCTCCAAGACATCCCATATGGAATGACTCCAGAGCACCATTGGAGGATGTATGCCAGGGAAGCCGGCCTCGCATTCCAATTGTCTCCTAGCAAAAAGACAGTTGAGATCTGATGGCTCCTCAGGAGCAACCGAAGTGGCTGAGTTGAAATGGACTTTCCTGAGGATGGTGCTAATGTGTGTTTGTCTCCATGAGGGTCTTGGTATGAGGCGGTGGACCGGGACCCTGAAGTATTCTCCTAAGATTTTGACATAGCTCCCATGCACAAGTTTCCTTGTGGAGACGAGATTTGTTCTGATGGGTGCCTCAGGAAACCCCTATTTGGGCTTGGAATCCAGACTTTTGAGGAGACATGCCTGTAAAACAAGCAATGGATCCGATTATGGCCTAGGGTCCTGTCGGGTTCCATCTTCTTCTCTGCGGACATCCATCTATGGTATGAGAGGAGGTAGATGCTCAGCTGGTGTCAGACCGCCCTTGTTTGTCATGGGAGACCTACACTATTGGGATGGCCTCGGGACTTTGGAGGGTTCTACTAATTTGTACGATTTTGGACAATGGAATGGGCAGAATTCCCAAGCATGGGGTAGGCACACTCCTAATGTGTGGCTCCAGGGACCCTAACCTGGAGGGTGTGTTGCCCAAGACTTTGAGGATAGAAGTCTGAAAACACAAACTCAGCTTAGGTTTGGGGACGTAAGTATGGCAGGCCCAATCTACAAACCATGAGAAGAACTCTTCAGGATATGAAGAAAGAGCGAGTCTGAGGCGCTTGCTCAGGCTTTTGTCTCTGGATTTTGTATCAACAATGACCGTGGAATGTGGAGAGGCCTCATGGGCCATGGACGAATCTTCCTCTCTGTGGATTTGGCCCGGTCCCAATTGTTATTCGTCAATCTGTGGGATGGGTGGTCTCCTTTCAGTTTTGTTATATCAGGTGTCCCAACCAAAGAGGAATTCCAAGGCAGAGCCCTGGGGAAGAGTGAATGGACATACAAAACTATGGTAAAAAATTGGGACCTAGGGGCATGGCAGGCCCAATATGCTGTCTCTTCATCCAGCCACTGAAAAGCCTTACTTGTGGACTGGGCTCAGGCTGAGGGTCACAATGTGTGTTTGTCACCAATGTGGCCCGCGAGCATGGGCGGGGCTTCATGGGAAACACTGGTTTCAACTACACTGAACTTTGGACAACATGCCAATCACAAGGTCTCTTGCCATGGGGAAGGAGTTCTGATTTCTGCATCATTTTCAACCCTGGGCAGTGGTTGGAGATAAAGTCTAGGTTCTGAAGCCTGAAAACCGCAGTTGGGAAGAGATGACGACCTAAGTCCATGGTGGCTCTGATGTGCTCAGTGTTTGGTCAGATGCCTTGGTGTTGGTCAGGAGTTTCGGACTCAGGTTGTGTCAGACAGTGCATTAGTGCCCAGGTTAGACTATATAATTTGGGTACAGTCGAGTGCCGTGTAGGTTGATCCTCATTTGCGGTTCCTGGGCAGCTCATTAGGCTAAATATTTTTTCTAGAGGGAAGGCAGAGTGCTGCATTGTGGTTCCGGAATGGCCAAACGTGTGGGCTCATGGGCCAGGAGTGTGTGGACAGAAGTCTGAGAACACAAGCTAGACTTGGGCTTCAGGGCGAGGGCACGGCAGGTACCCCCTGCAGATCTGAACCAATCTTTCATGCATCTGAAGTCACGGCGAGGGTCAGACGTTGGCTCAAGTTGGAGGTTCTTTGCATTACTGCCCCTTCATGAACGGAGCGGAATATCAAGGCCATGGAAGTTTTCCCAGGTTGGGAGTAGTGGGATGCCCCCTTCAAGGATTCCTTCTCCGGGACAATTGAGACCTGTTGAGCAGGGCCAGGACTTCCAGTATGGAATGACTCCAGAGCACCATTCGAGGATGGATGCCAGGGAAGCCCGCCTCGCATTCCAATTGTCTCCTAGCAACAAGACAGTTGAGATCTGATGGCTCTGCCGGAGCAACCGGGGTGGCTGAGTTGAAATGGACTTTCCTGAGGATGGGGCCTAAAGTGTGTTTGTGTCCATGAGGGCCTTGGAATGGGGCGGTGGCACCGGGACCCTGAAGTATTCTCCTAAGATTTTGACATAGCTCCCATGCACAAGTTTCCTTGTGGAGACGAGATTTGTTCTGATGGTTGCCTCAGAAAACTCCCTATGCTGGTATTGGAATCCAGGCATTTGAGGAGACATGCCTGTAAACCAAAGAAATGGATCCGATTATGGCCTATGGTCCTGTCTGGTTCCATCTTCTTCTCTGGGGACACCCATCTATGGTATGAGAGGAGGTAGATGCACACCCTTGTTTTTCCCGGGAGACCTACACTATTGGGATGGTCTCGGGGACTTTGGATGGTTCTCCTAATTTGTACGATTTTGGACAATGGAATGGGCAGAATTCCCATGCATGGTGTAGGCACATCCATATGTGTGGCTCCAGGGGTCGCAGCCTGGAGGGTGTGTGGCCCAGAAATTTGAGGACAGAAGTCTGAAAACACAAACTCAGCTTAGGTTTGGGGACGTAGTTATGGCAGGCCCAATCTAAAAACCATGAGAAGAACTCTTCAGGATATGAAGAAAGAGCGAGTCTGAGGCGCTTGCTCAGGCCTTTGTCTCTGGATTTTGTATCAACGATAGCCGTGGAATGTGGGGAGACCTCATGGGCCATGGCGAGACTTCCTCTCTGTGGATTTGGCATGGTCCCAATTGTTTTTCATCAATGTGTGGGATGGGAGGTCTCCTTTCAGGTTTCTTTCCTCAGGTGTCCGAACCAAAGAGGAATTCCAAAGAGTGAAGGGACAACCGAAGCTATGGTTAAAATTTGGGGCCTAGAGGTATGCCAGCCCCAATATTCTGTCTCTTCATCCAGCCACTGAGAGGCCTTATGAGGACTGAGCTCATGCTGAGGGTCACAATGTGTGTTTGTGACCAATGTGGCCCACGAGCATGGGCGGGGCCTCATGGGCCACACTGGTTTCAACTACACTGAACTTTGGAGAACATGTCAATCACAAGGTCTCCTGCCATGGGGAAGGAGTTCTGATTTCTCCATCATTTTCAACCCTGGGCAGTGGTTGGAAATAAGGTCTAGGTTCTGAAGCCTGAAAACCGCAGTTAGGAAGAGATGACGAACTAAGGCCATGGCGGGTCTGATGTGTTCAGTGTGCGGTAGCTGCCTGGGTTTTGGTAAGGAGGTTCGAGCTCAGGTTGTGTCAGACAGTACATTAGTGCCCAGGTTAGACTATATAATTGGGTACAGTCGAGTGCCGTGTAGGTTGATCCTCATTTGAGGTGCATGGACAGTATATTAGGCAAGATATTTTTTCTAGAGGGCAGGTAGAGTGCTGCATTTTGGGTCCGGAACTGCCAAACTCGAGGGCTTCTGGGCCAGGAGTGTGAGGACAGAAGTCTGAGAACAAAAGCTACACTTGGGCTTCAGGCCGAGGTCATCACAGGTAACCCGTGCAGATCTCTACCAATATCTCATGCATCTGAAGTCACGGCGAGGTTCAGACGTTGGTTCAGGTTGGAGTTTCTATGCATGACTGCCACTTCATGAACGGTGCGGAATCTCAAGGCCATGGAGGTTTTCCCGTTGGGATTTGTGGGATGCTCCCTTCAAGGATTCCTTCTCCGGGACAATTGAGACCTGTTGGGCTGCTCCAGGACATCCCATATGGAATGACTCCAGAGCACCGTTGGAGGATGGATGCCAGGGAAGCCCGCCAAGCATTCCAATTGTCTCCAAGGAAGAAGACAGTTGAGATCTGATGGCTCCTTGGGAGCAACTGGGGTGGCTGAGTTAAAATGGCCTTTCCTGAGGATGGTGCTAAAGTGTGTTTGTGTCCATGAGGGCCTTGGAATGAGGCGGTGGCACCGGGACCCTGAAGTATTCTCCTAAGCTTTTGACCTATCACCCATGCACAAGTTTCATTGTTGAGACAAGATTTTCTGATGGGTGCCTCAAGAAACCCCATATGCTGCTATTGGAATCCAGACTTTTGAGGAGACATGCCTGTAAACCAAGCAATGGATCCGATTATGGCCTAGGGTCCCGTCTGGTTCCATCTTCTTCACTGCGGAAGTCCATCTATGGTATGAGAGTAGGTAGAGGCTCAGCTGGTGTCAGACCGCCCTTGTTTGTCCTGGGAGACCTACACTATTGGGATGGCCTAGGGACATTGGAGGGTTCTCCTAATTTGTACGATTTTGGACAATGGAATTGGCAGAATTCCCAAGCATGGGGTAGGCACACTCCTAATGTATGGCTCCAGGGACCCTAACCTGGAGGGTGTGTTGCCCAAGACTTTGAGATAGAAGTCTGAAAACACAAACTCAGCTTAGGTTTGGGGACGTAGGTATGGCAGGCCCAATCTAGAAACCATGAGAAGAACTCTTCAGGATATGAAGAAAGAGCGAGTCTGAGGCGCTTGCTCAGGCTTTTGTCTCTGGATTTTGTATCAACGATGACCGTGGAATGTGGAGAGGCCTCATGGGCCATGGACGAATCTTCCTCTCTGTGGATTTGGCCCGGTCCCAATTGTTATTCGTCAATCTGTGGGATGGGTGGTCTCCTTTCAGTTTTGTTATATCAGGTGTCCCAACCAAAGAGGAATTCCAAGGCAGAGCCCTGGGGAAGAGTGAAGGGACATACAAAACTATGGTAAAACATTGGGACCTAGGGGCATGGCAGGCCCAATATGCTGTCTCTTCATCCAGCCACTGAGAAGCCTTACTTGAGGACTGGGCTTAGGCTGAGGGTCACAATGTGTGTTAGTCACCAATGTGGCCCGCGAGCATGGGCGGGGCTTGTTGGGACACACTGGTTTCAACTACACTGAAGTTTGGACGACATGCCAAACACAAGGTCTGTTGCCATGGGGAAGGAGTTCTGATTTCTACATCATTTTCAACCCTGGGCAGTGGTTGGAGATAAGGTCTAGGTTCTGAAGCCTGAAAACTGCAGTTGGGAAGAGTCGACGACATAAGGCCTTGGAGGGTCTGATGCGCTCAGTGTGCGGTCAGCTGCCTGAGAGTTGGTCAGGAGGTTCGGGCTCAGGTTGTGTCAGACAGTGCATTAGTGCCCAGGTTAGAGTATATAATTTGGGTATAGTCGAGAGCCGTGTAGGTTGATCCTCATTTGAGGTGCCTGGGCAGCTCATTAGGCGAGATATTTTTTCTAGAGGGCTGGCAGAGTGCTGCATTGTGGGTCCGGAATTGCCAAACTTGAGGGATTCTGGGCCAGGAGTGTGCGGACAGACGTCTGAGAACACAAGCTACACTTGGGCTTCAGGCCGAGGGCACGGCAGGTACCCCCTGAACCAATATCTCATGCATCTGAAGTCACGGCGAGGTTCAGACGTTGGCTCAGGTTGGAGTTTCTGTGCATGACGGACGCTTCATGAAGGGAGCAGAATCTCGAGGCCATTGAGGTTTTCCCTCATTGGGAGTTGTGGGATGCCCCCTTCAAGGATTCCTTCTGCGGGACAATTGAGACCTGTTGGGCAGCTCCAGGACATCCCATATAGAATGACTCCAGAGCACCGTTCGAGGATGGATGCCAGGGAAGCCCGCCTCGCATTCCAATTGTCTCCTAGCAACAAGGCAGTTGAGATCGGGTGGGTCTTCGGGAGTATCCGGGGTGGCTGAGTTGAAATGGACTTTCCTGAGGATGGGGCCTAATATGTGTTTGTGTCCAGGAGGGCCTTGGAATGGGGCGGTGGCCCTGGGACCCTGAAGTATTCTCCTAAGCTTTTGACATAGCTCCCATGCACAAGTTTCCTTGTGGAGACGAGATTTGTTCTGATGGGTGCCTCAGGAAACCCCCTATGCTGGTCTTGGGATCCAGGCTTTTGAGGAGACATGCCTGCAAATCAATGCCTTGGATCCGATTATGGCCTAGGGTTTTTTCTTGTTACATCTTCCTCTATGGAGACATCAATCTATGATATGAGTGGAAGTAGATGCTCAACTTGTGTCAGACCGCCCTTGTATGTCCCGGGAGACCTACACTATTGGGATGGCCGCGGGGACTTTGGAGGGTTCACCTAATTTGTACGATTTTGGACAATGAAAAGGGCAGAATTCCCATGCATTCGGTAGGCACAGTCCTAATGTCTGGCTCCAGGGGCCCCAGCCTTGAGGTTGTTTGCCCAGGCCTTTGAGGACAGAAGTCTGAAAACACAAACTCAGCTTAGGTTTGGGGACGTAGGTATGGCAGGCCCAATCTACAAACCATGAGAAGCACTCTTAGGATATGAAGAAAGAGCGAGTCTGAGGCGCTTGCTCAGGCTTTTGTCTCTGGATTTTGTATCTACGACGGCCGTGGAATGTTGGGAGGCCTCATGGGCCATGGACGAAACTTCCTCTCTGTGTATTTGGCCCGTTCCCAATTGTTTTTCGTCAATCAGTCGGTTGGGAAGTCGCCTATCAGGTTTGTTAGCTCAGCTGTCCCAACCAAAGAGCAATTCCAAAGCAGAGACCTGGGGAAGAGTGAAGGGACAACCCAAACTATGGTTAAAAATTGGGGCCTAGGGCCATGGCAAGCCCAATATGCTGTCTCTTCATCCAGCTACTGAGAGGCCTTACTTGAGGACCGGCTTCAGGCTGAGGGTCACAATGTGTGTTTTTGACCAATGTGGCCTGCGAGCATGGGCGGGGCCTCTTGGGCCACACTGCTTTCAACTACACTGAACTTTGGAGAACATGTCAATCACAAGGTCTCTTGCCATGGGGAAGGATTTCTGATATCTGCATCATTTTCAACCCTGGGCAGTGGTTGGAGATAAGGTCTAGGTTCGGAAGCCTGGAAACCGCAGTTGTGAAGAGATGAGGACTTATGGCCATGGCGAGTCTGAGGTGCACAGTGTGCGGTCATCTGCCTGGGTGTTGGTCAGGAGGTTCGGGCTCAGGTTGTGGGCAACAGTGCCTTAGTGCCCAGGTTAGACTACATAATTTGGGTACAGTCGAGTGCCGTGTAGGTTGATCATCATTTGAGGTGCCTGGGCAGCTCATTAGGCAAGATATTTTTTTTGAGGGCAGGCAGAGTGCTGCATTGTGGGTCCGGTATTGCCAAACTTGAGGGCTTCTGGGCCAGGAGTGTGAGGACAGAAGTCTGAGAACAAAAGCTACACTTGGGCTTCAGGCCGAGGGCACGGCAGGTACCCCCTGCAGATCTGAACCAATATCTCATGCATCTGAAGTCACGGCGAGTTTCAGACGTTGGCTCAGGTTGGAGTTTCTGTGCATGACGGACGCTTCATGAAGGGAGCGGAATCTCGAGGCCATTGAGGTTTTCCCACGTTGGGAGTTGTGGGATGCCCCCTTCAAGAATTCCTTCTGCGGGACAATTGAGACCTGTTGGGCAGCTCCAGGACATCCCATATAGAATGACTCCAGAGCACCGTTCGAGGATGGATGCCAGGGAAGCCCGCCTCGCATTCCAATTGACATCTAGCAACAAGGCAGTTGAGATCGGGTGCGTCTTCGGGAGTATCAGGGGTGGCTGAGTTGAAATGGACTTTCCTGAGGATGGGGCCTTATATGTGTTTGTGTCCAGGAGGGCCTTGGAATGGGGCGGTGGCCCTGGGACCCTGAAGTATTCTCCTAAGCTTTTGACATAGCTCCCATGCACAAGTTTCCTTGTGGAGACGAGATTTGTTCTGATGGGTGCCTCAGGAAACCCCCTATGCTGGTCTTGGGATCCAGGCTTTTGAGGAGACATGCCTGCAAACCAATGCCTTGGATCCGATTATGGCCTAGGGTTTTTTCTTGTTACATCTTCCTCTATGGAGACATCAATCTATGATATGAGTGGAAGTAGATGCTCAACTTGTGTCAGACCACCCTTGTATGTCCCGGGAGACCTACACTATTGGGATGGCCGCGGGGACTTTGGAGGGTTCACCTAATTTGTACGATTTTGGACAATGAAAAGGGCAGAATTCCCATGCATTCGGTAGGCACAGTCCTAATGTCTGGCTCCAGGCGCCCCAGCCTTGAGGTTGTTTGCCCAGGCCTTTGAGGACAGAAGTCTGAAAAAACAAACTCAGCTTAGGTTTGGGGACGTAGGTATGGCAGGCCCAATCTACAAACCATGAGAAGAACTCTTCAGGATATGAAGAAAGAGCGAGTCTGAGGCGCTTGCTCAGGCTTTTGTCTCTGGATTTTGTATCAACGATGACCGTGGAATGTGGAGAGGCCTCATGGTCGATGGACGAATCTTCCTCTCTGTGGATTTGGCCCGGTCCCAATTGTTATTCGTCAATCTGTGGGATGGGTGGTCTCCTTTCAGTTTTGTTATATCAGGTGTCCCAACCAAAGAGGAATTCCAAGGCAGAGCCCTGGGGAAGAGTGAAGGGACAAACAAAACTATGGTAAAACATTGGGGCCTAGGGGCATGGCAGGCCCAATATGCTGTCTCTTCATCCAGCCACTGAGAAGCCTTACTTGAGGACTGGGCTTAGGCTGAGGGTCACAATGTGTGTTAGTCACCAATGTGGCCCGCGAGCATGGGCGGGGCTTGTTGGGACACACTGGTTTCAACTACACTGAAGTTTGGACGACATGCCAAACACAAGGTCTGTTGCCATGGGGAAGGAGTTCTGATTTCTACATCATTTTCAACCCTGGGCAGTGGTTGGAGATAAGGTCTAGGTTCTGAAGCCTGAAAACCGCAGTTGGGAAGAGTCGACGACATAAGGCCTTGGAGGGTCTGATGCGCTCAGTGTGCGGTCAGCTGCCTGGGAGTTGGTCAGGAGGTTCGGGCTCAGGTTGTGTCAGACAGTGCATTAGTGCCCAGGTTAGAGTATATAATTTGGGTATAGTCGAGAGCCGTGTAGGTTGATCCTCATTTGAGGTGCCTGGGCAGCTCATTAGGCGAGATATTTTTTCTAGAGGGCTGGCAGAGTGCTGCATTGTGGGTCCGGAATTGCCAAACTTGAGGGATTCTGGGCCAGGAGTGTGCGGACAGACGTCTGAGAACACAAGCTACACTTGGGCTTCAGGCCGAGGGCACGGCAGGTACCCCCTGAACCAATATCTCATGCATCTGAAGTCACGGCGAGGTTCAGACGTTGGCTCAGGTTGGAGTTTCTGTGCATGACGGCCGCTTCATGAAGGGAGCAGAATCTCGAGGCCATTGAGGTTTTCCCACATTGGGAGTTGTGGGATGCCCCCTTCAAGGATTCCTTCTGCGGGACAATTGAGACCTGTTGGGCAGCTCCAGGACATCCCATATAGAATGACTCCAGAGCACCGTTCGAGGATGGATGCCAGGGAAGCCCGCCTCGCATTCCAATTGTCTCCTAGCAACAAGGCAGTTGAGATCGGGTGGGTCTTCGGGAGTATCCGGGGTGGCTGAGTTGAAATGGACTTTCCTGAGGATGGGGCCTAATATGTGTTTGTGTCCAGGAGGGCCTTGGAATGGGGCGGTGGCCCTGGGACCCTGAAGTATTCTCCTAAGCTTTTGACATAGCTCCCATGCACAAGTTGCCTTGTGGAGACGAGATTTGTTCTGATGGGTGCCTCAGGAAACCCCCTATGCTGGTCTTGGGATCCCGGCTTTTGAGGAGACATGCCTGCAAACCAATGCCTTGGATCCGATTATGGCCTAGGGTTTTTTCTTGTTACATCTTCCTCTATGGAGACATCAATCTATGATATGAGTGGAAGTAGATGCTCAACTTGTGTCAGACCGCCCTTGTATGTCCCGGGAGACCTACACTATTGGGATGGCCGCGGGGACTTTGGAGGGTTCACCTAATTTGTACGATTTTGGACAATGAAAAGGGCAGAATTCCCATGCATTCGGTAGGCACAGTCCTAATGTCTGGCTCCAGGGGCCCCAGACTTGAGGTTGTTTGCCCAGGCCTTTGAGGACAGAAGTCTGAAAACACAAACTCAGCTTAGGTTTGGGGACGTAGGTATGGCAGGCCCAATCTACAAACCATGAGAAGAACTCTTAGGATATGAAGAAAGAGCGAGTCTGAGGCGCTTGCTCAGGCTTTTGTCTCTGGATTTTGTATCTACGACGGCCGTGGAATGTTGGGAGGCCTCATGGGCCATGGACGAAACTTCCTCTCTGTGTATTTGGGCCGTTCCCAATTGTTTTTCGTCAATCAGTCGGTTGGGAAGTCGCCTATCAGGTTTGTTAGCTCAGCTGTCCCAACCAAAGAGCAATTCCAAAGCAGAGACCTGGGGAAGAGTGAAGGGACAACCCAAACTATGGTTAAAAATTGGGGCCTAGGGCCATGGCAAGCCCAATATGCTGTCTCTTCATCCAGCTACTGAGAGGCCTTACTTGAGGACCGGCTTCAGGCTGAGGGTCACAATGTGTGTTTTTGACCAATGTGGCCTGCGAGCATGGGCGGGGCCTCTTGGGCCACACTGCTTTCAACTACACTGAACTTTGGAGAACATGTCAATCACAAGGTCTCTTGCCATGGGGAAGGATTTCTGATATCTGCATCATTTTCAACCCTGGGCAGTGGTTGGAGATAAGGTCTAGGTTCGGAAGCCTGGAAACCGCAGTTGTGAAGAGATGAGGACTTATGGCCATGGCGAGTCTGAGGTGCACAGTGTGCGGTCATCTGCCTGGGTGTTGGTCAGGAGGTTCGGGCTCAGGTTGTGGGCGACAGTGCCTTAGTGCCCAGGTTAGACTACATAATTTGGGTACAGTCGAGTGCCGTGTAGGTTGATCATCATTTGAGGTGCCTGGGCAGCTCATTAGGCAAGATATTTTTTTTGAGGGCAGGCAGAGTGCTGCATTGTGGGTCCGGTATTGCCAAACTTGAGGGCTTCTGGGCCAGGAGTGTGAGGACAGAAGTCTGAGAACAAAAGCTACACTTGGGCTTCAGGCCGAGGGCACGGCAGGTACCCCCTGCAGATCTGAACCAATATCTCATGCATCTGAAGTCACGGCGAGTTTCAGACGTTGGCTCAGGTTGGAGTTTCTGTGCATGACGGACGCTTCATGAAGGGAGCGGAATCTCGAGGCCATTGAGGTTTTCCCACGTTGGGAGTTGTGGGATGCCCCCTTCAAGAATTCCTTCTGCGGGACAATTGAGACCTGTTGGGCAGCTCCAGGACATCCCATATAGAATGACTCCAGAGCACCGTTCGAGGATGGATGCCAGGGAAGCCCGCCTCGCATTCCAATTGACATCTAGCAACAAGGCAGTTGAGATCGGGTGCGTCTTCGGGAGTATCAGGGGTGGCTGAGTTGAAATGGACTTTCCTGAGGATGGGGCCTTTTATGTGTTTGTGTCCAGGAGGGCCTTGGAATGGGGCGGTGGCCCTGGGACCCTGAAGTATTCTCCTAAGCTTTTGACATAGCTCCCATGCACAAGTTTCCTTGTGGAGACGAGATTTGTTCTGATGGGTGCCTCAGGAAACCCCCTATGCTGGTCTTGGGATCCAGGCTTTTGAGGAGACATGCCTGCAAACCAATGCCTTGGATCCGATTATGGCCTAGGGTTTTTTCTTGTTACATCTTCCTCTATGGAGACATCAATCTATGATATGAGTGGAAGTAGATGCTCAACTTGTGTCAGACCGCCCTTGTATGTCCCGGGAGACCTACACTATTGGGATGGCCGCGGGGACTTTGGAGGGTTCACCTAATTTGTACGATTTTGGACAATGAAAAGGGCAGAATTCCCATGCATTCGGTAGGCACAGTCCTAATGTCTGGCTCCAGGCGCCCCAGCCTTGAGGTTGTTTGCCCAGGCCTTTGAGGACAGAAGTCTGAAAAAACAAACTCAGCTTAGGTTTGGGGACGTAGGTATGGCAGGCCCAATCTACAAACCATGAGAAGAACTCTTCAGGATATGAAGAAAGAGCGAGTCTGAGGCGCTTGCTCAGGCTTTTGTCTCTGGATTTTGTATCAACGATGACCGTGGAATGTGGAGAGGCCTCATGGTCGATGGACGAATCTTCCTCTCTGTGGATTTGGCCCGGTCCCAATTGTTATTCGTCAATCTGTGGGATGGGTGGTCTCCTTTCAGTTTTGTTATATCAGGTGTCCCAACCAAAGAGGAATTCCAAGGCAGAGCCCTGGGGAAGAGTGAAGGGACAACCCAAACTATGGTTAAAAATTGGGGCCTAGGGGCATGGCAGGCCCAATATGCTGTCTCTTCATCCAGCCACTGAGAAGCCTTACTTGAGGACTGGGCTTAGGCTGAGGGTCACAATGTGTGTTAGTCACCAATGTGGCCCGCGAGCATGGGCGGGGCTTGTTGGGACACACTGGTTTCAACTACACTGAAGTTTGGAAGACATGCCAAACACAAGGTCTGTTGCCATGGGGAAGGAGTTCTGATTTCTACATCATTTTCAACCCTGGGCAGTGGTTGGAGATAAGGTCTAGGTTCTGAAGCCTGAAAACCGCAGTTGGGAAGAGTCGACGACATAAGGCCTTGGAGGGTCTGATGCGCTCAGTGTGCGGTCAGCTGCCTGGGAGTTGGTCAGGAGGTTCGGGCTCAGGTTGTGTCAGACAGTGCATTAGTGCCCAGGTTAGAGTATATAATTTGGGCATAGTCGAGAGCCGTGTAGGATGATCCTCATTTGAGGTGCCTGGGCAGCTCATTAGGCGAGATATTTTTTCTAGAGGGCTGGCAGAGTGCTGCATTGTGGGTCCGGAATTGCCAAACTTGAGGGATTCTGGGCCAGGAGTGTGCGGACAGACGTCTGAGAACACAAGCTACACTTGGGCTTCAGGCCGAGGGCACGGCAGGTACCCCCTGAACCAATATCTCATGCATCTGAAGTCACGGCGAGGTTCAGACGTTGGCTCAGGTTGGAGTTTTTGTGCATGACGGCCGCTTCATGAAGGGAGCAGAATCTCGAGGCCATTGAGGTTTTCCCACGTTGGGAGTTGTGGGATGCCCCCTTCAAGGATTCCTTCTGCGGGACAATTGAGACCTGTTGGGCAGCTCCAGGACATCCCATATAGAATGACTCCAGAGCACCGTTCGAGGATGGATGCCAGGGAAGCCCGCCTCGCATTCCAATTGTCTCCTAGCAACAAGGCAGTTGAGATCGGGTGGGTCTTCGGGAGTATCCGGGGTGGCTGAGTTGAAATGGACTTTCCTGAGGATGGGGCCTAATATATGTTTGTGTCCAGGAGGGCCTTGGAATGGGGCGGTGGCCCTGGGACCCTGAAGTATTCTCCTAAGCTTTTGACATAGCTCCCATGCACAAGTTTCCTTGTGGAGACGAGATTTGTTCTGATGGGTGCCTCAGGAAACCCCCTATGCTGGTCTTGGGATCCCGGCTTTTGAGGAGACATGCCTGCAAACCAATGCCTTGGATCCGATTATGGCCTAGGGTTTTTTCTTGTTACATCTTCCTCTATGGAGACATCAATCTATGATATGAGTGGAAGTAGATGCTCAACTTGTGTCAGACCGCCCTTGTATGTCCCGGGAGACCTACACTATTGGGATGGCCGCGGGGACTTTGGAGGGTTCACCTAATTTGTACGATTTTGGACAATGAAAAGGGCAGAATTCCCATGCATTCGGTAGGCACAGTCCTAATGTCTGGCTCCAGGGGCCCCAGCCTTGAGGTTGTTTGCCCAGGCCTTTGAGGACAGAAGTCTGAAAACACAAACTCAGCTTAGGTTTGGGGACGTAGGTATGGCAGGCCCAATCTACAAACCATGAGAAGAACTCTTAGGATATGCAGAAAGAGCGAGTCTGAGGCGCTTGCTCAGGCTTTTGTCTCTGGATTTTGTATCTACGATGGCCGTGGAATGTTGGGAGGCCTCATGGGCCATGGACGAAACTTCCTCTCTGTGTATTTGGCCCGTTCCCAATTGTTTTTCGTCAATCAGTCGGTTGGGAAGTCGCCTTTTAGGTTGGTTAGCTAGGTGTCCCAACCAAAGAGCAATTCCATAGCAGAGACCTGGGGAAGAGTGTAGGGACAACCCAAACTATGGTTTAAAAATTGGGGCCTAGGGCCATGGCAAGCCCAATATGCTGTCTCTTCATCCAGCTATTGAGAGGCCTTACTTGAGGACTGGGCTCAGGCTGAGGGTCACAATGTGTGTTTTTGACCAATGTGGCCTGCGAGCTTGGGCGGGGCCTCTTGGGCCACACTGGTTTCAACTACACTGAACTTTGGAGAACATGTCAATCACAAGGTCTCTTGCCATGGGGAAGGAGTTCTGATTTCTGCATCATTTTCAACCCTGGGCAGTGGTTGGAGATAAGGTCTAGGTTCGGAAGCCTGGAAACCGCAGTTGTGAACAGATGAGGACTTATGGCCATGGCGAATCTGAGGTGCACAGTGTGCGGTCATCTGCCTGGGTGTTGGTCAGGAGGTTCGGGCTCAGGTTGTGGGCGACAGTGCATTAGTGCCCAGGTTAGACTATATAATTTGGGTACAGTCGAGTGCCGTGTAGGTTGATCCTCATTTGAGGTGCCTGGGCAGCTCATTAGGCGAGATATTTTTTCTAGAGGGCCGGCAGAGTGCTGCATTGTGGGTCCGGAATTGCCAAACTTGAGGGCTTCTGGGCCAGGAGTGTGAGGACAGAAGTCTGAGAACACAAGCTTCACTTGGGCTTCAGGCCGAGGGCACGGCAGGTACCCCCTGCAGATCTGAACCAAGATCTCATGCATCTGAAGTCACGGCGAGGTTCAGACGTTGGCTCAGGTTGGAGTTTCCGTGCATGACGGCCCCTTCATGAACGGAGCGGAATCTCAAGGCCATGCAGGTTTTCCCACATTGGGAGTTGTGGGATGCCCCCTTCAAATATTCCTTCTGCGGGACAATTGAGACCTGTTGGGCAGCTCCAGGACATCCCATATGGAATGACTCCAGAGCACCATTCGAGGATGGATGCCAGGGATCCCGCCTCGCATTTCAATTGACATCTAGCAACAAGTCAGTTGAGATCTGATGGCTCCGCCCGAGCAATCGGGGTGGATGAGTTGAAATGGAATTTCCTGAGGATGGGGAATAATGTACGTTTGTGTCCCTGAGTGCCTTGCCATGGGTCCGTGGCACCGGGACCCTGAAGTATTCTCCTAAGATTTTGACATAGCTCCCATGCACAAGTTTCCTTGTGGAGACGAGATTTGTTCTGATGGGTGCCTCAGGAAACCCCCTATGCTGGTCTTGGGATCCAGGCTTTTGAGGAGACATGCCTGCAAACCAATGCCTTGGATCCGATTATGGCCTAGGGTTTTTTCTTGTTACATCTTCCTCTATGGAGACATCAATCTATGATATGAGTAGAAGTAGATGCTCAACTTGTGTCAGACCGCCCTTGTATGTCCCGGGAGACCTACACTATTGGGATGGCCGCGGGGACTTTGGAGGGTTCACCTAATTTGTACGATTTTGGACAATGAAAAGGGCAGAATTCCCATGCATTCGGTAGGCACAGTCCTAATGTCTGGCTCCAGGCGCCCCAGCCTTGAGGTTGTTTGCCCAGGCCTTTGAGGACAGAAGTCTGAAAACACAAACTCAGCTTAGGTTTGGGGACGTAGGTATGGCAGGCCCAATCTACAAACCATGAGAAGAACTCTTAGGATATGAAGAAAGAGCGAGTCTGAGGCGCTTGCTCAGTCTTTTGTCTCTGGATGTTGTATCTACGACGGCCGTGGAATGTTGGGAGGCCTCATGGGCCATGGACGAAACTTCCTCTCTGTGTATTTGGCCCGTTCCCAATTGTTTTTCGTCAATCAGTCGGTTGGGAAGTCGCCTATCAGGTTTGTTAGCTCAGGTGTCCCAACCAAAGAGCAATTCCAAAGCAGAGACCTGGGGAAGAGTGAAGGGACAACCCAAACTATGGTTAAAATTTGGGGCCTAGGGCCATGGCAAGCCCAATATGCTGTCTCTTCATCCAGCTACTGAGAGGCCTTACTTGAGGACCGGCTTCAGGCTGAGGGTCACAATGTGTGTTTTTGACCAATGTGGCCTGCGAGCATGGGCGGGGCCTCTTGGGCCACACTGCTTTCAACTACACTGAACTTTGGAGAACATGTCAATCACAAGGTCTCTTGCCATGGGGAAGGATTTCTGATATCTGCATCATTTTCAACCCTGGGCAGTGGTTGGAGATAAGGTCTAGGTTCGGAAGCCTGGAAACCGCAGTTGTGAAGAGATGAGGACTTATGGCCATGGCGAGTCTGAGGTGCACAGTGTGCGGTCATCTGCCTGGGTGTTGGTCAGGAGGTTCGGGCTCAGGTTGTGGGCAACAGTGCCTTAGTGCCCAGGTTAGACTATATAATTTGGGTACAGTCGAGTGCCGTGTAGGTTGATCATCATTTGAGGTGCCTGGGCAGCTCATTAGGCAAGATATTTTTTTTGAGGGCAGGCAGAGTGCTGCATTGTGGGTCCGGTATTGCCAAACTTGAGGGCTTCTGGGCCAGGAGTGTGAGGACAGAAGTCTGAGAACAAAAGCTACACTTGGGCTTCAGGCCGAGGGCACGGCAGGTACCCCCTGCAGATCTGAACCAATATCTCATGCATCTGAAGTCACGGCGAGTTTCAGACGTTGGCTCAGGTTGGAGTTTCTGTGCATGACGGACGCTTCATGAAGGGAGCGGAATCTCGAGGCCATTGAGGTTTTCCCACGTTGGGAGTTGTGGGATGCCCCCTTCAAGAATTCCTTCTGCGGGACAATTGAGACCTGTTGGGCAGCTCCAGGACATCCCATATAGAATGACTCCAGAGCACCGTTCGAGGATGGATGCCAGGGAAGCCCGCCTCGCATTCCAATTGACATCTAGCAACAAGGCAGTTGAGATCGGGTGCGTCTTCGGGAGTATCAGGGGTGGCTGAGTTGAAATGGACTTTCCTGAGGATGGGGCCTTTTATGTGTTTGTGTCCAGGAGGGCCTTGGAATGGGGCGGTGGCCCTGGGACCCTGAAGTATTCTCCTAAGCTTTTGACATAGCTCCCATGCACAAGTTTCCTTGTGGAGACGAGATTTGTTCTGATGGGTGCCTCAGGAAACCCCCTATGCTGGTCTTGGGATCCAGGCTTTTGAGGAGACATGCCTGCAAACCAATGCCTTGGATCCGATTATGGCCTAGGGTTTTTTCTTGTTACATCTTCCTCTATGGAGACATCAATCTATGATATGAGTGGAAGTAGATGCTCAACTTGTGTCAGACCGCCCTTGTATGTCCCGGGAGACCTACACTATTGGGATGGCCGCGGGGACTTTGGAGGGTTCACCTAATTTGTACGATTTTGGACAATGAAAAGGGCAGAATTCCCATGCATTCGGTAGGCACAGTCCTAATGTCTGGCTCCAGGCGCCCCAGCCTTGAGGTTGTTTGCCCAGGCCTTTGAGGACAGAAGTCTGAAAAAACAAACTCAGCTTAGGTTTGGGGACGTAGGTATGGCAGGCCCAATCTACAAACCATGAGAAGAACTCTTCAGGATATGAAGAAAGAGCGAGTCTGAGGCGCTTGCTCAGGCTTTTGTCTCTGGATTTTGTATCAACGATGACCGTGGAATGTGGAGAGGCCTCATGGTCGATGGACGAATCTTCCTCTCTGTGGATTTGGCCCGGTCCCAATTGTTATTCGTCAATCTGTGGGATGGGTGGTCTCCTTTCAGTTTTGTTATATCAGGTGTCCCAACCAAAGAGGAATTCCAAGGCAGAGCCCTGGGGAAGAGTGAAGGGACAAACAAAACTATGGTAAAACATTGGGGCCTAGGGGCATGGCAGGCCCAATATGCTGTCTCTTCATCCAGCCACTGAGAAGCCTTACTTGAGGACTGGGCTTAGGCTGAGGGTCACAATGTGTGTTAGTCACCAATGTGGCCCGCGAGCATGGGCGGGGCTTGTTGGGACACACTGGTTTCAACTACACTGAAGTTTGGACGACATGCCAAACACAAGGTCTGTTGCCATGGGGAAGGAGTTCTGATTTCTACATCATTTTCAACCCTGGGCAGTGGTTGGAGATAAGGTCTAGGTTCTGAAGCCTGAAAACCGCAGTTGGGAAGAGTCGACGACATAAGGCCTTGGAGGGTCTGATGCGCTCAGTGTGCGGTCAGCTGCCTGGGAGTTGGTCAGGAGGTTCGGGCTCAGGTTGTGTCAGACAGTGCATTAGTGCCCAGGTTAGAGTATATAATTTGGGTATAGTCGAGAGCCGTGTAGGATGATCCTCATTTGAGGTGCCTGGGCAGCTCATTAGGCGAGATATTTTTTCTAGAGGGCTGGCAGAGTGCTGCATTGTGGGTCCGGAATTGCCAAACTTGAGGGATTCTGGGCCAGGAGTGTGCGGACAGACGTCTGAGAACACAAGCTACACTTGGGCTTCAGGCCGAGGGCACGGCAGGTACCCCCTGAACCAATATCTCATGCATCTGAAGTCACGGCGAGGTTCAGACGTTGGCTCAGGTTGGAGTTTTTGTGCATGACGGCCGCTTCATGAAGGGAGCAGAATCTCGAGGCCATTGAGGTTTTCCCACGTTGGGAGTTGTGGGATGCCCCCTTCAAGGATTCCTTCTGCGGGACAATTGAGACCTGTTGGGCAGCTCCAGGACATCCCATATAGAATGACTCCAGAGCACCGTTCGAGGATGGATGCCAGGGAAGCCCGCCTCGCATTCCAATTGTCTCCTAGCAACAAGGCAGTTGAGATCGGGTGGGTCTTCGGGAGTATCCGGGGTGGCTGAGTTGAAATGGACTTTCCTGAGGATGGGGCCTAATATATGTTTGTGTCCAGGAGGGCCTTGGAATGGGGCGGTGGCCCTGGGACCCTGAAGTATTCTCCTAAGCTTTTGACATAGCTCCCATGCACAAGTTTCCTTGTGGAGACGAGATTTGTTCTGATGGGTGCCTCAGGAAACCCCCTATGCTGGTCTTGGGATCCAGGCTTTTGAGGAGACATGCCTGCAAACCAATGCCTTGGATCCGATTATGGCCTAGGGTTTTTTCTTGTTACATCTTCCTCTATGGAGACATCAATCTATGATATGAGTGGAAGTAGATGCTCAACTTGTGTCAGACCGCCCTTGTATGTCCCGGGAGACCTACACTATTGGGATGGCCACGGGGACTTTGGAGGGTTCACCTAATTTGTACGATTTTGGACAATGAAAAGGGCAGAATTCCCATGCATTCGGTAGGCACAGTCCTAATGTCTGGCTCCAGGGGCCCCAGCCTTGAGGTTGTTTGCCCAGGCCTTTGAGGACAGAAGTCTGAAAACACAAACTCAGCTTAGGTTTGGGGACGTAGGTATGGCAGGCCCAATCTACAAACCATGAGAAGAACTCTTAGGATATGCAGAAAGAGCGAGTCTGAGGCGCTTGCTCAGGCTTTTGTCTCTGGATTTTGTATCTACGATGGCCGTGGAATGTTGGGAGGCCTCATGGGCCATGGACGAAACTTCCTCTCTGTGTATTTGGCCCGTTCCCAATTGTTTTTCGTCAATCAGTCGGTTGGGAAGTCGCCTTTTAGGTTGGTTAGCTAGGTGTCCCAACCAAAGTGCAATTCCATAGCAGAGACCTGGGGAAGAGTGTAGGGACAACCCAAACTATGGTTTAAAAATTGGGGCCTAGGGCCATGGCAAGCCCAATATGCTGTCTCTTCATCCAGCTATTGAGAGGCCTTACTTGAGGACTGGGCTCAGGCTGAGGGTCACAATGTGTGTTTTTGACCAATGTGGCCTGCGAGCTTGGGCGGGGCCTCTTGGGCCACACTGGTTTCAACTACACTGAACTTTGGAGAACATGTCAATCACAAGGTCTCTTGCCATGGGGAAGGAGTTCTGATTTCTGCATCATTTTCAACCCTGGGCAGTGGTTGGAGATAAGGTCTAGGTTCGGAAGCCTGGAAACCGCAGTTGTGAACAGATGAGGACTTATGGCCATGGCGAATCTGAGGTGCACAGTGTGCGGTCATCTGCCTGGGTGTTGGTCAGGAGGTTCGGGCTCAGGTTGTGGGCGACAGTGCATTAGTGCCCAGGTTAGACTATATAATTTGGGTACAGTCGAGTGCCGTGTAGGTTGATCCTCATTTGAGGTGCCTGGGCAGCTCATTAGGCGAGATATTTTTTCTAGAGGGCAGGCAGAGTGCTGCATTGTGGGTCCGGAATTGCCAAACTTGAGGGCTTCTGGGCCAGGAGTGTGAGGACAGAAGTCTGAGAACACAAGCTTCACTTGGGATTCAGGCCGAGGGCACGGCAGGTACCCCCTGCAGATCTGAACCAAGATCTCATGCATCTGAAGTCACGGCGAGGTTCAGACGTTGGCTCAGGTTGGAGTTTCCGTGCATGGCGGCCCCTTCATGAACGGAGCGGAATCTCAAGGCCATGCAGGTTTTCCCACATTGGGAGTTGTGGGATGCCCCCTTCAAGTATTCCTTCTGCGGGACAATTGAGACCTGTTGGGCAGCTCCAGGACATCCCATATGGAATGACTCCAGAGCACCGTTCGAGGATGGATGCCAGGGATCCCGCCTCGCATTCCAATTGACATCTAGCAACAAGTCAGTTGAGATCTGATGGCTCCGCCCGAGCAACCGGGGTGGAGGAGTTGAAATGGACTTTCCTGAAGATGGGGAATAATGTGCGTTTGTGTCCCTGAGTGCCTTGCCATGGGTCCGTGGCACCGGGACCCTGAAGTATTCTCCTAAGATTTTGACATAGCTCCCATGCACAAGTTTCCTTTTGGAGACGAGATTTGTTCTGATGGGTGCCTCAGGAAACCCCCTATGCTGGTCTTGGGATCCCGGCTTTTGAGGAGACATGCCTGCAAACCAATGACTTGGATCCGATTATGGCCTAGGGTTTTTTCTTGTTACATCTTCCTCTATGGAGACATCAATCTATGATATGAGTCGAAGTAGATGCTCAACTTGTGTCAGACCGCCCTTGTATGTCCCGGGAGACCTACACTATTGGGATGGCCACGGGGACTTTGGAGGGTTCACCTAATTTGTACGATTTTGGACAATGAAAAGGGCAGAATTCCCATGCATTCGGTAGGCACAGTCCTAATGTCTGGCTCGAGGGGCCCCAGCCTTGAGGTTGTTTGCCCAGGCCTTTGAGGACAGAAGTCTGAAAACACAAACTCAGCTTAGGTTTGGGGACGTAGGTATGGCAGGCCCAATCTACAAACCATGAGAAGAACTCTTAGGATATGAAGAAAGAGCGAGTCTGAGGCGCTTGCTCAGGCTTTTGTCTCTGGATTTTGTATCTACGACGGCCGTGGAATGTTGGGAGGCCTCATGGGCCATGGACGAAACTTCCTCTCTGTGTATTTGGCCCGTTCCCAATTGTTTTTCGTCAATCAGTCGGTTGGGAAGTCGCCTATCAGGTTTGTTAGCTCAGGTGTCCCAACCAAAGAGCAATTCCAAAGCAGAGACCTAGGGAAGAGTGAAGGGACAACCCAAACTATGGTTAAAAATTGGGGTCTAGGGCCATGGCAAGCACAATATGCTGTCTCTTCATCCAGCTACTGAGAGGCCTTACTTGAGGACCGGCTTCAAGCTGAGGGTCACAATGTGTGTTTTTGACCAATGTGGCCTGCGAGCATGGGCGGGGCCTCTTGGGCCACACTGCTTTCAACTACACTGAACTTTGGAGAACATGTCAATCACAAGGTCTCTTGCCATGCGGAAGGATTTCTGATATCTGCATCATTTTCAACCCTGGGCAGTGGTTGGAGATAAGGTCTAGGTTCGGAAGCCTGGAAACCGCAGTTGTGAAGAGATGAGGACTTATGGCCATGGCGAGTCTGAGGTGCACAGTGTGCGGTCATCTGCCTGGGTGTTGGTCAGGAGGTTCGGGCTCAGGTTGTGGGCGACAGTGCCTTAGTGCCCAGGTTAGACTACATAATTTGGGTACAGTCGAGTGCCGTGTAGGTTGATCATCATTTGAGGTGCCTGGGCAGCTTATTAGGCAAGATATTTTTTTTGAGGGCAGGCAGAGTGCTGCATTGTGGGTCCGGTATTGCCAAACTTGAGGGATTCTGGGCCAGGAGTGTGAGGACAGAAGTCTGAGAACAAAAGCTACACTTGGGCTTCAGGCCGAGGGCACGGCAGGTACCCCCTGCAGATCTGAACCAATATCTCATGCATCTGAAGTCACGGCGTGTTTCAGACGTTGGCTCAGGTTGGAGTTTCTGTGCATGACGGACGCTTCATGAAGGGAGCGGAATCTCGAGGCCATTGAGGTTTTCCCACGTTGGGAGTTGTGGGATGCCCCCTTCAAGAATTCCTTCTGCGGGACAATTGAGACCTGTTGGGCAGCTCCAGGACATCCCATATAGAATGACTCCAGAGCACCGTTCGAGGATGGATGCCAGGGAAGCCCGCCTCGCATTCCAATTGACATCTAGCAACAAGGCAGTTGAGATCGGGTGCGTCTTCGGGAGTATCAGGGGTGGCTGAGTTGAAATGGACTTTCCTGAGGATGGGGCCTTATATGTGTTTGTGTCCAGGAGGGCCTTGGAATGGGGCGGTGGCCCTGGGACCCTGAAGTATTCTCCTAAGCTTTTGACATAGCTCCCATGCACAAGTTTCCTTGTGGAGACGAGATTTGTTCTGATGGGTGCCTCAGGAAACCCCCTATGCTGGTCTTGGGATCCAGGCTTTTGAGGAGACATGCCTGCAAACCAATGCCTTGGATCCGATTATGGCCTAGGGTTTTTTCTTGTTACATCTTCCTCTATGGAGACATCAATCTATGATATGAGTGGAAGTAGATGCTCAACTTGTGTCAGACCGCCCTTGTATATCCCGGGAGACCTACACTATTGGGATGGCCGCGGGGACTTTGGAGGGTTCACCTAATTTGTACGATTTTGGACAATGAAAAGGGCAGAATTCCCATGCATTCGGTAGGCACAGTCCTAATGTCTGGCTCCAGGCGCCCCAGCCTTGAGGTTGTTTGCCCAGGCCTTTGAGGACAGAAGTCTGAAAAAACAAACTCAGCTTAGGTTTGGGGACGTAGGTATGGCAGGCCCAATCTACAAACCATGAGAAGAACTCTTCAGGATTTGAAGAAAGAGCGAGTCTGAGGCGCTTGCTCAGGCTTTTGTCTCTGGATTTTGTATCAACGATGACCGTGGAATGTGGAGAGGCCTCATGGTCGATGGACGAATCTTCCTCTCTGTGGATTTGGCCCGGTCCCAATTGTTATTCGTCAATCTGTGGGATGGGTGGTCTCCTTTCAGTTTTGTTATATCAGGTGTCCCAACCAAAGAGGAATTCCAAGGCAGAGCCCTGGGGAAGAGTGAAGGGACAAACAAAACTATGGTAAAACATTGGGGCCTAGGGGCATGGCAGGCCCAATATGCTGTCTCTTCATCCAGCCACTGAGAAGCCTTACTTGAGGACTGGGCTTAGGCTGAGGGTCACAATGTGTGTTAGTCACCAATGTGGCCCGCGAGCATGGGCGGGGCTTGTTGGGACACACTGGTTTCAACTACACTGAAGTTTGGACGACATGCCAAACACAAGGTCTGTTGCCATGGGGAAGGAGTTCTGATTTCTACATCATTTTCAACCCTGGGCAGTGGTTGGAGATAAGGTCTAGGTTCTGAAGCCTGAAAACCGCAGTTGGGAAGAGTCGACGACATAAGGCCTTGGAGGGTCTGATGCGCTCAGTGTGCGGTCAGCTGCCTGGGAGTTGGTCAGGAGGTTCGGGCTCAGGTTGTGTCAGACAGTGCATTAGTGCCCAGGTTAGAGTATATAATTTGGGTATAGTCGAGAGCCGTGTAGGATGATCCTCATTTGAGGTGCCTGGGCAGCTCATTAGGCGAGATATTTTTTCTAGAGGGCTGGCAGAGTGCTGCATTGTGGGTCCGGAATTGCCAAACTTGAGGGATTCTGGGCCAGGAGTGTGCGGACAGACGTCTGAGAACACAAGCTACACTTGGGCTTCAGGCCGAGGGCACGGCAGGTACCCCCTGAACCAATATCTCATGCATCTGAAGTCACGGCGAGGTTCAGACGTTGGCTCAGGTTGGAGTTTCTGTGCATGTCGGCCGCTTCATGAAGGGAGCAGAATCTCGAGGCCATTGAGGTTTTCCCACGTTGGGAGTTGTGGGATGCCCCCTTCAAGGATTCCTTCTGCGGGACAATTGAGACCTGTTGGGCAGCTCCAGGACATCCCATATAGAATGACTCCAGAGCACCGTTCGAGGATGGATGCCAGGGAAGCCCGCCTCGCATTCCAATTGTCTCCTAGCAACAAGGCAGTTGAGATCGGGTGGGTCTTCGGGAGTATCCGGGGTGGCTGAGTTGAAATGGACTTTCCTGAGGATGGGGCCTAATATATGTTTGTGTCCAGGAGGGCCTTGGAATGGGGCGGTGGCCCTGGGACCCTGAAGTATTCTCCTAAGCTTTTGACATAGCTCCCATGCACAAGTTTCCTTGTGGAGACGAGATTTGTTCTGATGGGTGCCTCAGGAAACCCCCTATGCTGGTCTTGGGATCCAGGCTTTTGAGGAGACATGCCTGCAAACCAATGCCTTGGATCCGATTATGGCCTAGGGTTTTTTCTTGTTACATCTTCCTCTATGGAGACATCAATCTATGATATGAGTGGAAGTAGATGCTCAACTTGTGTCAGACCGCCCTTGTATGTCCCGGGAGACCTACACTATTGGGATGGCCGCGGGGACTTTGGAGGGTTCACCTAATTTGTACGATTTTGGACAATGAAAAGGGCAGAATTCCCATGCATTCGGTAGGCACAGTCCTAATGTCTGGCTCCAGGGGCCCCAGCCTTGAGGTTGTTTGCCCAGGCCTTTGAGGACAGAAGTCTGAAAACACAAACTCAGCTTAGGTTTGGGGACGTAGGTATGGCAGGCCCAATCTACAAACCATGAGAAGAACTCTTAGGATATGCAGAAAGAGCGAGTCTGAGGCGCTTGCTCAGGCTTTTGTCTCTGGATTTTGTATCTACGATGGCCGTGGAATGTTGGGAGGCCTCATGGGCCATGGACGAAACTTCCTCTCTGTGTATTTGGCCCGTTCCCAATTGTTTTTCATCAATCAGTCGGTTGGGAAGTCGCCTTTTAGGTTGGTTAGCTAGGTGTCCCAACCAAAGAGCAATTCCATAGCAGAGACCTGGGGAAGAGTGTAGGGACAACCCAAACTATGGTTTAAAAATTGGGGCCTAGGGCCATGGCAAGCCCAATATGCTGTCTCTTCATCCAGCTATTGAGAGGCCTTACTTGAGGACTGGGCTCAGGCTGAGGGTCACAATGTGTGTTTTTGACCAATGTGGCCTGCGAGCTTGGGCGGGGCCTCGTGGGCCACACTGGTTTCAACTACACTGAACTTTGGAGAACATGTCAATCACAAGGTCTCTTGCCATGGGGAAGGAGTTCTGATTTCTGCATCATTTTCAACCCTGGGCAGTGGTTGGAGATAAGGTCTAGGTTCGGAAGCCTGGAAACCGCAGTTGTGAACAGATGAGGACTTATGGCCATGGCGAATCTGAGGTGCACAGTGTGCGGTCATCTGCCTGGGTGTTGGTCAGGAGGTTCGGGCTCAGGTTGTGGGCGACAGTGCATTAGTGCCCAGGTTAGACTATATAATTTGGGTACAGTCGAGTGCCGTGTAGGTTGATCCTCATTTGAGGTGCCTGGGCAGCTCATTAGGTGAGATATTTTTTCTAGAGGGCAGGCAGAGTGCTGCATTGTGGGTCCGGAATTGCCAAACTTGAGGGCTTCTGGGCCAGGAGTGTGAGGACAGAAGTCTGAGAACACAAGGTTCACTTGGGCTTCAGGCCGAGGGCACGGCAGGTACCCCCTGCAGATCTGAACCAAGATCTCATGCATCTGAAGTCACGGCGAGGTTCAGACGTTGGCTCAGGTTGGAGTTTCCGTGCATGGCGGCCCCTTCATGAACGGAGCGGAATCTCAAGGCCATGCAGGTTTTCCCACATTGGGAGTTGTGGGATGCCCCCTTCAAGTATACCTTCTGCGGGACAATTGAGACCTGTTGGGCAGCTCCAGGACATCCCATATGGAATGACTCCAGAGCACCGTTCGAGGATGGATGCCAGGGATCCCGCCTCGCATTCCATTTGACATCTAGCAACAAGTCAGTTGAGATCTGATGGCTCCGCCCGAGCAACCGGGGTGGATGAGTTGAAATGGACTTTCCTGAGGATGGGGAATAATGTGCGTTTGTGTCCCTGAGTGCCTTGCCATGGGTCCGTGGCACCGGGACCCTGAAGTATTCTCCTAAGATTTTGACATAGCTCCCATGCACAAGTTTCCTTTTGGAGACGAGATTTGTTCTGATGGGTGCCTCAGGAAACCCCCTATGCTGGAATTGGGATCCAGGCTTTTAGGAGACAGGCCTGTAAACCAAAGAAATTGATCCGATTGTGACCAAGGTTCCTTCTGGTTCCATCTTCTTCATTGGGGACATCCATCTATGGTATGAGTGGATGTAGATGCTCAGGTGTTGTCTGACCGCCCTTGGTGTCCTGTGAGACCTACTGTATTGGGATGGCCTCGGGGAAATTGGAGGGTTCTTCTAATTTGTACGAATTTGGACAATGAAATGGGCAGAATTTCCATGCATGGTGTAGGCACAGTCCTAATGTGTGGCTCCAGGGGCCCCAGCCTTGATCGTGTGTGGCACAGGACTTTGAGGACAGAAGTCTGAAAACACAATCTCAGCTTAGGTTTGGGGATGTAGGTATGGCAGGCTTAATCTACAAACCATGGGAAGAACTCTTCAGGATATGAAGAAAGAGCGAGTCTGAGGTGCTTGCTCAGGCTTTTTTCTCTGGATTTTGTATCAAAGATTGCCGTGGAATGTGGGGAGGCCTCATGGGCCATGGACGAATATTCCTCTCTGTGGATTTGGCCCGGTCCCAATTTTTTTTCGTCAATCTGTGGGATGGGATTTCTCCTTTCAGGTTTGTTACCTCAGGTGTCCCAACCAAAGAGGAATTCCAAAGCAGAGCCCTGGGGAAGAGTGAAGGGACAACACAAACTATGTTTAAAATTGGGGCCTTAGGGGCATGGCAGACCCAATATGGTATCTCTACATCCAGCTACTGAGAGGCCCTACTTGAGGACTGGGCTCAGGCTGAGGGTCACAATGTGTGTTTGTGACAAATGTGGCCTCCCAGCAGGGGCGGGGCCTCATGGGCCACACTGGTTTCAACTACACTGAACTTTGGACCTCATGCCAATCACAAGGTCTCTTGCCATGGGGAAGGAGTTCTGATTTCTGCATCATTTTGAACCCTGGGCAGTGGTTGGAGATATCGTTAAGTTCTGAAGCCTGAAAACCGCAGTTGTGAAGAGATGACGACCTAAGGCCATGGCGGGTTTGATGTGCTCATTGGGCGATTAGCTGCCTGGGTGTTGGTCAGGAGGTTCTGGCTCAGGTTGTGTCAGACAGTGCATTAGTGCCCAGGTTAGACTATATAATTTGGGTACAGTGATTGCCGTGTAGGTTGATCCTCATTTGTGGTGCCTGGGAAGCTCATTAGGCAAGATATTTTTTCTAGTGTGCCGGCAGAGTGCTGCATTTTGTGTCCGGAATTGACAAACTTGTGGGCTTCTGGGCCAGGAGTGTGAGGACAGAAGTCTGAGAACAAAAGCTAGATTTGGGCTTCAGGCCGAGGGCACGACAGGTACCCCCTGAACCAATATCTCATGCATCTGAAGTCAGGGCAGGATAAGATGTTGGCACAGGTTGGAGTTTCTGTGCATGACTGCCCCTTCATGAACGGAGCGGAATCTCAAGACCATGGAGGTTTTCCCACGTTGGGAGTTGTGGGATGCCCCCTTCGAGGATTGCTTCTGCAAGACAATTGAGACCTGTTGGGCAGCTCCAGGACATCCCATATGGAATGACTCCAGAGCACTGTTGGAGGATGGATGCCAGGGAAGCCCGCCTCACATTCCAATTGTCTCCTAGCAACAAGACTGTTGAGATCTGATGGCTCTGCAGGAGCAACCGGGGTGGCTGAGTTGAAATGGACTTTCCCGAGGATGGGGCCTAATGTGTGTTTGTTTCCATGAGGGCCTTGGAATGAGGCGGTGGCACCAGGAACCTGAAGTATTCTCCTAAGCTTTTGACCTATCACCCATGCACAAGTTTCCTTGTGGAGACGAGATTTGTTCTGATGGGTGCCTCAAGAAACCCCATATGCTGCTATTGGAATCCAGACTTTTGAGGAGACATGCCTGTAAACCAAGCAATGGTTCCGATTATGGCCTAGGGTCCAGTCTTGTTCCATCTTCTTCTCTGCTGACATACATCTATGGTATGAGAGGAGGTAGATGCTCAGCTGGAGTCAGACCGCCCTTGTTTGACACGGGATATCTCCACTATTGGGATGGCCTCAGGGACTTTGGAGGGTTCTTCTAATCTGTACGATTTTGGACAATGAAAAGGGCAGAATTCCCATGCATTGGGTAGGCACAGTCCTAATGTGTGGCTCCAGGGACCCTAACCTGGACGTTGTGTGGCCTAAGACTTTGAGGATAGAAGTCTGAAAACACAAACTCAGCTTAGGTTTGGGGACGTAGGTATGGCAGGCCCAATCTAGAAACCATGAGAAGAACTCTTCAGGATATGAAGAAAGAGCGAGTCTGAGGCGCTTGCTCAGGCTTTTGTCTCTGGATTTTGTATCAACGATAGCCGTGGAATGTGGGGAGGCCTCATGGGCCATGGACGAATCTTCCTCTCTGTGGATATGGCCCGGAACCAATTGTTTATCGTCAATCTGTGGGATGCGAGGTCTCCTTTCAGGTTTGTTAACTCAGGTGTCCCAACCAAAGAGGAATTCCAAAGCAGAGCCCTGGGGAAGAGTGAAGGAACAACCCAAACTATGTTTAAAATTTGGTGCCTTTGGGCATGGCAGGTCCAATATGCTGTATCTTCATCCAGCCACTAGGAGGCCTTACTTGAGGACTGGGCTCAGGCTGAGGGTCACAATGTGTGTTTGTGACAAATGTGGCCTGCGAGCAAGGGCGGGGCCTCATGGGCCACACTGGTTTCAACTACACTGAACTTTGGACAACTTGCCAATCACAAGGTCTCTTGCCATGGGGAAGGAGTTCTGATTTCTGTACCATTTTTAACCCTGGGCAGTGGTTGGAGATAAGGTCTAGTTTCTGAAGCCTGAAAACGGCAGTTGGGAAGAGATGACCACCTAAGGCCATGGCGGGTCTGATGTGCTCAGTGTGCGGTCAGCTGCCTGGGTGTTGGTCAGGAGGTTCGGGCTCAGGTTGTGTCAGACAATGCATTAGTGCCCAGGTTAGACTATATAATTTGGGTACAGTCGAGTGCCGTGTAAGTTGATCCTCATTTGAGGTGCCAGGACAGCTCATTAGAAAATATATTTTTCTATTTTTTCTAGAGGGCAGGCAGAGTGCTGCATTGTGGGTTCGGAATTGCCAAACTTGAGGTCTTCTGGGCCAGGAGTGTGAGGAGAGAAGTCTGAGAACACAAACCAGACTTGGTCTTTAGGCCGAGCGCATGGAGGGTGGAAAGGGCAGAATTCCCATTCATTTTGTAGGCACACCCTAATGTGTGGCTTCAGGGTCCCCAGCCTGGAGGTTGTGTGGCCCAGGACTTTGAGTACAGAAGTCTGAAAACATAAACTCAGCTTAGGTTAGGGACGTAGGTATGGCAGGCACAATCTAAAAAGTATGAGAAGAACTCTTCAGGATATGAAGAAAGAGGGATTCTGAGGTGCTTGATCAGGCTTTTGTCTCTGGATTTTGTATCAACGATGGCCGTGGAATGTGGGGAGGCCTCATGTGCCACGGACGAATCTCCCTCTCTGTGGATTTTGCTCGGTTCCAATGGTTTTTGGTCAATCTGTGGGACGGTAGGTCTCCTCTCAGGTTTGTTACCTCAGGTGTCCAAACCAAAGAGTAATTCCAAAGCAGAGCCCTGGGGAAGAGTGAAGGCACAACCTAAACTTTGGATATAAATTGGGGCCTAGAGGCATGGCAGGCCCAATATGCTGTATCTTCATCCAGCCACTGAGAGGCCTGACTTGAGGACTGGGCTCAGGCTGAGGGTCACAATGTGTGTTGGTGACCAATGTGGCCCGTGAGCATGGGCGGGGCCTCATGGGCCACACTGGGTTAAACTACACTGAACATTGGACAACATGTCAATCACAAGATCTCTTGCCATGGTGAAGGAGTTCTGATTTCTGCATCATTTTCAACCCTGGACAGTGGTTGGAGATAAGGTCTAGGTTCTGAACTCTGAAAACCGCAGTTGGGAAGAGATGACGACCTAAGGCCATGGCTGTTCTGATGCGCTCAGTGTGCAGTCAACAGCCTGGGTTTGGTCAGGAGGATCGGGCTCAGGTTGTTTCAGACTGTTCATTAGTGCCCAGGTTTGACTATATAATTTGGATACAGTCGAGTGCCGAGTAGGTTGATCCTCATTTGAGGTGCCTGGGCAGCTCATTAGGCAAAATATTTTTTCTAGAGGGAAGGCAGAGTGCTGCATTCTTGGTAATGAATTGCCGAACTTGAGGGCTTCTCGACCAGGAGTGTGAGGACACAAGTCTGAGAACACAAGCTAGACTTGGGCTTCAGGCCGAGGGCACGGCAGGTACCCCCTGCAGATCTGAACCAGTATCTCATGCATCTGAGGTCACGGTGAGGATCAGACGTTGGCTCAGGTTGGAGTTTTTGTGCATGACTGCCCCTTCATGAACGGAGCGGAATCTCAAGGCCATGGAGGTTTTCCCAGGTTGGGAGTTGTGGGATGCCCCCTTCAAGGACTCCTTCTGCGGGACAATTGAGAACTGTTGGGCAGCGCCAGGACTTCCCATATGGAATTACTCCAGAGCAGCGTTCGAGGATGAATGCCAGGGAAGCCCACCTCACAACCCTATTGTCTCCTAGCCACAAGAGAGTTGAGATCTGATGGCTCTGCGGGAGTAACCGGGGTGGCTGAGTTGAAATGGCCTTTCCTGAGGATGGGGCCTAATGTGTGTTTGTGTCCATGAGGGCCTTGGAATGGGGTGGTGGCACCGGGACCCTGAAGTATTCTTCTAAGCTTTTGACATAGCTCCCATGCGCAAGTTTCCTTGTGGAGACGAGATTTGTTCTGATGGGTTCCTCAGAAAACTCCCTATGCTTGTATTGGAATCCAGGCTTTTAGGGGACATGCCTGTAAACCAAAGCAATGGATTCTATTATGGCCTAGGGTCCTGTCTGGTTTCATCTTCTTCTCTGGGGACATCCCTCTATGGTATGAGTGGAGGTAAATGCTCAGCTGTTGTCAGACCACCCTTGTTTGTCCCGGGATACCTCCACTATTTGGATGGCCTCGGGGACTTTGGAGGGTTCTCCTAATTTGTACGATTTTGGACAATGGAATGGGCAGAATTCCCATGCATGGGGTTCACACAGTCCTAATGTGTGGCTCCAGGGGCCCCAGTCTGGAGGGTGTGTGGCCCAGGACTTTGAGGACAGAAGTCTGAAAACACAAACTCCATTAGGTTTGGGGACGTAGGTATGGCAGGTCCAATCTACAAACCATGAGAAGAACTCTTCAGGATATGAAGAAGGAGCGAGTCTGAGGCGCTTGGTCAGGCTTTTGTGTCTGGATTTACTATCATCGATGGCCGTGGAATGTAAGGAGGCATCATGGGCCATGGACGAATCTACCTCTCTGTGGATTTGGCCGGTCCCATTGGTTTTGGTCAATCTGTGGGATGGGAGGTCTCCTCTCAGGTTTGTTACCTCAGGTGTCCCAACCAAAGAGGAATTCCAAAGCAGAGCCCTGGGGAATGGTGAAGGGACAACCCAAACTATGGTTAAATTTGGGGCCTAGGGCCATGGCAGGCCCAATATGCTGTCTCTTCATCCAGCCACTGAGAGGCCTTACTTGAGGACTGGGCTCAGGCTGAGGGTCACTATGTGTGTTTCTGACCAATGTGGCCTGCGAGCATGGGTGGGGCCTCTTGCGCCACACTGGTCTCCCCTACACTAAATGTTGGACAACATGTCAATCACAAGGTCTCTTGCCATGGGGAAGGAGTTCTGATTTCTGCATCATTTTCAACCCTGGGCTGTGGTTGGAGATAAAGTCTAGGTTCTGAAGCCTGAAAACCGCAGTTGGGAAGAGATGACGACATAAGGCCATGGCGGGTCTGATGTGCTCAGTGTGCGGTCAGCTGCCTGGGTGTTGGTCAGGAGGTTCAGGCTTATGTTGTGTCTGACAGTGCATTAGTGCCCAGCTTAGACTGTATAATTTGGGTACAGTCGAGTGCCGTGTAGGTTGATCCTCATTTGAGTTGCCTGGGAAGCTCATTAGGCAAAATATTTTTTCTAGAGGGCAGGCAGAGTGCTGCATTGTGAGTCCGGAATTGCCAAACTTGAGGGCTTCTGGGCCAGGAGTGTGAGGACAGAAGTCTGAGAACACAAGCTAGACTTGGGCTTCAGGCCTAGGGCAAGACAGGTACCCCCTGCAGATCTGAAACAGTATCTCATGCATCTGAAGTCATGGCAAGGATCAGACGTTGGCTCAGGATGGAGTTTCTGTGCAAGACTGCCCATTCATGAAAGGTACGGAATCTCAAGGCCATAGAGGTTTTCAGAGGTTGGGAGTTGTGGGATGCGCCCTTCAAGGATTCCTTCTGAGGGACAATTGAGACCTGTTGGGCAGCGCCAGGACTTCCCACATGGAATGACTACAGAGCACCGTTCGAGGATGGATGCCAGGGAAGCCCGCCTCGCATTCCAATTGTCTTTTAGCAACAAGGCAGTTGAGGTCTGATAGCTCTGCGGGAGCAACCGGTGGGGCTGCGTTGAAATGGACTTTCCCGAGGATGGGGCGTAATATGTTTTTGTGTCCATGAGGGCCTTGGAATGAAGCGGTGGCACCGGGACCCTGAAGTATTCTCCTAAGCTTTTGACATAGCTCCCATGCACAAGTTTCCTTGTGGAGACGAGATTTGTTCTGATGGGTGCCTCAGGAAACCCTCTATGCTTGTATTGGAATCCAGGCTTTTGAGGAGACATGCCTGTAAACCAAAGCAAAGGATCCGATTTTGCCTAGGGTCTTGCCTGGTTTCATCTTCTTCTCTGGGGATATCCATCTATGGTATGAGTGGAGGTAAATGCTCAGCTGGTGTCTGACCGCCCTTGTGTCCCGGGAGACCTACACTATTGGGATGGCCTCGGGGACTTTGGAGGGTTCTCCTAATTTGTACGATTTTGGACAATGGAATGGGCAGAATTCCCATGGATTGGGTAGGCACATTCCTAATGTGTGGCTCCAGGGCCTCAGCCTGGAGGGGTTGTGACCCAGGACTTTGAGGACAGAAGTCTGAAAACACAAACTCAGCTTAGGTGTGGGACGTAGGTATGGCAAGCCCAATCTACAAACCATGATTAGAACTCTTCTGGATATAAAGAATGTTGAGTCTGAGGCGCTTGCTCAGGCTTTTGTCTCTGGATTTTGTATCAACGTAGGCCATGGATGTGGGGAGGCCTCATGGGCCATGGACGAATCTTCCTCTCTGTAGATTTAGCCCGGTCCAAATAGTTTTCCGTCAATCTGTGGGATGGGAGGTCTCCTTTCAGTTTTGTTACCTCTGGTGTTCTAACCAAAGAGGAATTCCAAAGCTGAGCCCTGGTGAAGAGTGAAGGGACAACCCAAACTATGGTTAAAATTGGGGCCTAGGGGCATGGGAGGCCCAATAAGCTGTCTCTTCATCCAGCCACTGAGAGGCCTTACTTGAGGACTGGGCTCAGGCTGAGGGTCACTATGTGTGTTTCTGACCAATGTGGCCCACGAGCATGGGCGGGGCCTCATGGGACACACTGGTTTCAACTACATGGAAAGTTGGACAACATTCCAATCACAAGGTTTCTAGCCATGGGGCAGGAGTTCTGATTTCTGCATCATTTTCAAACCTGGGCGGTGGTTGGAGATAAGGTCTAAATTCTGAAGCCTGAAAACCGCAGTTGGGAAGAAATGACGACCTAAAGCCATGGTGGGTCTGACGTGCTCAGTGTGCGGTCAGGTGCCTGGGTGTTGGTCAGGAGTTTCGGACTCAGGTTGTGTCAGACAGTGCATTAGTGCCCAGGTTAGACTATATAATTTGGGTACAGTCGAGTGCCCTGTACGTTTATCCACCTTTGAGGTGCCTGGCAGCTCATTCGGCAAGATATTTTTTCTAGAGGGCAGGCAGAGTGCTGCATTGTGTGCCCGGAATTGCCAAACTTGAGGGCTTCTGGGCCAGGAGTGCGAGGACAGAATTCTGATTGCACAAGCTAGACTTGGGCTTTGGCCGAGCGCACGGCATGTACCCCCTGCAGATCTGAACTAATATCTCAAAAAAATGAAGGCACGGCGAGGATCCGACAATGGCTCAGGTTGGAGTCTCTGTGAATGACTGCCCTTCATGAACGGAGCTTAGTCTCAAGGCTATGGAGGTTTTCCCACGTTGGGAGTTGTGGGATGCCCCCTTCAAGGATTCCTTCTGCAGGACAATTGATAACTGTTGTGCAGTTCCAGGACATCCCATATCGAAAGACTCCAGAGCACCGTTCGAGGATGGATGCTATGGAAGCCCGCCTTCCATTCCAATTGTCTCCTAGCAAAAGACACTTGAGATCGGATGGCTATGCAGGAGCAACCGGGGTGGCTGTGTTTTAATGGACTTTCCTGAGGATGGGGCCTAATGTGTGTTTGTGTCCATGGGGGCCTTGGAATGGGGCAGTGGCACCGGGCCCCTGAAGTATTCTCCTAAGCTTTTGACATAGCTCCCATGCACAAGTTTCCTTGTGGAGACAGATTTGTTCTGATGGGTGCTCAGGAAACCCCCCTATGCTGGTATTGGAATCCAGGCTTTTGAGGAGACATGCCTGTAAACCAAATCAATGGATCCGATTATGGCCTAGTGTCCTGTCTGGTTCCATCTTCTTCTCTGGGGACATCCATCTATGGTATGAGTGGAGGTAGATGCTCTGCGGTGTCAGACCGCCCTTGTTTATCCCGGGATACCTCCACTATTGGTATGGCCTCGGGGTCTTTGGAAGCTTCTCCTAATTTGTACGATTTTGGACAATGGAATGGGCAGAATTCCCATGCATGGGGTAGGCACAGTCCTAATGTGTGGCTCCAGGGGCCCCAGCCTGGAGGGTTTGTGTCCCAGGACTTTGAGGACAGAAGTCTGAAAACACACTCAGCTTAAGTTTGGGGACGTAGGTATGGCAGGTCCAATCTAAAAACCATGAGAAGAACTCTTCAGGATATGAAGAAAGAGCGAGTCTGAGGCGCTTGCTCAGGCATTTGTCTCTGGATTTTGTATCAACAATGGCCGTGGAATGTGGGGAGGCCTCATGGGCCATGGACGAATCTAGCTCTCTGTGGATTTAGCCCAGTCCCAATTGTTTTTCGTCAATCTGTGGGATGGGAGGTCTCCTTTCAGGTTTGTTACCTCAGGTGTCCCAACCAAAGAGGAAATCAAAGCAGAGCCCTGGGGAAGAGTGAACAACACCCAAACATTGGTAAAAAATTTGGGCCTATGGGCATGGCAGGCCCAATATGCTGTCTCCTCATCCAGCCACTGAGAGGCCTTACTTGAGGACTGGGCTCAGGCTGAGGGTCACAATGTGTGTTTGTGACAAATGTGGCCTGCGAGCAGGGGCGGGGCCTCATGGGCCACACTGGTTTCAACTACACTAAACTTTGGACAACATACCAATCACAAGGTTTCTTACCATGGGGAAGGTGTTCTGATTTCTGCATCATTTTCAACCCTGGGCAGTGGTTGGAGATAAGGTCTAGGTGAAGCCTGAAAACCGCAGTTGGGAAGAGATGACGACCTAAGGCCATGGCGGGTCTCACGGGCTCAGTTTGCGGTCAGCTGCCTGGGTGTTGGTCTGGAGTTTCGGGCTCAGGTTATGTCAGACAGTGCATTAGTGCCCAGGTTAGACTATATAATTTGGGTACAGTCGAGTGCCGTTTAGGTTTATCCTCATTTGAGTTGCCTGGGCAGCTAAGTAGGCAAGATATTTTATCTACAGGGCAGGCAGAGTGCTGCATTGTGGGTCTGGAATTGCCAAACTTGAGGGCTTCTATTCCAGGAGTGTGAGGACAAAAGTCTGAGAACACAAGCTAGACTGGGGAGTCAGGCCGAGGGCAAGGCAGGTACCCCCTGAAGATATGAACCAATATCTCATGCATCTGAATTCACGGCGAGGATCAGACGTTGGCTCAGGTTGGACTTTCTGTGCATGACTGCCCCTTCATGAATGGAGAGGAGTCTCAATGCCATGGAGGTTTCCCTCGTTGGGAGTTGTGGGATGCCCTCTTCAAGGATTCCTTCTGCGGGACAATTGAGAACCTTTGGGCAGCTCCAGGACTTTTCATATGGAATGACTCCAGAGCACCGTTCGAGGATGGATACCAGGGAAGCCCCCTTCGCAACCCTATTGTTTCCTAGCAACAAGACAATTGAGATCTGATGGCTCTGCGGGAGCAACCAGTGTGGCTGAGTTGAAATGGACATTCCTGAGGATGGGGCCTAATGTGTGTTTGTGTCCATGAGGGCCTTGGAATGGGGCAGTGGCACAAGGACCCTGAAGTATTCTCCTAAGCTTTTCACATAGCTCCCATGCACAAGTAGGCTTGTGGAGATGAGATTTGTTCTGATGGGTGCCAGAGGCTGCTATTGGAGTCCAGGCTTTTGAGGAGACATGCCTGTAAACCAAAGCAATGGATCCGATTATGGTCTCGGGTCCTGTCTGGTTCAAACTTCTTCTCTGGGGACATCCATCAATGGTATGAGTGGAGGTCGATGGTCAGATGGTGTCAGACCACCCTTGTTTTTCCCGGGAGACCTACACTATTGGGATGGCCTCGGGGACTTTGGAGGGTTCTCCTAATTTGTACGTTTCTGGACAATGGAATGGGCAGAATTCCCATCGATGGGGTAGGCACAGTACGAATTGTGGATCCAGGGGCCAAGCCTGGAGGGTATGTGTCCCAGGACTTTGAGGACATAATTCTGAAAACACAAACTCAGCTTAGGTTTGGGGACGTAGGTATGGCAGGCCCAATCTAAAGACCATGAGAAGAACTCTGCAGGATATGAAGAAAGAGCGAGTTTGAGGCGATTGCTCAGACTTTTGTCTCTGGATTTTGTATCAACGATGGCCGAGGAATGTGGGGAGGCCTTATGGGCCACTGACGAATCTTCCTCTCTGTGGATTTGGCCCGGTCCCAATTGTTTTTCGTCAGTCTGTGGGATGGGAGGTCTCCTTTCAGGTTTGTTAGCTTAGGTGTCCCAACCAAAGAGGAATTCAAAGCAGAGCCCTGGGGAAGAGTGAAGGGACAACCCAAACTATGGTTAAAAATTGGAGCATAGGGGCATGGCAGGCCCAATATGCTCTCTCTTCATCCAGCCACTGAGAGGCCTTACTTGAGGACTGGGCTCAGGCTGAGGTTCACAATGAGTGTTTTTGACCAATGTGGCCCGAGAGCATTGGCGGGGCCTCATGGGCCACACTGGTTTCAACTACACTGAACTTTGGACAACATGCCAATCATGGTTTCTAGCCATGTGGAAGGAGTTCTGATTTCTGCATCATTTTCAACCCTGGGCAGTCGTTGGAGATAAGGTCTAGGTTCTGAAGCCTGAAAACCACAGTTGGGAAGAGATAACCTCCTAGGCCTTGGTGGGTCGTATGTGCTCATGTGTGTTCAGCTGCCTGGGTGTTGGTCAGGAGGTTCGGGCTCAGGTTGTGTCAGACTGTGCATTAGTGCCCTGGTTAGACTATATAATTTGTACAGTCGTGTGCCGTGTAGATTTATCCTCATTTGAGGTGCCTGGGCAGCTCATTAGGCAAGATATTTTTTCCAGAGGGCATGCAGAGTGCTGTATTGTGGGTCCAGAATGGCCAATCTTGAGGGCTAATGGGCCGGGAGTGTGAGGTCAGAAGTCTGAGAACACAAGCTATACTTGGGCTTCAGGCCGAGGGCACGGCATGTACACCCTGCAGATCTGAACCAATATCTCAAGCATCTGAGGTCACGGTGAGTATCATACGTTTCTCAGGTTGGAGTTTCTGTGCATGAAGGCCAATTCATGAACGTTGCGGAGTCTCAAGGCCATGGAGGTTTTCCAACGTTGGGAGTTGTGGGATGCCCGCTTTAAGGATTACTTCTGCGGGGAAATTGAAAATCTTGGGCAATTCTAGGACATCCATTATGGAATGACTCCAGAACACCGTTCGAGGATGGATGCCAGGGAAGCCCTCTTCACATTGCAATTGTCGCCTTACAACAAGACAGTTGAGATCCCATGGCTCTGCGAGAGCAACCGGGGTGGCTGAGTTGAAATGGACTTTCCCGAGGATGGGGCATAATGTGTGTTTGTGTCCATGAGGGCCTTGGAATGGGGCAGTGGCACCGGGACCCTGAAGTATTCAACTAAGCTTTTAACATAGCTCCCATGCACAAGTTTCCTTGTGGAGACGAGATTTGTTCTGATGGGTGCCTCAGGAAACCCCCTATGCTGGTATTGGAATCCAGGCTTTTGAGGAGACATGCCTGTAACCAAAGCAATGGATCCGATTATGGCCTAGGGCCCTGTCTGGGTCCATCTGCTTCTCTGGGGACATCCCTCTATGGTATGAGTGGAGGTAGATGCTCAGCTTGAGTCAGATCTCCCTCGTTTGTTCCGAGAGACATCCACTATAGGGAAGGCCTCGGGGACTTTGGAAGGTTCTCCTAATTTGTATGATTTTGGACAATGGAATGGGCAGAATTCCCATCGATTGGGTAGGCACATTCCTCATGAGTGGCTCCAGGGGCCCCAGCCTGGAGGGTGTGTGGCCCATGACTTTGAGGACAAGTCTGAAAACACAAACTCAGCTTAGCTTTGGGGACGTGGTATGGCAGGCCCAATCTAAAAACCATGAGAAGAACTCTTCAGGTTATAAAGAAAGAGCGAGTCTGAGGCGCTTGCTTAGGCTTTGGTCTCTGGATTTTGTATCAACGATGGCCGTGGAATGTGGGGAGGCCTCATGGGCCATGGACGAATCTTCATCTCTGTGGATTTGGCACAGTCTCAATTGTTTTTCGTCAATCTATGGGATGGCAGGTCTCCTTTCAGGTTTGTTACCTCTGGTGTCCCAACAAAAGAGGAATTCCAAAGCAGAGCCCTGCGGAAGAGTTTAGGGACCAACCAAACTATGGTTAAAAATTGAGGCCTAGGGGAATGGCAAGCCCAATATGCTATCTCTTCATCCAGACACTGAGAGGCCTTACTTGAAGACGGCTCAGGCTGAGGGTCACAATGTGTGTTTGGGACCAATGGGGCCCGCGAGCATGGGCGGGGCCTCATGGGCCACACTGGTATCAACTACACTGAACGTTGGAAAACATGCCAACCACAAGGTTTCTTGCCATGGGGAAGGAGTTCTGATTTCTGCATCACGTTCAACCCTGGGCAGTGATTGGAGATAAGGTCTAGGTTCTGAAGCCTGAAAACCGAGGTTGGGAACAGATGACACCTAAGGCCATGGCAGCTCGATGTGCTCAGTGTGCGGCCAGCTGTCTGGGTGGGGCCAGGAGGTCCAGGCTCAGGTTGTGTCAGAATGGGCATTATTGCCCTGGTCATCCTATGTATTTGGGGTACAGCCAAGGAAGGTGCAGGTTGATCCTCACTTAGGGTACCTGATAGCCCCAGAGGGCAATGTTTTTCTCCTGGAGGGCAGGCAGAGTGCTGCATTGTAGTTCTGGATTGCCAAACTGGAGGGCTTGTGGACCAGTAGTCTGAGGACCGAAGTGTGAGAACACAAGCTAGGCTTAGGTTTCAGGTTGAGGACATGGCAGGCACAATCTAGAGACCTGAATCGCCATCTCGTGCATCTGAAGTCAGGGCGAGGATCAGACGATCGCTCAGTTTGTAGTTTCTGTCCCTGTTGGCCCCTCTATGAAGGGGGGGCATCACGAGTCCATGGGGGTTTTCCCACGATGGGAGTTGTGAGAAGCTCCAAACTGCAGAGAGTCTTCTGCAGGACAATTGAGACCTGTTTTATGGCTTCAGGCCAATGATTCCGAGCAGTATTCTAAGGATGAATGGCTGGGTAGCCCACCTCGCATTCCAATTGTCTCCTAGCAACAAGACAGGTTAGATCTGCTGGATCTGGGGGAGCAACCGAGGAGTCTGAGTTGAAATGGACTCTCCTGTGCATGGGTCCTATGTGCTATTGTGTCTATGGAGACCTTGGAATGAAGCGGTGGCACTGGGGACCTGAAGGGTTCTCCTAATCAGAGGCTTCACACGGCTCCAACGTGCAAGTTTCCCATGTGTAGATGAGATGTTTTCTGATGGGTGAGTCAAGAAAGAGCCATATGCTGGTTTTGAAATCCAGACCTCTGAGGAGAGATGCCTGGAAACCAAAGCAATGGATCTGATTAGTGCCTAGGGGCCTGTTCTTTCCTTTTTCCCTCTGGGGACATCTGTCTATGGGTCTGAGTGCAGGTAGGTGCTCAGATGGACTCAGATTGCCCCTGTATTTCCTGGGAAGCCACCACTATTGAGATGGTTCTGGGACTTTGGAGGTTTATCCTATTAGAAGGGTAGTGGCCATTGGAATGTGCACACACAATTCCCTTGGAGAGGGAAAGTACAGTCCTCAGGTTTGGCTCCAGGGGCCTGAGCCTGTAGGTTGTGTAGTCCAGGGCTGTTTAGACAGTTGTCTGAAAACACAAACTCGGCTTATGTTTCGGGTCATAGGTATGACATGACTGACCTACAGACCATGAGGAGAACTCTTCGGGATTTGAAAGAAGGGCGAGTGTGAGGCTACTGCTCAAGTTTTTCTCTCTGGATATCGTGTCACTCATGGTCGTGGAATTTCTGGGTGACTTCATGGGAAATGGACGAGTCTTACTCTCTGGTGGTTTGGCCCCGTCCAAAGAGTTTGGGGTCATTCTGTGGGCTGGAAGAAGTCAGTTTTTTTGTTGTTGTTCTTGTTTTCTTTTTTAACCTCAGGTGTCCCAAAAAATGAGGGATTCCAGAGTATAGCCCTGGGGAGGGGCGACTGGACAATCAGAAATCTGGTTAAAAATTGGGGCCTAGGGACATGTCAAGCCCATTATGACATCTAATGGTCCAGGCACTCACAGAACGTACTAGAGGACAGGACTCATGCTGAGGGTCACAATGCGTGTGTATGGCCTCGTCGCACTCCAGAATGGGCGGGGCCTCAGGGTGAATGCTGGTTTCTCCTTCACAGAATTTTGGACAACGTGCCAACCACAAGGGTTCTTGCCATGTGTAAGGAGGAGTTCTGATTTCTGCATCACACTCACCCCTGGGCAGTGATTGGAGATAAGGTCTCAGTTCTGAAGCCTGAAAACTGAGGTAGGGAAGAGATGATGACCTAAGGCCATGGCGGGTTTTATGTGCTCAGTGTGTGGTCAGCTTTCTGGGTGTTGGTCAGGATGTCTGGGCTCAGGTTGTGTTCGACAGTGCATTAGTGCCCAGGTAGACTATATAATTTGGGTAAAGTCGAGTGCTGTGTAGGTTGATCCTCATTTAATTTGCCTGGGCAGCTCATGAGGCAATAATTTTTTTTCTAGAGGGAAGGCAGAGTGCTGCATTGTGGGTCCGGAATTGCCAAACTTGGGGGCTTCGAGGCCAGGAGTGTGAAGACGGAAGTCTGAGAAGACAAGCTAGACTTGGGTTTCAGGGCGAGGGCACGGCAGGTACCCCCTACAGATCTGAACCAATATCTCATGCATCTGAAGTCAGGGCGAGGATCACACGTTGGCTCAGTTTGGAGATTTCGTGCATGACGGCCGCTTCATGAAGGGAGCGGAATCTCGAGGCCATTGAAGTTTTCCCACGTTGGGAATTCTGGGATGCCCCCTTCAAGGATTCCTTCTGCGGGACAATTGAGACCTGTTGGACAGCTCCAGGACATCCCATATGGAATGACTCCAGAGCACCATTCGCGGATGGATGCCTAGGAAGCCCGCCTCATATTCCAATTGTCTCCTAGCAACAAGACAGTTTAGATCTGATGGCTCTGCCGGAGCAACCCGGGTGGTTGAGTTGAAATAGACTTTCCTGAGGATGGGCCCTAATGTGTTTTTGTGTCCATGAGGGCCTTGGAATGGGGCGGTTGCACCGGGACCCCAGGAAAACCCCTATGCTCGCATTGAAATCAGGCTTTTGAGGACACATGCCTGTAACCCAAAGCAATGGATCCTATTATGGCCTAGGGTCCTGTCTGGTTCAATCTTCTTCTCTGGTGACATCCATCTATGGTATGAGTGGAGGTCGATTATCAGCTGGTGTCAGACAGCCCTTGTTTTTTCCGGGCGACCTACACTATTGGGAGGGCCTCAGGGACTTTGGAGGTTTCTCCTAATTTGTACGATTTTGGACCATGGAGTGGGCAGAATTCCCATGGATTGGTAGGCACAGTCCTAATGAGTGGCTCCAGGGGCCCAGCCTGGAGGGTGTGTGGCCCAAGACTTTGAGGACAGAAGTCTGAAACCACAAACTCAGATTAGGTTTGGGGACGTAGGTATGGCAGGCCCTATCTACAAACCATGAGAAGAACTCTTCAGGATATGAAGAAAGTGCGAGTCTGAGGCGCTTGCTCAGGCTTTTGTCTCTGGATTTTGTATCAGCGATGGCCATGGAATGTCGGGGAGGCCTCATGGGCCATGGACGAATCTTCCTCTCTGAGGCTTTGGCCCGATTCCCAATTGCTTTTCGTCAATCTGTGGGATGGGAGGACTCATTTCAGTTTTGTTACCTCAGGTGTCCCACCAAAAGAGGAATTCCAAAGACAAGCCGTGGGGAAGACTGAAGGGACAACCCGAACTATGGTTAAAAATTGGGGCCTAGGGGCATGGCAAGCCCAATATGCTATCTCTTCATCCAGACACTGAGTGTCCTTACTTGAGGACTGGGCTCTGCCTGAGGGTCACAATGTGTGTTTGTGACCAATATGGCCCGCGAGCAAGGGTGGGGCCTCATGGGCCACACTGGTTTCAACTATACTGAAAGTTGGACAACATGCCAACCACAAGGTTTCTTGCCATGGGGAAGAAGTTCTGATTTCTGCATCACCTTCAACCCTGGGCAGTGATTGGAGATAAGGTCTAGGTTCTGAAACCTAAAAACAAGGATGGGAATAGATGACGACCTAAGGCCATGGCAGCTCGATATGCTCAGTGTGCGGCCAGCTGTCTGGGAAGGGTCAGGGGGTCAGGCTCAGGCTGTTTCAGAAAGGGCATTAGTGCCCTGGTCAGCCTAAGTATTTGGGGTACAGCCAAGGTCGGTGCAGGTTGATCCTCATTTGGGGTTACTGGGTAGCCCCAGAAGACATTTTTTTCTTCTGGAAAGCAGGCAGAGTGCTGCATTGTAGTTCTGGATTGCCAAAATGGAGGGCTTGTGGGCCAGTAGTCTGACGACAAAAGTCTGAGAACACAAGCTAGGCTTAGGTTTTGGGTGAGGCCATGGCAGGCACAATCTATAGACCTGAATCGAGATCTCGTGCATCTGACGTCAAGGCGAGGATCAGACGATCGCTCAGGTTGGAGTTTCTGTCCCTGATGGCCCCTTCATGAACAGGGGGGCATCACGAGGCCATGGGTGTTTTCCCACGATGGGAGTTGTGAGAAGCTCCAAACTGCAGAGAGTCTTCTGCAGGTCAGTTGAGACGTGTTGTTTGGCTCCAGGTCAATGATTCTGAGCAGGGTTCTAAGGATGGATGGCAGGGTAGCCCACCTCGCATTCCAATTGTCTCCTAGCAACAAGACAGGTTAGATCTCCTGGATCTGTGGGGAGCAACCGAGGACGCTGAGTTGAAATGGACACCCCTGGGGATGGGTCCTAATGTTCTTTTGTGTCTATGGAGACCTTGGAATGAAGTGGTGGCACTGGGGCCCTAAAGGGTTCTCCTAAACAGAGGCTTTGACTCAGCTCCAACGTGCAAGTTTCCCATGTGTAGATGAGATGTTTTCTGATGGGTGAGTCAAGAAACAGCTAGATGCTGCTTTTGAAATCCAGGCCTCTGAGGAGAGATGCCTGGAAACCAAAGCAATGGATCTGATTTGTGCCTAGGGGCCTGTTCTTTCCTTCCTCTGGGGACATCTGTCTATGGGTCTGAGTGCAGGTAGGTGCTCAGTTGGGCTCAGATTGCCCCTGTTTTTCCTGGGAAGCCACCACAATTGAAATGGATCAGGGACTTTGGAGGTTTATCCTATTAGAATGGTTCTGGACATTGGAATGGGCACACACAATTCCCTTGGAGAGGGCAGGTACAGTCCTCAGGTTTGGCTCCAGGGCCCTGAGCCTGTAGGTTGTGTAGGCCAGGGCTGTTTGGACAGTTGTCTGAAAACACAAACTCGACTTATGTTCCGTGGAATGTGGGGGAGGCCTCATGGGCCATGGACGAATCTTCCTCTCTTATGATTTGGCCCGATTCCCAAATGTTTTTCGTCAATCTGTGGGATGGGAGGACTCATTTCAGTTTTGTTACCTCAGGTGTCCCACCAAAAGAGGAATTCCAAAGCCAAGCCGTGGGGAAGACTGTAGAGACAACCCGAAGTATGGTTAAAAATTGGGGCCTAGGGGCATAGCAAGCCCAATATGCTATCTCCACATCCAGCCACTGAGTGGCCTTACTTGAGGACTGGGCTCAGCCTGAGGGTCACAATGTGTGTTTGGGACCAATGTGGCCCGCGAGCATGGGCGGGGCCTCATGGGCCACACTGGTTTCAACTACACTGAACGTTGAACAACAGGCCAAGCACAAGGTTTCTTGCCATGGGGAAGGAGTTCAGATTTCTGCATCACCTTCAACCCTACGCAGTGATTGGAGATAAGGTCTAGATTCTGAAACCTGAAAACCGAGGTTGGGAAGAGATGACGACCTAAGGCCATGGCGGCTCGATGTGCTCAGTGTGCGGCCAGCTGTCTGGGAGGGGCCAGGGGGTCCAGGCTCAGGCTGTGTCAGAAAGGGCATTAGTGCCCTGGTCAGCCTATGTATTTGGGGTACAGCCAAGGTCGGTGCAGGTTGATCCTCATTTGGGGTTACTGGGTAGCCCCAGAGGACAATATTTTTCTTCTGGAGGGCAGGCAGAGTGCTGCATTGTAGTTCTGGATTGCCAAACTGGAGGGCTTGTGGGCCAGTAGTCTGACGACAAAATTCTGAGAAGACAAGCTAGGCTTAGGTTTCTGGGTGAGGCCATGGCATGCACAATCTACAGACCTAAATCGAGATCTCATGCATCTGACGTCAGGGCGAGGATCAGACGATCGCTCAGGTTGGAGTTTCTGTCCCTGATGGCCCCTTCATGAATGGGGGGGCATCACGAGGCCATGGGTGTTTTCCCACGATGGGAGTTGTGAGAAGCTCCAAACTGCAGAGAGTCTACTGCAGGACAATTGAGACCTGTTGTTTGGCTCCAGGCCAATGATTCTGAGCAGGGTTCTAAGGATGGATGGCTGGGTAGCCCACCTCGCATTCCAATTGTCTCCTAGCAACAAGACAGGTTAGATCTCCTGGATCTGTGGGGAGCAACCGAGGACGCTGAGTTGAAATGGACACCCCTGGGGATGGGTCCTAATGTGCTTTTTTGTCTATGGAGACCTTGGAATGAAGTGGTGGCACTGGGGCCCTAAAGGGTTCTCCTAAACAGAGGCATTGACACAGCTCCAACGTGCAAGTTTCCCATGTGTAGATGAGATGTTTTCTGATGGGTGAGTCAAGAAACAGCTAGATGCTGCTTTTGAAATCCAGGCCTCTGAGGAGAGATGCCTGGAAACCAAAGCAATGGATTTGATTTGTGCCTAGGGGCCTGTTCTTTCCTTCCTCTGGGGACATCTGTCTATGGGTCTGAGTGCAGGTAGGTGCTCAGTTGGGCTCAGATTGCCCCTGTTTTTCCTGGGAAGCCACCACTATTTAGATGGATCAGGGACTTTGGAGGTTTATCCTATTAGAATTGTTCTGGACATTGGAATGGGCACACACAATTCCCTTGGAGAGGGCAAGTACAGTCCTCAGGTTTGGCTCCAGGGGCCTGAGCCTGTAGGTTGTGTAGGCCAGGGCTGTTTGGAGAGTTGTATGAAAACACAAACTCGGCTTATGTTTCGGGTCATAGGTATGGCAGGACTGATCTACAGACCATGAGGAGAAGTCTTCGGGATTTGAAAGAAGGGCGAGTGTGAGGCTCCTGCTCAAGTTTTTGTCTCTGGATATCGTGTCACTCATGGTCGTGGAATTTCTGGGTGACTTCATGGGAAATGGACGAGTCTTACTCTCTGGTGGTTTGGGCCCGCCCAAAGAGTTTGGGATCATTCTGTGGGCTGGAAGAAGTCCGTTTTTTCTTTTGTTGTTGTTGTTTTCTTTTATAACCTCAGGTGTCCCACCAAATGAGGGATTCCAGAGTAGAGCCCTGAGGAGGGGCGACTGGACAATCAGAAATCTGGTTAAAAATTGGGGCCTAGGGACATGTCAAGCCCATTATGACATCTAATAATCCAGCCATGAGAGGACTTACAAGAGGACAGGACTCATGCTGAGGGTCACAATGCGTGTGTAGGCCCTCGTCGCACTCAGGAATGGCGGGGCCTCAGGGTGAATGCTGGTTTCTCCTACACTGAACGTTGGACAACGTGCCAACCTCAAGGGTTCTTGCCATGGGTAAGGAGGAGTCCTGATTTCTGCATCACACTCACCCCTGGGCAGTGATTGGAGATAAGGTCTCGGTTCTGAAGCATGAAAACTGAGGTAGGGAAGAGATGATGACCTAAGGCCATGGCGGGATTTATGTGCTCATTGTGCGGTCAGCTTTCTGGGTTTTGGTCAGGAGGTCCGCGCTCAGGTTGTGTTCGACAGTGCATTAGTGCCCAGGTTAGACTATATAATTTGTGTAAAGTCGAGTGCTGTGTAGGATTATCCTCATTTAAGGTGCCTGGGCAGCTCATGAGGCAATAATTTTTTTTCTAGAGAGCAGGCAGAGTGCAGAATTGTGGGTCCGGAATTGCCAGACGTGAAGGCTTCGGGTCCAGGAGTGTGAGGACGGACGGCAGAGAAGACAAGCTAGACTTGGGTTTCAGGGAGAGGGCACGGCAGGTACCCCCTGCAGATCTGAACCAATATCTCATGCATCTGAAGTCAGGGCGAAGATCAGACGTTGGCTCAGGTTGGAGTTTCTGTGCATGACGGCCGCTTCATGAAGGGAGCGGAATCTCGAGGCCATTGAGGTTTTCCGATGTTGGGAGTTGTGGGATGCCCCCTTCAAGGATTCCTTCTGCGGGACAATTGAGACCTCTTGGACAGCTCCAGGACATCCCATATGGAATGACTCCAGAGCACCGTTCGCGGATGGATGCTTGCGAAGCCTGCTTCGCATTCCAATTTTCTCCTAGCAACAAGACAGTTTAGATCTGATGGCTCTGCCAGAGTAACCGGGGTGGCTGAGTTGAAAAGGACTTTCCTGAGGATGGGCCCTAATGTGTTCTTGTGTCCATGAGGGCCGTGGAATGGGGCGGTGGCACCGGGACCCTGAAGTACTCTCCTAAGCTTTGGACACGGCTCCCATGCACAGGTTTCCTTGTGGAGACGAGATGAGTTCTGATGGGTGCCTCAGGAAAACACCTATGCTCGTATTGGAATCAGGCTTTTGAGGACACATGCCTGTAACCCAAAGCAATGGATCCCATTATGGCCTAGGGTCCTGTCTGGTTCAATCTTCTTCTCTGGGGACATCCATCTATGGTATGAGTGGAGGTCGAATATCAGCTGGTGTCAGACAGCCCTTGTTTGTTCCGGGCGACCTACACTATTGGGATGGCCTCAGGGACTTTGGAGGTTTCTCCTAATTTGTACGATTTTGGACCATGGAATGGGCAGAATTCCCATGGATTGGTAGGCACAGTCCTAATGTGTGGCTCCAGGGGCCCAGCCTGGAGAATGTGTAGCCCAAGACTTTGAGGACAGAAGTCTGAAAACACAAACTCAGCTTAGGTTTGGGGACGTAGGTATGGCAGGCCCGATCTACAAACCATGAGAAAAACTCCTCAGGATATGAAGAAAGTGCGAGTCTGAGGCGCTTGTTCAGGCTTTTGTCTCTGGATTTTGTATCAGCGATGGCCGTGGAATGTCGGGGAGGCCTCATGGGCCATGGACGAATCTTCCTCTCTTATGATTTGGCCCGATTCCCAATTGCTTTTCGTCAATCTGTGGGATGGGAGGACTCATTTCAGTTTTGTTACTTCAGGTGTCCCACCAAAAGAGGAATTCCAAAGCCAAGCCGTAGGGAAGACTGAAGAGACAACCCGAACTATGGTTAAAAATTGGGGCCTAGGGGCATGGCAAGCCCAATATGCTATCTCCACATCCAGCCACTGAGTGGCCTTACTTGAGGACTGGGCTCAGCCTGAGGGTCACAATGTGTGTTTGGGACCAATGTGGCCCGTGAGCATGGGCGGGGCCTCATGGGCCACACTGGTTTCAACTACACTGAACGTTGAACAACAGGCCAAGCACAAGGTTTCTTGCCATGGGGAAGGAGTTCAGATTTCTGCATCACCTTCAACCCTACGCAGTGATTGGAGATAAGGTCTAGGTTCTGAAACCTGAAAACCGAGGTTGGGAAGAGATGACGACCTAAGGCCATGGCGGCTCGATGTGCTCAGTGTGCGGCCAGCTGTCTGGGAGGGGCCAGGGGGTCCAGGCTCAGGCTGTGTCAGAAAGGACATTAGTGCCCTGGTCAGCCTATGTATTTGGGGTACAGCCAAGGTCGGTGCAGGTTGATCCTCATTTGGGGTTACTGGGTAGCCCCAGAGGACAATGTTTTTCTTCTGGAGGGCAGGCAGAGTGCTGCATTGTAGTTCTGGATTGCCAAACTGGAGGGCTTGTGGGCCAGTAGTCTGACGACAAAAGTCTGAGAACACAAGCTAGGCTTAGGTTTCTGGGTGAGGCCATGGCAGGCACAAACTACAGACCTGAATCGAGATCTCATGCATCTGACGTCAGGGCGAGGATCAGACGATCGCTCTGGTTGGAGTTTCTGTCCCTGATGGCCCCTTCATGAATGGGGGGGGCATCACGAGGCCATGGGTGTTTTCCCACGATGGGAGTTGTGAGAAGCTCCAAACTGCAGAGAGTCTACTGCAGGACAATTGAGACCTGTTGTTTGGCTCCAGGCCAATGATTCTGAGCAGGGTTCTAAGGATGGATGGCTGGGTAGCCCACCTCGCATTCCAATTGTCTCCTAGCAACAAGACAGGTTAAATCTCCTGGATCTGTGGGGAGCAACCGAGGACGCTGAGTTGAAATGGACACCCCTGGGGATGGGTTCTAATGTGCTTTTTTGTCTATGGAGACCTTGGAATGAAGTGGTGGCACTGGGGCCCTAAAGGGTTCTCCTAAACAGAGGCTTTGACTCAGCTCCAACGTGCAAGTTTCCCATGTGTAGATGAGATGTTTTCTGATGGGTGAGTCAAGAAACAGCTAGATGCTGCTTTTGAAATCCAGGCCTCTGAGGAGAGATGCCTGGAAACCAAAGCAATGGATCTGATTTGTGCCTAGGGGCCTGTTTTTTCCTTCCCCAGGGACATCTGTCTATGGGTCTGAGTGCAGGTAGGTGCTCAGTTGGGCTCAGATTGCCCCTGTTTTTCCTGGGAAGCCACCACTATTGAGATGGATCAGGGACTTTGGAGGTTTATCCTATTAGAATGGTTGTGGACATTGGAATGGGCACACACAATTCCCTTGGAGAGGGCAAGTACAGTCCTCAGGTTTGGCTCCAGGGGCCTGAGCCTGTAGGTTGCGTAGGCCAGGGCTGTTTGGAGAGTTGTCTGAAAACACAAACTCGGCTTATGTTTCGGGTCATAGGTATGGCAGGACTGATCTACAGACCATGAGGAGAAGTCTTCGGGATTTGAAAGAAGGGCGAGTGTTAGGCTCCTGCTCAAGTTTTTGTCTCTGGATATCGTGTCACTCATGGTCGTGGAATTTCTGGGTGACTTCATGGGAAATGGACGAGTCTTACTCTCTGGTGGTTTGGGCCCGCCCAAAGAGTTTGGGATCATTCTGTGGGCTGGAAGAAGTCCGTTTTTTCTTTTGTTGTTGTTGTTTTCTTTTATAACCTCAGGTGTCCCACCAAATGAGGGATTCCAGAGTAGAGCCCTGAGGAGGGGCGACTGGACAATCAGAAATCTGGTTAAAAATTGGGGCCTAGGAGCATGTCAAGCCCATTATGACATCTAATAATCCAGCCACTGAGAGGACTTACAAGAGGACAGGACTCATGCTGAGGGTCACAATGCGTGTGTAGGCCCTCGTGGCACTCAAGAATGTCGGGGCCTCAGGGTGAATGCTGGTTTCTCCTACACTGAACGTTGGACAACGTGCCAACCACAAGGGTTCTTGCCATGGGTAAGGAGGAGTCCTGATTTCTGCATCACATTCACCCCTGGGCAGTGATTGGAGATAAGGTCTCGGTTCTGAAGCATGAAAACTGAGGTAGGGAAGAGATGATGACCTAAGGCCATGGCGGGATTTATGTGCTCATTGTGCGGTCAGCTTTCTGGGTTTTGGTCAGGAGGTCCGCGCTCAGGTTGTGTTCGACAGTGCATTAGTGCCCAGGTTAGACTATATAATTTGTGTAAAGTCGAGTGCTGTGTAGGATTATCCTCATTTAAGGTGCCTGGGCAGCTCATGAGGCAATAATTTTTTTTTCTAGAGAGCAGGCAGAGTGCAGCATTGTGGGTCCGGAATTGACAGACGTGAAGGCTTCGGGGCCAGTAGTGTGAGGACGGACGTCTGAGAAGACAAGCTAGACTTGGGTTTCAGGGCGAGGGCATGGCAGGTACCCCCTGCAGATCTGAACCAATATCTCATGCATCTGAAGTCAGGGCGAGGATCAGACGTTGGCTCAGGTTGGAGTTTCTGTGCATGACGGCCGCTTCATGAAGGGATCGGAATCTCGAGGCCATTGAGGTTTTCCCATGTTGGGAGTTGTGGGATGCCCCCTTCAAGGATTCCTTCCGCGGGACAATTGAGACCTGTTGGACAGCTCCAGGACATCCCATATGGAATGACTCCAGAGCACCGTTCGCGGATGGATGCCTGGGAAGCCCGCCTCGCATTCCAATTGTCTCCTAGCAAGAAGACAGTTTAGATCTGATGGCTCTGCCGGAGTAACCGGGGTGGCTGAGTTGAAATGGACTTTCCTGAGGATGGGCCCTAATGTGTTTTTGTGTCCATGAGGGCCGTGGAATGGGGCGGTGGCACCGGGACCCTGAAGTACTCTCCTAAGCTTTGGACATGGCTCCCATGCACAGGTTTCCTTGTGGAGACGAGATGAGTTCTGATGGGTGCCTCAGGAAAACCCCTATGTTCGTATTGGAATCAGCCTTTTGAGGACACATGCCTGTAACCCAAAGCAATGGATCCCATTATGGCCTAGGGTCCTGTCTGGTTCAATCTTCTTCTCTGGGGACATCCATCTATGGTTTGAGTGGAGGTCGATTATCAGCTGGTGTCAGACAGCCCTTGTTTTTTTTTTTTTTTTTTTTTTAATTTTATTTATTTATTTGACAGAGAGAAATCACAAGGAGATGGAGAGGCAGGCAGAGAGAGAGAGAGGGAAGCAGGCACCCTGCTGAGCAGAAAGCCTGATGTGGGACTCGATCCCAGGACGCTGAGATCATGACCTGAGCCGAAGGCAGCGGCTTAACCCACTGAGCCATCCAGGCGCTTCAGACAGCCCTTGTTTGTTCCGGGCGACCTACACTATTGGGATGGCCTCAGGGACATTGGAGGTTTCTCCTAATTTGTCCGATTTTGTACCATGGAATGGGCAGAATTCCCATGGATTGGTAGGCACAGTCCTAATGTGTGGCTCCAGGGGCCCAGCCTGGAGAATGTGTAGCCCAAGACTTTGAGGACAGAAGTCTGAAAACACAAACTCAGCTTAGGTTTGGGGACGTAGGTATGGCAGGCCCGATCTACAAGCCATGAGAAGAACTCTTCAGGATATGAAGAAAGTGCGAGTCTGAGGCGCTTGTTCAGGCTTTTGTCTCTGGATTTTGTATCAGCGATGGCCGTGGAATGTGGGGGAGGCCTCATGGGCCATGGACAAATCTTCCTCTCTTATGATTTGGCCCGATTCCCAATTGCTTTTCGTCAATCTGTGGGATGGGAGGACTCATTTCAGTTTTGTTACCTCAGGTGTCCCACCAAAAGAGGAATTCCAAAGCCAAGCCGTGGGGAAGACTGAAGAGACAACCCGAACTATGGTTAAAAATTGGGGCCTAGGGGCATAGCAAGCCCAATATGCTATCTCCACATCCAGCCACTGAGTGGCCTTACTTGAGGACTGGGCTCAGCCTGAGGGTCACAATGTGTGTTTGAGACCAATGTGGCCCGCGAGCATGGGCGGGGCCTCATGGGCCACACTGGTTTCAACTACACTGAACGTTGAACAACAGGCCAAGCACAAGGTTTCTTGCCATGGGGAAGGAGTTCAGATTTCTGCATCACCTTCAACCCTACGCAGTGATTGGAGATAAGGTCTAGGTTCTGAAACCTGAAAACCTTGGTTGGGAAGAGATGACGACCTAAGGCCATGGCGGCTCGATGTGCTCAGTGTGCGGCCAGCTGTCTGGGAGGGGCCAGGGGGTCCAGGCTCAGGCTGTGTCAGAAAGGGCATTAGTGCCCTGGTCAGCCTATGTATTTGGGGTACAGCCAAGGTCGGTGCAGGTTGATCCTCATTTGGGGTTACTGGGTAGCCCCAGAGGACAATGTTTTTCTTCTGGAGGGCAGGCAGAGTGCTGCATTGTAGTTCTGGATTGCCAAACTGGAGGGCTTGTGGGCCAGTAGTCTGACGACAAAAGTCTGAGAACACAAGCTAGGCTTAGGTTTCTGGGTGAGGCCATGGCAGGCACAATCTACAGACCTGAATCGAGATCCCATGCATCTGACGTCAGGGCGAGGATCAGACGATCGCTCAGGTTGGAGTTTCTGTCCCTGATGGCCCCTTCATGAATGGGGGGGCATCACGACGCCATGGGTGTATTCCCACGATGGGAATTGTGAGAAGCTCCAAACTGCAGAGAGTCTTCTGCAGGACAATTGAGAACTGTTGTTTGGCTCCAGGCCAATGATTCTGAGCAGGGTTCTAAGGATGGATGGCTGGATAGCCCAGCTCGCATTCCAATTGTTTCCTAGCAACAAGACAGGTTAGATCTCCTGGATCTGTGGGGAGCAACCGAGGACGCTGAGTTGAAATGGACACCCCTGGGGATGGGTCCTAATGTGCTTTTGTGTCTATGGAGACCTTGGAATGAAGTGGTGGCACTGGGGTCCTAAAGGGTTCTCCTAAACAGAGGCTTTGACTCAGCTCCAACGTGCAAGTTTCCCATGTGTAGATGAGATGTTTTCTGATGGGTGAGTCAAGAAACAGCTAGATGCTGCTTTTCAAATCCAGGCCTCTGAGGAGAGATGCCTGGAAACCAAAGCAATGGATCTGATTTGTGCCTAGGGGCCTGTTCTTTCCTTCCTCTGGGGACATCTGTCTATGGGTCTGAGTGCAGGTAGGTGCTCAGTTGGGCTCAGATTGCCCCTGTTTTTCCTGGGAAGCCACCACTATTGAGATGGATCAGGGACTTTGGAGGTTTATCCTATTAGAATGGTTGTGGACATTGGAATGGGCACACACAATTCCCTTGGAGAGGGCAAGTACAGTCCTCAGGTTTGGCTCCAGGGGCCTGAGCCTGTAGGTTGCGTAGGCCAGGGCTGTTTGGAGAGTTGTCTGAAAACACAAACTCGGCTTATGTTTCGGGTCATAGGTATGGCAGGACTGATCTACAGACCATGAGGAGAAGTCTTCGGGATTTGAAAGAAGGGCGAGTGTGAGGCTCCTGCTCAAGTTTTTGTCTCTGGATATCGTGTCACTCATGGTCGTGGAATTTCTGGGTGACTTCATGGGAAATGGACGAGTCTTACTCTCTGGTGGTTTGGGCCCGCCCAAAGAGTTTGGGATCATTCTGTGGGCTGGAAGAAGTCCGTTTTTTCTTTTGTTGTTGTTGTTTTCTTTTATAACCTCAGGTGTCCCACCAAATGAGGGATTCCAGAGTAGAGCCCTGAGGAGGGGCGACTGGACAATCAGAAATCTGGTTAAAAATTGGGGCCTAGGGACATGTCAAGCCCATTATGACATCTAATAATCCAGCCATGAGAGGACTTACAAGAGGACAGGACTCATGCTGAGGGTCACAATGCGTGTGTAGGCCCCCGTGGCACTCAAGAATGTCGGGGCCTCAGGGTGAATGCTGGTTTCTCCTACACTGAACGTTGGACAACGTGCCAACCACAAGGGTTCTTGCCATGGGTAAGGAGGAGTCCTGATTTCTGCATCACACTCACCCCTGGGCAGTGATTGGAGATAAGGTCTCGGTTCTGAAGCATGAAAACTGAGGTAGGGAAGAGATGATGACCTAAGGCCATGGCGGGATTTATGTGCTCATTGTGCGGTCAGCTTTCTGGGTTTTGGTCAGGAGGTCCGCGCTCAGGTTGTGTTCGACAGTGCATTAGTGCCCAGGTTTGACTATATAATTTGTGTAAAGTCGAGTGCTGTGTAGGATTATCCTCATTTAAGGTGCCTGGGCAGCTCTTGAGGCAATAATTTTTTTTTCTAGAGAGCAGGCAGAGTGCAGCATTGTGGGTCCGGAATTGACAGACGTGAAGGCTTCGGGGCCAGTAGTGTGAGGACGGACGTCTGAGAAGACAAGCTAGACGTGGGTTTCAGGGCGAGGGCACGGCAGGTACCCCCTGCAGATCTGAACCAATATCTCATGCATCTGAAGTCAGGGCGAGGATCAGACGTTGGCTCAGGTTGGAGTTTCTGTGCATGACGGCCGCTTCATGAAGGGATCGGAATCTCGGGCCATTGAGGTTTTCCCATGTTGGGAGTTGTGGGATGCCACCTTCAAGGATTCCTTCCGCGGGACAATTGAGACCTGTTGGACAGCTCCAGGACATCCCATATGGAATGACTCCAGAGCACCGTTCGCGGATGGATGCCTGGGAAGCCCGCCTCGCATTCCAATTGTCTCCTAGCAAGAAGACAGTTTAGATCTGATGGCTCTGCCGGAGTAACCGGGGTGGCTGAGTTGAAATGGACTTTCCTGAGGATGGGCCCTAATGTGTTTTTGTGTCCATGAGGGCCGTGGAATGGGGCGGTGGCACCGGGACCCTGAAGTACTCTCCTAAGCTTTGGACATGGCTCCCATGCACAGGTTTCCTTGTGGAGACGAGATGAGTTCTGATGGGTGCCTCAGGAAAACCCCTATGTTCGTATTGGTATCAGGCTTTTGAGGACACATGCCTGTAACCCAAAGCAATGGATCCCATTATGGCCTAGGGTCCTGTCTGGTTCAATCTTCTTCTCTGGGGACATCCATCTATGGTTTGAGTGGAGGTCGATTATTAACTGGTGTCAGACAGCCCTTGTTTTTTTTTTTTTTTTTTTTTTTTTAAATTTTATTTATTTATTTGACAGAGAGAAATCACAAGTAGATGGAGAGGCAGGCAGAGAGAGAGAGAGGGAAGCAGGCTCCCTGCTGAGCAGAAAGCCTGATGTGGGACTCGATCCCAGGACGCTGAGATCATGACCTGAGCCGAAGGCAGCGGCTTAACCCACTGAGCCACCCAGGCGTCCCAGACAGCCCTTGTTTGTTCCGGGCGACCTACACTATTGGGATGGCCTCAGGGACATTGGAGGTTTCTCCTAATTTGTCCGATTTTGTACCATGGAATGGGCAGAATTCCCATGGATTGGTAGGCACAGTCCTAATGTGTGGCTCCAGGGGCCCAGCCTGGAGAATGTGTAGCCCAAGACTTTGAGGACAGAAGTCTGAAAACACAAACTCAGCTTAGGTTTGGGGACGTAGGTATGGCAGGCCCGATCTACAAGCCATGAGAAGAACTCTTCAGGATATGAAGAAAATGCGAGTCTGAGGCGCTTGTTCAGGCTTTTGTCTCTGGATTTTGTATCAGTGAGGCCGTGGAATGTGGGGGAGGCCTCATGGGCCATGGACAAATCTTCCTCTCTTATGATTTGGCCCGATTCCCAATTGCTTTTGGTCAATATGTGGGATGGGAGGACTCATTTCAGTTTTGTTACCTCAGGTGTCCCACCAAAAGAGGAATTCCAAAGCCAAGACGTGGGGAAGACTGAAGAGACAACCCGAACTATGGTTAAAAATTGGGGCCTAGGGGCATGGCAAGCCCAATATGCTATCTCCACATCCAGCCACTGAGTGGCCTTACTTGAGGACTGGGCTCAGCCTGAGGGTCACAATGTGTGTTTGGGACCAATGTGGCCCGCGAGCATGGGCGGGGCCTCATGGGCCACACTGGTTTCAACTACACTGAACGTTGAACAACAGGCCAAGCACAAGGTTTCTTGCCATGGGGAAGGAGTTCAGATTTCTGCATCACCTTCAACCCTACGCAGTGATTGGAGATAAGGTCTAGGTTCTGAAACCTGAAAACCTTGGTTGTGAACAGATGACGACCTAAGGCCATGGCGGCTCGATGTGCTCAGTGTGCGGCCAGCTGTCTGGGAGGGGCCAGGGGGTCCAGGCTCAGGCTGTGTCAGAAAGGGCATTAGTGCCCTGGTCAGCCTATGTATTTGGGGTACAGCCAAGGTCGGTGCAGGTTGATCCTCATTTGGGGTTACTGGGTAGCCCCAGAGGACAATGTTTTTCTTCTGGAGGGCAGGCAGAGTGCTGCATTGTAGTTCTGGATTGCCAAACTGGAGGGCTTGTGGGCCAGTAGTCTGACGACAAAAGTCTGAGAACACAAGCTAGGCTTAGGTTTCTGGGTGAGGCCATGGCAGGCACAATCTACAGACCTGAATCGAGATCCCATGCATCTGACGTCAGGGCGAGGATCAGACGATCGCTCAGGTTGGAGTTTCTGTCCCTGATGGCCCCTTCATGAATGGGGGGGCATCACGACGCCATGGGTGTATTCCCACGATGGGAGTTGTGAGAAGTTCCAAACTGCAGAGAGTCTTCTGCAGGACAATTGAGACCTGTTGTTTGGCTCCAGGCCAATGATTCTGAGCACGGTTCTAAGGATGGATGGCTGGATAGCCCAGCTCGCATTCCAATTGTTTCCTAGCAACAAGACAGGTTAGATCTCCTGGATCTGTGGGGAGCAACCGAGGACGCTGAGTTGAAATGGACACCCCTGGGGATGGGTCCTAATGTGCTTTTGTGTCTATGGAGACCTTGGAATGAAGTGGTGGCACTGGGGTCCTAAAGGGTTCTCCTAAACAGAGGCTTTGACTCAGCTCCAACGTGCAAGTTTCCCATGTGTAGATGAGATGTTTTCTGATGGGTGAGTCAAGAAACAGCTAGATGCTGCTTTTGAAATACAGGCCTCTGAGGAGAGATGCCTGGAAACCAAAGCAATGGATCTGATTTGTGCCTAGGGGCCTGTTCTTTCCTTCCTCTGGGGACATCTGTCTATGGGTCTGAGTGCAGGTAGGTGCTCAGTTGGGCTCAGATGCCCCTGTTTTTCCTGGGAAGCCACCACTATTGAGATGGATCAGGGACTTTGGAGGTTTATCCTATTAGAATGGTTGTGGACATTGGAATGGGCACACACAATTCCCTAGGAGAGGGCAAGTACAGTCCTCAGGTTTGGCTCCAGGGGCCTGAGCCTGTAGGTTGTGTAGGCCAGGGCTGTTTGGAGAGTTGTCCGAAAACACAAACTCGGCTTATGTTTCGGGTCATAGGTTTGGCAGGACTGATCTACAGACCATGAGGAGAAGTCTTCGGGATTTGAAAGAAGGGCGAGTGTGAGGCTCCTGCTCAAGTTTTTGTCTCTGGATATCGTGTCACTCATGGTCGTGGAATTTCTGGGTGACTTCATGGGAAATGGACGAGTCTTACTCTCTGATGGTTTGGGCCCGCCCAAAGAGTTTGGGATCATTCTGTGGGCTGGAAGAAGTCCGTTTTTTCATTTGTTGTTGTGGTTTTCTTTTATAACCTCAGGTGTCCCACCAAATGAGAGATTCCAGAGTAGAGCCCTGAGGAGGGGCGACTGGACAGTCAGAAATCTGGTTAAAAATTGGGGCCTAGGGACATGTCAAGCCCATTATGACATCTAATAATCCAGCCACTGAGAGGACTTACAAGAGGACAGGACTCATGCTGAGGGTCACAATGCGTGTTTAGGCCCTCGTCGCACTCAAGAATGGCGGGGCCTCAGGGTGAATGCTGGTTTCTCCTACACTGAACGTTGGACAACGTGCCAACCACAAGGGTTCTTGCCATGGGTAAGGAGGAGTCCTGATTTCTGCATCACACTCACCCCTGGGCAGTGATTGGAAATAAGGTCTCGGTTCTGAAGCCTGAAAACTGAGGTAGGGAAGAGATGATGACCTAAGGCCATGGCGGGATTTATGTGCTCATTGGGCGGTCAGCTTTCTGGGTTTTGGTCAGGAGGTCCGCGCTCAGGTTGTGTTCGACAGTGCATTTGTGCCCAGGTTAGACTATATAATTTGTGTAAAGTCGAGTGCTGTGTAGGATTATCCTCATTTAAGTTGCCTGGGCAGCTCATGAGGCAATAATTTTTTTTCTAGAGAGCAGGCAGAGTGCAGCATTGTGGGTCCGGAATTGCCAGACGTGAAGGCTTCGGGGCCAGTAGTGTGAGGACGGACGTCTGAGAAGACAAGCTAGACTTGGGTTTCAGGGCGAGGGCACGGCAGGTACCCCCTGCAGATCTGAACCAATATCTCATGCATCTGAAGTCAGGGCGAGGATCAGACGTTGGCTCAGGTTGGAGTTTCTGTGCATGACGGCCGCTTCATGAAGGGAGCGGAATCTCGAGGCCATTGAGGTTTTCCCATGTTGGGAGTTGTGGGATGCCCCCTTCAAGGATTCCTTCTGCGGGACAATTGAGACCTGTTGGACAGCTCCAGGACATCCCATATGGAATGACTCCAGAGCACCGTTCGCGGATGGATGCCTGGGAAGCCCGCCTCGCATTCCAATTGTCTCCTAGCAAGAAGACAGTTTAGATCTGATGGCTCTGCCGGAGTAACCGGGGTGGCTGAGTTGAAATGGACTTTCCTGAGGATGGGCCCTAATGTGTTTTTGTGTCCATGAGGGCCGTGGAATGGGGCGGTGGCACCGGGACCCTGAAGTACTCTCCTAAGCTTTGGACATGGCTCCCATGCACAGGTTTCCTTGTGGAGACGAGATGAGTTCTGATGGGTGCCTCAGGAAAACCCCTATGTTCGTATTGGAATCAGGCTTTTGAGGACACATGCCTGTAACCCAAAGCAATGGATCCCATTATGGCCTAGGGTCCTGTCTGGTTCAATCTTCTTCTCTGGGGACATCCATCTATGGTTTGAGTGGAGGTCGATTATCAGCTGGTGTCAGACAGCCCTTGTTTGTTCCGGGCGACCTACACTATTGGGATGGCCTCAGGGACATTGGAGGTTTCTCCTAATTTGTCCGATTTTGTACCATGGAATGGGCAGAATTCCCATGGATTGGTAGGCACAGTCCTAATGTGTGGCTCCAGGGGCCCAGCCTGGAGAATGTGTAGCCCAAGACTTTGAGGACAGAAGTCTGAAAACACAAACTCAGCTTAGGTTTGGGGACGTAGGTATGGCAGGCCCGATCTACAAGCCATGAGAAGAACTCTTCAGGATATGAAGAAAATGCGAGTCTGAGGCGCTTGTTCAGGCTTTTGTCTCTGGATTTTGTATCAGTGAGGCCGTGGAATGTGGGGGAGGCCTCATGGGCCATGGACAAATCTTCCTCTCTTATGATTTGGCCCGATTCCCAATTGCTTTTGGTCAATATGTGGGATGGGAGGACTCATTTCAGTTTTGTTACCTCAGGTGTCCCACCAAAAGAGGAATTCCAAAGCCAAGCCGTGGGGAAGACTGTAGAGACAACCCGAACTATGGTTAAAAATTGGGGCCTAGGGGCATGGCAAGCCCAATATGCTATCTCCACATCCAGCCACTGAGTGGCCTTACTTGAGGACTAGGCTCAGCCTGAGGGTCACAATGTGTGTTTGGGACCAATGTGGCCCGCGAGCATGGGCGGGGCCTCATGGGCCACACTGGTTTCAACTACACTGAACGTTGAACAACAGGCCAAGCACAAGGTTTCTTGCCATGGGGAAGGAGTTCAGATTTCTGCATCACCTTCAACCCTACGCAGTGATTGGAGATAAGGTCTAGGTTCTGAAACCTGAAAACCGAGGTTGGGAAGAGATGACGACCTAAGGCCATGGCGGCTCGATGTGCTCAGTGTGCGGCCAGCTGTCTGGGAGGGGCCAGGGGGTCCAGGCTCAGGCTGTGTCAGAAAGGGCATTAGTGCCCTGGTCAGCCTATGTATTTGGGGTACAGCCAAGGTCGGTGCAGGTTGATCCTCATTTGGGGTTACTGGGTAGCCCCAGAGGACAATGTTTTTCTTCTGGAGGGCAGGCAGAGTGCTGCATTGTAGTTCTGGATTGCCAAACTGGAGGGCTTGTGGGCCAGTAGTCTGACGACAAAAGTCTGAGAACACAAGCTAGGCTTAGGTTTCTGGGTGAGGCCATGGCAGGCACAATCTACAGACCTGAATCGAGATCTCATGCATCTGACGTCAGGGCGAGGATCAGACGATCGCTCAGGTTGGAGTTTCTGTCCCTGATGGCCCCTTCATGAATGGGGGGGCATCACGAGGCCATGGGTGTATTCCCACGATGGGAGTTGTGAGAAGCTCCAAACTGCAGAGAGTCTTCTGCAGGACAATTGGGACCTGTTGTTTGGCTCCAAGCCAATGATTCTGAGCAGGGTTCTAAGGATGGATGGCTGGATAGCCCAGCTCGCATTCCAATTGTTTCCTAGCAACAAGACAGGTTAGATCTCCTGGATCTGTGGGGAGCAACCGAGGACGCTGAGTTGAAATGGACACCCCTGGGGATGGGTCCTAATGTGCTTTTGTGTCTATGGAGACCTTGGAATGAAGTGGTGGCACTGGGGCCCTAAAGGGTTCTCCTAAACAGAGGCTTTGACTCAGCTCCAACGTGCAAGTTTCCCATGTACAGATGAGATGTTTTCTGATGGGTGAGTCAAGAAACAGCTAGATGCTGCTTTTGAAATCCCGTCCTCTGAGGAGAGATGCCTGGAAACCAAAGCAATGGATCTGATTAGTGCCTAGGGGCCTGTTCTTTCCTTTTTACCTCTGGGGACATCTGTCTATGGGTCTGAGTGCAGGTAGGTGCTCAGTTGGGCTCAGATTGCTTCTGTTTTTTTTGGGAAGCCACCACTATTGAGATCGATCAGGTACATTGGAGGTTTATCCTATTAGAAGGGTTGTGGCCATTGGAATGGGCACACGCAATTCCCTTGGAGAGGGCAAGTCCAAAGAATTTGGGATCATTCTGTTGCCTAGAAGAAGTCCGTTTTTTTTTTTTTTTTGTTGTTGTTGTTGTTGTTTGCTTTTTTAACCTCAGGTGTCCCACCAAATGAGGGATTCCAGAGTAGAGCCCGGGGAGGGGCGACTGGACAATCAGAATTCTGGTTAAAAATTGGGGCCTAGGGACATGTCAAGCCCATTATGACATCTAATGGTCCAGCCACTGAGAGGACTTACTAGAGGACAGGACTCATGCTGAGGGTCACAATGCGTGTGTATGCCCTCGTCGCACTCACGAATTGTCGGGTCCTCAGGGTGAATGCTGGATTCTCCTACACTGAACGTTGGACAATGTGCCAACCACAAGGGTTCTTGCCATGGGTAAGGAGGAGTTCTGATTTCTGCATCACACTCACCCCTGGGCAGTGATTGGAGATAAGGTCTCGGTTCTGAAGCCTGAAAACTGATGTAGGGAAGAGATGATGACCTAAGGCCATGGTAGGATTTATGTGCTCAGTGTGCGGTCAGCTTTCTGGGTGTTGGTCAGGAGGTCCGGGCTCAGGTTGTGTTCGACAGTGCATTAGTGCCCAGGTTAGACAATATAATTTGGGTAAAGTCGAGTGCTGTGTACGTTGATCCACATGTAGGGTGCCTGGGTAGCTCATGAGGCACTAATTTTTTTTCTAGAGGGCAGGCAGAGTGCTGCATTGTGGGTCCGGAATTGCCAAACTTGAGGGCTTCGGGGCCAGGAGTGTGAGGACGGAAGTCTGAGAAGACAAGCTAGACTTGGGTTTCAAGGCGAGGGCACGGCAGGTACCCCCTGTAGATCTGAACCAATATCTCATGCATCTGAAGTCAGGGCGAGGATCAGACGTTGGCTCAGTTTGGAGTTACTGTACATGACGGCCGCTTCATGAAGGGAGCGGAATCTCGAGGCCATTGAGGATTTCCCACGTTGGGAGTTGTGGGATGCCCCCTTCAATGATTCCTTCTGCGGGACAATTGAGACCTGTTGGACAGCTCCAGGACATCCCATATGGAATGACTCCAGAGCACCATTCGCGGATGGATGCCTGGGAAGCCCGCCTCACATTCCAATTGTCTCCTGGCAACAAAACAGTTTAGATCTGATGGCTCTGCCAGAGCAACCGGGGTGGCTGAGTTGAAATGGACTTTCCTGAGGATGGGTCCTAATGTGTTTTTGTGTCCATGAGGGCCTTGGAATGGGGCGGTGGCACCGGGACCCAGAAGTACTCTCCTAAGCTTTGGACATGGCTCCCATGCACAGGTTTTCTTTTGGAGACGAGTTGAGTTCTGATGTGTGCCTCAGGAAAAACCTTATGCTCGTATTGGAATCAGGCTTTTGAGGACACATGCCTGTAACCCAAAACAATGGATCCTATTATGGCCTAGGGTCCTGTCTGGGTCCTTGTTCTTCTCTGGGGACATCCATTTATGGTATGAGTGGAGGTCGATTATCAGCTTGTGTCAGACAGCCCTTGTTTGTTCCGGGCGTCCTACACTACTGGGATGGCCTCAGGGACCTCGGAGGTTTTTCCTAATTTGTACGATTTTGGACCATGGAATGGGCAGAATTCCCATGGATTGGTAGGCTCAGTCCTAATGTGTGGCTAAGCGGCCCAGCCTGGAGGGTGTGTGGCCCAAGACTTTGAGGACAGAAGTCTGTAAACACAAACTCAGCTTAGGTTTGGCGACGTTGGTATGGCAGGGCCGATCTACAAACCATAGAAGATCTCTTCAGGATATGAAGAAAGTGCGAGTCTGAGGTGCTTGCTCAGGCTTTTGTCTCTGGATTTTGTATCAGCGATGGCCGTGGAATGTCGGGGAGGCCTCATGGGCCATGGACGAACCTTCCTCTCTGAGGATTTGGCCCGATTCCCAATTGCTTTTCATCATTCTGTGAAATGGGAGGTCTCCTTTCAGGTTTGTTACCTCAGGTGTCCCACCAAAAGAGGAATTCCAAAGCAAAGCCGTCGGGAAGACTGAAGAGACAACCCAAACTATGGTTAAAAATTGGGGCCTAGGGGCATGGCCAGCCCAATATGCTATCTCTTCATCCAGACACTGAGAGGCCTTACTTGAGGACTGGGCTCAGCATGAGGGTCACAATGTGATTTTGTGACCAATGTGGCCCGCGAGCATGGGCGGGGCCTCATGGGCCACACTGGTTTCATCTACACTGAACGTTGGACAACATCCAACCGCAAGGTTTCTTGCCATGGGGAAGGAGTTCTGATTTCTGCATCACGTACAACACTGGGCAGTGATTGGAGATATGGTCTAGGTTCTGAATCCTAAAAACCGAAATTGGAAAGAGATGACACCTTACGCCATGGCGGCTCGATGTGCACAGTGTGCGGCCAGCTGTCTGGGAGGGGCCAGGGGGTCCAGGCTCAGGCTGTGTCAGAAAGGGCATTAGTGCCCTGGTCAGCCCATGTTTTTGGGTTACAGCCAAGGTAGGTGCAGTTTGATCCTCACTTGTGGTCACTGCGTAGCCCCAGAGGGCAATGTTTTTCTTCTGGAGGGCAGGCAGAGTGCTGCATTGTAGTTCTGGATTGACAAACTGGGGGTTGTGGGCCAGTAGTCTGAGGACAGAAGTCTGAGAACAAAAGCTAGGCTTAGGTTACTGGGTGAGGACATGGCAGGCACAATCTACAGACCTGAATCGAGATCTCGTGCATCTGAAGTCACGGCGAGGATCAGATGATCGCTCAGGTTGGAGTTTCTGTCCCTGTTGGCCCCTTCATGAAGGGGGGGCATCACGAGGCCATGGGGGTTTTCCCAAGATGGTAGTTGTGAGAAGCTCCAAACTGCAGATAGTCTTCTGCAGGACAATTGAGACCTGTTGTTTGGCTCCAGGCCAATGATTCTGAGCAGAGTTCTAAGCATGGATGGCTGGGTAGCCCACCTCTCATTCCAATTGTCTCCTAGCAACAAGACAGGTTAGATCTGCAAGATCTGGGGGAGCAACTGAGGAGGCTGCGTTGAAATGGACTCTCCTGCGGATGGGTCCTAATGTGCTTTTGTGTCTATGGAGACCTTGGAATGAAGCTGTGGCACTGGGGCTCTGAAGGGTTCTCCTAAACAGAGGCTATGACACAGCTCCAACGTGCAAGTTTCCCAAGTTTACATGAGATGTTTTCTTATGGGTGAGTCAAGAAACAGCCATATGCTTGTTTTGAAATCCAGGCCTCAGAGTAGAGATGCCTGGAAACCAAAACAATGGATCTGATTAGTGCCTAGGGGCCTGTCCTTTCCTTTTTTCCTCCGGGGACATCTGTCTATGGGTCTGAGTGCAGGTAGGTGAACTGATGGGCTCAGATTGCCCCTGATTTTCCTGGGAAGTCACCATTATTGAGATGCATCAGGGACTTTGGAGGTTTATCCTATTAGAAGGGTAGTGGCCATTGGAATGGGCACACACAATTCCCTTGGAGAGGCCAAGTACAGTCCTCAGGTTTGGCTCCAGGGGCCTGAGCCTGTAGGTTTTGTAGGCAAGGGCTGTTTTTACAGTTGTCTGAAAACACAAACTCGGCTTGTGTTTCGGTTCATAGGTATGGCAGGACTGATCTACAGACCATGAGGAGAACTCTTCGGGATTTGAAAAAAGGGCGAGTGTGAGGCTCTTGCTCAAGTTTTTGTCTCTGGATATCTTGTCACTCATGGTCGTGAAATTTCTGGGTGACTTCATGGGAAATGGACGATTCTTACTTTCTGGTGGTTTGGCCAAAGAGTTTGGGGTCATTCTGTGGGAAGGAAGAAGTCCGTTTCTTTGTTGTTGTAGTTTTCTTTTTTAACCTCAGGTGTCCCACCAAATGAGGGATTTCAGAGTAGAGCCCTGAGAGGGGTGACTGGACAATCAGAAATCCGTTTAAAAATTGGGGACTAGGGACATGTCAAGCCCTTTATGACATCTAATGGTCCGGCCACTGAGAGGACTTACTAGAGGACAGGACTCATGCTGAGGGTCACAATGCGTGTGTATGCCCTCGTCACACTCAAGAATGGGCGGAGCCTCAGGTGAATGCTGGTTTCTCTTACACTTAAGGTTGGACAACGTGCCAACCACAAGGGTTCTTGCCATGGGTAAGGAGGAGTGCTGATTTCTGCATCACACTCACCCCTGGGCAGTGATTGGAGATAAGGTCTCGGTTCTGAAGCCTGAAAACTGAGGTAGGGAAGAGATGATGACCTAAGGCCATGGCGGGTTTTATGTGGTCAGTGTGTGGTCAGCTTTCTGGGTGTTGGTCATGAGGTCCGGGCTCAGGTTATGTTCGACAGTGCATTAGTGCCCAGGTTAGACGATATAATTTGGGTAAAGTCGAGTGCTGTGTAGGTGATCCTCATTTAAGGTGCCTGGGCAACTCATGAGGCAATAATTTTTTTTTTTCTAGAGGGCAGGCAGAGTGCTGCATTGTGGGTTTGGAATTGCCAAACTTGAAGGCTTCGGGGCCAGGAGTGTGAGGACGGAAGTCTGAGAAGACAAGCTAGACTTGGGTTTCAGGGCGAGGGCACGGCAGGTACCCCCTGCAGATCTGAACCAATATCTCATGCATCTGAAGTCAGGGCGAGGATCTGACGTTGGCTCAGGTTGGAGTTTCTGTGCATGACGGCCGCTTCATGAAGGGAGCGTAATCTCGAGGCCATTGAGGTTTTCCCACGTTGGGAGTTGTGGGATTCCCCATTCAAGGATTCCTTCTGCGGGACAATTGAGACCTGTTGGACAGCTCCAGGACATCCCATATGGAATGACTCCAGAGCACCGTTCGCGGATGGATGCCTGGGAAGCCCAACTCGCATTCAAATTGTCTCCTAGCAACAAGACAGTTTAGATCTGATGGCTATGCCAGAGCAACCGGGGTGGCTGAGTTGAAATGGACTTTCCTGAGGTTGGGTCCTAATGTGTTTTTGTGTCCATGAGGGCCTTGGAATGGGGCGGTGGCACCAAGACCCTGAAGTACTCTCCTAAGCTTTGGACATCGCTCCCATTCACAGGTTTCCTTGTGGAGACGAGATGAGTTCTGATGTATGCCTCAAGAAAACCCCTATGCTCGTATTGGAATCAGGCTTTTGAGGACACATGCCTGTAACCCAAAGCAATGATTCCTATTATGGCCTAGGGTCCTGTCTGGTTCCATCTTCTTCTCTGGGGACATCCATCTATGGTATGAGTGGAGGTCGATTATCAGCTGGTTCAGACAGGCCTTGTTTGTTCCGGGCGACCTACACTATTGGGATGGCCTCAGGGACTTTGGAAGTTTCTCCTAATTTGTACGATTTTGGACCATGGAATGGGCAGAATTCCCATTGATTGGTAGGCACTGTCCTAATGTGTGGTTCCAGGGGCCCAGCCTGGAGGGTGTGTGGCCCAAGACTTTGAGGACAGAAGTCTGAAAACACAAACTCAGCTTAGGTTTGGGGACATAGGTATGGCAGGCCCGATCTACAAACCATGAGAAGAACTCTTCAGGATATGAAGAAAGTACGAGTCTGAGGCGCTTGCTCAGGCTTTTGTCTCTGGATTTTGTATCAGCGATGGCCGTGGGATGTCGGGGAGGCCTCATGGGCCATAAATGAATCTTCCTCTCTGAGGATTTGGCCAGATTCCCAATTGCTTTTCGTCAATCTGTGGAATGGAAGGACTCATTTCAGTTTTGTTACCTCAGGTGTCCCAATAAAAGAGGAATCCCAAAGCAAAGCCGTGGGGAAGACTGTAGTGACATCCGGAACTATGGATAAAAATTTGGGCCTAGGGGCATGGCAATTCCAATATGCTATCTCTTCATCCAGCCACTGAATGGCCTTACTTGAGGACTGGGCTCAGCCTGAGGGTCACAATGTGATTTTGTGACCAATGTGGCCCGCGAGCATGGGCGGGGCCACACGGGCCACACTGGTTTCAACTACACTGAACGTTGGACAACATGCCAACCACAAGGTTTCTTGCCATGGGGAAGGAGTTCTGATTTCTGCATCACCTTCAACCCTGGGCAGTGATTGGAGATAAGGTCTAGGTTCTGAAACCTTAAAACCGAGGTTGGGAAGAGATGACGACCTAATGCCATGGCGGCTCGATGTGCTCAGTGTGCGGCCAGCTGTCTGGGAGGGGCCAGGGGGTCCAGGCTCAGGCTGTGTCAGAAAGGGCATTAGTGCCCTGGTCAGCCTATATATTTGGGGTACAGCCAAGGTCGGTGCAGGTTGATCCTCATTGGGGGTTACTGGGCAGCCCCAGAGGACAATGTTTTTCTTCTGGAGGGCAGGCAGAGTGCTGCATTGTAGTTCTGGATTGCCAAACTGGAGGGCTTGTGGGCCAGTAGTCTGACGACAAAAGTCTGTGAACACAAGCTAAGCTTAGGTTTCTGGGTGAGGCCATGGCTGGCACAATCTACCCCCTGAATCGAGATCTCGTGCATCTGAAGTCAGGGCGAGGATCAGACGATCGCTCAGGTTGGAGTTTCTTTCCCTGATGGCCCCTCCATGAATGGAGGGGCATCACGAGGACATGGGGGTTTTCCCACGATGGGAGTTGTGGGATGCCCCCTTCAAGGATTTCTTCTGCAGGACAATTGAGACCTGTTGGACAGCTCCGGGACATCCCATATGGAATGACTGCAGAGCACCGTTCGCGGATGGATGCCTGGGAAGCCGGCGTCGCATTCCAATTGTCTCCTAGCAACAAGACAGTTTAGATCTGATGGCTCTGCGGGAGCAACCGGGGTGGCTGAGTTGAAATGGACTTTCCTGAGGATGGGTCCTAATGTGTTTTTGTGTCCATGAGGGCCTTGGAATGGGGCGGTGGCACCGGGACCCTGAAGTACTCTCCTAAGCTTTGGACATGGCTCCCATGCACAGGTTTCCTTGTGGAGACGAGATGAGTCCTGATGGGTGCCTCAGGTAAACCCCTATGCTCGTATTGGAATCAGGCTTTTGAGGACACATGCCTGTAACCCAAAGCAATGGATCCTATTATGGCCTAGGGTCCTGTCTGGTTCAATCTTCTTCTCTGGGGACATCCATCTATGGTATGAGTGGAGGTCGATTATCAGCTGGTGTCAGACAGCCCTTGTTTGTTCCGTGCGACCTACACTATTGGGATGGCCTCAGGGACTTTGGAGGTTTCTCCTAATTTGTACGATTTTCGACCATGGAAAGGACAGATTTCCCATGGACTGGTAGGCACAGTCCCTATGTGTGGCTCTAGGGGCCAAGACTGGAGGGTGTGTGTCCCATAATTTGAGGACAGAAGTCTGAAAACACAAACTCAGCTTAGGTTTGGGGACGTAGGTATGGCAGTCCCGATCTACAAACCATGAGAAGAACTCTTCAGGATATGAAGAAAGTGCGAGTCTGAGGCGCTTGCTCATGCTTTTGTCTCTATATTTTGTATCAGCGATGGCCTTGGAATGTCGGGGAGGCCTCATGGGCCATGGACGAATTATCCTCTCTGAGGATTTGTCCCAATTCCCAATTGCTTTTCGTCAATCTGTGGGATGGGAGGTCTCATTTTAGTGTTGCTACCTCAGGTGTCCCACCAAACGAGGAATCGCAAAGCAACGCCGTGGGGAAGACTGAAGGGACAACCCAAACTAGGGTTAAAAATTGGGGCCTAGGGGCATGGCAAGCCCAATATGCTGTCTCTTCATCAATCCACTGAGTGGCCTTACTTGAGGACTGCGCTTAGCCTGAGGGTCACAATTGCCAAACTGGAGGGCTTGTGGGCCAATAGTCTGACGACAAAGTCTGAGAACACAAGCTAGGCTTAGGTTTCTGGGTGAGGCCATGGCACGCACAATCTACAGACCTGAATCGAGATCTCGTGCATCTGAAGTCAGGGCGAGGTTCAGACGATTGCTCAGGTTGGAGTTTCTGCCCCTGATGGCCCCTTCATGAATGGGGGGGCATCACGAGGGCATGGGGGTTTTCCCACGATTGTAGTTGTGAGAAGTTCCAAACTGCAGAGAGTCTTCTGCAGGACAATTGAGACCTGTTGTTTGGCTCCAGGCCAATGATTCTGAGCAGGGTTCTAAGGATGGATGGCTGGGTAGCACGCCTCACATTCCAATTGTCTCCTAGCAACAAGACAGTTTAGATATCCTGGATCTGTGGGGAGCAACCGAGGACGCTGAGTTGAAATATCTCCCCTGGGGATGGGTCCTAATGTGCTTTTGTGTCTATGGAGACCTTGGAATGAAGCGTTGGAACTGGGGCCCTAAAGAGTTCTCATAAAAAGAGGCTCTGACACAGATCCAACGTGCAAGTTTCCCATGTGTAGATGAGATGTTTTCTGATGGGTGAGTCAAGAAACAGATAGATGCTGCTTTTGAAATCCAGGCCTCTGAGGAGAGATGCCTGGAAACCAAAGCAATGGATCTGATTAGTTCCTAGGGGCCTGTTCTATCCCTTTTACCTCTGGGGACATCTGTCTATGGGTCTGAGTGCAGGTAGGTGCTCAGCTGGGCTCAGATTCCCCTTCTTTTCCTGGGAAGCCACCGCTATTGAGATGGATCAGGGACTTTGGAGGTTTATCCTATTAGAAGGGTTGTGGCCATTGCAATGGGCACACAGAATTCCCTTGGTTAGGGCAAGTACAGTCCACAGGTTTGGCGCCAGGGGCCTGAGCCTGTAGGTTGTGTAGGCCAGGGCTGTTTGGACAGTTGTCTGAAAACACAAACTCGGCTTATGATTCGGGTCATAGGTATGGCAGGACTGATCTACAGACCATGAGGAGAACTCTTCGGGATTTGAAAGAAGGGCGAGTGTGAGGCTCCTGCTCAAGTTTTTGCCTCTGGATATCGTGTCACTCATGGTCGTGGAATTTCTGGGTGACTTCATGGGAAATGTACGAGTCTTACTCTCTGGTGTTTTGGCCCCGTCCCAAGAGTTTCGGGTCATTCTGTCGGCTGGAAGAAGTCCGTTTTTTTGTTGTTGTTGTTGTTTTCTTTTTTAACCTCAGGTGTCCCACCAAATGAGGGATTCCAGAGTAGAGCCCTGTGGAGGGGCGACTGGACAATCAGAAATCTGGTTAAAAATTGGGGCCTAGGGACATGTCAAGCCCATTATGACATCTAATGGTCCAGCCACTGAGAGGACTTACTAGAGGACAGGACTCATGCTGAGGGTCACAATGCGTGTGTATGCCCTCCTGGCACTCAAGAATGGGCGGGGCCTCAGGGTGAATGCTGGTTTCTCCTACACTGAACGTTGGACAACGTGCCAACCACAAGGGTTCATGCAATGGGTAAGGAGGAGTTCTGATTTCTGCATCACCTTCAACCCTGGGCAGTGATTGGAGATAAGGTCTAGGTTCTGAAACCTGATAACCGAGGTTGGGAATAGATGACGACCTAAGGCCATGGCGGGTTTTATGTGCTCAGTGTGCGGCCAGCTGTCTGGGAGGGGCCAGGGGTTCCAGGCTCATGCTGTGTCAGAAAGGGCATTAGTGCCCTGGTCAGCCTATGTATTTGGGGTACAGCCATGTTCGGTGCAGGTTGATCCGCATTTGGGGTTACTGGGCAGCCCCAGAGGACAATATTTTTCTTCTGGAGGGCAGGCAGAGTGCTGCATTGTAGTTCTGGATTGCCAAACTGGAGGGCTTGTGGGCCAGTAGTCTGACGACAAAAGTCTGAGAACACAAGCTAGGCTTAGGTTTCTGGGTGAGGCCATGGCAGGCACAATCTACAGACCTGAATCGAGATCTCGTGCATCTGAATTCAGGGCGAGGATCAGACGATCGCTCAGGTTGGAGTTTCTGTCCCTGATGGCCCCTTCATGAATGGGGGGGCATCACGAGACCATGGGGTTTTTACCACGATGGGAGTTGTGAGAAGCTCCAAACTGCAGAGAGTCTTCTGCAGGACAATTGAGACCTGTTGTTTGGCTCCAGGCCAATGATTCTGAGCAGGGTTCTAAGGATGGATGGCTGGGTAGCCCACCTCGCATTCCAATTGTCTCCTAGCAACAAGACAGGTTAGATCTCCTGGATCTGTGGGGAGCAACCGAGGACGCTGAGTTGAAATGGACACCCCTGGGGATGGGTCCTAATGTGCTTTTGTGTCTATGGAGACCTTGGAATGAAGCGGTGGCACTGGGGCCCTAAAGACTTCTCCTAAACAGAGGCTTTGACACAGCTCCAACGTGCAAGTTTCCCATGTGTAGATGAGATGTTTTCTGATGAGTGAGTCAAGAAACAGCTAGATGCTGCTTTTGAAATCCAGGCCTCTGAGGAGAGATGCCTGGAATCCAAAGCAATGGATCTGATTAGTGCCTAGGGTCCTGTTCTTTCCTTTTTACCTCTGGGGACATCTGTCTATGGGTCTGAGTGCAGGTAGGTGCTCAGTTGGGCTCAGATTGCCCCTGTTTTTCCTGGGAAGCCACCACTATTGAGATGGATCAAGGACTTTGGAGGTTTATCCTATTAGAAGGGTTGTGGCCATTGGAATGGGCACACACAATTCCCTTGGAGAGGGCAAGTACAGTCCTCAGGTTTGGCTCCAGGGGCCTGAGCCTTTAGGTTGTGTAGGCCAGGGCTGTTTGGACAGTAGTCTGAAAACACAAACTCGGCTTATGATTCGGGTCATAGGTATGGCAGGACTGATCTACAGACCATTAGGAGAACTCTTCGAGATTTGAAAGAAGGGCGAGTGTGAGGCTCCTTACAAAGTTTTTGTCTCTGGATATCGTGTCACTCATGGTCGTGGAATTTCTCGGTGACTTCATGGGAAATGGACGAGTCTTACTCTCTGGTGGTTTGGCCCCGTCCCAAGAGTTTCGGGTCATTCTGTCGGCTGGAAGAAGTCCGTTTTTTTGTTGTTGTTGTTGTTTTCTTTTTTAACCTCAGGTGTCCCACCAAATGAGGGATTCCAGAGTAGAGCCCAGGGAAGGGCGACTGGACAATCAGAAATCTGGTTAAAAATTAGGGCCTAGGGAAATGTCAAGCCCATTATGACATCTAATGGTCCAGCCACTGAGAGGACTTACTAGAGGACAGGACTCATGCTGAGGGTCACAATGCGTGTGTATGCCCTCGTCGCACTCAAGAATGGGCGGGGCCTCAGGGTGAATGCTGGTTTCTCCTACACTGAACGTTGGACAAGATGCCAACCACAAGGGTTCTTGCCATGGGTAAGGAGGAGTTCTGATTTCTGCATCACCTTCAACTCTGGGCAGTGATTGGAGATAAGGTCTCGGTTCTGAAGCCTGAAAACTGATGTAGGGAAGAGATGATGACCTAAGGCCATGGCGGGTTTTATGTGGTCAGGGGCGACTGGACAATAAGAAATCTGGTTAAAAATTGGGGCCTAGGGGAGGAGTCAAGATGGCGGAGAAGTAGCAAGCTGAGACTGCTTCAGCTTGCCGTAGATCAGCTGGGTAGCTTATCTAAAGATTGCAAACACCTGAAAATCCATCGGCAGGTTGAAGAGAAGAAGAACAGCAATTCTGGAAACAGAAAAACAACCACTTTCTGAAAGGTAGGATTGGTGGAGAAGTGAATCCAAAGCGACGGGAAGATAGACCCCGGGGGAGGGGCCGGCTCCCGGCAAGCGGCGGAGCAACCGCGCACAAAATCAGGTCTTTTAAAAGTCTGTTCCGCTGAGGGACATCGCTCCAGAGGCTAAACAGGGGCGAAGCCCACGCGGGGTCAGCGTGGCCTCAGGTCCCGCAGGGTCACAGAAGGATTGGGGGTGTCTGAGTGTCGCAGAGCTTGCGGGTATTGGAACGGGAAAGCCGGCTGCAGAGTCAGAGCCGACAGTAAACTCGCAGCTCGGGGTGACCTTGAACTGGTCGCAGGCTCGGTGAGCTCGGAGCGCGGCCGGAGGTCAGGCAGACGGGAGTGACTGGGCGCTGTTCTCTGAGGGCGCCTTGAGCCATGCGGCCCTGGGCTCTCGGCTCCTCCGGGCCAGAGACCAGGAGTCCGCCATTTGTATCCCCGTCCTCCGGAACTCTATGGAAAGCGCTCAGGGAACAAAAGCTCCTGAAAGCAAACCGGAGCGGATTACTCACCCCGGCCCCAGGTAAGGGCGGTGTAATTCCGCCTGGGGCAAAGACACTTGAGAATCACTACAACAGGCCCCTCCCCCAGAAGATCAACAAGAAATCCAGCCGAGACCAAGTTCACCTACCAAGGAGTGCGGTTTCAATACCAAGGAGAGCAGCAGAATTCCAGAGGAGGAGAAAGCCAAGCACGGAACTCATGGCTTTTTTCCTGTGATTTTTTTTAGTCTTGCAGTTAATTTAATTTTTTCTTTTTCATTTTTTTTTTTCTTCTCGCCTTCGGGTAATTTTTTTTTTTTAACTGTTACCTTTTTCTTTTTTAACGATTTTTTACTAGTTTATCTAATATATATATTTTTTCTTTTTTACATTTTTCTCAGGTGTTTTCTTTTTTAAAATTTTTTTTCTTTCCTTTTTTTTTTCTTTTCTTTGTTCTTTTTTTTCTTTCTTCCTTTTTGAACCTTTTTTTATCCCCTTTCTCCCCACTCACGATTTTGGATCTCTTCTAATTTGGTTAAAGCATATTTTCCTGGGGTTGTTGCCACCCTTTTAGTATTTTACTTGCCCCTTCATTTACTCTTATCTGGCCAAAATGACAAGACGTAAAAATTCAACACAAAAAAAAGAACAAGAGGCAGTACCGAAGGCTAGGGACCTAATCAATACAGACATCGGTAATATGTCAGATCTAGAGTTCAGAATGACAATTCTCAAGGTTCTAGCCGGGCTCGAAAAAGGCTTGGAAGATATTAGAGAAACCCTCTCGAGAGATATAAAGGCCCTTTCTGGAGAAATAAAAGAACTAAAATCTAACCAAGTTGAAATCAAAAAAGCTATTAATGAGGTGCAATCAAAAATGGAGGCTCTAACTGCTAGGATAAATGAGGCAGAAGAAAGAATTAGTGATATAGAAGACCAAATGACAGAGAATAAAGAAGCTGAGCAAAAGAGGGACAAACAGCTACTGGACCACGGGGGGAGAATTCGAGAGATAAGTGACACCATAAGACAAAACAACATTAGAATAACTGGGATTCCAGAAGAAGAAGAAAGAGAGAGGGGAGCAGAAGGTATACTGGAGAGAATTATTGGGGAGAATTTCCCCAATATGGCAAAGGGAATGAGCATCAAAATTCAGGAGGTTCAGAGAACGCCCCTCAAAATCAATAAGAATAGGCCCACACCCCGTCACCTAATAGTAAAATTTACAAGTCTCAGTGACAAAGAGAAAATCCTGAAAGCAGCCCGGGAAAAGAAGTCTGTAACATACAATGGTAAAAATATTAGATTGGCAGCTGACTTATCCACAGAGACCTGGCAGGCCAGAAAGAGCTGGCATGATATTTTTAGAGCACTAAACGAGAAAAACATGCAGCCCAGAATACTATATACAGCTAGGCTATCATTGAAAATAGAAGGAGAGATTAAAAGCTTCCAGGACAAACAACAACTGAAAGAATTTGCAAATACCAAACCAGCTCTACAGGAAATATTGAAAGGGGTCCTCTAAGCAAAGAGAGAGCCTACAAGTGGTAGATCAGAAAGGAACAGAGACCATATACAGTAACAGTCACCTTACAGGCAATACAATGGCACTAAATTCATATCTCTCAATAGTTACCCTGAATGTGAATGGGCTAAATGCCCCTGTCAAAAGACACAGGGTATCAGAATGGATAAAAAAACAAAACCCATCTATATGTTGCCTCCAAGAAACTCATTTTAAGCCCGAAGACACCTCCAGATTTAAAGTGAGGGGGTGGAAAAGAATTTACCATGCTAATGGACATCAGAAGAAAACAGGAGTGGCAATCCTTATATCAGATCAATTAGATTTTAAGCCAAAGACTATAATAAGAGATGATGAAGGACACTATATCATACTCAAAGGGTCTGTCCAACAAGAAGATTTAACAATTTTAAATATCTATGCCCCCAACGTGGGAGCAGCCAACAATATAGACCAATTAATAACAAAATCAAAGAAACACATCAACAATAATACAATAATAGTAGGGGACTTTAACACTCCCCTCACTGAAATGGACAGATCATCCAAGCAAAAGATCAGGAATAAAATAAAGGCCTTAAACGACACACTGGACCAGATGGACATCACAGATATATTCAGAATATTTCATCCCAAAGCAACAGAATACACATTCTTCTCTAGTGCACATGGAACATTCTCCAGAATAGATCACATCCTCGGTCCTAAATCAGGACTCAACTGGTATCAAAAGATTGGGATCATTCCCTGCATATTTTCAGACCACAATGCTCTAAAGCTAGAACTCAACCACAAAAGGAAGTTTGGAAAGAACCCAAATACATGGAGACTAAACAGTATCCTTCTAAAGAATGAATGGGTCAACCGGGAAATTAAAGAAGAATTGAAAAAAATCATGGAAACAAATGATAATGAAAATACAACGGTTCAAAATCTGTGGGACACAACAAAGGCAGTCCTGAGAGGAAAATATATAGCGGTACAAGCCTATCTCAAGAAACAAGAAAGGTCTCAGGTACACAACCTAACCCTACACCTAAAGGAGCTGGAGAAAGAACAAGAAAGAAACCCTAAGCCCAGCAGGAGAAGACAAATCATAAAGATCAGAGCAGAAATCAATGAAATAGAAACCAAAAAAACAATAGAACAAAACAACAAAACTAGGAGCTGGTTCTTTGAAAGAATTAATAAAATTGATAAACCCCTGGCCCGACTTATCAAAAAGAAAAGAGAAAGGACCCAAATAAATAAAATCATGAATGAAAGAGGAGAGATCACAACTAACACCAAAGAAATACAAACTATTATAAGAACATACTATGAGCAACTCTACGCCAATAAATTTGACAATCTGGAAGAAATGGATGCATTCCTAGAAACATATAAACTACCACAACTGAACCAGGAAAAAATAGAAAGCCTGAACAGACCCATAACCAGTAAGGAGATTGAAACAGTCATTAAAAATCTCCAAACAAACAAAAGCCCAGGGCCAGATGGCTTCCCGGGGGAATTCTACCAAACATTTAAAGAAGAACTAATTCCTATTCTCCTGAAACTGTTCCAAAAAATAGAAATGGAAGGAAAACTTCCAAACTCATTTTATGAGGCCAGTATCACCTTGATCCCAAAACCAGACAAGGATACCACCAAAAAAGAGAGCTATAGACCGATATCCTTGATGAACACAGATGCGAAAATACTCAACAAAATACTAGCCAATAGGATTCAACAGTACATTAAAAAGATTATTCACCACGACCAAGTGGGATTTATTCCAGGGCTGCAAGGTTGGTTCAACATCCGCAAATCAGTCAATGTGATAGAACACATCAATAAAAGAAAGAACAAGAACCATATGATACTCTCAATAGATGCTGAAAAAGCATTTGACAAAGTACAGCATCCCTTCCTGATCAAAACTCTTCAAAGTGTAGGGATAGAGGGCACATACCTCAATATCATCAAAGCCATCTATGAAAAACCCACCGCAAATATCATTCTCAATGGAGAAAAACTGAAAGCTTTTCCACTAAGGTCAGGAACACGGCAGGGATGTCCATTATCACCACTGCTATTCAACATAGTACTAGAGGTCCTAGCCTCAGCAATCAGACAACAAAAGGAAATTAAAGGCATCCAAATCGGCAAAGAAGAAGTCAAATTATCACTCTTCGCAGATGATATGATACTATATGTGGAAAACCCAAAAGACTCCACTCCAAAACTGCTAGAACTTATACAGGAATTCAGTAAAGTGTCAGGATATAAAATCAATGCACAGAAATCAGTTGCATTTCTCTACACCAACAGCAAGACAGAAGAAAGAGATATTAAGGAGTCAATCCCATTTACAATTGCATCCAAAACCATAAGATACCTAGGTATAAACCTAACCAAAGAGACACAGAATCTATACTCAGAAAACTATAAAGTACTCATGAAAGAAATTGAGGAAGACACAAAGAAATGGAAAAATGTTCCATGCTCCTGGATTGGAAGAATAAATATTGTGAAAATGTCTATGCTACCTAAAGCAATCTACACATTTAATGCAATTCCTATCAAAGTACCATCCATCTTTTTCAAAGAAATGGAACAAATAATGCTAAAATTTATATGGAACCAGAAAAGACCTCGAATAGCCAAAGGGATATTGAAAACGAAAGCCAACGTTGGTGGCATCACAATTCCGGACTTCAAGCTCTATTACAAAGCTGTCATCATCAAGACAGCATGGTACTGGCACAAAAACAGACACATAGATCAATGGAACAGAATAGAGAGCCCAGAAATAGACCCTCAACTCTATGGTCAACTCATCTTCGACAAAGTAGGAAAGAATGTCCAATGGAAAAAAGACAGCCTCTTCAATAAATGGTGCTGGGAAAACTGGACAGCCACATGTAGAAAAATGAAATTGGACCATTTCCTTACACCACACACAAAAATAGACTCAAAATGGATGAAGGACCTCAATGTGTGAAAGGAATCCATCAAAATCCTTGAGGAGAACACAGGCAGCAACCTCTTCGACCTCTGCCGCAGCAACATCTTCCTAGGAACAACGCAAAAGGCAAGGGAAGCAAGGGAAAAAATGAACTATTGGGATTTCATCAAGATCAAAAGCTTTTGCACAGCAAAGGAAACAGTTAACAAAATCAAAAGACAACTGACAGAATGGGAGAAGATATTTGCAAACGACATATCAGATAAAGGACTAGTGTCCAGAATCTATAAAGAACTTAGCAAACTCAACACCCAAAGAACAAATAATCCAATCAAGAAATGGGCAGAGGACATGAACAGACATTTCTGTAAAGAAGACATCCAGATGGCCAACAGACACATGAAAAAGTGCTCCATATCACTCGGCATCAGGGAAATACAAATCAAAACCACAATGAGATATCACCTCACACCAGTCAGAATGGCTAAAATCAACAAGTCAGGAAATGACAGATGCTGGCGAGGATGTGGAGAAAGGGGAACCCTCCTACATTGTTGGTGGGAATGCAAGCTGGTGCAGCCACTCTGGAAAACAGCATGGAGGTTCCTCAGAATGTTGAAAATAGAACTGCCCTATGACCAGGCAATTGCACTATTGGGTATTTACCCTAAAGAGACAAATGTAGTGATCCAAAGGGGCACATGCACCCGAATGTTTATAGCAGCAATGTCCACAATAGCCAAACTATGGAAAGAACCTAGATGTCCATCAACAGATGAATGGATCAAGAAGATGTGGTATATATACACAATGGAATCCTATGCAGCCATCAAAAGAAATAAAATCTTGCCATTTGCGACAACATGGATGGAACTAACGCGAATCATGCTTAGCGAAATAAGTCAAGCAGAGAAAGACAACTATCATATGATCTCCCTGATATGAGAAAGTGGTGATGCAACATGGAGGCTTAAGTGGGTAGGAGAAGAATAAATGAAACAAGATGGGATTGGGAGGGAGAAAAACCATAAGTGACTCTTAATCTCACAAAACAAACTGAGGGTGGCTGGGGGGAGGGGGTTTGGGAGAAGAGGGTGGGATTATGGACATTGGGGAGGGTATGTGCTTTGGTGACTGCTGTAAAGTGTGTAAACCTGGTGATTCACAGACCTGTACCCCTGGGGATAAAATATATGTTTATAAAAAATAAATATTTATAAAAAAAAAATTGGGGCCTAGGGACATGTCAAGCCCATTATGACATCTAATGGTCCAGCCACTGAGAGGACTTACTAGAGGACAGGACTCATGCTGAGGGTCACAATGCGTGTGTATGCCTTCGTCGCACTCAATAATGGGCGGGGCCTCAGGGTGAATGCTGGTTTCTCCTACACTGAACGTTGGACAACGGCCAACCACAAGGGTTCTTGCCATAGGTAAGTGGGAGTTCAGATTTCTGCATCACACTCACCCCTGGGCAGTGATTGGAGATAAGGTCTCGGTTCTGAAGCCTGAAAACTGAGGTAGGGAAGAGATGAGGACCTAAGGCCATGGCAGGTTTTATGTGCTCAGTGTGCGGTCAGCTTTCTGGGTGTTGGTCAGGAGGTCCGGGCTCAGGTTGTGTTCGATAGTGCATTAGTGCCCAGGTTAGACTATATAATTTGGGTAAAGTCGAGTGCTGTGTAGGTTTATCCTCATTTAAGTTGCCTGGGCAGCTCATGAGGCAATAATTTTTTTTCTAGAGGGCAGGCAGAGTGCTGTATTGTGGGTCCGGAATTGCCAAACTTGAGGGCTTTGGGGCCAGGAGTGTGAGGACGGAAGTCTGAGAAAACAAGCTAGACTTGGGTTTCAGGGCGAGGGCACGGCAGGTACCCCCTGCAGATCTGAACCAATATCTCATGCATCTGAAGTCAGGGCAAGGATCAGACGTTGGCTCAGGTTGGAGTTTCTGTGCATGACGGCCGCTTCATGAAGGGAGCAGAATCTCGAGGCCATTGAGGTTTTCCCACGTTGGGAGTTGTGGGATGCCCCCTTCAAGGATTCCTTCTGAGGGACAATTGAGACCTGTTGACAGCTCCAGGACATACCATATGGAATAACTCCAGAGCACCGTTCGCGGATGGATGCCTGGGAAGCCCGCCTCGCATTCCAACTATCTTCTAGCAATAAGACAGTTTAGATCTGATGGCTCTGCCGGAGCAACCGGGGTGGCTGAGTTGAAATGGACTTTCCTGAGGATGGGTCCTAATGTGTTTTTGTGTCCATGAGGGCCTTGGAATGGGGCGGTGGCACCGGGACACTGAAGTACTCCCCTCATCTTTGGACATGGCTCCCATGCACAGGTTTCCTTGTGGAGACGAGATGAGTTCTGATGGGTGCCTCAGGAAAACCCCTAGGCTCGTATTGGAATCAGGCTTTTGAGGACACATGCCTGTAACCCAAAGCAATGGATCCTATTATGGCCTAGGGTCCTGTCTGATTCAATCTTCTTCTCTGGGGACATCCATCTATGCTATGAGTGGAGGTCGATTATCAGCTGGTGTCAGACAGCCCTTGTTTGTTCCGGGCGACCTACACTATTGGGATGGCCTCAGGGACTTTGGAGGTTTCTCCTAATTTGTACGATTTTGGACCATGGAATGGGCAGAATTCCCATGGATTGATAGGCACAGTCCTAATGTGTGGCTCCAGGGGCCCAGCCTGGAGGGTGTGTGGCCAAAGACTTTGAGGACAGAAGTCTGAAAACACAAACTCAGCTTAGGTTTGGGGACGTAGGTATGGCAGGCCCGATCTACAAACCATGAGAAGAACTCTTCAGGATATGATGAAAGTGCGAGTCTGAGGCGCTTGCTCAGGCTTTTGTCTCTGGATTTTGTATCAGCGATGGCCGTGGAATGTCGGGGAGGCCTCATGGGCCATGGACGAATATTCCTCTCTGAGGATTTGGCCCGATTCCCAATTGCTTTTCGTCAATCTGTGGGATGGGAAGACTCATTTCAGTTTTGTTACCTCAGGTGTCCCACCAAAAGAGGAATCCCAAAGCCAAGCCGTGGGGAAGACTGAAGGGACAACCCAAACTATGGTTAAAAATTGGGGCCTAGGGGCATGGCAAGCCCAATATGCTATCTCTTCATCCAGCCACTGAGTGGCCTTCCTTGAGGACTGGGCTCAGCCTGAGGGTCACAATGTGTGTTTGTGACCAATGTGGCCCGTGAGCATGGGCGGGGCCTCATGGGCCACACTGGTTTCAACTACACTGAACGTTGGACAACATGCCAACCACAAGGTTTCTTGCCATGGGGAAGGAGTTCTGATTTCTGCATCACCTTCAAACCTGGGCCGTGATTGGGGATAATGTCTAGGTTCTGAAACCTGAAAACCGAGGTTTGGAAGAGATGACGACCTAAGGCCATAGCGGCTCGATGTGCTCAGTGTGCGGCCAGCTGTCTGGGAGGGGCCAGGGTGTCCAGGCTCAGGCTGTGTCAGAAAGGGCATTAGTGCCCTGGTCAGCCTATGTATTGTGGGTACAGCCAAGGTCGGTGCAGGTAGATCCTCATTTGGGGTTACTGGGCAGCCCCAGAGGACAATATTTTTCTTCTGGAGGGCAGGCAGAGTGCTGCATTGTAGTTCTGGATTGCCAAACTGGAGGGCTTGTGGGCCAGTAGTCTGACGACCAAAGTCTGAGAACACAAGCTAGGCTTAGGTTTCTGGGTGAGGCCATGGCAGGTTCAATCTACAGACCTGAATCGAGATCTCGTGCATCTGAAGTCAGGGCGAGGATCAGACGATCGCTCAGGTTGGAGTTTCTCTCCCTGATGGCCCCTTCATGAATGGAGGGGGCATCACGAGGCCATGGGGGTTTTCCCACGATGGGAGTTGTGAGAAGCTCCAAACTGCAGAGAGTCTTCTGCAGGACAATTGAGACCTGTTTTTTGGCTCCAGGCCAATGATTCTGAGCAGGGTACTAAGGATGGATGGCTGGGTAGCCCATCTCGCAGTCCAATTGTCTCCTAGCAACAAGACAGGTTAGATCTCCTGGATCTGTGGGGAGCAACCGAGGACGCCGAGTTGAAATGGACACCACTGGGGATGGGTCCTAATGTGCTTTGGTGTCTATGGAGACCTTGGAATGAAGAGGTGGCACTGGGGACCTAAAGGGTTCTCCTAAACAGAGGCTTTGACACAGCTCCAACGCGCAAGATTCCCATGTGTAGATGAGATGTTTTCTGATGGGTGAGTCAAGAAACAGCTATATGCTGCTTTTGAAACCAGGCCTCTGAGGAGAGATGCCTGGAAATCAAAGCAATGTATCTGATTAGTGCCTAGGGGCCTGTTCTTTCCTTTTTACCTCTGAGGACATCTGTCTATGAGTCTCAGTGCAGGTAGGTGCTCAGTTGGGCTCAGATTGCCCCTGTTTTTCCTGGGAAGGCACCACTGTTGAGATGGATCCGGGACTTTGGAGGTTTATCCTATTAAAAAGGTTGTAGCCATTGGAATGGGCACACAGAATTCCCTTGAATTGGCAGGGCCTCAGGGTGAATGCTGGTTTCTCCTACACTGAACCTTGGACAATATGTCAACCACAAGGGTTCTTGCCATGGGTAAAGAGGAGTTCTGATTTCTGCATCACACTCACCCCTGGGCAGTGATTGGAGATAAGGTCTCGGTTCTGAAGCCTGAAAACTGAGGTAGTGAAGAGATGATGACCTAAGGCCATGGCGGGTTTTATGTGCAAGTGCGCGGTAGCTTTCTGGGTGTTGGTCAGGAGGTCCAGGCTCAGGTTGTGTTCAACAGTGCAGTAGTGCGCAGGTTAGACTATATAATTTGGGTAAAGTCGAGTGCTGTGTAGGTTGATCCTCATGTAAGTTGCCTGAGCAGCTCTGGAGGCAATAATTTTTTTTTCTAGAGAGCAGGCTGTGTGCTGCATTGTGGGTCCGGAATTACCAAACTTGAGGGCTTCGGGGCCAGGAGTGTGTGGACGGAAGTCTGAGAAGACAAGCTAGACTTGGGGTTCAGGGCGAGGGCACGGCAGGTACCCCCTGCAGATCTGAACCAATATCTCATGCATCTGAAGTCAGGGCGAAGATTAGACGTTGGCTCAGGTTGGAGTTTCTGTGCATGACGGCCACTTCATGAAGGGAGCGGAATCTCGAGGCCTTTGAGGTTTTCCCACGTTGGGAGTTGTGGGATGCCCCCTTCAAGGATTCCTTCTGCGGGACAATTGAGACCTGTTGGACAGCTCCAGGACATCCCATATGGAATGACTCCAGAGCACCGTTCGCGGATGGATGCCTGGGAAGCCCGCCTCGCATTCCAATTGTCTCATAGCAACAAGACAGTTTAGATCTGATGGATCTGCCGGAGCAACCGGGGTGGCTGAGTTGAAATGAACTTTCCTGAGGATGGGTCCTAATGTGTTTTTGTGTCCATGAGGGCCTTGGAATGGGGCGGTGGCACCGGGACCCTAAAGTACTCTCCTAAGCTTTGGACATGGCTCCCATGCACAGGTTTCCTTGTGGAGACGAGATGAGTTCTGATGGGTGCCTCAGGAAAACCCCTATGCTCGTATTTTAATCAGTCTTTTGAGGACACATGCCTGTAACCCAAAGCAATGGATCCTATTATGGCCGAGGTTCCTGTCTGGTTCAATCTTCTTCTCTGGGGACATCCATCTATGGTATGAGTTGAGGTCGATTATCAGCTGGTGTCAGACAGCCCTTGTTTATTCCAGGCTATCTACACTATAGGGATGGCCTCAGGGACTTTGGTGGTTTCTCCTAATTAGTGCTATTTTGGAAGATGGAATGGGCAGAATTCCCATGGATTGGTAGGCACAGTCCTAAAGTGTGGCTCCAGGGGCCCAGCATGGAGGGTGTGTGGCACAAGACTTTGAGAACAGAAGTCTGAAAACACAAACTCAGCTTAGGTTTGGGGACGTAGGTATGGCAGGCCCGATCTACAAACCATGAGAAGAACTCTTCAGGATATCAAGAAAGTGCGAGTCTGAGGCGCTTGCTCAGGCTTTTGTCTCTGGATTTTGTATCAGCGATGGCCGTGGAATGTCGGGGAGGCCTCATGGGCCATGGACGAATCTTCCTCTGTGAGGATTTGGCCCGATTCCCAATTGCTTTTCGTCAATCTGTGGGATGGGAGGACTCATTTCAGTTTTGTTACCTCAGGTGTCCCACCAAAAGAGGAATTCCAAGCCAAGCCCTGGGGAAGACTGAAGGGACAACCCGAACTATGGTTAAAAATTGGGGCCTAGGGGCATGGCAAGCCCAATATGCTATCTCTTCATCCAGCCACTGAGTGGCCTTCCTTGAGGACTGGGCTCAGCCTGAGGGTCACAATGTGTGTTTGTGACCAATGTGGCCCGCAAGCATGGGCGGGGCCTCATGGGCCACACTGGTTTCAACTACACTGAACGTTGGACAACATGCCAACATCAAGGTTTCTTGTCATGGGGAAGGAGTTCTGATTTCTGCAACACCTTCAAACATGGGCAGTGATTGGGGATAAGGTCTAGGTTCTGAAACCTGAAAACCGAGGTTTGGAAGAGATGACGACCTAAGGCCGTGGCGGCTCGATGTGCTCAGTGTGCGGCCAGCTGTCTGGGAGGGGCCAGGGTGTCCAGGCTCAGGCTGTGTCAGAAAGGGCATTAGTGCCCTGGTCAGCCTATGTATTGGGGGTACAGCCAAGGTCGGTGCAGGTAGATCCTCATTTGGGGTTACTGGGCAGCCCCAGAGGACAATATTTTTCTTCTGGAGGGCAGGCAGAGTGCTGCATTGTAGTTCTGGATTGCCAAACTGGAGGGCTTGTAGGCCAGTAGTCTGACGACCAAAGTCTGAGAACACAAGCTAGGCTTAGGTTTCTGGGTGAGGCCATGGCAGGTTCAATCTACAGACCTGAATCGAGATCTCGTGCATCTGAAGTCAGGGCGAGGATCAGACGATCGCTCAGGTTGGAGTTTCTGTCCCTGATGGCTCCTTCATGAATGGAGGGGGCATCACGAGGCCATGGGGGTTTTCCCACGATGGGAGTTGTGAGAAGCTCCAAACTGCAGAGAGTCTTCTGCAGGACAATTGAGACCTGTTGTTTGGCTCCAGGCCAATGATTCTGAGCAGGGTACTAAGGATGGATGGCTGGGTAGCCCATCTCGCAGTCCAATTGTCTCCTAGCAACAAGACAGGTTAGATCTCCTGGATCTGTCGGGAGCAACCGAGGACGCCGAGTTGAAATGGACACCCCTGGGGATGGGTCCTAATGTGCTTTGGTGTCTATGGAGACCTTGGAATGAAGAGGTGGCACTGGGGACCTAAAGGGTTCTCCTAAACAGAGGCTTTGACACAGCTCCAACGCGCAAGATTCCCATGTGTAGATGAGATGTTTTCTGATGGGTGAGTCAAGAAACAGCTATATGCTGCTTTGGAAACCAGGCCTCTGAGGAGAGATGCCTGGAAATCAAAGCAATGTATCTGATTAGTGCCTAGGGGCCTGTTCTTTCCTTTTTACCTCTAAGGACATCTGTCTATGAGTCTCAGTGCAGGTAGGTGCTCAGTTGGGCTCAGATTGCCCCTGTTTTTCCTGGGAAGGCACCACTGTTGAGATGGATCCGGGACTTTGGAGGTTTATCCTATTAAAAGGGTTGTGGCCATTGGAATGGGCACACAGAATTCCCTTGAATGGGCAGGGCCTCAGGGTGAATGCTGGTTTCTCCTACACTGAACCTTGGACAATATGTCAACCACAAGGGTTCTTGCCATGGGTAAAGAGGAGTTCTGATTTCTGCATCACACTCACCCCTGGGCAGTGATTGGAGATAAGGTCTCGGTTCTGAAGCCTGAAAACTGAGGTAGTGAAGAGATGATGACCTAAGGCCATGGCGGGTTTTATGTGCAAGTGCGCGGTAGCTTTCTGGGTGTTGGTCAGGAGGTCCAGGCTCAGGTTGTGTTCAACAGTGCAGTAGTGCGCAGGTTAGACTATATAATTTTGGTAAAGTCGAGTGATGTGTAGGTTGATCCTCATGTAAGTTGCCTGGGCAGCTCTGGAGGCAATAATTTTTTTTCTAGAGAGCAGGCTGTGTGCAGCATTGGGGGTCCGGAATTGCCAAACTTGAGGGCTTCGGGGCCAGGAGTGTGAGGACGGAAGTCTGAGAAGACAAGCTAGACTTGGGTTTCAGGGCGAGGGCACGGCAGGTACCCCCTGCAGATCTGAACCAATATCTCATGCATCTGAAGTCAGGGCAAAGATCAGACGTTGGCTCAGGTTGGAGTTTCTGTGCATGACGGCCACTTCATGAAGGGAGCGGAATCTCGAGGCCTTTGAGGTTTTCCCACGTTGGGAGTTGTGCGATGCCCCCTTCAAGGATTCCTTCTGCGGGACAATTGAGACCTGTTGGACAGCTCCAGGACATCCCATATGGAATGACTCCAGAGCACCGTTCGCGGATGGATGCCTGGGAAGCCCGCCTCGCATTCCAATTGTCTCATAGCAACAAGACAGTTTAGATCTGATGGATCTGCCGGAGCAACCGGGGTGGCTGAGTAGAAATGAACTTTCCTGAGGATGGGTCCTAATGTGTTTTTGTGTCCATGAGGGCCTTGGAATGGGGCGGTGGCACCGGGACCCTGAAGTATTCTCCTAAGCTTTGGACATGGCTCCCATGCACAGGTTTCCTTGTGGAGACGGGATGAGTTCTGATGGGTGCCTCAGGAAAACCCCTATGCTCGTATTTTAATCAGGCTTTTGAGGACACATGCCTGTAACCCAAAGCAATGGATCCTATTATGGCCGAGGTTCCTGTCTGGTTCAATCTTCTTCTCTGGGGACATCCATCTATGGTATGAGTGGAGGTCGATTATCAGCTGGTGTCAGACAGCCCTTGTTTATTCCAGGCTACCTACACTATAGGGATGGCCTCAGGGACTTTGGTGGTTTCTCCTAATTAGTGCTATTTTGGACCATGGAATGGGCCGAATTCCCATGGATTGGTAGGCACAGTCCTAAAGTGTGGCTCCAGGGGCCCAGCATGGAGGGTGTGTGGCAAAAGACTTTGAGAACAGAAGTCTGAAAACACAAACTCAGCTTAGGTTTGGGGACGTAGGTATGGCAGGCCCGATCTACAAACCATGAGAAGAACTCTTCAGGATATGAAGAAAGTGCGAGTCTGAGGTGCTTGCTCAGGCTTTTGTCTCTGGATTTTGTATCAGCGATGGCCGTGGAATGTCGGGGAGGCCTCATGGGCCATGGACGAATCTTCCTCTCTGAGGATTTGGCCCGATTCCCAATTGCTTTTCGTCAATCTGTGGGATGGGAGGACTCATTTCAGTTTTGTTACCTCAGGTGTCCCACCAAAAGAGGAATTCCAAAGCCAAGCCCTGGGGAAGACTGAAGGGACAACCCGAACTATGGTTAAAAATTGGGGCCTAGGGGCATGGCAAGCCCAATATGCTGTCTCTTCATCCAGCCACTTAGTGGCCTTACTTGAGGACTGGGCTTAGCTTTAGGTTCACAATGTGTGTTTGTGACCAATGTGGCCCGCGAGCATGGGCGGGGCCTCAGGGGCCACACTGGTTTCAACTACGCTGAACCTTGGACAACATGCGAACCACAAGGTTTCTTGCCATGGGGAAGGAGTTCTGATTTCTGCATCACCTTCAACCCTGGGCAGTGATAGGAGATAAGGTCTAGGTTCTGAAACCTGAAAACCGAGGTTGGGAAGAGATGACGACCTAAGGCCATGGCGGATCGATGTGCCTAGTGTGCGGCCAGCTGTCTGGGAGGGGCCAGGGGGTCGTGGCTCAGGCTGTGTCAGAAAGGGCATTAGTGCCCTGGTCAGCCTATGTATTGGGGGTACAGCCAAGGTCGGTGTAGGTTGATCCTCATTTGGGGTTACTGGGTAGCCTCAGAGGGCAATGTTTTTGTTCTGGAGGGCAGGCAGAGTGCTGCATTGTAGTTCTGGATTGCCAAACTGGAGCGCTTGTGTGCCAGTAGTCTGACGACAAAAGTCTGAGAACACAAGCTAGGCTTAGGTTTCTGGGTGAGGCCATGGCAGGCACAATCTACACACCTGAATCGAGATCTCGTGCATCTGAAGTCAGGGCGAGGATCAGACGATCGCTCAGGTTGGAGTTTCTGTCCCTGATGGCCCCTTCATGAATGGGGGGGCATCACGAGGCCATGGGGGTTTTCCCACGATGGGAGTTGTGAGAAACTACAAACTGCAGAGATTTTTCTGCTGGACAATTGAGACCTGTTGTTTGGCTGCAGGCCAATGATTCTGAGCAGGGTTCTAAGGATGGATGGTTGGGTAGCCCACCTCGCATTCCAATTGTCCCCTAGCAACAATACAGGTTAGATCTTCTGGATCTGTGGGGAGGAACCGAGGACGCTGAGTTGAAATGGACACCCCTGGGGATGGGTCCTTATGTGCTTTTGTGTCTATGGAGACCTTGGAATGAAGCGGTGGCACTGGGGCCCTAAAGGCTTCTCCTAACCAGAGGCTTTGACACAGCTCCAACGTGCAAGTTTCCCATGTGTAGATGAGATGTTTTCTGATGGGTGAGACAAGAAACAGCTATATGCTGCTTTTGAAACCAGGCCTCTGAGTAGAGATGCCTGGAAACCAAAGCAATGGATCTGATTAGTGCCTAGGGGCCTGTTCTTTCCTTTTTACCTCTGGGGACATCTGTCTATGGGTCTGAGTGCAGGTAGGTGATCAGTTGGGCTCAGATTGCCCCTGTTTTTCCTGGGAAGCCACCACCATTGAGATGGATCAGGGACTTTGGAGGTTTATCCTATTAGAAGGGTTGTGGCCATTGGAATGGGCACACACAATTCCCTTGGAGAGGGCAAGTACAATCCTCAGGTTTGGCTCCAGGGGCTTGAGCCTGTAGGTTGTGTAGGCCAGGGCTGTTGGACAGTTGTCTGAAAACACAAACTCGGCTTATGGTTCGGGTCATAGGTATGGAAGTAGTGACTTACAGACCATGAGGAGAACTCTTCGGCATTTGAAAGAAGGTCGAGTGTGAGGCTCCTGCTCAAGTTTTTGTCTCTGGATATCGTGTCACTCATGGTCTTGGAATTTCTCGGTGACTTCATTGGAAATGGACGAATCTTACTCTCTGGCGGTTTGGCCCCGTCCAAAGTGTTTGGGGTCATTCTGTGGGCTGAAAGAAATCCGTTTTTTTTGGTGTTGTTGTTGTTTTTGTTTTCTTTTTTAACCTCAGGTTTCCCACCAAATGAGGGATTCCAGAGTAGAGCCCTGCCGAGGGGCGACTGGACAATCAGAAATCTGGTTAAAAATTGGGGCCTAGGGACATGTCAAGCCCATTATGACATCTAATGGTCCAGCCATTGAGAGGACTTACTAGGGGACAGGACTCATGCTGAGGGTCACAATGCGTGTGTATGCCTTCGTCGCACTCAAGAATGGGCGGGGCCTCAGGGTGAATGCTGGTTTTTCCTACACTGAATTTTGGACAACGGGCCAACCACAAGGGTTCTTGCCATGGGTAAGGAGGAGTTCTGATTTCTGCATCACACTCACCCCTGGGCAGTGATTGGAGATAAGGTCTCGGTTCTGAAGCCTGAAAACTGAGGTAGGGAAGAGATGATGACTTAAGGCCATGGCGGGTTTTATGTGCTCAGTGTGCGGTCTGCTTTCTGGGTGTTGGTCAGGAGGTCCGGTCTCAGGTTGTGTTCGACAGTGCATTAGTTCCCAGGTTAGACTCTATAATTTGGGTAAAGTCGAGTGCTGTGTAGGTTGATCCTCATTTAAGGTGCCTGGGCAGCTCATGAGGCAATAATTTTTTTTCTAGAGGGCAGGCAGAGTGCTGCATTGTGGGTCCGGAATTGCCAAACTTGAGGGCTTCGGGGCCAGGATGTGAGGCCGGAAGTCTGAGAAGACATGCTAGACTTGGGTTTCAGGGCGAGGACACGGCAGGTACCCCGTGCAGATCTGAACCAATATCTCATGCATCTGAAGTCAGGGCGAGGATCAGACGTTGGCTCAGGTTGGAGTTTCTGGGCATGACGGCCGCTTCATGAAGGGAGCGGAATCTCGAGGCCATTGCGGTTTTCCCACGTTGAGAGTTGTGGGATGCTCCCTTCAAGGATTCCTTCTGCGGGACAATTGAGACCTGTTGGACAGCTCCAGGACATCCCATATGGAATGACTCCAGAGCACCGTTCGCGGATGGATGCCTGGGAAGCCCGCCTCGCATTCCAATTGTCTCCTAGCAACAAGACAGTTTAGATCTGATGGCTCTGCTGGAGCAACCGGGGTGGCTGAGTTGAAATGGACTTTCCTGAGGTTGGGTCCTAATGTGTTTTTGTGTCCATGAGGGCCTTGGAATGGGGCGGTGGCACCGGGACCTGAAGTACTCTCCTAAGCTTTGGACATGGCTCCCATGCACGGGTTTCCTTGTGGAGACGAGATGAGTTCTGATGGGTGCCTCAGGAAAACCCCTATGCTCGTATTGGAATCAGGCTTTTGAGGACACATGCCTGTAACCCAAAGCAATGGATCCTATTATGGCCGAGGGTCCTGTCTGGTTCAATCTTCTTCTCTGGGGACATGCATCTATAGTATGAGTATAGGTCGATTATCAGCTGGTGTCAGACAGCCCTTGTTTATTCCAGGCGACCTACATTATTGGGATGGCCTCAGGGACTTTGGAGGTTTCTCCTAATTTGTACGATTTTGGACCATGGAATGGGCCGAATTCCCATGGATTGGTAGGCACAGTCCTAAAGTGTGGCTCCAGGGGCCCAGCATGGAGGGTGTGTGGCACAAGACTTTGAGAACAGAAGTCTGAAAACACAAACTCAGCTTAGGTTTGGGGACGTAGGTATGGCAGGCCCGATCTACAAACCATGAGAAGAACTCTTCAGGATATGAAGAAAGTGCGAGTCTGAGGCGCTTGCTCAGGCTTTTGTCTCTGGATTTTGTATCAGCGATTGCCGTGGAATGTCGGGGAGGCCTCATGGGCCATGGACGAATCTTCCTCTGTGAGGATTTGGCCCGATTCCCAATTGCTTTTCGTCAATCTGTGGGATGGGAGGACTCATTTCAGTTTTGTTACCTCAGGTGTCCCACCAAAAGAGGAATTCCAAGCCAAGCCCTGGGGAAGACTGAAGGGACAACCCGAACTATGGTTAAAAATTGGGTCCTAGGGGCATGGCAAGCCCAATATGCTATCACTTCATCCAGCCACTGAGTGGCCTTCCTTGAGGACTGGGCTCAGCCTGAGGGTCACAATGTGTGTTTGTGACCAATGTGGCCCACGAGCATGGGCGGGGCCTCATGGGCCACACTGGTTACAACTACACTGAACGTTGGACAACATGCCAACCACAAGGTTTCTTGCCATGGGGAAGGAGTTCTGATTTCTGCATCACCTTCAAACCTGGGCAGTGATTGGGGATAAGAACTAGGTTCTGAAACCTGAAAACCGAGGTTTGGAAGAGATGACGACCTAAGGCCATGGCGGCTCAATGTGCTCAGTGTGCGGCCAGCTGTCTGGGAGGGGCCAGGGTGTCCAGGCTCAGGCTGTGTCAGAAAGGGCATTAGTGCCCTGGTCAGCCTATGTATTGGGGGTACAGCCAAGGTCGGTGCAGGTAGATCCTCATTTGGGGTTACTGTGCAGCCCCAGAGGACAATATTTTTCTTCTGGAGGGCAGGCAGAGTGCTGCATTGTAGTTCTGGATTGCCAAACTGGAGGGCTTGTGGGCCAGTAGTCTGACGACCAAAGTCTGAGAACACAAGCTAGGCTTAGGTTTCTGGGTGAGGCCATGGCAGGTTCAATCTACAGACCTGAATCGAGATCTCGTGCATCTGAAGTCTGGGCGAGGATCAGACGATCGCTCAGGTTGGAGTTTCTGTCCCTGATGGCTCCTTCATGAATGGAGGGGGCATCACGAGGCCATGGGGGTTTTCCCACGATGGGAGTTGTGAGAAGCTCCAAACTGCAGAGAGTCTTCTGCAGGACAATTGAGACCTGTTTTTTGGCTCCAGGCCAATGATTCTGAGCAGGGTACTAAGGATGGATGGCTGGGTAGCCCATCTCGCAGTCCAATTGTCTCCTAGCAACAAGACAGGTTAGATCTCCTGGATCTGTGGGGAGCAACCGAGGACGCCGAGTTGAAATGGACACCCCTGGGGATGGGTCCTAATGTGCTTTGGTGTCTATGGAGACCTTGGAATGAAGAGGTGGCACTGGGACCTAAAGGGTTCTCCTAAACAGAGGCTTTGACACAGCTCCAACGTGCAAGATTCCCATGTGTAGATGAGATGTTTTCTGTTGGGTGAGTCAAGAAACAGCTATATGCTGCTTTTGAAACCAGGCCTCTGAGGAGAGATGCCTGGAAATCAAAGCAATGTATCTGATTAGTGCCTAGGGGCCTGTTCTTTCCTTTTTACCTCTGAGGACATCTGTCTATGAGTCTCAGTGCAGGTAGGTGCTCAGTTGGGCTCAGATTGCCCCTGTTTTTCCTGGGAAGGCACCACTGTTGAGATGGATCCGGGACTTTGGAGGTTTATCCTATTAAAAGGTTTGTGGCCATTGGAATGGGCACACAGAATTCCCTTGAATGGGCAGGGCCTCAGGGTGAATGCTGGTTTCTCCTACACTGAACGTTGGACAACATGTCAACCACAAGGGTTCTTGCCATGGGTAAAGAGGAGTTCTGATTTCTGCATCACACTCACCCCTGGGCAGTGATTGGAGATAAGTTCTCGGTTCTTAAGCCTGAAAACTGAGGTAGGGAATAGATGATGACCTAAGGCCATGGCGGGTTTTATGTGCAAGTGCGCGGTAGCTTTCTGGGTGATGGTCAGGAGGTCCGGGCTCAGGTTGTGTTCAACAGTGCATTAGTGCGCAGGTTAGACTATATAATTTTGGTAAAGTCGAGTGCTGTGTAGGTTGATCCTCATGTAAGTTGCCTGGGCAGCTCTGGAGGCAATAATTTTTTTTTCTAGAGAGCAGGCTGTGTGCTGCATTGTGGGTCCGGAATTGCCAAACTTGAGGGCTTCGGGGCCAGGAGTGTGAGGACGGAAGTCTGAGAAGACAAGATAGACTTGGGTTTCAGGGCGAGGGCACGGCAGGTACCCCGTGCAGATCTGAACCAATATCTCATGCATCTGAAGTCAGGGCGAAGATCAGACGTTGGCTCAGGTTGGAGTTTCTGTGCATGACGGCCACTACATGAAGGGAGCGGAATCTCGAGGCCTTTCTGGTTTTCCCACGTTGGGAGTTGTGCGATGCCCCCTTCAAGGATTCCTTCTGCGGGACAATTGAGACCTATTGGGCAGCTCCAGGACATCCCATATGGAATGACTCCAGAGCACCATTCGCGGATGGATGCCTGGGAAGCCCGCCTCGCATTCCAATTGTCTCATAGCAACAAGACAGTTTAGAACTGATGGATCTGCCGGAGCAACCGGGGTGGCTGAGTTGAAATGAACTTTCCTGAGGATGGGTCCTAATGTTTTTTTGTGTCCATGAGGGCCTTGGAATGGGGCGGTGGCACCGGGACCCTGAAGTACTCTCCTAAGCTTTGGACATGGCTCCCATGCACGGGTTTCCTTGTGGAGACGAGATGAGTTCTGATGGGTGCCCCTATGCTCGTATTTTAATCAGGCTTTTGAGGACACATGCCTGTAACACAAAGCAATGGATCCTATTATGGCTGAGGTTCCTGTCTGGTTCAATCTTCTTCTCTGGGGACATCCATCTATGGTATGAGTGGAGGTCGATTATCAGCTGGTGTCAGACAGCCCTTGTTTATTCCAGGCTACCTACCCTATAGGGATGGCCTCAGGGACTTTGGTGGTTTCTCCTAATTAGTGCTATTTTGGAAGATGGAATGGGCCGAATTCCCATGGATTGGTAGGCACAGTCCTAAAGTGTGGCTCCAGGGGCCCAGCATGGAGGGTGTGTGGCACAAGACTTTGAGAACAGAAGTCTGAAAACACAAACTCAGCTTAGGTTTGGGGACGTAGGTATGGCAGGCCCGATCTACAAACCATGAGAAGTACTCTTCAGGATATGAAGAAAGTGCGAGTCTGAGGCGCTTGCTCAGGCTTTTGTCTCTGGATTTTGTACAGCGATGGCCGTGGAATGTCGGGGAGGCCTCATGGGCCATGGACGAATCTTCCTCTCTGAGGATTTGGCCCGATTCCCAATTGCTTTTCGTCAATCTGTGGGATGGGAGGACTCATTTCAGTTTTGTTACCTCAGGTGTCCCACCAAAAGAGGAATTCCAAAGCCAAGCCCTGGGGAAGACTGAAGGGACAACCCGAACTATGGTTAAAAATTGGGGCCTAGGGGCATGGCAAGCCCAATATGCTGTCTCTTCATCCAGCCACTTAGTGGCCTTACTTGAGGACTGGGCTTAGCCTTAGGTTCACAATGTGTGTTTGTGACCAATGTGGCCCGCGAGCATGGGCTGGGCCTCAGGGGCCACACTGGTTTCAACTACGCTGAACCTTGGACAACATGCGAACCACAAGGTTTCTTGCCATGGGGAAGGAGTTCTGATTTCTGCATCAGCTTCAACCCTGGGCAGTGATAGGAGATAAGGTCTAGGTTCTGAAACCTGAAAACCGAGGTTGGGAAGAGCTGACGACCTAAGGCCATGGCGGGTCGATGTGCCCAGTGTGCGGCCAGCTGTCTGGGAGGGGCCAGGGGGTCCAGGCTCAGGCTGTGTCAGAAAGGGCATTAGTGCCCTGGTCAGCCTATGTATTGGGGGTACAGCCAAGTTCGGTGTAGGTTGATCCTCATTTGGGGTTACTGGGTAGCCTCAGAGGGCAATGTTTTTCTTCTGGAGGGCAGGCAGAGTGCTGCATTGTAGTTCTGGATTGCCAAACTGGAGGGCTTGTGTGCCAGTAGTCTGACGACAAAAGTCTGAGAACACAAGCTAGGCTTAGGTTTCTGGGTGAGGCCATGGCAGGCACAATCTACAGACCTAATCGAGATCTCGTGCATCTGAAGTCAGGGCGAGGATCAGACGATCGCTCAGGTTGGAGTTTCTGTCCCTGATGGCCCCTTCAGGAATGGGGGGGCATCACGAGTCCATGGGGGTTTTCCCACGATGGGAGTTGTGAGAAGCTCCAAACTGCAGAGAGTCTTCTGCAGGACAATTGAGACCTGTTGTTTGGCTCCAGGCCAATGATTATGAGCAGGGTTCTAAGGATGGATGGCTGGGTAGCCCACCTCGCATTCCAATTGTCTCCTAGCAACAAGACAGGTTAGATCTCCTGGATCTGTGGAGAGGAACGGAGGACGCTGAGTTGAAATGGACACCCCTGGGGATGGGTCCTTATGTGCTTTTGTGTCTATGGAGACCTTGGAATGAAGTGGTGGCACTGGGGCCCTAAAGGGTTCTCCTAAACAGAGGCATTGACACAGCTCCAACGTGCAAGTTTCCCATGTGTAGATGAGATGTTTTCTGATGGGTGAGACAAGAAACAGCTATATGCTGCTTTTGAAACCAGGCCTCTGAGGAGAGATGCCTGGAAATCAAAGCAATGGATCTGATTAATTCCTAGGGGCCTGTTCTTTCCTTTTTACCTCTGGGGACATCTGTCTATGGGTCTGAGTGCAGGTAGGTGCTCAGTTGGTCTCAGATTGCCCCTGTTTTTCCTGGGAAGCCACCACCATTGAGATGGATCAGGGACTTTGGAGGTTTATCCTATTAGAAGGGTTGTGGCCATTGGAATGGGCACACTCAATTCCCTTGGAGAGGGCAAGTACAGTCCTCAGGTTTGGCTCCAGGGGCTTGAGCCTGTAGGTTGTGTAGGCCAGGGCTGTTGGACAGTTGTCTGAAAACACAAACTCGGCTTATGGTTTGGGTCATAGGTATGGAAGTAGTGACTTACAGACCATGAGGAGAACTCTTCGGCATTTGAAAGAAGGTCGAGTGTGAGGCTCCTGCTCAAGTTTTTGTCTCTGGATATCGTGTCACTCATGGTCGCGGAATTTCTTGGTGACTTCATTGGAAATGGACGAATCTTACTCTCTGGCGGTTTGGCCCCGTCCAAAGTGTTTGGGGTCATTCTGTGGGCTGAAAGAAATCCGTTTTTTTTGGTGTTGTTGTTGTTTTTGTTTTCTTTTTTAACCTCAGGTTTCCCACCAAATGAGGGATTCCAGAGTAGAGCCCTGCCGAGGGGCGACTGGACAATCAGAAATCTGGTTAAAAATTGGGGCCTAGGGACATGTCAAGCCCATTATGACATCTAATGGTCCAGCCATTGAGAGGACTTACTAGGGGACAGGACTCATGCTGAGGGTCACAATGCGTGTGTATGCCTTCGTCGCACTCAAGAATGGGCGGGGCCTCCTGGTGAATGCTGGTTTCTCCTACACTGAATTTTGGACAACGTGCCAACCACAAGGGTTCTTGCCATGGGTAAGGAGGAGTTCTGATTTCTGCATCACACTCACCCCTGGGCAGTGATTGGAGATAAGGTCTCGGTTCTGAAGCCTGAAAACTGAGGTAGGGAAGAGATGATGACCTAAGGCCATGGCGGGTTTTATGTGCTCAGTGTGCGGTCAGCTTTCTGGGTGTTGGTCGGGAGGTCCGGGCTCAGGTTGTGTTCGACAGTGCATTAGTTCCCAGGTTAGACTCTATAATTTGGGTCAAGTCGAGTGCTGTGTAGGTTGATCCTCATTTAAGGTGCCTGGGCAGCTCATGAGGCAATAATTTTTTTTCTAGAGGGCAGGCAGAGTGCTGCATTGTGGGTCCGGAATTGCCAAACTTGAGGGCTTCGGGGCCAGGAGTGTGAGGCCGGAAGTCTGAGAAGACATGCTAGACTTGGGTTTCAGGGCGAGGACACGGCAGGTACCCCGTGCAGATCTGAACCAATATCTCATGCATCTGAAGTCAGGGCGAGGATCAGACGTTGGCTCAGGTTGGAGTTTCTGTGCATGACGGCCGCTTCATGAAGGGAGCGGAATCTCGAGGCCATTGAGGTTTTCCCACGTTGAGAGTTGTGGGATGCCCCCTTCAAGGATTCCTTCTGCGGGATAATTGAGACCTGTTGGACAGCTCCAGGACATCCCATATGGAATGACTCCAGAGCACCGTTCGCGGATGGATGCCTGGGAAGCCCGCCTCGCATTCCAATTGTCTCCTAGCAACAAGACAGTTTAGATCTGATGGCTCTGCTGGAGCAACCGGGTTGGCTGAGTTGAAATGGACTTTCCTGAGGTTGGGTCCTAATGTGTTTTTGTGTCAATGAGGGCCTTGGAATGGGGCGGTGGCACCGGGACCTGAAGTACTCTCCTAAGCTTTGGACATGGCTCCCATGCACGGGTTTCCTTGTGGAGACGAGATGAGTTCTGATGGGTGCCTCAGGAAAACCCCTATGCTCGTATTGGAATCAGGCTTTTGAGGACACATGCCTGTAACCCAAAGCAATGGATCCTATTATGGCCTAGGGTCCTGTCTGGATCAATCTTCTTCTCTGGGGACATGCATCTATAGTATGAGTGTAGGTCGATTATCAGCTGGTGTCAGACAGCCCTTGTTTATTCCAGGCGACCTACATTATTGGGATGGCCTCAGGGACTTTGGAGGTTTCTCCTAATTTGTACGATTTTGGACCATGGAATGGGCCGAATTCCCATGGATTGGTAGGCACAGTCCTAAAGTGTGGCTCCAGGGGCCCAGCATGGAGGGTGTGTGGCACAAGACTTTGAGAACAGAAGTCTGAAAACACAAACTCAGCTTAGGTTTGGGGACGTAGGTATGGCAGGACCGATCTACAAACCATGAGAAGAACTCTTCAGGATATGAAGAAAGTGCGAGTCTGAGGCGCTTGCTCAGGCTTTTGTCTCTGGATTTTGTATCAGCGATGGCCGTGGAATGTCGGGGACGCCTCATGGGCCATGGACGAATCTTCCTCTCTGAGGATTTGGCCCGATTCCCAATTGCTTTTCGTCAATCTGTGGGATGGGAGGACTCATTTCAGTTTTGTTACCTCAGGTGTCCCACCAAAAGAGGAATTCCAAAGCCAAGCCGTGGGGAAGACTGAAGAGACAATCCGAACTATGGTTAAAAATTGGGGCCTAGGGGCATGGCAAGCCCAATATGCTATCTCCACATCCAGCCACTGAGTGGCCTTACTTGAGGACTGGGCTCAGCCTGAGGGTCACAATGTGTGTTTGGGACCAATGTGGCCCGCGAGCATGGGCGGGGCCTCAGGGGCCACACTGGTTTCAACTACGCTGAACCTTGGACAACATGCGAACCACAAGGTTTCTTGCCATGGGGAAGGAGTTCTGATTTCTGCATCACCTTCAACCCTGGGCAGTGATAGGAGATAAGGTCTAGGTTCTGAAACCTGAAAACCGAGGTTGGGAAGAGATGACGACCTAAGGCCATGGCGGATCGATGTGCCTAGTGTGCGGCCAGCTGTCTGGGAGGGGCCAGGGGGTCGTGGCTCAGGCTGTGTCAGAAAGGGCATTAGTGCCCTGGTCAGCCTATGTATTTGGGTACAGCCAAGGTCGGTGTAGGTTGATCCTCATTTGTGGTTACTGGGTAGCCTCAGAGGGCAATGTTTTTCTTCTGGAGGGCAGGCAGAGTGCTGCATTGTAGTTCTGGATTGCCAAACTGGAGGGCTTGTGTGCCAGTAGTCTGACGACAAAAGTCTGAGAACACAAGCTAGGCTTAGGTTTCTGGGTGAGGCCATGGCAGGCACAATCTACAGACCTAATCGAGATCTCGTGCATCTGAAGTCAGGGCGAGGATCAGACGATCGCTCAGGTTGGAGTTTCTGTCCCTGATGGCCCCTTCAGGAATGGGGGGGCATCACGAGTCCATGGGGGTTTTCCCACGATGGGAGTTGTGAGAAGCTCCAAACTGCAGAGAGTCTTCTGCAGGACAATTGAGACCTGTTGTTTGGCTCCAGGCCAATGATTCTGAGCAGGGTTCTAAGGATGGATGGCTGGGTAGCCCACCTCGCATTCCAATTGTCTCCTAGCAACAAGACAGGTTAGATCTCCTGGATCTGTGGAGAGGAACGGAGGACGCTGAGTTGAAATGGACACCCCTGGGGATGGGTCCTTATGTGCTTTTGTGTCTATGGAGACCTTGGAATGAAGTGGTGGCACTGGGGCCCTAAAGGGTTCTCCTAAACAGAGGCATTGACACAGCTCCAACGTGCAAGTTTCCCATGTGTAGATGAGATGTTTTCTGATGGGTGAGACAAGAAACAGCTATATGCTGCTTTTGAAACCAGGCCTCTGAGGAGAGATGCCTGGAAATCAAAGCAATGGATCTGATTAATTCCTAGGGGCCTGTTCTTTCCTTTTTACCTCTGGGGACATCTGTCTATGGGTCTGAGTGCAGGTAGGTGCTCAGTTGGTCTCAGATTGCCCCTGTTTTTCCTGGGAAGCCACCACCATTGAGATGGATCAGGGACTTTGGAGGTTTATCCTATTAGAAGGGTTGTGGCCATTGGAATGGGCACACTCAATTCCCTTGGAGAGGGCAAGTACAGTCCTCAGGTTTGGCTCCAGGGGCTTGAGCCTGTAGGTTGTGTAGGCCAGGGCTGTTGGACAGTTGTCTGAAAACACAAACTCGGCTTATGGTTTGGGTCATAGGTATGGAAGTAGTGACTTACAGACCATGAGGAGAACTCTTCGGCATTTGAAAGAAGGTCGAGTGTGAGGCTCCTGCTCAAGTTTTTGTCTCTGGATATCGTGTCACTCATGGTCGCGGAATTTCTTGGTGACTTCATTGGAAATGGACGAATCTTACTCTCTGGCGGTTTGGCCCCGTCCAAAGTGTTTGGGGTCATTCTGTGGGCTGAAAGAAATCCGTTTTTTTTGGTGTTGTTGTTGTTTTTGTTTTCTTTTTTAACCTCAGGTTTCCCACCAAATGAGGGATTCCAGAGTAGAGCCCTGCCGAGGGGCGACTGGACAATCAGAAATCTGGTTAAAAATTGGGGCCTAGGGACATGTCAAGCCCATTATGACATCTAATGGTCCAGCCATTGAGAGGACTTACTAGGGGACAGGACTCATGCTGAGGGTCACAATGCGTGTGTATGCCTTCGTCGCACTCAAGAATGGGCGGGGCCTCCTGGTGAATGCTGGTTTCTCCTACACTGAATTTTGGACAACGTGCCAACCACAAGGGTTCTTGCCATGGGTAAGGAGGAGTTCTGATTTCTGCATCACACTCACCCCTGGGCAGTGATTGGAGATAAGGTCTCGGTTCTGAAGCCTGAAAACTGAGGTAGGGAAGAGATGATGACCTAAGGCCATGGCGGGTTTTATGTGCTCAGTGTGCGGTCAGCTTTCTGGGTGTTGGTCGGGAGGTCCGGGCTCAGGTTGTGTTCGACAGTGCATTAGTTCCCAGGTTAGACTCTATAATTTGGGTCAAGTCGAGTGCTGTGTAGGTTGATCCTCATTTAAGGTGCCTGGGCAGCTCATGAGGCAATAATTTTTTTTCTAGAGGGCAGGCAGAGTGCTGCATTGTGGGTCCGGAATTGCCAAACTTGAGGGCTTCGGGGCCAGGAGTGTGAGGCCGGAAGTCTGAGAAGACATGCTAGACTTGGGTTTCAGGGCGAGGACACGGCAGGTACCCCGTGCAGATCTGAACCAATATCTCATGCATCTGAAGTCAGGGCGAGGATCAGACGTTGGCTCAGGTTGGAGTTTCTGTGCATGACGGCCGCTTCATGAAGGGAGCGGAATCTCGAGGCCATTGAGGTTTTCCCACGTTGAGAGTTGTGGGATGCCCCCTTCAAGGATTCCTTCTGCGGGATAATTGAGACCTGTTGGACAGCTCCAGGACATCCCATATGGAATGACTCCAGAGCACCGTTCGCGGATGGATGCCTGGGAAGCCCGCCTCGCATTCCAATTGTCTCCTAGCAACAAGACAGTTTAGATCTGATGGCTCTGCTGGAGCAACCGGGTTGGCTGAGTTGAAATGGACTTTCCTGAGGTTGGGTCCTAATGTGTTTTTGTGTCAATGAGGGCCTTGGAATGGGGCGGTGGCACCGGGACCTGAAGTACTCTCCTAAGCTTTGGACATGGCTCCCATGCACGGGTTTCCTTGTGGAGACGAGATGAGTTCTGATGGGTGCCTCAGGAAAACCCCTATGCTCGTATTGGAATCAGGCTTTTGAGGACACATGCCTGTAACCCAAAGCAATGGATCCTATTATGGCCTAGGGTCCTGTCTGGATCAATCTTCTTCTCTGGGGACATGCATCTATAGTATGAGTGTAGGTCGATTATCAGCTGGTGTCAGACAGCCCTTGTTTATTCCAGGCGACCTACATTATTGGGATGGCCTCAGGGACTTTGGAGGTTTCTCCTAATTTGTACGATTTTGGACCATGGAATGGGCCGAATTCCCATGGATTGGTAGGCACAGTCCTAAAGTGTGGCTCCAGGGGCCCAGCATGGAGGGTGTGTGGCACAAGACTTTGAGAACAGAAGTCTGAAAACACAAACTCAGCTTAGGTTTGGGGACGTAGGTATGGCAGGACCGATCTACAAACCATGAGAAGAACTCTTCAGGATATGAAGAAAGTGCGAGTCTGAGGCGCTTGCTCAGGCTTTTGTCTCTGGATTTTGTATCAGCGATGGCCGTGGAATGTCGGGGACGCCTCATGGGCCATGGACGAATCTTCCTCTCTGAGGATTTGGCCCGATTCCCAATTGCTTTTCGTCAATCTGTGGGATGGGAGGACTCATTTCAGTTTTGTTACCTCAGGTGTCCCACCAAAAGAGGAATTCCAAAGCCAAGCCGTGGGGAAGACTGAAGAGACAATCCGAACTATGGTTAAAAATTGGGGCCTAGGGGCATGGCAAGCCCAATATGCTATCTCCACATCCAGCCACTGAGTGGCCTTACTTGAGGACTGGGCTCAGCCTGAGGGTCACAATGTGTGTTTGGGACCAATGTGGCCCGCGAGCATGGGCGGGGCCTCAGGGGCCACACTGGTTTCAACTACGCTGAACCTTGGACAACATGCGAACCACAAGGTTTCTTGCCATGGGGAAGGAGTTCTGATTTCTGCATCACCTTCAACCCTGGGCAGTGATAGGAGATAAGGTCTAGGTTCTGAAACCTGAAAACCGAGGTTGGGAAGAGATGACGACCTAAGGCCATGGCGGATCGATGTGCCTAGTGTGCGGCCAGCTGTCTGGGAGGGGCCAGGGGGTCGTGGCTCAGGCTGTGTCAGAAAGGGCATTAGTGCCCTGGTCAGCCTATGTATTTGGGTACAGCCAAGGTCGGTGTAGGTTGATCCTCATTTGTGGTTACTGGGTAGCCTCAGAGGGCAATGTTTTTCTTCTGGAGGGCAGGCAGAGTGCTGCATTGTAGTTCTGGATTGCCAAACTGGAGGGCTTGTGTGCCAGTAGTCTGACGACAAAAGTCTGAGAACACAAGCTAGGCTTAGGTTTCTGGGTGAGGCCATGGCAGGCACAATCTACAGACCTAATCGAGATCTCGTGCATCTGAAGTCAGGGCGAGGATCAGACGATCGCTCAGGTTGGAGTTTCTGTCCCTGATGGCCCCTTCAGGAATGGGGGGGCATCACGAGTCCATGGGGGTTTTCCCACGATGGGAGTTGTGAGAAGCTCCAAACTGCAGAGAGTCTTCTGCAGGACAATTGAGACCTGTTGTTTGGCTCCAGGCCAATGATTCTGAGCAGGGTTCTAAGGATGGATGGCTGGGTAGCCCACCTCGCATTCCAATTGTCTCCTAGCAACAAGACAGGTTAGATCTCCTGGATCTGTGGAGAGGAACGGAGGACGCTGAGTTGAAATGGACACCCCTGGGGATGGGTCCTTAGGTGCTTTTGTGTCTATGGAGACCTTGGAATGAAGTGGTGGCACTGGGGCCCTAAAGGGTTCTCCTAAACAGAGGCATTGACACAGCTCCAACGTGCAAGTTTCCCATGTGTAGATGAGATGTTTTCTGATGGGTGAGACAAGAAACAGCTATATGCTGCTTTTGAAACCAGACCTCTGAGGAGAGATGCCTGGAAATCAAAGCAATGGATCTGATTAATTCCTAGGGGCCTGTTCTTTCCTTTTTACCTCTGGGGACATCTGTCTATGGGTCTGAGTGCAGGTAGGTGCTCAGTTGGTCTCAGATTGCCCCTGTTTTTCCTGGGAAGCCACCACCATTGAGATGGATCAGGGACTTTGGAGGTTTATCCTATTAGAAGGGTTGTGGCCATTGGAATGGGCACACTCAATTCCCTTGGAGAGGGCAAGTACAGTCCTCAGGTTTGGCTCCAGGGGCTTGAGCCTGTAGGTTGTGTAGGCCAGGGCTGTTGGACAGTTGTCTGAAAACACAAACTCGGCTTATGGTTTGGGTCATAGGTATGGAAGTAGTGACTTACAGACCATGAGGAGAACTCTTCGGCATTTGAAAGAAGGTCGAGTGTGAGGCTCCTGCTCAAGTTTTTGTCTCTGGATATCGTGTCACTCATGGTCGCGGAATTTCTTGGTGACTTCATTGGAAATGGACGAATCTTACTCTCTGGCGGTTTGGCCCCGTCCAAAGTGTTTGGGGTCATTCTGTGGGCTGAAAGAAATCCGTTTTTTTTGGTGTTGTTGTTGTTTTTGTTTTCTTTTTTAACCTCAGGTTTCCCACCAAATGAGGGATTCCAGAGTAGAGCCCTGCCGAGGGGCGACTGGACAATCAGAAATCTGGTTAAAAATTGGGGCCTAGGGACATGTCAAGCCCATTATGACATCTAATGGTCCAGCCATTGAGAGGACTTACTAGGGGACAGGACTCATGCTGAGGGTCACAATGCGTGTGTATGCCTTCGTCGCACTCAAGAATGGGCGGGGCCTCCTGGTGAATGCTGGTTTCTCCTACACTGAATTTTGGACAACGTGCCAACCACAAGGGTTCTTGCCATGGGTAAGGAGGAGTTCTGATTTCTGCATCACACTCACCCCTGGGCAGTGATTGGAGATAAGGTCTCGGTTCTGAAGCCTGAAAACTGAGGTAGGGAAGAGATGATGACCTAAGGCCATGGCGGGTTTTATGTGCTCAGTGTGCGGTCAGCTTTCTGGGTGTTGGTCGGGAGGTCCGGGCTCAGGTTGTGTTCAACAGTGCATTAGTTCCCAGGTTAGACTCTATAATTTGGGTAAAGTCGAGTGCTGTGTAGGTTGATCCTCATTTAAGGTGCCTGGGCAGCTCATGAGGCAATAATTTTTTTTCTAGAGGGCAGGCAGAGTGCTGCATTGTGGGTCCGGAATTGCCAAACTTGAGGGCTTCGGGGCCAGGAGTGTGAGGCCGGAAGTCTGAGAAGACATGCTAGACTTGGGTTTCAGGGCGAGGACACGGCAGGTACCCCGTGCAGATCTGAACCAATATCTCATGCATCTGAAGTCAGGGCGAGGATCAGACGTTGGCTCAGGTTGGAGTTTCTGTGCATGACGGCCACTTCATGAAGGGAGCGGAATCTCGAGGCCTTTGAGGTTTTCCCACGTTGGGAGTTGTGCGATGCCCCCTTCAAGGATTCCTTCTGCGGGACAATTGAGACCTGTTGGACAGCTCCAGGACATCCCATATGGAATGACTCCAGAGCACCGTTCGCGGATGGATGCCTGGGAAGCCCGCCTCGCATTCCAATTGTCTCATAGCAACAAGACAGTTTAGATCTGATGGATCTGCCGGAGCAACCGGGGTGGCTGAGTAGAAATGAACTTTCCTGAGGATGGGTCCTAATGTGTTTTTGTGTCCATGAGGGCCTTGGAATGGGGCGGTGGCACCGGGACCCTGAAGTATTCTCCTAAGCTTTGGACATGGCTCCCATGCACAGGTTTCCTTGTGGAGACGGGATGAGTTCTGATGGGTGCCTCAGGAAAACCCCTATGCTCGTATTTTAATCAGGCTTTTGAGGACACATGCCTGTAACCCAAAGCAATGGATCCTATTATGGCCGAGGTTCCTGTCTGGTTCAATCTTCTTCTCTGGGGACATCCATCTATGGTATGAGTGGAGGTCGATTATCAGCTGGTGTCAGACAGCCCTTGTTTATTCCAGGCTACCTACACTATAGGGATGGCCTCAGGGACTTTGGTGGTTTCTCCTAATTAGTGCTATTTTGGACCATGGAATGGGCCGAATTCCCATGGATTGGTAGGCACAGTCCTAAAGTGTGGCTCCAGGGGCCCAGCATGGAGGGTGTGTGGCAAAAGACTTTGAGAACAGAAGTCTGAAAACACAAACTCAGCTTAGGTTTGGGGACGTAGGTATGGCAGGCCCGATCTACAAACCATGAGAAGAACTCTTCAGGATATGAAGAAAGTGCGAGTCTGAGGCGCTTGCTCAGGCTTTTGTCTCTGGATTTTGTATCAGCGATGGCCGTGGAATGTCGGGGAGGCCTCATGGGCCATGGACGAATCTTCCTCTCTGAGGATTTGGCCCGATTCCCAATTGCTTTTCGTCAATCTGTGGGATGGGAGGACTCATTTCAGTTTTGTTACCTCAGGTGTCCCACCAAAAGAGGAATTCCAAAGCCAAGCCCTGGGGAAGACTGAAGGGACAACCCGAACTATGGTTAAAAATTGGGGCCTAGGGGCATGGCAAGCCCAATATGCTGTCTCTTCATCCAGCCACTTAGTGGCCTTACTTGAGGACTGGGCTTAGCCTTAGGTTCACAATGTGTGTTTGTGACCAATGTGGCCCGCGAGCATGGGCGGGGCCTCAGGGGCCACACTGGTTTCAACTACGCTGAACCTTGGACAACATGCGAACCACAAGGTTTCTTGCCATGGGGAAGGAGTTCTGATTTCTGCATCACCTTCAACCCTGGGCAGTGATAGGAGATAAGGTCTAGGTTCTGAAACCTGAAAACCGAGGTTGGGAAGAGATGACGACCTAAGGCCATGGCGGATCGATGTGCCTAGTGTGCGGCCAGCTGTCTGGGAGGGGCCAGGGGGTCGTGGCTCAGGCTGTGTCAGAAAGGGCATTAGTGCCCTGGTCAGCCTATGTATTGGGGGTACAGCCAAGGTCGGTGTAGGTTGATCCTCATTTGGGGTTACTGGGTAGCCTCAGAGGGCAATGTTTTTGTTCTGGAGGGCAGGCAGAGTGCTGCATTGTAGTTCTGGATTGCCAAACTGGAGCGCTTGTGTGCCAGTAGTCTGACGACAAAAGTCTGAGAACACAAGCTAGGCTTAGGTTTCTGGGTGAGGCCATGGCAGGCACAATCTACACACCTGAATCGAGATCTCGTGCATCTGAAGTCAGGGCGAAGATCAGACGATCGCTCAGGTTGGAGTTTCTGTCCCTGATGGCCCCTTCATGAATGGGGGGGCATCACGAGGCCATGGGGGTTTTCCCACGATGGGAGTTGTGAGAAACTACAAACTGCAGAGATTTTTCTGCTGGACAATTGAGACCTGTTGTTTGGCTGCAGGCCAATGATTCTGAGCAGGGTTCTAAGGATGGATGGTTGGGTAGCCCACCTCGCATTCCAATTGTCCCCTAGCAACAATACAGGTTAGATCTTCTGGATCTGTGGGGAGGAACCGAGGACGCTGAGTTGAAATGGACACCCCTGGGGATGGGTCCTTATGTGCTTTTGTGTCTATGGAGACCTTGGAATGAAGCGGTGGCACTGGGGCCCTAAAGGCTTCTCCTAACCAGAGGCTTTGACACAGCTCCAACGTGCAAGTTTCCCATGTGTAGATGAGATGTTTTCTGATGGGTGAGACAAGAAACAGCTATATGCTGCTTTTGAAACCAGGCCTCTGAGTAGAGATGCCTGGAAACCAAAGCAATGGATCTGATTAGTGCCTAGGGGCCTGTTCTTTCCTTTTTACCTCTGGGGACATCTGTCTATGGGTCTGAGTGCAGGTAGGTGATCAGTTGGGCTCAGATTGCCCCTGTTTTTCCTGGGAAGCCACCACCATTGAGATGGATCAGGGACTTTGGAGGTTTATCCTATTAGAAGGGTTGTGGCCATTGGAATGGGCACACACAATTCCCTTGGAGAGGGCAAGTACAATCCTCAGGTTTGGCTCCAGGGGCTTGAGCCTGTAGGTTGTGTAGGCCAGGGCTGTTGGACAGTTGTCTGAAAACACAAACTCGGCTTATGGTTCGGGTCATAGGTATGGAAGTAGTGACTTACAGACCATGAGGAGAACTCTTCGGCATTTGAAAGAAGGTCGAGTGTGAGGCTCCTGCTCAAGTTTTTGTCTCTGGATATCGTGTCACTCATGGTCTTGGAATTTCTCGGTGACTTCATTGGAAATGGACGAATCTTACTCTCTGGCGGTTTGGCCCCGTCCAAAGTGTTTGGGGTCATTCTGTGGGCTGAAAGAAATCCGTTTTTTTTGGTGTTGTTGTTGTTTTTGTTTTCTTTTTTAACCTCAGGTTTCCCACCAAATGAGGGATTCCAGAGTAGAGCCCTGCCGAGGGGCGACTGGACAATCAGAAATCTGGTTAAAAATTGGGGCCTAGGGACATGTCAAGCCCATTATGACATCTAATGGTCCAGCCATTGAGAGGACTTACTAGGGGACAGGACTCATGCTGAGGGTCACAATGCGTGTGTATGCCTTCGTCGCACTCAAGAATGGGCGGGGCCTCAGGGTGAATGCTGGTTTTTCCTACACTGAATTTTGGACAACGGGCCAACCACAAGGGTTCTTGCCATGGGTAAGGAGGAGTTCTGATTTCTGCATCACACTCACCCCTGGGCAGTGATTGGAGATAAGGTCTCGGTTCTGAAGCCTGAAAACTGAGGTAGGGAAGAGATGATGACTTAAGGCCATGGCGGGTTTTATGTGCTCAGTGTGCGGTCTGCTTTCTGGGTGTTGGTCAGGAGGTCCGGTCTCAGGTTGTGTTCGACAGTGCATTAGTTCCCAGGTTAGACTCTATAATTTGGGTAAAGTCGAGTGCTGTGTAGGTTGATCCTCATTTAAGGTGCCTGGGCAGCTCATGAGGCAATAATTTTTTTTCTAGAGGGCAGGCAGAGTGCTGCATTGTGGGTCCGGAATTGCCAAACTTGAGGGCTTCGGGGCCAGGATGTGAGGCCGGAAGTCTGAGAAGACATGCTAGACTTGGGTTTCAGGGCGAGGACACGGCAGGTACCCCGTGCAGATCTGAACCAATATCTCATGCATCTGAAGTCAGGGCGAGGATCAGACGTTGGCTCAGGTTGGAGTTTCTGGGCATGACGGCCGCTTCATGAAGGGAGCGGAATCTCGAGGCCATTGCGGTTTTCCCACGTTGAGAGTTGTGGGATGCCCCCTTCAAGGATTCCTTCTGCGGGACAATTGAGACCTGTTGGACAGCTCCAGGACATCCCATATGGAATGACTCCAGAGCACCATTCGCGGATGGATGCCTGGGAAGCCCGCCTCGCATTCCAATTGTCTCCTAGCAACAAGACAGTTTAGATCTGATGGCTCTGCTGGAGCAACCGGGGTGGCTGAGTTGAAATGGACTTTCCTGAGGTTGGGTCCTAATGTGTTTTTGTGTCCATGAGGGCCTTGGAATGGGGCGGTGGCACCGGGACCTGAAGTACTCTCCTAAGCTTTGGACATGGCTCCCATGCACGGGTTTCCTTGTGGAGACGAGATGAGTTCTGATGGGTGCCTCAGGAAAACCCCTATGCTCGTATTGGAATCAGGCTTTTGAGGACACATGCCTGTAACCCAAAGCAATGGATCCTATTATGGCCGAGGGTCCTGTCTGGTTCAATCTTCTTCTCTGGGGACATGCATCTATAGTATGAGTATAGGTCGATTATCAGCTGGTGTCAGACAGCCCTTGTTTATTCCAGGCGACCTACATTATTGGGATGGCCTCAGGGACTTTGGAGGTTTCTCCTAATTTGTACGATTTTGGACCATGGAATGGGCCGAATTCCCATGGATTGGTAGGCACAGTCCTAAAGTGTGGCTCCAGGGGCCCAGCATGGAGGGTGTGTGGCACAAGACTTTGAGAACAGAAGTCTGAAAACACAAACTCAGCTTAGGTTTGGGGACGTAGGTATGGCAGGCCCGATCTACAAACCATGAGAAGAACTCTTCAGGATATGAAGAAAGTGCGAGTCTGAGGCGCTTGCTCAGGCTTTTGTCTCTGGATTTTGTATCAGCGATTGCCGTGGAATGTCGGGGAGGCCTCATGGGCCATGGACGAATCTTCCTCTGTGAGGATTTGGCCCGATTCCCAATTGCTTTTCGTCAATCTGTGGGATGGGAGGACTCATTTCAGTTTTGTTACCTCAGGTGTCCCACCAAAAGAGGAATTCCAAGCCAAGCCCTGGGGAAGACTGAAGGGACAACCCGAACTATGGTTAAAAATTGGGTCCTAGGGGCATGGCAAGCCCAATATGCTATCACTTCATCCAGCCACTGAGTGGCCTTCCTTGAGGACTGGGCTCAGCCTGAGGGTCACAATGTGTGTTTGTGACCAATGTGGCCCACGAGCATGGGCGGGGCCTCATGGGCCACACTGGTTACAACTACACTGAACGTTGGACAACATGCCAACCACAAGGTTTCTTGCCATGGGGAAGGAGTTCTGATTTCTGCATCACCTTCAAACCTGGGCAGTGATTGGGGATAAGAACTAGGTTCTGAAACCTGAAAACCGAGGTTTGGAAGAGATGACGACCTAAGGCCATGGCGGCTCAATGTGCTCAGTGTGCGGCCAGCTGTCTGGGAGGGGCCAGGGGGTCCAGGCTCAGGCTGTGTCAGAAAGGGCATTAGTGCCCTGGTCAGCCTATGTATTGGGGGTACAGCCAAGGTCGGTGCAGGTAGATCCTCATTTGGGGTTACTGTGCAGCCCCAGAGGACAATATTTTTCTTCTGGAGGGCAGGCAGAGTGCTGCATTGTAGTTCTGGATTGCCAAACTGGAGGGCTTGTGGGCCAGTAGTCTGACGACCAAAGTCTGAGAACACAAGCTAGGCTTAGGTTTCTGGGTGAGGCCATGGCAGGTTCAATCTACAGACCTGAATCGAGATCTCGTGCATCTGAAGTCTGGGCGAGGATCAGACGATCGCTCAGGTTGGAGTTTCTGTCCCTGATGGCTCCTTCATGAATGGAGGGGGCATCACGAGGCCATGGGGGTTTTCCCACGATGGGAGTTGTGAGAAGCTCCAAACTGCAGAGAGTCTTCTGCAGGACAATTGAGACCTGTTTTTTGGCTCCAGGCCAATGATTCTGAGCAGGGTACTAAGGATGGATGGCTGGGTAGCCCATCTCGCAGTCCAATTGTCTCCTAGCAACAAGACAGGTTAGATCTCCTGGATCTGTGGGGAGCAACCGAGGACGCCGAGTTGAAATGGACACCCCTGGGGATGGGTCCTAATGTGCTTTGGTGTCTATGGAGACCTTGGAATGAAGAGGTGGCACTGGGACCTAAAGGGTTCTCCTAAACAGAGGCTTTGACACAGCTCCAACGTGCAAGATTCCCATGTGTAGATGAGATGTTTTCTGTTGGGTGAGTCAAGAAACAGCTATATGCTGCTTTTGAAACCAGGCCTCTGAGGAGAGATGCCTGGAAATCAAAGCAATGTATCTGATTAGTGCCTAGGGGCCTGTTCTTTCCTTTTTACCTCTGAGGACATCTGTCTATGAGTCTCAGTGCAGGTAGGTGCTCAGTTGGGCTCAGATTGCCCCTGTTTTTCCTGGGAAGGCACCACTGTTGAGATGGATCCGGGACTTTGGAGGTTTATCCTATTAAAAGGTTTGTGGCCATTGGAATGGGCACACAGAATTCCCTTGAATGGGCAGGGCCTCAGGGTGAATGCTGGTTTCTCCTACACTGAACGTTGGACAACATGTCAACCACAAGGGTTCTTGCCATGGGTAAAGAGGAGTTCTGATTTCTGCATCACACTCACCCCTGGGCAGTGATTGGAGATAAGTTCTCGGTTCTTAAGCCTGAAAACTGAGGTAGGGAATAGATGATGACCTAAGGCCATGGCGGGTTTTATGTGCAAGTGCGCGGTAGCTTTCTGGGTGATGGTCAGGAGGTCCGGGCTCAGGTTGTGTTCAACAGTGCATTAGTGCGCAGGTTAGACTATATAATTTTGGTAAAGTCGAGTGCTGTGTAGGTTGATCCTCATGTAAGTTGCCTGGGCAGCTCTGGAGGCAATAATTTTTTTTTCTAGAGAGCAGGCTGTGTGCTGCATTGTGGGTCCGGAATTGCCAAACTTGAGGGCTTCGGGGCCAGGAGTGTGAGGACGGAAGTCTGAGAAGACAAGATAGACTTGGGTTTCAGGGCGAGGGCACGGCAGGTACCCCGTGCAGATCTGAACCAATATCTCATGCATCTGAAGTCAGGGCGAAGATCAGACGTTGGCTCAGGTTGGAGTTTCTGTGCATGACGGCCACTTCATGAAGGGAGCGGAATCTCGAGGCCTTTCTGGTTTTCCCACGTTGGGAGTTGTGCGATGCCCCCTTCAAGGATTCCTTCTGCGGGACAATTGAGACCTATTGGACAGCTCCAGGACATCCCATATGGAATGACTCCAGAGCACCGTTCGCGGATGGATGCCTGGGAAGCCCGCCTCGCATTCCAATTGTCTCATAGCAACAAGACAGTTTAGAACTGATGGATCTGCCGGAGCAACCGGGGTGGCTGAGTTGAAATGAACTTTCCTGATGATGGGTCCTAATGTTTTTTTGTGTCCATGAGGGCCTTGGAATGGGGCGGTGGCACCGGGACCCTGAAGTACTCTCCTAAGCTTTGGACATGGCTCCCATGCACAGGTTTCCTTGTGGAGACGAGATGAGTTCTGATGGGTGCCCCTATGCTCGTATTTTAATCAGGCTTTTGAGGACACATGCCTGTAACACAAAGCAATGGATCCTATTATGGCTGAGGTTCCTGTCTGGTTCAATCTTCTTCTCTGGGGACATCCATCTATGGTATGAGTGGAGGTCGATTATCAGCTGGTGTCAGACAGCCCTTGTTTATTCCAGGCTACCTACCCTATAGGGATGGCCTCAGGGACTTTGGTGGTTTCTCCTAATTAGTGCTATTTTGGAAGATGGAATGGGCCGAATTCCCATGGATTGGTAGGCACAGTCCTAAAGTGTGGCTCCAGGGGCCCAGCATGGAGGGTGTGTGGCACAAGACTTTGAGAACAGAAGTCTGAAAACACAAACTCAGCTTAGGTTTGGGGACGTAGGTATGGCAGGCCCGATCTACAAACCATGAGAAGTACTCTTCAGGATATGAAGAAAGTGCGAGTCTGAGGCGCTTGCTCAGGCTTTTGTCTCTGGATTTTGTACAGCGATGGCCGTGGAATGTCGGGGAGGCCTCATGGGCCATGGACGAATCTTCCTCTCTGAGGATTTGGCCCGATTCCCAATTGCTTTTCGTCAATCTGTGGGATGGGAGGACTCATTTCAGTTTTGTTACCTCAGGTGTCCCACCAAAAGAGGAATTCCAAAGCCAAGCCCTGGGGAAGACTGAAGGGACAACCCGAAGTATGGTTAAAAATTGGGGCCTAGGGGCATGGCAAGCCCAATATGCTGTCTCTTCATCCAGCCACTTAGTGGCCTTACTTGAGGACTGGGCTTAGCCTTAGGTTCACAATGTGTGTTTGTGACCAATGTGGCCCGCGATCATGGGCTGGGCCTCAGGGGCCACACTGGTTTCAACTACGCTGAACCTTGGACAACATGCGAACCACAAGGTTTCTTGCCATGGGGAAGGAGTTCTGATTTCTGCATCAGCTTCAACCCTGGGCAGTGATAGGAGATAAGGTCTAGGTTCTGAAACCTGAATACCGAGGTTGGGAAGAGCTGACGACCTAAGGCCATGGCGGGTCGATGTGCCCAGTGTGCGGCCAGCTGTCTGGGAGGGGCCAGGGGGTCCAGGCTCAGGCTGTGTCAGAAAGGGCATTAGTGCCCTGGTCAGCCTATGTATTGGGGGTACAGCCAAGTTCGGTGTAGGTTGATCCTCATTTGGGGTTACTGGGTAGCCTCAGAGGGCAATGTTTTTCTTCTGGAGGGCAGGCAGAGTGCTGCATTGTAGTTCTGGATTGCCAAACTGGAGGGCTTGTGTGCCAGTAGTCTGACGACAAAAGTCTGAGAACACAAGCTAGGCTTAGGTTTCTGGGTGAGGCCATGGCAGGCACAATCTACAGACCTAATCGAGATCTCGTGCATCTGAAGTCAGGGCGAGGATCAGACGATCGCTCAGGTTGGAGTTTCTGTCCCTGATGGCCCCTTCAGGAATGGGGGGGCATCACGAGTCCATGGGGGTTTTCCCACGATGGGAGTTGTGAGAAGCTCCAAACTGCAGAGAGTCTTCTGCAGGACAATTGAGACCTGTTGTTTGGCTCCAGGCCAATGATTATGAGCAGGGTTCTAAGGATGGATGGCTGGGTAGCCCACCTCGCATTCCAATTGTCTCCTAGCAACAAGACAGGTTAGATCTCCTGGATCTGTGGAGAGGAACGGAGGACGCTGAGTTGAAATGGACACCCCTGGGGATGGGTCCTTATGTGCTTTTGTGTCTATGGAGACCTTGGAATGAAGTGGTGGCTCTGGGGCCCTAAAGGGTTCTCCTAAACAGAGGCATTGACACAGCTCCAACGTGCAAGTTTCCCATGTGTAGATGAGATGTTTTCTGATGGGTGAGACAAGAAAAAGCTATATGCTGCTTTTGAAACCAGGCCTCTGAGGAGAGATGCCTGGAAATCAAAGCAATGGATCTGATTAATTCCTAGGGGCCTGTTCTTTCCTTTTTACCTCTGGGGACATCTTTCTATGGGTCTGAGTGCAGGTAGGTGCTCAGTTGGTCTCAGATTGCCCCTGTTTTTCCTGGGAAGCCACCACCATTGAGATGGATCAGGGACTTTGGAGGTTTATCCTATTAGAAGGGTTGTGGCCATTGGAATGGGCACACTCAATTCCCTTGGAGAGGGCAAGTACAGTCCTCAGGTTTGGCTCCAGGGGCTTGAGCCTGTAGGTTGTGTAGGCCAGGGCTGTTGGACAGTTGTCTGAAAACACAAACTCGGCTTATGGTTTGGGTCATAGGTATGGAAGTAGTGACTTACAGACCATGAGGAGAACTCTTCGGCATTTGAAAGAAGGTCGAGTGTGAGGCTCCTGCTCAAGTTTTTGTCTCTGGATATCGTGTCACTCATGGTCGTGGAATTTCTTGGTGACTTCATTGGAAATGGACGAATCTTACTCTCTGGCGGTTTGGCCCCGTCCAAAGTGTTTGGGGTCATTCTGTGGGCTGAAAGAAATCCGTTTTTTTTGGTGTTGTTGTTGTTTTTGTTTTCTTTTTTAACCTCAGGTTTCCCACCAAATGAGGGATTCCAGAGTAGAGCCCTGCCGAGGGGCGACTGGACAATCAGAAATCTGGTTAAAAATTGGGGCCTAGGGACATGTCAAGCCCATTATGACATCTAATGGTCCAGCCATTGAGAGGACTTACTAGGGGACAGGACTCATGCTGAGGGTCACAATGCGTGTGTATGCCTTCGTCGCACTCAAGAATGGGCGGGGCCTCCTGGTGAATGCTGGTTTCTCCTACACTGAATTTTGGACAACGTGCCAACCACAAGGGTTCTTGCCATGGGTAAGGAGGAGTTCTGATTTCTGCATCACACTCACCCCTGGGCAGTGATTGGAGATAAGGTCTCGGTTCTGAAGCCTGAAAACTGAGGTAGGGAAGAGATGATGACCTAAGGCCATGGCGGGTTTTATGTGCTCAGTGTGCGGTCAGCTTTCTGGGTGTTGGTCGGGAGGTCCGGGCTCAGGTTGTGTTCGACAGTGCATTAGTTCCCAGGTTAGACTCTATAATTTGGGTAAAGTCGAGTGCTGTGTAGGTTGATCCTCATTTAAGGTGCCTGGGCAGCTCATGAGGCAATAATTTTTTTTCTAGAGGGCAGGCAGAGTGCTGCATTGTGGGTCCGGAATTGCCAAACTTGAGGGCTTCGGGGCCAGGAGTGTGAGGCCGGAAGTCTGAGAAGACATGCTAGACTTGGGTTTCAGGGCGAGGACACGGCAGGTACCCCGTGCAGATCTGAACCAATATCTCATGCATCTGAAGTCAGGGCGAGGATCAGACGTTGGCTCAGGTTGGAGTTTCTGTGCATGACGGCCGCTTCATGAAGGGAGCGGAATCTCGAGGCCATTGAGGTTTTCCCACGTTGAGAGTTGTGGGATGCCCCCTTCAAGGATTCCTTCTGCGGGATAATTGAGACCTGTTGGACAGCTCCAGGACATCCCATATGGAATGACTCCAGAGCACCGTTCGCGGATGGATGCCTGGGAAGCCCGCCTCGCATTCCAATTGTCTCCTAGCAACAAGACAGTTTAGATCTGATGGCTCTGCTGGAGCAACCGGGTTGGCTGAGTTGAAATGGACTTTCCTGAGGTTGGGTCCTAATGTGTTTTTGTGTCAATGAGGGCCTTGGAATGGGGCGGTGGCACCGGGACCTGAAGTACTCTCCTAAGCTTTGGACATGGCTCCCATGCACGGGTTTCCTTGTGGAGACGAGATGAGTTCTGATGGGTGCCTCAGGAAAACCCCTATGCTCGTATTGGAATCAGGCTTTTGAGGACACATGCCTGTAACCCAAAGCAATGGATCCTATTATGGCCTAGGGTCCTGTCTGGATCAATCTTCTTCTCTGGGGACATGCATCTATAGTATGAGTGTAGGTCGATTATCAGCTGGTGTCAGACAGCCCTTGTTTATTACAGGCGACCTACATTATTGGGATGGCCTCAGGGACTTTGGAGGTTTCTCCTAATTTGTACGATTTTGGACCATGGAATGGGCCGAATTCCCATGGATTGGTAGGCACAGTCCTAAAGTGTGGCTCCAGGGGCCCAGCATGGAGGGTGTGTGGCACAAGACTTTGAGAACAGAAGTCTGAAAACACAAACTCAGCTTAGGTTTGGGGACGTAGGTATGGCAGGACCGATCTACAAACCATGAGAAGAACTCTTCAGGATATGAAGAAAGTGCGAGTCTGAGGCGCTTGCTCAGGCTTTTGTCTCTGGATTTTGTATCAGCGATGGCCGTGGAATGTCGGGGAGGCCTCATGGGCCATGGACGAATCTTCCTCTCTGAGGATTTGGCCCGATTCCCAATTGCTTTTCGTCAATCTGTGGGATGGGAGGACTCATTTCAGTTTTGTTACCTCAGGTGTCCCACCAAAAGAGGAATTCCAAAGCCAAGCCGTGGGGAAGACTGAAGAGACAATCCGAACTATGGTTAAAAATTGGGGCCTAGGGGCATGGCAAGCCCAATATGCTATCTCCACATCCAGCCACTGAGTGGCCTTACTTGAGGACTGGGCTCAGCCTGAGGGTCACAATGTGTGTTTGGGACCAATGTGGCCCGCGAGCATGGGCGGGGCCTCAGGGGCCACACTGGTTTCAACTACGCTGAACCTTGGACAACATGCGAACCACAAGGTTTCTTGCCATGGGGAAGGAGTTCTGATTTCTGCATCACCTTCAACCCTGGGCAGTGATAGGAGATAAGGTCTAGGTTCTGAAACCTGAAAACCGAGGTTGGGAAGAGATGACGACCTAAGGCCATGGCGGATCGATGTGCCTAGTGTGCGGCCAGCTGTCTGGGAGGGGCCAGGGGGTCGTGGCTCAGGCTGTGTCAGAAAGGGCATTAGTGCCCTGGTCAGCCTATGTATTTGGGTACAGCCAAGGTCGGTGTAGGTTGATCCTCATTTGTGGTTACTGGGTAGCCTCAGAGGGCAATGTTTTTCTTCTGGAGGGCAGGCAGAGTGCTGCATTGTAGTTCTGGATTGCCAAACTGGAGGGCTTGTGTGCCAGTAGTCTGACGACAAAAGTCTGAGAACACAAGCTAGGCTTAGGTTTCTGGGTGAGGCCATGGCAGGCACAATCTACAGACCTAATCGAGATCTCGTGCATCTGAAGTCAGGGCGAGGATCAGACGATCGCTCAGGTTGGAGTTTCTGTCCCTGATGGCCCCTTCAGGAATGGGGGGGCATCACGAGTCCATGGGGGTTTTCCCACGATGGGAGTTGTGAGAAGCTCCAAACTGCAGAGAGTCTTCTGCAGGACAATTGAGACCTGTTGTTTGGCTCCAGGCCAATGATTCTGAGCAGGGTTCTAAGGATGGATGGCTGGGTAGCCCACCTCGCATTCCAATTGTCTCCTAGCAACAAGACAGGTTAGATCTCCTGGATCTGTGGAGAGGAACGGAGGACGCTGAGTTGAAATGGACACCCCTGGGGATGGGTCCTTAGGTGCTTTTGTGTCTATGGAGACCTTGGAATGAAGTGGTGGCACTGGGGCCCTAAAGGGTTCTCCTAAACAGAGGCATTGACACAGCTCCAACGTGCAAGTTTCCCATGTGTAGATGAGATGTTTTCTGATGGGTGAGACAAGAAACAGCTATATGCTGCTTTTGAAACCAGACCTCTGAGGAGAGATGCCTGGAAATCAAAGCAATGGATCTGATTAATTCCTAGGGGCCTGTTCTTTCCTTTTTACCTCTGGGGACATCTGTCTATGGGTCTGAGTGCAGGTAGGTGCTCAGTTGGTCTCAGATTGCCCCTGTTTTTCCTGGGAAGCCACCACCATTGAGATGGATCAGGGACTTTGGAGGTTTATCCTATTAGAAGGGTTGTGGCCATTGGAATGGGCACACTCAATTCCCTTGGAGAGGGCAAGTACAGTCCTCAGGTTTGGCTCCAGGGGCTTGAGCCTGTAGGTTGTGTAGGCTAGGGCTGTTGGACAGTTGTCTGAAAACACAAACTCGGCTTATGGTTTGGGTCATAGGTATGGAAGTAGTGACTTACAGACCATGAGGAGAACTCTTCGGCATTTGAAAGAAGGTCGAGTGTGAGGCTCCTGCTCAAGTTTTTGTCTCTGGATATCGTGTCACTCATGGTCGTGGAATTTCTTGGTGACTTCATTGGAAATGGACGAATCTTACTCTCTGGCGGTTTGGCCCCGTCCAAAGTGTTTGGGGTCATTCTGTGGGCTGAAAGAAATCCGTTTTTTTTGGTGTTGTTGTTGTTTTTGTTTTCTTTTTTAACCTCAGGTTTCCCACCAAATGAGGGATTCCAGAGTAGAGCCCTGCCGAGGGGCGACTGGACAATCAGAAATCTGGTTAAAAATTGGGGCCTAGGGACATGTCAAGCCCATTATGACATCTAATGGTCCAGCCATTGAGAGGACTTACTAGGGGACAGGACTCATGCTGAGGGTCACAATGCGTGTGTATGCCTTCGTCGCACTCAAGAATGGGCGGGGCCTCAGGGTGAATGCTGGTTTCTCCTACACTGAATTTTGGACAACGTGCCAACCACAAGGGTTCTTGCCATGGGTAAGGAGGAGTTCTGATTTCTGCATCACACTCACCCCTGGGCAGTGATTGGAGATAAGGTCTCGGTTCTGAAGCCTGAAAACTGAGGTAGGGAAGAGATGATGACCTAAGGCCATGGCGGGTTTTATGTGCTCAGTGTGCGGTCAGCTTTCTGGGTGTTGGTCGGGAGGTCCGGGCTCAGGTTGTGTTCAACAGTGCATTAGTTCCCAGGTTAGACTCTATAATTTGGGTAAAGTCGAGTGCTGTGTAGGTTGATCCTCATTTAAGGTGCCTGGGCAGCTCATGAGGCAATAATTTTTTTTCTAGAGGGCAGGCAGAGTGCTGCATTGTGGGTCCGGAATTGCCAAACTTGAGGGCTTCGGGGCCAGGAGTGTGAGGCCGGAAGTCTGAGAAGACATGCTAGACTTGGGTTTCAGGGCGAGGACACGGCAGGTACCCCGTGCAGATCTGAACCAATATCTCATGCATCTGAAGTCAGGGCGAGGATCAGACGTTGGCTCAGGTTGGAGTTTCTGTGCATGACGGCCGCTTCATGAAGGGAGCGGAATCTCGAGGCCATTGAGGTTTTCCCACGTTGAGAGTTGTGGGATGCCCCCTTCAAGGATTCCTTCTGCGGGATAATTGAGACCTGTTGGACAGCTCCAGGACATCCCATATGGAATGACTCCAGAGCACCGTTCGCGGATGGATGCCTGGGAAGCCCGCCTCGCATTCCAATTGTCTCCTAGCAACAAGACAGTTTAGATCTGATGGCTCTGCTGGAGCAACCGGGTTGGCTGAGTTGAAATGGACTTTCCTGAGGTTGGGTCCTAATGTGTTTTTGTGTCAATGAGGGCCTTGGAATGGGGCGGTGGCACCGGGACCTGAAGTACTCTCCTAAGCTTTGGACATGGCTCCCATGCACGGGTTTCCTTGTGGAGACGAGATGAGTTCTGATGGGTGCCTCAGGAAAACCCCTATGCTCGTATTGGAATCAGGCTTTTGAGGACACATGCCTGTAACCCAAAGCAATGGATCCTATTATGGCCTAGGGTCCTGTCTGGATCAATCTTCTTCTCTGGGGACATGCATCTATAGTACGAGTGTAGGTCGATTATCAGCTGGTGTCAGACAGCCCTTGTTTATTCCAGGCGACCTACATTATTGGGATGGCCTCAGGGACTTTGGAGGTTTCTCCTAATTTGTACGATTTTGGACCATGGAATGGGCCGAATTCCCATGGATTGGTAGGCACAGTCCTAAAGTGTGGCTCCAGGGGCCCAGCATGGAGGGTGTGTGGCACAAGACTTTGAGAACAGAAGTCTGAAAACACAAACTCAGCTTAGGTTTGGGGACGTAGGTATGGCAGGACCGATCTACAAACCATGAGAAGAACTCTTCAGGATATGAAGAAAGTGCGAGTCTGAGGCGCTTGCTCAGGCTTTTGTCTCTGGATTTTGTATCAGCGATGGCCGTGGAATGTCGGGGACGCCTCATGGGCCATGGACGAATCTTCCTCTCTGAGGATTTGGCCCGATTCCCAATTGCTTTTCGTCAATCTGTGGGATGGGAGGACTCATTTCAGTTTTGTTACCTCAGGTGTCCCACCAAAAGAGGAATTCCAAAGCCAAGCCGTGGGGAAGACTGAAGAGACAATCCGAACTATGGTTAAAAATTGGGGCCTAGGGGCATGGCAAGCCCAATATGCTATCTCCACATCCAGCCACTGAGTGGCCTTACTTGAGGACTGGGCTCAGCCTGAGGGTCACAATGTGTGTTTGGGACCAATGTGGCCCGCGAGCATGGGCGGAGCCTCAGGGGCCACACTGGTTTCAACTACGCTGAACCTTGGACAACATGCGAACCACAAGGTTTCTTGCCATGGGGAAGGAGTTCTGATTTCTGCATCACCTTCAACCCTGGGCAGTGATAGGAGATAAGGTCTAGGTTCTGAAACCTGAAAACCGAGGTTGGGAAGAGATGACGACCTAAGGCCATGGCGGATCGATGTGCCTAGTGTGCGGCCAGCTGTCTGGGAGGGGCCAGGGGGTCGTGGCTCAAGCTGTGTCATAAAGGGCATTAGTGCCCTGGTCAGCCTATGTATTGGGGGTACAGCCAAGGTCGGTGTAGGTTGATCCTCATTTGTGGTTACTGGGTAGCCTCAGAGGGCAATGTTTTTCTTCTGGAGGGCAGGCAGAGTGCTGCATTGTAGTTCTGGATTGCCAAACTGGAGCGCTTGTGTGCCAGTAGTCTGACGACAAAAGTCTGAGAACACAAGCTAGGCTTAGGTTTCTGGGTGAGGCCATGGCAGGCACAAATACAGACCTAATCGAGATCTCGTGCATCTGAAGTCAGGGCGAGGATCAGACGATCGCTCAGGTTGGAGTTTCTGTCCCTGATGGCCCCTTCAGGAATGGGGGGGCATCACGAGTCCATGGGGGTTTTCCCACGATGGGAGTTGTGAGAAGCTCCAAACTGCAGAGAGTCTTCTGCAGGACAATTGAGACCTGTTGTTTGGCTCCAGGCCAATGATTCTGAGCAGGGTTCTAAGGATGGATGGCTGGGTAGCCCACCTCGCATTCCAATTGTCTCCTAGCAACAAGACAGGTTAGATCTCCTGGATCTGTGGAGAGGAACGGAGGACGCTGAGTTGAAATGGACACCCCTGGGGATGGGTCCTTATGTGCTTTTGTGTCTATGGAGACCTTGGAATGAAGCGGTGGCACTGGGGCCCTAAAGGGTTCTCCTAAACAGAGGCTTTGACACAGCTCCAACGTGCAAGTTTCCCATGTGTAGATGAGATGTTTTCTGATGGGTGAGACAAGAAACAGCTATATGCTGCTTTTGAAACCAGACCTCTGAGGAGAGATGCCTGGAAATCAAAGCAATGGATCTGATTAATTCCTAGGGGCCTGTTCTTTCCTTTTTACCTCTGGGGACATCTGTCTATGGGTCTGAGTGCAGGTAGGTGCTCAGTTGGTCTCAGATTGCCCCTGTTTTTCCTGGGAAGCCACCACCATTGAGATGGATCAGGGACTTTGGAGGTTTATCCTATTAGAAGGGTTGTGGCCATTGGAATGGGCACACTCAATTCCCTTGGAGAGGGCAAGTACAGTCCTCAGGTTTGGCTCCAGGGGCTTGAGCCTGTAGGTTGTGTAGGCCAGGGCTGTTGGTCAGTTGTCTGAAAACACAAACTCGGCTTATGGTTCGGGTCATAGGTATGGAAGTAGTGACTTACAGACCATGAGGAGAACTCTTCGGCATTTGAAAGAAGGTCGAGTGTGAGGCTCCTGCTCAAGTTTTTGTCTCTGGATATCGTGTCACTCATGGTCGTGGAATTTCTCGGTGACTTCATTGGAAATGGACGAATCTTACTCTCTGGCGGTTTGGCCCCGTCCAAAGTGTTTGGGGTCATTCTGTGGGCTGAAAGAAATCCGTTTTTTTTGGTGTTGTTGTTGTTTTTGTTTTCTTTTTTAACCTCAGGTTTCCCACCAAATGAGGGATTCCAGAGTAGAGCCCTGCCGAGGGGCGACTGGACAATCAGAAATCTGGTTAAAAATTGGGGCCTAGGGACATGTCAAGCCCATTATGACATCTAATGGTCCAGCCATTGAGAGGACTTACTAGGGGACAGGACTCATGCTGAGGGTCACAATGCGTGTGTATGCCTTCGTCGCACTCAAGAATGGGCGGGGCCTCCTGGTGAATGCTGGTTTCTCCTACACTGAATTTTGGACAACGTGCCAACCACAAGGGTTCTTGCCATGGGTAAGGAGGAGTTCTGATTTCTGCATCACACTCACCCCTGGGCAGTGATTGGAGATAAGGTCTCAGTTCTGAAGCCTGAAAACTGAGGTAGGGAAGAGATGATGACCTAAGGCCATGGCGGGTTTTATGTGCTCAGTGTGCGGTCAGCTTTCTGGGTGTTGGTCGGGAGGTCCGGGCTCAGGTTGTGTTCGACAGTGCATTAGTTCCCAGGTTAGACTCTATAATTTGGGTAAAGTCGAGTGCTGTGTAGGTTGATCCTCATTTAAGGTGCCTGGGCAGCTCATGAGGCAATAATTTTTTTTCTAGAGGGCAGGCAGAGTGCTGCATTGTGGGTCCGGAATTGCCAAACTTGAGGGCTTCGGGGCCAGGAGTGTGAGGCCGGAAGTCTGAGAAGACATGCTAGACTTGGGTTTCAGGGCGAGGACACGGCAGGTACCCCGTGCAGATCTGAACCAATATCTCATGCATCTGAAGTCAGGGCGAGGATCAGACGTTGGCTCAGGTTGGAGTTTCTGTGCATGACGGCCGCTTCATGAAGGGAGCGGAATCTCGAGGCCATTGAGGTTTTCCCACGTTGAGAGTTGTGGGATGCCCCCTTCAAGGATTCCTTCTGCGGGACAATTGAGACCTGTTGGACAGCTCCAGGACATCCCATATGGAATGACTCCAGAGCACCGTTCGCGGATGGATGCCTGGGAAGCCCGCCTCGCATTCCAATTGTCTCCTAGCAACAAGACAGTTTAGATCTGATGGCTCTGCTGGAGCAACCGGGGTGGCTGAGTTGAAATGGACTTTCCTGAGGTTGGGTCCTAATGTGTTTTTGTGTCAATGAGGGCCTTGGAATGGGGCGGTGGCACCGGGACCTGAAGTACTCTCCTAAGCTTTGGACATGGCTCCCATGCACGGGTTTCCTTGTGGAGACGAGATGAGTTCTGATGGGTGCCTCAGGAAAACCCCTATGCTCGTATTGGAATCAGGCTTTTGAGGACACATGCCTGTAACCCAAAGCAATGGATCCTATTATGGCCTAGGGTCCTGTCTGGTTCAATCTTCTTCTCTGGGGACATGCATCTATAGTATGAGTGTAGGTCGATTACCAGCTGGTGTCAGACAGCCCTTGTTTATTCCAGGCGACCTACATTATTGGGATGGCCTCAGGGACTTTGGAGGTTTCTCCTAATTTGTACGATTTTGGACCATGGAATGGGCCGAATTCCCATGGATTGGTAGGCACAGTCCTAAAGTGTGGCTCCAGGGGCCCAGCATGGAGGGTGTGTGGCACAAGACTTTGAGAACAGAAGTCTGAAAACACAAACTCAGCTTAGGTTTGGGGACGTAGGTATGGCAGGCCCGATCTACAAACCATGAGAAGAACTCTTCAGGATATGAAGAAAGTGCGAGTCTGAGGCGCTTGCTCAGGCTTTTGTCTCTGGATTTTGTATCAGCGATGGCCGTGGAATGTCGGGGAGGCCTCATGGGCCATGGACGAATCTTCCTCTCTGAGGATTTGGCCCGATTCCCAATTGCTTTTCGTCAATCTGTGGGATGGGAGGACTCATTTCAGTTTTGTTACCTCAGGTGTCCCACCAAAAGAGGAATTCCAAAGCCAAGCCCTGGGGAAGACTGAAGGGACAACCCGAACTATGGTTAAAAATTGGGGCCTAGGGGCATGGCAAGCCCAATATGCTGTCTCTTCATCGAGCCACTTAGTGGCCTTACTTGAAGACTGGGCTTAGCCTTAGGTTCACAATGTGTGTTTGTGACCAATGTGGCCCACGAACATGGGCGGGGCTTCAGGGGCCACACTGGTTTCAACTACGCTGAACCTTGGACAACATGCCAACCACAAGGTTTCTTGCCATGGGGAAGGAGTTCTGATTTCTGCATCACCTTCAACCCTGGGCAGTGATAGGAGATAAGGTCTAGGTTCTGAAACCTGAAAACCGAGGTTGGGAAGAGATGACGACCTAAGGCCATGGCGGATCGATGTGCCTAGTGTGCGGCCAGCTGTCTGGGAGGGGCCAGGGGGTCGTGGCTCAGGCTGTGTCAGAAAGGGCATTAGTGCCCTGGTCAGCCTATGTATTTGGGGTACAGCCAAGGTCGGTGTAGGTTGATCCTCATTTGTGGTTACTGGGTAGCCTCAGAGGGCAATGTTTTTCTTCTGGAGGGCAGGCAGAGTGCTGCATTGTAGTTCTGGATTGCCAAACTGGAGCGCTTGTGTGCCAGTAGTCTGACGACAAAAGTCTGAGAACACAAGCTAGGCTTAGGTTTCTGGGTGAGGCCATGGCAGGCACAATCTACAGACCTAATCGAGATCTCGTGCATCTGAAGTCAGGGCGAGGATCAGACGATCGCTCAGGTTGGAGTTTCTGTCCCTGATGGCCCCTTCAGGAATGGGGGGGCATCACGAGGCCATGGGGGTTTTCCCACGATGGGAGTTGTGAGAAGCTCCAAACTGCAGAGAGTCTTCTGCAGGACAATTGAGACCTGTTGTTTGGCTCCAGGCCAATGATTCTGAGCAGGGTTCTAAGGATGGATGGCTGGGTAGCCCACCTCGCATTCCAATTGTCTCCTAGCAACAAGACAGGTTAGATCTCCTGGATCTGTGGAGAGGAACGGAGGACGCTGAGTTGAAATGGACACCCCTGGGGATGGGTCCTTATGTGCTTTTGTGTCTATGGAGACCTTGGAATGAAGCGGTGGCACTGGGGCCCTAAAGGGTTCTCCTAAACAGAGGCTTTGACACAGCTCCAACGTGCAAGTTTCCCATGTGTAGATGAGATGTTTTCTGATGGGTGAGACAAGAAACAGCTATATGCTGCTTTTGAAACCAGACCTCTGAGGAGAGATGCCTGGAAATCAAAGCAATGGATCTGATTAATTCCTAGGGGCCTGTTCTTTCCTTTTTACCTCTGGGGACATCTGTCTATGGGTCTGAGTGCAGGTAGGTGCTCAGTTGGTCTCAGATTGCCCCTGTTTTTCCTGGGAAGCCACCACCATTGAGATGGATCAGGGACTTTGGAGGTTTATCCTATTAGAAGGGTTGTGGCCATTGGAATGGGCACACTCAATTCCCTTGGAGAGGGCAAGTACAGTCCTCAGGTTTGGCTCCAGGGGCTTGAGCCTGTAGGTTGTGTAGGCCAGGGCTGTTGGACAGTTGTCTGAAAACACAAACTCGGCTTATGGTTCGGGTCATAGGTATGGAAGTAGTGACTTACAGACCATGAGGAGAACTCTTCGGGATTTGAAAGAAGGTCGAGTGTGAGGCTCCTGCTCAAGTTTTTGTCTCTGGATATCGTGTCACTCATGGTCGTGGAATTTCTCGGTGACTTCATTGGAAATGGACGAATCTTACTCTCTGGCGGTTTGGCCCCGTCCAAAGTGTTTGGGGTCATTCTGTGGGCTGAAAGAAATCCGTTTTTTTTTGGTGTTGTTGTTGTTTTTGTTTTCTTTTTTAACCTCAGGTTTCCCACCAAATGAGGGATTCCAGAGTAGAGCCCTGCCGAGGGGCGACTGGACAATCAGAAATCTGGTTAAAAATTGGGGCCTAGGGACATGTCAAGCCCATTATGACATCTAATGGTCCAGCCATTGAGAGGACTTACTAGGGGACAGGACTCATGCTGAGGGTCACAATGCGTGTGTATGCCTTCGTCGCACTCAAGAATGGGCGGGGCCTCCTGGTGAATGCTGGTTTCTCCTACACTGAATTTTGGACAACGTGCCAACCACAAGGGTTCTTGCCATGGGTAAGGAGGAGTTCTGATTTCTGCATCACACTCACCCCTGGGCAGTGATTGGAGATAAGGTCTCGGTTCTGAAGCCTGAAAACTGAGGTAGGGAAGAGATGATGACCTAAGGCCATGGCGGGTTTTATGTGCTCAGTGTGCGGTCAGCTTTCTGGGTGTTGGTCGGGAGGTCCGGGCTCAGGTTGTGTTCGACAGTGCATTAGTTCCCAGGTTAGACTCTATAATTTGGGTCAAGTCGAGTGCTGTGTAGGTTGATCCTCATTTAAGGTGCCTGGGCAGCTCATGAGGCAATAATTTTTTTTCTAGAGGGCAGGCAGAGTGCTGCATTGTGGGTCCGGAATTGCCAAACTTGAGGGCTTCGGGGCCAGGAGTGTGAGGCCGGAAGTCTGAGAAGACATGCTAGACTTGGGTTTCAGGGCGAGGGCACGGCAGGTACCCCGTGCAGATCTGAACCAATATCTCATGCATCTGAAGTCAGGGCGAGGATCAGACGTTGGCTCAGGTTGGAGTTTCTGTGCATGACGGCCGCTTCATGAAGGGAGCGGAATCTCGAGGCCATTGAGGTTTTCCCACGTTGAGAGTTGTGGGATGCCCCCTTCAAGGATTCCTTCTGCGGGATAATTGAGACCTGTTGGACAGCTCCAGGACATCCCATATGGAATGACTCCAGAGCACCGTTCGCGGATGGATGCCTGGGAAGCCCGCCTCGCATTCCAATTGTCTCCTAGCAACAAGACAGTTTAGATCTGATGGCTCTGCTGGAGCAACCGGGGTGGCTGAGTTGAAATGGACTTTCCTGAGGTTGGGTCCTAATGTGTTTTTGTGTCCATGAGGGCCTTGGAATGGGGCGGTGGCACCGGGACCTGAAGTACTCTCCTAAGCTTTGGACATGGCTCCCATGCACGGGTTTCCTTGTGGAGACGAGATGAGTTCTGATGGGTGCCTCAGGAAAACCCCTATGCTCGTATTGGAATCAGGCTTTTGAGGACACATGCCTGTAACCCAAAGCAATGTATCCTATTATGGCCTAGGGTCCTGTCTGGTTCAATCTTCTTCTCTGGGGACATGCATCTATAGTATGAGTGTAGGTCGATTACCAGCTGGTGTCAGACAGCCCTTGTTTATTCCAGGCGACCTACATTATTGGGATGGCCTCAGGGACTTTGGAGGTTTCTCCTAATTTGTACGATTTTGGACCATGGAATGGGCCGAATTCCCATGGATTGGTAGGCACAGTCCTAAAGTGTGGCTCCAGGGGCCCAGCATGGAGGGTGTGTGGCACAAGACTTTGAGAACAGAAGTCTGAAAACACAAACTCAGCTTAGGTTTGGGGACGTAGGTATGGCAGGCCCGATCTACAAACCATGAGAAGAACTCTTCAGGATATGAAGAAAGTGCGAGTCTGAGGCGCTTGCTCAGGCTTTTGTCTCTGGATTTTGTATCAGCGATGGCCGTGGAATGTCGGGGAGGCCTCATGGGCCATGGACGAATCTTCCTCTCTGAGGATTTGGCCCGATTCCCAATTGCTTTTCGTCAATCTGTGGGATGGGAGGACTCATTTCAGTTTTGTTACCTCAGGTGTCCCACCAAAAGAGGAATTCCAAAGCCAAGCCCTGGGGAAGACTGAAGGGACAACCCGAACTATGGTTAAAAATTGGGGCCTAGGGGCATGGCAAGCCCAATATGCTGTCTCTTCATCGAGCCACTTAGTGGCCTTACTTGAAGACTGGGCTTAGCCTTAGGTTCACAATGTGTGTTTGTGACCAATGTGGCCCACGAACATGGGCGGGGCTTCAGGGGCCACACTGGTTTCAACTACGCTGAACCTTGGACAACATGCCAACCACAAGGTTTCTTGCCATGGGGAAGGAGTTCTGATTTCTGCATCACCTTCAACCCTGGGCAGTGATAGGAGATAAGGTCTAGGTTCTGAAACCTGAAAACCGAGGTTGGGAAGAGATGACGACCTAAGGCCATGGCGGATCGATGTGCCTAGTGTGCGGCCAGCTGTCTGGGAGGGGCCAGGGGGTCGTGGCTCAGGCTGTGTCAGAAAGGGCATTAGTGCCCTGGTCAGCCTATGTATTTGGGGTACAGCCAAGGTCGGTGTAGGTTGATCCTCATTTGTGGTTACTGGGTAGCCTCAGAGGGCAATGTTTTTCTTCTGGAGGGCAGGCAGAGTGCTGCATTGTAGTTCTGGATTGCCAAACTGGAGCGCTTGTGTGCCAGTAGTCTGACGACAAAAGTCTGAGAACACAAGCTAGGCTTAGGTTTCTGGGTGAGGCCATGGCAGGCACAATCTACAGACCTAATCGAGATCTCGTGCATCTGAAGTCAGGGCGAGGATCAGACGATCGCTCAGGTTGGAGTTTCTGTCCCTGATGGCCCCTTCAGGAATGGGGGGGCATCACGAGGCCATGGGGGTTTTCCCACGATGGGAGTTGTGAGAAGCTCCAAACTGCAGAGAGTCTTCTGCAGGACAATTGAGACCTGTTGTTTGGCTCCAGGCCAATGATTCTGAGCAGGGTTCTAAGGATGGATGGCTGGGTAGCCCACCTCGCATTCCAATTGTCTCCTAGCAACAAGACAGGTTAGATCTCCTGGATCTGTGGAGAGGAACGGAGGACGCTGAGTTGAAATGGACACCCCTGGGGATGGGTCCTTATGTGCTTTTGTGTCTATGGAGACCTTGGAATGAAGCGGTGGCACTGGGGCCCTAAAGGGTTCTCCTAAACAGAGGCTTTGACACAGCTCCAACGTGCAAGTTTCCCATGTGTAGATGAGATGTTTTCTGATGGGTGAGACAAGAAACAGCTATATGCTGCTTTTGAAACCAGACCTCTGAGGAGAGATGCCTGGAAATCAAAGCAATGGATCTGATTAATTCCTAGGGGCCTGTTCTTTCCTTTTTACCTCTGGGGACATCTGTCTATGGGTCTGAGTGCAGGTAGGTGCTCAGTTGGTCTCAGATTGCCCCTGTTTTTCCTGGGAAGCCACCACCATTGAGATGGATCAGGGACTTTGGAGGTTTATCCTATTAGAAGGGTTGTGGCCATTGGAATGGGCACACTCAATTCCCTTGGAGAGGGCAAGTACAGTCCTCAGGTTTGGCTCCAGGGGCTTGAGCCTGTAGGTTGTGTAGGCCAGGGCTGTTGGACAGTTGTCTGAAAACACAAACTCGGCTTATGGTTCGGGTCATAGGTATGGAAGTAGTGACTTACAGACCATGAGGAGAACTCTTCGGGATTTGAAAGAAGGTCGAGTGTGAGGCTCCTGCTCAAGTTTTTGTCTCTGGATATCGTGTCACTCATGGTCGTGGAATTTCTCGGTGACTTCATTGGAAATGGACGAATCTTACTCTCTGGCGGTTTGGCCCCGTCCAAAGTGTTTGGGGTCATTCTGTGGGCTGAAAGAAATCCGTTTTTTTTTGGTGTTGTTGTTGTTTTTGTTTTCTTTTTTAACCTCAGGTTTCCCACCAAATGAGGGATTCCAGAGTAGAGCCCTGCCGAGGGGCGACTGGACAATCAGAAATCTGGTTAAAAATTGGGGCCTAGGGACATGTCAAGCCCATTATGACATCTAATGGTCCAGCCATTGAGAGGACTTACTAGGGGACAGGACTCATGCTGAGGGTCACAATGCGTGTGTATGCCTTCGTCGCACTCAAGAATGGGCGGGGCCTCCTGGTGAATGCTGGTTTCTCCTACACTGAATTTTGGACAACGTGCCAACCACAAGGGTTCTTGCCATGGGTAAGGAGGAGTTCTGATTTCTGCATCACACTCACCCCTGGGCAGTGATTGGAGATAAGGTCTCGGTTCTGAAGCCTGAAAACTGAGGTAGGGAAGAGATGATGACCTAAGGCCATGGCGGGTTTTATGTGCTCAGTGTGCGGTCAGCTTTCTGGGTGTTGGTCGGGAGGTCCGGGCTCAGGTTGTGTTCGACAGTGCATTAGTTCCCAGGTTAGACTCTATAATTTGGGTCAAGTCGAGTGCTGTGTAGGTTGATCCTCATTTAAGGTGCCTGGGCAGCTCATGAGGCAATAATTTTTTTTCTAGAGGGCAGGCAGAGTGCTGCATTGTGGGTCCGGAATTGCCAAACTTGAGGGCTTCGGGGCCAGGAGTGTGAGGCCGGAAGTCTGAGAAGACATGCTAGACTTGGGTTTCAGGGCGAGGACACGGCAGGTACCCCGTGCAGATCTGAACCAATATCTCATGCATCTGAAGTCAGGGCGAGGATCAGACGTTGGCTCAGGTTGGAGTTTCTGTGCATGACGGCCGCTTCATGAAGGGAGCGGAATCTCGAGGCCATTGAGGTTTTCCCACGTTGAGAGTTGTGGGATGCCCCCTTCAAGGATTCCTTCTGCGGGACAATTGAGACCTGTTGGACAGCTCCAGGACATCCCATATGGAATGACTCCAGAGCACCGTTCGCGGATGGATGCCTGGGAAGCCCGCCTCGCATTCCAATTGTCTCCTAGCAACAAGACAGTTTAGATCTGATGGCTCTGCTGGAGCAACCGGGGTGGCTGAGTTGAAATGGACTTTCCTGAGGTTGGGTCCTAATGTGTTTTTGTGTCAATGAGGGCCTTGGAATGGGGCGGTGGCACCGGGACCTGAAGTACTCTCCTAAGCTTTGGACATGGCTCCCATGCACGGGTTTCCTTGTGGAGACGAGATGAGTTCTGATGGGTGCCTCAGGAAAACCCCTATGCTCGTATTGGAATCAGGCTTTTGAGGACACATGCCTGTAACCCAAAGCAATGGATCCTATTATGGCCTAGGGTCCTGTCTGGTTCAATCTTCTTCTCTGGGGACATGCATCTATAGTATGAGTGTAGGTCGATTACCAGCTGGTGTCAGACAGCCCTTGTTTATTCCAGGCGACCTACATTATTGGGATGGCCTCAGGGACTTTGGAGGTTTCTCCTAATTTGTACGATTTTGGACCATGGAATGGGCCGAATTCCCATGGATTGGTAGGCACAGTCCTAAAGTGTGGCTCCAGGGGCCCAGCATGGAGGGTGTGTGGCACAAGACTTTGAGAACAGAAGTCTGAAAACACAAACTCAGCTTAGGTTTGGGGACGTAGGTATGGCAGGCCCGATCTACAAACCATGAGAAGAACTCTTCAGGATATGAAGAAAGTGCGAGTCTGAGGCGCTTGCTCAGGCTTTTGTCTCTGGATTTTGTATCAGCGATGGCCGTGGAATGTCGGGGAGGCCTCATGGGCCATGGACGAATCTTCCTCTCTGAGGATTTGGCCCGATTCCCAATTGCTTTTCGTCAATCTGTGGGATGGGAGGACTCATTTCAGTTTTGTTACCTCAGGTGTCCCACCAAAAGAGGAATTCCAAAGCCAAGCCCTGGGGAAGACTGAAGGGACAACCCGAACTATGGTTAAAAATTGGGGCCTAGGGGCATGGCAAGCCCAATATGCTGTCTCTTCATCGAGCCACTTAGTGGCCTTACTTGAAGACTGGGCTTAGCCTTAGGTTCACAATGTGTGTTTGTGACCAATGTGGCCCACGAACATGGGCGGGGCTTCAGGGGCCACACTGGTTTCAACTACGCTGAACCTTGGACAACATGCCAACCACAAGGTTTCTTGCCATGGGGAAGGAGTTCTGATTTCTGCATCACCTTCAACCCTGGGCAGTGATAGGAGATAAGGTCTAGGTTCTGAAACCTGAAAACCGAGGTTGGGAAGAGATGACGACCTAAGGCCATGGCGGATCGATGTGCCTAGTGTGCGGCCAGCTGTCTGGGAGGGGCCAGGGGGTCGTGGCTCAGGCTGTCAGAAAGGGCATTAGTGCCCTGGTCAGCCTATGTATTTGGGGTACAGCCAAGGTCGGTGTAGGTTGATCCTCATTTGGGGTTACTGGGTAGCCTCAGAGGGCAATGTTTTTCTTCTGGAGGGCAGGCAGAGTGCTGCATTGTAGTTCTGGATTGCCAAACTGGAGCGCTTGTGTGCCAGTAGTCTGACGACAAAAGTCTGAGAACACAAGCTAGGCTTAGGTTTCTGGGTGAGGCCATGGCAGGCACAATCTACAGACCTAATCGAGATCTCGTGCATCTGAAGTCAGGGCGAGGATCAGACGATCGCTCAGGTTGGAGTTTCTGTCCCTGATGGCCCCTTCAGGAATGGGGGGGCATCACGAGGCCATGGGGGTTTTCCCACGACGGGAGTTGTGAGAAGCTCCAAACTGCAGAGAGTCTTCTGCAGGACAATTGAGACCTGTTGTTTGGCTCCAGGCCAATGATTCTGAGCAGGGTTCTAAGGATGGATGGCTGGGTAGCCCACCTCGCATTCCAATTGTCTCCTAGCAACAAGACAGGTTAGATCTCCTGGATCTGTGGAGAGGAACGGAGGACGCTGAGTTGAAATGGACACCCCTGGGGATGGGTCCTTATGTGCTTTTGTGTCTATGGAGACCTTGGAATGAAGCGGTGGCACTGGGGCCCTAAAGGGTTCTCCTAAACAGAGGCTTTGACACAGCTCCAACGTGCAAGTTTCCCATGTGTAGATGAGATGTTTTCTGATGGGTGAGACAAGAAACAGCTATATGCTGCTTTTGAAACCAGACCTCTGAGGAGAGATGCCTGGAAATCAAAGCAATGGATCTGATTAATTCCTAGGGGCCTGTTCTTTCCTTTTTACCTCTGGGGACATCTGTCTATGGGTCTGAGTGCAGGTAGGTGCTCAGTTGGTCTCAGATTGCCCCTGTTTTTCCTGGGAAGCCACCACCATTGAGATGGATCAGGGACTTTGGAGGTTTATCCTATTAGAAGGGTTGTGGCCATTGGAATGGGCACACTCAATTCCCTTGGAGAGGGCAAGTACAGTCCTCAGGTTTGGCTCCAGGGGCTTGAGCCTGTAGGTTGTGTAGGCCAGGGCTGTTTGGACAGTTGTCTGAAAACACAAACTCGGCTTATGGTTCGGGTCATAGGTATGGAAGTAGTGACTTACAGACCATGAGGAGAACTCTTCGGGATTTGAAAGAAGGTCGAGTGTGAGGCTCCTGCTCAAGTTTTTGTCTCTGGATATCGTGTCACTCATGGTCGTGGAATTTCTCGGTGACTTCATTGGAAATGGACGAATCTTACTCTCTGGCGGTTTGGCCCCGTCCAAAGTGTTTGGGGTCATTCTGTGGGCTGAAAGAAATCCGTTTTTTTTTGGTGTTGTTGTTGTTTTTGTTTTCTTTTTTAACCTCAGGTTTCCCACCAAATGAGGGATTCCAGAGTAGAGCCCTGCCGAGGGGCGACTGGACAATCAGAAATCTGGTTAAAAATTGGGGCCTAGGGACATGTCAAGCCCATTATGACATCTAATGGTCCAGCCATTGAGAGGACTTACTAGGGGACAGGACTCATGCTGAGGGTCACAATGCGTGTGTATGCCTTCGTCGCACTCAAGAATGGGCGGGGCCTCCTGGTGAATGCTGGTTTCTCCTACACTGAATTTTGGACAACGTGCCAACCACAAGGGTTCTTGCCATGGGTAAGGAGGAGTTCTGATTTCTGCATCACACTCACCCCTGGGCAGTGATTGGAGATAAGGTCTCGGTTCTGAAGCCTGAAAACTGAGGTAGGGAAGAGATGATGACCTAAGGCCATGGCGGGTTTTATGTGCTCAGTGTGCGGTCAGCTTTCTGGGTGTTGGTCGGGAGGTCCGGGCTCAGGTTGTGTTCGACAGTGCATTAGTTCCCAGGTTAGACTCTATAATTTGGGTCAAGTCGAGTGCTGTGTAGGTTGATCCTCATTTAAGGTGCCTGGGCAGCTCATGAGGCAATAATTTTTTTTCTAGAGGGCAGGCAGAGTGCTGCATTGTGGGTCCGGAATTGCCAAACTTGAGGGCTTCGGGGCCAGGAGTGTGAGGCCGGAAGTCTGAGAAGACATGCTAGACTTGGGTTTCAGGGCGAGGACACGGCAGGTACCCCGTGCAGATCTGAACCAATATCTCATGCATCTGAAGTCAGGGCGAGGATCAGACGTTGGCTCAGGTTGGAGTTTCTGTGCATGACGGCCGCTTCATGAAGGGAGCGGAATCTCGAGGCCATTGAGGTTTTCCCACGTTGAGAGTTGTGGGATGCCCCCTTCAAGGATTCCTTCTGCGGGACAATTGAGACCTGTTGGACAGCTCCAGGACATCCCATATGGAATGACTCCAGAGCACCGTTCGCGGATGGATGCCTGGGAAGCCCGCCTCGCATTCCAATTGTCTCCTAGCAACAAGACAGTTTAGATCTGATGGCTCTGCTGGAGCAACCGGGGTGGCTGAGTTGAAATGGACTTTCCTGAGGTTGGGTCCTAATGTGTTTTTGTGTCAATGAGGGCCTTGGAATGGGGCGGTGGCACCGGGACCTGAAGTACTCTCCTAAGCTTTGGACATGGCTCCCATGCACGGGTTTCCTTGTGGAGACGAGATGAGTTCTGATGGGTGCCTCAGGAAAACCCCTATGCTCGTATTGGAATCAGGCTTTTGAGGACACATGCCTGTAACCCAAAGCAATGGATCCTATTATGGCCTAGGGTCCTGTCTGGTTCAATCTTCTTCTCTGGGGACATGCATCTATAGTATGAGTGTAGGTCGATTACCAGCTGGTGTCAGACAGCCCTTGTTTATTCCAGGCGACCTACATTATTGGGATGGCCTCAGGGACTTTGGAGGTTTCTCCTAATTTGTACGATTTTGGACCATGGAATGGGCCGAATTCCCATGGATTGGTAGGCACAGTCCTAAAGTGTGGCTCCAGGGGCCCAGCATGGAGGGTGTGTGGCACAAGACTTTGAGAACAGAAGTCTGAAAACACAAACTCAGCTTAGGTTTGGGGACGTAGTTATGGCAGGCCCGATCTACAAACCATGAGAAGAACTCTTCAGGATATGAAGAAAGTGCGAGTCTGAGGCGCTTGCTCAGGCTTTTGTCTCTGGATTTTGTATCAGCGATGGCCGTGGAATGTCGGGGAGGCCTCATGGGCCATGGACGAATCTTCCTCTCTGAGGATTTGGCCCGATTCCCAATTGCTTTTCGTCAATCTGTGGGATGGGAGGACTCATTTCAGTTTTGTTACCTCAGGTGTCCCACCAAAAGAGGAATTCCAAAGCCAAGCCCTGGGGAAGACTGAAGGGACAACCCGAACTATGGTTAAAAATTGGGGCCTAAAGGCATGGCAAGCCCAATATGCTGTCTCTTCATCGAGCCACTTAGTGGCCTTACTTGAGGACTGGGCTTAGCCTTAGGTTCACAATGTGTGTTTGTGACCAATGTGGCCCGCGAGCATGGGCGGGGCTTCAGGGGCCACACTGGTTTCAACTACGCTGAACCTTGGACAACATGCCAACCACAAGGTTTCTTGCCATGGGGAAGGAGTTCTGATTTCTGCATCACCTTCAACCCTGGGCAGTGATAGGAGATAAGGTCTAGGTTCTGAAACCTGAAACCCGAGGTTGGGAAGAGATGACGACCTAAGGCCATGGCGGATCGATGTGCCTAGTGTGCGGCCAGCTGTCTGGGAGGGGCCAGGGGGTCGTGGCTCAGGCTGTGTCAGAAAGGGCATTAGTGCCCTGGTCAGCCTATGTATTTGGGGTACAGCCAAGGTCGGTGTAGGTTGATCCTCATTTGTGGTTACTGGGTAGCCTCAGAGGGCAATGTTTTTCTTCTGGAGGGCAGGCAGAGTGCTGCATTGTAGTTCTGGATTGCCAAACTGGAGGGCTTGTGTGCCAGTAGTCTGTCGACAAAAGTCTGAGAACACAAGCTAGGCTTAGGTTTCTGGGTGAGGCCATGGCAGGCACAATCTACAGACCTAATCGAGATCTCGTGCATCTGAAGTCAGGGCGAGGATCAGACGATCGCTCAGGTTGGAGTTTCTGTCCCTGATGGCCCCTTCAGGAATGGGGGGGCATCACGAGGCCATGGGGGTTTTCCCACGATGGGAGTTGTGAGAAGCTCCAAACTGCAGAGAGTCTTCTGCAGGACAATTGAGACCTGTTGTTTGGCTCCAGGCCAATGATTCTGAGCAGGGTTCTAAGGATGGATGGCTGGGTAGCCCACCTCGCATTCCAATTGTCTCCTAGCAACAAGACAGGTTAGATCTCCTGGATCTGTGGAGAGGAACGGAGGACGCTGAGTTGAAATGGACACCCCTGGGGATGGGTCCTTATGTGCTTTTGTGTCTATGGAGACCTTGGAATGAAGCGGTGGCACTGGGGCCCTAAAGGGTTCTCCTAAACAGAGGCTTTGACACAGCTCCAAAGTGCAAGTTTCCCATGTGTAGATGAGATGTTTTCTGATGGGTGAGACAAGAAACAGCTATATGCTGCTTTTGAAACCAGACCTCTGAGGAGAGATGCCTGGAAATCAAAGCAATGGATCTGATTAATTCCTAGGGGCCTGTTCTTTCCTTTTTACCTCTGGGGACATCTGTCTATGGGTCTGAGTGCAGGTAGGTGCTCAGTTGGTCTCAGATTGCCCCTGTTTTTCCTGGGAAGCCACCACCATTGAGATGGATCAGGGACTTTGGAGGTTTATGCTATTAGAAGGGTTGTGGCCATTGGAATGGGCACACTCAATTCCCTTGGAGAGGGCAAGTACAGTCCTCAGGTTTGGCTCCAGGGGCTTGAGCCTGTACGTTGTGTAGGCCAGGGCTGTTGGACAGTTGTCTGAAAACACAAACTCGGCTTATGGTTCGGGTCATAGGTATGGAAGTAGTGACTTACAGACCATGAGGAGAAGTCTTCGGGATTTGAAAGAAGGTCGAGTGTGAGGCTCCTGCTCAAGTTTTTGTCTCTGGATATCGTGTCACTCATGGTCGTGGAATTTCTCGGTGACTTCATTGGAAATGGACGAATCTTACTCTCTGGCGGTTTGGCCCCGTCCAAAGTGTTTGGGGTCATTCTGTGGGCTGAAAGAAATCCGTTTTTTTTGGTGTTGTTGTTGTTTTTGTTTTCTTTTTTAACCTCAGGTTTCCCACCAAATGAGGGATTCCAGAGTAGAGCCCTGCCGAGGGGCGACTGGACAATCAGAAATCTGGTTAAAAATTGGGGCCTAGGGACATGTCAAGCCCATTATGACATCTAATGGTCCAGCCATTGAGAGGACTTACTAGGGGACAGGACTCATGCTGAGGGTCACAATGCGTGTGTATGCCTTCGTCGCACTCAAGAATGGGCGGGGCCTCCTGGTGAATGCTGGTTTCTCCTACACTGAATTTTGGACAACGTGCCAACCACAAGGGTTCTTGCCATGGGTAAGGAGGAGTTCTGATTTCTGCATCACACTCACCCCTGGGCAGTGATTGGAGATAAGGTCTCGGTTCTGAAGCCTGAAAACTGAGGTAGGGAAGAGATGATGACCTAAGGCCATGGCGGGTTTTATGTGCTCAGTGTGCGGTCAGCTTTCTGGGTGTTGGTCGGGAGGTCCGGGCTCAGGTTGTGTTCGACAGTGCATTAGTTCCCAGGTTAGACTCTATAATTTGGGTCAAGTCGAGTGCTGTGTAGGTTGATCCTCATTTAAGGTGCCTGGGCAGCTCATGAGGCAATAATTTTTTTTCTAGAGGGCAGGCAGAGTGCTGCATTGTGGGTCCGGAATTGCCAAACTTGAGGGCTTCGGGGCCAGGAGTGTGAGGCCGGAAGTCTGAGAAGACATGCTAGACTTGGGTTTCAGGGCGAGGACACGGCAGGTACCCCGTGCAGATCTGAACCAATATCTCATGCATCTGAAGTCAGGGTGAGGATCAGACGTTGGCTCAGGTTGGAGTTTCTGTGCATGACGGCCGCTTCATGAAGGGAGCGGAATCTCGAGGCCATTGAGGTTTTCCCACGTTGAGAGTTGTGGGATGCCCCCTTCAAGGATTCCTTCTGCGGGACAATTGAGACCTGTTGGACAGCTCCAGGACATCCCATATGGAATGACTCCAGAGCACCGTTCGCGGATGGATGCCTGGGAAGCCTGCCTCGCATTCCAATTGTCTCCTAGCAACAAGACAGTTTAGATCTGATGGCTCTGCTGGAGCAACCGGGGTGGCTGAGTTGAAATGGACTTTCCTGAGGTTGGGTCCTAATGTGTTTTTGTGTCAATGAGGGCCTTGGAATGGGGCGGTGGCACCGGGACCTGAAGTACTCTCCTAAGCTTTGGACATGGCTCCCATGCACGGGTTTCCTTGTGGAGACGAGATGAGTTCTGATGGGTGCCTCAGGAAAACCCCTATGCTCGTATTGGAATCAGGCTTTTGAGGACACATGCCTGTAACCCAAAGCAATGGATCCTATGATGGCCTAGGGTCCTGTCTGGTTCAATCTTCTTCTCTGGGGACATGCATCTATAGTATGAGTGTAGGTCGATTATCAGCTGGTGTCACACAGCCCTTGTTTATTCCAGGCGACCTACATTATTGGGATGGCCTCAGGGACTTTGGAGGTTTCTCCTAATTTGTACGATTTTGGACCATGGAATGGGCCGAATTCCCATGGATTGGTAGGCACAGTCCTAAAGTGTGGCTCCAGGGGCCCAGCATGGAGGGTGTGTGGCACAAGACTTTGAGAACAGAAGTCTGAAAACACAAACTCAGCTTAGGTTTGGGGACGTAGGTATGGCAGGCCCGATCTACAAACCATGAGAAGAACTCTTCAGGATATGAAGAAAGTGCGAGTCTGAGGCGCTTGCTCAGGCTTTTGTCTCTGGATTTTGTATCAGCGATGGCCGTGGAATGTCGGGGAGGCCTCATGGGCCATGGACGAATCTTCCTCTCTGAGGATTTGGCCCGATTCCCAATTGCTTTTCGTCAATCTGTGGGATGGGAGGACTCATTTCAGTTTTGTTACCTCAGGTGTCCCACCAAAAGAGGAATTCCAAAGCCAAGCCCTGGGGAAGACTGAAGGGACAACCCGAACTATGGTTAAAAATTGGGGCCTAGGGGCATGGCAAGCCCAATATGCTGTCTCTTCATCCAGCCACTTAGTGGCCTTACTTGAGGACTGGGCTTAGCCTTAGGTTCACAATGTGTGTTTGTGACCAATGTGGCCCGCGAGCATGGGCGGGGCCTCAGGGGCCACACTGGTTTCAACTACGCTGAACCTTGGACAACATGCCAACCACAAGGTTTCTTGCCATGGGGAAGGAGTTCTGATTTCTGCATCACCTTCAACCCTGGGCAGTGATAGGAGATAAGGTCTAGGTTCTGAAACCTGAAAACCGAGGTTGGGAAGAGATGACGACCTAAGGCCATGGCGGATCGATGTGCCTAGTGTGCGGCCAGCTGTCTGGGAGGGGCCAGGGGGTCGTGGCTTAGGCTGTGTCAGAAAGGGCATTAGTGCCCTGGTCAGCCTATGTATTTGGGGTACAGCCAAGGTCGGTGTAGGTTGATCCTCATTTGTGGTTACTGGGTAGCCTCAGAGGGCAATGTTTTTCTTCTGGAGGGCAGGCAGAGTGCTGCATTGTAGTTCTGGATTGCCAAACTGGAGCGCTTGTGTGCCAGTAGTCTGACGACAAAAGTCTGAGAACACAAGCTAGGCTTAGGTTTCTGGGTGAGGCCATGGCAGGCACAATCTACAGACCTAATCGAGATCTCGTGCATCTGAAGTCAGGGCGAGGATCAGACGATCGCTCAGGTTGGAGTTTCTGTCCCTGATGGCCCCTTCAGGAATGGGGGGGCATCACGAGTCCATGGGGGTTTTCCCACGATGGGAGTTGTGAGAAGCTCCAAACTGCAGAGAGTCTTCTGCAGGACAATTGAGACCTGTTGTTTGGCTCCAGGCCAATGATTCTGAGCAGGGTTCTAAGGATGGATGGCTGGGTAGCCCACCTCGCATTCCAATTGTCTCCTAGCAACAAGACAGGTTAGATCTCCTGGATCTGTGGAGAGGAACGGAGGACGCTGAGTTGAAATGGACACCCCTGGGGATGGGTCCTTATGTGCTTTTGTGTCTATGGAGACCTTGGAATGAAGCGGTGGCACTGGGGCCCTAAAGGGTTCTCCTAAACAGAGGCTTTGACACAGCTCCAAAGTGCAAGTTTCCCATGTGTAGATGAGATGTTTTCTGATGGGTGAGACAAGAAACAGCTATATGCTGCTTTTGAAACCAGACCTCTGAGGAGAGATGCCTGGAAATCAAAGCAATGGATCTGATTAATTCCTAGGGGCCTGTTCTTTCCTTTTTACCTCTGGGGACATCTGTCTATGGGTCTGAGTGCAGGTAGGTGCTCAGTTGGTCTCAGATTGCCCCTGTTTTTCCTGGGAAGCCACCACCATTGAGATGGATCAGGGACTTTGGAGGTTTATCCTATTAGAAGGGTTGTGGCCATTGGAATGGGCACACACAATTCCCTTGGAGAGGGCAAGTACAGTCCTCAGGTTTGGCTCCAGGGGCTTGAGCTTGTAGGTTGTGTAGGCCAGGGCTGTTGGACAGTTGTCTGAAAACACAAACTCGGCTTATGGTTCGGGTCATAGGTATGGAAGTAGTGACTTACAGACCATGAGGAGAACTCTTCGGCATTTGAAAGAAGGTCGAGTGTGAGGCTCCTGCTCAAGTTTTTGTCTCTGGATATCGTGTCACTCATGGTCGTGGAATTTCTCGGTGACTTCATTGGAAATGGACGAATCTTACTCTCTGGCGGTTTGGCCCCGTCCAAAGTGTTTGGGGTCATTCTGTGGGCTGAAAGAAATCCGTTTTTTTTGGTGTTGTTGTTGTTTTTGTTTTCTTTTTTAACCTCAGGTTTCCCACCAAATGAGGGATTCCAGAGTAGAGCCCTGCCGAGGGGCGACTGGACAATCAGAAATCTGGTTAAAAATTGGGGCCTAGGGACATGTCAAGCCCATTATGACATCTAATGGTCCAGCCATTGAGAGGACTTACTAGGGGACAGGACTCATGCTGAGGGTCACAATGCGTGTGTATGCCTTCGTCGCACTCAAGAATGGGCGGGGCCTCCTGGTGAATGCTGGTTTCTCCTACACTGAATTTTGGACAACGGGCCAACCACAAGGGTTCTTGCCATGGGTAAGGAGGAGTTCTGATTTCTGCATCACACTCACCCCTGGGCAGTGATTGGAGATAAGGTCTCGGTTCTGAAGCCTGAAAACTGAGGTAGGGAAGAGATGATGACCTAAGGCCATGGCGGGTTTTATGTGCTCAGTGTGCGGTCAGCTTTCTGGGTGTTGGTCGGGAGGTCCGGGCTCAGGTTGTGTTCGACAGTGCATTAGTTCCCAGGTTAGACTCTATAATTTGGGTAAAGTCGAGTGCTGTGTAGGTAGATCCTCATTTAAGGTGCCTGGGCAGCTCATGAGGCAATAATTTTTTTTCTAGAGGGCAGGCAGAGTGCTGCATTGTGGGTCCGGAATTGCCAAACTTGAGGGCTTCGGGGCCAGGAGTGTGAGGCCGGAAGTCTGAGAAGACATGCTAGACTTGGGTTTCAGGGCGAGGACACGGCAGGTACCCCGTGCAGATCTGAACCAATATCTCATGCATCTGAAGTCAGGGCGAGGATCAGACGTTGGCTCAGGTTGGAGTTTCTGTGCATGACGGCCGCTTCATGAAGGGAGCGGAATCTCGAGGCCATTGAGGTTTTCCCACGTTGAGAGTTGTGGGATGCCCCCTTCAAGGATTCCTTCTGCGGGACAATTGAGACCTGTTGGACAGCTCCAGGACATCCCATATGGAATGACTCCAGAGCACCGTTCGCGGATGGATGCCTGGGAAGCCCGCCTCGCATTCCAATTGTCTCCTAGCAACAAGACAGTTTAGATCTGATGGCTCTGCTGGAGCAACCGGGGTGGCTGAGTTGAAATGGACTTTCCTGAGGTTGGGTCCTAATGTGTTTTTGTGTCAATGAGGGCCTTGGAATGGGGCGGTGGCACCGGGACCTGAAGTACTCTCCTAAGCTTTGGACATGGCTCCCATGCACGGGTTTCCTTGTGGAGACGAGATGAGTTCTGATGGGTGCCTCAGGAAAACCCCTATGCTCGTATTGGAATCAGGCTTTTGAGGACACATGCCTGTAACCCAAATCAATGGATCCTATTATGGCCTAGGGTCCTGTCTGGTTCAATCTTCTTCTCTGGGGACATGCATCTATAGTATGAGTGTAGGTCGATTATCAGCTGGTGTCAGACAGCCCTTGTTTATTCCAGGCGACCTACATTATTGGGATGGCCTCAGGGACTTTGGAGGTTTCTCCTAATTTGTACGATTTTGGACCATGGAATGGGCCGAATTCCCATGGATTGGTAGGCACAGTCCTAAAGTGTGGCTCCAGGGGCCCAGCATGGAGGGTGTGTGGCACAAGACTTTGAGAACAGAAGTCTGAAAACACAAACTCAGCTTAGGTTTGGGGACGTAGGTATGGCAGGCCCGATCTACAAACCATGAGAAGAACTCTTCAGGATATGAAGAAAGTGCGAGTCTGAGGCGCTTGCTCAGGCTTTTGTCTCTGGATTTTGTATCAGCGATGGCCGTGGAATGTCGGGGAGGCCTCATGGGCCATGGACGAATCTTCCTCTCTGAGGATTTGGCCCGATTCCCAATTGCTTTTCGTCAATCTGTGGGATGGGAGGACTCATTTCAGTTTTGTTACCTCAGGTGTCCCACCAAAAGAGGAATTCCAAAGCCAAGCCCTGGGGAAGACTGAAGGGACAACCCGAACTATGGTTAAAAATTGGGGCCTAGGGGCATGGCAAGCCCAATATGCTGTCTCTTCATCCAGCCACTTAGTGGCCTTACTTGAGGACTGGGCTTAGCCTTAGGTTCACAATGTGTGTTTGTGACCAATGTGGCCCGCGAGCATGGGCGGGGCCTCAGGGGCCACACTGGTTTCAACTACGCTGAACCTTGGACAACATGCCAACCACAAGGTTTCTTGCCATGGGGAAGGAGTTCTGATTTCTGCATCACCTTCAACCCTGGGCAGTGATAGGAGATAAGGTCTAGGTTCTGAAACCTGAAAACCGAGGTTGGGAAGAGATGACGACCTAAGGCCATGGCGGATCGATGTGCCTAGTGTGCGGCCAGCTGTCTGGGAGGGGCCAGGGGGTCGTGGCTTAGGCTGTGTCAGAAAGGGCATTAGTGCCCTGGTCAGCCTATGTATTTGGGGTACAGCCAAGGTCGGTGTAGGTTGATCCTCATTTGTGGTTACTGGGTAGCCTCAGAGGGCAATGTTTTTCTTCTGGAGGGCAGGCAGAGTGCTGCATTGTAGTTCTGGATTGCCAAACTGGAGCGCTTGTGTGCCAGTAGTCTGACGACAAAAGTCTGAGAACACAAGCTAGGCTTAGGTTTCTGGGTGAGGCCATGGCAGGCACAATCTACAGACCTAATCGAGATCTCGTGCATCTGAAGTCAGGGCGAGGATCAGACGATCGCTCAGGTTGGAGTTTCTGTCCCTGATGGCCCCTTCAGGAATGGGGGGGCATCACGAGGCCATGGGGGTTTTCCCACGATGGGAGTTGTGAGAAGCTCCAAACTGCAGAGAGTCTTCTGCAGGACAATTGAGACCTGTTGTTTGGCTCCAGGCCAATGATTCTGAGCAGGGTTCTAAGGATGGATGGCTGGGTAGCCCACCTCGCATTCCAATTGTCTCCTAGCAACAAGACAGGTTAGATCTCCTGGATCTGTGGAGAGGAACGGAGGACGCTGAGTTGAAATGGACACCCCTGGGGATGGGTCCTTATGTGCTTTTGTGTCTATGGAGACCTTGGAATGAAGCGGTGGCACTGGGGCCCTAAAGGGTTCTCCTAAACAGAGGCTTTGACACAGCTCCAAAGTGCAAGTTTCCCATGTGTAGATGAGATGTTTTCTGATGGGTGAGACAAGAAACAGCTATATGCTGCTTTTGAAACCAGACCTCTGAGGAGAGATGCCTGGAAATCAAAGCAATGGATCTGATTAATTCCTAGGGGCCTGTTCTTTCCTTTTTACCTCTGGGGACATCTGTCTATGGGTCTGAGTGCAGGTAGGTGCTCAGTTGGTCTCAGATTGCCCCTGTTTTTCCTGGGAAGCCACCACCATTGAGATGGATCAGGGACTTTGGAGGTTTATCCTATTAGAAGGGTTGTGGCCATTGGAATGGGCACACACAATTCCCTTGGAGAGGGCAAGTACAGTCCTCAGGTTTGGCTCCAGGGGCTTGAGCTTGTAGGTTGTGTAGGCCAGGGCTGTTGGACAGTTGTCTGAAAACACAAACTCGGCTTATGGTTCGGGTCATAGGTATGGAAGTAGTGACTTACAGACCATGAGGAGAACTCTTCGGCATTTGAAAGAAGGTCGAGTGTGAGGCTCCTGCTCAAGTTTTTGTCTCTGGATATCGTGTCACTCATGGTCGTGGAATTTCTCGGTGACTTCATTGGAAATGGACGAATCTTACTCTCTGGCGGTTTGGCCCCGTCCAAAGTGTTTGGGGTCATTCTGTGGGCTGAAAGAAATCCGTTTTTTTTGGTGTTGTTGTTGTTTTTGTTTTCTTTTTTAACCTCAGGTTTCCCACCAAATGAGGGATTCCAGAGTAGAGCCCTGCCGAGGGGCGACTGGACAATCAGAAATCTGGTTAAAAATTGGGGCCTAGGGACATGTCAAGCCCATTATGACATCTAATGGTCCAGCCATTGAGAGGACTTACTAGGGGACAGGACTCATGCTGAGGGTCACAATGCGTGTGTATGCCTTCGTCGCACTCAAGAATGGGCGGGGCCTCCTGGTGAATGCTGGTTTCTCCTACACTGAATTTTGGACAACGTGCCAACCACAAGGGTTCTTGCCATGGGTAAGGAGGAGTTCTGATTTCTGCATCACACTCACCCCTGGGCAGTGATTGGAGATAAGGTCTCGGTTCTGAAGCCTGAAAACTGAGGTAGGGAAGAGATGATGACCTAAGGCCATGGCGGGTTTTATGTGCTCAGTGTGCGGTCAGCTTTCTGGGTGTTGGTCGGGAGGTCCGGGCTCAGGTTGTGTTCGACAGTGCATTAGTTCCCAGGTTAGACTCTATAATTTGGGTCAAGTCGAGTGCTGTGTAGGTTGATCCTCATTTAAGGTGCCTGGGCAGCTCATGAGGCAATAATTTTTTTTCTAGAGGGCAGGCAGAGTGCTGCATTGTGGGTCCGGAATTGCCAAACTTGAGGGCTTCGGGGCCAGGAGTGTGAGGCCGGAAGTCTGAGAAGACATGCTAGACTTGGGTTTCAGGGCGAGGACACGGCAGGTACCCCGTGCAGATCTGAACCAATATCTCATGCATCTGAAGTCAGGGTGAGGATCAGACGTTGGCTCAGGTTGGAGTTTCTGTGCATGACGGCCGCTTCATGAAGGGAGCGGAATCTCGAGGCCATTGAGGTTTTCCCACGTTGAGAGTTGTGGGATGCCCCCTTCAAGGATTCCTTCTGCGGGACAATTGAGACCTGTTGGACAGCTCCAGGACATCCCATATGGAATGACTCCAGAGCACCGTTCGCGGATGGATGCCTGGGAAGCCTGCCTCGCATTCCAATTGTCTCCTAGCAACAAGACAGTTTAGATCTGATGGCTCTGCTGGAGCAACCGGGGTGGCTGAGTTGAAATGGACTTTCCTGAGGTTGGGTCCTAATGTGTTTTTGTGTCAATGAGGGCCTTGGAATGGGGCGGTGGCACCGGGACCTGAAGTACTCTCCTAAGCTTTGGACATGGCTCCCATGCACGGGTTTCCTTGTGGAGACGAGATGAGTTCTGATGGGTGCCTCAGGAAAACCCCTATGCTCGTATTGGAATCAGGCTTTTGAGGACACATGCCTGTAACCCAAAGCAATGGATCCTATGATGGCCTAGGGTCCTGTCTGGTTCAATCTTCTTCTCTGGGGACATGCATCTATAGTATGAGTGTAGGTCGATTATCAGCTGGTGTCACACAGCCCTTGTTTATTCCAGGCGACCTACATTATTGGGATGGCCTCAGGGACTTTGGAGGTTTCTCCTAATTTGTACGATTTTGGACCATGGAATGGGCCGAATTCCCATGGATTGGTAGGCACAGTCCTAAAGTGTGGCTCCAGGGGCCCAGCATGGAGGGTGTGTGGCACAAGACTTTGAGAACAGAAGTCTGAAAACACAAACTCAGCTTAGGTTTGGGGACGTAGGTATGGCAGGCCCGATCTACAAACCATGAGAAGAACTCTTCAGGATATGAAGAAAGTGCGAGTCTGAGGCGCTTGCTCAGGCTTTTGTCTCTGGATTTTGTATCAGCGATGGCCGTGGAATGTCGGGGAGGCCTCATGGGCCATGGACGAATCTTCCTCTCTGAGGATTTGGCCCGATTCCCAATTGCTTTTCGTCAATCTGTGGGATGGGAGGACTCATTTCAGTTTTGTTACCTCAGGTGTCCCACCAAAAGAGGAATTCCAAAGCCAAGCCCTGGGGAAGACTGAAGGGACAACCCGAACTATGGTTAAAAATTGGGGCCTAGGGGCATGGCAAGCCCAATATGCTGTCTCTTCATCCAGCCACTTAGTGGCCTTACTTGAGGACTGGGCTTAGCCTTAGGTTCACAATGTGTGTTTGTGACCAATGTGGCCCGCGAGCATGGGCGGGGCCTCAGGGGCCACACTGGTTTCAACTACGCTGAACCTTGGACAACATGCCAACCACAAGGTTTCTTGCCATGGGGAAGGAGTTCTGATTTCTGCATCACCTTCAACCCTGGGCAGTGATAGGAGATAAGGTCTAGGTTCTGAAACCTGAAAACCGAGGTTGGGAAGAGATGACGACCTAAGGCCATGGCGGATCGATGTGCCTAGTGTGCGGCCAGCTGTCTGGGAGGGGCCAGGGGGTCGTGGCTTAGGCTGTGTCAGAAAGGGCATTAGTGCCCTGGTCAGCCTATGTATTTGGGGTACAGCCAAGGTCGGTGTAGGTTGATCCTCATTTGTGGTTACTGGGTAGCCTCAGAGGGCAATGTTTTTCTTCTGGAGGGCAGGCAGAGTGCTGCATTGTAGTTCTGGATTGCCAAACTGGAGCGCTTGTGTGCCAGTAGTCTGACGACAAAAGTCTGAGAACACAAGCTAGGCTTAGGTTTCTGGGTGAGGCCATGGCAGGCACAATCTACAGACCTAATCGAGATCTCGTGCATCTGAAGTCAGGGCGAGGATCAGACGATCGCTCAGGTTGGAGTTTCTGTCCCTGATGGCCCCTTCAGGAATGGGGGGGCATCACGAGTCCATGGGGGTTTTCCCACGATGGGAGTTGTGAGAAGCTCCAAACTGCAGAGAGTCTTCTGCAGGACAATTGAGACCTGTTGTTTGGCTCCAGGCCAATGATTCTGAGCAGGGTTCTAAGGATGGATGGCTGGGTAGCCCACCTCGCATTCCAATTGTCTCCTAGCAACAAGACAGGTTAGATCTCCTGGATCTGTGGAGAGGAACGGAGGACGCTGAGTTGAAATGGACACCCCTGGGGATGGGTCCTTATGTGCTTTTGTGTCTATGGAGACCTTGGAATGAAGCGGTGGCACTGGGGCCCTAAAGGGTTCTCCTAAACAGAGGCTTTGACACAGCTCCAAAGTGCAAGTTTCCCATGTGTAGATGAGATGTTTTCTGATGGGTGAGACAAGAAACAGCTATATGCTGCTTTTGAAACCAGACCTCTGAGGAGAGATGCCTGGAAATCAAAGCAATGGATCTGATTAATTCCTAGGGGCCTGTTCTTTCCTTTTTACCTCTGGGGACATCTGTCTATGGGTCTGAGTGCAGGTAGGTGCTCAGTTGGTCTCAGATTGCCCCTGTTTTTCCTGGGAAGCCACCACCATTGAGATGGATCAGGGACTTTGGAGGTTTATCCTATTAGAAGGGTTGTGGCCATTGGAATGGGCACACACAATTCCCTTGGAGAGGGCAAGTACAGTCCTCAGGTTTGGCTCCAGGGGCTTGAGCTTGTAGGTTGTGTAGGCCAGGGCTGTTGGACAGTTGTCTGAAAACACAAACTCGGCTTATGGTTCGGGTCATAGGTATGGAAGTAGTGACTTACAGACCATGAGGAGAACTCTTCGGCATTTGAAAGAAGGTCGAGTGTGAGGCTCCTGCTCAAGTTTTTGTCTCTGGATATCGTGTCACTCATGGTCGTGGAATTTCTCGGTGACTTCATTGGAAATGGACGAATCTTACTCTCTGGCGGTTTGGCCCCGTCCAAAGTGTTTGGGGTCATTCTGTGGGCTGAAAGAAATCCGTTTTTTTTGGTGTTGTTGTTGTTTTTGTTTTCTTTTTTAACCTCAGGTTTCCCACCAAATGAGGGATTCCAGAGTAGAGCCCTGCCGAGGGGCGACTGGACAATCAGAAATCTGGTTAAAAATTGGGGCCTAGGGACATGTCAAGCCCATTATGACATCTAATGGTCCAGCCATTGAGAGGACTTACTAGGGGACAGGACTCATGCTGAGGGTCACAATGCGTGTGTATGCCTTCGTCGCACTCAAGAATGGGCGGGGCCTCCTGGTGAATGCTGGTTTCTCCTACACTGAATTTTGGACAACGGGCCAACCACAAGGGTTCTTGCCATGGGTAAGGAGGAGTTCTGATTTCTGCATCACACTCACCCCTGGGCAGTGATTGGAGATAAGGTCTCGGTTCTGAAGCCTGAAAACTGAGGTAGGGAAGAGATGATGACCTAAGGCCATGGCGGGTTTTATGTGCTCAGTGTGCGGTCAGCTTTCTGGGTGTTGGTCGGGAGGTCCGGGCTCAGGTTGTGTTCGACAGTGCATTAGTTCCCAGGTTAGACTCTATAATTTGGGTAAAGTCGAGTGCTGTGTAGGTTGATCCTCATTTAAGGTGCCTGGGCAGCTCATGAGGCAATAATTTTTTTTCTAGAGGGCAGGCAGAGTGCTGCATTGTGGGTCCGGAATTGCCAAACTTGAGGGCTTCGGGGCCAGGAGTGTGAGGCCGGAAGTCTGAGAAGACATGCTAGACTTGGGTTTCAGGGCGAGGACACGGCAGGTACCCCGTGCAGATCTGAACCAATATCTCATGCATCTGAAGTCAGGGCGAGGATCAGACGTTGGCTCAGGTTGGAGTTTCTGTGCATGACGGCCGCTTCATGAAGGGAGCGGAATCTCGAGGCCATTGAGGTTTTCCCACGTTGAGAGTTGTGGGATGCCCCCTTCAAGGATTCCTTCTGCGGGACAATTGAGACCTGTTGGACAGCTCCAGGACATCCCATATGGAATGACTCCAGAGCACCGTTCGCGGATGGATGCCTGGGAAGCCCGCCTCGCATTCCAATTGTCTCCTAGCAACAAGACAGTTTAGATCTGATGGCTCTGCTGGAGCAACCGGGGTGGCTGAGTTGAAATGGACTTTCCTGAGGTTGGGTCCTAATGTGTTTTTGTGTCAATGAGGGCCTTGGAATGGGGCGGTGGCACCGGGACCTGAAGTACTCTCCTAAGCTTTGGACATGGCTCCCATGCACGGGTTTCCTTGTGGAGACGAGATGAGTTCTGATGGGTGCCTCAGGAAAACCCCTATGCTCGTATTGGAATCAGGCTTTTGAGGACACATGCCTGTAACCCAAATCAATGGATCCTATTATGGCCTAGGGTCCTGTCTGGTTCAATCTTCTTCTCTGGGGACATGCATCTATAGTATGAGTGTAGGTCGATTATCAGCTGGTGTCAGACAGCCCTTGTTTATTCCAGGCGACCTACATTATTGGGATGGCCTCAGGGACTTTGGAGGTTTCTCCTAATTTGTACGATTTTGGACCATGGAATGGGCCGAATTCCCATGGATTGGTAGGCACAGTCCTAAAGTGTGGCTCCAGGGGCCCAGCATGGAGGGTGTGTGGCACAAGACTTTGAGAACAGAAGTCTGAAAACACAAACTCAGCTTAGGTTTGGGGACGTAGGTATGGCAGGCCCGATCTACAAACCATGAGAAGAACTCTTCAGGATATGAAGAAAGTGCGAGTCTGAGGCGCTTGCTCAGGCTTTTGTCTCTGGATTTTGTATCAGCGATGGCCGTGGAATGTCGGGGAGGCCTCATGGGCCATGGACGAATCTTCCTCTCTGAGGATTTGGCCCGATTCCCAATTGCTTTTCGTCAATCTGTGGGATGGGAGGACTCATTTCAGTTTTGTTACCTCAGGTGTCCCACCAAAAGAGGAATTCCAAAGCCAAGCCCTGGGGAAGACTGAAGGCACAACCCGAACTATGGTTAAAAATTGGGGCCTAGGGGCATGGCAAGCCCAATATGCTGTCTCTTCATCCAGCCACTTAGTGGCCTTACTTGAGGACTGGGCTTAGCCTTAGGTTCACAATGTGTGTTTGTGACCAATGTGGCCCGCGAGCATGGGCGGGGCCTCAGGGGCCACACTGGTTTCAACTACGCTGAACCTTGGACAACATGCCAACCACAAGGTTTCTTGCCATGGGGAAGGAGTTCTGATTTCTGCATCACCTTCAACCCTGGGCAGTGATAGGAGATAAGGTCTAGGTTCTGAAACCTGAAAACCGAGGTTGGGAAGAGATGACGACCTAAGGCCATGGCGGATCGATGTGCCTAGTGTGCGGCCAGCTGTCTGGGAGGGGCCAGGGGGTCGTGGCTTAGGCTGTGTCAGAAAGGGCATTAGTGCCCTGGTCAGCCTATGTATTTGGGGTACAGCCAAGGTCGGTGTAGGTTGATCCTCATTTGTGGTTACTGGGTAGCCTCAGAGGGCAATGTTTTTCTTCTGGAGGGCAGGCAGAGTGCTGCATTGTAGTTCTGGATTGCCAAACTGGAGCGCTTGTGTGCCAGTAGTCTGACGACAAAAGTCTGAGAACACAAGCTAGGCTTAGGTTTCTGGGTGAGGCCATGGCAGGCACAATCTACAGACCTAATCGAGATCTCGTGCATCTGAAGTCAGGGCGAGGATCAGACGATCGCTCAGGTTGGAGTTTCTGTCCCTGATGGCCCCTTCAGGAATGGGGGGGCATCACGAGGCCATGGGGGTTTTCCCACGATGGGAGTTGTGAGAAGCTCCAAACTGCAGAGAGTCTTCTGCAGGACAATTGAGACCTGTTGTTTGGCTCCAGGCCAATGATTCTGAGCAGGGTTCTAAGGATGGATGGCTGGGTAGCCCACCTCGCATTCCAATTGTCTCCTAGCAACAAGACAGGTTAGATCTCCTGGATCTGTGGAGAGGAACGGAGGACGCTGAGTTGAAATGGACACCCCTGGGGATGGGTCCTTATGTGCTTTTGTGTCTATGGAGACCTTGGAATGAAGCGGTGGCACTGGGGCCCTAAAGGGTTCTCCTAAACAGAGGCTTTGACACAGCTCCAAAGTGCAAGTTTCCCATGTGTAGATGAGATGTTTTCTGATGGGTGAGACAAGAAACAGCTATATGCTGCTTTTGAAACCAGACCTCTGAGGAGAGATGCCTGGAAATCAAAGCAATGGATCTGATTAGTGCCTAGGGGCCTGTTCTTTCCTTTTTACCTCTGGGGACATCTGTCTATGGGTCTGAGTGCAGGTAGGTGCTCAGTTGGTCTCAGATTGCCCCTGTTTTTCCTGGGAAGCCACCACCATTGAGATGGATCAGGGACTTTGGAGGTTTATCCTATTAGAAGGGTTGTGGCCATTGGAATGGGCACACACAATTCCCTTGGAGAGGGCAAGTACAGTCCTCAGGTTTGGCTCCAGGGGCTTGAGCTTGTAGGTTGTGTAGGCCAGGGCTGTTGGACAGTTGTCTGAAAACACAAACTCGGCTTATGGTTCGGGTCATAGGTATGGAAGTAGTGACTTACAGACCATGAGGAGAACTCTTCGGCATTTGAAAGAAGGTCGAGTGTGAGGCTCCTGCTCAAGTTTTTGTCTCTGGATATCGTGTCACTCATGGTCGTGGAATTTCTCGGTGACTTCATTGGAAATGGACGAATCTTACTCTCTGGCGGTTTGGCCCCGTCCAAAGTGTTTGGGGTCATTCTGTGGGCTGAAAGAAATCCGTTTTTTTTGGTGTTGTTGTTGTTTTTGTTTTCTTTTTTAACCTCAGGTTTCCCACCAAATGAGGGATTCCAGAGTAGAGCCCTGCCGAGGGGCGACTGGACAATCAGAAATCTGGTTAAAAATTGGGGCCTAGGGACATGTCAAGCCCATTATGACATCTAATGGTCCAGCCATTGAGAGGACTTACTAGGGGACAGGACTCATGCTGAGGGTCACAATGCGTGTGTATGCCCTCGTCGCACTCAAGAATGGGCGGGGCCTCCTGGTGAATGCTGGTTTCTCCTACACTGAATTTTGGACAACGTGCCAACCACAAGGGTTCTTGCCATGGGTAAGGAGGAGTTCTGATTTCTGCATCACACTCACCCCTGGGCAGTGATTGGAGATAAGGTCTCGGTTCTGAAGCCTGAAAACTGAGGTAGGGAAGAGATGATGACCTAAGGCCATGGCGGGTTTTATGTGCTCAGTGTGCGGTCAGCTTTCTGGGTGTTGGTCGGGAGGTCCGGGCTCAGGTTGTGTTCGACAGTGCATTAGTTCCCAGGTTAGACTCTATAATTTGGGTAAAGTCGAGTGCTGTGTAGGTTGATCCTCATTTAAGGTGCCTGGGCAGCTCATGAGGCAATAATTTTTTTTCTAGAGGGCAGGCAGAGTGCTGCATTGTGGGTCCGGAATTGCCAAACTTGAGGGCTTCGGGGCCAGGAGTGTGAGGCCGGAAGTCTGAGAAGACATGCTAGACTTGGGTTTCAGGGCGAGGACACGGCAGGTACCCCGTGCAGATCTGAACCAATATCTCATGCATCTGAAGTCAGGGCGAGGATCAGACGTTGGCTCAGGTTGGAGTTTCTGTGCATGACGGCCGCTTCATGAAGGGAGCGGAATCTCGAGGCCATTGAGGTTTTCCCACGTTGAGAGTTGTGGGATGCCCCCTTCAAGGATTCCTTCTGCGGGACAATTGAGACCTGTTGGACAGCTCCAGGACATCCCATATGGAATGACTCCAGAGCACCGTTCGCGGATGGATGCCTGGGAAGCCCGCCTCGCATTCCAATTGTCTCCTAGCAACAAGACAGTTTAGATCTGATGGCTCTGCTGGAGCAACCGGGGTGGCTGAGTTGAAATGGACTTTCCTGAGGTTGGGTCCTAATGTGTTTTTGTGTCAATGAGGGCCTTGGAATGGGGCGGTGGCACCGGGACCTGAAGTACTCTCCTAAGCTTTGGACATGGCTCCCATGCACGGGTTTCCTTGTGGAGACGAGATGAGTTCTGATGGGTGCCTCAGGAAAACCCCTATGCTCGTATTGGAATCAGGCTTTTGAGGACACATGCCTGTAACCCAAAGCAATGGATCCTATGATGGCCTAGGGTCCTGTCTGGTTCAATCTTCTTCTCTGGGGACATGCATCTATAGTATGAGTGTAGGTCGATTATCAGCTGGTGTCAGACAGCCCTTGTTTATTCCAGGCGACCTACATTATTGGGATGGCCTCAGGGACTTTGGAGGTTTCTCCTAATTTGTACGATTTTGGACCATGGAATGGGCCGAATTCCCATGGATTGGTAGGCACAGTCCTAAAGTGTGGCTCCAGGGGCCCAGCATGGAGGGTGTGTGGCACAAGACTTTGAGAACAGAAGTCTGAAAACACAAACTCAGCTTAGGTTTGGGGACGTAGGTATGGCAGGCCCGATCTACAAACCATGAGAAGAACTCTTCAGGATATGAAGAAAGTGCGAGTCTGAGGCGCTTGCTCAGGCTTTTGTCTCTGGATTTTGTATCAGCGATGGCCGTGGAATGTCGGGGAGGCCTCATGGGCCATGGACGAATCTTCCTCTCTGAGGATTTGGCCCGATTCCCAATTGCTTTTCGTCAATCTGTGGGATGGGAGGACTCATTTCAGTTTTGTTACCTCAGGTGTCCCACCAAAAGAGGAATTCCAAAGCCAAGCCCTGGGGAAGACTGAAGGGACAACCCGAACTATGGTTAAAAATTGGGGCCTAGGGGCATGGCAAGCCCAATATGCTGTCTCTTCATCCAGCCACTTAGTGGCCTTACTTGAGGACTGGGCTTAGCCTTAGGTTCACAATGTGTGTTTGTGACCAATGTGGCCCGCGAGCATGGGCGGGGCCTCAGGGGCCACACTGGTTTCAACTACGCTGAACCTTGGACAACATGCCAACCACAAGGTTTCTTGCCATGGGGAAGGAGTTCTGATTTCTGCATCACCTTCAACCCTGGGCAGTGATAGGAGATAAGGTCTAGGTTCTGAAACCTGAAAACCGAGGTTGGGAAGAGATGACGACCTAAGGCCATGGCGGATCGATGTGCCTAGTGTGCGGCCAGCTGTCTGGGAGGGGCCAGGGGGTCGTGGCTTAGGCTGTGTCAGAAAGGGCATTAGTGCCCTGGTCAGCCTATGTATTTGGGGTACAGCCAAGGTCGGTGTAGGTTGATCCTCATTTGTGGTTACTGGGTAGCCTCAGAGGGCAATGTTTTTCTTCTGGAGGGCAGGCAGAGTGCTGCATTGTAGTTCTGGATTGCCAAACTGGAGCGCTTGTGTGCCAGTAGTCTGACGACAAAAGTCTGAGAACACAAGCTAGGCTTAGGTTTCTGGGTGAGGCCATGGCAGGCACAATCTACAGACCTAATCGAGATCTCGTGCATCTGAAGTCAGGGCGAGGATCAGACGATCGCTCAGGTTGGAGTTTCTGTCCCTGATGGCCCCTTCAGGAATGGGGGGGCATCACGAGGCCATGGGGGTTTTCCCACGATGGGAGTTGTGAGAAGCTCCAAACTGCAGAGAGTCTTCTGCAGGACAATTGAGACCTGTTGTTTGGCTCCAGGCCAATGATTCTGAGCAGGGTTCTAAGGATGGATGGCTGGGTAGCCCACCTCGCATTCCAATTGTCTCCTAGCAACAAGACAGGTTAGATCTCCTGGATCTGTGGAGAGGAACGGAGGACGCTGAGTTGAAATGGACACCCCTGGGGATGGGTCCTTATGTGCTTTTGTGTCTATGGAGACCTTGGAATGAAGCGGTGGCACTGGGGCCCTAAAGGGTTCTCCTAAACAGAGGCTTTGACACAGCTCCAAAGTGCAAGTTTCCCATGTGTAGATGAGATGTTTTCTGATGGGTGAGACAAGAAACAGCTATATGCTGCTTTTGAAACCAGACCTCTGAGGAGAGATGCCTGGAAATCAAAGCAATGGATCTGATTAATTCCTAGGGGCCTGTTCTTTCCTTTTTACCTCTGGGGACATCTGTCTATGGGTCTGAGTGCAGGTAGGTGCTCAGTTGGTCTCAGATTGCCCCTGTTTTTCCTGGGAAGCCACCACCATTGAGATGGATCAGGGACTTTGGAGGTTTATCCTATTAGAAGGGTTGTGGCCATTGGAATGGGCACACACAATTCCCTTGGAGAGGGCAAGTACAGTCCTCAGGTTTGGCTCCAGGGGCTTGAGCTTGTAGGTTGTGTAGGCCAGGGCTGTTGGACAGTTGTCTGAAAACACAAACTCGGCTTATGGTTCGGGTCATAGGTATGGAAGTAGTGACTTACAGACCATGAGGAGAACTCTTCGGCATTTGAAAGAAGGTCGAGTGTGAGGCTCCTGCTCAAGTTTTTGTCTCTGGATATCGTGTCACTCATGGTCGTGGAATTTCTCGGTGACTTCATTGGAAATGGACGAATCTTACTCTCTGGCGGTTTGGCCCCGTCCAAAGTGTTTGGGGTCATTCTGTGGGCTGAAAGAAATCCGTTTTTTTTGGTGTTGTTGTTGTTTTTGTTTTCTTTTTTAACCTCAGGTTTCCCACCAAATGAGGGATTCCAGAGTAGAGCCCTGCCGAGGGGCGACTGGACAATCAGAAATCTGGTTAAAAATTGGGGCCTAGGGACATGTCAAGCCCATTATGACATCTAATGGTCCAGCCATTGAGAGGACTTACTAGGGGACAGGACTCATGCTGAGGGTCACAATGCGTGTGTATGCCTTCGTCGCACTCAAGAATGGGCGGGGCCTCCTGGTGAATGCTGGTTTCTCCTACACTGAATTTTGGACAACGGGCCAACCACAAGGGTTCTTGCCATGGGTAAGGAGGAGTTCTGATTTCTGCATCACACTCACCCCTGGGCAGTGATTGGAGATAAGGTCTCGGTTCTGAAGCCTGAAAACTGAGGTAGGGAAGAGATGATGACCTAAGGCCATGGCGGGTTTTATGTGCTCAGTGTGCGGTCAGCTTTCTGGGTGTTGGTCGGGAGGTCCGGGCTCAGGTTGTGTTCGACAGTGCATTAGTTCCCAGGTTAGACTCTATAATTTGGGTAAAGTCGAGTGCTGTGTAGGTTGATCCTCATTTAAGGTGCCTGGGCAGCTCATGAGGCAATAATTTTTTTTCTAGAGGGCAGGCAGAGTGCTGCATTGTGGGTCCGGAATTGCCAAACTTGAGGGCTTCGGGGCCAGGAGTGTGAGGCCGGAAGTCTGAGAAGACATGCTAGACTTGGGTTTCAGGGCGAGGACACGGCAGGTACCCCGTGCAGATCTGAACCAATATCTCATGCATCTGAAGTCAGGGCGAGGATCAGACGTTGGCTCAGGTTGGAGTTTCTGTGCATGACGGCCGCTTCATGAAGGGAGCGGAATCTCGAGGCCATTGAGGTTTTCCCACGTTGAGAGTTGTGGGATGCCCCCTTCAAGGATTCCTTCTGCGGGACAATTGAGACCTGTTGGACAGCTCCAGGACATCCCATATGGAATGACTCCAGAGCACCGTTCGCGGATGGATGCCTGGGAAGCCCGCCTCGCATTCCAATTGTCTCCTAGCAACAAGACAGTTTAGATCTGATGGCTCTGCTGGAGCAACCGGGGTGGCTGAGTTGAAATGGACTTTCCTGAGGTTGGGTCCTAATGTGTTTTTGTGTCAATGAGGGCCTTGGAATGGGGCGGTGGCACCGGGACCTGAAGTACTCTCCTAAGCTTTGGACATGGCTCCCATGCACGGGTTTCCTTGTGGAGACGAGATGAGTTCTGATGGGTGCCTCAGGAAAACCCCTATGCTCGTATTGGAATCAGGCTTTTGAGGACACATGCCTGTAACCCAAAGCAATGGATCCTATTATGGCCTAGGGTCCTGTCTGGTTCAATCTTCTTCTCTGGGGACATGCATCTATAGTATGAGTGTAGGTCGATTATCAGCTGGTGTCAGACAGCCCTTGTTTATTCCAGGCGACCTACATTATTGGGATGGTCTCAGGGACTTTGGAGGTTTCTCCTAATTTGTACGATTTTGGACCATGGAATGGGCCGAATTCCCATGGATTGGTAGGCACAGTCCTAAAGTGTGGCTCCAGGGGCCCAGCATGGAGGGTGTGTGGCACAAGACTTTGAGAACAGAAGTCTGAAAACACAAACTCAGCTTAGGTTTGGGGACGTAGGTATGGCAGGCCCGATCTACAAACCATGAGAAGAACTCTTCAGGATATGAAGAAAGTGCGAGTCTGAGGCGCTTGCTCAGGCTTTTGTCTCTGGATTTTGTATCAGCGATGGCCGTGGAATGTCGGGGAGGCCTCATGGGCCATGGACGAATCTTCCTCTCTGAGGATTTGGCCCGATTCCCAATTGCTTTTCGTCAATCTGTGGGATGGGAGGACTCATTTCAGTTTTGTTACCTCAGGTGTCCCACCAAAAGAGGAATTCCAAAGCCAAGCCCTGGGGAAGACTGAAGGGACAACCCGAACTATGGTTAAAAATTGGGGCCTAGGGGCATGGCAAGCCCAATATGCTGTCTCTTCATCCAGCCACTTAGTGGCCTTACTTGAGGACTGGGCTTAGCCTTAGGTTCACAATGTGTGTTTGTGACCAATGTGGCCCGCGAGCATGGGCGGGGCCTCAGGGGCCACACTGGTTTCAACTACGCTGAACCTTGGACAACATGCCAACCACAAGGTTTCTTGCCATGGGGAAGGAGTTCTGATTTCTGCATCACCTTCAACCCTGGGCAGTGATAGGAGATAAGGTCTAGGTTCTGAAACCTGAAAACCGAGGTTGGGAAGAGATGACGACCTAAGGCCATGGCGGATCGATGTGCCTAGTGTGCGGCCAGCTGTCTGGGAGGGGCCAGGGGGTCGTGGCTTAGGCTGTGTCAGAAAGGGCATTAGTGCCCTGGTCAGCCTATGTATTTGGGGTACAGCCAAGGTCGGTGTAGGTTGATCCTCATTTGTGGTTACTGGGTAGCCTCAGAGGGCAATGTTTTTCTTCTGGAGGGCAGGCAGAGTGCTGCATTGTAGTTCTGGATTGCCAAACTGGAGCGCTTGTGTGCCAGTAGTCTGACGACAAAAGTCTGAGAACACAAGCTAGGCTTAGGTTTCTGGGTGAGGCCATGGCAGGCACAATCTACAGACCTAATCGAGATCTCGTGCATCTGAAGTCAGGGCGAGGATCAGACGATCGCTCAGGTTGGAGTTTCTGTCCCTGATGGCCCCTTCAGGAATGGGGGGGCATCACGAGGCCATGGGGGTTTTCCCACGATGGGAGTTGTGAGAAGCTCCAAACTGCAGAGAGTCTTCTGCAGGACAATTGAGACCTGTTGTTTGGCTCCAGGCCAATGATTCTGAGCAGGGTTCTAAGGATGGATGGCTGGGTAGCCCACCTCGCATTCCAATTGTCTCCTAGCAACAAGACAGGTTAGATCTCCTGGATCTGTGGAGAGGAACGGAGGACGCTGAGTTGAAATGGACACCCCTGGGGATGGGTCCTTATGTGCTTTTGTGTCTATGGAGACCTTGGAATGAAGCGGTGGCACTGGGGCCCTAAAGGGTTCTCCTAAACAGAGGCTTTGACACAGCTCCAAAGTGCAAGTTTCCCATGTGTAGATGAGATGTTTTCTGATGGGTGAGACAAGAAACAGCTATATGCTGCTTTTGAAACCAGACCTCTGAGGAGAGATGCCTGGAAATCAAAGCAATGGATCTGATTAGTGCCTAGGGGCCTGTTCTTTCCTTTTTACCTCTGGGGACATCTGTCTATGGGTCTGAGTGCAGGTAGGTGCTCAGTTGGTCTCAGATTGCCCCTGTTTTTCCTGGGAAGCCACCACCATTGAGATGGATCAGGGACTTTGGAGGTTTATCCTATTAGAAGGGTTGTGGCCATTGGAATGGGCACACACAATTCCCTTGGAGAGGGCAAGTACAGTCCTCAGGTTTGGCTCCAGGGGCTTGAGCTTGTAGGTTGTGTAGGCCAGGGCTGTTGGACAGTTGTCTGAAAACACAAACTCGGCTTATGGTTCGGGTCATAGGTATGGAAGTAGTGACTTACAGACCATGAGGAGAACTCTTCGGCATTTGAAAGAAGGTCGAGTGTGAGGCTCCTGCTCAAGTTTTTGTCTCTGGATATCGTGTCACTCATGGTCGTGGAATTTCTCGGTGACTTCATTGGAAATGGACGAATCTTACTCTCTGGCGGTTTGGCCCCGTCCAAAGTGTTTGGGGTCATTCTGTGGGCTGAAAGAAATCCGTTTTTTTTGGTGTTGTTGTTGTTTTTGTTTTCTTTTTTAACCTCAGGTTTCCCACCAAATGAGGGATTCCAGAGTAGAGCCCTGCCGAGGGGCGACTGGACAATCAGAAATCTGGTTAAAAATTGGGGCCTAGGGACATGTCAAGCCCATTATGACATCTAATGGTCCAGCCATTGAGAGGACTTACTAGGGGACAGGACTCATGCTGAGGGTCACAATGCGTGTGTATGCCCTCGTCGCACTCAAGAATGGGCGGGGCCTCCTGGTGAATGCTGGTTTCTCCTACACTGAATTTTGGACAACGTGCCAACCACAAGGGTTCTTGCCATGGGTAAGGAGGAGTTCTGATTTCTGCATCACACTCACCCCTGGGCAGTGATTGGAGATAAGGTCTCGGTTCTGAAGCCTGAAAACTGAGGTAGGGAAGAGATGATGACCTAAGGCCATGGCGGGTTTTATGTGCTCAGTGTGCGGTCAGCTTTCTGGGTGTTGGTCGGGAGGTCCGGGCTCAGGTTGTGTTCGACAGTGCATTAGTTCCCAGGTTAGACTCTATAATTTGGGTAAAGTCGAGTGCTGTGTAGGTTGATCCTCATTTAAGGTGCCTGGGCAGCTCATGAGGCAATAATTTTTTTTCTAGAGGGCAGGCAGAGTGCTGCATTGTGGGTCCGGAATTGCCAAACTTGAGGGCTTCGGGGCCAGGAGTGTGAGGCCGGAAGTCTGAGAAGACATGCTAGACTTGGGTTTCAGGGCGAGGACACGGCAGGTACCCCGTGCAGATCTGAACCAATATCTCATGCATCTGAAGTCAGGGCGAGGATCAGACGTTGGCTCAGGTTGGAGTTTCTGTGCATGACGGCCGCTTCATGAAGGGAGCGGAATCTCGAGGCCATTGAGGTTTTCCCACGTTGAGAGTTGTGGGATGCCCCCTTCAAGGATTCCTTCTGCGGGACAATTGAGACCTGTTGGACAGCTCCAGGACATCCCATATGGAATGACTCCAGAGCACCGTTCGCGGATGGATGCCTGGGAAGCCCGCCTCGCATTCCAATTGTCTCCTAGCAACAAGACAGTTTAGATCTGATGGCTCTGCTGGAGCAACCGGGGTGGCTGAGTTGAAATGGACTTTCCTGAGGTTGGGTCCTAATGTGTTTTTGTGTCAATGAGGGCCTTGGAATGGGGCGGTGGCACCGGGACCTGAAGTACTCTCCTAAGCTTTGGACATGGCCCCCATGCACGGGTTTCCTTGTGGAGACGAGATGAGTTCTGATGGGTGCCTCAGGAAAACCCCTATGCTCGTATTGGAATCAGGCTTTTGAGGACACATGCCTGTAACCCAAAGCAATGGATCCTATGATGGCCTAGGGTCCTGTCTGGTTCAATCTTCTTCTCTGGGGACATGCATCTATAGTATGAGTGTAGGTCGATTATCAGCTGGTGTCAGACAGCCCTTGTTTATTCCAGGCGACCTACATTATTGGGATGGCCTCAGGGACTTTGGAGGTTTCTCCTAATTTGTACGATTTTGGACCATGGAATGGGCCGAATTCCCATGGATTGGTAGGCACAGTCCTAAAGTGTGGCTCCAGGGGCCCAGCATGGAGGGTGTGTGGCACAAGACTTTGAGAACAGAAGTCTGAAAACACAAACTCAGCTTAGGTTTGGGGACGTAGGTATGGCAGGCCCGATCTACAAACCATGAGAAGAACTCTTCAGGATATGAAGAAAGTGCGAGTCTGAGGCGCTTGCTCAGGCTTTTGTCTCTGGATTTTGTATCAGCGATGGCCGTGGAATGTCGGGGAGGCCTCATGGGCCATGGACGAATCTTCCTCTCTGAGGATTTGGCCCGATTCCCAATTGCTTTTCGTCAATCTGTGGGATGGGAGGACTCATTTCAGTTTTGTTACCTCAGGTGTCCCACCAAAAGAGGAATTCCAAAGCCAAGCCCTGGGGAAGACTGAAGGGACAACCCGAACTATGGTTAAAAATTGGGGCCTAGGGGCATGGCAAGCCCAATATGCTGTCTCTTCATCCAGCCACTTAGTGGCCTTACTTGAGGACTGGGCTTAGCCTTAGGTTCACAATGTGTGTTTGTGACCAATGTGGCCCGCGAGCATGGGCGGGGCCTCAGGGGCCACACTGGTTTCAACTACGGTGAACCTTGGACAACATGCCAACCACAAGGTTTCTTGCCATGGGGAAGGAGTTCTGATTTCTGCATCACCTTCAACCCTGGGCAGTGATAGGAGATAAGGTCTAGGTTCTGAAACCTGAAAACCGAGGTTGGGAAGAGATGACGACCTAAGGCCATGGCGGATCGATGTGCCTAGTGTGCGGCCAGCTGTCTGGGAGGGGCCAGGGGGTCGTGGCTTAGGCTGTGTCAGAAAGGGCATTAGTGCCCTGGTCAGCCTATGTATTTGGGGTACAGCCAAGGTCGGTGTAGGTTGATCCTCATTTGTGGTTACTGGGTAGCCTCAGAGGGCAATGTTTTTCTTCTGGAGGGCAGGCAGAGTGCTGCATTGTAGTTCTGGATTGCCAAACTGGAGCGCTTGTGTGCCAGTAGTCTGACGACAAAAGTCTGAGAACACAAGCTAGGCTTAGGTTTCTGGGTGAGGCCATGGCAGGCACAATCTACAGACCTAATCGAGATCTCGTGCATCTGAAGTCAGGGCGAGGATCAGACGATCGCTCAGGTTGGAGTTTCTGTCCCTGATGGCCCCTTCAGGAATGGGGGGGCATCACGAGGCCATGGGGGTTTTCCCACGATGGGAGTTGTGAGAAGCTCCAAACTGCAGAGAGTCTTCTGCAGGACAATTGAGACCTGTTGTTTGGCTCCAGGCCAATGATTCTGAGCAGGGTTCTAAGGATGGATGGCTGGGTAGCCCACCTCGCATTCCAATTGTCTCCTAGCAACAAGACAGGTTAGATCTCCTGGATCTGTGGAGAGGAACGGAGGACGCTGAGTTGAAATGGACACCCCTGGGGATGGGTCCTTATGTGCTTTTGTGTCTATGGAGACCTTGGAATGAAGCGGTGGCACTGGGGCCCTAAAGGGTTCTCCTAAACAGAGGCTTTGACACAGCTCCAAAGTGCAAGTTTCCCATGTGTAGATGAGATGTTTTCTGATGGGTGAGACAAGAAACAGCTATATGCTGCTTTTGAAACCAGACCTCTGAGGAGAGATGCCTGGAAATCAAAGCAATGGATCTGATTAATTCCTAGGGGCCTGTTCTTTCCTTTTTACCTCTGGGGACATCTGTCTATGGGTCTGAGTGCAGGTAGGTGCTCAGTTGGTCTCAGATTGCCCCTGTTTTTCCTGGGAAGCCACCACCATTGAGATGGATCAGGGACTTTGGAGGTTTATCCTATTAGAAGGGTTGTGGCCATTGGAATGGGCACACACAATTCCCTTGGAGAGGGCAAGTACAGTCCTCAGGTTTGGCTCCAGGGGCTTGAGCTTGTAGGTTGTGTAGGCCAGGGCTGTTGGACAGTTGTCTGAAAACACAAACTCGGCTTATGGTTCGGGTCATAGGTATGGAAGTAGTGACTTACAGACCATGAGGAGAACTCTTCGGCATTTGAAAGAAGGTCGAGTGTGAGGCTCCTGCTCAAGTTTTTGTCTCTGGATATCGTGTCACTCATGGTCGTGGAATTTCTCGGTGACTTCATTGGAAATGGACGAATCTTACTCTCTGGCGGTTTGGCCCCGTCCAAAGTGTTTGGGGTCATTCTGTGGGCTGAAAGAAATCCGTTTTTTTTGGTGTTGTTGTTGTTTTTGTTTTCTTTTTTAACCTCAGGTTTCCCACCAAATGAGGGATTCCAGAGTAGAGCCCTGCCGAGGGGCGACTGGACAATCAGAAATCTGGTTAAAAATTGGGGCCTAGGGACATGTCAAGCCCATTATGACATCTAATGGTCCAGCCATTGAGAGGACTTACTAGGGGACAGGACTCATGCTGAGGGTCACAATGCGTGTGTATGCCTTCGTCGCACTCAAGAATGGGCGGGGCCTCCTGGTGAATGCTGGTTTCTCCTACACTGAATTTTGGACAACGTGCCAACCACAAGGGTTCTTGCCATGGGTAAGGAGGAGTTCTGATTTCTGCATCACACTCACCCCTGGGCAGTGATTGGAGATAAGGTCTCGGTTCTGAAGCCTGAAAACTGAGGTAGGGAAGAGATGATGACCTAAGGCCATGGCGGGTTTTATGTGCTCAGTGTGCGGTCAGCTTTCTGGGTGTTGGTCGGGAGGTCCGGGCTCAGGTTGTGTTCGACAGTGCATTAGTTCCCAGGTTAGACTCTATAATTTGGGTAAAGTCGAGTGCTGTGTAGGTTGATCCTCATTTAAGGTGCCTGGGCAGCTCATGAGGCAATAATTTTTTTTCTAGAGGGCAGGCAGAGTGCTGCATTGTGGGTCCGGAATTGCCAAACTTGAGGGCTTCGGGGCCAGGAGTGTGAGGCCGGAAGTCTGAGAAGACATGCTAGACTTGGGTTTCAGGGCGAGGACACGGCAGGTACCCCGTGCAGATCTGAACCAATATCTCATGCATCTGAAGTCAGGGCGAGGATCAGACGTTGGCTCAGGTTGGAGTTTCTGTGCATGACGGCCGCTTCATGAAGGGAGCGGAATCTCGAGGCCATTGAGGTTTTCCCACGTTGAGAGTTGTGGGATGCCCCCTTCAAGGATTCCTTCTGCGGGACAATTGAGACCTGTTGGACAGCTCCAGGACATCCCATATGGAATGACTCCAGAGCACCGTTCGCGGATGGATGCCTGGGAAGCCCGCCTCGCATTCCAATTGTCTCCTAGCAACAAGACAGTTTAGATCTGATGGCTCTGCTGGAGCAACCGGGGTGGCTGAGTTGAAATGGACTTTCCTGAGGTTGTGTCCTAATGTGTTTTTGTGTCAATGAGGGCCTTGGAATGGGGCGGTGGCACCGGGACCTGAAGTACTCTCCTAAGCTTTGGACATGGCTCCCATGCACGGGTTTCCTTGTGGAGACGAGATGAGTTCTGATGGGTGCCTCAGGAAAACCCCTATGCTCGTATTGGAATCAGGCTTTTGAGGACACATGCCTGTAACCCAAAGCAATGGATCCTATGATGGCCTAGGGTCCTGTCTGGTTCAATCTTCTTCTCTGGGGACATGCATCTATAGTATGAGTGTAGGTCGATTATCAGCTGGTGTCAGACAGCCCTTGTTTATTCCAGGCGACCTACATTATTGGGATGGCCTCAGGGACTTTGGAGGTTTCTCCTAATTTGTACGATTTTGGACCATGGAATGGGCCGAATTCCCATGGATTGGTAGGCACAGTCCTAAAGTGTGGCTCCAGGGGCCCAGCATGGAGGGTGTGTGGCACAAGACTTTGAGAACAGAAGTCTGAAAACACAAACTCAGCTTAGGTTTGGGGACGTAGGTATGGCAGGCCCGATCTACAAACCATGAGAAGAACTCTTCAGGATATGAAGAAAGTGCGAGTCTGAGGCGCTTGCTCAGGCTTTTGTCTCTGGATTTTGTATCAGCGATGGCCGTGGAATGTCGGGGAGGCCTCATGGGCCATGGACGAATCTTCCTCTCTGAGGATTTGGCCCGATTCCCAATTGCTTTTCGTCAATCTGTGGGATGGGAGGACTCATTTCAGTTTTGTTACCTCAGGTGTCCCACCAAAAGAGGAATTCCAAAGCCAAGCCCTGGGGAAGACTGAAGGGACAACCCGAACTATGGTTAAAAATTGGGGCCTAGGGGCATGGCAAGCCCAATATGCTGTCTCTTCATCCAGCCACTTAGTGGCCTTACTTGAGGACTGGGCTTAGCCTTAGGTTCACAATGTGTGTTTGTGACCAATGTGGCCCGCGAGCATGGGCGGGGCCTCAGGGGCCACACTGGTTTCAACTACGCTGAACCTTGGACAACATGCCAACCACAAGGTTTCTTGCCATGGGGAAGGAGTTCTGATTTCTGCATCACCTTCAACCCTGGGCAGTGATAGGAGATAAGGTCTAGGTTCTGAAACCTGAAAACCGAGGTTGGGAAGAGATGACGACCTAAGGCCATGGCGGATCGATGTGCCTAGTGTGCGGCCAGCTGTCTGGGAGGGGCCAGGGGGTCGTGGCTTAGGCTGTGTCAGAAAGGGCATTAGTGCCCTGGTCAGCCTATGTATTTGGGGTACAGCCAAGGTCGGTGTAGGTTGATCCTCATTTGTGGTTACTGGGTAGCCTCAGAGGGCAATGTTTTTCTTCTGGAGGGCAGGCAGAGTGCTGCATTGTAGTTCTGGATTGCCAAACTGGAGCGCTTGTGTGCCAGTAGTCTGACGACAAAAGTCTGAGAACACAAGCTAGGCTTAGGTTTCTGGGTGAGGCCATGGCAGGCACAATCTACAGACCTAATCGAGATCTCGTGCATCTGAAGTCAGGGCGAGGATCAGACGATCGCTCAGGTTGGAGTTTCTGTCCCTGATGGCCCCTTCAGGAATGGGGGGGCATCACGAGGCCATGGGGGTTTTCCCACGATGGGAGTTGTGAGAAGCTCCAAACTGCAGAGAGTCTTCTGCAGGACAATTGAGACCTGTTGTTTGGCTCCAGGCCAATGATTCTGAGCAGGGTTCTAAGGATGGATGGCTGGGTAGCCCACCTCGCATTCCAATTGTCTCCTAGCAACAAGACAGGTTAGATCTCCTGGATCTGTGGAGAGGAACGGAGGACGCTGAGTTGAAATGGACACCCCTGGGGATGGGTCCTTATGTGCTTTTGTGTCTATGGAGACCTTGGAATGAAGCGGTGGCACTGGGGCCCTAAAGGGTTCTCCTAAACAGAGGCTTTGACACAGCTCCAAAGTGCAAGTTTCCCATGTGTAGATGAGATGTTTTCTGATGGGTGAGACAAGAAACAGCTATATGCTGCTTTTGAAACCAGACCTCTGAGGAGAGATGCCTGGAAATCAAAGCAATGGATCTGATTAATTCCTAGGGGCCTGTTCTTTCCTTTTTACCTCTGGGGACATCTGTCTATGGGTCTGAGTGCAGGTAGGTGCTCAGTTGGTCTCAGATTGCCCCTGTTTTTCCTGGGAAGCCACCACCATTGAGATGGATCAGGGACTTTGGAGGTTTATCCTATTAGAAGGGTTGTGGCCATTGGAATGGGCACACACAATTCCCTTGGAGAGGGCAAGTACAGTCCTCAGGTTTGGCTCCAGGGGCTTGAGCTTGTAGGTTGTGTAGGCCAGGGCTGTTGGACAGTTGTCTGAAAACACAAACTCGGCTTATGGTTCGGGTCATAGGTATGGAAGTAGTGACTTACAGACCATGAGGAGAACTCTTCGGCATTTGAAAGAAGGTCGAGTGTGAGGCTCCTGCTCAAGTTTTTGTCTCTGGATATCGTGTCACTCATGGTCGTGGAATTTCTCGGTGACTTCATTGGAAATGGACGAATCTTACTCTCTGGCGGTTTGGCCCCGTCCAAAGTGTTTGGGGTCATTCTGTGGGCTGAAAGAAATCCGTTTTTTTTGGTGTTGTTGTTGTTTTTGTTTTCTTTTTTAACCTCAGGTTTCCCACCAAATGAGGGATTCCAGAGTAGAGCCCTGCCGAGGGGCGACTGGACAATCAGAAATCTGGTTAAAAATTGGGGCCTAGGGACATGTCAAGCCCATTATGACATCTAATGGTCCAGCCATTGAGAGGACTTACTAGGGGACAGGACTCATGCTGAGGGTCACAATGCGTGTGTATGCCTTCGTCGCACTCAAGAATGGGCGGGGCCTCCTGGTGAATGCTGGTTTCTCCTACACTGAATTTTGGACAACGTGCCAACCACAAGGGTTCTTGCCATGGGTAAGGAGGAGTTCTGATTTCTGCATCACACTCACCCCTGGGCAGTGATTGGAGATAAGGTCTCGGTTCTGAAGCCTGAAAACTGAGGTAGGGAAGAGATGATGACCTAAGGCCATGGCGGGTTTTATGTGCTCAGTGTGCGGTCAGCTTTCTGGGTGTTGGTCGGGAGGTCCGGGCTCAGGTTGTGTTCGACAGTGCATTAGTTCCCAGGTTAGACTCTATAATTTGGGTAAAGTCGAGTGCTGTGTAGGTTGATCCTCATTTAAGGTGCCTGGGCAGCTCATGAGGCAATAATTTTTTTTCTAGAGGGCAGGCAGAGTGCTGCATTGTGGGTCCGGAATTGCCAAACTTGAGGGCTTCGGGGCCAGGAGTGTGAGGCCGGAAGTCTGAGAAGACATGCTAGACTTGGGTTTCAGGGCGAGGACACGGCAGGTACCCCGTGCAGATCTGAACCAATATCTCATGCATCTGAAGTCAGGGCGAGGATCAGACGTTGGCTCAGGTTGGAGTTTCTGTGCATGACGGCCGCTTCATGAAGGGAGCGGAATCTCGAGGCCATTGAGGTTTTCCCACGTTGAGAGTTGTGGGATGCCCCCTTCAAGGATTCCTTCTGCGGGACAATTGAGACCTGTTGGACAGCTCCAGGACATCCCATATGGAATGACTCCAGAGCACCGTTCGCGGATGGATGCCTGGGAAGCCCGCCTCGCATTCCAATTGTCTCCTAGCAACAAGACAGTTTAGATCTGATGGCTCTGCTGGAGCAACCGGGGTGGCTGAGTTGAAATGGACTTTCCTGAGGTTGGGTCCTAATGTGTTTTTGTGTCAATGAGGGCCTTGGAATGGGGCGGTGGCACCGGGACCTGAAGTACTCTCCTAAGCTTTGGACATGGCTCCCATGCACGGGTTTCCTTGTGGAGACGAGATGAGTTCTGATGGGTGCCTCAGGAAAACCCCTATGCTCGTATTGGAATCAGGCTTTTGAGGACACATGCCTGTAACCCAAAGCAATGGATCCTATGATGGCCTAGGGTCCTGTCTGGTTCAATCTTCTTCTCTGGGGACATGCATCTATAGTATGAGTGTAGGTCGATTATCAGCTGGTGTCACACAGCCCTTGTTTATTCCAGGCGACCTACATTATTGGGATGGCCTCAGGGACTTTGGAGGTTTCTCCTAATTTGTACGATTTTGGACCATGGAATGGGCCGAATTCCCATGGATTGGTAGGCACAGTCCTAAAGTGTGGCTCCAGGGGCCCAGCATGGAGGGTGTGTGGCACAAGACTTTGAGAACAGAAGTCTGAAAACACAAACTCAGCTTAGGTTTGGGGACGTAGGTATGGCAGGCCCGATCTACAAACCATGAGAAGAACTCTTCAGGATATGAAGAAAGTGCGAGTCTGAGGCGCTTGCTCAGGCTTTTGTCTCTGGATTTTGTATCAGCGATGGCCGTGGAATGTCGGGGAGGCCTCATGGGCCATGGACGAATCTTCCTCTCTGAGGATTTGGCCCGATTCCCAATTGCTTTTCGTCAATCTGTGGGATGGGAGGACTCATTTCAGTTTTGTTACCTCAGGTGTCCCACCAAAAGAGGAATTCCAAAGCCAAGCCCTGGGGAAGACTGAAGGGACAACCCGAACTATGGTTAAAAATTGGGGCCTAGGGGCATGGCAAGCCCAATATGCTGTCTCTTCATCCAGCCACTTAGTGGCCTTACTTGAGGACTGGGCTTAGCCTTAGGTTCACAATGTGTGTTTGTGACCAATGTGGCCCGCGAGCATGGGCGGGGCCTCAGGGGCCACACTGGTTTCAACTACGCTGAACCTTGGACAACATGCCAACCACAAGGTTTCTTGCCATGGGGAAGGAGTTCTGATTTCTGCATCACCTTCAACCCTGGGCAGTGATAGGAGATAAGGTCTAGGTTCTGAAACCTGAAAACCGAGGTTGGGAAGAGATGACGACCTAAGGCCATGGCGGATCGATGTGCCTAGTGTGCGGCCAGCTGTCTGGGAGGGGCCAGGGGGTCGTGGCTTAGGCTGTGTCAGAAAGGGCATTAGTGCCCTGGTCAGCCTATGTATTTGGGGTACAGCCAAGGTCGGTGTAGGTTGATCCTCATTTGTGGTTACTGGGTAGCCTCAGAGGGCAATGTTTTTCTTCTGGAGGGCAGGCAGAGTGCTGCATTGTAGTTCTGGATTGCCAAACTGGAGCGCTTGTGTGCCAGTAGTCTGACGACAAAAGTCTGAGAACACAAGCTAGGCTTAGGTTTCTGGGTGAGGCCATGGCAGGCACAATCTACAGACCTAATCGAGATCTCGTGCATCTGAAGTCAGGGCGAGGATCAGACGATCGCTCAGGTTGGAGTTTCTGTCCCTGATGGCCCCTTCAGGAATGGGGGGGCATCACGAGTCCATGGGGGTTTTCCCACGATGGGAGTTGTGAGAAGCTCCAAACTGCAGAGAGTCTTCTGCAGGACAATTGAGACCTGTTGTTTGGCTCCAGGCCAATGATTCTGAGCAGGGTTCTAAGGATGGATGGCTGGGTAGCCCACCTCGCATTCCAATTGTCTCCTAGCAACAAGACAGGTTAGATCTCCTGGATCTGTGGAGAGGAACGGAGGACGCTGAGTTGAAATGGACACCCCTGGGGATGGGTCCTTATGTGCTTTTGTGTCTATGGAGACCTTGGAATGAAGCGGTGGCACTGGGGCCCTAAAGGGTTCTCCTAAACAGAGGCTTTGACACAGCTCCAAAGTGCAAGTTTCCCATGTGTAGATGAGATGTTTTCTGATGGGTGAGACAAGAAACAGCTATATGCTGCTTTTGAAACCAGACCTCTGAGGAGAGATGCCTGGAAATCAAAGCAATGGATCTGATTAGTGCCTAGGGGCCTGTTCTTTCCTTTTTACCTCTGGGGACATCTGTCTATGGGTCTGAGTGCAGGTAGGTGCTCAGTTGGTCTCAGATTGCCCCTGTTTTTCCTGGGAAGCCACCACCATTGAGATGGATCAGGGACTTTGGAGGTTTATCCTATTAGAAGGGTTGTGGCCATTGGAATGGGCACACACAATTCCCTTGGAGAGGGCAAGTACAGTCCTCAGGTTTGGCTCCAGGGGCTTGAGCTTGTAGGTTGTGTAGGCCAGGGCTGTTGGACAGTTGTCTGAAAACACAAACTCGGCTTATGGTTCGGGTCATAGGTATGGAAGTAGTGACTTACAGACCATGAGGAGAACTCTTCGGCATTTGAAAGAAGGTCGAGTGTGAGGCTCCTGCTCAAGTTTTTGTCTCTGGATATCGTGTCACTCATGGTCGTGGAATTTCTCGGTGACTTCATTGGAAATGGACGAATCTTACTCTCTGGCGGTTTGGCCCCGTCCAAAGTGTTTGGGGTCATTCTGTGGGCTGAAAGAAATCCGTTTTTTTTGGTGTTGTTGTTGTTTTTGTTTTCTTTTTTAACCTCAGGTTTCCCACCAAATGAGGGATTCCAGAGTAGAGCCCTGCCGAGGGGCGACTGGACAATCAGAAATCTGGTTAAAAATTGGGGCCTAGGGACATGTCAAGCCCATTATGACATCTAATGGTCCAGCCATTGAGAGGACTTACTAGGGGACAGGACTCATGCTGAGGGTCACAATGCGTGTGTATGCCTTCGTCGCACTCAAGAATGGGCGGGGCCTCCTGGTGAATGCTGGTTTCTCCTACACTGAATTTTGGACAACGGGCCAACCACAAGGGTTCTTGCCATGGGTAAGGAGGAGTTCTGATTTCTGCATCACACTCACCCCTGGGCAGTGATTGGAGATAAGGTCTCGGTTCTGAAGCCTGAAAACTGAGGTAGGGAAGAGATGATGACTTAAGGCCATGGCGGGTTTTATGTGCTCAGTGTGCGGTCAGCTTTCTGGGTGTTGGTCAGGAGGTCCGGGCTCAGGTTGTGTTCGACAGTGCATTAGTTCCCAGGTTAGACTCTATAATTTGGGTAAAGTCGAGTGCTGTGTAGGTTGATCCTCATTTAAGGTGCCTGGGCAGCTCATGAGGCAATAATTTTTTTTCTAGAGGGCAGGCAGAGGGCTGCATTGTGGGTCCGGAATTGCCAAACTTGAGGGCTTCGGGGCCAGGAGTGTGAGGCCGGAAGTCTGAGAAGACATGCTAGACTTGGGTTTCAGGGCGAGGACACGGCAGGTACCCCGTGCAGATCTGAACCAATATCTCATGCATCTGAAGTCAGGGCGAGGATCAGACGTTGGCTCAGGTTGGAGTTTCTGTGCATGATGGCCGCTTCATGAAGGGAGCGGAATCTCGAGGCCATTGAGGTTTTCCCACGTTGAGAGTTGTGGGATGCCCCCTTCAAGGATTCCTTCTGCGGGACAATTGAGACCTGTTGGACAGCTCCAGGACATCCCATATGGAATGACTCCAGAGCACCGTTCGCGGATGGATGCCTGGGAAGCCCGCCTCGCATTCCAATTGTCTCCTAGCAACAAGACAGTTTAGATCTGATGGCTCTGCTGGAGCAACCGGGTTGGCGGAGTTGAAATGGACTTTCCTGAGGTTGGGTCCTAATGTGTTTTTGTGTCAATGAGGGCCTTGGAATGGGGCGGTGGCACCGGGACCTGAAGTACTCTCCTAAGCTTTGGACATGGCTCCCATGCACGGGTTTCCTTGTGGAGACGAGATGAATTCTGATGGGTGCCTCAGGAAAACCCCTATGCTCGTATTGGAATCAGGCTTTTGAGGACACATGCCTGTAACCCAAATCAATGGATCCTATTATGGCCTAGGGTCCTGTCTGGTTCAATCTTCTTCTCTGGGGACATGCATCTATAGTATGAGTGTAGGTCGATTATCAGCTGGTGTCACACAGCCCTTGTTTATTCCAGGCGAACTACATTATTGGGATGGCCTCAGGGACTTTGGAGGTTTCTCCTAATTTGTACGATTTTGGACCATGGAATGGGCCGAATTCCCATGGATTGGTAGGCACAGTCCTAAAGTGAGGCTCCAGGGGCCCAGCATGGAGGGTGTGTGGCACAAGACTTTGAGAACAGAAGTCTGAAAACACAAACTCAGCTTAGGTTTGGGGACGTAGGTATGGCAGGCCCGATCTACAAACCATGAGAAGAACTCTTCAGGATATGAAGAAAGTGCGAGTCTGAGGCGCTTGCTCAGGCTTTTGTCTCTGGATTTTGTATCAGCGATGGCCGTGGAATGTCGGGGAGGCCTCATGGGCCATGGACGAATCTTCCTCTCTGAGGATTTGGCCCGATTCCCAATTGCTTTTCGTCAATCTGTGGGTTGGGAGGACTCATTTTAGTTTTGTTACCTCAGGTGTCCCACCAAAAGAGGAATTCCAAAGCCAAGCCGTGGGGAAGACTGAAGGGACAACCCGAACTATGGTTAAAAATTGGGGCCTAGGGGCATGGCAAGCCCAATATGCTGTCTCTTCATCCAGCCACTTAGTGGCCTTACTTGAGGACTGGGCTTAGCCTTAGGTTCACAATGTGGGTTTGTGACCAATGTGGCCCGCGAGCATGGGCGGGGCCTCAGGGGCCACACTGGTTTCAACTACGCTGAACCTTGGACAACATGCCAACCACAAGGTTTCTTGCCATGGGGAAGGAGTTCTGATTTCTGCATCACCTTCAACCCTGGGCAGTGATAGGAGATAAGGTCTAGGTTCTGAAACCTAAAAACCGAGGTTGGGAAGAGATGACGACCTAAGGCCATGGCGGATCGATGTGCCTAGTGTGCAGCCAGCTGTCTGGGAGGGGCCAGGGGTTCGTGGCTCAGGCTGAGTCAGCAAGGGCATTAGTGCCCTCGTCAGCCTATGTATTTGTGGTACAGCCAAGGTTGGTGTAGGTTGATCCTCATTTGTGGTTACTGGGTAGCCTCAGAGGGCAATGTTTTTCTTCTGGAGGGCAAGCAGAGTGCTGCATTGTAGTTCTGGAATGCCAAACTGGAGCGCTTGTGTGCCAATAGTCTGACGACAAAAGTCTGAGAACACAAGCTAGGCTTAGGTTTCTGGGTGAGGCCATGGCAGGCACAATCTACAGACCTAATCGAGATCTCGTGCATCTGAAGTCAGGGCGAGGATCAGACGATCGCTCAGGTTGGAGTTTCTGTCCCTGATGGCCCCTTCAGGAATGGGGGGGCATCACGAGGCCATGGGGGTTTTCCCACGATGGGAGTTGTGAGAAGCTCCAAACTGCAGAGAGTCTTCTGCAGGACAATTGAGACCTGTTGTTTGGCTCCAGGCCAATGATTCTGAGCAGGGTTCTAAGGATGGATGGCTGGGTAGCCCACCTCGCATTCCAATTGTCTCCTAGCAACAAGACAGGTTAGATCTCCTGGATCTGTGGAGAGGAACGGAGGACGCTGAGTTGAAATGGACACCCCTGGGGATGGGTCCTTATGTGCTTTTGTGTCTATGGAGACCTTGGAATGAAGCGGTGGCACTGGGGCCCTAAAGGGTTCTCCTAAACAGAGGCTTTGACACAGCTCCAACGTGCAAGTTTCCCATGTGTAGATGAGATGTTTTCTAATGGGTGAGACAAGAAACAGCTATATGCTGCTTTTGAAACCAGACCTCTGAGGAGAGATGCCTGGAAATCAAAGCAATGGATCTGATTAATTCCTAGGGGCCTGTTCTTTCCTTTTTACCTGTGGGGACATCTGTCTATGGGTCTGAGTGCAGGTAGGTGCTCAGTTGGTCTCAGATTGCCCCTGTTTTTCCTGGGAAGCCACCACCATTGAGATGGATCAGGGACTTTGGAGTTTTATCCTATTAGAAGGGTTGTGGCCATTGGAATGGGCACACACAATTCCCTTGGAGATGGCAAGTACAGTCCTCAGGTTTGGCTCCAGGGGCTTGAGCCTGTAGGTTGTGTAGGCCAGGGCTGTTGGACAGTTGTCTGAAAACACAAACTCGGCTTATGTTTCAGGTCATAGGTATGGCAGGACTGATCTACAGACCATGAGGGGAACTCTTCGTGATTTGAAAGAAGGGCGAGTGTGAGTCTTCTGCTCAAGTTTTTGTCTCTGGATATCGTGTCACTCATGGTCGTGGATTTTCTGGGTGACTGCATGGGAAATGGACGAGTCTTACTCTCTGGTGGCTTGGCCCCGTCCAAAGAGTTTGGGGTGGTTCTGTGTGCTGGATGAAGTCCGTTTTTTTTGTTGTTGTTGTTGTTTTCTTTATAACCTCTGGTGTCCCACCACATGAGGGATTCTACAGTAAAGCCCTGTGGAGGGGCGACTGGACAATCAGAAATCTGGTTAAAAATTGGGGCCTAGGGACATGTCAAGCCCATTATGACATCTAATGGTCCAGCCACTGAGAGGACTTACTAGAGGACAGGACTCATGCTGAGGGTCACAATGCGTGTGTATGCCCTCGTCTCACTCAAGAATGGGCGGGGCCTCAGGGTGAATGCTGGTTTCTCCTACACTGAACGTTGGACAACGTGGCAACCACAAGGGTTCTTGCCATGGGTTAGGAGGAGTTCTGATTTCTGCATCACACTCACCCCTAGGCAGTGATTGGAGATAAGGTCTGGGTTCTGAAGCCTGAAAACTCAGGTAGGGAAGAGATGATGACCTAAGGCCATGGCGGGTTTTATGTGCTCAGTGTGCGGTCAGCTTTCTGGGTGTTGGTCAGGAGTTCCGGGCTCAGGTTGTGTTTGATAGTGCATTAGTGCCCATTTTATACTGTATAATTTGGGTAAACTCGAGTGCCTTGTAGGTTGTTCCTCATTTAAGGTGCCTGGGCAGCTCATGAGGCAATAATTTTTTTTTTTCTAGAGGGCAGGCAGAGTGCTGCATTGTGGGTCCGTAATTGCCAAACTTGAGGGCTTCGGGGCGAGGAGTGTGAGGACGGAAGTCTGAGAAGACAAGCTAGACTTGGGTTTCAGGGCGAGGGCACGGCAGGTACCTCCTGCAGATCTGAACCAATATCACATGCATCTGAAGTCAGGGCGAGGATCAGACGTTGGATCAGGTTGGAGTTTCTGTGCATGACGGCCACTTCATGAAGGGAGCGGAATCTCGAGGCCATTGAGGTTTTCCCACGTTGGGAGTTGTGGGATGCCCCCTTCAAGGATTCCTTCTGCGGGACAATTGAGACCTGTTGGACAGCTCCAGGACATCCCATATGGCATGACTCCAGAGCACCCTTCGCGGATGGATGCCTGGGAAGCCCGCCTCGCATTCCAATTGTCTCCTAGCAACAAGACAGTTTAAGATCTGATGGCTCTGCCGGAGCAACCGGGGTGGCTGAGTTGAAATGGACTTTCCTGATGATGGGTCCTAATGTGTTTTTGTGTCCAAGAGGGCCTTGGAATGGGGCGGTGGCACCGGGACCCTGAAGTACTCTCCTAAGCTTTGGACATGGCTCCCATGCACAGGTTTCCTTGTGGAAACGAGATGAGTTCTGATTGATGCCTCAGGAAAACACCTATGCTCGTATTTTAATCAGGCTTTTGAGGACACATGCCTGTAACCCAAAGCAATGGATCCTATTATGGCCTAGGGTCCTGTCTGGTTCAATATTCTTCTCTGGGGACATCCATCTATGGTATGAGTGGAGGTCGATTATCAGCTGGTGTCAGACAGCCCTTGTTTGTTCCGGGCGACCTACACTATAGGGATGGTCTCAGGGACTTTGGAGGTTTCTCCTAATTTGTACGATTTTGGACCATGGAATGGGCAGAATTCCCATGGATTGGTAGGCACAGTCCTAATGTGTGGCTCCAGGGGCCCAGCCTGGAGGGTGTGTGGCCCAAGACTTTGCGGACAGAAGTTGAAAACACAAACTCAGCTTAGGTTTGGGGACGTAGGTATGGCAGGCCCGATCTACAAACCATGAGAAGAACTCTTTAGGATATGAAGAAAGTGCGAGTCTTAGGCGCTTGCTCAGGCTTTTGTCTCTGGATTTTGTATCAACGATGGCCGTGGAATGTTGGGGAGGCCTCATGGGCCATGGACGAATCTTTCTCTCTGAGGCTTTGGCCCGATTCCCAATTGCTTTTCGTCAATCTGTGGGATGGGAGGACTCATTTCAGTTTTGTTACCTCAGGTGTCCCATCAAAAGAAGAATTCCAAAGCCAAGCCGTGAGGAAGACTGAAGAGACAACCCGGACTATGGTTAAAAATTGGGGCCTAGGGGCATGGCAAGCCCAATATGCTATCTCTTCATCCAGCCACTGAGTGACCTTACTTGAGGACTGGGATAAGCCTGAGGGTCTCAATGTGAGTTTGTGACCAATGTGGCCCGCGAGCATGGGCGGGGCCACAAGGGCCACACTGGTTTAAACTACACTGTACGTTAGACAACATGCCAACCTCAAGGTTTCTTGCCATGGGGAAGGACTTCTGATTTCTGCATCACCTTCAACCCTGGGCAGTGATTGGAGATAAAGTCTAGGTTCTGAAACCTGAAAACCGAGGTTGGGAAGAGATGACGACCTAAGGCCATGGCGGCTCGATGTGCTCAGTGTGCAGCCAGCTGTCTGGGAAGGGCCAGGGGGTCCAGGCTCAGGCTGTGTCAGAAAGGACATTAGTGCCCTGGTCAGCCTATGTATTTGGAGTACAGCCAAGGTCGGTGCAGGTTGATCCTCATTTGGGGTTACTGGGTAGTCCCAGAGGTCAATGTTTTTCTTCTGGAGGGCCAGCAGAGTGCCGCATTGTAGTTCTGGATTGCCAAACTGGAGGGCTTGTGTGCCATTAGTCTGACGACAATAGTCTGAGTACGCAAGCTAGGCTTAGGTTTCTGGGTGAGGCCATGGCAGGCACAATCTACACACCTGAATCGAGATCTCGTGCATCTGAAGTCAGGGTGAGGATCAGACGATCGCTCAGGTTGGAGTTTCTGTCCCTGATGGCCCCTTCATGAATGGGGGGGGGCATCACGAGTCCATGGGGGTTTTCCCACGATGGGAGTTGTGAGAAGCTCCAAAGTGCAGAGAGTCTTCTGCAGGACAATTGAGACCTGTTGTTTGGCTCCAGGCCAATGATTCTGAGCAGGGTTCTAAGGATGGATGGCTGGGTAGCCCACCTCGCATTCCAATTGTCTCCTAGCAACAAGACAGGTTAGATCTCCTGGATCTGTGGGGAGCAACCGAGGACGCTGAGTTGAAATGGACACCCCTGGGGATGGGTCCTAATGTGCTTTTGTGTCTATGGAGACCTTGGAATGATGCGGTGGCACTGGGGCCCTAAAGAGTTCTCCTAAACAGAGGCTATGACACAGCTCCAACGTGCAAGTTTCCCATGTGTAGATGAGATGTTTTCTGATGGGTGAGTCAAGAAACAGCTAGATGCTGCTTTTGAAATTCAGGCCTCTGAGGAGAGATGCCTGGAAACCAAAGCAATGGATCTGATTAGTGCCTAGGAGCCTGTTCTTTCCTTTTTACCTCTGGGGACATCTTTCTATGGGTCGGAGTGCAGGTAGGTGCTCAGTTAGGCTCAGATTGCCCCTGTTTTTCCTGGGAAGCCATCACTATTGAGATGGATCAGGGACTTTGGAGGTTTATCCTATTAGAAGGGTTGTGGCTATTGGAATGGGCACACACAATTCCCTTGGAGAGGGCAAGTACAGTCCTCAGGTTTGGCTCCATCGGCCTGAGCCTGGAGGTTGTGTAGGCCAGGGCTGTTTGGACAGTTGTCTGAAAACACAAACTTGGCTTATGTTTCGGGTCATAGGTATGGCAGGACTGATCTACAGTCCATGTGGAGAACTCTTCGGGATTTGAAAGAAGGGCGAGTGTGAGGCTCCTGATCAAGTTTTTGTCTCTGGATATCGTGTCACTCATGGTCGTGGAATTTCTGGGTGACATCATGGGAAATGGACGAGTCTTACTCTCTGGTGGTTTGACCCCGTCCAAAGAGTTTGGGGTCATTCTGTGGGCTGGAAGAAGTCCGTTTTTTTTTTTGTTGTTGTTGTTGTTGTTGTTTTCTTTTTTACCTCAGGTGTCCCAAAAATGAGGGATTCCACAGGAGAGCCCTGGGGAGGGGCGACTGGACAATCAGAAATCTGGTTAAAAATTGGGGCCTAGGGACATGTCAAGCCCATTATGACATCTAATGGTCCAGCCACTGAGAGGACTTACTAGAGGACAGGACTCATGCTGAGGGCCACAATGCGTGTGTATGCCCTCGTCGCACTCAAGAATGGGCGGGGCCTCAGGGTGAATGCTGGTTTCTCCTACACTGAACGTTGGACAACGTGCCAACCACAAGGGTTCTTGCCATGCTTTAGGAGGAGTTCTGATTTCTGCATCACACTCACCCCTAGGCAGTGATTGGAGATAAGGTCTCGGTTCTGAAGCCTGAAAACTGAGGTAGGGAAGAGATGACGACCTAAGGCCATGGCGGCTCGATGTGCTCAGTGTGCGGCCAGCTGTCTGGGAGGGGCCAGGGGGTCCAGGCTCAGGCTGTGTCAGAAAGGGCATTAGTGCTCTGGTCAGCCTATGTATTTGGGGTACAGCCAAGGTCGGTGCAGGTTGATCCTCATTTGGGGTTACTGGGTAGCCCCAGAGGGCAATGTTTTTCTTCTGGAGGGCCGGCAGAGTGCTGCATTGTAGTTCTGGATTGCCAAACTGGAGGGCTTGTGGGCCATTAGTCTGACGACAAAAGTCTGAGAACACAACCTAGGCTTAGGTTTCTGGGTGAGGCCATGGCAGGCACAATCTACACACCTGAATCGAGATCTCGTGCATCTGAAGTCAGGGCGAGGATCCGACGATCGCTCAGGTTGGAGTTTCTGTCCCTGATGGCCCCTTCATGAATGGGGGGGCATCATGAGGCCATGGGGGTTTTCCCACAATGGGAGTTGTGAGAAGCTCCAAACTGCAGAGAGTCTTCTGCAGGACAATTGTGACTATTTGTGGCTCCAGGCCAATGATTCTGAGCAGGGTTTTAAGGATGGATGGCTGGGTAGCCCAACTCGCATTCCAATTGTCTCCTAGCAACAAGACAGGTTAGATCTCCTGGATCTGTGGGGAGCAACTGAGGACCATGAGTTGAAATGGATGGGATGGGTCCTAATGTGCTTTTGTGTCTATGGAGATCTTGGAATGAAGCGGTGGCACTGGGGCCCTAAAGGGTTCTCCTAAACAGAGGCTTTGACACAGCTCCAACGTGCAAGTTTCCCATGTGTAGATGAGATGATTTCTGATGGGTGAGTCAAGAAACAGCTAGATGCTGCTTTTGAAATCCAGGCCTCTGAGGAGAGATGCCTGGAAACCAAAGCAATGGATCTGATTTGTGCCTCGGGGCCTGTTCTTTCCTTTTTACCTCTGGGGACATCTGTCTATGGGTCTGAGTGCAGGTAGGTGCTCAGTTGGGCTCAGATTGCCCTTGTTTTTCCTGGGAAGCCACCACTATTGAGTTGGATCAGGGACTTTGGAGGTTTATCCTATTAGAAGGGTTGTGGCCATTGGAATGGGCACACACAATTCCCTTGGAGAGGGCAAGTACAGTCCTCAGGTTTGGCTCCAGCGGCCTGAGCCTGGAGGTTGTGTAGGCCAGGGCTGTTTGGACAGTTGTCTGAAAACACAAACTTGGCTTATGTTTCGGGTCATAGGTATGGCAGGACTGATCTACCGACCATGAGGAGAACTCTTCGGGATTTGAAAGAAGGGCGAGTGTGAGGCTCCTGCTCAAGTTTTTGTCTCTGGATATCGTGTCACTCATGGTCGTGGAATTTCTGGGTGACATCATGGGAAATGGACGAGTCTTACTCTCTGGTGGTTTGGCCCCGTCTAAAGAGTTTGGGTTCATTCTGTGGGCTGGAAGAAATCCGTTTTTTTTGTTGTTGTTGTTGTTGTTTTCTTTTTAACCTCAGGTGTCCCACCAAATGAGGGATTCCACAGTAGAGCCCTGGGGAGGGGCGACTGGACAATCAGAAATCTGGTTAAAAATTGGGGCCTAGGGACATGTCAAGCCCATTATGACATCTAATGGTCCAGCCACTGAGAGGACTTACTAGAGGACAGGACTCATGCTGAGGGTCGCAATGCGTGTGTATGCCCTCGTCGCACTCAAGAATGGGCGGGCCTCAGGGTGAATGCTGGTTTCTCCTACACTGAACGTTGGACAACGTGCCAACCACAGGGGTTCTTGCCATGGGTTAGGAGGAGTTCTGATTTCTGCATCACACTCACCCCTAGGCAGTGATTGGAGATAAGGTCTCGGTTCTGAAGCCTGAAAACTGAGGTAGGGAAGAGATGACGACCTAAGGCCATGGCGGGTTTTATGTGCTCAGTGTGCGGTCATCTTTCTGGGTGTTGGTCAGGAGTTCCGGGCTCAGGTTGTGTTTGACAGTGCATTAGTGCCCAGGTTAGACTGTATAATTTGGGTAAATTCGAGTGCCTTGTAGGTAGATCCTCATTTAAGGTGCCTGGGCAGCTCATGAGGCAATAATTTTTTTTCTAGAGGGCAGGCAGAGTGCTGCATTGTGGGTCCGGAATTGCCAATCTTGAGGGCTTCGGGGCCAGGAGTGTGAGGACGGAAGTCTGAGAAGACAAGCTAGACTTGGGTTTCAGGGCGAGGGCACGGCATGTACCCTTTGCAGATCTGAACCAATATCACATGCATCTGAAGTCAGGGCGAGGATCAGACGTTGGCTCAGGTTGGAGTTTCTGTGCATGACGGCCACTTCATGAAGGGAGCGGAATCTCGAGGCCATTGAGGTTTTCCCACGTTTGGAGTTGTGGGATGCCCCCTTCAAGGATTCCTTCTGCGGGACAATTGAGACCTGTTGGACAGCTCCAGGACATCCCATATGGAATGACTCCAGAGCACCGTTCGCGGATGGATGCCAGGGAAGCCCGCCTCGCATTCCAATTGTCTCCTAGCAACAAGACAGTTTAAGATCTGATGGCTCTGCCGGAGCAACTGGTGTGGCTGAGTTGAAATGGACTTTCCTGAGGATGGGTCCTAATGTTTTTTTGTGTCCATGAGGGCCTTGGAATGGGGCGGTTGCACCGGGACACTGAAGTACTCACCTGAGCTTTGGACATGGCTCCTTGCACAGGTATCCTTGTGGAGACGAGATGAGTTCTGATTGATGCCTCAGGAAAACACCTATGCTCGTATTTTAATCAGGCTTTTGAGGACACATGCCTGTAACCCAAAGCAATGGATCCTATTATGGCCTAGGGTATTGTCTGGTTCAATCTTCTTCTCTGGGGCAACCTTCTATGGTATGAGTGGAGGTCGATTATCAGCTGGTGTCAGACAGCCCTTGTTTGTTCTGGGCGACCTACACTATTGAGACGGCCTCAGGGACTTTGGAGGTTTCTCCTAATTTGTACGATTTTGGACCATGGAATGGGCAGAATTCCCATGGATTGGTAGGCACAGTCCTAATGTGTGGCTCCAGGGGCCCAGCCTGGAGGGTGTGTGGCCCAAGACTTTGCGGACAGAAGTATGAAAACACAAACTCAGCTTAGGTTTGGGGACGTAGGTATGGCAGGCCCGACCTACAAACCATGAGAAGAACTCTTCTGGATATGAAGAAAGTGCGAGTCTGAGGCGCTTGCTCAGGCTTTTGTCTCTGGATTTTGTATCAGCGATGGCCGTGGAATGTCGGGGAGGCCTCATGGGCCATGGACGAATCTTCCTCTCTGAGGATTTGGCCCGATTCCCAATTGCTTTTCGTCAATCTGTGGGATGGGAGGACTCATTTCAGTTTTGTTACCTCAGGTGTCCCACCAAAAGAGGAATTCCAAAGCCAAGCCGTGGGGAAGACTGAAGAGACAACCCGGACTATGGTTAAAATTTGGGGCATAGGGGCATGGCAAGCCCAATATGCTGTCTCTTCATCCAGCCACTGAGTGACCTTACTTGAGGACTGGGATCAGCCTGAGGTTCACAATGTGATTTTGTGACCAATGTGGCCCGCGAGCATGGGCGGGGCCTCAAAGGCCACACTGGTTTCAACTACACTGAACATTGGACAACATGCCAACCACAAGGTTTCTTGCCATGGGGAAGGAGTTCTGATTTCTGCATCACCTTCAACCCTGGGCAGTGATTTGAGATAAGGTCTAGGTTCTGAAACCTGAAAACTGATGTTGGGAAGAAATGACGACCTAAGGCCATGGCGGCTCGATGTGCTCAGTGTGCGGCCAGCTGTCTGGGAGGGGCCAGGGGGTCCAGGCTCAGGCTGTGTCAGAAAGGGCATTAGTGCCCTGGTCAGCCTATGTATTTGGGGTACAGCCAAGGTCGGTGCAGGTTGATCCTCATTTGGGGTTACTGGGTAGCCCCAGAGGACAATGTTTTTCTTCTGGAGGGCCGGCAGAGTGCTGCATTGTAGTTCTGGATTGCCAAACTGGAGGGCTTGTGGGCCAGTAGTCTGACGACAAAAGTCTGAGAACACAAGCTAGGCTTAGGTTTCTGGGTGAGGCCATGGCAGGCACAATCTACAGACCTGAATCGAGGTCTCGTGCATCTGAAGTCAGGGCGAGGATTAGACGATCGCTCAGGTTGGAGTTTCTGTCCCTGATGGCCCCTTCATGAATGGGCGGGGCATCACGAGGCCATGGGTGTTTTCCCACGATGGGAGTTGTGAGAAGCTCCAAACTGCAGAGAGTCTTCTGCAGGACAATTGAGACCTGTTGTTTGGCTCCAGGCCAATGATTCTGAGCAGGGTTCTAAGGATGGATGGCTGGGTAGCCCACCTCGCATTCCAATTGTCTCCTAGCAACAAGACAGGTTAGATCTCCTGGATCTGTGGGGAGCAACCGAGGCCGCTGAGTTGAAATGGACACCCCTGGGGATGGGTCCTAACGTGCTTTTGTGTCTATGGAGACCTTGGAATGAAGCGGTGGCACTGGGGCCCTAAAGGGTTCTCCTAAACAGAGGCTTTGACACAGCTCCAACGTGCAAGTTTCCCATGTGTAGATGAGATGTTTTCTGATGGGTGAGTCAAGAAACAGCTATATGCTGCTTTTTAAATCCAGACCTCTGAGGGAGATGCCTGGAAACCAAAGCAATGGATCTGATTAGTGCCTAGGGGCCTGTTCTTTCCTTCATACCTCTGGGGACATCTGTCTATGGGTCTGAGTGCAGGTAGGTGCTCAGTTGGGCTCAGATTGCCCCTGTTTTTCCTGGGAAACCACCACTATTGAGATGGATCAGGGACTTTGGAGGTTTATCCTATTAGAAGGGTTGTGGCCATTGGAATGGGCACACACAATTCCCTTGGAGAGGGCAAGTACAGTCCTCAGGTTTGGCTCCAGGGGCCTGAGCCTGTAGGTTGTGTAGGCCAGGGCTGTTTGGACAGTTGTCTGAAAACACAAACTCGGCTTATGTTTCGGGTCATAGGTATGGCATGACTGATCTACAGACCATGAGGAGAACTCTTCGGGATTTGAAAGAAGGGCGAGTGTGAGGCTCCTGCTCAAGTATTTGTCTCTGGATATCGTGTCACTCATGGACGTGGAATTTCTGGGTGACTTCATGTGAAATGGACGAGTCTTACTCTCTGGTGGTTTGGCCCCGTCCAAAGAGTTTGGGGTCATTCTGTGCGCTGGAAGAAGTCCGTTTTTTTTTTTTTGTTGTTGTTGTTGTTTTCTTTTAACCTCAGGTGTCCCACCAAATGAGGGATTCCAGAGAAGAGCCCTGGGATTGGGGCGACTGGACTATCAGAAATCTGGTTAAAAATTGGGGCCTAGGGACATGTCAAGGCCATTATGACATCTAATGGTCCAGCCACTGAGAGGACTTACTAGAGGACAAGATTCATGATGAGGGTCACAATGCGTGTGTATGCCATTTTCGCACTCAAGAATGGGCGGGGCCTCAGGGTGAATGCTGGTTTCTCCTACACTGAACGTTGGACAACGTGCCAACCACAGGGGTTCTTGCCATGGGTTAGGAGGAGTTCTGATTTCTGCATCACACTCACCCCTAGGCAGTGATTGGAGATAAGGTCTCGGTTCTGAAGCCTGAAAACTGAGGTAGGGAAGAGATGACGACCTAATGCCATGGCGGGTTTTATGTGCTCAGTGTGCGGTCATCTTTCTGGGTGTTGGTCAGGAGTTCCGGGCTCAGGTTGTGTTTGACAGTGCATTAGTGCCCAGGTTAGACTGTATAATTTGGGTAAATTCGAGTGCCTTGTAGGTAGATCCTCATTTAAGGTGCCTGGGCAGCTCATGAGGCAATAATTTTTTTTCTAGAGGGCAGGCAGAGTGCTGCATTGTGGGTCCGGAATTGCCAATCTTGAGGGCTTCGGGGCCAGGAGTGTGAGGCCGGAAGTCTGAGAAGACAAGCTAGACTTGGGTTTCAGGGCGAGGGCACGGCATGTACCCTTTGCAGATCTGAACCAATATCACATGCATCTGAAGTCAGGGCGAGGATCAGACGTTGGCTCAGGTTGGAGTTTCTGTGCATGACGGCCACTTCATGAAGGGAGCGGAATCTCGAGGCCATTGAGGTTTTCCCACGTTGGGAGTTGTGGGATGCCCCCTTCAAGGATTCCTTCTGCGGGACAATTGAGACCTGTTGGACAGCTCCAGGACATCCCATATGGAATGACTCCAGAGCACCGTTCGCGGATGGATGCCAGGGAAGCCCGCCTCGCATTCCAATTGTCTCCTAGCAACAAGACAGTTTAAGATCTGATGGCTCTGCCGGAGCAACTGGGGTGGCTGAGTTGAAATGGACTTTCCTGAGGATGGGTCCTAATGTTTTTTTGTGTCCATGAGGGCCTTGGAATGGGGCGGTTGCACCGGGACACTGAAGTACTCACCTGAGCTTTGGACATGGCTCCTTGCACAGGTATCCTTGTGGAGACGAGATGAGTTCTGATTGATGCCTCAGGAAAACACCTATGCTCGTATTTTAATCAGGCTTTTGAGGACACATGCCTGTAACCCAAAGCAATGGATCCTATTATGGCCTAGGGTATTGTCTGGTTCAATCTTCTTCTCTGGGGACAACCATCTATTTTATGAGTGGAGGTCGATTATCAGCTGGTGTCAGACAGCCCTTGTTTGTTCTGGGCGACCTACACTATTGAGACGGCCTCAGGGACTTTGGAGGTTTCTCCTAATTTGTACGATTTTGGACCATGGAATGGGCAGAATTCCCATGGATTGGTAGGCACAGTCCTAATGTGTGGCTCCAGGGGCCCAGCCTGGAGGGTGTGTGGCCCAAGACTTTGCGGACAGAAGTATGAAAACACAAACTCAGCTTAGGTTTGGGGACGTAGGTATGGCAGGCCCGACCTACAAACCATGAGAAGAACTCTTCAGGATATGAAGAAAGTGCGAGTCTGAGGCGCTTGCTCAGGCTTTTGTCTCTGGATTTTGTATCAGCGATGGCCGTGGAATGTCGGGGAGGCCTCATGGGCCATGGACGAATCTTCCTCTCTGAGGATTTGGCCCGATTCCCAATTGCTTTTCGTCAATCTGTGGGATGGGAGGACTCATTTCAGTTTTGTTACCTCAGGTGTCCCACCAAAAGAGGAATTCCAAAGCCAAGCCGTGGGGAAGACGGAAGAGACAACCCGGACTATGGTTAAAATTTGGCGCATAGGGGCATGGCAAGCCCAATATGCTGTCTCTTCATCCAGCCACTGAGTGACCTTACTTGAGGACTGGGATCAGCCTGAGGTTCACAATGTGATTTTGTGACCAATGTGGCCCGCGAGCATGGGCGGGGCCTCAAGGGCCACACTGGTTTCAACTACACTGAACGTTGGACAACATGCCAACCACAAGGTTTCTTGCCATGGGGAAGGAGTTCTGATTTCTGCATCACCTTCAACCCTGGGCAGTGATTTGAGATAAGGTCTAGGTTCTGAAACCTGAAAACTGATGTTGGGAAGAAATGACGACCTAAGGCCATGGCGGCTCGATGTGCTCAGTGTGCGGCCAGCTGTCTGGGAGGGGCCAGGGGGTCCAGGCTCAGGCTGTGTCAGAAAGGGCATTAGTGCCCTGGTCAGCCTATGTATTTGGGGTACAGCCAAGGTCGGTGCAGGTTGATCCTCATTTGGGGTTACTGGGTAGCCCCAGAGGACAATGTTTTTCTTCTGGAGGGCCGGCAGAGTGCTGCATTGTAGTTCTGGATTGCCAAACTGCAGGGCTTGTGGGCCAGTAGTCTGACGACAAAAGTCTGAGAACACAAGCTAGGCTTAGGTTTCTGGGTGAGGCCATGGCAGGCACAATCTACAGACCTGAATCGAGGTCTCGTGCATCTGAAGTCAGGGCGAGGATTAGAGGATCGCTCAGGTTGGAGTTTCTGTCCCTGATGGCCCCTTCATGAATGGGCGGGGCATCACGAGGCCATGGGTGTTTTCCCACGATGGGAGTTGTGAGAAGCTCCAAACTGCAGAGAGTCTTCTGCAGGACAATTGAGACCTGTTGTTTGGCTCCAGGCCAATGATTCTGAGCAGGGTTCTAAGGATGGATGGCTGGGTAGCCCACCACGCATTCCAATTGTCTCCTAGCAACAAGACAGGTTAGATCTCCTGGATCTGTGGGGAGCAACCGAGGCCGCTGAGTTGAAATGGACACCCCTGGGGATGGGTCCTAACGTGCTTTTGTGTCTATGGAGACCTTGGAATGAAGCGGTGGCACTGGGGCCCTAAAGGGTTCTCCTAAACAGAGGCTTTGACACAGCTCCAACGTGCAAGTTTCCCATGTGTAGATGAGATGTTTTCTGATGGGTGAGTCAAGAAACAGCTATATGCTGCTTTTTAAATCCAGACCTCTGAGGGAGATGCCTGGAAACCAAAGCAATGGATCTGATTAGTGCCTAGGGGCCTGTTCTTTCCTTCATACCTCTGGGGACATCTGTCTATGGGTCTGAGTGCAGGTAGGTGCTCAGTTGGGCTCAGATTGCCCCTGTTTTTCCTGGGAAACCACCAGTATTGAGATGGATCAGGGACTTTGGAGGTTTATCCTATTAGATGGGTTGTGGCCATTGGAATGGGCACACACAATTCCCTTGGAGAGGGCAAGTACAGTCCTCAGGTTTGGCTCCAGGGGCCTGAGCCTGTAGGTTGTGTAGGCCAGGGCTGTTTGGACAGTTGTCTGAAAACACAAACTCGGCTTATGTTTCGGGTCATAGGTATGGCATGACTGATCTAAAGACCATGAGGAGAACTCTTCGGGATTTGAAAGAAGGGCGAGTGTGAGGCTCCTGCTCAAGTTTTTGTCTCTGGATTTCGTGTCACTCATGGACGTGGAATTTCTGGGTGACTTCATGGGAAATGGACGAGTCTTACTCTCTGGTGGTTTGGCCCCGTCCAAAGAGTTTGGGGTCATTCTGTGCGCTGGAAGAAGTCCGTTTTTTTGTTGTTGTTGTTGTTGTTGTTGTTGTTGTTTTCTTTTTTAACCTCAGGTGTCCCACCAAATGAGGGATTCCAGAGTAGAGCCCTGGGATTGGGGCGACTGGACTATCAGAAATCTGGTTAAAAATTGGGGCCTAGGGACATGTCAAGGCCATTATGACATCTAATGGTCCAGCCACTGAGAGGACTTACTAGAGGACAAGATTCATGATGAGGGTCACAATGCGTGTGTATGCCATCTTCGCACTCAAGAATGGGCGGGGCCTCAGGGTGAATGCTGGTTTCTCCTACACTGAACATTGGACAACGTGCCAACCACAAGGGTTCTTGCCATGGGTAAGGAGGAGTTCTGATTTCTGCATCACACTCACCCCTGGGCAGTGATTGGGATAAGGTCTCGGTTTTGAAGCCTGAAAACTGAGGTAGGGAAGAGATGATGACCTAAGGCCATGGCGGGTTTTATGTGCTCAGTGTGCGGTCAGCTTTCTGGGTGTTGGTCAGGAGGTCCGGGCTCAGGTTGTGTTCGACAGTGCATTAGTGCCCAGCTTAGACTATATAATTTGGGTAAAGTTGAGTGCTGTGAAGGTTTACCCTCATTTAAGGTGCCTGGGCAGCTCATGAGGCAATAATTTTTTTTTTCTAGAGTGCAGGCAGAGTGCTGCATTGTGGGTCCGGAATTGCCAACTTGAGGGCTTCGGGGCCAGGAGTGTGAGGACAGAAGTCTGAGAAGACAAGCTAGACTTGGGTTTCAGGGCGAGGGCACGGCAGGTACCCCCTGCAGATCTGAACCAATATCTCATGCATCTGAAGTCAGGGCGAGGATCAGACGTTGGCTCAGGTTGGAGTTTCTGAGCATGACGGCTGCTTCATGAAGGGAGCGGAATATCGAGGCCATTGAGGTTTTCCCACGTTGGGAGTTGTGGGATGCCCCCTTCAAGGATTCCTTCTGCGTGACAATTGAGACCTGTTGGACAGCTACAGGACATCCCATATGGAATGACTCCAGAGCACCGTTCGCGGATGGATGCCTGGGAAGCCCGCCTCCATTCCAATTGTCTCCTAGCAACAAGACAGTTTAGATCTCAGGACTCTGCGGGAGCAACCGGGGTGGCTGAGTTGAAATGGACTTTCCCGAGGATGGGTCCTAATGTGTTTTTGTGTCCATGAGGGCCTTGGAATGGGGCGGTGGCACCGGGACCCTGAAGTACTCTCCTAAGCTTTGGACATGGCTCCCATGCACAGGTTTCCTTGTGGAGACGAGATGAGTTCTGATGGGTGCCTCAGGAAAACCCCTATGCTCGTATGGAATCAGAATTTTGAGGACACATGCCTGTGACCCAAAGCAATGGATCCTATTATGGCCTAGGGTCCTGTCTGGTTCAATCTTCTTCTCTGGGGACATCCATCTATGGTATGAGTGGAGGTCGATTATCAGCTGAAGTCAGACAGCCCTTGTTTGTTCCGGGCGACCTACACTATTGGGATGGCCTCAGGGACTTTGGAGGTTTCTCCTAATTTGTACGATTTTGGACCATGGAATGGGCAGAATTCCCATGGATTGTTAGGCACAGTCCTAATGTGTGGCTCCAGGGGCCCAGCCTGGAGGGTGTGTGGCCCAAGAATTTGAGAACAGAAGTCTGAAGACACAAACTCAGCTTAGGTTTGGCGACGTAGGTATGGCAGGCCCGATCTACAAACCATGAGAAGAACTCTTCAGGATATGAAAAAAGTGCGAGTCTGAGGCGCTTGCTCAGGCGTTTGTCTGGGGATTTTGTATCAGCGATGGCCGTGGAATGTCGGGGACGCCTCATGGGCCATGGACGAATCTTCCTCTCTGAGGATTTGGCCCGATTCCCAATTGCTTTTCGTCAATCTGTGTGATGGGAGGACTCATTTCAGTTTTGTTACGTCAGGTGTCCCACCAAAAGAGGAATTCCAAAGCGAAGCCGTGGGGAAGACTGAAGGGACAACCCGAACTATGGTTAAAATTTGGGGCCTAGGGGCATGGCAAGCCCAATATGCTCTCTCTTCATCCAGCCACTGAGTGGCCTTACTTGAGGACTGGGCTCAGCCTGAGCGTCACAATGTATGTTTGTGACCAATGTGGCCCGCGAGCATGGGCGGGGCCTCATGGGCCACACTGGTTTCAACTACACTGAACGTTGGACAACATGCCAACCACAAGGTTTCTTGCCATGGGGAAGGAGTTCTGATTTCTGCATCACCTTCAACCCTGGGCAGTGATTTGAGATAAGGTCTAGGTTCTGAAACCTGAAAACTGATGTTGGGAAGAAATGACGACCTAAGGCCATGGCGGCTCGATGTGCTCAGTGTGCGGCCAGCTGTCTGGGAGGGGCCAGGGGGTCCAGGCTCAGGCTGTGTCAGAAAGGGCATTAGTGCCCTGGTCAGCCTATGTATTTGGGTACAGCCAAGGTCGGTGCAGGTTGATCCTCATTTGGGGTTACTGGGTAGCCCCAGAAGACAATGTTTTTCTCCTGGAGGGCTGGCAGAGTGCTGCATTGTAGTTCTGGATTGCCAAACTGGAGGGCTTGTGGGCCAGTAGTCTGACGACAAAAGTCTGAGAACACAAGCTAAGCTTAGGTTTCTGGGTGAGGCCATGGCACGCACAATCTACAGACCTGAATCGAGGTCTCGTGCATCTGAAGTCAGCGCGAGGGTCAGACGATCGCTTAGGTTGGAGTTTCTGTCCCTGATGGCTCCTTCATGAATGGGGGGGGGCATCACGAGGCCATGGGTTTTTTCCCACGATGGGAGTTGTGAGAAGCTCCAAACTGCAGAGAGTCTTCTGCAGGACAATTGAGACCTGTTGTTTGGCTCCAGGCCAATGATTCTGAGCAGGGTTCTAAGTACGGATGGCTGGGTAGCCCACCTCGCATTCCAATTGTCTCCTAGCAACATGACAGGTTACATCTCCTGGATCTGTGGGGAGCAACCGAGGACGCTGAGTTGAAATGGACACCCCTGGGGATGGGTCCTAACGTGCTTTTGTGTCTATGGAGACCTTGGAATGAAGCGGTGGCACTGGGGCCCTAAAGGGTTCTCCTAAACAGAGGCTTTGACACAGCTCCAACGTGCAAGTTTCCCATGTGTAGATGAGATGTTTTCTGATGGGTGAGTCAAGAAACAGCTATATGCTGCTTTTGAAATCCAGGCCTCTGAGGAGAGATGCCTGGAAACCAAAGCAATGGATCGGATTAGTGCATAGGGGCCTGTTCTTTCCTTTTTACCTCTGGGGACATCTGTCTATGGGTCTGAGTGCAGGTAGGTGCTCAGTTGGGCTCAGATTGCCCCTGTTTTTCCTGGGAAGCCACCACTATTGAGATGGATCAGGGACTTTGGAGGTTTATCCTATTAGAAGGGTTGTGGCCATTGGAATGGGCACACACAATTCCCTTGGAGAGGGCAAGTACAGTCCTCAGGTTTGGCTCCAGGGGCCTGAGCCTGTAGGTTGTGTAGGCCAGGGCTGTTTGGACAGTTGTCTGAAAACACAAACTCGGCTTATGTTTCGGGTCATAGGTATGGCAGGACTGATCTACAGACCATGAGGAGAACTCTTTGGGATTTGAAGGAAGGGCGAGTGTGAGGCTCCTGCTCAAGTTTTTGTCTCTGGATATCGTGTCACTCATGGTCGTGGAATTTCTCGGTGACTTCATGGGAAATGGACGAGTCTTACTCTCTGGTGGTTTGGCCCCGTCCAAAGAGTTTGGGGTCATTCTGTGGGCGGAAAGAAGTCCGTTTTTTTTTTATTCTTGTTTTTTTCTTTTTTATCCTCCGGTGTCCCACCAAATGAGGGATTCCAGAGTAGAGCCCTGGGGAGGGGCGACTGGACCATCAGAAATTTGGTTAAAAATTGGGGCCTAGGGACATGTCAAGCCCATTATGACATCTAATGGTCCAGCAACTGAGAGGACTTACTAGATGACAGGACTCATGCTGAGGGTCACAATGCGTGTGTATGCCCACGTCGCACTCAAGAATGGGCGGGGCCTCAGGGTGAATGCTGGTTTCTCCTACACTGAACGTTGGAGAACGTGCCAACCACAAGATTCTTGCCATGGGTAAGGAGGAGTTATGATTTCTGCATCACACTCACCCCTGGGACGGGATTGGAGATAAGGTCTCGGTTCTGAAGCCTGAAAACTGAGGTAGGGATGAGATGATGACCTAAGGCCATGGCGGGTTTTATGTGCTCAGTGTGCAGTCAGCTTTCTGGGTGTTGTTCAGGAGGTCCGGGCTCAGGTTGTGTTCGACAGTGCATTAGTGCCCAGGTTAGACTATATAATTTGGGTAAAGTCGAGTGCTGTGTAGGTTTACCCTCATTTATGGTCCCTGGGCAGCTCATGAGGCAATAATTCTTTTTCGAGAGGGCAGGCAGAGTGCTGCATTGTGGGTCCGGAATTGCCAAACTTGATGGCTTCGGGGCCAGGAGTGTGAGGACGGAAGTCTGAGAAGACAAGCTAGACTTGGGTTTCAGGGCGAGGGCCCGGCAGGTACCCCCTGCAGATCTGAACCAATATCTCATGCATCTGAAGTCAGGGCGAGGATCAGACGTTGGCTCAGTTTGGAGTTTCTGAGCATGACGGCCGCTTCATGAAGGGAGCGGAAACTCGAGGCCATTGAGGTTTTCCCACGTTGGGAGTTGTGGGATGCCCCCTTCAAGGATTCCTTCTGCGGGACAATTGAGACCTGTTGGACAGCTCCAGGACATCCCATATGGAATGACTCCAGAGCACCGTTCGCGGATGGATGCCAGGGAAGCCCGCCTCGCATTCCAATTGTCTCCTAGCAACAAGACAGTTTAAGATCTGATGGCTCTGCCGGAGCAACTGGGGTGGCTGAGTTGAAATGGACTTTCCTGAGGATGGGTCCTAATGTTTTTTTGTGTCCATGAGGGCCTTGGAATGGGGCGGTTGCACCGGGACACTGAAGTACTCACCTGAGCTTTGGACATGGCTCCTTGCACAGGTATCCTTGTGGAGACGAGATGAGTTCTGATTGATGCCTCAGGAAAACACCTATGCTCGTATTTTAATCAGGCTTTTGAGGACACATGCCTGTAACCCAAAGCAATGGATCCTATTATGGCCTAGGGTATTGTCTGGTTCAATCTTCTTCTCTGGGGACAACCATCTATTTTATGAGTGGAGGTCGATTATCAGCTGGTGTCAGACAGCCCTTGTTTGTTCTGGGCGACCTACACTATTGAGACGGCCTCAGGGACTTTGGAGGTTTCTCCTAATTTGTACGATTTTGGACCATGGAATGGGCAGAATTCCCATGGATTGGTAGGCACAGTCCTAATGTGTGGCTCCAGGGGCCCAGCCTGGAGGGTGTGTGGCCCAAGACTTTGCGGACAGAAGTATGAAAACACAAACTCAGCTTAGGTTTGGGGACGTAGGTATGGCAGGCCCGACCTACAAACCATGAGAAGAACTCTTCAGGATATGAAGAAAGTGCGAGTCTGAGGCGCTTGCTCAGGCTTTTGTCTCTGGATTTTGTATCAGCGATGGCCGTGGAATGTCGGGGAGGCCTCATGGGCCATGGACGAATCTTCCTCTCTGAGGATTTGGCCCGATTCCCAATTGCTTTTCGTCAATCTGTGGGATGGGAGGACTCATTTCAGTTTTGTTACCTCAGGTGTCCCACCAAAAGAGGAATTCCAAAGCCAAGCCGTGGGGAAGACGGAAGAGACAACCCGGACTATGGTTAAAATTTGGGGCATAGGGGCATGGCAAGCCCAATATGCTGTCTCTTCATCCAGCCACTGAGTGACCTTACTTGAGGACTGGGATCAGCCTGAGGTTCACAATGTGATTTTGTGACCAATGTGGCCCGCGAGCATGGGCGGGGCCTCAAGGGCCACACTGGTTTCAACTACACTGAACGTTGGACAACATGCCAACCACAAGGTTTCTTGCCATGGGGAAGGAGTTCTGATTTCTGCATCACCTTCAACCCTGGGCAGTGATTTGAGATAAGGTCTAGGTTCTGAAACCTGAAAACTGATGTTGGGAAGAAATGACGACCTAAGGCCATGGCGGCTCGATGTGCTCAGTATGCGGCCAGCTGTCTGGGAGGGGCCAGGGGGTCCAGGCTCAGGCTGTGTCAGAAAGGGCATTAGTGCCCTGGTCAGCCTATGTATTTGGGGTACAGCCAAGGTCGGTGCAGGTTGATCCTCATTTGGGGTTACTGGGTAGCCCCAGAGGACAATGTTTTTCTTCTGGCGGGCCGGCAGAGTGCTGCATTGTAGTTCTGGATTGCCAAACTGGAGGGCTTGTGGGCCAGTAGTCTGACGACAAAAGTCTGAGAACACAAGCTAGGCTTAGGTTTCTGGGTGAGGCCATGGCACGCACAATCTACAGACCTGAATCGAGGTCTCGTGCATCTGAAGTCAGCGCGAGGATCAGACGATCGCTTAGGTTGGAGTTTCTGTCCCTGATGGCTCCTTCATGAATGGGGGGGGGCATCACGAGGCCATGGGTGTTTTCCCACGATGGGAGTTGTGAGAAGCTCCAAACTGCAGAGAGTCTTCTGCAGGACAATTGAGACCTGTTGTTTGGCTCCAGGCCAATGATTCTGAGCAGGGTTCTAAGTACGGATGGCTGGGTAGCCCACCTCGCATTCCAATTGTCTCCTAGCAACATGACAGGTTACATCTCCTGGATCTGTGGGGAGCAACCGAGGCCGCTGAGTTGAAATGGACACCCCTGGGGATGGGTCCTAACGTGCTTTTGTGTCTATGGAGACCTTGGAATGAAGCGGTGGCACTGGGGCCCTAAAGGGTTCTCCTAAACAGAGGCTTTGACACAGCTCCAACGTGCAAGTTTCCCATGTGTAGATGAAATGTTTTCTGATGGGTGAGTCAAGAAACAGCTATATGCTGCTTTTGAAATCCAGGCCTCTGAGGAGAGATGCCTGGAAACCAAAGCAATGGATCGGATTAGTGCCTAGGGGCCTGTTCTTTCCTTTTTACCTCTGGGGACATCTGTCTATGGGTCTGAGTGCAGGTAGGTGCTCAGTTGGGCTCAGATTGCCCCTGTTGTTCCTGGGAAGCCACCACTATTGAGATGGATCAGGGACATTGGAGGTTTATCCTATGAGAAGGGTTGTGGCCATTGGAATGTGCACACACAATTCCCTTGGAGAGGGCAAGTACAGTCCTCAGATTTGGCTCCAGGGGCCTGAGCCTGTAGGTTGTGTAGGCCAGGGCTGTTTGGACAGTTGTCTGAAAACACAAACTCGGCTTATGTTTCGGGTCATAGGTATGGCAGGACTGATCTACAGACCATGAGGAGAACTCTTTGGATTTGAAGGAAGGGCGAGTGTGAGGCTCCTGCTCAAGTTTTTGTCTCTGGATATCGTGTCACTCATGGTCGTGGAATTTCTGGGTGACTTCATGGGAAATGGACGAGTCTTACTCTCTGGTGGTTTGGCTCCGTCCAAAGAGTTTGGGGTCATTCTGTGGGCGGAAAGAAGTCCGTTTTTTTTTTATTCTTGTTTTTTTCTTTTTTATCCTCCGGTGTCCCACCAAATGAGGGATTCCAGAGTAGAGGCCTGGGGAGGGGCGACTGGACCATCAGAAATTTGGTTAAAAATTGGGGCCTAGGGACATGTCAAGCCCATTATGACATCTAATGGTCCAGCAACTGAGAGGACTTACTAGATGACAGGACTCATGCTGAGGGTCACAATGCGTGTGTATGCCCACGTCGCACTCAAGAATGGGCGGGGCCTCAGGGTGAATGCTGGTTTCTCCTACACTGAACGTTGGAGAACGTGCCAACCGCAAGATTCTTGCCATGGGTAAGGAGGAGTTATGATTTCTGCATCACACTCACCCCTGGGCAGGGATTGGAGATAAGGTCTCGGTTCTGAAGCCTGAAAACTGAGGTAGGGATGAGATGATGACCTAAGGCCATGGCGGGTTTTATGTGCTCAGTGTGCAGTCAGCTTTCTGGGTGTTGGTCAGGAGGTCCGGGCTCAGGTGTGTTCGACAGTGCATTATTGCCCAGGTTAGACTATATCATTTGGGTAAAGTCGAGTGCTGTGTAGGTTTACCCTCATTTATGGTGCCTGGGCAGCTCATGAGGCAATAATTCTTTTTCGAGAGGGCAGGCAGAGTGCTGCATTGTGGGTCCGGAATTGCCAAACTTGATGGCTTCGGGGCCAGGAGTGTGAGGATGGAAGTCTGAGAAGACAAGCTAGACTTGGGTTTCAGGTCGAGGGCCCGGCAGGTACCCCCTGCAGATCTGAACCAATATCTCATGCATCTGAAGTCAGGGCGAGGATCAGACGTTGGCTCAGGTTGGAGTTTCTGAGCATGACGGCCGCTTCATGAATGGAGCGGAAACTCGAGGCCATTGAGGTTTTCCCACGTTGGGAGTTGTGGGATGCCCCCTTCATGGATTCCTTCTGCGGGCCAATTGAGACCTGTTGGACAGCTCCAGGACATCCCATATGGAATGACTCCAGAGCACCGTTCGCGGATGTATGCCTGGGAAGCCCGCCTCGCATTCCAATTGTCTCCTAGCAACAAGACAGTTTAGATCTGATGGCTCTGCGGGAGCAACCGGGGTGGCTGAGTTGAAATGGACTTTCCTGAGGATGGGTCCTAATGTGTTTTTGTGTCCATGAGGGCCTTGGAATGGGGCGGTGGCACCGGCACCCTGAAGTACTCTCCTAAGCTTTGGACATGGCTCCCATGCACAGGGTTCCTTGTGGAGACAAGATGAGTTCTGATGGGTGCCTCAGGAAAACCCCTATGCTCGTATTGGAATCAGGCTTTTGAGGACACATGCCTGTAACCCAAAGCAATGGATCCTATTATGGCCTAGGGTCCTGTCTGGTTCAATCTTCTTCTCTAGGGACATCCATCTCTGGTATGAGTGGAGGTCGATTATCAGATGGTGTCAGACAGCCCATGTTTGTTCCGGGCGACCTACACTATTGGGATGGCCTCAGGGACTTTGGAGATTTCTCCTAATTTGTACGATTTTGGACCATGGAATGGGCAGAATTCCCATGGATTGGTAGGCACAGTCCTAATGTGTGGCTCCAGGGGCCCAGGCTGGAGGGTGTGTGGCCCAAGATTTTGGGGACAGAAGTCTGAAAACACAAACTCAGCTTAGGTTTGGGGACGTAGGTATGGCAGGCCCGATCTACAAACCATGAGAAGAACTCTTCAGGATATGAAGAAAGTGCGAGTCTGAGGCGCTTGCTCAGGCTTTTGTCTCTGGATTTTGTATCAGCGATGGCCGTGGAATGTCGGGGAGGCCTCATGGTCCATGGACGAATCTTCCTCTCTGAGGATTTGGCCCGATTCCCAATTGCTGTTCGTCAATCTGTGGGATGGGAGGACTCATTTCAGTTTTGTTACCTCAGGTGTCCCACCAAAAGTGGAATTCCAAAGCAAAGCCGAGGGGAAGACTGAAGGGACAACCCGAACTATGGTTAAAAATTGGGGCCTAGGGGCATGGCAAGCCCAATATGCTATCTCTTCATCCAGTCACTGAGTGGCCTTACTTGAGGACTGGGCTCAGCCTGAGCGTCACAATGTGTGTTTGTGACCAATGAGGCCCGTGAGCATGGGCGGGGCCTCATGGGCCACACTGGTTTCAACTACATTGAACGTTGGACAACATGCCAACCCCAAGGTTTCTTGCCATGGGGAAGGAGTTCTGATTTTTGCATCACCTTCAACCCTGGGCAGTGATTGGAGATAAGGTCTAGGTTCTGAAACCTGAAAACCGAGGTTGGGAAGAAATGATGACCTAAGGCCATGGCGGCTCGATGTGCTCAGTGTGCGGCCAGCTGTCTGGGAGGGGCCAGGGTGTCCAGGCTCAGGCTGTGTCAGAAAGGGCATTAGTGCCCCTGTCAGCCTATGTATTTGGGGAAAAGCCAAGGTCTGTGCAGGTTGATCCTCATTTGGGGTTACTGGGTAGCCCCAGAAGACAATGTTTTTCTTCTGGAGGGCCGGCAGAGTTTTGCATTTTAGTTCTGGATTGCCAAACTGGAGGGCTTGTGGGCCAGTAGTCTGACGACAAAAGTCTGAGAACACAAGCTAGGCTTAGGTTTCTGGGTGAGGCCATGGCACGCACAATCTACAGACCTGAATCGAGGTCTCGTGCATCTGAAGTCAGGGCGAGGATCAGACGATTGCTCAGGTTGGAGTTTCTGACCATGATGGCCCCTTCATGAATGGGCGCGGCATCACGAGGCCATGGGGGTTTTCCCACGATGGGAGTTGTGAGAAGCTCCAAACTGCAGAGAGTCTTCTGCAGGACAATTGAGACCTGTTGTTTGGCTCCAGGCCAATGATTCTGAGCAGGGTTCTAAGGATGGATGGCTGGGTAGCCCACCTCGTATTCCAATTGTCTCCTAGCAACAAGACAGGTTAGATATCCTGGATCTGTGGGGAGCAACCGAGGCCGCTGAGTTGAAATGGCCACCCCTGGGGATGGGTCCTAACGTGCTTTTGTGTCTATGGAGACCTTGGAATGAAGCGGTGGCACTGGGGCCCTAAAGGGTTCTCCTAAACAGAGGCTTTGACACAGCTCCAACGTGCAAGTTTTCCATGTGTAGATGAGATGTTTTCTGATGGGTGAGTCAAGAAACAGCTATATGCTGCTTTTGAAATCCAGGCCTCTGAGGAGAGATGCCTGGAAACCAAAGCAATGGATCGGATTAGTGCCTAGGGGCCTGTTCTTTCCTTTTTACCTCTGGGGACATCTGTCTATGGGTCTGAGTGCAGGTAGGTGCTCAGTTGGGCTCAGATTGCCCCTGTTGTTCCTGGGAAGCCACCACTATTGAGATGGATCAGGGACTTTGGAGGTTTATCCTATGAGAAGGGTTGTGGCCATTGGAATGTGCACACACAATTCCCTTGGAGAGGGCAAGTACAGTCCTCAGATTTGGCTCCAGGGGCCTGAGCCTGTAGGTTGTGTAGGCCAGGGCTGTTTGGACAGTTGTCTGAAAACACAAACTCGGCTTATGTTTCAGGTCATAGGTATGGCAGGACTGATCTACAGACCATGAGGAGAACTCTTCGGGATTTGAAAGAAGGGCGAGTGTGAGGCTCCTGCTCAAGTTTTTGTCTCTGGATATCGTGTCACTCATGGTCGTGGAATTTCTGGGTGTCTTCATGGGAAATGGACGAGTCTTACTCTCTGGTGGTTTGGCCCCGTCCAAAGAGTTTGGGGTCATTCTGTGGGCTGGAAGAAGTCCGTTTTTTTTTTTTCTTGTTTTTTTCTTTTTTATCCTCAGGTGTCCCACCAAATGAGGGATTCCAGAGTAGAACCCTGGGGAGGGGCGACTGGACCATCAGAAATTTGGTTAAAATTTGGGGCCTAGGGACATGTCAAGCCCATTATGACATCTAATGGTCCAGCCATTGAGAGGACTTACTAGGGGACAGGACTCATGCTGAGGGTCACAATGCGTGTGTATGCCCACGTCGCACTCAAGAATGGTCGGGGCCTCAGGGTGAATGCTGGTTTCTCCTACACTGAACGTTGGACAACGTGCCAACCACAGGGTTCTTGCCATGGGTAAGGAGTAGTTCTGATTTCTGCATCACACTCACCCCTGGGCATTGATTGGAGATAAGGTCTCGGTTCTGAAGCCTGAAAACTGAGGTAGGGAAGAGATGATGACCTAAGGCCATGGCGGGTTTTATGTGCTCAGTGTGCTGTCAGCTTTCTGGGTGTTGGTCAGGAGGTCCGGGCTCAGGTTGTGTTCGACAGTGCATTAGTGCCCAGGTTAGACTATATAATTTGGGTAAAGTGAGTGCTGTGTAGGTTTACCCTCATTTAAGGTGCCTGGGCAGCTCATGAGGCAATCATTTTTTTTCTAGAGGGCAGGCAGAGTGCTGCATTGTGGGTCCGGAATTGCCAAACTTGAGGGCTTCGGGGCCAGGAGTGTGAGGACGGAAGTCTGAGAAGACAAGCTAGACTTGGGTTTCAGGGCGAGGGCACGGCAGGTACCCCCTGCAGATCTGAACCAATATCTCATGCATCTGAAGTCAGGGCGAGGATCAGACGTTGGCTCAGGTTGGAGTTTCTGAGCATGACGGCCGCTTCATGAAGAGAGCGGAATCTCGAGGCCATTGAGGTTTTCCCACGTTGGGAGTTGTGGGATGCCCCCTTCATGGATTCCTTCTGCGGGCCAATTGAGACCTGTTGGACAGCTCCAGGATATCCCATATGGAATGACTCCAGAGCACCGTTCGCGGATGGATGCCTGGGAAGCCCGCCTCGCATTCCAATTGTCTCCTAGCAACAAGACAGTTTAGATCTGATGGCTCTGCGGGAGCAACCGGGGTGGCTGAGTTGAAATGGACTTTCCTGAGGATGGGTCCTAATGTGTTTTTGTGTCCATGAGGGCCTTGGAGTGGGGCGGTGTCAACGGGACCCTGAAGTACTCTCCTAAGCTTTGGACATGGCTCCCATGCACAGGTTTCCTTGTGGAGACGAGATGAGTTCTGATGGGTGCCTCAGGAAAACCCCTATGCTCGTATTGGAATCAGGCTTTTGAGGACACATGCCTGTAACCCAAAGCAATGGATCCTATTATGGCCTAGGGTCCTGTCTGGTTCAATCTTCTTCTCTGGGGACATCCATCTATGGTATGAGTGGAGGTCGATTATCAGCTGGTGTCTGACAGCCCTGTTTGTTCCGGGCGACCTACACTATTGGGATGGCCTCAGGGACTTTGGAGGTTTCTCCTAATTTGTACGATTTTGGACCATGGAATGGGCAGAATTCCCATGGATGGTAGGCACAGTCCTAATGTGTGGCTCCAGGGGCCCAGGCTGGAGGGTGTGTGGCCCAAGATTTTGGGGACAGAAGTCTGAAAACACAAACTCAGCTTAGGTTTGGGGACGTAGGTATGGCAGGCCCGATCTACAAACCATGAGAAGAACTCTTCAGGATATGAAGAAAGTGCGAGTCTGAGGCGCTTGCTCAGGCTTTTGTCTCTGGATTTTGTATCAGCGATGGCCGTGGAATGTCGGGGAGGCCTCATGGTCCATGGACGAATCTTCCTCTCTGAGGATTTGGCCCGATTCCCAATTGCTGTTCGTCAATCTGTGGGATGGGAGGACTCATTTCAGTTTTGTTACCTCAGGTGTCCCACCAAAAGTGGAATTCCAAAGCAAAGCCGAGGGGAAGACTGAAGGGACAACCCGAACTATGGTTAAAAATTGGGGCCTAGGGGCATGGCAAGCCCAATATGCTATCTCTTCATCCAGTCACTGAGTGGCCTTACTTGAGGACTGGGCTCAGCCTGAGCGTCACAATGTGTGTTTGTGACCAATGAGGCCCGTGAGCATGGGCGGGGCCTCATGGGCCACACTGGTTTCAACTACATTGAACGTTGGACAACATGCCAACCACAAGGTTTCTTGCCATGGGGAAGGAGTTCTGATTTTTGCATCACCTTCAACCCTGGGCAGTGATTGGAGATAAGGTCTAGGTTCTGAAACCTGAAAACCGAGGTTGGGAAGAAATGATGACCTAAGGCCATGGCGGCTCGATGTGCTCAGTGTGCGGCCAGCTGTCTGGGAGGGGCCAGGGTGTCCAGGCTCAGGCTGTGTCAGAAAGGGCATTAGTGCCCCTGTCAGCCTATGTATTTGGGGAAAAGCCAAGGTCTGTGCAGGTTGATCCTCATTTGGGGTTACTGGGTAGCCCCAGAAGACAATGTTTTTCTTCTGGAGGGCCGGCAGAGTTTTGCATTTTAGTTCTGGATTGCCAAACTGGAGGGCTTGTGGGCCAGTAGTCTGACGACAAAAGTCTGAGAACACAAGCTAGGCTTAGGTTTCTGGGTGAGGCCATGGCACGCACAATCTACAGACCTGAATCGAGGTCTCGTGCATCTGAAGTCAGGGCGAGGATCAGACGATTGCTCAGGTTGGAGTTTCTGACCATGATGGCCCCTTCATGAATGGGCGCGGCATCACGAGGCCATGGGGGTTTTCCCACGATGGGAGTTGTGAGAAGCTCCAAACTGCAGAGAGTCTTCTGCAGGACAATTGAGACCTGTTGTTTGGCTCCAGGCCAATGATTCTGAGCAGGGTTCTAAGGATGGATGGCTGGGTAGCCCACCTCGCATTCCAATTGTCTCCTAGCAACAAGACAGGTTAGATCTCCTGGATCTGTGGGGAGCAACCGAGGACGCTGAGTTGAAATGGACACCCCTGGGGATGGGTCCTAACGTGCTTTTGTGTCTATGGAGACCTTGGAATGAAGCGGTGGCACTGGGGCCCTAAAGGGTTCTCCTAAACAGAGGCTTTGACACAGCTCCAACGTGCAAGTTTCCCATGTGTAGATGAGATGTTTTCTGATGGGTGAGTCAAGAAACAGCTATATGCTGCTTTTGAAATCCAGGCCTCTGAGGAGAGATGCCTGGAAACCAAAGCAATGGATCGGATTAGTGCCTAGGGTCCTGTTCTTTCCTTCATACCTCTGGGGACATCTGTCTATGGGTCTGAGTGCAGGTAGGTGCTCAGTTCGGCTCAGATTGCCCATGTTTTTCCTGGGAAGCCACCACTATTGAGATGGATCAGGGACTTTGGCGGTTTATCCTATTAGAAGGGTTGTGGCCATTGGAATGGGCACACACAATTCCCTTGGAGAGGGCAAGTACAGTTCTCAGGTTTGGCTCCAGGGGCCTGAGCCTGTAGGTTGTGTAGGCCAGGGCTGTTTGGACAGTTGTCTGAAAACACAAACTCGGCTTATGTTTCGGGTCATAGGTATGGCAGGACTGATCTACAGACCATGAGGAGAACTCTTCGGGATTTGAAAGAAGGGCGAGTGTGAGGCTCCTGCTCAAGTTTTTGTCTCTGGATATCGTGTCACTCATGGACGTGGAATTTCTGGGTGACTTCATGGGAAATGGACGAGTCTTACTCTCTGGTGGTTTGGCCCCGTCCAAAGAGTTTGGGGTCATTCTGTGGGCTGGAAGAAGTCCGTTTTTTTTTTGTTGTTGTTGTTGTTTTTTTCTTTTTTAACCTCAGGTGTCCCACCAAATGAGTGTTTCCAGAGTAGAGCCCTGGGGAAGGGCGACTGGACAATCAGAAATCTGGTAAAAATTGGGGCCTAGGGACATATCAAGCCCATAATGACATCTAATGGTCCAGCCACTGAGAGGACTTACTAGAGGACAGAATTCGTGCTGAGGGTCACAATGCGTGTCTATGTCCTTGTCGCACTCAAGAATGGGCGGGGCCTCAGGGTGAATGCTGGTTTCTCCTACACTGAACGTTGGACAGCGTGCCAACCACAAGGTTTCTTGCCATGGGTAAGGAGGAGTTCTGATTTCTGCATCACACTCACCCCTGGGCAGTGATTGGAGATAAGGTCTCGGTTCTGAAGCCTGAAAACTGAGGTAGGGAAGAGATGATGACCTAAGGCCATGGCGGGTTTTATGTGCTCAGTGTGCGGTCAGCTTTCTGGGTGTTGGTCAGGAGGTCCGGGCTCAGGTTGTGTTCGACAGTGCATTAGTGCCCAGGTTAGACTATATAATTTGGGTAAAGTCGAGTGCTGTGTAGGTTTACCCTCATTTAAGGTGCCTGGGCAGCTCATGAGGCAATCATTTTTTTTCTAGAGGGCAGGCAGAGTGCTGCATTGTGGGTCCGGAATTGCCAAACTTGAGGGCTTCGGGGCCAGGAGTGTGAGGATGGAAGTCTGAGAAGACAAGCTAGACTTGGGTTTCAGGGCGAGGGCACGGCAGGTACCCCCTGCAGATCTGAACCAATATCTCATGCATCTGAAGTCAGGGCGAGGATCAGACGTTGGCTCAGGTTGGAGTTTCTGAGCATGACGGCCGCTTCATGAAGGGAGCGGAATCTCGAGGCCATTGAGGTTTTCCCAAGTTGGGATTTGTGGGATGCTCCCGTCAAGGATTCCTTCTGCGGGACAATTGAGACCTGTTGGACAGCTCCAGGACATCCCATATGGAATGACTCCAGAGCACCGTTCGCGGATGGATGCCTGGGAAGCCCGCCTCGCATTCCAATTGTCTCCTAGCAACAAGAGAGTTTAGATCTGATGGCTCTTCATGAGCAACCGGGGTGGCTGAGTTGAAATGGACTTTCCTGAGGATGGGTCCTAATGTGTTTTTGTGTCCATGAGGGCCTTGGAATTGGGCGGTGGCACCAGGACCCTGAAATACTCTCCTAAGCATTGGACATGGCTCCCATGCACAGGTTTCCTTGTGGAGACGAGATGAGTTCTGATGGGTGCCTCAGGAAAACCCCTATGCTCGTATTGGAATCAGGCTTTTGAGGACACATGCCTGTAACCCAAAGCAATGGATCCTATTATGGCCTAGGGTCCTGTCTGGTTCAATCTTCTTCTCTGGGGACATCCATCTATGGTATGAGTGGAGGTCGATTATCAGCTGAAGTCAGACAGCCCTTGTTTGTTCCGGGCGACCTACACTATTGGGATGGCCTCAGGGAATTTGGAGGTTTCTCCTAATTTGTACGATTTTGGACCATGGAATGGGCAGAATTCCCATGGATTGGTACGCACAGTCCTAATGTGTGGCTCCAGGGGCCGAGCCTGGAGGGTGTGGGGCCCAAGACTTTGAAGACAGAAGTCTGAAAACACAAACTCGGCTTATGTTTCGGGTCATAGGTATGGCATGACTGACCTACAGACCATGAGGAGAACACTTCGGGATTTGAAAGAAGGGCGAGTGTGAGGCTCCTGCTCAAGTTTTTGTCTCTGGATATCGTGTCACTCATGGTCGTGGAATTTCTGTGTGACTTCATGTGAAATGGACGAGTCTTACTCTCTGGTGGTTTGGCCCCGTCCAAAGAGTTTGGGGTCATTCTGTGGGCTGGAAGAAGTCCATTTTTCTTTTTATTCTTGTTTTTTTCTTTTTTAACCTCAGGTGTCCCACCAAATGAGGGATTCCTGAGTAGAGCCCTGGGTTGGGGCGAATGGACTATCAGAAATCTGGTTAAAAATTGGGGCCTAGGGACATATCAGCCCATTATGACATCTAATGGTCCAGCAACTGAGAGGACTTACTAGAGGACAGGACTCATGTTGAGGGTCACAATGCGTGTGTATGCCCTCGTCGCACTCGAGAATGGGCGGGGCCTCAGGGTGAATGCTGGTTTCTCCTACACTGAACGTTGGACAACGTGCCAACCACAAGGGTTCTTGCCATGGGTAAGGAGGAGTTCTGATTTCTGCATCACACTCACCCCAGGGCAGTAATTGGGATAAGGACTCGGTTCTGAAGCCTGAAAACTGAGGTAGGGAAGAGATGATGACCTAAAGCCATGGCGGGTTTTATGTGCTCAGTGTGCGGTCAGCTTTCTGGGTGTTGGTCAGGAGGTCCGGGCTCAGGTTGTGTTCGACAGTGCATTAGTGCCCAGGTTAGACTATATAATTTTGGTAAAGTCGAGTGCTGTGTAGATTTACCCTCATTTAAGGTGCCTGGGCAGCTCATGAGGCAATAATTTTTTTTCTAGAGTGCAGGCAGAGTGCTGCATTGTGGGTCCGGAATTGCCAAACTTGAGGGCTTCGGAGACAGGAGTGTGAGGATGGAAGTCTGAGAAGACAAGCTAGACTTGGGTTTCAGGGCGAGGGCACGGCAGGTACCCCCTGCAGATCTGAACCAATATCTCATGCATCTGAAGTCAGGGCGAGGATCAGACGTTGGCTCAGGTTGGAGTTTCTGAGCATGACGGCCGCTTCATGAAGGGAGCGGAATCTCGAGGCCATTGAGGTTTTCCCACTTTGGGAGTTGTGGGATTCCCCCTTCAAGGATTCCTTCTGCGGGACAATTGAGACCTGTTGGACAGCTCCAGGACATCCCATATGGAATGACTCCAGAGCACCGTTCGCGGATGGATGCCTGGGAAGCCCGCCTCCATTCCAATTGTCTGCTAGCAACAAGACAGTTTAGTTCTCATGGCTGTGCGGGAGCAACCGGGGTGGCTGAGTTGAAATGGACTTTCCTGAGGATGGGTCCTAATGTGTTTTTGTGTCCATGAGGGCCTTGGAATGGGGCGGTGGCACCGGGACCCTGAAGTACTCTCCTAAGCTTTGGACATGGCTCCCATGCACAGGTTTCCTTGTGGAGACAAGATGAGTTCTGATGGGTGCCTCAGGAAAACACCTATGCTCGTATTGGAATCAGAATTTTGAGGACACTTGCCTGTGACCCAAAGCAATGGATCCTATTATGGCCTAGGGTCCTGTCTGGTTCATTCTTCTTCTCTGGGGACATCCATCTTTGGTATGAGTGGAGGTCGATTATCAGCTGAAGTCAGACAGCCCTTGTTTGTTCCGGGCGACCTACACTATTGGGATGGCCTCAGGGACTTTGGAGGTTTCTCCTAATTTGTACGATTTTGGACCATGGAATGGGCAGAATTCCCATGGATTGGTAGGCACAGTCCTAATGTGTGGCTCCAGGGGCCCAGCCTGGAGGGTGTGTGGCCAAAGAATTTGAGGACAGAAGTCTGAAAACACAAACTCAGCTTAGGTTTGGGAACGTAGGTATGGCAGGCCCGATCTACAAACCATGAGAAGAACTCTTCAGGATATGAAGAAAGTGCGAGTCTGAGGCACTTGCTCAGGCTTTTGTCTCTGGATTTTGTATCAGCGATGGCCGTGGAATGTCGGGGACGCCTCATGGGCCATGGACGAATCTTCCTCTCTGAGGATTTGGCCCGATTCCCAATTGCTTTTCGTCAATCTGTGGGATGGGAGGACTCATTTCAGTTTTGTTACGTCAGGTGTCCCACCAAAAGAGGAATTCCAAAGCAAAGCCGTGGGGAAGACTGAAGGGACAACCCGAACTATGGTTAAAAATTGGGGCCTAGGGGCATGGCAAGCCCAATATTCTATCTCTTCATCCAGCCACTGAGTGGCCTTACTTGAGGACTGGGCTCAGCCTGAGCGTCACAATGTGTGTTTGTGACCAATGTGGCCCGCGAGCATGGGCAGGACCTCATGGGCCACACTGGTTTCAACTACACTAAACGTTGGACAACATGCCAACCACAAGGTTCCTTGCCATGGGGAAGGAGTTCTGATTTCTGCATCACCTTCAACCCTGGGCAGTGATTGGAGATAAGGTCTAGGTTCTGAAACCTGAAAACTGATGTTGGGAAGAAATGACGACCTAAGGCCATGGCGGCTCGATGTGCTCAGTGTGCGGCCAGCTGTCTGGGAGGTGCCAGGGGGTCCAGGCTCAGGCTGTGTCAGAAAGGGCAGTAGTGCTTTGGTCAGCCTATGTATTTGGGGTACAGCCAAGGTCGGTGCAGGTTGATCCTCATTAGGGGTTACTGGGTAGCCCCAGAAGACAATGTTTTTCTTTTGCAGATCCGGCAGAGTGCTGCATTGTAGTTCTGGATTGCCAAACTGGAGGGCTTGTGGGCCAGTAGTCTGACGACAAAAGTCTGAGAACACAAGCTAAGCTTAGGTTTCTGGGTGAGGCCATGGCACGCACAATCTACAGACCTGAATCGAGGTCTCGTGCATCTGAAGTCAGCGCGACGATCAGACGATCGCTCAGGTTGGAGTTTCTGTCCCTGATGGCTCCTTCATGAATGGGGGCGGGGCATCACGAGGCCATGGGTGTTTTCCCACGATGGGAGTTGTGAGAAGCTCCAAACTGCAGAGAGTCTTCTGCAGGACAATTGAGACCTGTTGTTTGGCTCCAGGCCAATGATTCTGAGTAGGGTTCTAAGTACGGATGGCTGGGTAGCCAACCTCGCATTCCAATTGTCTCCTAGCAACATGACAGGTTAGATCTCCTGGATCTGTGGGGAGCAACCGAGGCCGCTGAGTTGAAATGGACACCCCTGGGGATGGGTCCTAACGTGCTTTTGTGTCTATGGAGACCTTGGAATGAAGCGGTGGCACTGGGGCCCTAAAGGGTTCTCCTGAACAGAGGCTTTGACACAGCTCCAACGTGCAAGTTTCCCATGTGTAGATGAGATGTTTTCTGATGGGTGAGTCAAGAAACAGCTATATGCTGCTTTTGAAATCCAGGCCTCTGAGGAGAGATGCCTGGAAAACAAAGCAATGGATCGGATTAGTGCCTAGGGTCCTGTTCTTTCCTTTTTACCTCTGGGGACATCTGTCTATGGGTCTGAGTGCAGGTAGGTGCTCAGTTGGGCTCAGATTGCCCCTGTTGTTCCTGGGAAGCCACCACTATTGAGATGGATCAGGGACTTTGGAGGTTTATCCTATTAGAAGGGTTGTGGCCATTGGAATGGGCACACACAATTCCCTTGGAGAGGGCAAGTACAGTCCTCAGGTTTGGCTCCAGGGGCCTGAGCCTGTAGGTTGTGTAGGCCAGGGCTGTTTGGACAGTTGTCTGAAAACACAAACTCGGCTAATGTTTCGGGTCATAGGTATGGCAGGACTGATCTACAGACCATGAGGAGAACTCTTTGGGATTTGAAGGAAGGGCGAGTGTGAGGCTCCTGCTCAAGTTTTTGTCTCTGGATATCGTGTCACTCATGGTCGTGGAATTTCTGGGTGACTTCATGGGAAATGGACGAGTCTTACTCTCTGGTGGTTTGGCCCCGTCCAAAGAGTTTGGGGTCATTCTGTGGGCTGGAAGAAGTCCGTTTTTTTTTTGGTTGTTGTTGATGTTTTTTTTCTTTTTTAACCTCCGGTGTCCCACCAAATGAGGGATTCAAGAGTAGAGCCCTGGGGAGGGGCGACTGGACAATCAGAAATCTGGTTAAAAATTGGGGCCTCGGGACATGTCAAGCCCATTATGACATCTAATGGTCCAGCCACTGAGAGGACTTACTAGAGGACAGGACTCATGCTGAGGGTCACAATGCCTGTGTATGCCCTCGTCGCACTCAAGAATGGGCGGGGCCTCAGGGTGAATGCTGGTTTCTCCTACACTGAACGTTGGACAACGTGACAACCACAGGGTTCTTGCCATGGGTAAGGAGGAGTTCTGATTTCTGCATCACACTCACCCTTGGGCAGTGATTGGAGATAAGGTCTCGGTTCTGAAGCCTGAAAACTGAGGTAGGGAAGAGATGATGACCTAAGGCCATGGCGGGTTTTATGTGCTCAGTGTGCGGTCAGCTTTCTGGGTGTTGGTCAGGAGGTCCGGGCTCAGGTTGTGTTCGACAGTGCATTAGTGCCCGGTTAGACTATATAATTTGGGTAAAGTCGAGTGCTGTGTAGGTTTACCCTCATTTAAGGTGCCTGGGCAGCTCATGAGGCAATCATTTTTTTTCTAGAGGGCAGGCAGAGTGCTGCATTGTGGGTCCGGAATTGCCAAACTTGAGGGCTTCGGGGCCAGGAGTGTGAGGACGGAAGTCTGAGAAGACAAGCTAGACTTGGGTTTCAGGGCGAGGGCACGGCAGGTACCCCCTGCAAATCTGAACCAATATCTCATGCATCTGAAGTCAGGGCGAGGATCAGACGTTGGCTCAGTTTGGAGTTTCTGAGTATGACGGCCGCTTCATGAAGTAAGCGGAAACTCAAGGCCATTGAGGTTTTCCCACGTTGGGAGTTGTGGGATGCCCCCTTCATGGATTCCTTCTGCGGGCCAATTGAGACCTGTTGGACAGCTCCAGGACATCCCATATGGAATGACTCCAGAGCACCGTTCGCGGATGGATGCCTGGGAAGCCCGCCTCGCATTCCAATTGTCTCCTAGCAACAAGACAGTTTAGATCTGATGGCTCTGCGGGAGCAACCGGGGTGGCTGAGTTGAAATGGACTTTCCTGAGGATGGGTCCTAATGTGTTTTTGTGTCCATGAGGGCCTTGGAATGGGGCGGTGGCACCGGCACCCTGAAGTACTCTCCTAAGCTTTGGACATGGCTCCCATGCGCAGGTTTCCTTGTGGAGACGAGATGAGTTCTGATGGGTGCCTCAGGAAAACCCCTATGCTCGTATTGGAATCAGGCTTTTGAGGACACATGCCCGTAACCCAAAGCAATGGATCCTATTATGGCCTAGGGTCCTGTCTGGTTCAATCTTCTTCTCTGGGGACATCCATCTATGGTATGAGTGGAGGTCGATTATCAGATGGTGTCAGACAGCCCATGTTTGTTCCGGGCGACCTACACTATTGGGATGGCCTCAGGGACTTTGGAGATTTCTCCTAATTTGTACGATTTTGGACCATGGAATGGGCAGAATTCCCATGGATTGGTAGGCACAGTCCTAATGTGTGGCTCCAGGGGCCCAGCCTGGAGGGTGTGTGGCCCAAGACTTTGAGGACAGAAGTCTGAAAACACAAACTCAGCTTAGGTTTGGGGACGTAGGTATGGCAGGCCCGATCTACAAACCATGAGATGAACTCTTCAGGATATGAAGAATGTTTGAGTCTGAGGCTCTTGCTCAGGCTTTTGTCTCTGGATTTTGTATCAGCGATGGCCGTGGAATGTCGGGGACGCCTCATGGGCCATAGACGAATCTTCCTCTCTGAGGATTTGGCCCGATTCCCAATTGCTTTTCGTCAATCTGTGGGATGGGAGGACTCATTTCAGTTTTGTTACCTCAGGTGTCCCACCAAAAGAGGAATTCCAAAGCCAAGCCGTGGGGAAGACTGAAGGGACAACCCGAACTATGGTTAAAAATTGGGGCCTAGGGGCATGGCAAGCCCAATATGCTATCTCTTCATCCAGCCACTGAGTGGCCTTACTTGAGGACTGGGCTCAGCTTGAGCGTCACAATGTGTGTTTGTGACCAATGTGGCCCGCGAGCATGGGCGGGGCCTCATGGGCCACACTGGTTTCAACTACACTGAACGTTGGACAACATGCCAACCACAAGGTTTCTTGCCATGGGGAAGGAGTTCTGATTTCTGCATCACCTTCAACCCTGGGCAGTGATTGGAGATAAGGTCTAGGTTCTGAAACCTGAAAACTGATGTTGGGAAGAGATGACGACCTAAGGCCATGGCGGCTCGATGTGCTCAGTGTGCGGCCAGCTGTCTGGGAGGGGCCAGGGGGTCCAGGCTCAGGCTGTGTCAGAAAGGACATTAGTGCCCTGGTCAGCCTATGTATTTGGGTACAGCCAAGGTCGGTGCAGGTTGATCCTCATTTGGGATTACTGGGTAGCACCAGAGGACAATGTTTTTCTTCTGGAGGGCCGGCAGAGTGCTGCATTGTAGTTCTGGATTGCCAAACTGGAGGGCTTGTGGGCCAGTAGTCTGACGACAAAAGTCTGAGAACACAAGCTAGGCTTAGGTTTCTGGGTGAGGCCATGGCACGCACAATCTACAGACCTGAATCGAGATCTCGTGCATCTGAAGTCAGGGCGAGGATCAGACGGTTGCTCAGGTTGGAGTTTCTGTCCCTGATGGCCCCTTCATTAATGGGCGCGGCATCACGAGGCCATGGGGGTTTTCCCACGATGGGAGTTGTGAGAAGCTCCAAACTGCAGAGAGTCTTCTGCAGGACAATTGAGACCTGTTGTTTGGCTCCAGGCCAATGATTCTGAGCAGGGTTCTAAGGATGGATGGCTGGGTAGCCCACCTCGCATTCCAATTGTCTCCTAGCAACAAGACAGGTTAGATCTCCTGGATCTGTGGGGAGCAACCGAGGACGCTGAGTTGAAATGGACACCCCTGGGGATGGGTCCTAACGTGCTTTTGTGTCTATGGAGACCTTGGAATGAAGCGGTGGCACTGGGGCCCTAAAAGGTTCTCCTAAACAGAGGCTTTGACACAGCTCCAATGTGCAAGTTCCCATGTGTAGATGAGATGTTTTCTGATGGGTGAGTCAAGAAACAGCTATATGCTGCTTTTGAAATCCAGGCCTCTGAGGAGAGATGCCTGGAAACCAAAGCAATGGATCTGATTAGTGCTTAGGGGCCTGTTCTTTCCTTTTTACCTCTGGGGACATCTGTCTATGGGTCTGAGTGCAGGTAGGTGCTCAGTTGGGCTCAGATTGCCCCTGTTTTTCCTGGGAAGCCACCACTATTGAGATGGATCAGGGACTTTGGAGGTTTATCCTATTAGAAGGGTTGTGGCCATTGGAATGGGCACACACAATTCCCTTGGAGAGGGCAAGTACAGTCCTCAGGTTTGGCTCCAGTTGCCTGAGCCTGTAGGTTGTGTAGGCCAGGGCTGTTTGGACAGTTGTCTGAAAATACAAACTCGGCTTATGTTTCGAGTCATAGGTATGGCAGGACTGATCTACAGACCATGAGGAGAACTCTCGGGATTTGAAAGAAGGGCGAGTGTGAGGCTCCTGCTCAAGTTTTTGTCTCTGGATATCGTGTCACTCACGGTCGTGGAATTTCTGGGTGACTTCATGTGAAATGGACGAGTCTTACTCTCTGGTGGTTTGGCCCCGTCCAAAGAGTTTGGGGTCATTCTGTGGGCTGGAAGAAGTCCGTTTTGTTGTTTTTGTTGTTGTTGTTTTTTTTTTCTTTTTTAACCTCAGGTGTCCCACCAAATGAGGGATTCCAGAGTAGAGCCCTGGGGAGGGGCGACTGGACAATCAGAAATCTGGTTAAAAATTGGGGCCTAGGGACATGTCAAGCCCATTATGACATCTAATGGTCCAGCCACTGAGAGGACTTACTAGAGGACAGGACTCATGCTGAGGGTCACAATGCCTGTGTATGCCCTCGTCGCACTCAAGAATGGGCGGGGCCTCAGGGTGAAAGCTGGTTTCTGCATCACTGAACGTTGGACAACGTGCCAACCACAAGGGTTCTTGCCATGGGTAAGGAGGAGTTCTGATTTCTGCGTCTCACTCACCCCTGGGCAGTGATTGGAGATAAGGTCTCGGATCTGAAGCCTGAAAACTGAGGTAGGGAAGGGATGATGACCTAAGGCCATGGCGGGTTTTATGTGCTCAGTGTGGGGTAAGATTTCTGGGTGTTGGTCAGGAGGTCCGGGCTCAGGTTGTGTTCCACAGTGCATTAGTGCCCAGGTTAGACTATATCATTTGGGTAAAGTCGAGTGCTGTGTAGGTTTATCCTCATTTAAGGTGCCTGGGCAGCTCATGAGGCAATAATTTTTTTTCTAGAGAGCAGGAAGAGTGCTGCATTGTGGGTCCGGAATTGCCAAACTTGAGGGCTTCGGGGCCAGGAGTGTGAGGACGGAAGTCTGAGAAGACAAGCTAGACTTGGGTTTCAGGGCGAGGGCACGGCAGGTACCCCCTGCAGATCTGAACCAATCTCATGCATCTGAAGTCAGGGCGAGGATCAGACGTTGGCTCAGGTTGGAGTTTCTGTGTATGACGGCCGCTTCATGAAGGGAGCGGAATCTCGGGGCCATTGAGGTTTTCCCACGTTGGGAGTTGTGGGATGCCCCCTTCAAGGATTCCTTCTGCGGGACAATTGAGACCTGTTGGACAGCTCCAGGACATCCCATATGGAATGACTCCAGAGCACCGTTCGTGGATGGATGCCTGGGAAGCCCGCCTCGCATTCCAATTGTCTCCTAGCAACAAGACAGTTTAGATCTGATGGCTCTGCCGGAGCAACCGGGGTGGCTGAGTTGAAATGGACTTTCCTGAGGATGGGCCCTAATGTGTTTTTCTGACCATGAGGGCCTTGGAATGGGGCGGTGGCACCGGGACCCTGAAGTACTCTCCTAAGCTTTGGACATGGCTCCCATGCACAGGTTTCCTTGTGGAGACGAGATGAGTTCTGATGGGTGCCTCAGGAAAACCCCTATGCTCGTATTGGAATCAGGCTTTTGAGGACACATGCCTGTAACCCAAAGCAATGGATCCTATTATGGCCTAGGGTCCTGTCTGGTTCAATCTTCTTCTCTGGGGACATCCATCTATGGTATGAGTGGAGGTCGATTATCAGCTGATGTCAGACAGCCCTTGTTTGTTCCGGGCGTCCTACACTATTGGGATGGCCTCAGGTACTTTGGAGGTTTCTCCTAATTTGTACGATATTGGTCCATGGAATGGGCAGAATTCCCATGGATTGGTAGGCACAGTCCTAATGTGTGGCTCCAAGGGCCCAGCCTGGAGGGTGTGTGGCCCAAGACTTTGAGGACAGAAGTCTGAAAACACAAGCTCAGCTTAGGTTTGGGGACGTAGGTATGGCAGGCCCGATCTACAAACCATGAGAAGAACTCTTCTGGATATGAAGAAAGTGCGAGTCTGAGGCGCTTGCTCAGGCTTTTGTCTCTGGATTTTGTATCAGCGATGGCCGTGGAATGTCGGGGAGGCCTCATGGGCCATGGACGAATCTTCCTCTCTGAGGATTTGGCCCGATTCCCAATTGCTTTTCGTCAATCTGTGGGATGGGAGGACTCATTTCAGTTTTGTTACCTCAGGTGTCCCACCAAAAGAGGAATTCCAAAGCCAAGCCGTGGGGAAGACTGAAGGGACAACCCGAACTATGGTTAAAAATTGGGGCCTAGGGGCCTGGCAAGCCCAATATGCTATCTCTTCATCCAGCCACTGAGTGGCCTTACTTGAGGACTCGGCTCAGCCAGAGGGTCACAATGTGTGTTTGTGACCAATGTGGCCCGCGAGCATGGGCGGGGCCTCAAGGGCCACACTGGTTTCAACTACACTGAACGTTGGACAACATGCCAAGAAAGGGTTTCTTGCCATGGGGAAGGAGTTCTGATTTCTGCATCACCTTCAACCCTGGGCAGTGATTGGAGATAAGGTCTACGTTCTGAAACCTGAAAACCGAGGTTGGGAAGAGATGACGACCTAAGGCCATGGCGGCTCGATGTGCTCAGTGTGCGGCAAGCTGTCTGGGAGTGGTCAGGAGGTCCAGGCTCAGCCTGTGTCAGAAAGGACATTAGTGCCCTGGTCAGCCTATGTATTTGGGGTACAGCCAAGTTCGGTGCAGGTTGATCCTCATTTGGGGTTACTGGGTAGCCCCAGAGGACAATGTTTTTTCTTCTGGAGGGCAGGCAGAGTGCTGCATTGTAGTTCTGGATTGCCAAACTGGAGGGCTTGTGGGCCAGTAGTCTGACGACAAAAGTCTGAGAACACAAGCTTGGCTTAGGTTTCTGGGTGAGGCCATGGCAGGCACAATCTACAGCCCTGAATCGAGATCTCGTGCATCTGAAGTCAGGGCGAGGTTCAGACGATTGCTCAGGTTGGAGTTTCTGCCCCTGATGGCCCCTTCATGAATGGGGGGGGCATCTGGAGGCCATCGGGGTTTTCCCACGATGGGAGTTGTGAGAAGCTCCAAACTGCAGAGAGTCTTCTACAGGACAATTGAGACCTGTTGTATGGCTCCAGGCCAATGATTCTGAGCAGGGTTCTAAGGATGGATGGCTGGGTAGCCCACCTCGCATTCCAATTGTCTCCTAGCAACAAGACAGGTTAGATCTCCTGGATCTGTGGGGAGCAACTGAGGACGCTGAGTTGAAATGGACACACCTGGGGATGGGTCCTAATGTGCTTTTGTGTCTATGGAGACCTTGGAATGAAGCGGTGGCACTGGGGCCCTAAAGGGTTCTCCTAAACAGAGGCTTTGACACAGCTCCAACGTGCAAGTTTCCCATGTGTAGATGAGATGTTTTCTGATGGGTGAGTGTAGAAACAGCTATATGCTGCTTTTGAAATCCAGGCCTCTGAGGAGAGATGACTGGAAACAAAAGCAATGGATCTGATTAGGGCCTAGGGGCCTGTTCTTTCCTTTTTACCTCTGGGGACATCTGTCTATGGGTCTGAGTGCAGGTAGGTGCTCAGTTGGGCTCAGATTGCCCCTGTTTTTTCCTGGGAAGCCACCACTATTGAGATGGATCAGGGACTTTGGAGGTTTATCCTATTAGAAGGGTTGTGGCCATTGGAATGGGCACACACAATTCCCTTGGAGAGGGCAAGTACAGTCCTCAGGTTTGGCTCAAGGGACCTGAGCCTGTAGGTTGTGTAGGCCAGGGCTGTTTGGACAGTTGTCTGAGAACACAAACTCGGCTTATGTTTCGGGTCATAGGTATGGCAGGACTGACCTACAGACCATGAGGAGAACTCTTCGGGATTTGAAAGAAGGGCGAGTGTGAGGCTCCTGCTCAAGTTTTTGTCTCTGGATATCGTGTCACTCATGGTCGTGGAATTTCTGGGTGACTTCATGTGAAATGGACGAGTCTTACTCTCTGGTGGTTTGGCCCCGTCCAAAGAGTTTGGGGTCATTCTGTGGGCTGGAAGAAGTCCGTTTTGTTGTTGTTGTTGTTGTTGTTTTCTTTTTTAACCTCAGGTGTCCCACCAAATGAGGGATTCCAGAGTAGAGCCCTGGGGAGGGGCGACTGGACAATCAGAAATCTGGTTAAAAATTGGGGCCTCGGGACATGTCAAGCCCATTATGACATCTAATGGTCCAGCCACTGAGAGGACTTACTAGAGGACAGGACTCATGCTGAGGGTCACAATGCGTGTGTATGCCCTCGTCGCACTCAAGAATGGGCGGGGTCTCAGGGTGAATGCTGGTTTCTCCTACACTGAACGTTGGACAACGTGACAACCACAGGGTTCTTGCCATGGGTAAGGAGGAGTTCTGATTTCTGCATCACACTCACCCTTGGGCAGTGATTGGAGATAAGGTCTCGGTTCTGAAGCCTGAAAACTGAGGTAGGGAAGAGATGATGACCTAAGTGCATGGCGGGTTTTATGTGCTCAGTGTGCGGTCAGCTTTCTGGGTGTTGGTCAGGAGGTCCGGGCTCAGGTTGTGTTCGACAGTGCATTAGTGCCCAGGTTAGACTATATAATTTGGGTAAAGTCGAGTGCTGTGTAGGTTTATCCTCATTTAAGGTGCCTGGGCAACTCATGAGGCAATCATTTTTTTTCTAGAGGGCAGGCAGAGTGCTGCTTTGTGGGTCCGGAATTGCCTAACTTGAGGGCTTCGGGGCCAGGAGTGTGAGGACGGAAGTCTGAGAAGACAAGCTAGACTTGGGTTTCAGGGCGAGGGCACGGCAGGTACCCCCTGCAAATCTGAACCAATATCTCATGCATCTGAAGTCAGGGCGAGGATCAGACGTTGGCTCAGTTTGGAGTTTCTGAGTATGACGGCCGCTTCATGAAGTAAGAGGAAACTCGAGGCCATTGAGTTTTTCCCACGTTGGGAGTTGTGGGATGCCCCCTTCATGGATTCCTTATGCGGGCCAATTGAGACCTGTTGGACAGCTCCAGGACATCCCATATGGAATGACTCCAGAGCACCGTTCGCGGATGGATGCCTGGGAAGCCCGCCTCGCATTCCAATTGTCTCCTAGCAACAAGACAGTTTAGATCTGATGGCTCTGCCGGAGCAACCGGGGTGGCTGAGTTGAAATGGACTTTCCTGAGGATGGGTCCTAATGTGTTTTTGTGTCCATGAGGGCCTTGGAATGGGGCGGTGGCACCGGCACCCTGAAGTACTCTCCTAAGCTTTGGACATGGCTCCCATGCGCAGGTTTCCTTGTGGAGACGAGATGAGTTCTGATGGGTGCCTCAGGAAAACCCCTATGCTCGTATTGGAATCAGGCTTTTGAGGACACATGCCCGTAACCCAAAGCAATGGATCCTATTATGGCCTAGGGTCCTGTCTGGTTCAATCTTCTTCTCTGGGGACATCCATCTATGGTATGAGTGGAGGTCGATTATCAGATGGTGTCAGACAGCCCATGTTTGTTCCGGGCGACCTACACTATTGGGATGGCCTCAGGGACTTTGGAGATTTCTCCTAATTTGTACGATTTTGGACCATGGAATGGGCAGAATTCCCATGGATTGGTAGGCACAGTCCTAATGTGTGGCTCCAGGGGCCCAGCCTGGAGGGTGTGTGGCCCAAGACTTTGAGGACAGAAGTCTGAAAACACAAACTCAGCTTAGGTTTGGGGACGTAGGTATGGCAGGCCCGATCTACAAACCATGAGATGAACTCTTCAGGATATGAAGAATGTTTGAGTCTGAGGCTCTTGCTCAGGCTTTTGTCTCTGGATTTTGTATCAGCGATGGCCGTGGAATGTCGGGGACGCCTCATGGGCCATAGACGAATCTTCCTCTCTGAGGATGTGGCCCGATTCCCAATTGCTTTTCGTCAATCTGTGGGATGGGAGGACTCATTTCAGTTTTGTTACCTCAGGTGTACCACCAAAAGAGGAATTCCAAAGCCAAGCCGTGGGGAAGACTGAAGGGACAACCCGAACTATGGTTAAAAATTGTGGCTTAGGGGCATGGCAAGCCCAATATGATATCTCTTCATCCAGTCACTGAGTGGCCTTACTTGAGGACTGGGCTCAGCTTGAGCGTCACAATGTGTGTTTGTGACAAATGTGGCCCGCGAGCATGGGCGGGGCCTCAAGGGCCACACTGGTTTCAACTACACTGAACGTTGGACAACATGCCAACCACAAGGTTTCTTGCCATGGGGAAGGAGTTCTGATTTCTGCATCACCTTCAACCCTGGGCAGTGATTGGAGATAAGGTCTAGGTTCTGAAACCTGAAAACTGATGTTGGGAAGAGATGACGACCTAAGGCCATGGCGGCTCGATGTGCTCAGTGTGCGGCCAGCTGTCTGGGAGGGGCCAGGGGGTCCAGGCTCAGGCTGTGTCAGAAAGGGCATTAGTGCCCTGGTCAGCCTATGTATTTGGGTACAGCCAAGGTCTGTGCAGGTTGATCCTCATTTGGGATTACTGGGTAGCACCAGAGGACAATGTTTTTCTTCTGGAGGGCCGGCAGAGTGCTGCATTGTAGTTCTGGATTGCCAAACTGGAGGGCTTGTGGGCCAGTAGTCTGACGACAAAAGTCTGAGAACACAAGCTAGGCTTAGGTTTCTGGGTGACGCCATGGCACGCACAATCTACAGACCTGAATCGAGATCTCGTGCATCTGAAGTCAGGGCGAGGATCAGACGGTCGCTCAGGTTGGAGTTTCTGTCCCTGATGGCCCCTTCATTAATGGGAGGGGCATCACGAGGCCATGGGGGTTTTCCCACGATGGGAGTTGTGAGAAGCTCCAAAGTGCAGAGAGTCTTCTGCAGAACAATTGAGACCTGTTGTTTGGCTCCAGGCCAATGATTCTGAGCAGGGTTCTAAGGATGGATGGCTGGGTAGCCCACCTCGCATTCCAATTGTCTCCTAGCAACAAGACAGGTTAGATCTCCTGGATCTGTGGGGAGCAACCGAGGACGCTGAGTTGAAATGGACACCCCTGGGGATGGGTCCTAACGTGTTTTTGTGTCTATGGAGACCTTGGAATGAAGCGGTGGCACTGGGGCCCTAAAAGGTTCTCCTAAACAGAGGCTTTGACACAGCTCCAACGTGCAAGTTCCCAAGTGTAGATGAGATGTTTTCTGATGGGTGAGTCAAGAAACAGCTATATGCTGCTTTTGAAATCCAGGCCTCTGAGGAGAGATGCCTGGAAACCAAAGCAATGGATCTGATTAGTGCTTAGGGGCCTGTTCTTTCCTTTTTACCTCTGGGGACATCTGTCTATGGGTCTGAGTGCAGGTAGGAGCTCAGTTGGGCTCAGATTGCCCCTGTTTTTCCTGGGAAGCCACCACTATTGAGATGGATCAGGGACTTTGGAGGTTTATCCTATTAGAAGGGTTGTGGCCATTGGAATGGGCACACACAATTCCCTTGGAGAGGGCAAGTACAGTCCTCAGGTTTGGCTCCAGTTGCCTGAGCCTGTAGGGTGTGTAGGCCAGGGCTGTTTGGACAGTTGTCTGAAAATACAAACTCGGCTTATGTTTCGAGTCATAGGTATGGCAGGACTGATCTACAGACCATGAGGAGAACACTCGGGATTTGAAAGAAGGGCGAGTGTGAGGCTCCTGCTCAAGTTTTTGTCTCTGGATATCGTGTCACTCACGGTCGTGGAATTTCTGGGTTACTTCATGTGAAATGGACGAGTCTTACTCTCTGGTGGTTTGGCCCCGTCCAAAGAGTTTGGGGTCATTCTGTGGGCTGGAAGAAGTCCGTTTTGTTGTTGTTGTTGTTGTTGTTGTTGTTTTCTTTTTTAACCTCAGTTGTCCCACCAAATGAGGGATTCCAGAGTAGAGCCCTGGGGAGGGGCGACTGGACAATCAGAAATCTGGTTAAAAATTGGGGCCTAGGGACATGTCAAGCCCATTATGACATCTATTGGTCCAGCCACTGAGAGGACTTACTAGAGGACAGGACTCATGCTGAGGGTCACAATGCGTGTGTATGCCCTCGTCGCACTCAAGAATGGGCGGGGCCTCAGGGTGAAAGCTGGTTTCTCCCACACTGAACGTTGGACAACGTGCCAACCACAAGGGTTCTTGCCATGGGTAAGGAGGAGTTCTGATTTCTGCGTCACACTCACCCCTGGGCAGTGATTGGAGATAAGATCTCGGATCTGAAGCCTGAAAACTGAGGTAGGGAAGGGATGATGACCTAAGTCCATGGCGGGTTTTATGTGCTCAGTGTGCGGTCAGCTTTCTGGGTGTTGGTCAGGAGGTCCGGGCTCAGGTTGTGTTCCACAGTGCATTAGTGCCCAGGTTAGACTATATCATTTGGGTAAAGTCGAGTGCTGTGTAGGTATATCCTCATTTAAGGTGCCTGGGCAGCTCATGAGGCAATAATTTTTTTTCTAGAGGGCAGGAAGAGTGCTGCATTGTGGGTCCGGAATTGCCAAACTTGAGGGCTTCGGGGCCAGTAGTGTGAGGACGGAAGTCTGAGAAGACAAGCTAACTTGGGTTTCAGGGCGAGGGCACGGCAGGTACCCCCTGCAGATCTGAACCAATCTCATGCATCTGAAGTCAGGGCGAGGATCAGACGTTGGCTCAGGTTGGAGTTTCTGTGTATGACGGCCGCTTCATGAAGGGAGCGGAATCTCGGGGCCATTGAGGTTTTCCCACGTTGGGAGTTGTGGGATGCCCCCTTCAAGGATTCCTTCTGCGGGACAATTGAGACCTGTTGGACAGCTCCAGGACATCCCATATGGAATGACTCCAGAGCACCGTTCGTGGATGGATGCCTGGGAAGCCCGCCTCGCATTCCAATTGTCTCCTAGCAACAAGACAGTTTAGATCTGATGGCTCTGCCGGAGCAACCGGGGTGGCTGAGTTGAAATGGACTTTCCTGAGGATGGGCCCTAATGTGTTTTTCTGACCATGAGGGCCTTGGAATGGGGCGGTGGCACCGGGACCCTGAAGTACTCTCCTAAGCTTTGGACATGGCTCCCATGCACAGGTTTCCTTGTGGAGACGAGATGAGTTCTGATGGGTGCCTCAGGAAAACCCCTATGCTCGTATTGGAATCAGGCTTTTGAGGACACATGCCTGTAACCCAAAGCAATGGATCCTATTATGGCCTAGGGTCCTGTCTGGTTCAATCTTCTTCTCTGGGGACATCCATCTATGGTATGAGTGGAGGTCGATTATCAGCTGGTGTCAGACAGCCCTTGTTTGTTCCGGGCGTCCTACACTATTGGGATGGCCTCAGGTACTTTGGAGGTTTCTCCTAATTTGTACGATATTGGTCCATGGAATGGGCAGAATTCCCATGGATTGGTAGGCACAGTCCTAATGTGTGGCTCCAAGGGCCCAGCCTGGAGGGTGTGTGGCCCAAGACTTTGAGGACAGAAGTCTGAAAACACAAACTCAGCTTAGGTTTGGGGACGTAGGTATGGCAGGCCCGATCTACAAACCATGAGAAGAACTCTTCTGGATATGAAGAAAGTGCGAGTCTGAGGCGCTTGCTCAGGCTTTTGTCTCTGGATTTTGTATCAGCGATGGCCGTGGAATGTCGGGGAGGCCTCATGGGCCATGGACGAATCTTCCTCTCTGAGGATTTGGCCCGATTCCCAATTGCTTTTCGTCAATCTGTGGGATGGGAGGACTCATTTCAGTTTTGTTACCTCAGGTGTCCCACCAAAAGAGGAATTCCAAAGCCAAGCCCTGGGGAAGACTGAAGGGACAACCCGAACTATGGTTAAAAATTGGGGCCTAGGGGCCTGGCAAGCCCAATATGCTATCTCTTCATCCAGCCACTGAGTGGCCTTACTTGAGGACTCGGCTCAGCCAGAGGGTCACAATGTGTGTTTGTGACCAATGTGGCCCGCGAGCATGGGCGGGGCCTCAAGGGCCACACTGGTTTCAACTACACTGAACGTTGGACAACATGCCAAGAAAGGGTTTCTTGCCATGGGGAAGGAGTTCTGATTTCTGCATCACCTTCAACCCTGGGCAGTGATTGGAGATAAGGTCTACGTTCTGAAACCTGAAAACCGAGGTTGGGAAGAGATGACGACCTAAGGCCATGGCGGCTCGATGTGCTCAGTGTGCGGCAAGCTGTCTGGGAGTGGTCAGGAGGTCCAGGCTCAGCCTGTGTCAGAAAGGACATTAGTGCCCTGGTCAGCCTATGTATTTGGGGTACAGCCAAGTTCGGTGCAGGTTGATCCTCATTTGGGGTTACTGGGTAGCCCCAGAGGACAATGTTTTTTCTTCTGGAGGGCAGGCAGAGTGCTGCATTGTAGTTCTGGATTGCCAAACTGGAGGGCTTGTGGGCCAGTAGTCTGACGACAAAAGTCTGAGAACACAAGCTAGGCTTAGGTTTCTGGGTGAGGCCATGGCAGGCACAATCTACAGCCCTGAATCGAGATCTCGTGCATCTGAAGTCAGGGCGAGGTTCAGACGATTGCTCAGGTTGGAGTTTCTGCCCCTGATGGCCCCTTCATGAATGGGGGGGGGCATCTGGAGGCCATCGGGGTTTTCCCACGATGGGAGTTGTGAGAAGCTCCAAACTGCAGAGAGTCTTCTGCAGGACAATTGAGACCTGTTGTATGGCTCCAGGCCAATGATTCTGAGCAGGGTTCTAAGGATGGATGGCTGGGTAGCCCACCTCGCATTCCAATTGTCTCCTAGCAACAAGACAGGTTAGATCTCCTGGATCTCTGGGGAGCAACTGAGGACGCTGAGTTGAAATGGACACACCTGGGGATGGGTCCTAATGTGCTTTTGTGTCTATGGAGACCTTGGAATGAAGCGGTGGCACTGGGGCCCTAAAGGGTTCTCCTAAACAGAGGCTTTGACACAGCTCCAACGTGCAAGTTTCCCATGTGTAGATGAGATGTTTTCTGATGGGTGAGTGTAGAAACAGCTATATGCTGCTTTTGAAATCCAGGCCTCTGAGGAGAGATGACTGGAAACAAAAGCAATGGATCTGATTAGGGCCTAGGGGCCTGTTCTTTCCTTTTTACCTCTGGGGACATCTGTCTATGGGTCTGAGTGCAGGTAGGTGCTCAGTTGGGCTCAGATTGCCCCTGTTTTTTCCTGGGAAGCCACCACTATTGAGATGGATCAGGGACTTTGGAGGTTTATCCTATTAGAAGGGTTGTGGCCATTGGAATGGGCACACACAATTCCCTTGGAGAGGGCAAGTACAGTCCTCAGGTTTGGCTCCAGGGGCCTGAGCCTGTAGGTTGTGTAGGCCAGGGCTGTTTGGACAGTTGTCTGAGAACACAAACTCGGCTTATGTTTCGGGTCATAGGTATGGCAGGACTGACCTACAGACCATGAGGAGAACTCTTCGGGATTTGAAAGAAGGGCGAGTGTGAGGCTCCTGCTCAAGTTTTTGTCTCTGGATATCGTGTCACTCATGGTCGTGGAATTTCTGGGTGACTTCATGGGAAATGGACGAGTCTTACTCTCTGGTGGTTTGGCCCCGTCCAAAGAGTTTGGGGTCATTCTGTGGGCTGGAAGAAGTCCGTTTTGTTGTTGTTGTTGTTGTTGTTTTCTTTTTTAACCTCAGGTGTCCCACCAAATGAGGGATTCCAGAGTAGAGCCCTGGGGAGGGGCGACTGGACAATCAGAAATCTGGTTAAAAATTGGGGCCTAGGGACATGTCAAGCCCATTATGACATCTAATGGTCCAGCCACTGAGAGGACTTACTAGAGGACAGGACTCATGCTGAGGGTCACAATGCGTGTGTATGCCCTCGTCGCACTCAAGAATGGGCGGGGCCTCAGGGTGAATGCTGGTTTCTCCTACACTGAACGTTGGACAACGTGCCAACCACAAGGGTTCTTGCCATGGGTAAGGAGGAGTTCTGATTTCTGCATCACACTCACCCCTGGGCAGTGATTGGAGATAAGATCTCGGATCTGAAGCCTGAAAACTGAGGTAGGGAAGGGATGATGACCTAAGTCCATGGCGGGTTTTATGTGCTCAGTGTGCGGTCAGCTTTCTGGGTGTTGGTCAGGAGGTCCGGGCTCAGGTTGTGTTCGACAGTGCATTAGTGCCCAGGTTAGACTATTTCATTTGAGTAAAGTCGAGTGCTGTGTAGGTTTATCCTCATTTAAGGTGCCTGGGCAGCTCATGAGGCAATAATTTTTTTTTCTAGAGGGCAGGAAGAATGCTGCATTGTGGGTCCGGAATTGCCAAACTTGAGGGCTTCGGGGCCAGGAGTGTGAGGACGGAAGTCTGAGAAGACAAGCTAGACTTGGGTTTCAGGGCGAGGGCACGGCAGGTACCCCCTGCAGATCTGAACCAATATCTCATGCATCTGAAGTCAGGGCGAGGATCAGACGTTGGCTCAGGTTGGAGTTTCAGTGCATGACGGCCGCTTCATGAAGGGAGCGGTATCTCGGGGCCATTGAGGTTTTCCCACGTTGGGAGTTGTGGGATGCCCCCTTCAAGGATTCCTTCTGCGGGACAATTGAGACCTGTTGGACAGCTCCAGGACATCCCATATGGAATGACTCCAGAGCACCGTTCGTGGATGGATGCCTGGGAAGCCCGCCTCGCATTCCAGTTGTCTCCTAGCAACAAGACAGTTTAGATCTGCTGGCTCTGCCGGAGCAACCGGTGTGGCTGAGTTGAAATGGACTTTCCTGAGGATGGGCCCTAATGTGTTTTTCTGACCATGAGGGCCTTGGAATGGGGCGGTGGCTACGGGACCCTAAAGTACTCTCCTAAGCTTTGGACATATCTCCCATGCACAGGTTTCCCTGTGGAGACGAGATGAGTTCTGATGGGTGCCTCAGGAAAACCCCTATGCTCGTATTGGAATCAGGCTTTTGAGGACACATGCCAGTAACCCAAAGCAATGGATCCTATTATGGCCTAGGGTCCTGTCTGGTTCAATCTTCTTCTCTGGGGACATCCATCTATGGTATGAGTGGAGGTCGATTATCAGCTGGTGTCAGACAGCCCTTGTTTGTTCCGGGCGTCCTACACTATTGGGATGGCCTCAGGGACTTTGGAGGTTTCTCCTAAATTGTACGATTTTGGACCATGGAATGGGCAGAATTCCCATGGATTGGTAGGCACAGTCCTAATGTGTGGCTCCAAGGGCCCAGCCTGGAGGGTGTGTGGCCCAAGACTTTGAGGACAGAAGTCTGAAAACACAAACTCAGCTTAGGTTTGGGGACGTAGGTATGGCAGGCCCGATCTACAAACCATGAGAAGAACTCTTCTGGATATGAAGAAAGTGCGAGTCTGAGGCGCTTGCTCAGGCTTTTGTCTCTGGATTTTGTATCAGCGATGGCCGTGGAATGTCGGGGAGGCCTCATGGGCCATGGACGAATCTTCCTCTCTGAGGATTTGGCCCGATTCCCAATTGCTTTTCGTCAATCTGTGGGATGGGAGGACTCATTTCAGTTTTGTTACCTCAGGTGTCCCACCAAAAGAGGAATTCCAAAGCCAAGCCGTGGGGAAGACTGAAGGGACAACACGAACTATGGTTAAAAATTGGGGCCTAGGGGCCTGGCAAGCCCAATATGCTATCTCTTCATCCAGCCACTGAGTGGCCTTACTTGAGGACTCGGCTCAGCCAGAGGGTCACAATGTGTGTTTGTGACCAATGTGGCCCGCGAGCATGGGCGGGGCCTCAAGGGCCACACTGGTTTCAACTACACTGAACGTTGGACAACATGCCAACAAAGGGTTTCTTGCCATGGGGAAGGAGTTCTGATTTCTGCATCACCTTCAACCCTGGGCAGTGATTGGAGATAAGGTCTACGTTCTGAAACCTGAAAACCGAGGTTGGGAAGAGATGACGACCTAAGGCCATGGCGGCTCGATGTGCTCAGTGTGCGGCAAGCTGTCTGGGAGGGGTCAGGAGGTCCAGGCTCAGCCTGTGTCAGAAAGGACATTAGTGCCCTGGTCAGCCTATGTATTTGGGGTACAGCCAAGTTCGGTGCAGGTTGATCCTCATTTGGGGTTACTGGGTAGCCCCAGAGGACAATGTTTTTTCTTCTGGAGGGCAGGAAGAGTGCTGCATTGTAGTTCTGGATTGCCAAACTGGAGGGCTTGTGGGCCAGTAGTCTGACGACAAAAGTCTGAGAACACAAGCTAGGCTTAGGTTTCTGGGTGAGGCCATGGCAGGCACAATCTACAGCCCTGAATCGAGATCTCGTGCATCTGACGTCAGGGCGAGGTTCAGACGATTGCTCAGGTTGGAGTTTCTGCCCCTGATGGCCCCTTCATGAATGGGGGGGGCATCTGGAGGCCATCGGGGTTTTCCCACGATGGGAGTTGTGAGAAGCTCCAAACTGCAGAGAGTCTTCTGCAGGACAATTGAGACCTGTTGTATGGCTCCAGGCCAATGATTCTGAGCAGGGTTCTAAGGATGGATGGCTGGGTAGCCCACCTCGCATTCCAATTGTCTCCTAGCAACAAGACAGGTTAGATCTCCTGGATCTGTGGGGAGCAACTGAGGACGCTGAGTTGAAATGGACACACCTGGGGATGGGTCCTAATGTGCTTTTGTGTCTATGGAGACCTTGGAATGAAGCGGTGGCACTGGGGCCCTAAAGGGTTCTCCTAAACAGAGGCTTTGACACAGCTCCAACGTGCAAGTTTCCCATGTGTAGATGAGATGTTTTCTGATGGGTGAGTGTAGAAACAGCTATATGCTGCTTTTGAAATCCAGGCCTCTGAGGAGAGATGACTGGAAACAAAAGCAATGGATCTGATTAGGGCCTAGGGGCCTGTTCTTTCCTTTTTACCTCTGGGGACATCTGTCTATGGGTCTGAGTGCAGGTAGGTGCTCAGTTGGGCTCAGATTGCCCCTGTTTTTTCCTGGGAAGCCACCACTATTGAGATGGATCAGGGACTTTGGAGGTTTATCCTATTAGAAGGGTTGTGGCCATTGGAATGGGCACACACAATTCCCTTGGAGAGGGCAAGTACAGTCCTCAGGTTTGGCTCCAGGGGCCTGAGCCTGTAGGTTGTGTAGGCAAGGGCTGTTTGGACAGTTGTCTGAAAACACAAACTCGGCTTATGTTTCGGGTCATAGGTATGGCAGGACTGACCTACAGACCATGAGGAGAACGCTTCGGGATTTGAAAGAAGGGCGAGTGTGAGGCTCCTGCTCAAGTTTTTGTCTCTGGATATCGTGTCACTCATGGTCGTGGAATTTCTGGGTGACTTCATGGGAAATGGACGAGTCTTACTCTCTGGTGGTTTGGCCCCGTCCAAAGAGTTTGGGGTCATTCTGTGGGCTGGAAAAAGTCCGTTTTGTTGTTGTTGTTGTTGTTGTTTTCTTTTTTAACCTCAGGTGTCCCACCAAATGAGGGATTCCAGAGTAGAGCCCTGGGGAGGGGCAACTGGACAATCAGAAATCTGGTTAAAAATTGGGGCCTAGGGACATGTCAAGCCCATTATGACATCTAATGGTCCAGCCACTGAGAGGACTTACTAGAGGACAGGACTCATGCTGAGGGTCACAATGCGTGTGTATGCCCTCCTCGCACTCAAGAATGGGCGGGGCCTCAGGGTGAATGCTGGTTTCTCCTACACTGAACGTTGGACAACGTGCCAACCACAAGGGTTCTTGCCATGGGTAAGGAGGAGTTCTGATTTCTGCATCACACTCACCCCTGGGCAGTGATTGGAGATAAGATCTCGGATCTGAAGCCTGAAAACTGAGGTAGGGAAGGGATGATGACCTAAGGCCATGGCGGGTTTTATGTGCTCAGTGTGCGGTCAGCTTTCTTTGTGTTCTTCAGGAGGTCCGGGCTCAGGTTGTGTTCGACAGTGCATTAGTGCCCAGGTTAGACTATATCATTTGGGTAAAGTCGAGTGCTGTGTAGGTTTATCCTCATTTAAGGTGCCTGGGCAGCTCATGAGGCAATAATATTTTTTCTAGAGGGCAGGAAGAATGCTGCATTGTGGGTCCGGAATTGCCAAACTTGAGGGCTTCGGGGCCAGGAGTGTGAGGACGGAAGTCTGAGAAGACAAGCTAGACTTGGGTTTCAGGGCGAGGGCACGGCAAGTACCCCCTGCAGATCTGAACCAATATCTCATGCATCTGAAGTCAGGGCGAGGATCAGACGTTGGCTCAGGTTGGAGTTTCAGTGCATGACGGCCGCTTCATGAAGGGAGCGGAATCTCGAGGCCATTGAGGTTTTCCCACGTTGGGAGTTGTGGGATGCCCCCTTCAAGGATTCCTTCTGCGGGACAATTGAGACCTGTTGGACAGCTCCAGGACATCCCATATGGAATGACTCCAGAGCACCGTTCGTGGATGGATGCCTGGGAAGCCCGCCTCGCATTCCAATTGTCTCCTAGCAACAAGACAGTTTAGATCTGATGGCTCTGCCGGAGCAACCGGGGTGGCTGAGTTGAAATGGACTTTCCTGAGGATGGGCCCTAATGTGTTTTTCTGACCATGAGGGCCTTGGAATGGGGTGGTGGCTACGGGACCCTGAAGTACTCTCCTAAGCTTTGGACATATCTCCCATGCACAGGTTTCCTTGTGGAGACGAGATGAGTTCTGATGGGTGCCTCAGGAAAACCCCTATGCTCTTATTGGAATCAGGCTTTTGAGGACACATGCCTGTAACCCAAAGCAATGGATCCTATTATGGCCTAGGGTCCTGTCTGGTTCAATCTTCTTCTCTGGGGACATCCATCTATGGTATGAGTGAAGGTCGATTATCAGCTGGTGTCAGACAGCCCTTGTTTGTTCCGGGCGTCCTACACTATTGGGATGGCCTCAGGGACTTTGGAGGTTTCTCCTAATTTGTACAATTTTGGACCATGGAATGGGCAGAACTCCCATGGATTGGTAGGCACAGTCCTAATGTGTGGCTCCAAGGGCCCAGCCTGGAGGGTGTGTGGCCCAAGACTTTGAGGACAGAAGTCTGAAAACACATACTCAGCTTAGGTTTGGGGACGTAGGTATGGCAGGCCCGATCTACAAACCATGAGAAGAACTCTTCTGGATATGAAGAAAGTGCGAGTCTGAGGCGCTTGCTCAGGCTTTTGTCTCTGGATTTTGTATCAGCGATGGCCGTGGAATGTCGGGGAGGCCTCATGGGCCATGGACGAATCTTCCTCTCTGAGGATTTGGCCCGATTCCCAATTGCTTTTCGTCAATCTGTGGGATGGGAGGACTCATTTCAGTTTTGTTACCTCAGGTGTCCCACCAAAAGAGGAATTCCAAAGCCAAGCCGTGGGGAAGACTGAAGGGACAACACGAACTATGGTTAAAAATTGGGGCCTAGGGGCATGGCAAGCCCAATATGCTATCTCTTCATCCAGCCACTGAGTGGCCTTACTTGAGGACTCGGCTCAGCCAGAGGGTCACAATGTGTGTTTGTGACCAATGTGGCCCGCGAGCATGGGCGGGGCCTCAAGGGCCACACTGGTTTCAACTACACTGAACGTTGGACAACATGCCAACAAAGGGTTTCTTGCCATGGGGAAGGAGTTCTGATTTCTGCATCACCTTCAACCCTGGGCAGTGATTGGAGATAAAGTCTACGTTCTGAAACCTGAAAACCGAGGTTGGGAAGAGATGACGACCTAAGGCCATGGCGGCTCGATGTGCTCAGTGTGCGGCAAGCTGTCTGGGAGGGGTCAGGAGGTCCAGGCTCAGCCTGTGTCAGAAAGGACATTAGTGCCCTGGTCAGCCTATGTATTTGGGGTACAGCCAAGTTCGGTGCAGGTTGATCCTCATTTGGGGTTACTGGGTAGCCCCAGAGGACAATGTTTTTTCTTCTGGAGGGCAGGCAGAGTGCTGCATTGTAGTTCTGGATTGCCAAACTGGAGGGCTTGTGGGCCAGTAGTCTGACGACAAAAGTCTGAGAACACAAGCTAGGCTTAGGTTTCTGGGTGAGGCCATGGCAGGCACAATCTACAGCCCTGAATCGAGATCTCGTGCATCTGAAGTCAGGGCGAGGTTCAGATGATTGCTCAGGTTGGAGTTTCTGTCCCTGATGGCCCCTTCAGGAATGGGGGGGCATCACGAGGCCATGGGGGTTTTCCCACGATGGGAGTTGTGAGAAGCTCCAAACTGCAGAGAGTCTTCTGCAGGACAATTGAGACCTGTTGTATGGCTCCAGGCCAATGATTCTGAGCAGGGTTCTAAGGATGGATGGCTGGGTAGCCCACCTCGCATTCCAATTGTCTCCTAGCAACAAGACAGGTTAGATCTCCTGAAACTGTGGGGAGCAACTGAGGACGCTGAGTTGAAATGGACACACCTGGGGATGGGTCCTAATGTGCTTTTGTGTCTATGGAGACCTTGGAATGAAGCGGTGGCACTGGGGCCCTAAAGGGTTCTCCTAAACAGAGGCTTTGACACAGCTCCAACGTGCAAGTTTCCCATGTGTAGATGAGATGTTTTCTGATGGGTGAGTGTAGAAACAGCTATATGCTGCTTTTGAAATCCAGGCCTCTGAGGAGAGATGACTGGAAACAAAAGCAATGGATCTGATTAGGGCCTAGGGGCCTGTTCTTTCCTTTTTACCTCTGGGGACATCTGTCTATGGGTCTGAGTGCAGGTAGGTGCTCAGTTGGGCTCAGATTGCCCCTGTTTTTTCCTGGGAAGCCACCACTATTGAGATGGATCAGGGACTTTGGAGGTTTATCCTATTAGAAGGGTTGTGGCCATTGGAATGGGCACACACAATTCCCTTGGAGAGGGCAAGTACAGTCCTCAGGTTTGGCTCCAGGGGCCTGAGCCTGTAGGTTGTGTAGGCCAGGGCTGTTTGGACAGTTGTCTGAGAACACAAACTCGGCTTATGTTTCGGGTCATAGGTATGGCAGGACTGACCTACAGACCATGAGGAGAACTCTTCGGGATTTGAAAGAAGGGCGAGTGTGAGGCTCCTGCTCAAGTTTTTGTCTCTGGATATCGTGTCACTCATGGTCGTGGAATTTCTGGGTGACTTCATGGGAAATGGACGAGTCTTACTCTCTGGTGGTTTGGCCCCGTCCAAAGAGTTTGGGGTCATTCTGTGGGCTGGAAGAAGTCCGTTTTGTTGTTGTTGTTGTTGTTGTTTTCTTTTTTAACCTCAGGTGTCCCACCAAATGAGGGATTCCAGAGTAGAGCCCTGGGGAGGGGCGACTGGACAATCAGAAATCTGGTTAAAAATTGGGGCCTAGGGACATGTCAAGCCCATTATGACATCTAATGGTCCAGCCACTGAGAGGACTTACTAGAGGACAGGACTCATGCTGAGGGTCACAATGCGTGTGTATGCCCTCGTCGCACTCAAGAATGGGCGGGGCCTCAGGGTGAATGCTGGTTTCTCCTACACTGATCCTTGGACAACGTGCCAACCACAAGGGTTCTTGCCATGGGTAAGGAGGAGTTCTGATTTCTGCATCACACTCACCCCTGGGCAGTGATTGGAGATAAGATCTCGGATCTGAAGCCTGAAAACTGAGGTAGGGAAGGGATGATGACCTAAGGCCATGGCGGGTTTTATGTGCTCAGTGTGCGGTCAGCTTTCTGGGTGTTAGTCAGGAGGTCTGGGCTCAGGTTGTGTTCGACAGTGCATTAGTGCCCAGGTTAGACTATATCATTTGGGTAAAGTCGAGTGCTGTGTAGGTTTATCCTCAATTAAGGTGCCTGGGCAGCTCATGAGGCAATAATTTTTTTTCTAGAGGGCAGGAAGAGTGCTGCATTGTGGGTCCGGAATTGCCAAACTTGAGGGCTTCGGGGCCAGGAGTGTGAGGACGGAAGTCTGAGGAGACAAGCTAGACTTGGGATTCAGGGCGAGGGCACGGCAGGTACCCCCTGCAGATCTGAACCAATATCTCATGCATCTGAAGTCAGGGCGAGGATCAGACGTTGGCTCAGGTTGGAGTTTCTGTGCATGACGGCCGCTTCATGAAGGGAGCGGAATCTCGGGGCCATTGAGGTTTTCCCACGTTGGGAGTTGTGGGATGCCCCCTTCAAGGATTCCTTCTGCGGGACAATTGAGACCTGTTGGACAGCTCCAGGACATCCCATATGGAATGACTCCAGAGCACCGTTCGTGGATGGATGCCTGGGAAGCCCGCCTCGCATTCCAATTGTCTCCTAGCAACAAGACAGTTTAGATCTGATGGCTCTGCCGGAGCAACCGGGGTGGCTGAGTTGAAATGGACTTTCCTGAGGATGGGCCCTAATGTGTTTTTCTGACCATGAGGGCCTTGGAATGGGGCGGTGGTTTCGGGACCCTGAAGAACTCTCCTAAGCTTTGGACATATCTCCCATGCACAGGTTTCCTTGTGGATACGAGATGAGTTCTGATGGGTGCCTCAGGAAAACCCCTATGCTCGTATTGGAATCAGGCTTTTGAGGACACATGCCTGTAACCCAAAGCAATGGATCCTATTATGGCCTAGGGTCCTGTCTGGTTCAATCTTCTTCTCTGGGGACATCCATCTATGGTATGAGTGGAGGTCGATTATCAGCTGGTGTCAGACAGCCCTTGTTTGTTCCGGGCGTCCTACACTATTGGGATGGCCTCAGGGACTTTGGAGGTTTCTCCTAATTTGTACGATTTTGGACCATGGAATGGGCAGAATTCCCATGGATTGGTAGGCACAGTCCTAATGTGTGGCTCCAAGGGCCCAGCCTGGTGGGTGTGTGGCCCAAGACTTTGAGGACAGAAGTCTGAAAACACAAACTCAGCTTAGGTTTGGGGACGTAGGTATGGCAGGCCCGATCTACAAACCATGAGAAGAACTCTTCTGGATATGAAGAAAGTGCGAGTCTGAGGCGCTTGCTCAGGCTTTTGTCTCTGGATTTTGTATCAGCGATGGCCGTGGAATGTCGGGGAGGCCTCATGGGCCATGGACGAATCTTCCTCTCTGAGGATTTGGCCCGATTCCCAATTGCTTTTCGTCAATCTGTGGGATGGGAGGACTCATTTCAGTTTTGTTACCTCAGGTGTCCCACCAAAAGAGGAATTCCAAAGCCAAGCCGTGGGGAAGACTGAAGGGACAACCCGAACTATGGTTAAAAATTGGGGCCTATGGGCATGGCAAGCCCAATATGCTATCTCTTCATCCAGCCACTGAGTGGCCTTACTTGAGGACTCGGCTCAGCCAGAGGGTCACAATGTGTGTTTGTGACCAATGTGGCCCGCGAGCATGGGCGGGGCCTCTAGGGCCACAGTGGTTTCAACTACACTGAACGTTGGACAACATGCCAACAAAGGGTTTCTTGCCATGGGGAAGGAGTTCTGATTTCTGCATCACCTTCAACCCTGGGCAGTGATTGTAGATAAAGTCTACGTTCTGAAACCTGAAAACCGAGGTTGGGAAGAGATGACGACCTAAGGCCATGGCGGCTCGATGTGCTCAGTGTGCGGCAAGCTGTCTGGGAGGGGTCAGGAGGTCCAGGCTCAGCCTGTGTCAGAAAGGACATTAGTGCCCTGGTCAGCCTATGTATTTGGGGTACAGCCAAGTTCGGTGCAGGTTGATCCTCATTTGGGGTTACTGGGTAGCCCCAGAGGACAATGTTTTTTCTTCTGGAGGGCAGGCAGAGTGCTGCATTGTAGTTCTGGATTGCCAAACTGGAGGGCTTGTGGGCCAGTAGTCTGACGACAAAAGTCTGAGAACACAAGCTAGGCTTAGGTTTCTGGGTGAGGCCATGGCAGGCACAATCTACAGCCCTGAATCGAGATCTCGTGCATCTGAAGTCAGGGCGAGGTTCAGACGATTGCTCAGGTTGGAGTTTCTGCCCCTGATGGCCCCTTCATGAATGGGGGGGGCATCTGGAGGCCATCGGGGTTTTCCCACGATGGGAGTTGTGAGAAGCTCCAAACTGCAGAGGGTCTTCTGCAGGACAATTGAGACCTGTTGTATGGCTCCAGGCCAATGATTCTGAGCAGGGTTCTAAGGATGGATGGCTGGGTAGCCCACCTCGCATTCCAATTGTCTCCTAGCAACAAGGCAGGTTAGATCTCCTGGATCTGTGGGGAGCAACTGAGGACGCTGAGTTGAAATGGACACACCTGGGGATGGGTCCTAATGTGCTTTTGTGTCTATGGAGACCTTGGAATGAAGCGGTGGCACTGGGGCCATAAAGGGTTCTCCTAAACAGAGGCTTTGACACAGCTCCAACGTGCAAGTTTCCCATGTGTAGATGAGATGTTTTCTGATGGGTGAGTGTAGAAACAGCTATATGCTGCTTTTGAAATCCAGGCCTCTGAGAAGAGATGTCTGGAAACAAAAGCAATGGATCTGATTAGGGCCTAGGGGCCTGTTCTTTCCTTTTTACCTCTGGGGACATCTGTCTATGGGTCTGAGTGCAGGTAGGTGCTCAGTTGGGCTCAGATTGCCCCTGTTTTTTCCTGGGAAGCCACCACTATTGAGATGGATCAGGGACTTTGGAGGTTTATCCTATTAGAAGGGTTGTGGCCATTGGAATGGGCACACACAATTCCCTTGGAGAGGGCAAGTACAGTCCTCAGGTTTGGCTCCAGGGGCCTGAGCCTGTAGGTTGTGTAGGCAAGGGCTGTTTGGACAGTTGTCTGAAAACACAAACTCGGCTTATGTTTCGGGTCATAGGTATGGCAGGATTGACCTACAGACCATGAGGAGAACTCTTCGGGATTTGAAAGAAGGGCGAGTGTGAGGCTCCTGCTCAAGTTTTTGTCTCTGGATATCGTGTCACTCATGGTCGTGGAATTTCTGGGTGACTTCATGGGAAATGGACGAATCTTACTCTCTGGTGGTTTGGCCCCGTCCAAAGAGTTTGGGGTCATTCTGTGGGCTGGAAGAAGTCCGTTTTGTTGTTGTTGTTGTTGTTGTTGTTGTTGTTGTTTTCTTTTTTAACCTCAGGTGTCCCACCAAATGAGGGATTCCAGAGTAGAGCCCTGGGGAGGGGCGACTGGACAATCAGAAATCTGGTTAAAAATTGGGGCCTAGGGACATGTCAAGCCCATTATGATATCTAATGGTCCAGCCACTGAGAGGACTTACTAGAGGACAGGACTCATGCTGAGGGTCACAATGCGTGTGTATGCACTCGTCGCACTCAAGAATGGGCGGGGCCTCAGGGTGAATGCTGGTTTCTCCTACACTGAACGTTGGACAACGTGCCAACCCAAGGGTTCTTGCCATGGGTAAGGAGGAGTTCTGATTTCTGCATCACACTCACCCCTGGGCAGTGATTGGAGATAAGATCTCGGATCTGGAGCCTGAAAACTGAGGTAGGGAAGGGATGATGACCTAAGGCCATGGCGGGTTTTATGTGCTCAGTGTGCGGTCAGCTTTCTGGGTGTTGGTCAGGAGGTCCGGGCTCAGGTTGTGTTCGACAGTGCATTAGTGCCCAGGTTAGACTATATCATTTGGGTAAAGTCGAGTGCTGTGTAGGTTTATCCTCATTTAAGGTGCCTGGGCAGCTCATCAGGCAATAATTTTTTTTCTAGAGGGCAGGAAGAGTGCTGCATTGTGGGTCCGGAATTGCCAAACTTGAGGGCTTCGGGGCCAGGAGTGTGAGGACGGAAGTCTGAGAAGACAAGCTAGACTTGGGTTTCAGGGCGAGGGCACGGCAGGTACCCCCTGCAGATCTGAACCAATATCTCATGCATCTGAAGTCAGGGCAAGGATCAGACGTTGGCTCAGGTTGGAGTTTCAGTGCATGACGGCCGCTTCATGAAGGGAGCGGAATCTCGGGGCCATTGAGGTTTTCCCACGTTGGGAGTTGTGGGATGCCCCCTTCAAGGATTCCTTCTGCGGGACAATTGAGACCTGTTGGACAGCTCCAGGACATCCCATATGGAATGACTCCAGAGCACCGTTCGTGGATGGATGCCTGGGAAGCCCGCCTCGCATTCCAATTGTCTCCTAGCAACAAGACAGTTTAGATCTGATGGCTCTGCCGGAGCAACCGGGGTGGCTGAGTTGAAATGGACTTTCCAGAGGATGGGCCCTAATGTGTTTTTCTGACCATGAGGGCCTTGGAATGGGGCGGTGGCTACGGGACCCTGAAGTACTCTCCTAAGCTTTGGACATGGCTCCCATGCACAGGTTTCCTTGTGGAGACGAGATGAGTTCTGATGGGTGCCTCAGGAAAACCCCTATGCTCGTATTGGAATCAGGCTTTTGAGGACACATGCCTGTAACCCAAAGCAATGGATCCTATTATGGCCTAGGGTCCTGTCTGGTTCAATCTTCTTCTCTGGGGACATCCATCTATGGTATGAGTGGAGGTCGATTATCAGCTGGTGTCAGACAGCCCTTGTTTGTTCCGGGCGTCCTACACTATTGGGATGGCCTCAGGGACTTTGGAGGTTTCTCCTAATTTGTACGATATTGGACCATGGAATGGGCAGAATTCCCATGGATTGGTAGGCACAGTCCTAATGTGTGGCTCCAAGGGCCCAGCCTGGAGGGTGTGTGGCCCAAGACTTTGAGGACAGAAGTCTGAAAACACAAACTCAGCTTAGGTTTGGGGACGTAGGTATGGCAGGCCCGATCTACAAACCATGAGAAGAACTCTTCTGGATATGAAGAAAGTGCGAGTCTGAGGCGCTTGCTCAGGATTTTGTACCTGGATTTTGTATCAGCGATGGCCGTGGAATGTCGGGGAGGCCTCATGGGCCAAGGACGAATCTTCCTCTCTGAGGATATGGCCCGATTCCCAATCGCTTTTCGTCAATCTGTGGGATGGGAGGACTCATTTCAGTTTTGTTACCTCAGGTGTCCCACCAAAAGAGGAATTCCAAAGCCAAGCCGTGGGGAAGACTGAAGGGACAGCCCGAACTATGGTTAAAAATTGGGGCCTAGGGGCATGGCAAGCCCAATATGCTATCTCTTCATCCAGCCACTGAGTGGCCTTACTTGAGGACTCGGCTCAGCCAGAGGGTCACAATGTGTGTTTGTGACCAATGTGGCCCGCGAGCATGGGCGGGGCCTCAAGGGCCACACTGGTTTCAACTACACTGAACGTTGGACAACATGCCAACAAAGGGTTTCTTGCCATGGGGAAGGAGTTCTGATTTCTGCATCACCTTCAACCCTGGGCAGTGATTGGAGATAAGGTCTACGTTCTGAAACCTGAAAACCGAGGTTGGGAAGAGATGACGACCTAAGGCCATGGCGGCTCGATGTGCTCAGTGTGCGGCAAGCTGTCTGGGAGGGGTCAGGAGGTCCAGGCTCAGCCTGTGTCAGAAAGGACATTAGTGCCCTGGTCAGCCTATGTATTTGGGGTACAGCCAAGTTCGGTGCAGGTTGATCCTCATTTGGGGTTACTGGGTAGCCCCAGAGGACAATGTTTTTTCTTCTGGAGGGCAGGAAGAGTGCTGCATTGTAGTTCTGGATTGCCAAACTGGAGGGCTTGTGGGCCAGTAGTCTGACGACAAAAGTCTGAGAACACAAGCTAGGCTTAGGTTTCTGGGTGAGGCCATGGCAGGCACAATCTACAGCCCTGAATCGAGATCTCGTGCATCTGACGTCAGGGCGAGGTTCAGACGATTGCTCAGGTTGGAGTTTCTGCCCCTGATGGCCCCTTCATGAATGGGGGGGGCATCTGGAGGCCATCGGGGTTTTCCCACGATGGGAGTTGTGAGAAGCTCCAAACTGCAGAGAGTCTTCTGCAGGACAATTGAGACCTGTTGTATGGCTCCAGGCCAATGATTCTGAGCAGGGTTCTAAGGATGGATGGCTGGGTAGCCCACCTCGCATTCCAATTGTCTCCTAGCAACAAGACAGGTTAGATCTCCTGGATCTGTGGGGAGCAACTGAGGACGCTGAGTTGAAATGGACACACCTGGGGATGGGTCCTAATGTGCTTTTGTGTCTATGGAGACCTTGGAATGAAGCGGTGGCACTGGGGCCCTAAAGGGTTCTCCTAAACAGAGGCTTTGACACAGCTCCAACGTGCAAGTTTCCCATGTGTAGATGAGATGTTTTCTGATGGGTGAGTGTAGAAACAGCTATATGCTGCTTTTGAAATCCAGGCCTCTGAGGAGAGATGACTGGAAACAAAAGCAATGGATCTGATTAGGGCCTAGGGGCCTGTTCTTTCCTTTTTACCTCTGGGGACATCTGTCTATGGGTCTGAGTGCAGGTAGGTGCTCAGTTGGGCTCAGATTGCCCCTGTTTTTTCCTGGGAAGCCACCACTATTGAGATGGATCAGGGACTTTGGAGGTTTATCCTATTAGAAGGGTTGTGGCCATTGGAATGGGCACACACAATTCCCTTGGAGAGGGCAAGTACAGTCCTCAGGTTTGGCTCCAGGGGCCTGAGCCTGTAGGTTGTGTAGGCAAGGGCTGTTTGGACAGTTGTCTGAAAACACAAACTCGGCTTATGTTTCGGGTCATAGGTATGGCAGGACTGACCTACAGACCATGAGGAGAACGCTTCGGGATTTGAAAGAAGGGCGAGTGTGAGGCTCCTGCTCAAGTTTTTGTCTCTGGATATCGTGTCACTCATGGTCGTGGAATTTCTGGGTGACTTCATGGGAAATGGACGAGTCTTACTCTCTGGTGGTTTGGCCCCGTCCAAAGAGTTTGGGGTCATTCTGTGGGCTGGAAAAAGTCCGTTTTGTTGTTGTTGTTGTTGTTGTTTTCTTTTTTAACCTCAGGTGTCCCACCAAATGAGGGATTCCAGAGTAGAGCCCTGGGGAGGGGCAACTGGACAATCAGAAATCTGGTTAAAAATTGGGGCCTAGGGACATGTCAAGCCCATTATGACATCTAATGGTCCAGCCACTGAGAGGACTTACTAGAGGACAGGACTCATGCTGAGGGTCACAATGCGTGTGTATGCCCTCCTCGCACTCAAGAATGGGCGGGGCCTCAGGGTGAATGCTGGTTTCTCCTACACTGAACGTTGGACAACGTGCCAACCACAAGGGTTCTTGCCATGGGTAAGGAGGAGTTCTGATTTCTGCATCACACTCACCCCTGGGCAGTGATTGGAGATAAGATCTCGGATCTGAAGCCTGAAAACTGAGGTAGGGAAGGGATGATGACCTAAGGCCATGGCGGGTTTTATGTGCTCAGTGTGCGGTCAGCTTTCTGGGTGTTGGTCAGGAGGTCCGGGCTCAGGTTGTGTTCGACAGTGCATTAGTGCCCAGGTTAGACTATATCATTTGGGTAAAGTCGAGTGCTGTGTAGGTTTATCCTCATTTAAGGTGCCTGGGCAGCTCATGAGGCAATAATATTTTTTCTAGAGGGCAGGAAGAATGCTGCATTGTGGGTCCGGAATTGCCAAACTTGAGGGCTTCGGGGCCAGGAGTGTGAGGACGGAAGTCTGAGAAGACAAGCTAGACTTGGGTTTCAGGGCGAGGGCACGGCAAGTACCCCCTGCAGATCTGAACCAATATCTCATGCATCTGAAGTCAGGGCGAGGATCAGACGTTGGCTCAGGTTGGAGTTTCAGTGCATGACGGCCGCTTCATGAAGGGAGCGGAATCTCGAGGCCATTGAGGTTTTCCCACGTTGGGAGTTGTGGGATGCCCCCTTCAAGGATTCCTTCTGCGGGACAATTGAGACCTGTTGGACAGCTCCAGGACATCCCATATGGAATGACTCCAGAGCACCGTTCGTGGATGGATGCCTGGGAAGCCCGCCTCGCATTCCAATTGTCTCCTAGCAACAAGACAGTTTAGATCTGATGGCTCTGCCGGAGCAACCGGGGTGGCTGAGTTGAAATGGACTTTCCTGAGGATGGGCCCTAATGTGTTTTTCTGACCATGAGGGCCTTGGAATGGGGTGGTGGCTACGGGACCCTGAAGTACTCTCCTAAGCTTTGGACATATCTCCCATGCACAGGTTTCCTTGTGGAGACGAGATGAGTTCTGATGGGTGCCTCAGGAAAACCCCTATGCTCTTATTGGAATCAGGCTTTTGAGGACACATGCCTGTAACCCAAAGCAATGGATCCTATTATGGCCTAGGGTCCTGTCTGGTTCAATCTTCTTCTCTGGGGACATCCATCTATGGTATGAGTGAAGGTCGATTATCAGCTGGTGTCAGACAGCCCTTGTTTGTTCCGGGCGTCCTACACTATTGGGATGGCCTCAGGGACTTTGGAGGTTTCTCCTAATTTGTACAATTTTGGACCATGGAATGGGCAGAACTCCCATGGATTGGTAGGCACAGTCCTAATGTGTGGCTCCAAGGGCCCAGCCTGGAGGGTGTGTGGCCCAAGACTTTGAGGACAGAAGTCTGAAAACACATACTCAGCTTAGGTTTGGGGACGTAGGTATGGCAGGCCCGATCTACAAACCATGAGAAGAACTCTTCTGGATATGAAGAAAGTGCGAGTCTGAGGCGCTTGCTCAGGCTTTTGTCTCTGGATTTTGTATCAGCGATGGCCGTGGAATGTCGGGGAGGCCTCATGGGCCATGGACGAATCTTCCTCTCTGAGGATTTGGCCCGATTCCCAATTGCTTTTCGTCAATCTGTGGGATGGGAGGACTCATTTCAGTTTTGTTACCTCAGGTGTCCCACCAAAAGAGGAATTCCAAAGCCAAGCCGTGGGGAAGACTGAAGGGACAACACGAACTATGGTTAAAAATTGGGGCCTAGGGGCATGGCAAGCCCAATATGCTATCTCTTCATCCAGCCACTGAGTGGCCTTACTTGAGGACTCGGCTCAGCCAGAGGGTCACAATGTGTGTTTGTGACCAATGTGGCCCGCGAGCATGGGCGGGGCCTCAAGGGCCACACTGGTTTCAACTACACTGAACGTTGGACAACATGCCAACAAAGGGTTTCTTGCCATGGGGAAGGAGTTCTGATTTCTGCATCACCTTCAACCCTGGGCAGTGATTGGAGATAAAGTCTACGTTCTGAAACCTGAAAACCGAGGTTGGGAAGAGATGACGACCTAAGGCCATGGCGGCTCGATGTGCTCAGTGTGCGGCAAGCTGTCTGGGAGGGGTCAGGAGGTCCAGGCTCAGCCTGTGTCAGAAAGGACATTAGTGCCCTGGTCAGCCTATGTATTTGGGGTACAGCCAAGTTCGGTGCAGGTTGATCCTCATTTGGGGTTACTGGGTAGCCCCAGAGGACAATGTTTTTTCTTCTGGAGGGCAGGCAGAGTGCTGCATTGTAGTTCTGGATTGCCAAACTGGAGGGCTTGTGGGCCAGTAGTCTGACGACAAAAGTCTGAGAACACAAGCTAGGCTTAGGTTTCTGGGTGAGGCCATGGCAGGCACAATCTACAGCCCTGAATCGAGATCTCGTGCATCTGAAGTCAGGGCGAGGTTCAGATGATTGCTCAGGTTGGAGTTTCTGTCCCTGATGGCCCCTTCAGGAATGGGGGGGCATCACGAGGCCATGGGGGTTTTCCCACGATGGGAGTTGTGAGAAGCTCCAAACTGCAGAGAGTCTTCTGCAGGACAATTGAGACCTGTTGTATGGCTCCAGGCCAATGATTCTGAGCAGGGTTCTAAGGATGGATGGCTGGGTAGCCCACCTCGCATTCCAATTGTCTCCTAGCAACAAGACAGGTTAGATCTCCTGAAACTGTGGGGAGCAACTGAGGACGCTGAGTTGAAATGGACACACCTGGGGATGGGTCCTAATGTGCTTTTGTGTCTATGGAGACCTTGGAATGAAGCGGTGGCACTGGGGCCCTAAAGGGTTCTCCTAAACAGAGGCTTTGACACAGCTCCAACGTGCAAGTTTCCCATGTGTAGATGAGATGTTTTCTGATGGGTGAGTGTAGAAACAGCTATATGCTGCTTTTGAAATCCAGGCCTCTGAGGAGAGATGACTGGAAACAAAAGCAATGGATCTGATTAGGGCCTAGGGGCCTGTTCTTTCCTTTTTACCTCTGGGGACATCTGTCTATGGGTCTGAGTGCAGGTAGGTGCTCAGTTGGGCTCAGATTGCCCCTGTTTTTTCCTGGGAAGCCACCACTATTGAGATGGATCAGGGACTTTGGAGGTTTATCCTATTAGAAGGGTTGTGGCCATTGGAATGGGCACACACAATTCCCTTGGAGAGGGCAAGTACAGTCCTCAGGTTTGGCTCCAGGGGCCTGAGCCTGTAGGTTGTGTAGGCCAGGGCTGTTTGGACAGTTGTCTGAGAACACAAACTCGGCTTATGTTTCGGGTCATAGGTATGGCAGGACTGACCTACAGACCATGAGGAGAACTCTTCGGGATTTGAAAGAAGGGCGAGTGTGAGGCTCCTGCTCAAGTTTTTGTCTCTGGATATCGTGTCACTCATGGTCGTGGAATTTCTGGGTGACTTCATGGGAAATGGACGAGTCTTACTCTCTGGTGGTTTGGCCCCGTCCAAAGAGTTTGGGGTCATTCTGTGGGCTGGAAGAAGTCCGTTTTGTTGTTGTTGTTGTTGTTGTTTTCTTTTTTAACCTCAGGTGTCCCACCAAATGAGGGATTCCAGAGTAGAGCCCTGGGGAGGGGCGACTGGACAATCAGAAATCTGGTTAAAAATTGGGGCCTAGGGACATGTCAAGCCCATTATGACATCTAATGGTCCAGCCACTGAGAGGACTTACTAGAGGACAGGACTCATGCTGAGGGTCACAATGCGTGTGTATGCCCTCGTCGCACTCAAGAATGGGCGGGGCCTCAGGGTGAATGCTGGTTTCTCCTACACTGATCCTTGGACAACGTGCCAACCACAAGGGTTCTTGCCATGGGTAAGGAGGAGTTCTGATTTCTGCATCACACTCACCCCTGGGCAGTGATTGGAGATAAGATCTCGGATCTGAAGCCTGAAAACTGAGGTAGGGAAGGGATGATGACCTAAGGCCATGGCGGGTTTTATGTGCTCAGTGTGCGGTCAGCTTTCTGGGTGTTAGTCAGGAGGTCTGGGCTCAGGTTGTGTTCGACAGTGCATTAGTGCCCAGGTTAGACTATATCATTTGGGTAAAGTCGAGTGCTGTGTAGGTTTATCCTCAATTAAGGTGCCTGGGCAGCTCATGAGGCAATAATTTTTTTTCTAGAGGGCAGGAAGAGTGCTGCATTGTGGGTCCGGAATTGCCAAACTTGAGGGCTTCGGGGCCAGGAGTGTGAGGACGGAAGTCTGAGGAGACAAGCTAGACTTGGGATTCAGGGCGAGGGCACGGCAGGTACCCCCTGCAGATCTGAACCAATATCTCATGCATCTGAAGTCAGGGCGAGGATCAGACGTTGGCTCAGGTTGGAGTTTCTGTGCATGACGGCCGCTTCATGAAGGGAGCGGAATCTCGGGGCCATTGAGGTTTTCCCACGTTGGGAGTTGTGGGATGCCCCCTTCAAGGATTCCTTCTGCGGGACAATTGAGACCTGTTGGACAGCTCCAGGACATCCCATATGGAATGACTCCAGAGCACCGTTCGTGGATGGATGCCTGGGAAGCCCGCCTCGCATTCCAATTGTCTCCTAGCAACAAGACAGTTTAGATCTGATGGCTCTGCCGGAGCAACCGGGGTGGCTGAGTTGAAATGGACTTTCCTGAGGATGGGCCCTAATGTGTTTTTCTGACCATGAGGGCCTTGGAATGGGGCGGTGGTTTCGGGACCCTGAAGAACTCTCCTAAGCTTTGGACATATCTCCCATGCACAGGTTTCCTTGTGGATACGAGATGAGTTCTGATGGGTGCCTCAGGAAAACCCCTATGCTCGTATTGGAATCAGGCTTTTGAGGACACATGCCTGTAACCCAAAGCAATGGATCCTATTATGGCCTAGGGTCCTGTCTGGTTCAATCTTCTTCTCTGGGGACATCCATCTATGGTATGAGTGGAGGTCGATTATCAGCTGGTGTCAGACAGCCCTTGTTTGTTCCGGGCGTCCTACACTATTGGGATGGCCTCAGGGACTTTGGAGGTTTCTCCTAATTTGTACGATTTTGGACCATGGAATGGGCAGAATTCCCATGGATTGGTAGGCACAGTCCTAATGTGTGGCTCCAAGGGCCCAGCCTGGTGGGTGTGTGGCCCAAGACTTTGAGGACAGAAGTCTGAAAACACAAACTCAGCTTAGGTTTGGGGACGTAGGTATGGCAGGCCCGATCTACAAACCATGAGAAGAACTCTTCTGGATATGAAGAAAGTGCGAGTCTGAGGCGCTTGCTCAGGCTTTTGTCTCTGGATTTTGTATCAGCGATGGCCGTGGAATGTCGGGGAGGCCTCATGGGCCATGGACGAATCTTCCTCTCTGAGGATTTGGCCCGATTCCCAATTGCTTTTCGTCAATCTGTGGGATGGGAGGACTCATTTCAGTTTTGTTACCTCAGGTGTCCCACCAAAAGAGGAATTCCAAAGCCAAGCCGTGGGGAAGACTGAAGGGACAACCCGAACTATGGTTAAAAATTGGGGCCTATGGGCATGGCAAGCCCAATATGCTATCTCTTCATCCAGCCACTGAGTGGCCTTACTTGAGGACTCGGCTCAGCCAGAGGGTCACAATGTGTGTTTGTGACCAATGTGGCCCGCGAGCATGGGCGGGGCCTCTAGGGCCACAGTGGTTTCAACTACACTGAACGTTGGACAACATGCCAACAAAGGGTTTCTTGCCATGGGGAAGGAGTTCTGATTTCTGCATCACCTTCAACCCTGGGCAGTGATTGTAGATAAAGTCTACGTTCTGAAACCTGAAAACCGAGGTTGGGAAGAGATGACGACCTAAGGCCATGGCGGCTCGATGTGCTCAGTGTGCGGCAAGCTGTCTGGGAGGGGTCAGGAGGTCCAGGCTCAGCCTGTGTCAGAAAGGACATTAGTGCCCTGGTCAGCCTATGTATTTGGGGTACAGCCAAGTTCGGTGCAGGTTGATCCTCATTTGGGGTTACTGGGTAGCCCCAGAGGACAATGTTTTTTCTTCTGGAGGGCAGGCAGAGTGCTGCATTGTAGTTCTGGATTGCCAAACTGGAGGGCTTGTGGGCCAGTAGTCTGACGACAAAAGTCTGAGAACACAAGCTAGGCTTAGGTTTCTGGGTGAGGCCATGGCAGGCACAATCTACAGCCCTGAATCGAGATCTCGTGCATCTGAAGTCAGGGCGAGGTTCAGACGATTGCTCAGGTTGGAGTTTCTGCCCCTGATGGCCCCTTCATGAATGGGGGGGGCATCTGGAGGCCATCGGGGTTTTCCCACGATGGGAGTTGTGAGAAGCTCCAAACTGCAGAGGGTCTTCTGCAGGACAATTGAGACCTGTTGTATGGCTCCAGGCCAATGATTCTGAGCAGGGTTCTAAGGATGGATGGCTGGGTAGCCCACCTCGCATTCCAATTGTCTCCTAGCAACAAGGCAGGTTAGATCTCCTGGATCTGTGGGGAGCAACTGAGGACGCTGAGTTGAAATGGACACACCTGGGGATGGGTCCTAATGTGCTTTTGTGTCTATGGAGACCTTGGAATGAAGCGGTGGCACTGGGGCCATAAAGGGTTCTCCTAAACAGAGGCTTTGACACAGCTCCAACGTGCAAGTTTCCCATGTGTAGATGAGATGTTTTCTGATGGGTGAGTGTAGAAACAGCTATATGCTGCTTTTGAAATCCAGGCCTCTGAGAAGAGATGTCTGGAAACAAAAGCAATGGATCTGATTAGGGCCTAGGGGCCTGTTCTTTCCTTTTTACCTCTGGGGACATCTGTCTATGGGTCTGAGTGCAGGTAGGTGCTCAGTTGGGCTCAGATTGCCCCTGTTTTTTCCTGGGAAGCCACCACTATTGAGATGGATCAGGGACTTTGGAGGTTTATCCTATTAGAAGGGTTGTGGCCATTGGAATGGGCACACACAATTCCCTTGGAGAGGGCAAGTACAGTCCTCAGGTTTGGCTCCAGGGGCCTGAGCCTGTAGGTTGTGTAGGCAAGGGCTGTTTGGACAGTTGTCTGAAAACACAAACTCGGCTTATGTTTCGGGTCATAGGTATGGCAGGATTGACCTACAGACCATGAGGAGAACTCTTCGGGATTTGAAAGAAGGGCGAGTGTGAGGCTCCTGCTCAAGTTTTTGTCTCTGGATATCGTGTCACTCATGGTCGTGGAATTTCTGGGTGACTTCATGGGAAATGGACGAATCTTACTCTCTGGTGGTTTGGCCCCGTCCAAAGAGTTTGGGGTCATTCTGTGGGCTGGAAGAAGTCCGTTTTGTTGTTGTTGTTGTTGTTGTTGTTGTTGTTGTTTTCTTTTTTAACCTCAGGTGTCCCACCAAATGAGGGATTCCAGAGTAGAGCCCTGGGGAGGGGCGACTGGACAATCAGAAATCTGGTTAAAAATTGGGGCCTAGGGACATGTCAAGCCCATTATGATATCTAATGGTCCAGCCACTGAGAGGACTTACTAGAGGACAGGACTCATGCTGAGGGTCACAATGCGTGTGTATGCACTCGTCGCACTCAAGAATGGGCGGGGCCTCAGGGTGAATGCTGGTTTCTCCTACACTGAACGTTGGACAACGTGCCAACCCAAGGGTTCTTGCCATGGGTAAGGAGGAGTTCTGATTTCTGCATCACACTCACCCCTGGGCAGTGATTGGAGATAAGATCTCGGATCTGGAGCCTGAAAACTGAGGTAGGGAAGGGATGATGACCTAAGGCCATGGCGGGTTTTATGTGCTCAGTGTGCGGTCAGCTTTCTGGGTGTTGGTCAGGAGGTCCGGGCTCAGGTTGTGTTCGACAGTGCATTAGTGCCCAGGTTAGACTATATCATTTGGGTAAAGTCGAGTGCTGTGTAGGTTTATCCTCATTTAAGGTGCCTGGGCAGCTCATCAGGCAATAATTTTTTTTCTAGAGGGCAGGAAGAGTGCTGCATTGTGGGTCCGGAATTGCCAAACTTGAGGGCTTCGGGGCCAGGAGTGTGAGGACGGAAGTCTGAGAAGACAAGCTAGACTTGGGTTTCAGGGCGAGGGCACGGCAGGTACCCCCTGCAGATCTGAACCAATATCTCATGCATCTGAAGTCAGAGCAAGGATCAGACGTTGGCTCAGGTTGGAGTTTCAGTGCATGACGGCCGCTTCATGAAGGGAGCGGAATCTCGGGGCCATTGAGGTTTTCCCACGTTGGGAGTTGTGGGATGCCCCCTTCAAGGATTCCTTCTGCGGGACAATTGAGACCTGTTGGACAGCTCCAGGACATCCCATATGGAATGACTCCAGAGCACCGTTCGTGGATGGATGCCTGGGAAGCCCGCCTCGCATTCCAATTGTCTCCTAGCAACAAGACAGTTTAGATCTGATGGCTCTGCCGGAGCAACCGGGGTGGCTGAGTTGAAATGGACTTTCCTGAGGATGGGCCCTAATGTGTTTTTCTGACCATGAGGGCCTTGGAATGGGGCGGTGGCTACGGGACCCTGAAGTACTCTCCTAAGCTTTGGACATGGCTCCCATGCACAGGTTTCCTTGTGGAGACGAGATGAGTTCTGATGGGTGCCTCAGGAAAACCCCTATGCTCGTATTGGAATCAGGCTTTTGAGGACACATGCCTGTAACCCAAAGCAATGGATCCTATTATGGCCTAGGGTCCTGTCTGGTTCAATCTTCTTCTCTGGGGACATCCATCTATGGTATGAGTGGAGGTCGATTATCAGCTGGTGTCAGACAGCCCTTGTTTGTTCCGGGCGTCCTACACTATTGGGATGGCCTCAGGGACTTTGGAGGTTTCTCCTAATTTGTACGATATTGGACCATGGAATGGGCAGAATTCCCATGGATTGGTAGGCACAGTCCTAATGTGTGGCTCCAAGGGCCCAGCCTGGAGGGTGTGTGGCCCAAGACTTTGAGGACAGAAGTCTGAAAACACAAACTCAGCTTAGGTTTGGGGACGTAGGTATGGCAGGCCCGATCTACAAACCATGAGAAGAACTCTTCTGGATATGAAGAAAGTGCGAGTCTGAGGCGCTTGCTCAGGATTTTGTACCTGGATTTTGTATCAGCGATGGCCGTGGAATGTCGGGGAGGCCTCATGGGCCAAGGACGAATCTTCCTCTCTGAGGATTTGGCCCGATTCCCAATCGCTTTTCGTCAATCTGTGGGATGGGAGGACTCATTTCAGTTTTGTTACCTCAGGTGTCCCACCAAAAGAGGAATTCCAAAGCCAAGCCGTGGGGAAGACTGAAGGGACAGCCCGAACTATGGTTAAAAATTGGGGCCTAGGGGCATGGCAAGCCCAATATGCTATCTCTTCATCCAGCCACTGAGTGGCCTTACTTGAGGACTCGGCTCAGCCAGAGGGTCACAATGTGTGTTTGTGACCAATGTGGCCCGCGAGCATGGGCGGGGCCTCAAGGGCCACACTGGTTTCAACTACACTGAACGTTGGACAACATGCCAACAAAGGGTTTCTTGCCATGGGGAAGGAGTTCTGATTTCTGCATCACCTTCAACCCTGGGCAGTGATTGGAGATAAGGTCTACGTTCTGAAACCTGAAAACCGAGGTTGGGAAGAGATGACGACCTAAGGCCATGGCGGCTCGATGTGCTCAGTGTGCGGCAAGCTGTCTGGGAGGGGTCAGGAGGTCCAGGCTCAGCCTGTGTCAGAAAGGACATTAGTGCCCTGGTCAGCCTATGTATTTGGGGTACAGCCAAGTTCGGTGCAGGTTGATCCTCATTTGGGGTTACTGGGTAGCCCCAGAGGACAATGTTTTTTCTTCTGGAGGGCAGGCAGAGTGCTGCATTGTAGTTCTGGATTGCCAAACTGGAGGGCTTGTGGGCCAGTAGTCTGACGACAAAAGTCTGAGAACACAAGCTAGGCTTAGGTTTCTGGGTGAGGCCATGGCACGCACAATCTACAGCCCTGAATCGAGATCTCGTGCATCTGAAGTCAGGGCGAGGTTCAGACGATTGCTCAGGTTGGAGTTTCTGCCCCTGATGGCCCCTTCATGAATGGGGGGGGCATCTGGAGGCCATCGGGGTTTTCCCACGATGGGAGTTGTGAGAAGCTCCAAACTGCAGAGAGTCTTCTGCAGGACAATTGAGACCTGTTGTATGGCTCCAGGCCAATGATTCTGAGCAGGGTTCTAAGGATGGATGGCTGGGTAGCCCACCTCGCATTCCAATTGTCTCCTAGCAACAAGACAGGTTAGATCTCCTGGATCTGTGGGGAGCAACTGAGGACGCTGAGTTGAAATGGACACACCTGGGGATGGGTCCTAATGTGCTTTTGTGTCTATGGAGACCTTGGAATGAAGCGGTGGCACTGGGGCCCTAAAGGGTTCTCCTAAACAGAGGCTTTGACACAGCTCCAACGTGCAAGTTTCCCATGTGTAGATGAGATGTTTTCTGATGGGTGAGTGTAGAAACAGCTATATGCTGCTTTTGAAATCCAGGCCTCTGAGGAGAGATGACTGGAAACAAAAGCAATGGATCTGATTAGGGCCTAGGGGCCTGTTCTTTCCTTTTTACCTCTGGGGACATCTGTCTATGGGTCTGAGTGCAGGTAGGTGCTCAGTTGGGCTCAGATTGCCCCTGTTTTTTCCTGGGAAGCCACCACTATTGAGATGGATCAGGGACTTTGGAGGTTTATCCTATTAGAAGGGTTGTGGCCATTGGAATGGGCACACACAATTCCCTTGGAGAGGGCAAGTACAGTCCTCAGGTTTGGCTCCAGGGGCCTGAGCCTGTAGGTTGTGTAGGCCAGGGCTGTTTGGACAGTTGTCTGAGAACACAAACTCGGCTTATGTTTCGGGTCATAGGTATGGCAGGACTGACCTACAGACCATGAGGAGAACTCTTCGGGATTTGAAAGAAGGGCGAGTGTGAGGCTCCTGCTCAAGTTTTTGTCTCTGGATATCGTGTCACTCATGGTCGTGGAATTTCTGGGTGACTTCATGGGAAATGGACGAGTCTTACTCTCTGGTGGTTTGGCCCCGTCCAAAGAGTTTGGGGTCATTCTGTGGGCTGGAAGAAGTCCGTTTTGTTGTTGTTGTTGTTGTTGTTGTTGTTTTCTTTTTTAACCTCAGGTGTCCCACCAAATGAGGGATTCCAGAGTAGAGCCCTGGGGAGGGGCGACTGGACAATCAGAAATCTGGTTAAAAATTGGGGCCTAGGGACATGTCAAGCCCATTATGACATCTAATGGTCCAGCCACTGAGAGGAATTACTAGAGGACAGGACTCATGCTGAGGGTCACAATGCGTGTGTATGCCCTCGTCGCACTCAAGAATGGGCGGGGCCTCAGGGTGAAAGCTGGTTTCTCCTACACTGAACGTTGGACAACGTGCCAACCACAAGGGTTCTTGCCATGGGTAAGGAGGAGTTCTGATTTCTGCGTCACACTCACCCCTGGGCAGTGATTGGAGATAAGATCTTGGATCTGAAGCCTGAAAACTGAGGTAGGGAAGGGATGATGACCTAAGGCCATGGCGGGTTTTATGTGCTCAGTGTGTGGTAAGCTTTCTGGGTGTTGGTCAGGAGGTCCGGGCTCAGGTTGTGTTCGACAGTGCATTAGTGCCCAGGTTAGACTATATCATTTGGGTAAAGTCGAGTGCTGTGTAGGTTTATCCTCATTTAAGGTGCCTGGGAAGCTCATGAGGCAATAATTTTTTTTCTAGAGGGCAGGAAGAGTGCTGCATTGTGGGTCCGGAATTGCCAAACTTGAGGGCTTCGGGGCCAGTAGTGTGAGGACGGAAGTCTGAGAAGACAAGCTAACTTGGGTTTCAGGGCGAGGGCACGGCAGGTACCCCCTGCAGATCTGAACCAATCTCATGCATCTGAAGTCAGGGCGAGGATCAGACGTTGGCTCAGGTTGGAGTTTCTGTGCATGACGGCCGCTTCATGAAGGGAGCGGAATCTCGGGGCCATTGAGGTTTTCCCACGTTGGGAGTTGTGGGATGCCCCCTTCAAGGATTCCTTCTGCGGGACAATTGAGACCTGTTGGACAGCTCCAACATCCCATATGGAATGACTCCAGAGCACCGTTCGTGGATGGATGCCTGGGAAGCCCGCCTCGCATTCCAATTGTCTCCTAGCAACAAGACAGTTTAGATCTGATGGCTCTGCCGGAGCAACCGGGGTGGCTGAGTTGAAGTGGACTTTCCTGAGGATGGGCCCTAATGTGTTTTTCTGACCATGAGGGCCTTGTAATGGGGCGGTGGCTACGGGACCCTGAAGTACTCTCCTAAGCTTTGGACATATCTCCCATGCACAGGTTTCCTTGTGGAGATGAGATGAGTTCTGATGGGTGCCTCAGGAAAACCCCTATGCTCGTATTGGAATCAGGCTTTTGAGGACACATGCCTGTAACCCAAAGCAATGGATCCTATTATGGCCTAGGTTCCTGTCTGGTTCAATCTTCTTCTCTGGGGACATCCATCTATGGTATGAGTGGAGGTCGATTATCAGCTGGTGTCAGACAGCCCTTGTTTGTTCCGGGCGTCCTACACTATTGGGATGGCCTCAGGGACTTTGGAGGTTTCTCCTAATTTGTACCATTTGGACCATGGAATGGGCAGAATTCCCATGGACTGGTAGGCACATTCCTAATATGTGGCTCCAAGGGCCCTGCCTGGAGGGTGTGTGGCCCAAGACTTTGAGGACAGAAGTCTGAAAACACAAACTCAGCTTAGGTTTGGGGACGTAGGTATGGCAGGCCCGATCTACAAACCATGAGAAGAACTCTTCTGGATATGAAGAAAGTGCGAATCTGAGGCGCTTGCTCAGGCTTTTGTCTCTGGATTTTGTATCAGCGATGGCCGTGGAATGTCGGGGAGGCCTCATGGGCCATGGACGAATCTTCCTCTCTGAGGATTTGGCCCGATTCCCAATTGCTTTTCGTCAATCTGTGGGATGGGAAGACTCATTTCAGTTTTGTTACCTCAGGTGTCCCACCAAAAGAGGAATTCCAAAGCCAAGCCGTGGGGAAGACTGAAGGGACAACCCGAACTATGGTTAAAAATTGGGGCCTAGGGGCATGGCAAGCCCAATATGCTATCTCTTCATCCAGCCACTGAGTGGCCTTACTTGAGGACTCTGCTCAGCCAGAGGGTCACAATGTGTGTTTGTGACCAATGTGGCCCGCGAGCATGGGCGGGGCCTCAAGGGCCACACTGGTTTCAACTATACTGAACGTTGGACAACATGCCAACCAAGGGTTTCCTGCCATGGGGAAGGAGTTCTGATTTCTGCATCACCTTCAACCCTGGGCAGTGATTGGAGAAAAGGTCTAGGTTCTGAAACCTGAAAACCGAGGTTGGGAAGAGATGACGACCTAAGGCCACGGCAGCTCGATGTGCTCAGTTTGCGGCCAGCTGTCTGGGAGGGGTCAGGAGGTCCAGGCTCAGCCTGTGTCAGAAAGGACATTAGTGCCCTGGTTAGCCTATGTATTTGGGGTACAGCCAAGGTCGGTGCAGGTTGATCCTCATTTGGGGTTACTGGGTAGCCCCAGAGGACAATGTTTTTTCTTCTGGAGGGCAGGCAGAGTGCTGCGTTGTAGTTCTGGATTGCCAAATTGGAGGGTTTGTGCGCCAGTAGTCTGACGACAAAAGTCTGAGAACACAAGCTAGGCTTAGGTTTCTGGGTGAGGCCATGGCAGGCACAATCTACAGCCCTGAATCGAAATCTCGTGCATCTGAAGTCAGGGCGAGGATCAGACGATTGCTCAGGTTGTAGTTTCTGCCCATGATGGCCCCTTCATGAATGGGGGGCATCACAAGGCCATGGTGGTTTTCCCACGATGGGAATTGTGAGAAGCTCTAAACTGCAGAGAGTCTTCTGCAGGACAATTGAGACCTGTTGTATGGCTCCAGGCCAATGATTCTGAGCAGGGTTCTAAGGATGGATGGCTCGGTAGCCCACCTCGCATTCCAATTGTCTCCTAGCACCAAGACAGGTTATATCTTTTGGATCTGTGGGGAGCAACCGAGGACGCTGAGTTGAAATGGACACCCCTGAGGATGGGTCCTAATGTGCTTTTGTGTCTATGGAGACCTTGGAATGAAGCGGTGGCACTGGGGCCCTAAAGGTTTCTCCTAAACAGAGGCTTTGACACAGCTCCAACGTGCAAGTTTCCCATGTGTAGATGAGATGTTTTCTGATGGGTGAGTCTAGAAACAGATATATGCTGCTTTTGAAATAAAGACCTCTGAGGAGAGATGCCTGGAAACCAAAGCAATGGATCTGATTAGTGCCTAGGGGCCTGTTCTTTCCTTTTTACCTCTGGGGACATCTGACTATGGGTCTGAGTGCAGGTAGGTGCTCAGTTGGGCTCAGATTGCCCCTGTTTTTTCCTGGGAAGCCACCACTATTGAGATGGATCAGGGACTTTGGAGGTTTATCCTATTAGAAGGGTTGTGGCCATTGGAATGGGCACACACAGTTCCCTTGGAGAGGGCAAGTACTGTCCTCAGGTTTGGCTCCAGGGGCCTGAGCCTGTAGGTTGTGTAGGCCAGGGCTGTTTGGACAGTTTTCTGAAAACACAAACTCGGCTTATGTTTCGGGTCATAGGTATGGCAGGACTGACCTACAGACCATGAGGAGAACTCTTCGGGATTTGAAAGAAGGGCGAGTGTGAGGCTCCTGCTCAAGTTTTTATCTCTGGATATCGTGTCACTCGTGGTCGTGGAATTTCTGGGTGACTTCATGGGAAATGGACGAGTCTTACTCTCTGGTGGTTTGGCCCTGCCCAAAGAGTTTGGGGTCATTCTGTGGGCTGGTAGAAGTCCGTTTATTTCTTGTTGTTCTTGTTTTCTTTTTTAACCTCAGGTGTCCCACCAAATGAGGGATTCCAGAGTAGAGCCCTCGGAGGGGCGACTGGACAATCAGAAATCTGGGTAAAATTGGGGCTAGGGACATGTCAAGCCCATTATGACATCTAATGGTCCAGCCACTGAGAGGACTTACTAGAGGACAGGACTCATGCTGAGGGTCACAATGCGTGTGTATGCCCTCGTCGCACTCAAGAATGGGCGGGTCCTCAGGGTGAATGCTGGATTCTCCTACACTGAACGTTGGACAACGTGCCAACCACAAGGGTTCTTGCCATGATTAAGGTGGAGTTCTGATTTCTGCATCACACTCACCCCTGGGCAGTGATTGGAGATAAGGTCTCGGTTCTGAAGCCTGAAAACTGAGGTAGCGAAGAGATGATGACCTAAGGCCATGGCAGGATTTATGTGCTAGGTGTGCGGTCAGCTTTCTTTGTGTTGGTCAGGAGTTCCGGGCTCAGGTTGTGTTCGACAGTGCATTAGTGCCCAGGTTAGACTATATAATTTGGGTAAAGTCGAGTGCTGTGTAGGTTTATCCTCATTTAAGTTGCCTGTGCAGCTCATGAGGCAATAATTTTTTTTCTAGAGGGCAGGCAGAGTGCTGCATTGTGGGTCCGGAATTGCCAAACTTGAGGGCTTCGGGGCCAGGAGTGTGAGGACGGAAGTCTGAGAAGACAAGCTAGACTTGGGTTTCAGGGCGAGGGCACGGCAGGTACCCCCTGCAGATCTGAACCAATATCTCATGCATCTGATGTCAGGGTGAGGATCAGACGTTGGCTCAGGTTGGATTTTCTGTGCATGACGGCCGCTTCATGAAGGGAGTGGAATCTCGAGGCCATTGAGGTTTTCCCACGTTGGGAGTTGTGGGATGCCCCCTTCAAGGATTCCGTCTGCGGGACAATTGAGACCTGTTGGACAGCTCCAGGTCATCTCATATGGAATGACTCCAGAGCACCGTTCGCGGATGGATGCCTGGGAAGCCCGCCTCGCATTCCAATTGTCTCCTAGCATCAAGACAGTTTAGATCTGATGGCTCTGCCAGAGCAACCGGGGTGGCTGAGTTGAAATCGACTTTCCTGAGGATGGGTCCTAATGTGTTTTTGTGTCAATGAGAGCCTTGGAATGGGGCGGTGGCACCGGGAACCTGAAGTACTCTCCTAAAGTTTGGACATGGCTCCCATGCACAGGTTTCCTTGTGGAGACGAGACGAGTTCTGATGGGTGCCTCAGGAAGACCCCTATGCTCGTATTGGAATCAGGCTTTTGAGAACACATGCCTGTAACCCAAAGCCATGGTTCCTATTATGGCCTAGGGTCCTGTCTGGTTCAATCTTCTTCTCTGGGGACATCCATCTATGGTATGAGTGGAGGTCGATTATCAGCTGGTGTCAGACAGCCCTTGTTTGTTCCGGGCGACCTACACTATTGGGATGGCCTCAGGGACTTTGGAGGTTTCTCCTAATATGTACGATTTTGGACCATGGAATGGGCATAATTCCCATGGATTGGTAGGCACAGTCCTCTTGTGTGGTTCCAGAAGCGCAGCCTGGAGGGTGCGTGGCCCAAGACTTTGAGGACAGAAGTCTGAAAACACAAACTCAGCTTAGGTTTGGGGACGTAGGTATGGCAGGCCCGATCTACAAACCATGAGAAGAACTCTTCAGGATATGAAGAAAGTGCGAGTTTGAGGTGCTTGCTCAGGCTTTTGTCTCTGGATTTTGTATCAGCGAGGGCCGTGGAATGTCGGGGAGGCCTCATGGGCCATGGACGAATCCTCCTCTCTGAGGATTTGGCCCGATTCCAATTGCTTTTCGTCAATCTGTGGGATGGGAGGACTCATTTCAGTTTTGTTACCTCAGGTTCCCACCAAAAGAGAAATTCCAAAGCATAGCCGTGGGGAAGACTGAAGGGACAATCCGAACTATGGTTAAAAATTGGGGCCTAGGGGCATGGCAAGCCCAATATGCTATCTGTTCATCCAGCCACTGAGTGGCCTTACTTGAGGACTGGGCTCAGCCTGAGGGTCACAATGTGTGTTTGTGACCAATGTGGCCCGCGAGCATGGGCGGGGCCTCATGGGCCACACTGGTTTCAACTACTTTGAACGTTGGACAACATGCCAACCACAAGGTTTCTTGCCATGGGGAAGGAGTTCTGATTTCTGCATCACCTTCAACCCTGGGCAGTGATTGGAGATAAGGTCTAGGTTCTGTAACCTGAAAACCGAGGTTGGGAAGAGAGGACGACCTAAGGCCACGGCGGCTCGATGTGCTCAGTGTGCGTCCAGCTGTCTGGGAGGGGCCAGGGGGTCCAGGCTGAGGCTGTGTCAGAAAGGACATTAGTGCCCTGGTCTGCCTTTGTATTTGGGGTACAGCCAAGGTCGGTGCAGGTTGATTCTCATTTGGGGTTACTGGGTAGCCCCAGAGGACAATGTTTTTTTTTCTGGGGGGCAGGCAGAGTGCTGCATTGTAGTTCTGGATTGCCAAACTGGAGGGCTTGTGGGCCAGTAGTCTGACGAAAAAGTCTGAGAACACAGGCTAGGCTTAGGTTTGGGTGAGGCCATGGCAGGCACAATCTACAGACCTGAATCGAGATCTCGTGCATCTGTAGTCAGGGCGAGGATCAGACGATCGCTCAGGATGAGTTTCTGTCCCTGATGGCCCCTTCATGAATGGGGGCGCATCACGAGGCAATGGGGGTTTTCCCACGATGGGAGTTTTGAAAAGCTCCAAACTGCAGAGGGTCTTCTGCAGGACAATTGAGACCTGTTGTTTGGCTCCAGGCCAGTGATTCTGAGAGGCTTCTAAGGATGGATGGCTGGGTAGCCCACCTCGCATTCCAATTGTCTCCTAGCAACAAGACAGGTTAGATCTCCTGGATCTGTGGGGAGCAACCGAGAACGCTGAGTTGAAATGGACACACCTGGGATGTTTCCTAATGTGCTTTTGTGTCTATGGAGACCTTGGAATGAAGCTGTGGCCCTGGGGCCCTAAAGTGTTCTCCTAAACAGAGGCTTTGACACAGCTCCAACGTGCAAGTTTCCCATGTGTAGATGAGATGTTTTCTGATGGGTGAGTCAAGCAACAGCTATATGCTGCTTTTGAAATCCAGGCTTCTAAAGAGAGATGCCTGGAAACCAAAGCAATAGATCTGATTAGTGCCTAGGGGCCTGTTCTTTCCTTTATACCTCAGGGGATATCTGTCTATGGGTCTGAGTGCAGGTAGGTGCTCAGTTGGGCTCAGGTAGCCCCTGTTTTTCCTGGGAAGCCACCACTATTGAGATGGATCAGGGACTTTGGAGGTTTATCCTATTAGAAGGGTTTTGGCCATTGGAATGGGCACACACAATTCCCTTGGAGAGGGCAAGTACAGTCCTCAGGTTTGGCTCCAGGGGCCTGAGCCAGTAGGTTGTGTAGGCCAGGGCTGTTTGGACAGTTGTCTGAAAACACAAACTCGGCTTATGTTTCGGGTCATAAGTATGGCAGGACTGAACTACAGACCATGAGGAGAACTCTTCGGGATTTGAAAGAAGGGCGAGTGTGAGGCTCCTGCTCAAGTTTTTGTCTCTGGATATCGTGTCACTCATGGTCGTGTAATTTCTGGGTGACTTCATGGGAAATGAACGAGTCTAACTCTCTGGTGTTTTGGCCCCGTCCAAAGAGTTTGGGGTCATTCTGTGGGCTGGAAGAAGCCCGTATTTTTTTTTGTTGTTGTTGTTTTCTTTTTTAACTTCAGGTGTCCCACCAAATGAGGAACTGCAGAGTAAAGCCCTGGGGAGGGGCGACTGGACAATCAGAAATCTGGTTAAAAATTGGGGCCTAGGGACATGTCAAGCCCATTATGACATCTAATGGTCCAGCCACTGAGAGGACTTACTAGAGCACAGGACTCATGCTGAGGGTCACAATACGTGTGTATGCCCTCGTCGCACTCAAAAATGGCGGGGCCTCAGGGTGAATGCTGGTTTCTCCTACACTGAACGTTGGACAACGTGCCAACCACAAGGGTTCTTGCCATGGGTAAGGAGGAGTTCTGATTTCTGCATCACACTCACCCCTGGGCAGTGATTGGAGATAAGGTCTCGGTTCTGAAACCTGAAAACTGAGGTAGCGAAGAGATGATGACCTAAGGCCATGGCGGGATTTATGTGCTCAGTGTGCGGTCAGCGTTCTTTGTGTTGGTCAGGAGGTCCGGGCTCAGGTTTGTTCGAATGTGCATTAGTGCCCAGGTTAGACTATATAATTTGGGTAAAGTCGAGTGCTGTGTAGGTTTATCCTCATTTAAGTTGCCTGGGCAGCTCATGAGGCAATAATTTTTTTTCTAGAGGGCAGGCAGAGTGCTGCATTGTGGGTCCGGAATTGCCAAACTTGAGGGCTTCGGGGCCAGGAGTGTGAGGACGGAAGTCTGAGAAGACAAGCTAGACTTGGGTTTCAGGGCGAGGGCACGGCAGGTACCCCCTGCAGATCTGAACCAATATCTCATGCATCTGAAGTCAGGGCGAGGATCAGACGTTGGCTCAGGTTGGATTTTCTGTGCATGACGGCCGCTTCATGAAGGGAGCGGAATCTCGAGGCCATTGAGTTTTTCCCACCTGGGAGTTGTGGGATGCCCCCTTTAAGGATTCCGTCTGCTGGACAATTGAGACCTGTTGGACAGCTCCTGGACATCCCATATAGAATGACTCCAGAGCACCGTTCGCGGATGGATGCCTGGGAAGCCCGCCTCGCATTCCAATTGTCTCCTAGCAACAAGACAGTTTAGATCTGATGGCTCTGCCGGAGCAACCGGGGTGGCTGAGTTGAAATCGACTTTCCTGAGGATGGGCCCTAGTGTGTTTTTGTGTCCATGAGGGCCTTGGAATGGGGCGGTGGCACCGGGACCCTGAAGTACTCTCCTAAGCTTTGGACATGGCTCCCATGCACGGGTTTCCTTGTGGAGACGAGATGAGTTCTGATGGGTGCCTCAGGAAGACCCCTATGCTCATATTGGAATCAGGCTTTTGAGGACACATGCCTGTAACCCAAAGCAATGGATCCTATTATGGCCTAGGGTCCTGTCTGGTTCAATCTTCTTCTCTGGGGACATCCATCTATGGTATGAGTGGAGGTCGATTATCAGCTGGTGTCAGACAGCCCTTGTTTGTTCCGGGCGACCTACACTATTGGGATGGCCTCAGGGACGTTGGAAGTTTCTCCAAATTTGTGCTATTTTGGACCATGGAAATGGCAGAAATCCCATGGATTGGTAGGCACAGTCCTAGTGTGTGGCTCCAGGGGCCCAGCCTGGAGTGTGTGTGGCCCAAAACTTTGAGAACAGAAGTCTGAAAACACAAACTCAGCTTAGGTTTGGGGACGTAGGTATGGCAGGCCCGATCTACAAGCCATGAGAAGAACTCTTCAGGATATGAAGAAAGTGCGAGTCTGAGGCGCTTGCTCAGGCTTTTGTCTCTGGATTTTGTATCAGCGATGGCCGTGGAATGTCGGGGAGGCCTCATGGGCCATGGACGAATCTTCCTCTTTGAGGATTTGGCCCGATTCCCAATTGCTTTTCGTCAGTCTGTGGGATGGGAGGACTCATTTCAGTTTTGTTACCTCAGGTGTCCCACCAAAAGAGGAATTCCAAAGCCAAGCCGTGGGGAAGACTGAAGGGAAAACTTGAACTATGGTTAAAAATTGGGGCCTAGGGGCATGGCAAGCCCAATATGCTATCTCTTCATCCAGCCACTGAGTGGCCTAACTTGAGGACTGGGCTCAGCCTGAGGGTCACAATGTGTGTTTGTGACCAATGTGGCCCGGGAGCATGGGCGGGGGCTCATGGGCCACATTGTTTCAACTACACTGAAGGTTGGACAACATGCCAACCACAAGGTTTCTTGCCATGGGGAAGGAGTTCTGATTTCTGCATCACCTTCAACCCTGGGCAGTGATTGGAGATAAGGTCTAGGTTCTGAAACCTGAAAACCGAGGTTGGGAAGAGATGACGACCTAAGGCCACGGCGGCTCTTTGTGCTCAGTGTGCGGCCAGCTGTCAGGGATGGGCCAGGAGATCCAGGCTCAGGCTGTGTCAGAAAGGGCATTAGTGCCCTGGTCAGCCTATGTATTTGGGGTACAGCCAAGGTCGGTGCATGTTGATCCTCATTTGGGGTTACTGGGTAGCCCCAGAGGACAATGTTTTTCTTCTGTAGGGCGGGCAGGGTGCTGCATTGTAATTCTGGATTGCCAAACTGGAGGGCTTGTGGGCCAGTAGTCTGACGACCAAAGTCTGAGAACACAAGCTAGGCTTAGGCCTCTGGGTGAGGCCATGGCAGGCACAATCTACAGACCTGAATCGAGAATTCGTGCTTCTGAAGTCAGGGCGAGGATCAGACGATCGCTCAGGTTGGAGTTTCTGTCCCTGATGGCCCCTTCATGAATGGGGGGGCATCACGAGGCCACGGGGGTTTTCCCACGATGGGAGTTGTGAGAAGCTCCAAAGTGCAGAGAGTCTTCTGCAGGACAATTGAGACCTGTTGTTTGGCTCCAGGCCAATGATTCTGAGCAGGGTTCTAAGGATGGTTGGCTGGGTAGCCCACCTCGCATTCCAATTGTCTCCTAGCAACAAGACAGGTTAGATCTCCTGGATCTGTGGGGAGCAACCGAGGACGCTGAGTTGAAATGGACACCCCTGGGGATGGGTCCTAATGTGCTTTTGTGTCTATGGAGACCTTGGAATGAAGCTGTGGCCCTGGGGCCCTAAAGGGTTCTCCTAAACAGAGGCTTTGACACAGCTCCAATGTGCAAGTTTCCCATGTGTAGATGAGATGTTTTCTGATGGGTGAGTCAAGAAACAGCTACATGCTGCTTTTGAAATCCAGGCCTCTGAGGAGAGATCCTGGAAACCAAAGCAATGGATCTGATTAGTGCCTAGTGGCCTGTTCTTTCCTTTTTACGTCTGGGGACATCTGTCTATGGGTCTGAGTGCAGGTAGGTGCTCAGTTGGGCTCAGATTGCCCCTGTTTTTCCTGGGAAGCCACCACTATTGAGATGGATCAGGGATTTTGGAGTTTTATCCTATTAAAAGGGTTGTGGCCATTGGAATGGGCACACACAATTCCCTTGGAGAGGGCAAGTACAGTCCTCAGGTTTGGCTCCAGGGGCCTGAGCCTGTAGGTTGTGTAGGCCGGGGCTGTTTGGACAGTTTTCTGAAAACACAAACTCGGCTTAAGTTTCGGGTCATAGGTATGGCAGGACTGACCTACAGGTCATGAGGAGAACTCTTCTGGATTTGAAAGAAGGGCGACTGTGGGGCTCCGCTCAAGTTTTTATCTCTGGATATCGTGTCACTCGTGGTCGTGGAATTTCTGGGTGACTTCATGGGAAATGGACGAGTCTTACTCTCTGGTGGTTTGGCCCCACCCAAAGTGTTTGGGGTCATTCTGTGGGCTGGAAGAAGTCCGTTTTTTCTTGTTGTTCTTGTTTTCTTTTTTAACCTCTGGTGTCCCACCAAATGAGGGTTTCCAGAGTAGAGCCCTCGGAGGGGCGACTGGACAATCAGAAATCTGGGTAAAATTGGGGCTAGGGACATGTCAAGCCCATTATGACATCTAATGGTCCAGCCACTGAGAGGACTTACTAGAGGACAGGACTCATGCTGAGGGTCACAATGCGTGTGTATGCCCTCGTCGCACTCAATAATGGGAGGGTCCTCAGGGTGAATGCTGGATTCTCCTACACTGAACGTTGGACAACGTGCCAACCACAAGGGTTCTTGCCATGATTAAGGTGGAGTTCTGATTTCTGCATCACACTCACCCCTGGGCAGTGATTGGAGATAAGGTCTCAGTTCTGAAGCCTGAAAACTGAGGTAGCGAAGAGATGATGACCTAAGGCCATGGCGGGATTTATGTGCTAGGTGTGCGGTCAGCTTTCATTGTGTTGGTCAGGAGGTCCGGGCTCAGGTTGTGTTCGCCAGTGCATTAGTGCCCAGGTTAGACTATATAATTTGGGTAAAGTCGAGTGCTGTGTAGGTTTATCCTCATTTAAGTTGCCTGAGCAGCTCATGAGGCAATAATTTTTTTTCTAGAGGGCAGGCAGAGTGCTGCATTGTGGGTCCGGAATTGCCAAACTTGAGGGCTTCGGGGCCAGGAGTGTGAGGACGGAAGTCTGAGAAGACAAGCTAGACTTGGGTTTCAGGGCGAGGGCACGGCAGGTACCCCCTGCAGATCTGAACCAATATCTCATGCATCTGATGTCAGGGTGAGGATCAGACGGTGGCTCAGTTTGGATTTTCTGTGCATGACGGCCGCTTCAGGAAGGGAGCGGAATCTCGAGGCCATTGAGGTTTTCCCACGTTGGGAGTTGTGGGATGCCCCCTTCAAGGATTCCGTCTGCGGGACAATTGAGACCTGTTGGACAGTTCCAGGTCATCTCATATGGAATGACTCCAGAGCACCCTTCACGGATGGATGCCTGGGAAGCCCGCCTCGCATTCCAATTGTCTCCTAGCATCAAGACAGTTTAGATCTGATGGCTCTGCCAGAGCAACCGGGGTGGCTGAGTTGAAATCGACTTTCCTGAGGATGGGTCCTAATGTGTTTTTGTGTCCATGAGGGCCTTGGAATGGGGCGGTGGCACCGGGAACCTGAAGTACTCTCCTAAAGTTTGGACATGGCTCCCATGCACAGGTTTCCTTGTGGAGACGAGATGAGTTCTGATGGGTGCCTCAGGAAGACCCCTATGCTCGTATTGGAATCAGGCTTTTGAGAACACATGCCTGTAACCCAAAGCCATGGTTCCTATTATGGCCTAGGGTCCTGTCTGGTTCAATCTTCTTCTCTGGGGACATCCATCTATGGTATGAGTGGAGGTCGATTATCAGCTGGAGTCAGACAGCCCTTGTTTGTTCCGTGCGACCTACACTACTGGGATGGCCTCAGGGACTTTGGAGGTTTCTCCTAATATGTACGATTTTGGACCATGGAATGGGCAGAATTCCCATGGATTGTTAGGCACAGTCCTAATGTTGGCTCCAGAAGCCCAGCCTGGAGGGTGCGTGGCCCAAGACTTTGAGGACAGAAGTCTGAAAACACAAACTCAGCTTAGGTTTGGGGACGTAGGTATGGCAGGCCCGATCTACAAACCATGAGAAGAACTCTTCAGGATATGAAGAAAGTGCGAGTTTGAGGTGCTTGCTCAGGCTTTTGTCTCTGGATTTTGTATCAGCGATGGCCGTGGAATGTCGGGGAGGCCTCATGGGCCATGGACGAATCCTCCTCTCTGAGGATTTGGCCCGATTCCAATTGCTTTTCGTCAGTCTGTGGGATGGGAGGACTCATTTCAGTTTTGTTACCTCAGGTGTCCCACCAAAATAGAAATTCCAAAGCATAGCCGTGGGGAAGACTGAAGGGACAACCCGAACTATGGTGAAAAATTGGGGCCTAGGGGCATGGCAAGCCCAATATGCTATCTGTTCATCCAGCCACTGAGTGGCCTTACTTGAGGACTGGGCTCAGCCTGAGGGTCAAAATGTGTGTTTGTGACCAATGTGGCCCGCGAGCATGGGCGGGGCCTCATGGGCCACACTGGTTTCAACTACTTTGAACGTTGGACAACATGCCAACCCCAAGGTTTCTTGCCATGGGGAAGGAGTTCTGATTTCTGCATCACCTTCAACCCTGGGCAGTGATTGGAGATAAGGTCTAGGTTCTGAAACCTGAAAACCGAGGTTGGGAAGAGATGACGACCTAAGGCCACGGCGGCTCGATGTGCTCAGTGTGCGTCCAGCTGTCTGGGAGGGGCCAGGGGGTCCAGGCTGAGGCTGTGTCAGAAAGGACATTAGTGCCCTGGTCTGCCTTTGTATTTGGGGTACAGCCAAGGTCGGTGCAGGTTGATTCTCATTTGGTGTTACTGGGTAGCCCCAGAGGACAATGTTTTTTCTTCTGGGGGGCAGGCAGAGTGCTGCATTGTAGTTCTGGATTGCCAAACTGGAGGGCTTGTGGGCCAGTAGTCTGACGACAAAAGTCTGAGAACACAGGCTAGGCTTAGGTTTGGGTGAGGCCATGGCAGGCACAATCTACAGACCTGAATCGAGATCTCGTGCATCTGTAGTCAGGGCGAGGATCAGACGATCGCTCAGGTTGATTTTCTGTTCCTGATGGCCCCTTCATGAATGGGGGCGCATCACGAGGCAATGGGGGTTTTCCCACGATGGGAGTTTTGAAAAGCTCCAAACTGCAGAGGGTCTTCTGCAGGACAATTGAGACCTGTTGTTTGGCTCCAGGCCAATGATTCTGAGCAGGCTTCTAAGGATGGATGGCTGGGTAGCCCACCTCGCATTCCAATTGTCTCCTAGCAACAAGACAGGTTAGATCTCCTGGATCTGTGGGGAGCAACCGAGGACGCTGAGTTGTAATCGACACCCCTGGGGATGTTTCCTAATGTGCTTTTGTGTCTATGGAGACCTTGGAATGAAGCTGTGGCCCTGGGGCCCTAAAGGGTTCTCCTAAACAGAGGCTTTGACACAGCTCCAACGTGCAAGTTTCCCATGTGTAGATGAGATGTTTTCTGATGGGTGAGTCAAGAAACAGCTATATGCTGCTTTTGAAATCCAGGCCTCTGAGGAGAGATGCAAGGAAACCAAAGCAATGGATCTGATTAGTGCCTAGGGGCCTGTTCTTTCCTTTATACCTCAGGGGACATCTGTCTATGGGTCTGAGTGCAGGTAGGTGCTCAGTTGGGCTCAGATAGCCCCTGTTTTTCCTGGGAAGCCACCACTATTGAGATGGATCAGGGACTTTGGAGGTTTATCCTATTAGAAGGGTTTTGGCCATTGGAATGGGCACACACAATTCCCTTGGAGAGGGCAAGTACAGTCCTCAGGTTTGGCTCCAGGAGCCTGAGCCGGTAGGTTGTGTAGGCCAGGGCTGTTTGGACAGTTGTCTGAAAACACAAACTCGGCTTATGTTTCGGGTCATAAGTATGGCAGGACTGAACTACAGACCATGAGGAGAACTCTTCGGGATTTGAAAGAAGGGCGAGTGTGAGGCTCCTGCTCAAGTTTTTGTCTCTGGATATCGTGTCACTCATGGTCGTGTAATTTCTGGGTGACTTCATGGGAAATGAACGAGTCTAACTCTCTGGTGTTTTGGCCCCGTCCAAAGAGTTTGGGGTCATTCTGTGGGCTGGAAGAAGCCCGTATTTTTTTTTTGTTGTTGTTGTTTTCTTTTTTAACCTCAGGTGTCCCACCAAATGATGAACTCCAGAGTAAAGCCCTGGGGAGGGGCGACTGGACAATCAGAAATCTGGTTAAAAATTGGGGCCTAGGGACATGTCAAGCCCATTATGACATCTAATGGTCCAGCCACTGAGAGGACTTACTAGAGCACAGGACTCATGCTGAGGGTCACAATGCATGTGTATGCCCTCGTCGCACTCAAGAATGGGCGGGTCCTCAGGGTGAATGCTGGTTTCTCCTACACTGAACGTTGGACAACGTGCCAACCACAAGGGTTCTTGCCATGGGTAAGTAGGAGTTCTGATTTCTGCATCACACTCACCCCTGGGCAGTGATTGGAGATAAGGTCTCGGTTCTGAAACCTGAAAACTGAGGTAGCGAAGAGATGATGACCTAAGGCCATGGCGGGATTTATGTGCTCAGTGTGCGGTCAGCTTTCTTTGTGTTGGTCAGGAGGTCCGGGCTCAGGTTGTGTTGGACAGTGCATTATTGCCCAGGTTAGACTATATAATTTGGGTAAAGTCGAGTGCTGTGTAGGTTTATCCTCATTTAAGTTGCCTGGGCACCTCATGAGGCAATAATTTTTTTTCTAGAGGGCAGGCAGAGTGCTGCATTGTGGGTCCGGAATTGCCAAACTTGAGGGCTTCGGGGCCAGGAGTGTGAGGACGGAAGTCTGAGAAGACAAGCTAGACTTTGGTTTCAGGGCGAGGGCACGGCAGGTACCCCCTGCAGATCTGAACCAATATCTCATGCATCTGAAGTCAGGGCGAGGATCAGACGTTGGCTCAGGTTGGATTTTCTGTGCATGACGGCCGCTTCATGAAGGGAGCGGAATCTCGAGGCCATTGAGGTTTTCCCACTTTGGGAGTTGTGGGATGCCCCCTTTAAGGATTCCGTCTGCTGGACAATTGAGACCTGTTGGACAGCTCCTGGACATCCCATATAGAATGACTCCAGAGCACCGTTCGCGGATGGATGCCTGGGAAGCCCGCCTCGCATTCCAATTGTCTCCTAGCAACAAGACAGTTTAGATCTGATGGCTCTGCCGGAGCAACCGGGGTGGCTGAGTTGAAATCGACTTTCCTGAGGATGGGCCCTAGTGTTTTTTTGTGTCCATGAGGGCCTTGGAATGGGGCGGTGGCACCGGGACCCTGAAGTACTCTCCTAAGCTTTGGACATGGCTCCCATGCACAGGTTTCCTTGTGGAGACAAGATGAGTTCTGATGGTTGCCTGAGGAAGACCCCTATGCTCGTATTGGAATCAGGCTTTTGAGGACACATGCCTGTAACCCAAAGCAATGGATCCTATTATGGCCTAGGGTCCTCTCTGGTTCAATCTTCTTCTCTGGGGACATCCATCTATGGTATGAGTGGAGGTCGATTATGAGCTGGTGTCAGACAGCCCTTGTTTGTTCCGGGCGAACTACACTATTGGGATGGCCTCAGGGACTTTGGAGGTTTCTCCTAATTTGTACGATTTTGGTCCTTGGAATGGGCAGAATTCCCATGGATTGGTAGGCACAGTCCTAATGTGTGGCTCCAGCGGCCCAGCCTGGAGGGTGTGTGGCCCAAGACTTTGAGGACAGAAGTCTGGAAACACAAACTCAGCTTAGGTTTGGGGACGTAGGTATGGCAGGCCCGATCTACAAACCATGAGAAGAACTCTTTAGGGTATGAAGAAAGTGCGAGTCTGAGGCGCTAGCTTAGGCTTTTGTCTCTGGATTTTGTATCAGCGACGGCCGTGGAATGTCGGGGAGGCCTCATGGGCCATGGACGAATCTACCTCTCTGAGGATTTGGCCCGATTCCCAATTGCTTTTCGTCAATCTGTGGGATAGGAGGACTCATTTCAGATTTGTTACCTCAGGTGTCCCACCAAAAGAGGAATTCCATAGCAAAGCTGTGGGGAAGACTGAAAGGACAACCCGAACTATGGTTAAAAATTGGGGCCTAGGGTCATTGCAAGCCCAATATGCTATCTCTTCATCCAGGCACTGAGGGGCCTTACTTGAGGACTGGGCTCAGCCTGAGGGTCACAATGTGTGTTTGTGACCAATGTGGCCCGCGAGCATTGGCGGGGCCTCATGGGCCACACTGGTTTCAACTACACTGAACGTTGGACAACATGCCAACCACAAGGTTTCTTGCCGTGGGGAAGGAGTTCTGATTTCTGCATCACCTTCAACCCTGGGCAGTGATTGGAGATAAGGTCTAGGTTCTGAAACCTGAAAACCGAGGTTGGGAAGAGATGACGACCTAAGGCCATGGCGGCTCGATGTGCTCAGTGTGCGGCCAGCTGTCTGGGAGGGGCCAGGGGGTCCAGGCTCAGCCTGTGTCAGAAAGGGTATTAGTGCCCTGGTAAGCTTATGTATTTGGGGTACAGCCAAGGTCGGTGGAGGTTGATCCTCATTTGGGGTTACTGGGTAACCCCAGAGGACAATGTTTTTCTTCTGGGGGGCAGGCAGAGTGCTGCATTGTAGTTCTAGATTGCCAAACTGGAGGGCTTGTGGGCCAGTAGTCTGACGACAAAAGTCTGAGAACACAAGCTAGGCTTAGGTTTCTGGGTGAGGCCATGGCAGGCACAATCTACAGACCTGAATCGAGATCTCCTGCATCTGAAGTCAGGGCGAGGATCAGACGATAGCTCAGGTTGGAGTTTCTGTCCCTGATGGCCCCTTTATGAATGGAAGGGCATAACGAGGCCATGGGGGTTTTCCCATGATGGGAGTTGTGAGACGCTCCAAACTGCAGAGAGTCTTGTGCAGGACAATTGAGACCTGTTGTTTGGCTCCAGGACAATGATTCTGAGCAGGGTTCTAAGGATGGATGGCTGGGTAGCCCACCTCGCATTCCAATTGTCTCCTAGCAACAAGACAGGTTAGATCTCCTGGATCTGTGGGAGCAACCGAGGACGCTGAGTTGAAATGGACACCCCTGGGGATGGGTCCTAATGTGCTTTTGTGCCTATGGAGACCTTGGAATGAAGCTGTGGCCCTGGGGCCCTAAAGGGTTCTCCTAAACAGAGGCTTTGACACAGCTCCAACGTGCAAGTTTCCCATGTGTAGATGAGATGTTTTCTGATGGGTGAGTCAAGAAACAGCTATATGCTGCTTTTGAAATCCAGGCCTCTGAGGAGAGATGCCTGGAAACCAAAGCAATGGATCTGATTAGTACCTAGGGGCCTGTTCTTTCCTTTTTACCTCTGGGGACATCTGTCTATGGGTCTGAGTGCAGGTAGGTGCTCAGTTGGGCTCAGATTGCCCCAGTTTTTCCTGGGAAGCCACCACTATTGAGATGGATCAGGGATTTGGAGGTTTATCCTATTAGAAGGCTTGTGGCCATTGGAATGGGCAAACACAATTCCCTTGGAGAGGGCAAGTACAGTCCTCAGGTTTGGCTCCAGGGGCCTGAGCCTGTAGGTTGTGTAGGCCAGGGCTGTTTGGACAGTTGTCTGAAAACACAAACTCGGCTTATGTTTCGTGTCATAGGTATGGCAGGACTGACCTACAGACCATGAGGAGAACTCTTCGGGATTTGAAATTAGGGCGAGTGTGAGGCTCCTGCTCAAGTTTTTGTCTCTGGATATCGTGTCACTCATGGTCGTGGAATTTCTGGGTGACTTCATGGGAAATGGACGAGTCTTACTCTCTGGTGGTTTGGCCCCGTCCAAATAGTTTGGGGTCATTCTGTATGCTGGAATAAGTACGTTTTTTTTTTTTTTTGCTGTTGTTGTTGTTGTTGTTTTCTTTTTTAACCTCAGGTGTCCCACCAAATGAGGGATTCCAGAGTAGAGCCCTGGGGAGGGGCGACTGGACAATCAGAAATCTGGTTAAAAATTGGGGCCTAGGGACATGTCAAGCCCATTATGACATCTAATGGTCCAGACACTGAGAGGATTTAATAGAGGACAGGACTCATGCTGTGGGTCACAATGCGTGTCTATGCCCTCGTCGCACTCAAGAATGGGCTGGGCCTCAGGGTGAATGCTGGTTTCTCCTACACTGAACGTTGGACAACGTGCCAACCACAAGGGTTCTTGCCATGGGTAAGGAGGAGTTCTGATTTCTGCATCACACTCACCCCTGGGCAGTGATTGGAGATAAGTTCTCGGTTCTGAAGCCAGAAAACTGAGGTAGGGAAGAGATGATGACCTAAGGCCATGGCGGGTTTTATGTGCTCAGTGTGTGGTCAGCTTTCCGGGTGTTGGTCAGGAGCTCCGGGCTCAGGTTGTGTTCGACAGTGCATTAGTGCCCAGGTTAGACTATATAATTTGGGTAAAGTCGAGTGCTGTGTAGGTTGATCCTCATTTAAGGTGCCTGGGCAGCTCATGAGGCAATAATTTTTTTTTCTAGAGGGCAGGCAGAGTGCTGCATTGTGGGTCCGGAATTGACAAACTAGAGGGCTTCGGGGCCAGGAGTGTGATGATGGAAGTTTGAGAAGACAAGGTAGACTTGGGTTACAGGGCGAGGGCACGGCAGGTACCCCCTGCAGATCTGAACCAATATCTCATGCATCTGAAGTCAGGGCGAGGATCAGACGTTGGCTCAGGTTGGAGTTTCTGTGCATGACGGCCGCCTCATGAAGGGAGCGGAATCTCGAGGCCATTGAGGTTTTCCCACTTTGGGAGTTGTGGGATGCCCCCTTCAAGGATTCCTTCTGCGGGACAATTGAAACCTGTTGGACATCTCCAGGACATCCCATATGGAATGACTCCAGAGCACCGTTCGCGGATGGATGCCTGGGAAGCCCGCCTCGCATTCCAATTGTCTCCTAGCAACAAGACAGTTTAGATCTCATGGCTCTGCGGGAGCAACCGGGGTGGCTGAGTTGAAATGGACTTTCCTGAGGATGGGTCCTAATGTGTTTTTGTGTCCATGAGGGCCTTGGAATGGGGCGGTGACACCGGACCCTGAAGTACTCTCCTAAGCTTTGGACATGGCTCCCATGCACAGGTTTCCTTGTGGAGACAAGTTGAGTTCGGATGGGTGCCTCAGGAAAACCCCTATGCTCGGAATTGGAATCAGGCTTTTGAGGACACATGCCTGTAACCCAAAGGAATGGATCCTATTATGGCCTAGGGTCCTGTCTGGTTCAATCTTCTTCTCTGGGGACATCCATCTAAGGTATGAGTGGAGGTCGATTATCAGCTGGTGTCAGACAGCCCTTGTTTGTTCCTGGCGACCTATACTATTGGGATGGCCTCAGGGACTTTGGAGGTTTCTCCTAATTTGTACGATTTTGGACCATGGAATGGGGAGAATTCCCATGGATTGGTAGGCACAGTCCTAATATGTGGCTCCAGCGGCCCAGCCTGGAGGGTGTGTGGCCCAAGACTTTGAGGACAGAAGTCTGGAAACACAAACTCAGCTTAGGTTTGGGGACGTAGGTATGGCAGGCCCGATCTACAATCCATTAGAAGAACTCTTTAGGATATGAAGAAAGTGTGAGTCTGAGGCGCTAGCTTAGGCTTTTGTCTCTGGATTTTGTATCAGCGAGGGCCGTGGAATGTCAGGGAAGCCTCATGGGCCATGGACGAATCTACCTCTCTGAGGATTTGGCCCGATTCCCAATTGCTTTTCGTCAATCTGTGAGAGGGGAGGACTCATGTCAGTTTTGTTACCTCTGGTGTCCCACCAAAAGAGGAATTCCATAGCAAAGCCGTGGGGAAGACTGACGGACAACCCGAACTATGGTTAAAAATGGGGACCTAGGGGCATTGCATGCCCAATATGCTATCTCTTCATCCAGCCACTGAGGGGCCTTACCTGAGGACTGGTCTCAGCCTGAGGGTCACAATGTGTGTTTGTAACCAATGTGGCCCGCGAGCATGGGCGGGGCCTCATGGGCCACACTGGTTTCAACTACACTGAAGGTTGGACAACATGCCAACCACAAGGTTTCTTGCCATGGGGAAGGAGTTCTGATTTCTGCATCACCTTCAACCCTGGGCAGTGATTGGAGATAAGGTCTAGGTTCTGAAACCTGAAAACCGAGGTTGGGAAGAGATGACGACCTAAGGCCATGGCGGCTCGATGTGCTCAGTGTGCGGAGAGCTGTCTGGAGGGGCCAGGGGGTCCAGGCTCAGGCTGTGTCAGAAAGGGTATTAGTGCCCTGGTAATCTTATGTATTTGGGGTACAGCCAAGGTCGGTGGAGGTTGATCCTCATTTGGGGTTACTGGGTAGCCCCAGAGGACAATGTTTTTTCTTCTGGGGGGCAGGCAGAGTGCTGCATTGTTGTTCTAGATTGCCAAACTGGAGGGCTTGTGGGCCAGTAGTCTGACGACCAAAGTCTGAGAACACAAGCTAGGCTTAGGTTTCTGGGTGAGGCCATGGCAGGCACAATCTACACACCTGAATCGAGATCTCGTGCACTGAAATCAGGGCGAGGATCAGACGATCGCTCAGGTTGCAGTTTCTGTCCCTGATGGCCCCTTTATGAATGGAAGGGCATAACGAGGCCATGGGGGTTTTCCCATGATGGGAGTTGTGAGACGCTCCAAACTGCAGAGAGTCTTGTGCAGGACAATTGAGACCTGTTGTTTGACTCCAAGCCAATGATTCTGAGCAGGGTTCTAAGGATGGATGGCTGGGTAGCCCACCTCGCATTCCAATTGTCTCCTAGCAACAAGACAGGTTAGATCTCCTGGATCTGTGGGGAGCAACCGAGGACGCTGAGTTGAAATGGACACCCCTGGGGATGGGTCCTAATATGCTTTTGTGCCTATGGAGACCTTGGAATGAAGCGGTGGCACTGGGGCCCTAAAGGGTTCTCCAAAACAGAGGCTTTGACACAGCTCCAACGTGCAAGTTTCCCATGTGTAGAGGAGATGTTTTCTGATGGGTGAGTCAAGAAACAGCTATATGCTGCTTTTGAAATCCAGGCCTCTGAGGAGAGATGCCTGGAAACCAAAGCAATGGATCTGATTAGTGCCTAGGGGCCTGTTCTTTCCTTTTTACCTCTGGGGACATCTGTCTATGGGTCTGAGTGCAGGTATGTGCTCATTTGGGCTCAGATTGCCCCTGTTTTTCCTGGGAAGCCACCACTATTGAGATGGATCAGGGATTTGGAGGTTTATCCTATTAGAAGGCTTGTGGCCATTGGAATGGGCACACACAATTCCCTTGGAGAGGGCAAGTACAGTCCTCAGGTTTGGCTCCAGGGGCCTGAGCCTGTAGGTTGTGTAGGCCAGGGCTGTTTGGACAGGTGTCTGAAAACACAGACTCGGCTTATGTTTCTGGTCATAGGTATGGCAGGACTGATCTACAGACCATGAGGAGGTCTCTTCGGGATTTGAAAGAAGCGCGACTGTGAGGCTCCTGCTCAAGTTTTTGTCTCTGGATATCGTGTCACTCATGGTCGTGGAATTTCGGGGTGACCTCATGGGAAATGGACGAGTCTTACTCTCTGGTGGTTTGGCCCCGTCCAAAGAGTTTGGGGTCATTCTGTGGGCTGGAATAAGTCCGTTTTTTTTTGTTGTTGTTGTTGTTGTTGTTTTCTTTTTTAACCTCAGGTGTCCCACCAAATGAGTGATTCCAGAGTAGAGCCCTGGGGAGGGGAGACTGGACAATCAGAAATCTGGTTAAAAATTGGGGCCTAGGGACATCTCAAGCCCATTATGACATCTAATGGTCCAGCCACTGAGAGGACTTACTAGGGGACAGGACTCATGCTGAGGGTCACAATGCGTGTCTATGCCCTCGTCGCACTCAAGAATGGGCGGGGCCTCAGGGTGAATGCTGGTTTCTCCTACACTGAACGTTGGACAACGTGCCAACCACAAGGGATCTTGCCATGGGTAAGGAGGAGTTCTGATTTCTGCTTCACACTCACCCCTGGGCAGTGATTGGAGATAAGTTCTCGGTTCTGAAGCCAGAAAACTGAGGTAGGGAAGAGATGATGACCTAAGGCCATGGCGGGTTTTATGTGCTCAGTGTGCGGTCAGCTTTCCAGTGTTGGTCAGGAGGTCCGGGCTCAGGTTGTGTTCGACAGTGCATTAGTGCCCAGGTTAGACTATATAATTTGGGTAAAGTCGAGTGCTGTGTAGGTTGATCCTCATTTAAGGTGCCTGGGCAGCTCATGAGGCAATAATTTTTTTTCTAGAGGGCAGGCAGAGTGCTGCATTGTGGGTCCGGAATTGCCAAACTTGAGGGCTTCGGGGCCAGGAGTGTGATGATGGTAGTTTGAGACGACAAGCTAGACTTGGGTTTCAGGGCGAGGGCACGGCAGGTACCCCCTGTAGATCTGAACCAATATCTCATGCATCTGAAGTCAGGGCGAGGATCAGACGTTGGTTCAGGTTGGAGTTTCTGTGCATGACGGCCGCTTCATGAAGGGAGCGGAATCTCGAGGCCATTGAGGTTTTCCCACTTTGGGAGTTGTGGGATGCCCCCTTCAAGGATTCCTTCTGCGGGACAATTGAAACCTGTTGGACATCTCCAGGACATCCCATATGGAATGACTCCAGAGCACCGTTCGCGGATGGATGCCTGGGAAGCCCGCCTCGCATTCCAATTGTCTCCTAGCAACAAGACAGTTTAGATCTCATGGCTCTGCGGGAGCAACCGGGGTGGCTGAGTTGAAATGGACTTTCCTGAGGATGGGTCCTAATGTGTTTTTGTGTCCATGAGGGCCTTGGAATGGGGCGGTGGCACCGGACTCTGAAGTACTCTCCTAAGCTTTGGACATGGCTCCCATGCACAGGTTTCCTTGTGGAGACGAGTTGAGTTCGGATGGGTGCCTCAGGAAAACCCCTATGCTCGTATTGGAATCAGGCTTTTGAGGACACATGCCTGTAACCCAAAGGAATGGATCCTATTATGGCCTAGGGTCCTGTCTGGTTCAATCTTCTTCTCTGGGGACATCCATCTAAGGTATGAGTGGAGGTCGATTATCAGCTGGTGTCAGACAGCCCTTGTTTGTTCCTGGCGAACTATACTATTGGGATGGCCTCAGGGACTTTGGAGGTTTCTCCTAATTTGTACGATTTTGGACCATGGAATGGGGAGAATTCCCATGGATTTGTAGGCACAGTCCTAATGTGTGGCTCCAGCGGCCCAGCCTGGAGGGTGTGTGGCCCAAGACTTTGAGGACAGAAGTCTGGAAACACAAACTCAGCTTAGGTTTGGGGTCGTAGGTATGGCAGGCCCGATCTACAAACCATTAGAAGAACTCTTTAGGATATGAAGAAAGTGCGAGTCTGAGGCCCTAGCTTAGGCTTTTGTCTCTGGATTTTGTATCAGCGACGGCCGTGGAATGTCGGGGAGGCCTCATGGGCCATGGACGAATCTACCTCTCTGAGGATTTGGCCAGATTCCCAATTGCTTTTCGTCAATCTGTGAGAGGGGAGGACTCATGTCAGTTTTGTTACCTCAGGTGTCCCACCAAAAGAGGAATTCCATAGCAAAGCCGTGGGGAAGCCTGAAGGGACAACCCGAACTATGGTTAAAAATTGGGGCCTAGGGGCATGGCAAGCCCAATATGCTATCTCTTCATCCAGCCACTGAGGGGCCTTACTTGAGGACTGGGCTCAGCCTGAGGGTCACAATGTGTGTTTGTGACCAATGTGGCCCACGAGCATGGGCGGGGCCTCATGGGCCACACTGGTTTCAACTACACTGAACGTTGGACAACATGCCAACCACAAGGTTTCTTGCCATGGGGAAGGAGTTCTGATTTCTGCATCACCTTCAACCCTGGGCAGTGATTGGAGATAAGGTCTAGGTTCTGAAACCTGAAAACCGAGGTTGGGAAGAGATGACGACCTAAGGCCATGGCGGCTCGATGTGCTCAGTGTGCGGCCAGCTGTCTTGAGGGGCCAGGGGGTCCAGGCTCAGGCTGTGTCAGAAAGGGTATTAGTGCCCTGGTAAGCTTATGTATTTGGGGTACAGCCAAGGTCGGTGGAGGTTGATCCTCATTTGGGGTTACTGGGTAGCCCCAGAGGACAATGTTTTTCTTCTGGTGGGCAGGCAGAGTGCTGCATTGTTGTTCTAGATTGCCAAACTGGAGGGCTTGTGGGCCAGTAGTCTGACGACAAAAGTCTGAGAACACAAGCTAGGCTTAGGTTTCTGGGTGAGGCCATGGCAGGCACAATCTACAGACCTGAATCGAGATCTCGTGCATCTGAAGTCAGGGCGAGGATCAGACGATCGCTCAGGTTGGAGTTTCTGTCCCTGATGGCCCCTTTATGAATGGAAGGGCATAACGAGGCCATGGGGGTTTTCCCATGATGGGAGTTGTGAGACGCTCCAAACTGCAGGGAGTCTTGTGCAGGACAATTGTGACCTGTTGTTTGACTCCAAGCCAATGATTCTGAGCAGGGTTCTAAGGATGGATGGCTGGGTAGCCCACCTCGCATTCCAATTGTCTCCTAGCAACAAGACAGGTTAGATCTCCTGGATCTGTGGGGAGCAACCGAGGATGCTGAGTTGAAATGGACACCCCTGGGGATGGGTCCTAATATGCTTTTGTGCCTATGGAGACCTTGGTATGAAGCGGTGGCCCTGGGGCCCTAAAGGGTTCTCCTAAACAGAGGCTTTGACACAGCTCCAACGTGCAAGTTTCCCATGTGTAGAGGAGATGTTTTCAGATGGGTGAGTCAAGAAACAGCTATATGCTGCTTTTGAAATCCAGGCCTCTGAGGAGAGATGCTTGGCAACCAAAGCAATGGATCTGATTAGTGCCTAGGGGCCTGTTCTTTCCTTTTTATCTCTGGGGACATCTGTCTATGGGTCTGAGTGCAGGTAGGTGCTCAGTTGGGCTCAGATTGCCCCTGTTTTTCCTGGGAAGCCACCACTATTGAGATGGATCAGGGATTTGGAGGTTTATCCTATTAGAAGGCTTGTGGCCATTGGAATGGGCACACACAATTCCTTTGGAGAGGGCAATTACAGTCCTAAGGTTTGGCTCCAGGGGCCTGAGCCTGTAGGTTGTGTAGGCCAGGGCTGTTTGGACAGTTGTCTGAAAACACAGACTCGGCTTATGTTTCGGGTCATAGGTATGGCAGGACTGATCTACAGACCATGAGGAGGTCTCTTCAGATTTGAAAGAAGCGCGACTGTGAGGCTCCTGCTCAAGTTTTTGTCTCTGGATATCGTGTCACTCATGGTCGTGGAATTTCTGGGTGACCTCATGGGAAATGGACGAGTCTTACTCTCTGGTGTTTTGGCCCCGTCCAAAGAGTTTGAGGTCATTCTGTGGGTTGGAATAAGTCCGTTTTTTTTGTTGTTGTTGTTGTTTTCTTTTTTAACCTCAGGTGTCCCACCAAATGAGGGATTCCAGAGTAGAGCCCTGGGGAGGGGCGACTGGACAATCAGAAATCTGGATAAAAATTGGGGCCTAGGGACATGTCAAGCCCATTATGACATCTAATGGTCCAGCCACTGAGAGGATTTAATAGATTACAGGACTCATGCTGAGGGTCACAATGCGTGTCTATGCCCTCGTCGCACTCAAGAATGGGCGGGGCCTCAGCGTGAATGCTGGTTTCTCCTACACTGAACTTTGGACAACGTGCCAACCACAAGGGTTCTTGCCATGGGTAAGGAGGAATTCTGATTTCTGCATCACACTCACCCCTGGGCAGTGATTGGAGATAAGGTCTCGGTTCTGAAGCCTGAGAACTGAGGTAGGGAAGAGATGATGACCTAAGGCCATGGCAGGTTTTATGTGCTCAGTGTGCGGTCAGATTTCTGGGTGTTGGTCAGGAGGTCCGGGCTCAGGTTGTGTTCGACAGTGCATTAGTGCCCAAGTTAGACTATATAATTTTTGTAAAGTCGAGTGCTGTGTAGGTTGATTTTCATTTAAGGTGCCTGGGCAGCTCATGAGGCAATAATTTTTTTTTTTAGAGGGCAGGCAGAGTGCTGCATTGTGGGTCCGGAATTGCCAAACTTGAGGGCTTCGGGGCCAGGAGTGTGAGGACGGAAGTCTGAGAAGACAAGCTAGACTTGGGTTTCAGGGCGAGGGCATGGCAGGTTACCCCTGCAGATCTGAACCAATATCTCATGCATGAAGTCAGGGCGAGGATCAGACGTGGCTCAGGTCGGAGATTTGTGCATGACTGCCGCTTCATAAAGGGAGCGGCATCTCGAGGCCATTGAGGTTTTCCCACGTTGGGAGTCGTGGGATGCCCCCTTCAAAGATTCCTTCTGCGGGACAATTGAGACCAGTTGGACAGCTCCAGGACATCCCATATGGAATGACTCCAGAGCACCGTTCGCGGATGGATGCCTGGGAAGCCCGCCTAGCATTCCAATTGTCTCCTAGCAACAAGACAGTTTAGATCTGATCTCTCTGCCGGAGCAATCGGGGTGGCTGAGGAAACGGACTTTCCTGAGGATGGGTCCTAATGTGTTTTTGGGTCCATGAGGGCCTTGGAATGGGGCGGTGGCACCGGGACCCTGAAGTACTCTCCTAAGCTTTGGACATGGCTCCCATGCACAGGTTTCCTTGTGGAGACGAGATGAGTTCTGATGGGTGCCTCAGGAAAACCCCTATGCTCGTATTGGAATCAGGCGTTTGAAACCACATGCCTGTAACCCAAAGCAATTGATCCTATTATGGCCTAGGGTCCTGTCCGGTTCAATCTTCTTCTCTGGGGACATCCATCTATGGTATGAGTGGAGGTCGATTATGAGCTGGAGTCAGACAGCCCTTGTTTGTTCCGGGCGACCTACACTATTGGGATGGCCTCAGGGACTTTGGAGGTTTCTCCTAATTTGTACGATTTTGGACCATGGAATGGGCAGAATTCCCATGGATTGGTAGGCACATTCCTAATGTGTGGCTCCAGCGGCCCAGCCTGGAGGGTGTGTGGCCCAAGACTTTGAGGACAGAAGTCTGGAAACACAAACTCAGCTTAGGTTTGGGGACGTAGGTATGGCAGGCCCGATCTATAAACCATGAGAAGAACTCTTTAGGATATGAAGAAAGTGCGAGTCTGAGGCGCTAGCTTAGGCTTTTGTCTCTGGATTTTGTATCAGCGACGGCCGTGGAATGTCGGGGAGGCCTCATGGGCCATGGACGAATCTACCTCTCTGAGGATTTGGCCCGATTCCCAATTGCTTTTCGTCAATCTGTGGGATAGGAGGACACATTTCAGATTTGTTACTTCAGGTGTCCCACCAAAAGAGGAATTCCATAGCAAAGCCGTGGGGAAGACTGAAGGGACAACCCGAACTATGGTTAAAAATTGGGGCCTAGGGGCATTGCAAGACCAATATGCTATCTCTTCATCCAGCCACTGAGGGGCCTTACTTGAGGACTGGGCTCAGCCTGAGGGTCACAATGTGTGTTTGTGACCAATGTGGCCCGCGAGCATGGGCCGGGCCTCATGGGCCACACAGGTTTCAACTACACTGAAGGTTGGACAACATGCCAACCACAAGGTTTCTTGCCATGGGGAAGGAGTTCTGATTTCTGCATCACCTTCAACCCTGGGCAGTGATTGGAGATAAGGTCTAGGTTCTGAAACCTGAAAACCGTGGTTGGGAAGAGATGACGACCTAAGGCCATGGCGGCTCGATGTGCTCAGTGTGCGGCCAGCTGTCTGGGAGGGGCCAGGGGTCCAGGCTCAGGCTGTGTCAGAAAGGGTATTAGTGCCCTGGTAAGCTTATGTATTTGGGGTACAGCCAAGGTCGGTGGAGGTTGATCCTCATTTGGGGTTACTGGGTAGCCCCAGAGGACAATGTTTTTCTTCTGGTGGGCAGGCAGAGTGCTGCATTGTTGTTCTAGATTGCCAAACTGGAGGGCTTGTGGGCCAGTAGTCTGACGACAAAAGTCTGAGAACACAAGCTAGGCTTAGGTTTCTGGGTGAGGCCATGGCAGGCACAATCTACAGACCTGAATCGAGATCTCGTGCATCTGAAGTCAGGGCGAGGATCAGACGATCGCTCAGGTTGGAGTTTCTGTCCCTGATGGCCCCTTTATGAATGGAAGGGCATAACGAGGCCATGGGGATTTTCCCATGATGGGAGTTGTGAGACGCTCCAAACTGCAGAGAGTCTTCTGCAGGACAATTGAGACCTGTTGTTTGGCTCCAGACCAATGATTCTGAGCAGGGTTCTAAGGATGAATGGATGGGTAGCCCACCTCGCATTCCAATTGTCTCCTAGCAACAAGACAGGTTAGATCACCTGGATCTGTGGGGAGCAACCGAGGACGCTGAGTTGAAATGGACACCCCTGGGGATGGGTCCTAATGTGCTTTTGTGCCTATGGAGACCTTGGAATGAAGCGGTGGCACTGGGGCCCTAAAGGGTTCTCCTAAACAGAGGCTTTGACACAGCTCCAACGTGCAAGTTTCCCATGTGTAGAGGAGATGTTTTCTGATGGGTGAGTCAAGAAACAGCTATATGCTGCTTTTGATCCAGGCCACTGAGGAGAGATGCCTGGCAACCAAAGCAATGGATCTGATTAGTGCCTAGGGGCCTGTTCTTTCCTTTTTACCTCTGGGGACATCTGTCTATGGGTCTGAGTGCAGGTAGGTGCTCAGTTGGGCTCAGATTGCCCCTGTTTTTCCTGGGAAGCCACCACTATTGAGATGGATCAGGGATTTGGAGGTTTATCCTATTAGAAGGCTTGTGGCCATTGGAATGGGCACACACAATTCCTTTGGAGAGGGCAATTACAGTCCTAAGGTTTGGCTCCAGGGGCCTGAGCCTGTAGGTTGTGTAGGCCAGGGCTGTTTGGACAGTTGTCTGAAAACACAGACTCGGCTTATGTTTCGGGTCATAGGTATGGCAGGACTGATCTACAGACCATGAGGAGATCTCTTCGGGATTTAAAAGAAGCACGAGTGTGAGGCTCCTGCTCAAGTTTTTGTCTCTGGATATCGTGTCACTCATGGTCGTGGAATTTCTGGGTGACCTCATGGGAAATGGACGAGTCTTACTCTCTGGTGGTTTGGCCCCGTCCAAAGAGTTTGGGGTCATTCTGTGGGCTGGAATAAGTCCGTTTTTTTTGTTGTTGTTGTTGTTGTTGTTGTTTTCTTTTTTAACCTCAGGTGTCCCACCAAATGAGGGATTCCAGAGTAGAGCCCTGGAAAGGGGCGACTGGACAATCAGAAATCTGGTTAAAAATTGGGGCCTAGGGACATGTCAAGCCCATTATGACATCTAATGGTCCAGCCACTGAGAGGACTTACTAGAGGACAGGACTCATGCTGAGGGTCACGATGCGTGTCTATGCCCTCGTCGCACTCAAGAATGGGCGGGGCCTCAGGGTGAATGCTGGTTTCTACTACACTGAACGTTGGACAACGTGCCAACCACAAGGTTTCTTGCCATGGGTAAGGAGGAGTTCTGATTTCTGCATCACACTCACCCCTGGGCAGTGATTGGAGATAAGGTCTCGGTTCTGAAGCCTGAGAACTGAGGTAGGGAAGAGATGATGACCTAAGGCCATGGCAGGTTTTTTGTGCTCAGTGTGCGGTCAGCTTTCTGGGTGTTGGTCAGGAGGTCCGGGCTCAGGTTGTGTTCGACAGTGCATTACTGCCCAAGTTAGACTATATAATTTTTGTAAAGTCGAGTGCTGTGTAGGTTTATCCTCATTTAAGGTGCCTGGGCAGCTCATGAGGCAATAATTTTTTTTTTTCTAGAGGGCAGACAGAGTGCTGCATTGTGGGTCCGGAATTGCCAATCTTGAGGGCTTCGGGGCCAGGAGTGTGAGAACGGAGGTCTGAGAAGACAAGCTAGACTTGGGTTTCAGGGCGAGGGCACGGCAGGTTCCCCCTGCAGATCTGAACCAATATCTCATGCATCTGAAGTCAGGGCGAGGATCAGACGTTGGCTCAGGTTGGAGTTTCTGTGCATGACGGCCGCTTCATGAAGGGAGCGGCATCTCGAGCCCATTGAGGTTTCCCACGTTGGGAGTTGTGGGATGCCCCCTTCAAGGATTCCTTCTGCGGGACAATTGAGACCTGTTGGACAGCTCCAGGACATCCCATATGGAATGACTCCAGACCACCGTTCGCGGATCAATGCCTGGGAAGCCGGCCTCGCATTCCAATTTTCTCCTAGCAACAAGACAGTTTAGTTCTGATGGCTCTGCCAGAGCTATCGGGGTGGCTGAGTTGAAATGGACTTTCCTGAGGATGGGTCCTAATGTGGTTTTGGGTCCATGCTCGTATTGGAATCAGGCTTTTGAGGACATATGCCTGTAACCCAAAGCAATGGATCCTATTATGGCCTAGGGTCTTGTCTGGTTCAATCTTCTTCTCTGGGGACATCCATCTATGGTATGAGTGGAGGTCGATTATCAGCTGGTGTCAGACAGTCCTTGTTTGTTCCTGGCGACCAAAAGTATTGGGATGGCCTCAGGGACTTTGGAGGTTTCTCCTAATTTGTCCGATTTTGGACCATGGAATGGGCAGAATTCCCATGGATTGGTAGGCACAGTCCTAATGTGTGGCTTCAGGAGCCCAGCCTGGAGGGTGTGTGGCCTAAGATTTTGAGGATAGAACTCTGGAAACACAAACTCAGCTTAGGTTTGGGGACGTAGGTATGGCAGGCCCGATCTACAAACCATGAGAAAAACTCTTCAGGATATGAAGAAAGTGTGAGTCTGAGGCGCTTGCTCAGGCTTTTGTCTCTGGATTTTGTATCAGCGACCGCCGTGGAATGACGGCGAGTCCTTCTGGGTATTGGACGAATCTTCCTCTCTGAGGATTTGGCCCGATTCCCAATTGCTTTTCGTCAATCTGTGGGATGGGAGGACTCATTTTACTTTTCTTACCTCAGGTGTCCCACCAAAAGAGGAATTTCAAAGCAAAGCCGTGGGGAAGACTGAAGGGACAACCCGAACTATGGTTAAAAATTGGGGCCTAGGGGCATGGCAAGCCCAATATGCTATCTCTTCATCCAGCTACTGAGTGGCCTTACTTGAGGACTGGGCTCAGCCTGAGGGTCACAATGTGTGTTTGTGACCAATGTGGCCCGCGAGCATGGGCGGGGCCTCATGGGCCACACTGGTTTCAACTACACTGAAGGTTGGACAACATGCCAACCACAAGGTTTCTTGCCATGGGGAAGGAGTTCTGATTTCTGCATCACCTTCAACCCTGGGCAGTGATTGGAGATAAGGTCTAGGTTCTGAAACCTGAAAACCGAGGTTGGGAAGAGATGACGACCTAAGGCCATGGCGGTTCGATGTGCTCAGTGTGCGGCCAGCTGTCAGGGAGGGGTCCGGGGGTCCAGGCTCAGGCTGTGTCAGAAAGGGCATTAATGCCCCTGTCAGCCTATGTATTTGGGGTACAGCCAAGGTTGGTGCAGGTTGATCCTCATTTAGGGTTACTGTGTAGCCCCAGAAGACAATGTTTTTCTTCAGGAGGGCAGGCAGAGTGCTGCATTGTAGTTCTGGATTGCCAAACTGGAGGGCATGAGGGCCAGTAGTCTGACGACAAAAGTCTGTGAACACAAGCTAGGCTTAGGTTTCTGTGTTAGGCCATGGCAGGCACAATCTACAGACCTGAATCTAGATCTCGTGCATCTGAAGTCAGGGCGAGGATCAGACGATCGCTCAGGTTGGAGTTTCTGTCGCTGATGGCCCCTTCATGAATGGGGGTCATCACGAGGCCATGGGGGTTTTCCCACGATGGGAGTTGTGAGACGCTCCAAACTGCATAGAGTATTCTGCAGGACAATTGAGACCTGTTGTTTGGGTCGAAGCCAATGATTCTGAACAGGGTTCTAAGGATGGATGGCTGGGTAGCCCACCTCGCATTCCAATTGTCTCCTAGCAACAAGACAGGTTAGATCTCTTGGATCTGTGGGGAGAAACCGAGGGCCCTGAGTTGAAATGGACAGCCCTGGGGATGGGTCCTAATTTGTTTGTGTCTGTGGAGACCTTGGAATGAAGCGGAGGCACCGGGGCCCTAAAGGGTTCTCCTAAACGGAGGCTTTGACACAGCTCCAACGTGCAATTTTCCCATGTGTAGATGAGATGTTTTCTGATGGGTGAGTCAAGAAACAGCTATATGCTCCTTTTGAAATCCAGGCCTCAGAGGAGAGATGCCTGGAAACCAAAGCAATGGATCTGATTAGTGCCTAGGGGCCTGTTCTTTCCTTTCTCCTCTGGGGACATCTGTCTATGGGTCTGAGTGCAGGTAGGTGCTCATTTGGGCTCAGATTGTCCCTGGATCAGGGTCTTTGGAAGTTTATCCTATTAGAAGGGTTTTGGCCATTGGAATGGGCACACACAATTCCCTTGGAGCGGGCAAGTACAGTCCTCAGGTTTGGCTCCAGGGGCCTGAGCCTGTAGGTTGTGTAGGCCAGGGCTGTTTGGACACTTGTCTGAAAACACAGACTCGGCTTATGTTTCGGGTCATCGGTATGGCAGGACTGATCTACAGACCATGAGGAGGTCTCTTCGGGATTTGAAAGAATCGCGACTGTGAGGCTCCTGCTCAAGTTTTTGTCTCTGGATATCGTGTCACTCATGGTCGTGGAATTTCTGGGTGACTTCATGGGAAATGGACGAGTCTTACTCTCTGGTGGTTGGGCCCCGTCCAAAGAGTTTGGGGTCATTCTGTGGGCTGGAATAAGTCCGTTTTTGTTTTTTTTGTTTGTTTGTTTTTGTTGTTGTTTCCTTTTTTAACCTCAGGTGTCCCACCAAATGAGGGATTCCAGAGTAGAGCCCTGGGGAGGGGCGACTGTACAATCAGAAATCTGGTTAAAAATTCGGGCTTAGGGACATGTCAAGCCCATTATGACATCTAATGGTCCAGCCACTGAGAGGACTTACTAGAGGATAGGACTCATGCTGAGGGTCACAATGCGTGTGTATGCCCTCTTCGCACTCAAGAATGGACGGGGCGTCAGGGTGAATGCTGGTTTTTCCTACACTGAACGTTGGACAACGTGCCAACCGCAAGGGTTCTTGCCATGGGTAAGGAGGAGTTCTGATTTCTGCATCACACTCACCCCTGGGCAGTGATTGGTGATAAGGTCTCGGTTCTGAAGCCAGAAAACTGAGGTAGGGAAGAGATGATGACCTAAGCCCATGGCGGGTTTTATGTGCTCAGTGTGCGGTCAGCTTTCTGGGTGTTGGTAGGAGGTCCTGGCTCAGGTTGTGTTCGACAGTGCAATAGTGCCCAGGTTAGACTATATAATTTGAGTAAAGTCGAGTGCTGTGTAGGTTTATCCTCATTTAAGGTGCCTGGGCAGCTCATGAGGCAATAATTTTTTTTTCTAGAGGGCAAGCAGAGTGCTGCATTGTGGGTCCGGAATTGCCAAACTTGAGGGCTTCGGGGCCAGGAGTGTGAGGATGGAAGTTTGAGAAGACAAGCTAGACTTGGGTTTCAAGGCGAGGGCACGTCAGGTACCCCCTGCAGACTGAAAAAATATCTCATGCATCTGAAGTCAGGGCGAGGATCAGACATTGGCTCAGGTTGGAGTTTCTGTGCATGACGGCCGCTTCATGAAGGGAGCGGAATCTCGAGGCCATTGAGGTTTTCCCACTTTGGGAGTTGTGGGATGCCCCCTTCAAGGATTCCTTCTGCGGGACAATTGAGAACTGTTGGACAGCTCCAGGACATCCCATATGGAATGACTCCAGAGCACCGTTCGCGAATGGATGCCTGGGAAGCCCACCTCGCATTCCAATTGTCTCCTAGCAACAAGACAGTTGAGTTCTATGGCTCTGCGTTAGCAATCGGGGCGGCTGTGTTGAAATGGAGTTTCCCGAGTTTGGGGCCTAATGTGTGATTTTGTCCATGAAGGCCTTGGAATGGAGCGGTGGCACTGGGACCCTGAAGTATTCTCCAAGCTTTTGACATAGATCCCATGCACAAGTTTTCTTGTGGAGACGAGATTTGTTCTGATGGGTGCCTCAGGAAACCCCCTATGCTGGTCTTGGAATCCAGGCTTTTGAGGAGACATGCCTGTAAACCAAAGCAATGGATCCGATTATGGCCTAGGGTCATGTCTGGTTCCATCGTCTTCTCTGGGGACATCCATTTATAGTATGAGTGGATGTAGATGCTCAGCTGTTGTCAGACCGCCCTTTTTTGTTCTGGGAGACCTACACTATTGGTATGTCCTTAGGGACTTTGGAGGGTACTTCTAATTTGTACGATTTTGGACAATGGAATGGGCAGAATTCCCATGGATTGGGTGGCACAGTCCTAATGTCTGGCTCCAGGGGCCCCAGCCTGGAGGGTGTGTGGCCCAGGAATTTGAGGACAGAAGTCTGAAAACACAAACTCAGCTTAGGTTTGCGGACGTAGGTATGGCAGGTCCAATCTACAAACCATGAGAAGAACTCTTCAGGATATGAAGAAAGAGCGAGAATGAGGCACTTGCTCAGGCTTTTGTCTCTGGATTTTGTATCAAGGATGGGCGTTGAATGTGGGGAGGCCTCATGGGCCATGGACGAATCTTCCTCTTTGTGGATTTGGCCCAGTCCCAATTTCTTTCCGTCAATCTGTGGGATGGGAGGTTTCCTCTCAGGTTTTTTACCTCAGGTGTCCCAACCAAAGAGGAATTTCAAAGCAGAGACCTGGGGAAGAGTGAAGGGACAACCCAAACTATGGTTAAAAATTGGGGCCTAGCGGAATGGCAGGCCCAATATGCTGTCTCTTCATCCAGGCACTGAGGGCCTTACTTGAGGACTGGGTACAGGCTGAGTGTCACAATGTGTGTTTGTGACCAATGTGGCCCACGAGCATGGGCGGGGCCTCAGGGGCCACACTGGTTTCAACTACACTGAACTTTGGACAACATTCCATTCACAGGTCTTTTGCCATGGGGAAGGAGCTCTGATTTCTGCATCATTTTCAACCCTGGGCAGTGGTTGGTGTTAAGATCTAGGTTCTGAAGCCTGAAAATCCCAGTTGGGAAGAGAAGACGACCTAAGGCCATGGCAGGTCTGATGTGCTCAAGGTGTGGTCAGCTGCCTAGGTGTTGGTCAGGAGGTTCGGGCTCAGGTTGTGTCAGACAGTGCATTAGTGCCCAGGTTAGATTATATAATTCAGGTACAGTCGAGAGCCGTGTAGGTTTATCCTCATTTGAGGTGCCTGGGCAACACATTAGGCAATATATTTTTTCTAGAGGTAGGCAGAGTGCTGCATTGTGGGTCCGGTATTGTCAAACATGAAAGATTCTGGAACAGGAGTGTGAGGACAAGTCTGAGAGCAGAAGCTAGACTTGGGCTTCAAGTCGAGGGCAAGGCTGTTACCCCCTGCAGATCTGAACGAATATCCCATGCTTCTGAAGTCACGGCGAGGATCAGACTTTGGCTCAGGTTGGAGTTTCGGTGCATGACTGCCCCTTCATGAACGGAGCGGAATCTCATGGCCATGGAGGTTTTCCCACGTTGGGAGTTGTGGGACGAGCCCTTCAAGGATTCCTTCTGCGGGACAATTGAGACCTGTTGGGAAGCTCCAGGATATCCCATATAGAAGGACTCCAGAGCACCGTTCGGGGATGGATGCCAGGGAAGCGGGACTCACATTCCAATTGTCTCCTAGCAACAAGTCAGTTGAGATCTGATGGCTCTGCGGGAGCAACCGGGGTGGCTGAGTTGAAATGGACTTTCCCAAGGATGGGGCCTAATATGTGTTTGTGTCCATGAAGGCCATGGAATGGGGTGGTGGCACCGGTACCCTGAAGTATTCTCCTAAGCTTTTGACATAGGTCCCATGCACAAGTTTCCTTGTGGAGACGAGATTTGTTCTGATGGATGCCTCAGGAAACCCCCTATGCTGGCCTTGGAATCCAGGCTTTTGAGGAGACATGCCTGTAAACCAAAGCAATGGATCCGATTATGGCCTAGGGTCCTGTCTGGTTCCATCTTCTTCTCTGGGGACATCCATGTTTTGTATGAGTGTAGGTAGATGGTCAGCTCGTGTCAGACCGCACTTGTTTGTCCCGGGAGACCTACACTATTGGGATGGCCTCGGGAACTTTGGAGGGTTCTCCCATTTTGTACGATTTTGGACAATGGAATGGGCAGAATTCCCATCATTGGGTAGGCACAGTCCTAATGTGTGGCTCCAGGGGCCCCAGCCTGGAGGGTGTGTGGCCCAGAAATTTGAGGACAGAAGTCTGAAAACACAAACTCAGCTTACGTTAAGGACATAGGTATGGCAGGTCCAATCTACAAACCATGAGAAAAACTCTTCAGGATATGAAGAAAGAGCGAGTCTGAGGCGCTTGCTCAGGCTTTTGTCTGGATTTTGTATCAAAGATGGGCGTGGAATGTGGGGAGTCCTCATGGGCCATGGACGAATCTTCCTCTCTGTGGATTTGGCCCGGTCCCAATTTCTTTCCATCAATCTGTGGAATGGGCGGTCTCCTCTCAGGTTTGTTAATTCAGGTGTCTCAACCAAAGAGGAATTCCAAAGCAGAGCCCTGGGGAAGAGTGAAGGGACAACCCAAAATATGGTTAAAAATTGGGGCCTAGGGGCATGGCAGGCCCAATATGCTTTCTCTTCATCCAGCCACTGAGTGGCCTTACTTAAGGACTGAGCACAGCCTGAGCGTCACAATGTGTGTTTGTGACCAATGTGGCCCGCGAGCAGGGGCTGGGACTCATGGGCCATACTGGTTTCAACTACACTGAACTTAGGACAATATGCCAATCACAAGGTCTCTTGCCATGGGGAAGGAGCTCTGATTTCTGCATCATTTTCAACCCTAGGCAGTGGTTGGATATAAGGTCTAGGATCTGAAGTCTGAAAACCGCAGTTGGGAAGAGATGACGACCTAAGGCCATGGCAGGTCTGATGTGCTCAGTGTGCGGTCAGCTGCCTGGGTGTTGGTCCGGAGTTTCGGGTTCAGGTTGTGCCAGACAGTGCATTAGAGCTCAGGTTAGACTATATAATTTAGGTACAGTCGAGTGCCGTGTAAGTTTATCCTCATTTGAGGTGCCTGGGCAACTCATTAGGCAATATATTTTTTCTAGAGGGGAAGCAGGGTGCTGCATTGTCGGTCCGGAATTGCCAAACTTGAGGGCTTCTGGATTAGGAGTGTGAGGACAGAAGTCTGAGAACACAAGCTAGACTAGGGCTTCAGGCCGAGGGCACGGCAGGTACCCCCTGCAGATCTGAACCAATATCTCATGCATCTGAAGTCACGGCGAGGATCAGACGTTGGCTCGGTTTGGAGTTTCTGTGCATGACTGCCCCTTCATGAATGAAGCGGAATCTCAAGGCCATGGAGGTTTTCCCACGTTGGAAATTGTGGGATGCCCCCTTCAAGGATTCCTTCTGCGGGACAATGGAGACCTGTTGGTCAGCTCCAGGACATCCCATATGGAATGACTCCAGAGCACCTTTCGAGGATGGATGCCAGGGAATCCCGTCTCGCATTCAAATTGTCTCCTAGCAACAAAACAGTTGAGTTCTGATGGCTCTGCGGGAGCAATCGGGGGGCTGAGTTGAAATGCACTTTCCAGAGGATGGGTCCTAATGTGTGTTTGTGTCCATGAGGGCCTTGGAATGGGGCGGTGACACCGGGACCCTGAAGTATTCTCCTAAGCTTTTGACATAGGTCCCATGCACAAGTTTCCTTGAGGAGACGAGATTTGTTCTGATGGGTGCCTCAGGAAACCCCCCAAGCTGGCCTTGGAATCCAGGCTTTTGAGGAGACATGCCTGTAAACCAAAGCAATGGATCCGATTATGGCCTAGGGTCCTGTCTGGTTCCATCTTCTTCTCTGGGGACATCCATTTATGGTATGAGTGGAGGTAGATGCTCAGCTGGTGTCAGACCGCCCTTGTTTGTCCCGGGAGACCTACACTATTGGATTGCCTCAGGGCCTATGGAGGGTTCTTCTAATTTGTACGATTTTGGACAATGGAATGGGAAGAATTCCCTGGATTTGGTAGGAACAGTCTAATGTGTGGCTCCAGAGGCCCCAGCCTGGAGAGTGTGTGGCCCAGGAATTTGAGGACAGAAGTCTGAAAACACAAACTCAGCTTAGGTTTGAGACGTAGTTATGGCAGGTCAAATCTACAAACCATGAGAAGAACTCTTCAGGATATGAAGAAAGAGCGAGTCTGAGGCGCTTGCTCTGGCTTTTGTCTCTGGATTTTGTATCAAAGATGGGCGTGGAATGTGGGGAGGCCTCATGGGCCATTGACGAATCTTCCTCTCTGTGGATTTGTCCCGGTCCCAATTTCTTTCTGTCAATATGTGGAATGGGAGGTCTCTCAGGTTTGTTACCTCAGGGGTCCCAATCAAAGAGGAATTCAAAAGCAGAGCCCTGGGGAAGAGTGAAGTGACCACCCAAACTATGGTTAAATATTGGGGCCTAGGGGCATGGCAGGCCCAATATGCTGTCTCTTCATCCAGTCACTGTGTGGCCTTACTTGAGGACTGGACTCAGGCTGAGGGTCACAATGTGTGTTTGTGACCAATGTGGCTCGCGAGCATGGGCGGTGCCTCATGGGCCACACTGGTTTCAACTACACTGAACTTTGGACAACATGCCAATCACAAGGTCTCTTGCCATGGAGAAGGAGCTCTGATTTCTTCATCATTTTCAACCCTGGGCAGTGGTTGGAGTTAAGGCCTAGGTTCTGAAGCCTGAAAACGGCTGTTGGGAAGAGATGAAGACCTAAGCCCATGGCAGGTCTGATGTGCTCAGTGTGAGGTCAGCTGCCTGGGTGTTGGTCCAGAGGTTCGGGTTCAGGTTGTGTCAGACAGTGAATTAGTGCCCAGTTAGACTATAATTCAGGTACAGCCGAGAGCCGTGTAGGTTTATCCTCATTTGAGGTGCCTGGGCAACTCAATATGCAATATATTTTTTCTAGAGGCAGGCAGAGTGCTCCATTGTGGGTCCGGTATTGCCAAACATGAGGTATTCTGGACCAGGAGTGTGAGGACAAGTCTGAGAACACAAGCTAGGCTTGGGCTTCAGGCCGAGGGCAAAGCTGGTACCCCCTGCAGATCTGAAAGAATATCTCATGTTTCTGAAGTCACGGCGAGGATCAGACTTTGGCTCAGTTTGGATTTTCTGTGCATGACTGCACCTTCATGAACGGAGCGGTAATTCAAGGCCATGGAGGTTTTCCCACGTTGGGAGTTGTGGGATGCGCACTTCAAGGATTCCTTCTGCGGGACAATTGAGACCTGTTGGGCAGCTCAAGGATATCCCATATGGAAGGACTCCAGAGCACCGTTCGGGGATGGATGCCAGGGAAGCGGGCCTCGCATTCCAATTGTCTCCTAGCAACAAGACAGTTGAGATCTGAAGGCTCTGCAGGAGCAACCGGGGTGGCTGAGTTGAAATGGACTTTCCCGAGGATGGGGCCTAATGTGTGTTTGTGTCCATGAGGGCCTTGGAATGGGGCGGTGGCACCGGGACCCTGAAGTATTCTCCTAAGCTTTTGACATAGCTCCCATGCACAAGTTTACCTGTGGAGACTTGCTCAGGTTTTTGTCTCTATATTTTGAATCAACGATGGTCGTGGATTTGGGGAGGCCTCATGGGCCATGGACGAATCTTCCTCTCTGTGAATTTGTCCCTGTCCCAATTCTTTTTCGATAATCTGTGGAATGGGAGGTCCCCTTTCACGTTTGTTACCTCAAGTGACCCAACCAAAGAGAAATTACAAAGCACATCCCTGGGGAAGAGTGAAGAGACAACCCAAACTATCGTTAAAAATTGGGGCCTAGGGGCATGGCAGGCCCAATATGCTGTCTCTTCATCCAGCCACTGAGAGGCCTTACTTGAGGGCTGGGCTCAGGTTGAGGGTCACAATGTGTGTTTGTGACCAATATGGCTCGCGAGCATGGGCGGGGCCACATGGGCCACACTGGTTTCAACTACACTGGACTTTGGACAACATGCCAATCACATGGTCTCTTGCCATGGGGAAGGTGTTCTTATTTCTGCATCATTTTCAACCCTGGGCAGTAGTTGGAGATAAGGTCTAGGTTCTGAAGCCTGAAAAACCGTAGTTCGGAAGAGATGACGACCTAAGGCCATTGCTGGTCTGATAGGCTAATTTTGCGGTCAGCTGCCTGGGTGTTGGTAGGAGGTTCTGGCTCGGGTTGTGTCAGACAGTGCATTAGTGCCCAGGTTAGACTATATAATTTGGGTGGCCTCAGGGGCCTTGGAGCTTTTCCCTAACCTGTAGGGTTGTGGTCAATGGATTGGGCACAATTTCCTAGGAGAGGGCAGGCACAATTTTCGCTGTGACACCAGAGGCCCTAGCCTGGAGGATGTGTGGGTCGAGGCTGTGGGCACAGAAGTCTGAAAAAACAGACTCAGCTTATGAGTGGCACCTAGGGTATGGCAGGCCGGATGTACAGCTCCTGGGCCTCTGAAACAAGGGAGAGTTGGAGGCGTTCCTTCAGTCTTTTGTCTCTGGATGTTGGGTCCGGGATAGCCGTGGATTGGAGGGGTGGACTCAGGGACTATGGACGAGTATCCCTCTCTGGGTATTTGTCCCAGCTACCGAGAGTTTGGGGTCATTTTTTTGGAAGGGTGGAGTCGTGTTGTCTGGCTCATGTGTCTCACCAAGAAAGGGATTCCAGAGCAGAGCCCCAGGTACGGGCGGGGCCACTGGTAAACTCAAACACTGGTGAGGATTGGGTGCATAGGGGCTTGGCAAGCCCCATATGCGGGCTCTTGGTCCAGGCGCTGACAGGCCTTTCTTTGACATGGTGCTCATGCTGAAGGTCACAGTGTGAATTTATGCCCAAGCAGCACTCAAGTTGGGCGTGGCATCAGGGGCCATGAAGGTTTCTCCCACCCAGAAGGTGTGACTCCATGTCAAGAACAAGCTTTACAGCCATGGGGAAGGAGGAGTTCTGTTTTGTGCTTGCGATACCCAGCTGTGCGGAGAATTGATATAATGTCTAGGTTCAGATATCTGAAAACCAAGGTTAGGAAGAGGTGACGGCAGAAGACCTTGGCGTGTCCGAAGTGCGAGGTGTGCGGCCAGCTGTCTCCTTGTCTGTCTGGACGTCTGGCTTCAGGCTGTGTCAGACAGAGCATGAGTGCCCAGAGCAGCCTATCCAGTTCGCGGACCTTCGAGGCCTAAGCAGGTTGATCCTCATCCGGGTTTTCTGGAGAGCCCCTCAGGGAAACATTTTTCTTCCGTTGGGCAGACACTGGGCTGGGTAGTGGTTCTGGAGTTCCTAGTCCGGAGGACTTGTTTGCCACAGTTGTGAGGAAGGAAGTCTGAAAACACAAGCTAGCATGAGGTTTGGGACCGAGGGCAGGGCAGGCCCACTCTGCAGAGGCTGAATCGAGATCTCCTGCACTGAGGTCATGTCAACAATGAGACGTTCCTCAGGCTAGAGTTTTTGTCCAGCATGGCCTCTTCCTGAAAGTTGTGGTGTCTTCATGAGGCCAGGGAGGTTAGCCTACGATGGGATTTGTGAACTACTCCAAACCTAAAGGTTTCCTTCTGCACGACAGTCGAGTCCTATTGGATGGTTCCAGGAGGCCCCATATGGAAAGACTCGAGACCAGGGGCCTAAGCTTGGAAGCCTGGGAAAGCCACCTCATATTCCCACTCTTTAGTCAGGACAAGGCAGGCTCAATCTGCGGGCTCCTGGGTGAGCTACCCAGAGGGGAGAGTTGAAATGAACTCTCCTGAAGATGACTCCAACTGTGGCTTTGTGGCCTGGCTGACCTTGTAATGTGGAGGTGGCTCAGGGATTCTGCAGTATTCTCCAACCTGAGGTGTTTGACATGGCTCCAACAAGGAAGCTTCCCATGTGGAGACGAGAGGAGTTCTGTTCAGTGCCTCAGCAAAGCCCCATATCCTGTTCTTCGAACCAAAGCTGCTGAGGAGTGACACCTGGAAACCAAAGCAAGAGTTGAGATTAGGGCCTAAGGGCCTGTCCGGCTCAACCTTCTATCTCTGTTGACATCTGTGTGCATGCCTTCGTGGAGATAGCTGCTCAGCTTGTGTCTGAATGCCCCTGTGTGTCCAGTGAGGATCCCAGTAGTGGGATGTCCTCGGGGGCCTTGAGGTTTCTCATATTCTGGAGGTGTGTGGCCAAAGCAATGGACACAGTTTCCCAGGAGAGAGCAGGCACGGTCCATTGGTATGGCTTCAGAAGACCCAGCCTAGAGACTGTGTTTGCCAGGCCTGTGGGGACAGATGTCTGAAAAAGCAAACTTGGCTCAGCTAGGGGCCAAGGTAATGGCAGGCCTGATCTCCACTCCGTGAGGGGAGATCCTCGGGATATCAATGGAGGGCAAGTGGGAGGCAGTTGCTCAGGCTTTTGTCTCTGGGTGTTGCGATCACATTGGCCATACAGGGTAGGCGTTGCTTCAGGGGCCGAGGAAGAGCCTTCCTCTTGGGGGATTGTCCAAGCTCCCAAGTGTTTGGGTTCATTCTGTGGGAAGGGAATAGTACTGTTTACTGCCACAGGGGACCCCCCAGGAGAGGGACTCTAGAGCACAGCAGTGGGCTCCCTCAACTGGAATACACACCATCTAGTTAGTCCTGGGTGCCTATGGGCATGGCAAGCCACATATGCGGGCTCTTGGTCCAGTCACTGAGATCCGTTACTTGAATAAGGTACTCACGCTGAGGGTCACAATATGCGTTTGTGCCCAAGGCGGCTCTCACGCATGGGCGTGGCCTCATGGGCCATGCCGTTTTCTCATACACTGAAGGTTTGACTCACTGCCAGCAGCAAGGTTTCTTGCCATGGGGAAGGAGGGGTTCTACTTGTGCATCAGGTTCCCCCCTGTACAGGGATTGGAGATAAGGTCTAGGTTCCGATGACTGAAAACCTATGTTGGGAATGGATGGTGGCCTAAGGCAGTGGCGGGTCCAATGTGCTGGGTGTGCAGCCAGCTATGTCGGTGTCTGTTGGAAGGTCTGGGCTCAGGCTATTTGCGACAGAGCATCAGTGTTTAAGGTAGCCTATGCAATTGGGGTGTTGCCGAGGGCCAAGCAGTTTTATCCTCAGTTGGTGTTTCTTGGCAGCACCATAGACAATGTTTTTCTCCCGGGAGGCAGGCAGAGTGCTTCATTGTGGCCCCAGAATTCCCAGGAGGGAGGGTTGTGGGCCAGGAGTGTGAAGACAGAAGTCTGAAAACAAAAGCTAGGGTGAGGATTGGAGCCAAACTCAGAGCAGGCCCACTCTGCAGAGCCTGAATCAAAATCTCCTGCATCTGAAGTCAGGCTGAGGATAAGACGTTGGCTGAGGCTGGAGTGTGTGTCCATGATGGCACCTTCATGAAGCAGGGGCCTCATGAGGCCAAGGAAGTTTTCCCACGCTGAGTTTGGAGGTTGCTTCAAACCACAAGATTTCCTTCTGCGGGACATTCGAGACCTGTTGCATGGCTCCAGGACATAATACGGAAGGACTGAAGAGCAGGGTTTGAAGGATGGATCCCTATACAGCGTGACTCGCATTCCCATTGGCCATTATCGACAAGATATGTTTGATCTGCTGCCTCTGGGGCACGCTACCCAGGGGGCTGAGTTGAAATGGCTTCTCCCAAGTATGCGTCATAATGTGCGTTTGGGTCCATGGAGACCTTGGAATGTGCTGCTTGTTCAGTGGCACTGCGGAACTTCCCGACCTGAAGGGTTTGATACATCCCCAGTAAGAAAGCTCCCCATGTGGAGACGAGAGAGGTTTGGTTGGTGCCTCAGAAAAGCCCCGTGTGCTGGTCTACGAAAACAGACCTCTGAAGACGGACACATGGAAACCAAAGCTAAGGTTCAGATTAGGGCCTGGGGGCCTGTCCATTTCAACCTTCTGTCTCTGGGGACACTGTCTGAGAGTCTAAGTGGAGAAAGTTCCTCCGCTGGTGTCAGAGAGCCCCTCTTAGTCCAGGGTGGCCTACACTATTGATGGCCTCAGGGGCCTTGGAGCTTTTCCCTAACCTGTAGGGTTGTGGTCAATGGATTGGGCACACTTTCCTTGGAGAGGGCAGGCACAATCTTTCTCTGTGACTCCAGAGGCCCTAGCCTGGAGGATGTGTGGGTCCAGGCTGTGGGCACAGAAGTCTGAAATCACAGACTCAGCTTATGATTGGCACCTAGGGTATGGCAGGCCGGATATACAGCTCCTGGTCCTCTGAAACATGGGAGAGTTGGAGACTTTCCTTCAGGCTTTTGTCTCTGGATGTTGTGTCCGGGATAGCCGTGAATTGGAGGGGTGGACTCAGGGACTATGGACGAGTATCCCTCTTTGGGGATTTGTCCCAGCTCCCAAGAGTTTGGGGTCATTTTGTGGGAAGGGTGGAGTCGTGTTGTCTGGCTCATGTGTCTCACCAAGAAAGGGATTCCAGAGCAGAGCCCTAGGTATGGACGGCGCCACTGGTAAACTCAAACACTGGGGAGGATTGGGTGCATAGGGGCTTGGCAAGCCCCATATGCAGGCTCTTGGTCCAGGCCCTGACAGGCCTTTCTTTGACATGGGGCTCATGCTGAAGGTCACAGTGTGAATTTGTGCCCAAGCAGCACTCAAGTTTGGGCGTGGCATCAGGGGCCATGAAGGTTTCTCCCACCCTGAAGGTGTGACTCCATGCCAAGAACAAGCTTTACAGCCATGGTGAAGGAGGAGTTCTGTTTTGTGCTTGCGATACCCAGCTGTGCGGAGAATTGATATAATGTCTAGGTTCAGATATCTGAAAACCAAGGATAGGAAGAGGTGATGGCAGAAGACCTTGGCGTGTCTGAAGTGCGAGGTGTGCGGCCAGCTGTCTCCTTGTCTGTCTGGACGTCTGGCTTCAGGCTGTGTCAGACAGAGCATGAGTGCCCAGAGCAGCCTATCCAGTTCGCGGACCTTCGAGGCCTAAGCAGGTTGATCCTCATCTGGGTTTTCTGGAGAGCCCCACAGGGAAACGTTTTTCTTCCGTTGGGCAGACACTGGGCTGGGTTGTGGTTCTCGAGTTCCTAGTCCGGAGGACTTGTTTGCCACAGGTGTGAGTAAGGAATTCTGAAAACACAAGCTAGCATGAGGTTTGGGACCGAGGGCAGGGTAGTCCCACTCTGCAGAGGCTCAATCGAGATCTCCAGCACTGAGGTCATGTCAGCTATACGACGTGCCTCAGGCTAGAGATTTTGTCCAGCATGGCCTCTTCCTGAAGGGTGTGGGGGCTTCATGAGTCCAGGGAAGTTTGCCTACAATGGGATTTGTGAACTACTCCAAACCACAAGTTTTCCTTCTGCACGACTGTTGAGTTCTATTGGATGGTTCCAGGAGGCCCCATACGGAAAGACTCGAGAGCAGGAGTCTAAGCATGGATGCCTGGGAATGCCACCTACTACTCCCATTCTTTAGACAGGACAAGGTAGGGTCAACCTGCGGGCTCCTGGGTGAACTACCCAGAGGGGAGAGTTGAAATGGACTCTCCTGAAGATGAGTCCTACTGTGGGTTGGTGAACTGGGAGACCTTGGAATGTGGAGGTGGCTCAGGGACTCTGCAGGATTCTCCAACGTGAGGTGTTTGACATGGCTCCAACAAGGAAGCTTCACATGTGCAGACGAGAAGAGTTCTATTCGGTTCCTCAGGAAAGCCCCATGTCCTGTTCTTCGAACCAAAGCTCTGAGAGTGACACCTGGAAACCAAAGCAAGAGTTGAGATTAGGGCCTAAGGGCCTGTCCGGCTCAACCTTCTATCTCTGTTGACATCTGTGTGCATGCATTCGGGGAAGTAGCTGCTCAGCTTGTGTCCGAATGCCCCTGTGTGTGCAGGGAGGCTCCCGGTAATGGTATGTCCTCGGGGGCCTTGAGGTTTCTCATATTCTGGAGGTGTGTGGCCAAAGCAATGGACACAGTTTCCCAGAGGAGAGCAGGCACGGTCCTTTGGTATGGCTCCAGAGGACCCAGCCTAGAGACTGTGTTTGCCAGGCCTGTGGGGACAGATGTCTGAAAAAGCAAACTTGGCTCAGGTAGGGGCCAAGGTAATGGCAGGCCTGATCTCCAGTCCGTGAGGGGAGATCCTCGGGATATCAAAGCAGGGCAAGTGGGAATTAGTCGCTCAGGCTTTTGTCTCTGGGTGTTGCAATCACAGTGGCCGTTCAGGTTAGGGGTTGATTCAGGGGCCGAGGAAGAGCCTTTCTCTCAGGGGATAGTCCAAGCTCCCAAGTGTTTGGGTTCATTCTGAGGGAAGGGAAGAGAACTGTTATCTGCCACAGGGGACCCCGCAGGAGATGGACTCTAGAGCACAGCAGTGGGTTCCCTCAACTGGAATACACACCATCTAGTTAGTCCTGGGTGCCTATGGGCATGGCAAGCCACAATGCGGGCTCTTGGTCCAGTCCCTGAGAGGCGTTACTTGAATAAGGTACTCACGCTGAGGGTCAAAATGTGTGTTTGTGCACAAGGCGGCCCTCACGCATGGGCGTGGCCTCATGGGCCATGCCGTTTTCTCCTACACAGAAGGTTTGACTCACTGCCAGCAGAAAGATTTCTTGCCATGGGGAAGGAGGGGTTCTCACATGTGCATCAGGTTCCCCCCTGTACAGGGATTGGAGATAAGGTCTAGGTACCGATGACTGTAAACCCAGGTTGTGAATGGATGATGACCTAAGGCATTGGCATGTCCAATGTGCTGGGTGTGCAGCCAGCTGTGTCGGTGTCTGTTGGAAGGTCTGGGCTCAGGCTATTTGCGACAGAGCATCAGTGTTTAAGGTAGCCTATGCAATTGGGGTGTTGCCGAGGGCCAAGCTGTTTGATCCTCAGTTGGGGTTTCTGGGAAGCACCATAGACAATGGTTTTCTCCTGGGAGGCAGGCAGAGTGCTTCATTGTCGCCCCAGAATTCCCAGGGGGGAGGGTATGTGGGCCAGGAGTGTGAGGACAGAAGTCTGAAAACACAAGCTAGGGTGAGGATTGGAGCCAAGGGCAGAGCAGGCCCACTCTGCAGAGGCTGAATCAAAATCTCCTGCATCTGAAGTCAGGCTGAGGATAAGACATGGCTGAGGCTGGAGTGTGTGTCCATGATGGCACCTTCATGAAGCGGGGGCCTCATGAAGCCAAGGAAGTTTTCCAACGCTGAGTTTAGCGGTTGCCTCAAACCACAAGGTTTCCTTCTGCGGGACATTCGAGTCCTGTTGCATGGTTCCAGGACATACCATAGGGAAGGACTGAAGAGCAGGGTTCCATGGATGGATCCCTATACAGCGTGCCTCGCATTCCCATTGGCCATTAGCGACCAGATATGTTTGATCTGCTGCCTCTGGGGCACGCTACCCAGGGGGCTGAGTTGAAATGGCCTCTACCAAGGATGCGTCATAATGTGTGTTTGGGTCCATGGAGACCTTGGAATGTGCTGGTTGTTCAGGGTCCCTGCGGAACTCTCCGACCTGAAGGGTTTGATACATCCCCAGTAAGAAAGCTCCCCATGTGGAGACGAGAGAGGTTTGGTTTGGTGCCTCAGAAAAGCCCCGTTTGCTGGTCTATGAAAACAGTCCTCTGAGGACGGTCATATGGAAACCAAAGCTAAGGTTCAGATTAGAGCCTGTGGGCCTGTCCATTTCAACCTTCTGTGTCTGGGGACACTGTCTGAGAGTCTAAGTGGAGATAGTTGCTCCGCTGGTGTCAGAGAGCCCCTCTTAGTCCAGGGTGGCCTACGCTATTGATGGCCTCAGGGGTCTTGGAGCTTTTCCCTAACCTGTAGGGTTGTGGTCAATGGATTGGGCACACTTTCCTTGGAGAGAACAGGCACAATCTTTCTCTGGGGCTCCAGAGGCCCTAGCCTGGTGGTTGTGTGGGTCTAGGCTGTGGGCACAGAAGTCTGAAAACACAAACTCCGCTTATAAGTGGCGCCTAGTGTATGGCAGGCCGGATGGACAGCCCGAGAGGAAGCTCCTGGGCCTCTGAAACAAGGGCGAGTGGGAGGCGTTCCTTCAGGCATTTGTCTCTGGATGTTGTGTCCGGGATAGCCGTCGATTGGAGGGGTGGCCTCAGGGACTGTGGACGAGTATCCCTCTCTGGGGATTTGTCCCAGCTCCCAAGAGTTTGGGGTCATTTTGTGGGAAGGGTAGAGTCGTGTTGTCTGGCTCATGTGTCTCTCCAAGAAAGGGATTCCGGAGCAAGGCCCCAGGTACGGGCGGGGCGACTGGAAAACTCAAACACTGGTGAGGATTGGGTGCATAGGGGCTTGGCAAGCCCCATATGCAGGATCTTGGTCCAGGCCCTGACAGGCCTTTCTTTGACATGGGGCTCATGCTGAGGGTCACAGTGTGAATTTGTGCCCAAGCAGCACTCAAGTTTGGGCTTGGCATCAGGGGCAATGAAGGTTTCTCTCACCCTGAAGGTGACTCCATGCCAAGAGAAAGCTTTACAGCCATGGGGAAGGAGGAGTTCTGTTTAGTGCTTGCGATACCCAGCTGTGCGGAGAATTGATATAATGTCTAGGTTCAGATATCTGAAAACCAAGATTAGGAAGAGGTGACGGCATAAGACCATATCGTGTCCGAAGTGCAGGGTGTGCGGCCAGCTGTCTCCTTGTCTGTCTGGACGTCTGGCTTCAGGCTGTGTCAGACAGAGCATGAGTGCCCAGAGCAGCCTATCCATTTCGGGTACCGTCGAGGCCCGAGCAGGTTGATCCTCATCTGGGTTTTCTGGAGAGCCCCACAGGGAAACGTTTTTCTTCCGTTGGGCACACTGGGCTGGGTTTTGGTTCTGGAATTCCTAGTCCGGAGGGCTTGTTTGCCAGGAGTGTGAGGAAGGAAGTCTGAAAACACAAGCTAGCGTGAGGTTTGGGACCGAGGGCACGGCAGGCCCACTCTGCAGAGGCTGAATCAAGATCTCCTGCACTAAGGTCATGTCAACTATGAGACGTGTCTCAGGCTAGAGTTTTTGTCCAGCATGGCCACTTCCTGAAGGATGTGGGGGCTTCATGAGGCCAGGGGTGTTTGCCTACGATGGGATTTGTGAACTTATCCAAACCTCAAGTTTTCCTTCTGCACGACAGTCGAGTCCAAATGGATGGTTCGAGGATGCCCCATATGGAAAGACTCGAGAGCAGGTGTCTAAGCATGGATGCCTGGGAACGTCACCTCATATACCAACTCTTTAGTCAGGACAAGGCAGGCTCAATCTGCGGGCTCCTGGGTGAGCTACCTAGAGGGGAGAGTTGAAATGGAATCTCCTGAAGATAAGTCCTACTGTGGGTTGGTGGACTGGGAGACCTTGGAATGTGGAGGTGGCTCAGGGACTCTGAAGGATTCTCCAACGTGAGGTGTTTGACACGGCTCCAACAAGGAAGCTTCCCATGTGGAGACGAGAGGAGTTCTGTTCAGTGCCTCAGGAAAGCCCCATATCATGTTCTTCGAACCAAAGCCTCTGAGGAGTGACACCTGGAAACCAAAGCAAGAGTTGAGATTAGGGCCAAAGGGCCTGTCCGGCTCAATCTTCTATCTCTGTGGACATCTGTGTGCATGCATTCGGGGGAAGTAGCTGCTCGGCTTGTGTCCGAATGCCCCTATGTGTCCAGGGAGGTTCCCAGTAGTGGGATGTCCTCAGGGGCCTTGAGGTTTCTCATATTCTGGAGGTGTGTGGCCAAAGCAATGGACACAGTTTCCCAGGAGAGAGCAGGCACGGTCCTTTGGTATGGCTCCAGAGGACCCAGCCTTGAGGCTGTGTTTGCCAGGGCTGTGGGGACAGATGTCTGAAAAAGCAAACTTGGCTCAGGTAGGGGCCAAGGTAATGGCAGGCCTGATCTCCAGTCCGAGAGGGGAGATCCTCTGGATATCAAAGGAGGGCAAGTGGGAGGCAGTCGCTCAGGCTTTTGTCTCTGGGTGTTGCGTTCACAGTGGCCGTTCAGGTTAGGGGTTGCTTCAGGGGCCGAGGAAGATCCTTCTCTCAGGGGATAGTCCAAGCTCCCAAGTGTTTGGGTTCATTCTGATGGAAGGGAATAGTACTGTTTTTTCCACAGGGGACCCCGCAGGAGAGGGACTCTAGAGCACAGCAGTGGGTTCCCTCAACTGGAATACACACCATCTAGTTAGTCCTGGGTGCCTATGGGCATGGCAAGCCCATATGCGGGCTCTTGGTCCAGTCCCTGAGAGGCGTTACTTAAGTAAGGTACTCACGCTGAGGGTCACAATGTGTGTTTGTGCCCATGGCGGCCCTCACGCATGGGCGTGGCCTCATGGGCCATGCCGTTTTCTCCTAAACTGAAGGTTCGCCTCACTTCCAGCAGCAAGGATTCTTGCCATGGGGAAGGTGGGGTTCTCACATGTGCATCAGGTTCCCCCCTGTGCAGGGATTTGAGATAAGGTCTAGGTTCCGATGACTGAAAACCCAGGTTGGGAATGGATGATGGCCTAAGGCATTGGCGTGTCCAATGTGCTGGATGTGCAGCCAGCTGTGTCGGTGTCTGTTGGAAGGTCTGGGCTCAGGCTATTTGTGACAGAGCATCAGTGTTTAAGTTAGCCTATGCAATTGGGGTGTTGCCGAAGGCCAAGCAGTTTGATCCTCAGTTGGGGTTTCTGGGCAGCACCATAGACAATGTTTTTCTCCTGGGAGGCAGGCAGAGTACTTCATTGTGGCCCCAGAATTCCCAGGAGGGAGTGTTTGTGGGCCAGGATTGTGAGGACAGAAGTCTGAAAACACAAGCTAGGGTGAGATTGGAGCCAAGGGCAGAGCAGGCCCACTCTGCAGAGGCTGAATCAAAATCTCCTGCATCTGAAGTTAGGCTGAGGATAAGACGTTGGCTGAGGCTGGAGTATGTGTCCATGATGGCAGCTCATGAAGCGGGGGCCTCATGAAGCCAAGGAAGTTGTCCCTCGCTGAGTGTAGCGGTTGCCTCAAACCACAAGGTTTCCTTCTGCGGGACATTCGAGTCCTGTTGCATGGCTCCAGGACATACCATGCGGAAGGACTGAAGAGCAGGGTTCGAAGGATGGATCCCTATACAGCGTGACTCGCATTCCCATTGGCCATTAGCGACAAGATATGTTTGATCTGCTGCCTCTGGGGCACGCTACCCAGGGGGCTGAGTTGAAATGGCCTCTCCAAAGGATGCGTCATAATATGCGTTTGGGTCCATGGAGACCTTGGAATGTGCTTGTTGTTCAGTGTCCCTGAGGAACTCTCCTACCTGAAGGGTTTGATACATCCCCAGTAAGAAAGCTCCCCATGTGGAGACGAGAGAGGTTTGGTTTGGTGCCTCAGAAAAGCCCTGTGTGCTGGTCTACGAAAACAGTCCTCTGAGGACGGACACATGGAAACCAAAGCTTAGGTTCAGATTAGGGCCCAGGGGCCTGTCATTACAACCTTCTGTCTCTGGGGACACTCTCTGAGAGTCTAAGTGGAGATAGTTGCTCCTCTAGTGTCAGAAAGCCCCTCTTAGTCCAGGGTGGCCTACACTATTGATGGCCTTAGGGGCCTTGGAGCTTTTCCCTAACCTGTAGGGTTGTGGTCAATGGATTGGGCACACTTGCCTTGGAGAGGGCAGGCACAATCTTTCACTGTGGCTCCAGAAGCCCTAGCCTGCAGGTTGTGTGGGTCCAGGCTGTGGGCACAGAAGTCGGAAAACACAAACTCAGCTTTTGAGTGGCGCCTAGGGTATGGGAGGCCAGATGTACCGCCCGAGAGGGAGCTCCTGGGCCTCTGAAACAAGGGCGAGTGGGAGGCGTTCCTTCAGGCTTTTGTCTCTGGATATTGTTTCCGGGATAGCCGTGTATTGGAGGGGTGGCCTCAGGGACTGTGGACGAGTATCCCTCTCTGGGGATTTGTCCCAGCTCCCAAGAGTTTGGGGTCATTTTGTGGGAAGGGTGGAGTCGTGTTGTCTGGCTCATGTGTCTCTCCAACAAAGGGATTCCAGAGCAGAGCCCCAGTTAAGGGCGTGGCGACTGGAAAACTCAAACACCAGTGAGGATTGGGTGCATAGGGGCTTGGCAAGCCCCATATGCGGGCTCTTAGTCCAGGCCCTGGCAGGCCTTTCTTTGACATGGGGCTCATGCTGAGGGTCACAGTGTGAATTTGTGCCCAATCAGCACTCAAGTTTGGGCTTGGCATGAGGGGCCATGAAGGTTTCTCCCACCCTGAAGGTGTGACTCCATGCCAAGAACAAGCTTTACAGCCATGGGGAAGGAGGAGTTCTGTTTTGTGCTTGCGATACCCAGCTGTGTGTAGAATTGATATAATGTCTAGGTACAGATATCTGAAAACCAATATTAGGAAGAGGTGATGGCATAAGACCATGGCGTGTCCGAAGTGCTGGGTGTGTGGCCAGCTGTCTCCTTGTCTGTCTGGAAAGCTGGCTGCAGGCTGTGTCAGACAGAGCATGAGTGCCCAGAGCAGCCTATCCAGTTCGGGTACCGTCGAGGCCCGAGCTGGTTGATCCTCATCTGGGTTTTCTCGAGTGCCCCACAGCAAAACGTTTTTCTTCCGTTGGGCAGACACTGGGCTGGGTTGTGGTTCTGGAGTTCCTAGTCCGGAGGGCTTGCTTGCCAGGAGTGTGAGGAAGGAAGTCTGAAAACACAAGCTAACTTGAGATTTGGGACCGAGGGCACAGCAGGCCTACTCTGCAGAGGCTGAATCGAGATCTCCTGCACTGAGGTCATGTCAACTATGAAACGTGCCTCAGGCTAGAGTTTTTTTCCAGCATGGCCTCTTTATGAAGGGTGTGGGGGCTTCATGAGGCCAGGGGTGTTTGCCTACGATGGGATTTGTGAACTACTCCAAACCTCAAGGTTTCCTTCTGCACGAAAGTCGAGTGCTATTGGATGGTTCCAGGAGGCCCCATACGGAAAGACTCGAGAGCAGGTGTCTAAGCATGGATGCCTGGGAACGCCACCTCATATTCCCACTCTTTAGTCAGGACAAGGCAGGCTCAATCTGCAGGCACCTGGGTGAGCTACCTAGAGGGGAGAGTTGAAATGGACTCCTCTGAAGATGAGTCCTACTGTGGGTTGGTGGACTGGGAGACCTTGGAATGTGGAGGTGGCTCAGGGAAACTGCAGGATTCTCCAACGTGAGGTGTTTGACAGGGCTCCAACAAGAAAGCTTCCCATGTGGAGACGAGAGGAGTTCTGTTCAGTGCCTCAGGAAAGCCCCATATCCTGTTCTTCGAACCAAAGCCTCTGAGGAGTGACACATGGAAACCAAAGCAAGAGTTGAGATTAGGGCCTAAGGGCCTGTCCGGCTCAACCTTCTATCTCTGTTGACATCTGTGTGCATGCATTCGGGGAGATAGCTACTCAGCTTGTGTCTGAATGCCCCTGTGTGTCCAGGGAGGCTCCCAGTAGTGGGATGTCCTCGGAGGCCTTGACGTTTCTCATATTCTGGAGGTGTGTGGCCAAAGCAATGGACACAGTTTTTCAGGAGAGAGAAGGCACGGTCCTGCGGTATGGCTCCAGAGGACCCAGCCTAGGTCTGTGTTTGCCAGGGCTGTGGGGACAGATGTCTGAAAAAGCAAACTTGGCTCAGCTAGGGGCCAAGGTAATGGAAGGCCTGATCTCCAGTCCGTGAGGGTAGATCCTCGGGAGTTCAAAGCAGGGCAAGTGGGAGTTAGTCGCTCAGGCTTTTGTCTCTGGGTGTTGCGTTCACAGTGGCCATTCAGCGTAGGGGTACCTTCAGGGACCGAGGAAGAGCCTTTCTCTCAGGGTTAATCCAAGCTCCCAACTGTTTGGGTTCATTCTGAGGGAAGGAAAGAGTACTGTTTTCTGCCACAGGGGACCCCGCAGGAGAGGGACTCTATAGCACAGCAGTGGGTTACCTCAACTGGAATACACACCATCTAGTTAGTCCTGGGTGCATATGGGCATGGCAAGCCACATATGCTGGCTCTGGTCCAGTCACTGAGAGGCGTTACTTGAATAAGGTACTCACACTGAGGGTCACAATGTGTGTTTGTGCCCAAGGCGGCACTCACGCATGGGCGTGGCCTCATGGGACATGCCATTTTCTCCTAAACTGAAGGTTTGATGCATTTCCAGCAGCAAGGATTTTTGCCATGGGGAAGGAGGGGTTCTGACATATGCATCAGGTTCCCCCCTGTGCAGGGATTGGAGATAAGGTCTAGGTTCCCATGACTGAAACTCCAGGTTAGGAATGGATGGTGGCATAAGGCAGTGGCTGGTCCTATGTGCTGGGTGTGCAGCCAGCTGTGTCGGTGTCTGTTGGAAGGTGTGGTCTCAGGCTATTTGCAACAGAGCATTAGTGTTTAAGGTAGCCTATGCAATTGGGTTGTTGCCGAGGGCCAAGCAGTTTGATCCTGATTTGGGGTTTCTGGGACGCACCATAGACAATGGTTTTCTCCTGGGAGGCCTGCAGAGTGCTTCATTGTGGACCCAGAATTCCCAGGAAGGAGGGTGTGTGGGCCAGGTGTGTGAGGACGGAAGTCTGAAAACACAAGCTAGGGTGAGGATTTTAGCCAAGGGCAGAGCAGGCCCACTCTGCAGAGTCTGAATCAAAATCTCCTGCATCTGAAGTCAGGCAGAGGATCGAAAGTTGATGAGGCTGGAGTATGTGTCCATGATGGCACCTTCATGAAGTGGGGGCCACATGAGGCCAAGGAAGTTTTCCCACGCTTAGTTTAGAGGATGCCCCAAACCACAAGGTTTCCTTCTGCGGGACATTCGAGTCCTGCTTTATGGCTCCAGGACATACCGTACGGAAGGACTGGAGAGCAGGGTTCGAAGGATGGATACCTGTCCAGCATGCCTCGCATTCCCATTGGCCATTTGCCACAAGATATGTTTGACCTGCTGCCTCTGGGGCACGCTACCCAGGGGGCTGAGTTGAAATGGCCTCTCCTGAGGATGCGACATAATGTGCGTTTGGGACCATGGAGACCTTGGTATGTGCTGGTTGTTCAGTGGCCCTGCGGAACTGTCCTACCTGAAGTGTTTGATACATCCCCAGTAAGAAAGCTCCCCATGTGGAGACGAGAGAGGTTTGGTTGGTGCCTCAGAAAAGCCCCGTGTGCTGGTCTACGAAAACAGTCCTCTGAGGACGGACACATGGAAACCAAAGCTAAGGTTCAGATTAGGGACTGGGGGCCTGTCCATTTCAACCTTCTTTCTCTGGGGACACTGTCTGAGAGTCTAAGTGGAGATAGTTGCTCCGCTGGTGTCAGAGAGCCCCTCTTAATCCAGGGTGGTTTACACTATTGATGGCCTCAGGGGCCTTGGAGCTTTTCCCTAACCTGTAGGGTTGTGGTCAATGGATTGGGCACACTTGCCTTGGAGAGGGCAGGCACAATCTTTCGCTGTGGCTCCAGAGGCCCTAGCCTGGAGGTTGTGTGGGTCAAGGCTGTGTGCACAGAAGTCTGAAAACACAAACTCAGCTTATGAGTGGCGCCTAGGGTATGGCAGGCCAGATGTACAGCCCAAGAGGGAGCTCCTGGGCCTCTGAAACAAGGGCGAGTGGGAGGCGTTCCTTCAGGCTTTTGTCTCTGGATGTTGTGTCCGGGATAGCCGTGGATTGGAGGGGTGGCCTCAGGGACTGTGGACGAGTATCCCTCTCTGGGGATTTGTCCCAGCTCCCAAGAGTTTGGGGTCATTTTGTGGGAAGGGTGGAGTCGTGTTGTCTGGCTCATGTGTCTCTCCAAGAAAGGTATTCCAGAGCAGAGCCCCAGGTACAGGCGGGGCGACTAGAAAACTGAAACACTGGTGAGGATTGGGTGCATAGGGGCTTGGCAAGCCCCATATGCGCCTCTTGGTCCAGGCCCTGACAGGCCTTACTTTGACATGGGGCTCATGCTGAGGTCACAGTGTGAATTTGTGCCCATCAGCACTCAAGTTTGGGCGTGGCATCAGGGACCATGAAGGTTTCTCCCACCCTGAAGGTGTGACTCCATGCCAAGAGCAAGCTTTACAGCCACGGGGAAGGAGGAGTTCTGTTTTGTGCTTCCGATACCCAGCTGTTGGAGAATTGATATAATGTCTAGGTTCAGATATCTGAAAACCAAGGTTAAAAAGAGGTGACGGCATAAGACCATGGCGTGTCCGAAGTGCTGTGTGTGCGGCCAGCTGTCTCCTTGTCTGTCTGGACGTCTGGCTTCAGGCTGTGTCAGACAGAGCATAAGTGCCCAGTGCAGCCTATCCAGTTCGGGTACCGTCGAGGCCCGAGCAGGTTGATCCTCATCTGGGTTTTCTGGAGAGAGCCCCACAGGGAAACGTTTTTCTTCCATTGGGCAGACCCTGGGCTGGGTTGTGGTTCTGGAGTTCCTAGTCCGGAGGGCTTGTTTGCCAGGATTGTGAGGAAGGAAGTCTGAAAACACAAGCTAGCGTGAGGTTTGGGACCGAGGGCACGGCAGGCCCACTCTGCAGAGGCTGAATCGAGATCTCCTGCACTGAGGTCATGTCAACTATGAGAGGTGTTTCAGGCTAGAGTTTTTGTCCAGCATGGCCTCTTCCTGAAGGGTGTGGGGGCTTCATGAGGCCAGGGAGGTTTGCCTACGATGGGATTTGTAAACTACTCCAAACCTCAAGGTTTCCTTCTGCACGACAGTCGAGTGCTATTGGATGATTCCAGGAGGCCCCATACGGAAAGACTCGAGAGCATGTGTCTAACCATGGATGCCTGGGAACGCCACCTCATTTTCCCACTCTTTAGTCAGGACAAGGCAGGCTCAATCTGCGGGCTCCTGGGTGAGCTACCCAGAGGGGAGAGTTGAAATGGACTCTCCTGAAGATGAGTCCTACTGTGGCTTGGTGGTCTGGGAGACCTAGGAATGTGGAGGTGGCTCAGGGACTCTGCAGGATTCTCCAACCTGAGGTGTTTGACACGGCTCCAATAAGGAAGCTTCCCATGTGGAGACGAGAGGAGTTCTTTTCAGTGCCTCAGGAAAGCCCCATATCCTGTTCTTCGAACCAAAGCCTCTGAGGAGTGACACCTGGACACCAAAGCAAGAGTTGAGATTAGGGCCTAAGGGCCTGTCCAGCTCAACCTTCTATCTCTGTTGACATCGGTGTGCATGCCTTCATGGAGGTAGCAGCTCAGCTTGTGTCCGAAGGCCCCTGTGTGTACAGGGAGGCTCCCGGTAGTGGGATGTCCTCGGGGGCCTTGAGGTTTCTCATATTCTGGAGGTGTGTGGCCAAATGAATGGACAGAGTATCCCAGGAGAGAGCAGGCACGGTCCTGTGGTATGGCTCCAGGAAACTCAGCCTAGAGGCTGTGTTTGCCAGGGCTGTGGGGACAGATGTCTGAAAAAGCAAACTTGGCTCTGGTAGGGGCCAAGGTAATGGCAGGCCTGATCTCCAGTCCGAGAGGGGAGATCCTCTGGATATCAAAGGAGGGCAAGTGGGAGGCAGTCGCTCAGGCTTTTGTCTCTGGGTGTTGCTTTCACAGTGGCCGTTCAGTGTAGGGGTTGCTTCAGGGGCCGAGGAAGAGCCTTCCTCTCGGGGGATTGTCCAAGCTCCCAAGTGTTTGGGTTCATTCAGTGGGTAGGGAAGAGTACTGTTTTCTGCCACAGGGGACCTTCCAGGAGAGGGCCTCTAGAGCACATCAGTGGGTTCCCTCAACTGGAATACACACCATCTAGTTAGTCCTGCGTGCCTATGGGCATGGCAAGCCACATATGTGGGCTCTTGGTCCAGTCACTGAGAGGTGTTACTTGAATAAGGTACTCACGCTGAGGGTCACCATGTGTGTTTGTGCCGAAGGCAGGCCTCACGCATGGGCGTGGCCTCATGGGCCATGCCATTTTCGCCTACACTGAAGGTTTGACTCACTGCAAGCAGCAAGGTTTCTTGCCATGGGGAAGGAGGGGTTCTGACTTGTGCATCAGGTTCCCCCCTGTGCAGGGATTGGAGATAAGGTCTAGGTTCCGATGACTGAAAACCGAGGTTGGGAATGGATGGTGGCCTAAGGCAGTGGCGGGTCCAATGTGCTGGGTGTGCAGCCAGCTGTGTCGGTGTCTGTTAGAAGGTCTGGTCTCAGGATATTTGCGACAGAGCATCACTGTTTAAGGTAGCCTATGCAATTGGGGTGTTGCCGAGGGCCAAGCAGTTTGATCCTCATTTGGGGTTTCTGGGCAGCACCATAGACAAAGTTTTTCTCCTGGGAGGCAGGCAGAGTACTTCATTGTGGCCCCAGATTTCCCAGTAGGGAGGGTTTGTGAGCCAGGAGTGTGAGGACGGAAGTCTAGGAACACAAGCTAAAGTGAGGATTGGAGCCAAGGGCAGAGTAGGCCCACTCTGCAGAGGCTGAATCAACATCTCCTGCATCTGAAGTCAGGCTGAGGATTAGACGTTGGCTGAGGCTGGAGTATGTGTCCATGATGGCACCTTCATGAAGCGGGGGCCTCATGAGGCCAAGGAAGTTTACCCACGCTGAGATTGGAGGTTGCCCCAAACCACAAGGTTTCCTTCTGCGGGACATTCGAGTCCTGTTGCATGGCTCCAGGACATACCATACGGAAGGACTGGAGAGCACGGTTCGAAGGATGGATCCCTGTCCAGCATGCCTCGCATTCCCATTGGCCATTAGCCACAAGATATGTTTGATCTGCTGCCTCTGGGGCACGCTACCCAGGGGGCTGAGTGAAATGGCCTCTCCTGAGGATGCGTCATAATGTGCGCTTGGGTCCATGGAGACCTTGGAATGTGCTGGTTGTTCAGTGGCCCTGCGGAACTCTCCTACCTGAAGGGTTTGATACATCCCCAGTAAGTAAGCTCCCCATGTGGAGGCGAGAGAGGATTGGTTTGGTGCCTCAGAAAAGCCTCGTGTGCTGGTCTTCGAAAACATTCCTCTGAGGACGGACACATAGAAACCAAAGCTAAGGTCCAGATTAGAGCCTGGGGGCCTGTCCATTTCAACCTTCTGTCTCTGGGGACACTGTCTGAGAGTCTAAGTGGAGATAGTTGCTCCGCTGTTGTAAGAGAGCCCCTCTTAATCCAGGGTGGTTTACACTATTGATGGCCTCAGGGGCCTTGGAGCTTTTCCCTAACCTGTAGGGTTGTGGTCAATGGATTGGGCACACTTGCCTTGGAGAGGGCAGGCACAATCTTTCGCTGTGGCTCCAGAGGCCCTAGCCTGGAGGTTGTGTGGGTCAAGGCTGTGTGCACAGAAGTCTGAAAACACAAACTCAGCTTATGAGTGGCGCCTAGGGTATGGCAGGCCAGATGTACAGCCCGAGAGGGAGCTCCTGGGCCTCTGAAACAAGGGCGAGTGGGAGGCGTTCCTTCAGGCTTTTGTCTCTGGATGTTGTGTCCGGGATAGCCGTGGATTGGAGGGGTGGCCTCAGGGACTGTGGACGAGTATCCCTCTCTGGGGATTTGTCCCAGCTCCCAAGAGTTTGGGGTCATTTTGTGGGAAGGGTGGAGTCGTGTTGTCTGGCTCATGTGTCTCTCCAAGAAAGGTATTCCAGAGCAGAGCCCCAGGTACAGGCGGGGCGACTAGAAAACTGAAACACTGGTGAGGATTGGGTGCATAGGGGCTTGGCAAGCCCCATATGCGCCTCTTGGTCCAGGCCCTGACAGGCCTTACTTTGACATGGGGCTCATGCTGAGGTCACAGTGTGAATTTGTGCCCATCAGCACTCAAGTTTGGGCGTGGCATCAGGGACCATGAAGGTTTCTCCCACCCTGAAGGTGTGACTCCATGCCAAGAGCAAGCTTTACAGCCACGGGGAAGGAGGAGTTCTGTTTTGTGCTTCCGATACCCAGCTGTTGGAGAATTGATATAATGTCTAGGTTCAGATATCTGAAAACCAAGGTTAAAAAGAGGTGACGGCATAAGACCATGGCGTGTCCGAAGTGCTGTGTGTGCGGCCAGCTGTCTCCTTGTCTGTCTGGACGTCTGGCTTCAGGCTGTGTCAGACAGAGCATAAGTGCCCAGTGCAGCCTATCCAGTTCGGGTACCGTCGAGGCCCGAGCAGGTTGATCCTCATCTGGGTTTTCTGGAGAGAGCCCCACAGGGAAACGTTTTTCTTCCATTGGGCAGACCCTGGGCTGGGTTGTGGTTCTGGAGTTCCTAGTCCGGAGGGCTTGTTTGCCAGGATTGTGAGGAAGGAAGTCTGAAAACACAAGCTAGCGTGAGGTTTGGGACCGAGGGCACGGCAGGCCCACTCTGCAGAGGCTGAATCGAGATCTCCTGCACTGAGGTCATGTCAACTATGAGAGGTGTTTCAGGCTAGAGATTTTGTCCAGCATGGCCTCTTCCTGAAGGGTGTGGGGGCTTCATGAGGCCAGGGAGGTTTGCCTACGATGGGATTTGTAAACTACTCCAAACCTCAAGGTTTCCTTCTGCACGACAGTCGAGTGCTATTGGATGGTTCCAGGAGGCCCCATACGGAAAGACTCGAGAGCATGTGTCTAAGCATGGATGCCTGGGAACGCCACCTCATTTTCCCACTCTTTAGTCAGGACAAGGCAGGCTCAATCTGCGGGCTCCTGGGTGAGCTACCCAGAGGGGAGAGTTGAAATGGACTCTCCTGAAGATGAGTCCTACTGTGGCTTGGTGGTCTGGGAGACCTAGGAATGTGGAGGTGGCTCAGGGACTCTGCAGGATTCTCCAACCTGAGGTGTTTGACACGGCTCCAATAAGGAAGCTTCCCATGTGGAGACGAGAGGAGTTCTTTTCAGTGCCTCAGGAAAGCCCCATATCCTGTTCTTTGAACCAAAGCCTCTGAGGAGTGACACCTGGACACCAAAGCAAGAGTTGAGATTAGGGCCTAAGGGCCTGTCCAGCTCAACCTTCTATCTCTGTTGACATCGGTGTGCATGCCTTCATGGAGGTAGCAGCTCAGCTTGTGTCCGAAGGCCCCTGTGTGTACAGGGAGGCTCCCGGTAGTGGGATGTCCTCGGGGGCCTTGAGGTTTCTCATATTCTGGAGGTGTGTGGCCAAATGAATGGACAGAGTATCCCAGGAGAGAGCAGGCACGGTCCTGTGGTATGGCTCCAGGAAACTCAGCCTAGAGGCTGTGTTTGCCAGGGCTGTGGGGACAGATGTCTGAAAAAGCAAACTTGGCTCTGGTAGGGGCCAAGGTAATGGCAGGCCTGATCTCCAGTCCGTGAGGGGAGATCCTCTGGATATCAAAGGAGGGCAAGTGGGAGGCAGTCGCTCAGGCTTTTGTCTCTGGGTGTTGCTTTCACAGTGGCCGTTCAGTGTAGGGGTTGCTTCAGGGGCCGAGGAAGAGCCTTCCTCTCGGGGGATTGTCCAAGCTCCCAAGTGTTTGGGTTCATTCAGTGGGTAGGGAAGAGTACTGTTTTCTGCCACAGGGGACCTTCCAGGAGAGGGCCTCTAGAGCACATCAGTGGGTTCCCTCAACTGGAATACACACCATCTAGTCAGTCCTGCGTGCCTATGGGCATGGCAAGCCACATATGTGGGCTCTTGGTCCAGTCACTGAGAGGTGTTACTTGAATAAGGTACTCACGCTGAGGGTCACCATGTGTGTTTGTGCCGAAGGCAGGCCTCACGCATGGGCGTGGCCTCATGGGCCATGCCATTTTCGCCTACACTGAAGGTTTGACTCACTGCAAGCAGCAAGGTTTCTTGCCATGGGGAAGGAGGGGTTCTGACTTGTGCATCAGGTTCCCCCCTGTGCAGGGATTGGAGATAAGGTCTAGGTTCCGATGACTGAAAACCGAGGTTGGGAATGGATGGTGGCCTAAGGCAGTGGCGGGTCCAATGTGCTGGGTGTGCAGCCAGCTGTGTCGGTGTCTGTTAGAAGGTCTGGTCTCAGGATATTTGCGACAGAGCATCACTGTTTAAGGTAGCCTATGCAATTGGGGTGTTGCCGAGGGCCAAGCAGTTTGATCCTCATTTGGGGTTTCTGGGCAGCACCATAGACAAAGTTTTTCTCCTGGGAGGCAGGCAGAGTACTTCATTGTGGCCCCAGATTTCCCAGTAGGGAGGGTTTGTGAGCCAGGAGTGTGAGGACGGAAGTCTAGGAACACAAGCTAAAGTGAGGATTGGAGCCAAGGGCAGAGTAGGCCCACTCTGCAGAGGCTGAATCAACATCTCCTGCATCTGAAGTCAGGCTGAGGATTAGACGTTGGCTGAGGCTGGAGTATGTGTCCATGATGGCACCTTCATGAAGCGGGGGCCTCATGAGGCCAAGGAAGTTTACCCACGCTGAGATTGGAGGTTGCCCCAAACCACAAGGTTTCCTTCTGCGGGACATTCGAGTCCTGTTGCATGGCTCCAGGACATACCATACGGAAGGACTGGAGAGCACGGTTCGAAGGATGGATCCCTGTCCAGCATGCCTCGCATTCCCATTGGCCATTAGCCACAAGATATGTTTGATCTGCTGCCTCTGGGGCACGCTACCCAGGGGGCTGAGTGAAATGGCCTCTCCTGAGGATGCGTCATAATGTGCGCTTGGGTCCATGGAGACCTTGGAATGTGCTGGTTGTTCAGTGGCCCTGCGGAACTCTCCTACCTGAAGGGTTTGATACATCCCCAGTAAGTAAGCTCCCCATGTGGAGGCGAGAGAGGATTGGTTTGGTGCCTCAGAAAAGCCTCGTGTGCTGGTCTTCGAAAACATTCCTCTGAGGACGGACACATAGAAACCAAAGCTAAGGTCCAGATTAGAGCCTGGGGGCCTGTCCATTTCAACCTTCTGTCTCTGGGGACACTGTCTGAGAGTCTAAGTGGAGATAGTTGCTCCGCTGTTGTAAGAGAGCCCCTCTTAATCCAGGGTGGTTTACACTATTGATGGCCTCAGGGGCCTTGGAGCTTTTCCCTAACCTGTAGGGTTGTGGTCAATGGATTGGGCACACTTGCCTTGGAGAGGGCAGGCACAATCTTTCGCTGTGGCTCCAGAGGCCCTAGCCTGGAGGTTGTGTGGGTCAAGGCTGTGTGCACAGAAGTCTGAAAACACAAACTCAGCTTATGAGTGGCGCCTAGGGTATGGCAGGCCAGATGTACAGCCCGAGAGGGAGCTCCTGGGCCTCTGAAACAAGGGCGAGTGGGAGGCGTTCCTTCAGGCTTTTGTCTCTGGATGTTGTGTCCGGGATAGCCGTGGATTGGAGGGGTGGCCTCAGGGACTGTGGACGAGTATCCCTCTCTGGGGATTTGTCCCAGCTCCCAAGAGTTTGGGGTCATTTTGTGGGAAGGGTGGAGTCGTGTTGTCTGGCTCATGTGTCTCTCCAAGAAAGGTATTCCAGAGCAGAGCCCCAGGTACAGGCGGGGCGACTAGAAAACTGAAACACTGGTGAGGATTGGGTGCATAGGGGCTTGGCAAGCCCCATATGCGCCTCTTGGTCCAGGCCCTGACAGGCCTTACTTTGACATGGGGCTCATGCTGAGGTCACAGTGTGAATTTGTGCCCATCAGCACTCAAGTTTGGGCGTGGCATCAGGGACCATGAAGGTTTCTCCCACCCTGAAGGTGTGACTCCATGCCAAGAGCAAGCTTTACAGCCACGGGGAAGGAGGAGTTCTGTTTTGTGCTTCCGATACCCAGCTGTTGGAGAATTGATATAATGTCTAGGTTCAGATATCTGAAAACCAAGGTTAAAAAGAGGTGACGGCATAAGACCATGGCGTGTCCGAAGTGCTGTGTGTGCGGCCAGCTGTCTCCTTGTCTGTCTGGACGTCTGGCTTCAGGCTGTGTCAGACAGAGCATAAGTGCCCAGTGCAGCCTATCCAGTTCGGGTACCGTCGAGGCCCGAGCAGGTTGATCCTCATCTGGGTTTTCTGGAGAGAGCCCCACAGGGAAACGTTTTTCTTCCATTGGGCAGACCCTGGGCTGGGTTGTGGTTCTGGAGTTCCTAGTCCGGAGGGCTTGTTTGCCAGGATTGTGAGGAAGGAAGTCTGAAAACACAAGCTAGCGTGAGGTTTGGGACCGAGGGCACGGCAGGCCCACTCTGCAGAGGCTGAATCGAGATCTCCTGCACTGAGGTCATGTCAACTATGAGAGGTGTTTCAGGCTAGAGATTTTGTCCAGCATGGCCTCTTCCTGAAGGGTGTGGGGGCTTCATGAGGCCAGGGAGGTTTGCCTACGATGGGATTTGTAAACTACTCCAAACCTCAAGGTTTCCTTCTGCACGACAGTCGAGTGCTATTGGATGGTTCCAGGAGGCCCCATACGGAAAGACTCGAGAGCATGTGTCTAAGCATGGATGCCTGGGAACGCCACCTCATTTTCCCACTCTTTAGTCAGGACAAGGCAGGCTCAATCTGCGGGCTCCTGGGTGAGCTACCCAGAGGGGAGAGTTGAAATGGACTCTCCTGAAGATGAGTCCTACTGTGGCTTGGTGGTCTGGGAGACCTAGGAATGTGGAGGTGGCTCAGGGACTCTGCAGGATTCTCCAACCTGAGGTGTTTGACACGGCTCCAATAAGGAAGCTTCCCATGTGGAGACGAGAGGAGTTCTTTTCAGTGCCTCAGGAAAGCCCCATATCCTGTTCTTTGAACCAAAGCCTCTGAGGAGTGACACCTGGACACCAAAGCAAGAGTTGAGATTAGGGCCTAAGGGCCTGTCCAGCTCAACCTTCTATCTCTGTTGACATCGGTGTGCATGCCTTCATGGAGGTAGCAGCTCAGCTTGTGTCCGAAGGCCCCTGTGTGTACAGGGAGGCTCCCGGTAGTGGGATGTCCTCGGGGGCCTTGAGGTTTCTCATATTCTGGAGGTGTGTGGCCAAATGAATGGACAGAGTATCCCAGGAGAGAGCAGGCACGGTCCTGTGGTATGGCTCCAGGAAACTCAGCCTAGAGGCTGTGTTTGCCAGGGCTGTGGGGACAGATGTCTGAAAAAGCAAACTTGGCTCTGGTAGGGGCCAAGGTAATGGCAGGCCTGATCTCCAGTCCGTGAGGGGAGATCCTCTGGATATCAAAGGAGGGCAAGTGGGAGGCAGTCGCTCAGGCTTTTGTCTCTGGGTGTTGCTTTCACAGTGGCCGTTCAGTGTAGGGGTTGCTTCAGGGGCCGAGGAAGAGCCTTCCTCTCGGGGGATTGTCCAAGCTCCCAAGTGTTTGGGTTCATTCAGTGGGTAGGGAAGAGTACTGTTTTCTGCCACAGGGGACCTTCCAGGAGAGGGCCTCTAGAGCACATCAGTGGGTTCCCTCAACTGGAATACACACCATCTAGTCAGTCCTGCGTGCCTATGGGCATGGCAAGCCACATATGTGGGCTCTTGGTCCAGTCACTGAGAGGTGTTACTTGAATAAGGTACTCACGCTGAGGGTCACCATGTGTGTTTGTGCCGAAGGCAGGCCTCACGCATGGGCGTGGCCTCATGGGCCATGCCATTTTCGCCTACACTGAAGGTTTGACTCACTGCAAGCAGCAAGGTTTCTTGCCATGGGGAAGGAGGGGTTCTGACTTGTGCATCAGGTTCCCCCCTGTGCAGGGATTGGAGATAAGGTCTAGGTTCCGATGACTGAAAACCGAGGTTGGGAATGGATGGTGGCCTAAGGCAGTGGCGGGTCCAATGTGCTGGGTGTGCAGCCAGCTGTGTCGGTGTCTGTTAGAAGGTCTGGTCTCAGGATATTTGCGACAGAGCATCACTGTTTAAGGTAGCCTATGCAATTGGGGTGTTGCCGAGGGCCAAGCAGTTTGATCCTCATTTGGGGTTTCTGGGCAGCACCATAGACAAAGTTTTTCTCCTGGGAGGCAGGCAGAGTACTTCATTGTGGCCCCAGATTTCCCAGTAGGGAGGGTTTGTGAGCCAGGAGTGTGAGGACGGAAGTCTAGGAACACAAGCTAAAGTGATGATTGGAGCCAAGGGCAGAGTAGGCCCACTCTGCAGAGGCTGAATCAACATCTCCTGCATCTGAAGTCAGGCTGAGGATTAGACGTTGGCTGAGGCTGGAGTATGTGTCCATGATGGCACCTTCATGAAGCGGGGGCCTCATGAGGCCAAGGAAGTTTACCCACGCTGAGATTGGAGGTTGCCCCAAACCACAAGGTTTCCTTCTGCGGGACATTCGAGTCCTGTTGCATGGCTCCAGGACATACCATACGGAAGGACTGGAGAGCACGGTTCGAAGGATGGATCCCTGTCCAGCATGCCTCGCATTCCCATTGGCCATTAGCCACAAGATATGTTTGATCTGCTGCCTCTGGGGCACGCTACCCAGGGGGCTGAGTGAAATGGCCTCTCCTGAGGATGCGTCATAATGTGCGCTTGGGTCCATGGAGACCTTGGAATGTGCTGGTTGTTCAGTGGCCCTGCGGAACTCTCCTACCTGAAGGGTTTGATACATCCCCAGTAAGTAAGCTCCCCATGTGGAGGCGAGAGAGGATTGGTTTGGTGCCTCAGAAAAGCCTCGTGTGCTGGTCTTCGAAAACATTCCTCTGAGGACGGACACATAGAAACCAAAGCTAAGGTCCAGATTAGAGCCTGGGGGCCTGTCCATTTCAACCTTCTGTCTCTGGGGACACTGTCTGAGAGTCTAAGTGGAGATAGTTGCTCCGCTGTTGTAAGAGAGCCCCTCTTAATCCAGGGTGGTTTACACTATTGATGGCCTCAGGGGCCTTGGAGCTTTTCCCTAACCTGTAGGGTTGTGGTCAATGGATTGGGCACACTGGCCTTGGAGAGGGCAGGCACAATCTTTCGCTGTGGCTCCAGAGGCCCTAGCCTGGAGGTTGTGTGGGTCAAGGCTGTGTGCACAGAAGTCTGAAAACACAAACTCAGCTTATGAGTGGCGCCTAGGGTATGGCAGGCCGGATGTACAGCCCGAGAGGTAGCTCCTGGGCCTCTGAAACAAGGGCGAGTGGGAGGCGTTCCTTCAGGCTTTTGTTTCTGGATGTTGTGTCCGGGATAGCCGTGGATTGGAGGGGTGGCCTCAGGGACTGTGGACGAGTATCCCTCTCTGGGGATTTGTCCCAGCTCCCAAGAGTTTGGGGTCATTTTGTGGGAAGGGTGGAGTCGTGTTGTCTGGCTCATGTGTCTCTCCAAGGAAGGTATTCCAGAGCAGAGCCCCAGGTACAGGCGGGGCGACTAGAAAACTGAAACACTGGTGAGGATTGGGTGCATAGGGGCTTGGCAAGCCCCATATGCGCCTCTTGGTCCAGGCCCTGACAGGCCTTACTTTGACATGGGGCTCATGCTGAGGTCACAGTGTGAATTTGTGCCCATCAGCACTCAAGTTTGGGCGTGGCATCAGGGACCATGAAGGTTTCTCCCACCCTGAAGGTGTGACTCCATGCCAAGAGCAAGCTTTACAGCCACGGGGAAGGAGGAGTTCTGTTTTGTGCTTCCGATACCCAGCTGTTGGAGAATTGATATAATGTCTAGGTTCAGATATCTGAAAATCAAGGTTAAAAAGAGGTGACGGCATAAGACCATGGCGTGTCCGAAGTGCTGTGTGTGCGGCCAGCTGTCTCCTTGTCTGTCTGGACGTCTGGCTTCAGGCTGTGTCAGACAGAGCATAAGTGCCCAGTGCAGCCTATCCAGTTCGGGTACCGTCGAGGCCCGAGCAGGTTGATCCTCATCTGGGTTTTCTGGAGAGAGCCCCACAGGGAAACGTTTTTCTTCCATTGGGCAGACCCTGGGCTGGGTTGTGGTTCTGGAGTTCCTAGTCCGGAGGGCTTGTTTGCCAGGATTGTGAGGAAGGAAGTCTGAAAACACAAGCTAGCGTGAGGTTTGGGACCGAGGGCACGGCAGGCCCACTCTGCAGAGGCTGAATCGAGATCTCCTGCACTGAGGTCATGTCAACTATGAGAGGTGTTTCAGGCTAGAGATTTTGTCCAGCATGGCCTCTTCCTGAAGGGTGTGGGGGCTTCATGAGGCCAGGGAGGTTTGCCTACGATGGGATTTGTAAACTACTCCAAACCTCAAGGTTTCCTTCTGCACGACAGTCGAGTGCTATTGGATGGTTCCAGGAGGCCCCATACGGAAAGACTCGAGAGCATGTGTCTAAGCATGGATGCCTGGGAACGCCACCTCATTTTCCCACTCTTTAGTCAGGACAAGGCAGGCTCAATCTGCGGGCTCCTGGGTGAGCTACCCAGAGGGGAGAGTTGAAATGGACTCTCCTGAAGATGAGTCCTACTGTGGCTTGGTGGTCTGGGAGACCTAGGAATGTGGAGGTGGCTCAGGGACTCTGCAGGATTCTCCAACCTGAGGTGTTTGACACGGCTCCAATAAGGAAGCTTCCCATGTGGAGACGAGAGGAGTTCTTTTCAGTGCCTCAGGAAAGCCCCATATCCTGTTCTTCGAACCAAAGCCTCTGAGGAGTGACACCTGGACACCAAAGCAAGAGTTGAGATTAGGGCCTAAGGGCCTGTCCAGCTCAACCTTCTATCTCTGTTGACATCGGTGTGCATGCCTTCATGGAGGTAGCAGCTCAGCTTGTGTCCGAAGGCCCCTGTGTGTACAGGGAGGCTCCCGGTAGTGGGATGTCCTCGGGGGCCTTGAGGTTTCTCATATTCTGGAGGTGTGTGGCCAAATGAATGGACAGAGTATCCCAGGAGAGAGCAGGCACGGTCCTGTGGTATGGCTCCAGGAAACTCAGCCTAGAGGCTGTGTTTGCCAGGGCTGTGGGGACAGATGTCTGAAAAAGCAAACTTGGCTCTGGTAGGGGCCAAGGTAATGGCAGGCCTGATCTCCAGTCCGTGAGGGGAGATCCTCTGGATATCAAAGGAGGGCAAGTGGGAGGCAGTCGCTCAGGCTTTTGTCTCTGGGTGTTGCTTTCACAGTGGCCGTTCAGTGTAGGGGTTGCTTCAGGGGCCGAGGAAGAGCCTTCCTCTCGGGGGATTGTCCAAGCTCCCAAGTGTTTGGGTTCATTCAGTGGGTAGGGAAGAGTACTGTTTTCTGCCACAGGGGACCTTCCAGGAGAGGGCCTCTAGAGCACATCAGTGGGTTCCCTCAACTGGAATACACACCATCTAGTTAGTCCTGCGTGCCTATGGGCATGGCAAGCCACATATGTGGGCTCTTGGTCCAGTCACTGAGAGGTGTTACTTGAATAAGGTACTCACGCTGAGGGTCACCATGTGTGTTTGTGCCGAAGGCAGGCCTCACGCATGGGCGTGGCCTCATGGGCCATGCCATTTTCGCCTACACTGAAGGTTTGACTCACTGCAAGCAGCAAGGTTTCTTGCCATGGGGAAGGAGGGGTTCTGACTTGTGCATCAGGTTCCCCCCTGTGCAGGGATTGGAGATAAGGTCTAGGTTCCGATGACTGAAAACCGAGGTTGGGAATGGATGGTGGCCTAAGGCAGTGGCGGGTCCAATGTGCTGGGTGTGCAGCCAGCTGTGTCGGTGTCTGTTAGAAGGTCTGGTCTCAGGATATTTGCGACAGAGCATCACTGTTTAAGGTAGCCTATGCAATTGGGGTGTTGCCGAGGGCCAAGCAGTTTGATCCTCATTTGGGGTTTCTGGGCAGCACCATAGACAAAGTTTTTCTCCTGGGAGGCAGGCAGAGTACTTCATTGTGGCCCCAGATTTCCCAGTAGGGAGGGTTTGTGAGCCAGGAGTGTGAGGACGGAAGTCTAGGAACACAAGCTAAAGTGATGATTGGAGCCAAGGGCAGAGTAGGCCCACTCTGCAGAGGCTGAATCAACATCTCCTGCATCTGAAGTCAGGCTGAGGATTAGACGTTGGCTGAGGCTGGAGTATGTGTCCATGATGGCACCTTCATGAAGCGGGGGCCTCATGAGGCCAAGGAAGTTCACCCACGCTGAGATTGGTGGTTGCCCCAAACCACAAGGTTTCCTTCTGCGGGACATTCGAGTCCTGTTGCATGGCTCCAGGACATACCATACGGAAGGACTGGAGAGCACGGTTCGAAGGATGGATCCCTGTCCAGCATGCCTCGCATTCCCATTGGCCATTAGCCACAAGATATGTTTGATCTGCTGCCTCTGGGGCACGCTACCCAGGGGGCTGAGTGAAATGGCCTCTCCTGAGGATGCGTCATAATGTGCGTTTGGGTCCATGGAGACCTTGGAATGTGCTGGTTGTTCAGTGGCCCTGCGGAACTCTCCTACCTGAAGGGTTTGATACATCCCCAGTAAGTAAGCTCCCCATGTGGAGGCGAGAGAGGATTGGTTTGGTGCCTCAGAAAAGCCTCGTGTGCTGGTCTTCGAAAACATTCCTCTGAGGACGGACACATAGAAACCAAAGCTAAGGTCCAGATTAGAGCCTGGGGGCCTGTCCATTTCAACCTTCTGTCTCTGGGGACACTGTCTGAGAGTCTAAGTGGAGATAGTTGCTCCGCTGTTGTAAGAGAGCCCCTCTTAATCCAGGGTGGTTTACACTATTGATGGCCTCAGGGGCCTTGGAGCTTTTCCCTAACCTGTAGGGTTGTGGTCAATGGATTGGGCACACTTGCCTTGGAGAGGGCAGGCACAATCTTTCGCTGTGGCTCCAGAGGCCCTAGCCTGGAGGTTGTGTGGGTCAAGGCTGTGTGCACAGAAGTCTGAAAACACAAACTCAGCTTATGAGTGGCGCCTAGGCTATGGCAGGCCAGATGTACAGCCCGAGAGGGAGCTCCTGGGCCTCTGAAACAAGGGCGAGTGGGAGGCGTTCCTTCAGGCTTTTGTCTCTGGATGTTGTGTCCGGGATAGCCGTGGATTGGAGGGGTGGCCTCAGGGACTGTGGACGAGTATCCCTCTCTGGGGATTTGTCCCAGCTCCCAAGAGTTTGGGGTCATTTTGTGGGAAGGGTGGAGTCGTGTTGTCTGGCTCATGTGTCTCTCCAAGAAAGGTATTCCAGAGCAGAGCCCCAGGTACAGGCGGGGCGACTAGAAAACTGAAACACTGGTGAGGATTGGGTGCATAGGGGCTTGGCAAGCCCCATATGCGCCTCTTGGTCCAGGCCCTGACAGGCCTTACTTTGACATGGGGCTCATGCTGAGGTCACAGTGTGAATTTGTGCCCATCAGCACTCAAGTTTGGGCGTGGCATCAGGGACCATGAAGGTTTCTCCCACCCTGAAGGTGTGACTCCATGCCAAGAGCAAGCTTTACAGCCACGGGGAAGGAGGAGTTCTGTTTTGTGCTTCCGATACCCAGCTGTTGGAGAATTGATATAATGTCTAGGTTCAGATATCTGAAAACCAAGGTTAAAAAGAGGTGACGGCATAAGACCATGGCGTGTCCGAAGTGCTGTGTGTGCGGCCAGCTGTCTCCTTGTCTGTCTGGACGTCTGGCTTCAGGCTGTGTCAGACAGAGCATAAGTGCCCAGTGCAGCCTATCCAGTTCGGGTACCGTCGAGGCCCGAGCAGGTTGATCCTCATCTGGGTTTTCTGGAGAGAGCCCCACAGGGAAACGTTTTTCTTCCATTGGGCAGACCCTGGGCTGGGTTGTGGTTCTGGAGTTCCTAGTCCGGAGGGCTTGTTTGCCAGGATTGTGAGGAAGGAAGTCTGAAAACACAAGCTAGCGTGAGGTTTGGGACCGAGGGCACGGCAGGCCCACTCTGCAGAGGCTGAATCGAGATCTCCTGCACTGAGGTCATGTCAACTATGAGGTGTTTCAGGCTAGAGTTTTTGTCCAGCATGGCCTCTTCCTGAAGGGTGTGGGGGCTTCATGAGGCCAGGGAGGTTTGCCTACGATGGGATTTGTAAACTACTCCAAACCTCAAGGTTTCCTTCTGCACGACAGTCGAGTGCTATTGGATGGTTCCAGGAGGCCCCATACGGAAAGACTCGAGAGCATGTGTCTAAGCATGGATGCCTGGGAACGCCACCTCATTTTCCCACTCTTTAGTCAGGACAAGGCAGGCTCAATCTGCGGGCTCCTGGGTGAGCTACCCAGAGGGGAGAGTTGAAATGGACTCTCCTGAAGATGAGTCCTACTGTGGCTTGGTGGTCTGGGAGACCTTGGAATGTGGAGGTGGCTCAGGGACTCTGCAGGATTCTCCACCCTGAGGTGTTTGACACGCCTCCAACAAGGAAGCTTCCCATGTGGAGACGAGAGGAGTTCTATTCAGTGCCTCAGGAAAGCCCCATATCCTGTTCTTCGAACCAAAGCCTCTGAGGAGTGACACCTGGAAACCAAAGCAAGAGTTGAGATTAGGGCTTAAGGACCTGTCCGGCTCAACCTTCTATCTCTGTTGACATATTTGTGCATGCCCTCGTGGAGGTAGCTGCTCAGCTTGTGTCTGAATGCCGCTGTGTGTCCATAGAGGATCCCGGTAGTGGGATATCCTCGGGGGCCTTGAGTTTTTTCATATTCTGGAGGTGTGTCGCCAAAGGAATGGTCACAGTTTCCCAGGAGAGAGCAGGCACGGTCCTGTGTTATGGCTCCAGAGGACCCAGCCTAGAGGCTGTGTTTGCCAGGGCTGTGGGACAGATTTCTGAAAAAGCAAACTTGGCTCTGGTAGGGGCCAAGGTAATGGCAGGCCTGATCTCCAGTCCGTGAGGGGATATCCTCTGGATATCAATGGAGGGAAATTGGGAGGCAGTCGCTCAGGCTTTTGTCTCTGGGTGGTGCATTCACAGAGGCTGTTCAGGGTAGGGGTTGCCTCAGGGGACGAGGAAGAGCCTTCCTCTCGGGGTATTGTCCAAGCTCCCAAGTGTTTGTGTTCATTCTGTGGGAAGGGAAGAGTACTGTTTTCTGCCAAAGGGGACCCCACAGGATTGGGACTCTAGAGCACAACAGTGGGTTCTCTCAACTGGAATACACACCATCTAGTTAGTCCTGGGGGCCTATGGGCATGGCAAGCACTATATGCAGGCTCTTGGTCCAGACCGTGACAGACCTTTTTTTGACATCGGCACATGCTGATGGTCACACTGTGAATTTGTGCCCAAGCAGCACTCAAGTTTTGGCGTGGCATCTGTGGCCATGAAGGGTTCTCCCACGTGAAGGTGTGACTCCATGCGAAGAACAAGCATTACAGCCATGTTGAAGGCAGAGTTCTGATTTGTGATTCCGATACACAAACTCAGCTTTGGTTGGGGACGTCGGTATTGCAGGCCCAATCTACAAACCATGAGAAGAACTCATGAGGATTTGAATATAGAGCAGGTCTGAGGCTCTTGCTCAGGCATTTGTCTCTGGATGTTGTTCAGCGATGGCCGTGGAATGTCGGGAATGCCTCATGGGCCATGGAGGAATCTTCCTCTCTGAGGATATGGCCCAATTTCCAATTGTTTTTCGTCAGTCTGTGGGATGGGAGGACTCCTTTCATGTTTGTTACCTCAGGTATCCCACCAAAGAGGAATTCCAAAGCAAAGCCGTGGGGAAGACTGAAGGGACAACCCGAATTATGGTTAAAAATTTGGGCTAAGGGGCATGGCAAGCCCAATATGCTATCTCTTTATCCAGCCACTGAGAGGCCTTACTTGAGGACTGGGCTCAGGCTTAGGTTCACAATGTGTGTTTGTGACCAATGTGGCACGCGAGCATGGGTGGGGCCTCATGGGCCACACTGGTATCAACTACACTGAATGTTGGACAACATGCCAACCACAAGGTTTCTTGCCATGGGGAAGGAGTTCTGATTTCCTCATCATGTTCAACCCTGAGCAGTGATTGTAGATAAAGTCTAGTTTCTGAAGCCTGAAAACCGAGGTTGGGAAGAAAAAATGACCTTAGGCCATGGTGGAACGAATGCTCAGTGTGCGGCCAGCTGCCTGCATGGGGCCAGGAGGTCCAGGCTCAGGCTGTGTCAGAAAGGACATTAGTGCCCTGGTCAGCTTAAGTATTTGGGGTACAGCAAAGGTCGGTGAGGTTGATCCTCATTTGGGGTTACTGGGTAGCAATGTTTTTCTTCTGGAGGGCAGGCAGAGTGCTGCATTGTAGTTCTGGATTGCCAAACTGGAGGGCTTGTGGGCCAGTAGTCTGAGGACAGAAGTCAGGGAACACAAGCTAGGCTTAGGTTTCTGGGTGAGGCCATGGCAGGCACAATCTACAGACCTGAATCGAGATCTCGTGCATCTGAAGTCAGAGAGAGGATCAGACGATCGCTCAGGTTGGAGTTTCTGAACCTGATGGCCCCTTCATGAAGGGGGGGGGGCATCACGATGCCATGGGGGTTTTCCCACGATGGGAGTTTGAGAAGCTCCAAAGTGCAGAGAGTTCTGCAGGACAATTGAGACCTGTTGTTTGCTCCAGGACAATGATTCTGAGCAGGGTTCTAAAGATGGATGGCTGGGTAGCCCACCTCGCATTCCAATTGTCTCCTAGCAACAAGACAGGTTAGATCTCCTGGATCTGTGGGGACCAACGGAGGACGCTGAGTTGAAATGGACACCCCTGGGGATGGGTCCTAATGTGCTTTTGTGTCTATGGAGACCTTGGAATGAAGCGGTGGCACTGGAGCCCTAAAGGGTTCTCCTAAACAGAGGCTTTGACACAGCTCCAACGTGCAAGTTTCTCATGTGTAGATGAGATGTTTTCTGATGGGTGAGTCAAGAAACAGCTATATGCTGCTTTTGAAATCCAGGCCTCTGAGGAGAGATGCCTGGATACCAAAGCAATGGATCTGATTAGTGCCTAGGGGCCTGTTCTTTCCTTTTTACCTCTGGGGACATCTGTCTATGGGTCTGAGTGCAGGTAGGTGCTCAGTTGGGCTCAGATTGCCCGTTTTTCCTGGGAAGCCACCACTATTGAGATGGATCAGGGACTTTGGAGGTTTATCCTATTAGAAGGGTTGTGGCCATTGGAATGGGCACACACAATTTCCTTGGAGAGGCAAGTACAGTCCTCAGGTTTGGCTCCAGGGGCCTGAGCCTGTAGGTTGTGTACGCCAGGGCTGTTTGGACAGTTGTCTGAAAACACAAACTCGGCTTATGTTTCGGGTCATAGGTATGGCAGGACTGATCTACAGACCATGAGGAGAACTCTTCGGGATTTGAAAGAGGGGCTAGTGTGAGGCTACTGCTCAAGTTTTTGTCTCTGGATATCGTGTCACTCATGGTCGTGGAATTTCTGGGTGACTTCATGGGAAATGGACGAGTCTTACTCTCTGATGGTTTGGCCCCGTCCAACGAGTTTGAGGTCATACTGTGGGCTGGAAGAAGACCGTTTTTTTGTTGTTGTTGTTTTCTTTATTAACCTCAGGTGTCCCACCAAATGAGGGATTCCAGAGTAGAGCCCTGGGAAGGGGCGACTGGACAATCAAAATCTGGTTAAAATTTGGGGCCTAGGGACATGTCAAGCCCATTATGACATCTAATGGTCCAGCCACTGAGAGGACTTACTAGGGGACAGGACTCATGCTGAGGGTCACAATGCGTGTTTATGCCCTCGTTGCACTCAAGAGTGGGCGGGGCCTCAGGGTGAATGCTGGTTTCTCCTTCACTGAACCTTGGAAAACGTGCCAACCACAAGGTTTCTTGCCATGGGTAAGGAGGAGTTCTGATTTCTGCATCACACTCACCCCTGGGCAGTGATTGGGGATAATGTCTCGTTTCTGAAGCCTGAAAAATGAGGTAGGGAAGAGATGATGACCTAAGGCCATGGCGGGTCTTATGTGCTCAGTGTGGGGTAGCTTTCTGGGTGTTGGTCCGGAGGTCTGGGCTCAGGCTGTGTCCAACAGTGCATTAGTGCCCAGGTTAGACTAGATAATTTGGGTAAAGTCGAGTGCTGTGTAGGTTTATCCTCATTTAAGGTGCCTGGGCAGCTCATGAGGCAATACTTTTTTTTTTTTTTAAAGGGCAGGCAGTGTGCTGCATTTTGGGTCCGGAATTGCCAAACTTGAGGGCTTCGGGGCCAGGAGTGTGAGGACGGAAGTCTGAGAACACAAGCTAGACTTGGGAATCAGGGCGAGGGCACTACAGGTACCCCCTGCAGATCTGAACCAATATCTCATGCATCTGAATTCAGGGCGAGGATCAGACGTTGGCTCAGGTTGTAGTTTCCGTGCATGACGGCCGCACCATGAAGGGAGCGGAATCTCGAGGCCATTGAGGTTTTCCCACGTTGGGAGTTGTGGGATGCCCCCTTTAAGCATTCGTTCTGCGGGACAATGGAGACATGTTGGACAGCTCCAGCATATCCCACATGGAATGACTCCAGAGCACCGTTCGAGGATGGATGCCTGGGAAGCCCGCCTCCCAGGGCTTCCAATTGTCTCCTAGCAACAAGACAGTTTAGATCTGATGGCTCTGCGGGAGCAACCGGGGTGGCTGAGTTGAAATGGACTTTCCTAGGATGGGTCCTAATGTATTTTTGTGTCCATGAGGGCCTTGGAATGGGGCAGTGGCACCGGAACCCTGAAGTACTCTCCTAAGCTTTTGACATAGCTCCCATGCACAGGATTCCTTGTGGAGACGAGATGAGTTCTGATGGGTGCCTCAGGAAAACCCCTATGCTCGTATTGGAATCAGGCTTTTGAGGAGACATGCCTGTAAACCAAAGCAATGGATCCTATTATGGCCTAGGGTCCTGTCTGGTTCAATCTTCTTCTCTGGGTATATCCATCTATGGTATGAGTGGAAGTAGATTATCAGCTGGTATCAGACAGCCCTTGTGTGTTCCGGGCGACCTACACTATTGGAATGGCCTCAGGGATTTGGCGGTTTCTCCTAATTGGTACGATTTTGGCAGATGCTCAGCTGGTGTCAGACCGCCCTTGTTTATCCCGGTCGACCTACACTATTGGGATGGCCTCAGGGATTTGGCGGTTTCTCTTAATTTGTACAATTTTGGACAATGGAATGGGCAGAATTCCCATGGATTGGTAGGCACAGTCCTAATGTGTGGCTCCAGGGGCCCCAGCCTGGAGGGTGTGTGGCCCAGGACTTTGAGGACAGAAGTCTGGAAACACAAACTCAGCTTAGGTTGAGGGACTTAGGTATGGCAGGCCCGATGTACAAACCATGAGAAGAACTCTTCAGGATATTAAGAAAGTGCGAATCTGAGGCGCTTGCTCAGGCTTTTGTCTCTGGATTTTTTATCAGCACTGGCCGTGGAATGTCGGGGAGGACTCATGGGCCATGGACAAATCATCCTCTCTGAGGATTTGGCCAGATTCCCAATTGTTGTTCGTCAATCTGTGGGATGAGAGTACTCCTTTCAGTTTTGTTACCTCAGGTGTCCCACCAAAAGAGGAATTCCAAAGCAAAGCCGTGGGGAAGACTGAAGGGACAACCTGAACTATGGTTAAAAATTGGGGCCTAGGGGCATGGAAGCCCAATATGCTATCTCTTCATCCAGCCACTGAGAGGCCTTACTTGAGGACTGGGCTCAGGCTGAGAGTCACAATGTGTGATTGGGACCCATGTGGTCCGCGAGCATGGGCGGGGCCTCATGGGCCACACTGGTTTCAACTACACTGAACGTTGGACAACATGCCAACCACAAGGTTTCTTGCCATGGGGAAGGAGTTCTGATTTCTGAATCACGTTCAACCCCCGCAGTGATTGGAGATAAGGTCTAGGTTCAGAAGCATGAAAAAAGAGGTTGGGAAGAGATGACGACCTAAGGCCATGGCGGCTCGATGTGCTCAGTGTGCAGCCAGCTGTCTGGGTGGGGCCAGGAGTTCCAGGCTCAGGCTGTGTCAGAAAGGGCATTAGTGACCTGGTCAGCCTATGTATTTGTGGTACAGCCAAGGTAGGTGCAGGTTGATCCTCATTTGGGGTTACTGGGTAGCCCCAGAGGGCAATGTTTTTCTTCTGGGGGGCAGGCAGAGTGCTGCATTGTAGTTCTGGATTGCCAAACTGGAGGGCTTGTGGGCCAGTAGTCTGAGGACAGAATTCTGAGGCTTCGGTTTTTGGGTGAGGCCATGGCAGGCACAATCTACAGACCTGAATCGAGATCTCGTGCATCTGAAGTCAGGGCGAGGATCAGACGATCGCTCAGGTTGGAGTTTCTGTCCCTGATGGCCGCTTCATGAAGGGGGGGCATCTCGATGCCATGGGGGTTTTCCCACGATGGGAGGTGTGAGCAGCTCCAAACTGCAAAGAGTCTTCTGCAGGACAATTGAGACCTGTTGTTTGGCCCAGGCCATGATTCTGAGCAGGGTTCTAAGGATGCATGGCTGGGTAGCCCACCTCGCATTCCAATTGTCTCCTAGCAACAAGACAGGTTAGATCTGCTGGATCTGGGGGAGCAACCGAGGAGGCTGAGTTGAAATGGACTCTCCTGTGGATGGGTCCTAATGTGCTTTTGTGTCTAAGGAGACCTTGAAATGGTGCCCTGAAGGGTTCTCCTACACAGAGGCTTTAACACAGCTCCAACGTGCAAGTGTTCCTTGTGTAGATGAGATGTTTCCTGATGGGTGAGTCAAGAAACAGCCATATGCTGGTTTTGAAATCCAGGCCTCTGAGGAGAGATGCATGGAAAACAAAGCAATGGATCTGATTAGTGCCTAGGGACCCGGTCTTTACTTTTTACCTCTGGGGATATCTCTCTATGGGTCTGAGTGCAGGTAGGTGCTCAGATGGGCTCAGATTGCCCCTGTGTTTCCTGGAAAGCCAGCACTAGTGCGATGGATCAGGGACTTTGGAGGTTTATCCAATTAGAAGGGTTGTGGCCATTGGAATGGGCACACACAAATCCCTTGGAGAGAGCAAGTACAGTCCTCAGGTTTGGCTCCAGGGGCCTGAGCCTGTAGGTTGGGTAGGCCAGTTCTCTTTGGACAGTTGTCTGAAAACAAAACCTCGGCTTATGTTTCGGGTCGTACGTATGGCAGGACTGATCTACAGACCATGAGGAGAACTCTTCGGGATTTGAAAAAAGGGCGAGTGTGAGGCTCTTGCTCAAGTTTTTGTCTCTGGATATCGTGTCAATCATGGTGGTGAAATTTCTGGGTGACTTCATGGGAAATGGACGAGTCTTACTCTCTGGTGGTTTGGCCCCGTCCAAAGTGTTTGGGGTAATTCAGTGTGATGGAAGAATTCCGTTTATTTGTTGTTGTTGTTTGCTTTTTTAACCTCAGTTGACCCACCAAATGAGGGATTCCAGAGTAGAGCCCTGGGGAGGGGCAACCGGACAATCAGAAATCTGGTTAAAAATTGGGGACTAGGGACATATCAAGTCCATTATGACATCTTATGGTTCAGCCACTGAGAGGACTTACTAGAGTACAGGACTCATGCTGAGGGTCACAATGCGTGTTTATGCCCTCGTCGCACTCAAGAATGGGCGGGGCCTCAGGGTGAATGCTGGTTTCTCCTACACTGAACGTTGGACAACGTGCCAACCACAAGGTTTCTTGCCATGCGTAAGGAGGAGTTCTGATTTCTGCATCACACTCACCCCTGGGCAGTGATTGGAGATAAGGTTGCAGTTCTGAAGTTGAAAACTGAGGTAGGGAATGGATGATGACCTAAGGTCATGGCAGGTCTTATATGCTCAGTGTGCGGTCAGCTTTCTGGGGGTTGGTCAGGAGGTCCGGCTCAGGTTGTGTCCGACAGTACTTTAGTGCACAGGTTAGACTATATAACTTTGGTAAATAGAATGCTGTGTATGTTTATCCTCATTTAAGGTGCCTGGGAAGCTCATGAGGCAATAATTTTTTTCTAGAGCGCAGGCAGTGTGCTGCATTGTGGGTCCGGAATTGCCAAACTTGAGGGATTCGGGGCCAGGGGTGTGAGGACGGAAGTCTGAGAAGAAAGCTAGACTTGGGTTTCAGGGCGAGAGCACGGCAGGTACCACCTGCAGCTCTGAACCAATATCTCATGCATCTGAAGTCAGGGCGAGGATCAGACGTTGGTTCAGGTTGGAGTTTCTGTGCATGACGGCCGCTTCATGAAGGGAGCGGAATCTCGAGGCCATTGAGGTTTTCCCACGTTGGGAGTTGTGGGATGCCCCCTTCAAGGATTCCTTCTGCAGGACAATTGAGACCTGTTGGACAGCTCCAGGACATCCCATATGAAATGACTACAGAGCATCATACGAGGATGGATGCCTGGGAAGCCCGCCTCGCATTCTAATTTTCTCCTTGCAACAAGATAGTTTAGATCTGATGGCTCTGCGGGAGCAACCGGGGTGGTTGTGTTGAAATGGACTTTCCTGAGGTTGGGTCTTAATGGGTTTTGTGTCCCTGAGGGTCTTGGAATGGGGCAGTGGCACCGGAACCCTGAAGTACTCTCCTAAGCTTCTGACATAGCTCCCATGCACAAGTTTCCTTGTGGAGACGAGATGAGTTCTGATGGGTGCCTCAGGAAAACCCCTATGCTCGTATTGGAATCAGTCTTTTGAGGACACATGCCAGTAAACCAAAGCAATGGATCCTATTATGGCCTAGGTTCCTGTCTGGTTCAATCTTCTTCTCTGGGGACATCCCTCTACGGTGTGAGTAGACGTAGATGCTCAGCTGGTGTCAGACCGCCCTTGTTTGTCCCGGGCGACCTACACAATTGGGATGGCCTCATGGATTTTGCGGTTTCTCTTAATTTGTACAATTTTGGACAATGGAATGGGCAGAATTCCCATGGATTGGTAGGCACAGTCCTAATGTGTGGCGCCAGGGGCCCCAGCCTGGAGCGTGTGTGGCCCAAAATTTGAGGACAAAGTCTGAAAACACAAACTCAGCTTAGGTTTGGGGACGTAGCTATGGCATGCCCGATCTACAAACCATGAGAAGATTTCGTCAGGATATGAAGAAAGTGCGAATCTGAGGCGCTTGCTCAGGCTTTTGTCTCTGGATTTTGTATCAGCGCTGGCCGTGGAATGTCGGGGAGGCCTCATGGGCCATGGACGAATCTTCCTCTCTGAGGATTTGGCCCGATTCCCAATTGTTTTTCGTCAATCTGTGGGATGGGGGGACTCCTTTCAGTTTTGTTACCTCAGGTGTCCCACCAAAAGAAGAATTCCAAAGCAAACCGTGGGGAAGACTGAAGGGACTACCCGAACTATGGTTAAAAATTGGGGCCTAGGGGCATGGCAAGCCCAAAATGCTATATCTTCATCCACCCACTGAGAAGCCTTACTTGAGGACTGAGCTCAGGCTGAGGGTCACAATGTGTGTTTGGGACCCATGTGGCCCGCGAGCATGGGCGGGGCCTCATGGGCCACTCTGGTTTCAACTACACTGAACGTTGGTCAACATGCCAACCACAAGGTTTCTTGCCATGGGGAAGGAGTCCTGATTTCTGCATCAGGTTCAATCCTGGGCAGTGATTGGAGATAAGGTCTAGGATCTGAAGCCTGAAAACCGAGGTTGGAAAGAGATGACGACCTAAGGCCATGGCGGCTCGATGTGCTCAGTGTGCGGCCAACTGCCTGGGTGGGGCCAGGAGTTCCAGGCTCAGGCTGTGTCAGAACGGGCATTAGTGCCCTGGTCAGCCTATACATTTGGGGTACAGCCAAGGTAGGTGCAGGTTGATCCTCATTTGGGATTACTGTGTAGCCCCTGAGGGCAATGTTTTTCTTCTGGACGGCAGGAAGAGTGCTGCATTGTAGTTCTGGATTGCCAAACTGGAGGGCTTGTGGGCCAGTAGTCTGAGGACAGAAGTCAGGGAACACAAGCTAGGCTTTGGTTTCTGGGTGAGGCCATGGCAGGCACAATCTACAGACCTGAATCGAGATCTCGTGCATCTGAAGTAGGGCGAGGATGAGACGATCGTTCAGGTTGGAGTTTCTGAACCTGATGGCCCCTTCATGAAGGGGGGGCATCACGATGCCATGGGGGTTTTCCCACGATGGGAGTTTGAGAAGCTCCAAAGTGCAGAGAATTCTGCAGGACAATTGAGACCTGTTGTTTGGCTCCAGGCCAATGATTCTGAGCAGGGTTCTAAAGATGGATGGCTGGGTAGCCCACCTCGCATTCCAATTGTCTCCTAGCAACAAGACAGGTTAGATCTGCTGGATCGGGAGAGACCGAGGATGCTGAGTTGAAATGGACTCTCCGGGGATTGGTCCTAATGTCTTTTGTTTCTATGGAGACCTTGGAATGAAGTGGTGGCACTGGGGTCCTGAACGTTCTCCTAAACAGGGGCTTTGACACAGCTCCAACGTGCAAGTTTCCCATGTGTAGATGAGATGTTTTCTGATGGGTGAGTCAAGAACAGCCATATGCTGGTTGTGAAATCCAGGCCTCTGAGGAGAGATGTCTGGAAACCAAAGCAATGGTTCTGATAAGTGCCTAGGGGCCTGTTCTTTCCTTTTTTCCTCTGGGGACATCTGTCTATGGGTCTAAGTGCAGGTAGGTGCTCAGATGGGCTCAGATTGCCCCTGTTTTTCCTGGGAAGCCACCACTATTGGGATGGATCAGGGACTTTGGAGGTTTATCCTATTAGAAGGGATGTGGCCATTGGAATGGGCACACACAATATCCTTGGAGAGGGCAAGTACAGTCCTCAGGTTTGGCTCCAGGGTCCTGAGCCTGTAGGTTTTGTAGGCCAGGGCTGTTTGGACTGTTGTCTGAAAACACAACCTCGGCTTATGTTTCGGGTCATAGGTATGGCAGGACTGATCTACAGACCATGAGGAGAACACTTCGGTATTTGAAAAAAGGACGAGTGTGAGGCTCTTGCTCAAGTTTTTGTCTCTGGACATCGTGTCACACATGGTGCTGACATTTCTGGGTGACTTCATAGGAAATGGACGATCTTACTCTCTGGTGTTTTGTCCCGTCCAAAGTGTTTGGGATCATTCTGTGTGATGGAAGAATTCCGTTTTTTTTTTTTTTGTTGTTGTTGTTTTCTTTTTTAACCTCAGGTGACCCACCAAATGAGGGATTCCAGAGTAGAGCCCTTGGGAGGGGCAACCGGATAATCAGAAATCTGGTTAAAAATTGGGGCCTAGGGACATGTCAAGCCCATTATGACATCTTATGGTCCAGCCACTGAGAGGACTTACTAGAGGACAGTACTCATGCTGAGGGTCACAATGCGTGTTTATGCCCTCGTCGCACTCAAGAATGGGCGGGGTTTCACGGTGAATGCTGGTTTCTCCTACACTGAACGTTGGACAACGTGCCAACCACAAGGTTTCTTGCCATGGGTAAGGAGGAGTTCTGATTTCTGCATCACACTCACCCCTGGGCAGTGATTGGAGATAAGGTCTCGGTTCTGAAACCTGAAAACAGAGGTAGGGAAGAGATGATGACCTAAGGCCATGGCGGGTCTTATGTGCTAACTGTGCGGTCAACTTTCTGGGGGTTGGTCAGGAGGTCCGGGCTCAGGTTGTGTCCGACAGTGCTTTAGTGCACAGGTTAGACTATATAACTTGGGTAAAGTAGAGTGCTGTTTCGGTTAATCCTCATTTAAGGTGCCTGGGAAGATCATGAGGCAATAATTTTTTTCTAGAGGGCAGGCAGAGTGCTGCATTGTGGTTCCGGAATTGCCAAAATTGAGGGCTTCGGGGCCAGGGGTGTGAGGACGGAAGTCTGAGAAGAAAGCTAGACTTGGGTTTCAGGGCGAGGGCACCCCAGGTACCCCCTGCAGCTCTGAATCAATATCTCATTCATCTGAAGTCAGAGCGAGGATCAGATGTTGGCTCAGGTTGGAGTTTCTGTGCATGACGGAGGTTTCATGAAGGGAGCGGAATCTCGAGGCCATTGAGGTTTTCCCACGTTGGGAGTTGTGGGATGCCCCCTTCAAGGATTCCTTCTGCGGGACAGTTGAGACCTGTTGAACAGCTCCAGACATCCCAGATGGAATGACTCCAGAACACCATGCGAGGACGGATGACTTGGAAGCCCGCCTCGCATTCCAATTGTCTCATAGCAACAAGACAGTTTAGATCTGATGGCTCTGCGGGAGCAACTGGGGCGGCTGAGTTGAAATGGACTTTCCTGAGAATGGGTCCTAATGGGTTTTTGTGTCCCTGAGGGCCTTGGAATGGGGTGGTGGCCCCGGGACCATGAAGTACTCTCCTAAGCTTCTGACATAGCTCCCATGCACAGGTTTCCTTGTGGAGACGAGATGAGATCTGATGGGTGCCTCAGGAAAACCCCTATGCTCGTATTTGAATCAGGCTTTTGAGGAGACATGCCTGTAAACCAAAGCAATGGATCCTATTATGGCCTAGGGTTCCGTCTGGTTCAATCTTCTTCTCTGGGGACATCCATCTATGGTATGAGTGGAGGTAGATTCTCAGCTGGTGTCAGACCGCCCTTTTTTGTCCCGGGCGACCTACACTATTGGGATGGCCTCAGGGATTTGGCGGTTTCTCTTAATTTGTACAATTTTGGACAATGGAATGGGCAGAATTCCCATGGATTGGTAGGCACAGTCATAATGTGTGGCTCCAGGGGCCCCAGCCGGGAGGGTGTGTGGCCCAGGACAGAAGTCTGAAAACACAAACTCAGGTTAGGTTTGGGGACGGAGATATGGCAGGCCAGATCTGTAAACCATGAGAATAATTCTTCAGGATATGAAGAAAGTGTGAATCTGAGGCACTTGCTCAGGCTTTTGTCTCTGGATTTTGTATCAGCGCGGTCGTGGAATGTCGAGGAGGCCTCATGGGCCTTGGGCGAATCTTCCTCTGTGAGGATTTGGACCGATTCCCAATTGTTTTTCGTCAATCTGTGGGATGGGAGGACTCCTTTCAGCTTTGTTAAATCAGGTGTCCCACCAAAAGAGGAATTCCAAAGAAAAGCCGTGGGGAAGACTGAAGGGACAACCCGAACTATGGTTAAAAATTGGGGCCTGGGGCATGGCAAGCCCAATATGCTATCTCTTCATCCAGCCACTGAGAGGCCTTACTTGAGGACTGGGCTCAGGCTGAGAGTCACAAAGTGTGATTGGGACCCATGTGGCCCGCGACCATGGGCGGGCCTTATGGGCCAAACTGGTTTCAACTACACTGAACGTTGGACAACATGCCAACCACAAGGTTTCTTGCCATGGGGAAGGAGTTCTGATTTCTGCATCCGCTTCAACCCTGGGCAGTGATTGGAGATAAGGTCTAGGTTCTGAAGCCTGAAAACTGAGGTTGGGAAGAGATGAAGATCTAAGGCCATGGCGGCTCCATATGCTCAGTGTGCGGCCAGCTGTCTGGGTGGGGCTAAATGTTCCAGGCTCAGGCTGTGTCAGAAAGGGCATTAGTGCCCTGGTCAGCCTATATATTGGGGGTACAGCCAAGGTAGGTGTAGGTTGATCCTCATTTGGGGTTACTTTGTAGCCCCTGAGGGCAATGTTTTTCTTCTGGAGGGCAGGCAGAGTGCTGCATTGTAGTTCTGGATTGCCAAACTGGAGGGCTTGTGGGCCAGTAGTCTGAGAACAGAAGTCTTAGAACACAAGCCAGGCTTCGGTTTCTAGGTGAGGCCATGGCAGGCACAATCTACAGACTTGAATCGAGATCTCGTGCATCTGAAGTCAAGGCGAAGATCAGACGATCGCTCAGGTTGGAGTTTCTAAACCTGATGGCCCCTTCACGAAGGGGGGGCATCACGAGGCCATGGGGGTTTTCCCACGTTAGGAGGTGTGAGCAGCTCCAAACTGCAAAGAGTCTTCTGCAGGACAATTGAGACCTGTTGTTTGGCTCAAGGCCATGATTCTGAGCTGGGTTCTAAGGATGGATGGCTGGGTAGCCCACCTCGCATTCCAATTGTCTCCTAGCAACAAGACCGGTTAGATCTGCTGGATCTGGGGGAGCAACCGAGGAGGCTGAGTTGAAATGGACTCTCCTGCGGATGGGTCCTAATATGCTTTTGTGTCTATAAAGACCTTGGAATGGTGCCCTGAAGGGTTCTCCTACACAGAGGCTTTGACACAGCTCCAACGTGCAAGTTTCCCATGTGTAGATGAGATGTTTTCTGATGGGTGAGTCAAGAAACAGCCATATGCTGGTTTTGAAATCCAGGCCTCTGAGGAGAGATGCCTGGAAAACATAGCAATGGATCTGATTAGTGCCTAGGAACCCGGTCTTTCCTTTTTACCTCTGGGAAGATCTCTCTATGGGTCTGAGTGCATGTAGGTGCTCAGTTGGGCTCAGATAGCCCCTGTTTATCCTGGGAAGCCGGCACTAGTGCGATGGATCAGGGTTTTTGGAGGTTTATCCTATTAAAAGGGTTGTGGCCATTGGAATGGGCACACACAATTCCCTTGGAGATGGCAATTACAGTCCTCAGGTGTGGCTCAAGGGGCCTGAGCCTGTAGGTTGTGTAGGCTAGGGCTGTTTGTACAGTTGTCTGAAAACACAACCTCGGCTTATGTTTCGGGTTGTACGTATGGCAGGATTGATCTACAGACCATGAGGAGAACTCTTCGGGATTTGAAAAAAGGGCGAGTGGGAGGCTCTTGCTCAAGTTTTTGTCTCTGGATATCGTGTCACTCATGGTGATGAAATTTCTGGGTGACTTCATGGGAAATGGACGAGTCTTACTCTCTGGTGGTTTGGCCCCGTCCAAAGTGTTTGGGGTCATTCTGTGTGATGGAAGAATTCCGTTTTTTTGTTTTTGTTATTTTATTTTTTAACCTCAGGTGACCCACCAAATGAGGGATTCCAGAGTAGAGCCCTGGGGAGGGGCAACCGGACAATCAGAAATCTGGTTAAAAATTGGGGCCTAGGGACATGTCAAGCCCATTATGACATCTAATGGTCCAGCCACTGAGAGGACTTACTAGAGGACAGGACTCATGCTGAGGGTCACAATGCGTGTGTATGCCCTCGTCGCACTCAAGAATGGGCGGGGCCTCAGGGTGAATGCTGGTTTCTGCTACACTGAACTTTGGACAACGTGCCAACCACAAGGGTTCTTGCCATGGGTAAGGAGGAGTTCTGATTTCTGCATCACACTCACCCCTGGGCAGTGATTGGAGATAAGGTCTCGGTTCTGAAGCCTGAAAACTGAGGTAGGGAAGAGATGATGACCTAAGTCCATGGCGGGTCTTATGTGCTCAGTGTGCGGTCAGCTTTCTGGGGGTTGGTCAGGAGGTCCGGGCTCAGGTTGTGTCCGACAATGCTTTAGTGCACAGGTTAGACTATATAACTTGGGTAAAGTCGAGTGCTGTGTAGGTTTATTCTCATTTAAGGTGCCTAGGAAGCTCATGAGGCAATAATTTTTTTCTAGAGGGCAGGCAGAGTGCTGCATTGTAGTTCTGGATTGCCAAACTGGAGGGCTTGTGGGCCAGTAGTCTGAGGACAGAAGTCTGAGAGCACAAGCCAGGCTTCGGTTTCTAGGTGAGGCCATGGCAGGCACAATCTACAGACTTGAATCGAGATCTCGTGCATCTGAAGTCAAGGCGAAGATCAGACGATCGCTCAGGTTGGAGTTTCTGAACCTGATGGCCCCTTCACGAAGGGGGGGCATCACGAGGCCATGGGGGTTTTCCCACGTTAGGAGGTGTGAGCAGCTCCAAACTGCAAAGAGTCTTCTGCAGGACAATTGAGACCTGTTGTTTGGCTCAAGGCCATGATTCTGAGCTGGGTTCTAAGGATGGATGGCTGGGTAGCCCACCTCGCATTCCAATTGTCTCCTAGCAACAAGACCGGTTAGATCTGCTGGATCTGGGGGAGCAACCGAGGAGGCTGAGTTGAAATGGACTCTCCTCCGGATGGGTCCTAATATGCTTTTGTGTCTATAAAGACCTTGGAATGGTGCCCTGAAGGGTTCTCCTACACAGAGGCTTTGACACAGCTCCAACGTGCAAGTTTCCCATGTGTAGATGAGATGTTTTCTGATGGGTGAGTCAAGAAACAGCCATATGCTGGTTTTGAAATCCAGGCCTCTGAGGAGAGATGCCTGGAAAACATAGCAATGGATCTGATTAGTGCCTAGGAACCCGGTCTTTCCTTTTTACCTCTGGGGAGATCTCTCTATGGGTCTGAGTGCATGTAGGTGCTCAGAAGGGCTCAGATTGCCTCTGTATTTCCTGGGAAGCCGGCACTAGTGCGATGGATCAGGGTTTTTGGAGGTTTATCCTATTAAAAGGGTTGTGGCCATTGGAATGGGCACACACAATTCCCTTGGAGATGGCAAGTACAGTCCTCAGGTGTGGCTCAAGGGGCCTGAGCCTGTAGGTTGTGTAGGCTAGGGCTGTTTGTACAGTTGTCTGAAAACACAACCTCGGCTTATGTTTCGGGTTGTACGTATGGCAGGATTGATCTACAGACCATGAGGAGAACTCTTCGGGATTTGAAAAAAGGGCGAGTGGGAGGCTCTTGCTCAAGTTTTTGTCTCTGGATATCGTTTCACTCATGGTGATGAAATTTCTGGGTGACTTCATGGGAAATGGACGAGTCTTACTCTCTGGTGGTTTGGCCCCGTCCAAAGTGTTTGGGGTCATTCTGTGTGATGGAAGAATTCCGTTTTTTTGTTTTTGTTATTTTATTTTTTAACCTCAGGTGACCCACCAAATGAGGGATTCCAGAGTAGAGCCCTGGGGAGGGGCAACCGGACAATCAGATATCTGGTTAAAAATTGGGGCCTAGGGACATGTCAAGCCCATTATGACATCTAATGGTCCAGCCACTGAGAGGACTTACTAGAGGACAGGACTCATGCTGAGGGTCACAATGCGTGTGTATGCCCTCGTCGCACTCAAGAATGGGCGGGGCCTCAGGGTGAATGCTGGTTTCTGCTACACTGAACTTTGGACAAAGTGCCAACCACAAGGGTTCTTGCCATGGGTAAGGAGGAGTTCTGATTTCTGCATCACACTCACCCCTGGGCAGTGATTGGAGATAAGGTCTCGGTTCTGAAGCCTGAAAACTGAGGTAGGGAAGAGATGATGACCTAAGTCCATGGCGGGTCTTATGTGCTCAGTGTGCGGTCAGCTTTCTGGGGGTTGGTCAGGAGGTCCTGGCTCAGGTTGTGTCCGACAGTGCTTTAGTGCACAGGTTAGACTATATAACTTGGGTAAAGTCGAGTGCTGTGTAGGTTTATTCTCATTTAAGGTGCCTAGGAAGCTCATGAGGCAATAATTTTTTTCTAGAGGGCAGGCAGAGTGCTGCATTGTGTGTCCGGAATTGCCAAACTTGAGGGCTTCGGGGCCAGGCGTGTGAGGATGGAAGTCTGAGAAGGAAGCTAGACTGGGTTTCAGGGCGAGGACACGGCTGGAACCCCTTCAGCTCTGAACCAATATCTCATGCATCTGAAGTCAGGGCGAGGATCAGACGTTGGCTCAGGTTGTAGTTTCTGTGCATGACGGACGCTTCATGAAGGGAGCGGCATCTCAAGGCCATTGAGGTTTTCCCACGTTGGGAGTTGTGGGGTGCCCCTTTCAAGGATTCCTTCTGCGGGACAATTGAGATCTGTTGGACAGCTCCCGGACATCCCAGATCGAATGACTCCAGAGCTCATGCGAGGATGGATGCCTGGGAAGCTCGCCTCGCATTCCAATTGTCTCCTAGCAACAAGACAGTTTAGATCTGATGGCTCTGCGGGAGCAACCGGGGTGGCTGAGTTGAAATGGACTTTCCTGAGGTTGGGTCCTAATGGGTTTTTGTGTCCCTGAGGGCCTTGGATTGGGGTCGTGGCCTCGGGACCCTGAAGTACTCTCCTAAGCTTCTGACATAGAATCCATGCACAGGTTTCCTTGTGGAGACGAGATGAGTTATGATGGGTGCCTCAGGAAAACCTCTATGCTCGTATTGGAATCAGGCTTTTGAGGAGACATGCCTGTAAACCAAAGCAATGGACCTATTATGGCCTAGGGTCCCGTCTGGTTCAATCTTCTTCTCTGGGGACATCCATCTATGGTATGAGTGGAGGTAGATGCTCAGCTGTTGTCAGACCGCCCTTGTTTGTCCCGGGAGACCTACATTATTGGGATGGCCTCAGGGATTTGGCGGTTTCTCTTAATTTGTACAATTTTGGACAATGGAATGGGCAGAATTCCCATGGCTTGGTAGGCACAGTCCTAATGTGTGGCTCCAGGGGCCCCAGCATTGAGGGAGTGTGGCCTAGGAGTTGAGGACAGAAGTCTGAAAACACAAACTCAGCTTAGGTTTGGGGACGTAGGTATGGCAGGCCCACTCTACAGTCCATGAGAAAAAGTATTCAGGATATGAAGAAAGTGCGAATCTGAGGCGCTTGCTCAGTCTTTTGTCTCTGGATTTTGTATCAGCGGTGGCCGTGGAATGTCGGGGAGGCCTCATGGGCCATGGACGAATCTTCCTCTCTGAGGATTCGGCCCGATTCCCAATTGTTTTTGGTCAATCTGTGGGATGGGAGGACTCCTTTCAGTTTTGTTACCTCATGTGTCCCACCAAAAAAGGAATTCCAAAGCAAAGCCGTGGGGAAGACTGAAGGGACAACCCGAACTATGGTTAAAAATTGGGGCCTAGGGGCATGGCAAGCCCAATATGCTATCTCTTCATCCAGCCACTGAGAGGCCTTACTTGAGGACTGGGCTCAGGCTGAGAGTCACAATGAGTGTTTGGGACCCATATGGCCAGCGAGTATGGGCGGGGCCTCATGGGCCACTCTGGTTTCAACTACACTGAATGTTGGAAAACATGCCAACCACAAGGTTTCTTGCCATGGGGAAGGAGTTCTGATTTCTGCATCACGTTCAACCCTGGGCAGTGATTGTAGATAAGGTCTAGGTTCTGAAGCCTGAAAACCGAGGTTGGGAACAGATGACGACCTAAGGCCATGGAGCCTTTATGTGCTCAGTCTGCGGCCACCTGTCTGGGTGGGGCCAGGAGGTCCAGGCTCAGGCTGTGTCAGAAAAGGCATTAGTGCCCTGGTCAGCCTATGTATTTGGGGTACAGCCAAGGTAGGTACAGGTTGATCCTCATTAGGGGTTACTGGGTAGCCCCAGAGGGCAATATTTTTCTCTTGGGGGACAGGCAGAGTGCTGCATTGTAGTTCTGGATTGCCAAACTGGAGGGCTTGTGGGCCAGTAGTCTGAGGACAGAAGTCTGAAAACACAAGCTAGGCTTCGGTTTCTGGGTGGGGACATGGCGGCACAATCTACAGACCTGAATCCATATCTCGTGCATCTGAAGTCAGGGCGAGGATCAGACGATCGCTCAGGTTGGAGTTTCTGTCCCTGATGGCCGCTTCATGAAGGGGGGGCATCACGAGCCATGGGGGTTTACCCACGATGGGAGTTGTGAGCAGCTACAAACTGCAAAGAGTCTTCTGCAGGACAATTGAGACCTGTTGTTTGGGGCCAGGCCATTATTCTGAGCAGAGTTCTAAGGATGGATTGCTGGGTAGCCCACCTCGCATTCCCATTGTCTCCAAGCAACCAGACATTTAGATCTGCTGGATCTCGGGGAGCAACTTAGGAGGCTGAGTTTAAGTGGACTCTCCTGTGGATGGGTCCTAATGTGCTTTTGTGTCTATGGAGACCTTGGAATGAAGCGGTGGCACCGGGACCCTGAAGTATTCTCCTAAGCTTTTGACGTAGATCCCATTCACAAGTTTCCTTGTGGAGACGAAATTTGTTCTGATGGGTGCCTCAGGAAACCCCCTATGCTGGTATTGGACTCCAGGCTTTTGAGGAGACATGCTTGTAAACCAAAGTAATGGATCCTATTATGGCCTAGGGTCCTGTCTGGTTCAATCTTCTTCTCTGGGGATATCCATCTATGGAATGTGTGGAGGTAGATGCTCACCTGGTGTCAGACCACCATTGTTTGACCCCGGAGACCTACACTATGGGGATGGCCTCGGGGACTTTTGAGAGTTCTCCTAATTTGTACGATTTGGGACAATCGATTGGGCAGAATTTCCATGGATTGGGTAGGCACAGTCCTAATGTGTGGCTCCAGGGGGCCCCGCCTGGAGGGTGTGTGGCCCAGGACTTTGAGGACAGAAGTCTGAAAACACAAACTCAGCTTAGGTTTGGGGACGTTGGTATGGCAGGGCCAAGCTACAAACCATGAGAAGAACTCTTCAGGATATGAAGAAAGAGCGAGTCTGAGGCACTTGCTCAGGCTAATTGTCACTGGATTTTGTATCAATGATGGCCGTGGAATATGGGGAGGCCTCATGGGTCATGGACGAATCTTCCTCTCTGTGGATTTGGACCGGTCCCAATTGTTTTTCGTCAATCTGTGGGATGTGAGGTCTTTCAGGTTTATTACTTCAGGTGTCTGAACAAAAGAGGAATTCCAAAGCAGAGCCCTGGGGAAGCATGAAGGAACAACCCAAACTATGGTTAAAAATTGGGGCCTAGGGGCATGGCAGGCCCAATATGCTGTCTCTTCATCCAGCCACTTAGAGGCCTTACTTGAGGACTGTGCTCAGGCTGAGGGTCACAATGTGTGTTTGTGACCAATGTGGCCCGAGAGCATGGGCGGGGCCTCATGGGCCACACTGGTTTCAACTACACTGGACTTTGGACAACATGTCAATCATATGGTCTCTTGCCATGGGGAAGGTGTTCTGATTTCTGCATCATTTTCAACCCTGGGCAGTGGTTGGAGATAAGGCCTAGGTTCTGAACCTGAAAAACCGCAGTTGGGAAGAGATGACGACCTAAGGCCATGGCGGGTCTGATATGCTCAGTGTGCAGTCAGCTGCCTGGGTTTGGTCAGGTGGTTCCGGCACAGGTTGTCAGAGAGTGCATTAGTGCCCAGGTTAGACTATATAATTTGGGTATAGTCGAGTGCCGTGTAGGTGTATCCTCATTTGAGGTGCCTGGGCTGCTTATTAGGCATGATATTTATTCTAGAGGGCAGGCAGATTGCTGCATTGTGGGTCCGGAATTGCCAAACTTGAGGGCTTCTGGGCCCGGAGTGTGAGGACAGAATTCTGAGAACACAAGCTAGACTTGGGCCTCAGGCCGAGGGCACGGAAGGTACCACCTGCAGATCTGAACCAATATCTCAAGCATCCGAAGTCATGGCGAGGATCAGACCCTGGCTCAGGTTGGAGTTTGTGTGCATGACTGCCCCTTCATAAACGGAGCGGAATCTCAAGGCCATGGAGGTTTTCCCACGTTGGGAGTTGTGGGATGCCCCCTTCAAAAATTCCTTCTGCGGGACAACTGAGACCTGTTGGGCAGCGCCAGGACATCCCATATGGAATGACTCCAGAGCACCGTTGGAGGATGGATGCCAGGGAAGCCCGCCTCGCATTACAATTGTCTCCTAGCAACAAGACAGTTGAGATCGGATGGCTCTGCGGGAGCAACTGGGTGTGGCTGAGTTGAAATTGACTTTCCTGACGGTGGGGTCTAATGTGTGTTTGTGTCCATGAGGGCCTTGGAATTGGGTGGTGGCACCGGGACCCTGAAGTATTCTCCTAAGCTTTTGACATAGCTCCCATGCACAAGTTTCCTTTTGGAGACGAAATTTGTTCTGATGGGTGCCTCAGTAAACCCCTTATGCTGGTATTGGAATCCAGGCTTTTGAGGAGACATGCCTGTAAACCAAAGCAATGGATCCGATTATGGCCTAGGGTCCTGTTTGGTTCAATCTTCTTATCTGGGGATATCTATCTATGGAATGAGTGCAGGTAGATCCTCACCTGGTGTCAGACCGCCCTTGTTTGTCCCCGGAGACCTACACTATTGGGATGGCCTCGGGACTTTGGAGAGTTCTCCTAATTTGTACGATTTTGGACAATGGAATGCGTGGAATTGCCATAGATTGGGTAGGCACAGTCCTAATGTGTGGCTCCATGGGCCCCAGCCTGGAGGGAGTGTGGCCCAGGACTTTGAGGACAGAAGTCTGAAAACACAAACTCAGATTAGGTTTGGGGACGTAGGTATGGCAGGCCCAATCTAAAAACCATAGAAGAACTCTTCAGGATATGAAGAACGAGCGAGTCTGAGGCACTTGCTCAGGCTTTTGATCTGGACGTTGTATCAACGATGGCCGTGGAATGTGGGGGGGCCTCATGGGCCATGAATGAATCTTCCTCTCTGTGGATTTGAACCGTTCCCAATTGTTTTTCGTCAAGCTGTTGGATGTGAGGTCTCCTTTCAGGTTTATTACCTCAGGTGTCTGAACAAAAGAGGAATTCCAAAGCAGAGCCCTGGGGAAGCATGAAGGAACAACCCAAACTATGGTTAAAAATTGGGGCCTAGGGGCATGGCAGGCCCAATATGCTGTCTCTTCATCCAGCCACTTAGAGGCCTTACTTGAGGACTGTGCTCAGGCTGAGGGTCACAATATGTGTTTGTGACCAATGTGGCCCGAGAGCATGGGCGGGGCCTCATGTGCCACACTGGTTTCAACTACACTGGACTTTGGAAAACATGCCAATCACAAGGTCTCATGACATGGGGAAGGTGTTCTGATTTCTGCATCATTTTCAACCCTGGGCAGTGGTTGGAGATAAGGCCTAGTTTCTGAAACTGAAAAACCACAGTTGGGAAGTGATGACGACCTAAGGCCATGGCGGGTCTGATATGCTCAGTGTACGGTCAGTTTCCTGGGTGTTATTCAGGAGTTTCTGGCTCAGGTTGTGTCAGACAGTGCATTAGTGCCCAGGTTAGTCTATATAATTTGGGTAGAGTCGAGTGCTGTGAAGTTTTATCCTTATTTGAGGTGCCTGGGCAGCTCATTAGGCAAGATATTTTTTCTAGAGGGCAGGAAGAGTGCTGCATTGTGGGTCCGGAATTGCCAAACGTGAGGGCTCAGGGCCACGAGTGTGAGGACAGAAGTCTGAGAAACAAGCTAGACCAGGGCTTCAGGCCGAGGGCACGGCAGGTACCCCCTGCTGATCTGAAACAATATCTCAAGCATCTGAAGTCACGAGGAGGAACATACGTTGGCTCAGGTTGAAGTTTCTGTGCATGACAGACTCTTCATGAACAGAGAGGAATCTGAAGGCCATGGAGGATTTCCCACGTTGGGAGTTGTGTGATGCCCCCTACAAGGATTCCTTCTGCGGGACAATTGAGACCTGTTGGGCAGCTCCAAAACATCCCATATGGAATGACTCCAGAGCAGCGTTGGAGGATGGATGCCAGGGAAGCCCGCCTCGCATTCCAATTGTCTCCTAGCATCAAGAGAGTTGAGATCGGATGGCTCTGCGAGAACAACCGGGGTGTCTGAGTGAAATGGAATTACCTAAGCATGGGGCCTAAAGTGTGTTTGTGTCCATGAGGACCTTGGAATGGAGCGGTGGCACCGGGATTCTGAATTATTCTCCTAAGATTTTGACATAAGTCCCATACACAAGTATCCTCGTGGAGACGAGATTTTTTCTGATAGGTGCCTCAGGAAACTACCTATACTGGTATTGGAATCCAGGCTTTTGAGGAGACATGCCTGCAAACCAAAGCAATAGATCCGATTATGGCCTAGGGTCCTGTCTGGTACCATATCCTTCTCTGGGGACATCCATCTATGGTATGAGTGGAGGTAGATGCTCAGCTGGTGTCAGACCGCCCTTGTTTGTCCACTGAGACGTACATATTGGTATGGCCTCGGAGACTTTGGAGGGTTCTCCGAATTTGTACAACTTTGGACAATGGAATGGGCAGAATTCCCAATAATGGGGTAGGCACAGTCCTAATGTGTGGCTCCAGGGTCCCCAGCCTGGAGGATGTGTGGCCCAAGACTTTGAGGACAGAAGTCTGAAAACACAAACTCAGCTTAGGTTTGGGGACGTAGGTATGGCAGGCCCAATCTACAAACCATGAGAAGAACTCTTCAGGATATGAAGAAAGAGCGAGTCTGAGGCTCTTGCTCAGGCTTTGGTCTCTGGATTTTGTGTCAACAATGGCCGTGGAATGTGGGGAGACCTCATGGGCCATGGACGAATCTTCCTCTCTGTGGATTTGGCCCGGTCCAAATTATTTTTCGTCAATCTGTGGGATGGGAGGTCTCCTTTCAGGTTTGTTACCTCAGGTTTCCCAACCAAAGAGGAATTCCAAAGCAGAGCCCTGGGGAAGAGTGAAGGGACAACCCAAATTATGGGTAAAATTTGGGGCCTAGGGGCATGGCAGTCCCCATATGCTATCTCTTCATCCAGCAACTGAGAGGCCTTACTTGAGGACTGGGCTCAGGCTGAGGGTCACAATGTGTTTTTGTGACCAATATGGCCCGCGAGCTTGTGCGGGGCCTCATGGGCCACACTGTTTTCATCTACACTGAACTTTGGAAAACATGCAAATCACAAGGACTCTTGCCATGGGGAAGGAGTTCTGATTTCTTCATCATTTTCAACCCTGGGTAGTGGTTGGATATAAGGTCTAGGTTCTGAATCCTGAAAACCGCAGTTGGCAAGAGATGATGTCCTAAGGCCATGGTGGGTCTGATGTGCTCAGTGTGTGGTCAGCTGCCTGGTTTTTGGTCAGGAGGTTCGGGCTCAGGTTGTGTCAGACAGTGCATTTGTGCGCAGGTTAGACTATATTATTTGGGTAGAGTCGAGTGCCGTGTAGGTTGATCCTCATTTGAGGAGCCTGGGCAGCTCATTAGGCAAGATATTTTTTCTAGAGGGCAGGCAGAGTGCTGCATTCTGGGTCGGGAATTGCCAAACTTGAGGGCTTCTGGGCCAGTTGTGAGAGGACAGAAGTCTGAGAACACAAGCTAGACTTGGCTTAACGAGGGCAAGGCAGGTACCCCCTGCACATCTGAGCTAATATCTCATGCATCTGAAGTCACGGCGAGGATCAGACGTTGGCTCAGGTTGTAGTTTCTGTGCATGACTGCCCCTTCATGAACGGAGAGGAATCTCAAGGCCATGGAGGTTTTCCCACGTTGGGAGTTGTGGGATGCCCCCTTCAAGAATTCCTTCTGCGGGACAATTGAGACCTGTTGGGCAGCTCCAAAAATCCCATACGGAATGACTCCAGAGCACCGTTCGAGGATGGATGCCAGGGAAGCCCGCCTCGAATTCCAATTGTCTCCAGCAACAAGACAGTCGAGATTGGATGGCTCTGCGGGACAACCGGGTTGGCTGAGTTGAAATGGACATTCCTGAGCATGGGGCCTAATGTGTGTTTGTGCCCATGAGGACCTTGGAATGGGGCGGTGGCACCGGGACTCTGAAGTATTCTCCTAATATTTTGACATAGGTCCCATGCACAAGTTTTCTCGTGGAGATGAGATTTTTTCTGATGGGTGCCGCAGGAAACCCCCTATGCTGGCATTGGAATCCAGGATTTTGAGGAGACATGCCTGTAAACCAAAGCAATGGATCCGATTATGGCCTAGGGTCCTGTCTGGGTCCATCTCCTTCTCTGGGGACATCCATCTATGGTATGAGTGGAGGTAGATGCTCAGCTGGTGTCAGACCGCCCTTGTTTGTCCACAGAGGCCTACATATTGGGATGGCCTCGGGGAATTTGGAGGGTTCTCCTAATTTGTACAATTTTGGACAATGGAATGGGCAGAATTCCCATGCATGGGGTAAGCCCAGTCCTAATGTGTCACTCCAGTGGCCCCAGCCTGGAGGGTGTGTGGTCCAGGACTTTGAGGACAGAAGTCTGATAACACAAACTCAGCTTAGGTTTGGGGACGTAGGTATGGCAAGCCCAATCTACAAACCATGAGAAGAACTCTTCAGGATATGAAGAAAGAGCGAGTCTGAGGGACTTGCTCAGGCTTTGGTCTCTGGATTTTGTGTCAACGATGGCCGTGGAATGTGGGGAGGCCTCATGGGCCATGGACGAATCTACCTCTCTGTGTATTTGGCCCGGTCCCAATTGTTTTTCGTCAATCTGTGGGATAGGAGGTCTCCTTTCAGGTTTGTTACCTCAGGTGTCCCAACAAAGAGAAATTCCAAGCAGAGCCCTGGGGAAGAGTGAAGGGACAACCCAAACTATGGTTAAAATTTGGGGCCTAGGGGCATGGCAGGCCTCATATGCTGTCTCTTCATCCACCCACTGAGAGGACTTACTTGAGGACTGGTGTCAGGCTGGGGGTCACAATGTGTGTTTGTGAACAATGTCGTCACGAGCATGGGCGGGGCCTCATGGGCCACACTGGTTTCAACTACACTGAACTTTGGACAATATGCCAATCACAAGGTCTCTTGCCATGGGGAAGGAGTTCTGATTTCTGCATCATATTCAACCCTGGGCAGTGGTTGGAGTTAAGGTCTAGGTTCGGAAGCCTGAAAACCGCAGTTGGGAAGAGATGATGACCTAAGGCCATGGTTGGTCTGATGTGCTCAGTGTGCGGTCAGCTGCCTGGTTGTTGGTCAGCAATTTCGGGCACAGGTTGTGTCAGAAAGTGCATTATTGCCCAGGTCAGACCATATAATTTGGGTAGAGTCGAGTGCCGTGTAGGTTGATCCTCATTTGAGGTGCCTGAGCAGCTCATTAGGCAAGATATTTTTTCTAGAGGGCAGGCAGAGTGCTGCATTGTGGGTCCGGAATTGGAAAACTTGAGGGCTTCTGGGCCAGTAGTGTGAGTACAGAAATCTGAGAACACAAGCTAGACTTTGACTTCAGGCCGAGGGTAAGGCAGGTACCCCTTGCACATCTGAACCAATATCTCATGCATCTGAAGTCACGTCGAGGATCAGATGTTGGCTCAGGTTGTAGTTTCTGTGCATGACTGCCCCTTCATGAACGGAGAGTAATCTGAAGGCCATGGAGGTTTTCCCACGTTGGGAGTTGTGGGATGCCCCCTTCAAGGATTCCTTCTGCGGGACAATTGAGACCTGTTGGGCAGCTCCAAAACATCCCGTATGGAATGACTCCAGAGCACCGTTGGAGGATATATGCCAGGGAAGCCCGCCTCGCATTCCAATTGTCTCCTAGCAAAAAGACAGTTGAGATCAGATGGCTCTGCGGGAGCAACCGGGGTTGCTGAGTGAAATGGACTTTCCTAAGCATGGGGCCTAATGTGTGTTTGTGTCCATGAGGACCTTGGAATGGAGCGGTGGCACCGGGACTCTGAAGTATTCTCCTAAGATTTTGACATAAGTCCCATGCACAAGTTTCCTCGTGGAGACGAGATTTTTTCTGATAGGTGCCTCAGGAAACCCCCTATGCTGGTATTGGAATCCAGGCTTTTGAGGAGACATGCCTGTAAACCAAAGCAATGGATCCGATTATGGCCTAGGGTCCTGTCTGGTACCATATCCTTCTCTGGGGACATCCATCTATGGTATGAGTGGAGGTAGATGCTCAGCTGGTTCAGACCGCCCTTGTTTGTCCACTGAGACGTACATATTGGTATGGCCTCGGGGATTTTGGAGGGTTCTCCTAATTTGTACAATTTTGGACAATGGAATGGGCAGAATTCCCATGCATGGGGTAGGCACAGTCCTAATGTGTCACTCCAGTGGCCCCAGCCTGGAGGGTGTGTGGTCCAAGACTTTGAGGACAGAAGTCTGATAACACAAACTCAGCGTAGGTTTGGGGATGTAGGTATGGCAAGCCCAATCTACAAACCATGAGAAGAACTCTTCAGGCTATGAAGAAAGAGCGAGTCTGAGGGACTTGCTCAGGCTTTGGTCTCTGGATTTTGTGTCAACGATGGCCGTGGAATGTGGGGAGGCCTCATGGGCCATGGACGAATCTACCTCTCTGTGTATTTGGCCCGGTCCCAATTGTTTTTCGTCAATCTGTGGGATGGGAGGTCTCCTTTCAGGTTTGTTACCTCAGGTGTCCCAACCAAAGAGGAATTCCAAAGCAGAGCCCTGGGGAAGAGTGAAGGGATAACCCAAACTATGGTTAAAATTTGGGGCCTAGGGGCATGGCAGGCCTCATATGCTGTCTCTTCATCCAGCCACTGAGAGGACTTACTTGAGGACTGGGCTCAGGCTGAGGGTCACAATGTGTGTTTGTGAACAATGTGGCCCACAAGCATGGGCGGGGCCTCATGGGCCACACTGGTTTCAACTACACTGAACTTTGGACAATATGCCAATCACAAGGTCTCTTGCCATGGGGAAGGAGTTCTGATTTCTGCATCATATTCAACCCTGGGCAGTGGTTGGAGTTAAGGTCTAGGTTCGGAAGCCTGAAAACCGCAGTTGGGAAGAGATGATGACCTAAGGCCATGGTTGGTCTGATGTGCTCAGTGTGCGGTCAGCTGCCTGGTTGTTGGTCAGCAATTTCGGGCACAGGTTGTGTCAGAAAGTGCATTATTGCCCAGGTCAGACCATATAATTTGGGTAGAGTCGAGTGCCGTGTAGGTTGATCCTCATTTGAGGTGCCTGAGCAGCTCATTAGGCAAGATATTTTTTCTAGAGGGCAGGCAGAGTGCTGCATTGTGGGTCCGGAATTGGAAAACTTGAGGGCTTCTGGGCCAGTAGTGTGAGTACAGAAATCTGAGAACACAAGCTAGACTTTGACTTCAGGCCGAGGGTAAGGCAGGTACCCCTTGCACATCTGAACCAATATCTCATGCATCTGAAGTCACGTCGAGGATCAGATGTTGGCTCAGGTTGTAGTTTCTGTGCATGACTGCCCCTTCATGAACGGAGAGTAATCTGAAGGCCATGGAGGTTTTCCCACGTTGGGAGTTGTGGGATGCCCCCTTCAAGGATTCCTTCTGCGGGACAATTGAGACCTGTTGGGCAGCTCCAAAACATCCCGTATGGAATGACTCCAGAGCACCGTTGGAGGATATATGCCAGGGAAGCCCGCCTCGCATTCCAATTGTCTCCTAGCAAAAAGACAGTTGAGATCAGATGGCTCTGCGGGAGCAACCGGGGTTGCTGAGTGAAATGGACTTTCCTAAGCATGGGGCCTAATGTGTGTTTGTGTCCATGAGGACCTTGGAATGGAGCGGTGGCACCGGGACTCTGAAGTATTCTCCTAAGATTTTGACATAAGTCCCATGCACAAGTTTCCTCGTGGAGACGAGATTTTTTCTGATAGGTGCCTCAGGAAACCCCCTATGCTGGTATTGGAATCCAGGCTTTTGAGGAGACATGCCTGTAAACCAAAGCAATGGATCCGATTATGGCCTAGGGTCCTGTCTGGTACCATATCCTTCTCTGGGGACATCCATCTATGGTATGAGTGGAGGTAGATGCTCAGCTGGTGTCAGACCGCCCTTGTTTGTCCACTGAGACGTACATATTGGTATGGCCTCGGGGATTTTGGAGGGTTCTCCTAATTTGTACAATTTTGGACAATGGAATGGGCAGAATTCCCATGCATGGGGTAGGCACAGTCCTAATGTGTCACTCCAGTGGCCCCAGCCTGGAGGGTGTGTGGTCCAAGACTTTGAGGACAGACGTCTGATAACACAAACTCAGCTTAGGTTTGGGGACGTAGGTATGGCAAGCCCAATCTACAAACCATGAGAAGAACTCTTCAGGCTATGAAGAAAGAGCGAGTCTGAGGGACTTGCTCAGGCTTTGGTCTCTGGATTTTGTGTCAACGATGGCCGTGGAATGTGGGGAGGCCTCATGGGCCATGGACGAATATACCTCTCTGTGTATTTGGCCCGGTCCCAATTGTTTTTCGTCAATCTGTGGGATGGGAGGTCTCCTTTCAGGTTTGTTACCTCAGGTGTCCCAACCAAAGAGGAATTCCAAAGCAGAGCCCTGGGGAAGAGTGAAGGGACAACCCAAACTATGGTTAAAAATTGGGGCCTAGGGGCATGGCAGGCCTCATATGCTGTCTCTTCATCCAGCCACTGAGAGGACTTACTTGAGGACTGGGCTCAGGCTGAGGGTCACAATGTGTGTTTGTGAACAATGTGGCCCACAAGCATGGGCGGGGCCTCATGGGCCACACTGGTTTCAACTACACTGAACTTTGGACAATATGCCAATCACAAGGTCTCTTACCATGGGGAAGGAGTTCTGATTTCTGCATCATATTCAACCCTGGGCAGTGGTTGGAGTTAAGGTCTAGGTTCGGAAGCCTGAAAACCGCAGTTGGGAAGAGATGATGACCTAAGGCCATGGTGGGTCTGATGTGCTCATTGTGCGGTCAGCTGCCTGGTTGTTGGTCAGGAGGTTCGGGATCAGGTTGTGTCAGACAGTGCATTAGTGCCCAGGTTAGACTCTATAATTTGGGTACAGTCGAGTGCCATGAAGGTTGATCCTCATTTGAGGTGCCTGGGCAGCTCATTAGGCAAGATATTTTTTCTAGAGGGCAGGCAGAGTGCTGCATTGTGGGCCCGGAATTGGAAAACTTGAGGGCTTCTGGGCCAGTAGTGTGAGGACAGAAGTCTGAGAACACAAGCTAGACTTGGGCTTCAGGCCGCGGGCAAGGCAGTTATCCCCTGCACATCTGAACCAATATCTCATGCATCTGAAGTCACGGCGAGGATCAGACGTTGGCTCAGGTTGTAGTTTCTGTGCATGACTGCCCCTTCATGAACGGAGAGGTATGCCAAGGCCATGGAGGTTTTCCCACGTTGGGAGTTGTGGGATGCCCCTTTCAAGGATTCCTTCTGCGGAACAATTGAGACCTGTTGGCAGCTCCAACACATCCAATATGGAATGACTCCAGAGCACCGTTCGAGGATGGATGCAAGGGAAGCCCGCTTCGCATTCCAATTGTCTACTAGCAACAAGACAGTTGAGATCAGATGGCTCTGCGGGAGCAACCGGGGTGGCTGAGTTGAAATGGACTTTCCTGAATATGGGGCCTAATGTGTGTTTGTGTCCATTAGGACCTTGGTTTGGGGCGGTGGCACCAGGACTCTGAAGTATTCTCCTAAGATTTTGACATAGGTCCCATGCACAAGTTTCCTCATGGAGACTAGAAGTTTTCTGATGGGTGCCTCAGGAAACGCCCTATGCTGGTATTGGAATCCAGGTTTTTCAGGAGACATGCCTGTAAACCAAAGCAATGGATCCGATTATGGCCTAGGGTCCTGTCTGGTTCCATCTCCTTCTCTTGGGACATCCATCTATGGTCTGAGTGGAGGTAGATGTTCAGGTGGTGTCAGACCGCCCTTGTTTGTCCACAGAGACCTACATATTGGGATGGCCTTGGGGACTTTGGAGGGCTCTCCTAATTTATAAAATTTTCGACAATGGAATGGGCAGAATTCCCATGCATGGGGTAGGCACAGTCCTAATGTTTGGTTCCAGGGGACCCAGCCTGGAGGGTGTGTGGCCCAGGACTTTGAGGACAGAAGTCTGAAAACACAAACTCAGCTTAGGTTTGGGGACGTAGGTATGGCAGGCCCAAATACAAACCATGAGAAGAACTCTTCAGGATATGAAGAAAGAGCGAGTCTGAGGCGCTTGCTCAAGTTTGGTCTCTGGATTTTGTGTCAACGATGGCCGTGGAATGAGGGGAGGCCTCATGGGCCATGGACGAATCTTCCTCTCTGTGGATTTGGCCCAGTCCCAATTGTTTTTCGTCAATCTGTGGAATGGATGGTCTCCTTTCAGGTTTGTTAACTCAGGTGTCACAACCAAAGAGGAATTCCAAAGCAGAGACCTGGGGAAGAGTGAAGGGACAACCCAAACTATGGTTAAAATTTGGGGCCTAGGGGCATGGCAGGCCCCATATGCTGTCCTTCATCCAGCCACTGAGAGGCCTTACTTGAGGACTGGGTTCAGGCTGAGGGTCACAATGTGTGTTTGTGACCAATGTGGCTCAGAAGCATGGGTTGGGCCTCATGGGCCACACTGGTTTCAACTACACAGAACTTTGGACAACAGGCCAAACACAAGGTCTCTTGGCATGGGGAAGGAGTTCTGATTTCTGCATCATTTTCAACCTTGGGCAGTGGTTGGAGAAAAGGCCTAGGTTCGGAAGCCTGAAAAGCGCAGTTGGGAAGAGATGATGACCTTAGGCCATGGTGGGTCTGATGTGCTCAGTGTGCGGTCAGCTTCCTGGTTGTTAGTCAGGAGGTTCGGGCTCAGGTTGTGTCAGACAGTGCATTAGTGCCCAGGTTAGACTCTATAATTTGGGTACAGTCGAGTGCCGTGTAGGTTGATCCTCATTTGTGGTGCCTGGGCAGCTCATTAGGCAAGATATTTTTTTCTAGAGGGCAGGCAGAGTGCTGAATTGTGGGTCCGGAATTGCCAAACTGGAGGGCTTCTGGGCCAGTAGTGTGAGGACAGAAGTCTGAGAACACAAGCTAGACTTGGGCTTCAGGCTGCGGGCAAGGCAGGTACCCCCTACACCTCTGAACTAATATCTCATGCATCTAGAGTCACGGCGATAATCAGACGTTGGCTCAGGTTGTAGTTTCTGTGCATGACTGCCCCTTCATGAACGGAGAGGAATGTCAAGGCCATGGAGGTTTTCCCACGTTGGGAGTTGTGGGATACCTCCTCAAGTTTTCCTTCTCTGGGACAATGGAGACCTGTTGGGCAGTTCTAAATCATTCCATATGGAATGACTCCAGAGCACCGTTCGAGGATGGATCCAGGGAAGCCCGCCTCGCATTCCAATTGTCTCCTAGCAACAAGACAGTTGAGAATGGATGGCTCTGCGGGAGCACCCGTGGTGGCTGATTTGAAATGGAATATACTGAGCATGGAACTATTGTGTGTTTCTGTCCATGAGGACCTTGGAATGGGGCGGTGTACCGGGGATCTCAAGTATTCTCCTAAGATTTTTACATAGGTCCCATGCACAAGTTTCCTCGTGGAGACGAGATTTTTTCTGATGGGTGCCTCAGGAAACCCCATATGCTGTTATTGGAATCCAGGATTTTGAGGAGACATGCCTGTAAACCAAAGCAATGGATCCGATTATGGCCTAGGGTCCTGTCTGGTTCCATCTCCTTCTCTGGGGAAATCCATCTATGGTATGAGTGGAGGTAGATGCTCAGCTGGTGTCAGACCTCCCTTGTTTGTCCACAGAGGCCTACATATTGGGATGGCCTAGGGGAATTTGGAGGGCTCTCCTAATTTGTACAATTTTGGACAATGGAATGGGCAGAATTCCCATGCATGGGGTAGGCACAGTCCTAATGTGTGGCTTTAGGGGCCCCAGCCTGGAGGGTGTGTGGCCCAGGACTTTGAGGACAGAAGTCTGAAAACACAAACTCAGCTTAGGTTTGGGGACGTAGGTATGGCAGGCCCAAGCTACAAACCATGAGAAGAACTCTTCAGGATATGAAGAAAGAGCGAGTCTCAGGCGCTTGCTCAGGCTTTGGTCTCTGGATTTTTTGTCAACGATGGCCGTGGAATGTGGGGAGGCCTCATGGGCCATGGACGAATCTTCCTCTCTGTGGATTTCGCCCGGTCCCAATTGTTTTTCGTCAATCTGTGGGATGGGAGGTCTCCTTTCAGGTTTATTAACTCAGGTGTCCCAACCAAAGAGGAATTCCAAAGCAGAGACCTGGAGAAGAGTGAAGGGACAACCCAAATTATGGTTAAAAATTGGGGCCAAGGGGCATGGCAGGCCCAATAGGCTGTCTCATCATCCAGCCACTGAGAGGCCTTACATGAGGACTGGGCTCAGGCTGAGGGTCACAATGTGTGTTTGTGACCAATGTGGCCCGCAAGCATGGGCGGGGCCCCATGGGCCACACTGGTTTCAACTACACTGAACTCTGGACAACATGCCAATCACAAGGTCTCTTGCCATGGCGAAGGAGTTCTGATTTCTGCATCATTTTCAACCCTGGGTAGTGGTTGGAGATAAGGTCTAGGTTCTGAGTCCTGAAAACCGCTGTTGGGAAGAGATGAAGACCTAAGGCCATGGTGGGTCTGATGTGCTCAGTGTGTGGTCAGCTGCCTGGTTGTTGGTCAGGAGGTTCGGGCTCAGGTTGTGTCAGACAGTGCATTTGTGCGCAGGTTAGACTATATTATTTGGGTACAGTTGAGTGCCGTGTAGGTTGATCCTCAATTGAGGTGCCTTGGCAGCTCATTAGGCAAGATATTTTTTCTAGAGGGCAGGCAGAGTGCTGGATTGTGGGTCCGGAATTGCCAAACTTGAGGGCTTCTGGTTCAGTAGTGTGAGTACTGAAGTCTGAGAACACAATCTAGACTTGGGCTTCAGGCCGAGGGCAAGGCAGGTACCCCCTGCACATCTGAACCAATATCTCATGCTTCTGAAGTCACGGCGAGAATCAGACGTTGGCTCAGGTTGTAGTTTCTGTGCATGACTGCCCCTTCATGAACGGAGAGGAATCTCAAGGCCATGGAGGTTTTCCCACGTTGGGAGTTGTGGGATGCCTTCTTCAAGGATTCCTTCTGCGGGACAATTGAGACATGTTGGCAGCTCCAACACATCCCATATAGAATGACTTTAGAGCACCGTTCTAGGATGGATGCCAGGGAAGCCCGCCTCGCATTCCATTTGTCTCTTAGCAACAAGACAGTTGATATCGGATGGCTCTGCGGGAGCAACCGGGGTGGCTGAGTTGAAATGGACTTTTCTGTGCATGGGGCCTAATGTGTGTTTGTGTCCATGAGGACCTTGGAATGGGGCGGTGGCACCGGGACTCTGAAGTATTCTCCTAATATTTTGACATAGGTCCCATGCACAAGTTTCCTCGTGGAGACGAGGTTTTTTCTGATGGGTGCCTCAGGAAACCCCCTATGCTGGTATAGGAATCCATGATTTTGTGGATTCATGCCTGTAAACCAAAGCAATGGATCCGATTATGGCTTCGGGTCCTGTCTGGTTCCATCTCCTTCTCTGGGGACATCCATCTATGGTATGAGTGGAGGTAGATGCTCAGCTGGTGTCAGACCGACCTTGTTTGTCCACAGAGACCTAGTATTGGGATGGCCTCGGGGATTTTGGCGGGTTCTCCTAATTTGTACAATTTTGGACAATGGAATGGGCAGAATTACCATACATGGGGTAGGCACAGTCCTAATGTGTGGCTCCAGGGGCCCCAGCCTGGAGGGTGTGTCCCAGGACTTTGAGGACAGAAGTCTGAAAACACAAACTCAGCTTAGGTTTGGGGACGTAGGTATGGCAGGCCCAATCTACAAACCATGAGAAGAAGTCTTTAGGTTATGAAGAAAGAGCGAGTCTGAGGCGCTTACTCAGGCTTTGGTCTCTGGATTTTTTGTCAACGATGGCCGTGGAATGAGGGGAGGCCTAATGGGCCATGGACGAATCTTCATCTCTTGGCATTTGGCCCGGTCCCAATTGTTTTTCGTCAATCTGTGGGATGGGAGGTTTCCTTTCAGGTTTGTTACCTCAGGTGTCCCAACCAAAGAGGAATTCCAAAGCAGAGCCCTGGGGAAGAGTGAGGGGACAACCAAAACTATGGTTAAAATTTGGGGCCTAGGGGCAGGGCAGGCCCAATATGCTGTCTCTTCATCCAGCCACTGAGAGGCCTTACTTGAGGACTGGGCTCCGGCTGAGGGTCACAATGTGTTTGTGACCAATGTGGCCCGCGAACATGGGCGGGGCCTCATGAGCCACACTGGTTTCAACTACACTGGTCTTTGGAAATCATGCCAATCACAAGGTCTCTTGCCATGGGGAAGGTGTTCTGATTTCTGCATCTTTTTCAACGCTGAGAAGTGGTTGGAGATAAGGCCTAGGTTCTGAACCTGAAAAACCGCAGTTGGGATGAGATGACGACCTAAGGCCATGGCGGGTCTGATATGCTCAGTGTGCTGTCAGCTTCCTGGGTGTTATTCAGGAGTTTCTGGCTCAGGTTGTGTCAGACAGTGCTTTAGTGCCCAGGTTAGGCTATAAAATTTGGGTAGAGTCGAGTGCCGTGAAGTTTTATCCTCATTTGAGGTGCCTGGGCAGCTCATTAGTGAAGATATTATTTATAGAGGGCGTGCAGAGTGCTGCATTGTGGGTCCGGAATTGCCAAACTTGAGGGCTTCTGGGCCACAGATGTGAGGACAGAAGTCTGAGAACACAAGCTAGACCATGGCTACAGGCCGAGGGCACGGCAGGTACCCCCTGCAGATCTGAACCAATATCTGAAGCATCTGAAGTCACGGCGAGGATCAGACGTTGGCTCAGTTTGGAGTTTCTGTGCATGACTGCCCCTTCATGAACGGAGCAGAAACTCAAGGCCATGGAGGTTTTCCCACGTTGGGAGTTGTGGGATGCCCCCTTCAAGGATTCCTTCTGCGGGACAATTGAGACCTGTTGGGCAGCTCCAGGACATCCCATATGGAATGACTCCAGAGCATCGTTGGAGGATGGATGCCAGGGAAGCCCGCCTCGCATTCCAATTGTCTCCTAGCAACAGGACAGTTGAGATTGGATGGCTCTGCGGGAGCAACCGGGATGGCTGAGTTGAAATGGACTTTCCTGAGTATGGGGCTAATATGTGTTTGTGTCCATGAGGGCCTTGGAATGGGGCGGTGGCACCGGGACCCTGAAGTATTCTCCTAAGCTTTTGACGTAGCTCCCATGCACAAGTTTCCTTGAGGAGACGAGATTTGTTCTGATGGGTGCCTCAGGAAACCCCTTATGCTGGTATTGGAATCCAGGCTTTTGACGAGACATGCCTGTAAACCAAAGCAATGGATCCGATTATGGCCTAGGGTCCTGTCTGGTTCAATCTTCTTCTCTGGGGATATCCATCTATGGAATGAGTGGAGGTAGATGCTCAACTGGTGTTAGACCGCCCTTGTTTGTCCCCCGAGACCTACACTATTGGGATGGCCTCGGGTACTTTGGAGAGTTCTCCTAATTTGTACGATTTTGGACATCGGAATGGGCAGAATTCCCATGGATTGGGTAGGCACAGTCCTAATGTGTGGCTCCAGGGGCCCCAGCCTGGAGGGTGTGTGGCCCAGGACTTTGAGGACAGAAGTCTGAAAACACAAACTCAACTTAGGTTTGGGGACGTAGGTATGGCAAGCCCAATCTACAAACCATGAGAAGAACTCTTCAGGATATGAAGAAAGAGCGAGTCTGAGGCACGTGCTCAGGCTTTTGTCTCTGGATTTTGTATCAACGATGGCCGTGGAATGTGGGGAGGCCTCATGGGTCATGGACGAATCTTCCTCTCTGTGGATTTGGACCGGCCCCATTGTTTTCGTCAATCTGTAGGATGGGAGGTCTTCTTTCAGGTTTATTACCTCAGGTGTCTGAAAAAGAGGAATTCCAAAGCAGAACCCTGGGAAAGAGTGAAGGGACAACCCAAATTATGGTTAAAAATTGGGGCCTAGGGGCATGGCAGGCCCCATATGCTGTCTCTTCATCCAGCCACTGAGAGGACTTAATTGAGGACTGGGCTCAGGCTGAGGGTCACAATGTGTGTTTGTGACCAATGTGGCCCGCAAGCATGGGCGGGGCCCCATGGGCCACACTGGTTTCAACTACACTGAACACTGGACAACATGCCAATCACAAGGTCTCTTGCCATGGGGAAGGTGTTCTGATTTTTGCATCATTATCAACCCTTGGCAGTGGTTGGAAATAAGGTCTTGGTTCTGTAGCCTGAAAAACCGCAGTTCTGAAGAGATGACGACCTAAGGCCATGGCGGGTCTGATATTCTCAGTGTACAGTCAGCTGCCTGGGTTTTGGTCAGGAGGTTCTGGCTCAGATTGTGTCATACAGTGCATTAGTGCCCAGGTTATACTATATAATTTGGGTACAGTCGAATGCCGTGTAGGTTTATCCTCATTTGAGGTGCCTGGGCTGCTCATTAGGCAAGATATTTTTTCCAGAGTGCAGGCAGAGTGCTGCATTGTTGGTCCGGAATTGCTAAACTTGAGGGCTTCTGGACCACGAGTATGAGGACAGAAGTCTGAGAACACAAGCCTGATTTGGGCTTCAGGCTGAGGGCACGGCAGGTACCCCCTGCAGATCTGAACCAATATCTCAAGCATCTGAAGCCATGGCGAGGATCAGACGTTGGCTCAGTTTGGAGTTTCTGTGCATGACTGCCCCTTCATGAACGGAGCAGAATCTCAAGGCCATGGAGGTTTTCCCACGTTGGGAGTTGTGGGATGCCCCCTTCAAGGATTCCTTCTGCGGGACAAATGAGACCTGTTGGGCAGCTCCAGGACATCCCATATGGAACGACTCCAGAGCACCGTTCGAGGATGGATGCCAGGGAAGACCACCTCAAATTCCAATTGTCTCCTATCAACTAGACAGTTGAGATGGGTGGCTCTGCGGAGGCAACCGGGGTGGCTGAGTTGAAATGGACTTTCCTAGGATGGGGCCTAATGTGTGTTTGTGACCATGAGGGCCTTGGAATGGGGCGTTGTTACCGGGACCCTGAAGTATTCTCCTAAGCTTTTGACGTAGCTCCCATGCACAAATTTCCTTGTGGAGACGAGATTTGTTCTGATGGGTGCCTCAGGAAACCCCTTATGCTGGTATTGGAATCCAGGCTTTTGACGAGACATGCCTGAAAACCAAAGCAATGGATCCGATTATGGCCTAGGGTCCTGTCTGGTTCAATCTTCTTCTCCGGGGATATCCATCTATGGAATGAGTGGAGGTAGATGCTCAGCTGGTGTCAGACCGACCTTGTTTGTCCCCGGAGACCTACACTATTGGGATGGCCTCGGGTACTTTGGAGAGTTCTCCTAATTTGTACGATTTTGGACATCGGAATGGGCAGAATTCCCATGGATTGGGTAGGCACAGTCCTAATGTGTGGCTCCAGCGGCCCCAGCCTGGAGGGTGTGTGGCCCAGGACTTTGAGGACAGAAGTCTGAAAACACAAACTCAGCTTAGGTTTTGGGACGTAGGTATGGCAGGCCCAATCTACAAACCATGAGAAGAACTCTTCAGGATATGAAGAAAGAATTAATCTGAGGCGCTTGCTCAGGCTTTTGTCTCTGGATTTTGTATCAATGATGGCCGTGGAATGTGGGGAGGCCTCATGGGTCATGGACGAATCTTCCTCTCTGTGGATTTGGCCCGCCCCATTGTTTTCATCAATCTGTAGGATGGGAGGTCTCCTTTCAGGTTTATTACCTCAGGTGTCCGAAAAAGAGGAATTCCAAAGCAGAGCCCTGGGAGAGTGAAGGGACAACCCAAATTATGGTAAAAAATTCGGGCCTAGGGGCATGGCAGGCCCAATATGCTGTCTCTTCATCCAGCCACCGAGAGGCCTTACTTTGAACTGGGCTCAGGCTGAGAGTCACAATGTGTGTTTGTGAACAATGTGGCCCACGAGCATGGGCGGGGCCTCATTGGCCACATTGGTTTCAACTACACTGGACTTTGGACAACATGCCAATCACAAGTTCTCTTGCCTAGGGGAAGGTGATCTGATTTCTGCATCATTTTCAACCCTGGGCATTTTTTGGAGTTAAGGTCTAGTTTCTGAACCCTGAAAAACCGCATTTGGGAAGAGATGACAACCTAAGGCCATGGAGGGTCTGTTATGCTCAGTGTGCAGTCAGCTGCATGGGGTTTGATCAGGAGGTTCTGGCTCAGATTGTGTCAGACAGTGCATTAGTGCTCAGGTGAGACTCTATATTTTGGGTACAGTCGAATGCCGTGTAGGTTTATCCTCATTTGAGGTGTCTTGGCAGCTCATTAGGCAAGATATTTTTGCCGAGGGCATTCAGAGTGCTGCATTGTGGGTCCGGAATTGCCAAACATGACGGCTTCTGAGCCACGAGTGTGAGAACAGAAGTCTGAGAACACAAGCCTGATTTGGGCTTCAGGCCGAGGGCACGGCAGGTACCCCCTGCAGATCTGAACCAATATCTCAAGCATCTGAAGTCAAGGCGGTGATCAGACGTTGGCTCTGGTTGGAGTTTCTGTGCATGACTGCCCCTGTTGAACGGAGCGGAATCGCAAGGCCATGGAGGTATTCCCACTTTGGGAGTTGTGGGATGCCCCCTTCAAGGATTCCTTCTGCGGTTCCATTGAGACCTGTTGGGCAGCTTCAGTACATCTCATATGGAATGAATCCAGAGTACCATTGGAGGATGGATGCCAGGGAAGCCCGCCTCACATTCCAATTGTCTCCTAGCAACAAGACAGTTGAGATCGGATGGCTCTGCGGGAGCAACCGGGGTGGCTGAGTTGAAATGGACTTTCATGAGGATGGGGCCTAATGTGTGTTTGTTTCCATGAGGGCCTTGGAATGGGGCGGTGGCACCGGGACCCTGAAGTATTCTCCTAAGCTTTTGACGTAGCTCCTATGCACAAGTTTTCTTGTGGAGACGAGATTTGTTCTGATGGGTGCCTCAGGAAACCCCCTATGCTGGTATTGGAATCCAGGCTTTTGAGGAGACATGCCTGTAAACCAGAGCAATGGATCCGATTATGTCGTAGGGTCCTGTCTGGTTCAATCTTCTTCTCTGGGGATATCCATCTATGGAATGAGTGGAGATAGATGCTCAGCTGGTGTCAGACCGCCCTTGTTTGTCCCCGAGACCTACACTATTGGGATGGCCATGGGGACTTTGGAGATTTCTCCTAATTTGCACGATTTTGGACAATGGAATGGGCAGAATTCCCATGGATTGGGTAGGCACTGTCCTAATGTGTGGATCCAGGGGACCCAGCCTGGAGGGTGTGTTGCCCAGGACTTTGAGGACAGAAGTCTGAAAACACAAACTCAGCTTAGGTTTGGGGACGTAGTATGGCAGGCTCAATCTATAAACCATGAGAAAAACTCTTCAGGATATGAAGAAAGAGCGAATCTGAGGCGCTTGCTCAGGATTTTGTCTCTGGATTTTGTATCAACGATGGCCGTGGAATGTGGGAAGGCCTCATGGGCCATGAACGAAACTTCCTCTCTGTGGATTTGGCCAAGTCCAAATTGTTTTTCGTCAATCTGTGGGATGGGAGGTCTCCTTTCAGGTTTGTTATGTCAGGTGTCCCAACTAAGAGGAATTCCAAGGGAGAGCCCTGGGGAAGAGTGAAGAGACAACCCAAACTATGGTTAAAAATTGGGGCCTAGGTGCATGGCAGTCCCAATAGCTGTCTCTTTTCTAGCCACTGAGAGTCCTTACTTGAGGACTGGGCTCAGGCTGAGGGTTCCAATATGTGTTTGTGGCCAATGTGCCCCGCAAGCATGGGCCACACTGGTTTCAACTACACTGAAGTTTGGACAACATACTAATCATAAGGATTCTTGCCATGGGGAAGGAGTTGTGATTTCTGCATCCTTTTCAACCCTGGGCATTGGTTGGAGATAAGGTCTAGGTTCTGAAGTCTGAAAACTACCGTTGGGAAGAGATGACGACCTAAGTCCATGGCGGGTCTGATATGCTCAGTGTGCGGTCAGCTGCCTGGGTGTTGGTCAGAAAGTTCGGGCTCAGGTTGTGTCAGACAGTGCATTAGTGCCCAGGTTAGACTCTATAATATGGGTACAGTCGAGTGCCGTGTAGGTTGTTCCGCATTTGAGGTGCCTAGGCTGCAAATTAGGCAAGATATTATTTCTAGAGGGCAGGCACAGTGCTGCATTGTGGGTCCGGAATTGCCAAACTTGAGGGCTTCTGGGCCAGGCGTGTGAGGACAGGAGTCTGAAAACACAAGCTAGACTTGGGCTTCAGGCCGAGGGCACGGCAGGTACCACCTGCAGATCTGAACCGATATCTCATGCATCAGATGTCACAGCGAGGTTCAGACTTGGCTCAGGTGGAGTTTCTGTGCATGACTGCCCCTTCATGAACGGAGCGGAATCTCAAGGCCATGGATGTTTTCCCACGTTGGGTGGTGGGATGCCCCCTTCAAGGATTCCTTCTGCGGCACAATTGAGACCTGTTGGGCAGCTGCAAAACATCCCATATGGAATGACTCCAGAGCACCGTTCGAGGATGGATGCCAGGGAAGCCCGCCTCGCATTCCAATTGTCTTCTAGCAACAAGACAGTTGAGATAGGATGGCTCTGCGGGATCAATCGGGGTGGCTGAGTTGAAATGGACTTTCCTGAGGATGGGGCCTAATGTGTGTTTTTGTGCATGAGGGCCTTGGAATGGGGCGGTGGCACCGGGACCCTGAAGTATTCTCCTAAACATTTGACATAGCTCCCATGCACAGTTTCCTTGTGGAGACGAGATTTGTTCTGATGGGTGCCACAGGAAACCCCCTATGCTTGTCTTGGAATCCAGGCATTTGAAGAGACATGCCTGTAAACCAAAGCAATGGATCCGATTTTGGCCTAGGGTCCTGTCTGTTTCCATATCCTTCTCTGGGGACATCCATCTATGGTATGAGTGGAGGTAGATGCTCACCTGGTGTCAAACCACCCTTGTTTGTTCCGGGAGACCTACACTATTGGGATGGCCTCGGGGACTTTGGGGGGTTCTCCTAATTTGTACGATTTCGACAATGGAATGGGCAGAATTCCTATTCATTGGGTAGGCACAATCCTAATGGGTGGCTTCAGGGGCCCCAGCCTGGATGGTGTATGGCACAGGATTTTGAGGACAGAAGTCTGAAAACAAAAACTCAGCTTAGGTTTTGGGGACGTAGTTATGGCAGGCACAATCTACAAACCATAAGAAGAACTCTTCAGGATATGAAGAAAGAGCGAATCTGAGGCGCTTGCTCAGGCTTTTGTGTCTGGATTTTGTATCAACGATGGCCGTGGAATGTGGGGAGGCCTCATGGGCCATGGACGAATCTTCCTCTCTGTGGATTTGGCCCAGTCCCAATTGTTTTTCGTCAATCTGTGGGATGGGAGGTCTCCTTTCAGGTTTGTTACCTCAGGTGTCCCAACAAAAGAGGAATTCCAAAGCAGAGCCCTGAGGAAGAGTGAAGTGACAACCCAAACTATGGTTAAAAATTGGGGCCTAGGGGCATGGCAGGCCCCATATGCTGTCTCTTCATCCAGCCACTGAGAGGACTTAATTGAGGACTGGGCTCAGGCTGAGGGTCACAATGTGTGTTTGTGACCAATGTGGCACGCGAGCATGGGCGGGGCCTCATGGACCACACTGGTTTCAACTACACTGAACTTTGGACAACATGCCAATCACAAGGTCTCTTGCCATGGGGAAGGAGTTCGGATTTCTGCATTATTTTCAACCCTGGGCATTGGTTGGAGATAAGGTCTATGTTCTGAAGCCTGAGAAATTGGGAAGAGATGACGACCTAAGGCCATGGCAGGTTGTTGTGCTCAGTGTGCGGTCAGCTGCCTTGGTGTTGGTCAGGAAGTTCGGGCTCATGTTGTGTCAGAAAGTGCATTAGTGCCCAGTTTAGACTGTATAATTTGGGTACAGTAGAGTGCCTGTAGATTGTTCCGCATTTGAGGAGCCTGGGCAGCTCATTAGGCAAGATATTTTTCTAGAGGGCAGGTAGAGTGCTGCATTGGGGCTCCGGAATTGCCAAACGTGAGGGCTTCTGGGCCAGGAGTGTGAGGACAGATGTCTGAGAACTCAAGCTAGACTTGGGCTTCAGGCCGAGGGCCCGGCAGGTACCCCCTGCAATCTGAAACGATATCTCATGCATCAGAAGTAACGGCGAGGATTAGACATTGGCTCTGGTTGGAGTTTCTGTGCATGACTGCCCCTTCATGAACGGAGCGGAATTTCAAGGCCATGGAGGTTTTCCCACGTTGGGAGTTGTGGGATGCCCCCTTCAAGCATTCCTTCTGCGGGACAATTGAGACCTGTTGGGCAGCTCCAGCACATCCCATATGGAATGACTCCAGAGCACCGTTCGAGGATGAATGCCAGGGAAGCCCGCCTCGCATTCCACTTGTCTCCTAGCAACAAGACAGTTGAGATCGAATGGATCTGCGGGAGCAACCGGGGTGGCTATTAAAATGGACTTTCCTGAGGATGGGGCCTAATGTGTGTTTTTGTCCATGAGGGCCTTGGAATGGGGCGGTGGCACCGGGACCCTGAAGTATTCTCCTAAACATTTGACATAGCTCCCATGCACAGTTTCCTTGTGGAGACGAGATTTGTTCTGATGGGTGCCTCAGGAAACCCATTATGCTGTTCTTGGAATCCAGGTATTTGAGGAGACATGCCTGTAAACCAAAGCAATGGATCCAATTTTGGCCTAGGGCCCTGTCTGTTTCCATCTCCTTCTCTTGGGACATCCATCAATGGTATGAGTGGAGGTAGATGCTCAGCTGGTGTCAGACCGCCCTTGTTTGTCCCGGGAGACCTACAATATTGAGATGGCTTCGGAGACTTTGGAGGGTTCTCCTACTTTGTACGATTTTGGACAATGGAATGGGCAGAATTCCTATTCATTGGGTAGGCACAGTCCTAATGGGTGGCTTCAGGGGCCCCAGCCTGGATGGTGTAAGGCCCAGGACTTTGAGAACAGAAGTCTGAAAACACAAACTCAGCTTAGGGTTTGGGGAAGTAGGTATGGCATGCCCAGTCTACAAACCATGAGAAGAACTTTTCAGGATATGAATTAAGAGCGAGTCTGAGGCGCTTGCTCAGGCTTTTGTGTCTGAATTTTTATCAACGATGGCCGTGGAATGTGTGGAGGCCTCATGGGCCATGGACGAATCTTCCTCTCTGTGGATTTGGCCCAGTCCCAATTGATTTTCGTCCAAATGTGGGATGGGAGGTATCCTTTCAGGTTTGTTTGTGGCTTGCAGGGATGGGCGGGGCCTCATTGGTCACACTGGTTTCAACTACACTGAAGTTTGGACAATATGCCAATCACAAGGTCTCTTGCCATGGGGAAAGAGTTCTGATTTCTGCATCATTTTCAACCCTGGGCAGTGGTTGGAGATAAGGTCTAGGTTCGGAAGCCTGAAAACCGCAGTTGGGAAGAGATGATGACCTAAGGCCATGGTGAGACTGATGTGCTCAGTGTGCGGTCAGCTGCCTGGTTGTTGGTCAGGAGGTTCGGGCTCAGGGTGTGTAAGACAGTGCATTTGTGCCCAGGTTAGACTCTATAATTTGGGTATAGTCGAGTGCCGTGTAGGTTGATCCTCATTTAAGGTGCCTGGGCAGCTCATTAGGCAAGATATTTTTTTCTAGACGGCAGGCAGAGTGCTGCATTGTGGGTCCGGAATTGCCAAACGTGAGGGCTTCTGGGCCAGTAGTATGAGGACAGAAGTCTGAGAACACAAGCTAGACTTGGGCTTCAGGCCAAGGGCAAGGCAGGTACCCCCTGCACATCTGAACCAATATCTCATGCATCTGAAGTCACGGCGAGGATCAGACGTTGGCTCAGGTTGTAGTTTCTGTGCATGACTGCCCCTTCATGAACGGAGAGGAAACTCAAGGCCATGAAGTTTTTCCCACGTTGGGAGTTGTGGGATGCCCCCTTCAAGGATTCCTTCTGCGGGACAATTGAGACCTGTTGGGCAGCTCCAAAACATCCCATATGGAATGACTCCAGAGCACCGTTCGAGGATGGATGCCAGGGAAGCCCGCCTCGCATTCCAATTGTCTTCTAGCAACAAGACAGTTGAGATCAGATGGCTCTGCGGGAGCAACCGGGGTGGCTGAGATGAAATGGACATTCCTGAGCATGGGGCCTAATGTGTGTTTGTGTCCATGAGGAACTTGGAATGCAGCGGTGGCACCGGGACTATGAAGTATTCTCCTAAGATTTTGACATAGGTCCCATGCACAAGTTTCCTCGTGGAGACGAGATTTTTTCTGATGGGTGCCTCAGGAAACAACCTATGCTGGTATTGGAATCCAGGATTTTGAGGAGACATGCCTGTAAACCAAAGCAATGGATCCTATTATGGCCTAGGGACCTGTCTGGTATCATATCCTTCTCTGGGGACATCAGTCTATGGTTTGAGTGGACGTAGATACTCAGCTGGTGTCAGACCGCCCTTGTTTTTCCACTGAGACCTACATATTGGGATGGCCTCCGGGACTTTGGAGGGTTCTACTAATTTGTACAATTTTGGACAATTGAATGGGCAGAATTCCCATGCATGGGGTAGGCACAGTCCTAATGTGTGGCTCCAGGGGCCCCAGCCTGGAGGGTGTGTGGCCCAGGACTTTGAGGACAGAAGTCTGAAAACACAAACTCAGCTTAAGTTTGGGGACGTAGGTATGGCAGGCCCAATCTACAAACCATGAGAAGAACTCTTCAGGATATGAAGAAAGAGCGAGTCTGAGGCCCTTCTCAGGTTTTGGTCTCTGGATTTTGTGTCAACAATGGCCGTGGAATGTGGGGAGGCCTATGGGCCATGGACAAATCTTCCTTTCTGTGGATTTGGACCAGTCCCAATTGTTTTCGTCAATCTGTGGGATGGGAGGTCTCCTTTCAGGTTTGTTACCTCGGGTGTCCCAACCAAAGAGGAATTCCAAAGAAGAGCCCTGGGGAAGAGTGAAGGGACAACCCAAACTATGGTTAAAATTTGGGGCCTAGGGGCATGGCAGGCCCCATATGCTGTCTCTTCATCCAGCCACTGAGAGGCCTTACTTGAGGACTGGGCTCAGGCTGAGGGTCACAATGTGTGTTTGTGACCAATGTGGCTTGCGAGCATGGGCGGGGCCTCAAGGGCCACACTGGTTTCAACTACACTGAACTTTGGACAACATGCCAATCACAAGGTCTCTTGCCATGGGGAAGGAGTTCTTATTTCTGCATCATTTTCAACCCTGGGCAGTGGTTGGAGATAAGGTCTAGGTTTGGAAGCCTTAAAACCGCAGTTGGGAGAGGTGATGACATAAGGCCATGGTGGGTCTGATATGCTCAGTGTGCGGTCAGCTGCCTGGTTGTTGGTCAGTAGGTTCGGGCTCAGGTTGTGTCAGACAGTGCATTTGTGCCCAGGTTAAACTCTATAATTTGGGTACAGTCGAGTGCCGTGTATGTTGATCCTCATTTGAGGTGCCTGGGCAACTCATTAGGCAAGATATTTTTTCTCGAGGGCAGGCAGAGTGCTGCATTGTGGGCCCGGAATTGGAAAACTTGAGGGATTCTGGGCCAGTAGTGTGAGGACAGAAGTCTGAGAACACAAGCTAGACCATGGCTACAGGCCGAGGGCAAGGCAGGTACCCCCTGCACATCTGAACCAATATGATCATGCATCTGAAGTCACGGCGAGGATCAGACGTTGGCTCAGGTTGTAGTTTCTGTGCATGACTGCCCCTTCATGAACGGAGAGGAATCTCAAGGCCATGGAGGTTTTCCCACGTTGGGAGTTCTTGGATGCCCCCTTCAAGGATTCCTTCTGCGGGACAATTGAGACCTGTTGGGCAGCTCCAAAACATCCCGTATGGAATGACTCCAGAGCACCGTTGGAGGATGAATGCCAGGGAAGCCCGCCTCGCATTCCAATTGTCTCCTAGGAAAAAGACAGTTGAGATCAGATGGCTCTGCGGGAGCAACCGGGGTTGCTGAGTGAAATGGACTTTCCTAAGCATGGGGCCTAATGTGTGTTTGTGTCCATGAGGACCTTGGAATGGAGCGGTGGCACCGGGACTCTGAAGTATTCTCCTAAGATTTTGACATAAGTCCCATGCACAAGTTTCCTCGTGGAGACGAGATTTTTTCTGATAGGTGCCTCAGGAAACCCCCTATGCTGGTATTGGAATCCAGGCTTTTGAGGAGACATGCCTGTAAACCAAAGCAATGGATCCGATTATGGCCTAGGGTCCTGTCTGGTACCATATCCTTCTCTGGGGACATCCATCTATGGTATGAGTGGAGGTAGATGCTCAGCTGGTGTCAGACCACCCTTGTTTGTCCACTGAGACGTACATATTGGGATGGCCTCGGGGATTTTGGAGGGTTCTCCTAATTTGTACAATTTTGGACAATGGAATGCGCAGAATTACCATCCATGGGGTAGGCACAGTCCTAATGTGTGGCTCCAGGGGCCCCAGCCTCGAGAGTGTGTGGCCCAGGACTTTGAGGACAGAAGTCTGAAAACACAAACTCAGCTTAGGTTTGGGGACGTAGGTATGGCAGGCCCAATCTACAAACCATGAGAAGAACTGTTCAGGATATGAAGAAAGAGCGAGTCTGAGGCGCTTGCTCAGGCTTTGGTCTCTGGATTTTGTGTCAACGATGGCCGTGGAATGTGGGGAGGCCTCATGGGCCATGGACGAATCTTCCTCTCTGTGGATTTGGCCCGGTCCACATTGTTTTTCGTCAATCTGTGGGATGGGAGGTCTCCTTTCAGGTTTGTTACCTCAGGTGTCCCAACCAAAGAGGAATTCCAAAGCAGAGCCCTGTGGAAGAGTGAAGGGACAACCCAAACTATGGTTAAAATTTGGGGCCTAGGGGCATGGCAGGCCCCATATGCTGTCTCTTCATCCAGCCACTGAGAGGCCTTACTTGAGGACTGGGCTCAGGCTGAGGGTCACAATGTGTGTTTGTGACCAATGTGGCTCGCGAGCATGGGCGGGGCCTCATGGGCCACACTGGTTTCAACTACACTGAACTTTGGACAACATGCCAATCAAAAGGTCTCTTGCCATGGGGAAGGAGTTCTGATTTCTGCATCATTTTCAACCCTGGGCAGTGGTTGGACATAAGGTCTAGGTTCGGAAGCCTGAAAACCGCAGTTGAGAAGAGATGATGACCTAAGGCCATGGTGGTTCTGATGTGCTCAGTGTGCGGTCAGCTGCCTGGTTTTTGGTCAGGAAGTTCGGGCTCAGGTTGTGTCAGACAGAGCAATTGTGCCCAGGTTAGACTCTATAATTGGGTATAGTCGAGTGCCGTGTAGGTTGATCCTCATTTAAGGTGCCTGGGCAGCTCATTAGGTAAGATATTTTTTCTAGTGGGCAGGCACAGTGCTGCATTGTGGGTCCGGAATTGCCAAACTTGAGGGCTTCTGGGCCAGTAGTGTGAGGACAGAAGTCTGAGACCACAAGCTAGACTTGGGCTTCAGGCCGAGGGCAAGACAGGTACCTCCTGCACATCTGAACCAATATCTCATGCATCTGAAGTCACGACGAGGATCAGACGTTGGCTCAGATTGTAGTTGCTGTGCATGACTGCCCCTTCATGAACGGAGAGGAATCTCAAGGCCATGGAGGTTTTCCCACGTTGGGAGTTGTGGGATGCCCTCTTCAAGGATACCTTCTGAGGGACAATTGAAACCTGTTGGGCAGCTCCAAAACATCCCATATGGAATGACTCCAGAGCACCTTTCGAGGATGGATGCCAGGAAAGACCGCCTCGCATTCCAATTGTCTCCTAGTAACAATACAGTTGAGATCGGATGGCTCTGCGTGAGCAACCGGGGTGGCTGAGTTGAAATGGACTTTCCTGAGCATGGGGCATAATGTGTGTTTGTGTCCATGAGGACCTTGGAATGGGGCGGTGGCACCGGGACTCTGAAGTATTCTCCTAAGATTTTGACATAGGTGCAATGTACAAGTCTCCTCGTGGAGACGAGATATTTTCTGATGGGTTCCTCAGGAAACCCCCTCTGCTGGTATTGGAATCCAGGATTTTGTGGATTCATGCCTGTAAAACAAAGCAATGGATCCGATTACGGCCTAGGGTCCTGTCTGGTTCCATCTCCTTCTCTGAGGACATCCATCTATGGTATGAGAGGAGGTAGATGCTCAGCTGGTGTCAGACCGCCCTTGTTTGTCCACTGAGAACTACATATTGGATGGCCTCGGGGACTTTGGAGGGTTCTCCTAATTTGTACAATTTTGGACAATGGAATGGGCAGAAATCCCATGCATTGGGTAGGCATTGTCCTAATGTGTGGCTCCAGGGACCCCAGCCTGGAGGGTGTGTGGCCCAGGACTTTGAGGACAGAAGTCTGATAACACAAACTCAGCTTAGGTTTGGGGACGCAGGTATAGCAGGCCCAATCTACAAACCATGAGAAGAACTCTTCAGGACATGAAGAAAGAGCGATTCTGAGGTGCTTGCTCAGGCTTTGGTCTCTGGATTTTGTGTCAACAATGGCCGTGGAATGTGGGGAGGCCTCATGGGCCATGGACGAATCTTCCTCTCTGTGGATTTGGCCCGGTCCCCATTGTTTTTCGTCAATCTGTGGGATGGGAGGTCTCCTTTCAGGTTTGTTACCTCAGGTGTCCCAACCAAAGAGGAATTCCAAAGCAGAGCCTTTGGGAATAGTGAAGTGACAACCCAAACTATGGTTAAAATTTGGGGCCTAGGGGCATGGCAGGCCCCATATGCTGTCTCTACATCCATCCACTGAGAGACCTTACTTGAAGACTGGGCTCAGGCTGAGTGTCACAATGTGTGTTTGTGACCAATGTGGCTCGCGAGCATGGGCGGGGCCTCATGGGCCACATTGGTTTCAACTACACTGAACTTTGGACAACATGCCAACCACAAGGTTTCTTGCCATGGGGAAGGAGTTCTGATTTCTGCATCACCTTCAACCCTCGGCAGTGGTAGGAGATAAGGTCTAGGTTCGGAAGCCTGAAAACCGCAGTTTGGAAGAGATGATGACCTAAGGCCATGGTGGGTCTGATGTGCTCAGTGTGCGGTCAGCTGCCTGGTTGTTGGTCGGGAGGTTCGGGCTCAGGTTTTGTTAGACAGTGCTAGTGCCCAGGTTAGACTCTATAATTTGGGTACAGTCGAGTGCCGTGTAAGTTGATCCTCATTTGAGGTGCCTGCGCAGCTCATTAGGCATGATATTTTTTCTAGAGGGCAGGCACAGTGCTGCATTGTGGGTCTGGAATTGCCAAACTTGAGGGCTTCTGGGCCAGTAGTGTGAGGACAGAAGTCTGAGAACACAAGCTAGACTTGGGCTTCAGGCCGAGGGCAAAGCAGGTACCCCCTGCACATCTGAACCAATATCTCATGCATCTGAAGTCACGGCGAGGATCAGGCGTTGGCTCAGGTTGTAGTTTCTGTGCATGACTGCCCCTTCATGAACGGAGAGGTATCTCAAGGCCATGGAGGTTTTCCCACGTTGGGAGTTATGGGATGCCCCCTTCAAGGATACCTTCTGCGGGACATGAGACCTGTTGGGCAGCTCCAACACATCCCATATGGAATTACTCCAGAGCACCGATCGAGGATGGATGCCAAGGAAGCCCGCCTCGCATTCCAATTGTCTCCTAGCAACAAGACAGTTGAGATCGGATGGCTATTGGGAGCAACCGGGGTGGCTGAGTTGAAATGGACTTTCCTGAGCATGGGGCCTAATGTGTGTTTGTGTCCATGAGGACCTTGGAATGGGGCGGTGACACCGGGACTCTGAATTATTTTTTAAGATTTTGACATAGGTCCCATGCACAAGTTTCCTCGTGGAGACGAGACTTTTTCTGATGGGTGCCTCAGGAAACCCCCTATGCTGGTATTGGAATCCAGGATTTTGAGGAGACATGCCTGTAAACCAAAGCAATGGATCCGATTATGGCCTCGGGTCCTGTCTGGTTCCATCTCATTCTCTGGGGACATCCATCTATGGTATGAGTGGAAGTAGATGCTCAGCTGGTGTCAGACTGCCCTTGTTTGTCCACAGAGACCTACATATTGCGATGGCCTCGGGGAATGTGGAGGGTTATCCTAATTTGTACAATTTTGGACAATGTAATGGGCAGAATTCCCATGTATGGGGTAGGCATAGTCCTATTGTGTGGCTCCAGGGGCCCCAGCCTGGAGGGTGTGCGGCCCAGGACTTTGAGGACAGAAGTCTGAAAACACAAACTCAGCTAAGGTTTTGGGACGTAGGTATGGGAGGCCCAATCTACAAACCATGAGAAGTACCCCTCAGGATATGAAGAAAGAATGAGTCTGAGGCACTTGCTCAGGCTTTTGTTTCTGGACAAAACAACAATGGCTGTAGAATGTGGGGAGGTCTCATGGGATATGGACGAATCTTCCTCTCTGTGGATTTGGCCCGGTCCCAATAGTTTTTCTTCAATTGTCGGATGGGAGGTCTCCTTTCAGGTTTATTACCTCAGGTGTCCGAACAAAATAGGAATTCCAAAGCAGAGCCCTGGGGAAGAGTGAAGGGACAACCCAAACTATGGTTAAAAATTGGGGCCTAGGTGCATGGCAGGCCCAATATGCTGTCTCTTCATCCAGCCACTGAGAGGCCTTACTTGAGGACTGGGCTCATGCTGAGGGTCACAATGTGTGTTTGTGACCAATGTGGCCCGCGAGCATGGGCGGGGCCTCATGGGCCACACTGGTTTCAACTACACTGGACTTTGGACAACCTGCCAAACACAAGGTCTCTGGCCATGGGGAATGTGTTCTGATATCTGCATCATTTTCAACCCTGGGCAGTGGTTGGAGATAAGGTCTAGGTTCTGAAGCCTGAAAAACCGAAGTTGGGAAGAGATGACGACCTAAGGCCATGGCGGGTCTGATATGCTCAGTGTGAGGTCAGCTGCCTGGGTGTTGGTCAGGAGGTTCGGGCTCAGGTTGTGTCAGTCAGTGCATTAGTCCCAGGTTAGACTATATGATTTGGGTACAGTCGAGTGCCGTATAGGATTATCCTCATTTGAGGTGCCTGGGGAGCTCAATAGGCAAGATATTTTTTCTAGAGGGCAGGCAGAGTGCTGCACTTTGGTTCCAGAATTGCCAAACTTGAGGGCTTCTGGGCCAGTAGTGTGAGGACAGAAGTCTGAGAACACAAGCTAGACTTGGGCTTCAGGCCGAGGGCAAAGCAGGTACCCCCTGCACATCTGAACCAATATCTCATGCATCTGAAGTCACGGCGAGGATCAGGCGTTGGCTCAGGTTGTAGTTTCTGTGCATGACTGCCCCTTCATGAACGGAGAGGTATCTCAAGGCCATGGAGGTTTTCCCACGTTGGGAGTTATGGGATGCCCCCTTCAAGGATACCTTCTGCGGGACATGAGACCTGTTGGGCAGCTCCAACACATCCCATATGGAATTACTCCAGAGCACCGATCGAGGATGGATGCCAAGGAAGCCCGCCTCGCATTCCAATTGTCTCCTAGCAACAAGACAGTTGAGATCGGATGGCTATTGGGAGCAACCGGGGTGGCTGAGTTGAAATGGACTTTCCTGAGCATGGGGCCTAATGTGTGTTTGTGTCCATGAGGACCTTGGAATGGGGCGGTGACACCGGGACTCTGAATTATTTTTTAAGATTTTGACATAGGTCCCATGCACAAGTTTCCTCGTGGAGACGAGACTTTTTCTGATGGGTGCCTCAGGAAACCCCCTATGCTGGTATTGGAATCCAGGATTTTGAGGAGACATGCCTGTAAACCAAAGCAATGGATCCGATTATGGCCTCGGGTCCTGTCTGGTTCCATCTCATTCTCTGGGGACATCCATCTATGGTATGAGTGGAAGTAGATGCTCAGCTGGTGTCAGACTGCCCTTGTTTGTCCACAGAGACCTACATATTGCGATGGCCTCGGGGAATGTGGAGGGTTATCCTAATTTGTACAATTTTGGACAATGTAATGGGCAGAATTCCCATGTATGGGGTAGGCATAGTCCTATTGTGTGGCTCCAGGGGCCCCAGCCTGGAGGGTGTGCGGCCCAGGACTTTGAGGACAGAAGTCTGAAAACACAAACTCAGCTAAGGTTTTGGGACGTAGGTATGGGAGGCCCAATCTACAAACCATGAGAAGTACCCCTCAGGATATGAAGAAAGAATGAGTCTGAGGCACTTGCTCAGGCTTTTGTTTCTGGACAAAACAACAATGGCTGTAGAATGTGGGGAGGTCTCATGGGATATGGACGAATCTTCCTCTCTGTGGATTTGGCCCGGTCCCAATAGTTTTTCTTCAATTGTCGGATGGGAGGTCTCCTTTCTGGTTTATTACCTCAGGTGTCCGAACAAAATAGGAATTCCAAAGCAGAGCCCTGGGGAAGAGTGAAGGGACAACCCAAACTATGGTTAAAAATTGGGGCCTAGGTGCATGGCAGGCCCAATATGCTGTCTCTTCATCCAGCCACTGAGAGGCCTTACTTGAGGACTGGGCTCATGCTGAGGGTCACAATGTGTGTTTGTGACCAATGTGGCCCGCGAGCATGGGCGGGGCCTCATGGGCCACACTGGTTTCAACTACACTGGACTTTGGACAACCTGCCAAACACAAGGTCTCTGGCCATGGGGAATGTGTTCTGATATCTGCATCATTTTCAACCCTGGGCAGTGGTTGGAGATAAGGTCTAGGTTCTGAAGCCTGAAAAACCGAAGTTGGGAAGAGATGACGACCTAAGGCCATGGCGGGTCTGATATGCTCAGTGTGAGGTCAGCTGCCTGGGTGTTGGTCAGGAGGTTCGGGCTCAGGTTGTGTCAGTCAGTGCATTAGTCCCAGGTTAGACTATATGATTTGGGTACAGTCGAGTGCCGTATAGGATTATCCTCATTTGAGGTGCCTGGGGAGCTCAATAGGCAAGATATTTTTTCTAGAGGGCAGGCAGAGTGCTGCACTTTGGTTCCAGAATTGCCAAACTTGAGGGCTTCTGGGCCAGGAGTGTGAGGACAGAAGTCTGAGAACACAAGCTAGACTTGGGCTTCAGGCCGAGGGCACGGCAGGTACCTCCTGCAGATCTGAACCAATATTTCATGCATCTGAAGTCACGGCGAGGATCAGACGTTGGCTCGGGTTGGAGTTTCTGTGCATGACTGCCCCTTCATGAACGGAGCGGAATCTCAAGGCCATGGAGGTTTTCCCACGTTGGGAGTTATGGGATGCCCCCTTCAAGGATTCCTTCTGCGGGACAATTGAGACCTGTTGGGCAGCTCCAGGACATCCCATAGGGAATGACTCCAGAGCACCGTTCGAGGATCGATGCCAGGGAATCCCGCCTCGTATTCCAATTTTCTCCCAGCAACAAGACAGTTGAGTTTTGATGGCTCTGCGGGAGCAATCGGGGCGGCTGTGTTGAAATGGACTTTCCCGAGGTTGGGGCCTAATGTGTGTTTGTGTCCATGAGGGCCTTGGAATGGGGCGTTGACACCGGGACCCTGAAGTATTCTCCTAAGCTTTTGACATAGGTCCCATGCACAAGTTTCCTTGTGGAAACGAGATTTGTTCTGAGGGGTGCCTCAGAAACCCCCTATGCTGGTCTTGGAATCCAGGCTTTTGAGGAGACATGTCTGTAAACCAAAGCAATGGATCCGAATATGGCCTAGGGTCCTGTCTGGTTCCATCTTCTTCTCTGGGGACATCCATTTATGATATGAGTGGAGGTAGATGCTCGGCTGGTGTCAGACCGCCCTTGTTTGTCCCCGGAGACCTACACTATTGGGATGGCCTCGGGGACTTTGGAGAGTTCTCCTAATTTGTACGATTTTGGATAATGGAATGGGCAGAATTCCCATGTATTGGGTAGGCACAGTCCTAATGTTTGGCTCCAGAGGCCCCAGCCTGGAGGGTGTGTGGCCCAGGAATCTGAGGACAGAAATCTGAAAACACAAACTCAGCTTAGGTTGGGAACGTAGGTATGGCAGGGCCAATCTACAAACCATGAGAAGCACTCTTCAGGATATGAAGAAAGAGCGAGTCTGAGGCGCTTGCTCAGGCTTTTGTCTCTGGATTTTGTATCAAAGATGGGCGTGGAACGTGGGGAGGCCTCATGGGCAATGGACGAATCTTCCTCTCTGTGGATTTGGCCCGGTCCCAATTTCTTTCCATCAATCTGTGGGATGGGAGGTCTCCTCTCAGGTTTGTTACCTCAGGTGTCCCAACCAAAGAGGAATTCCAAAGCAGAGCCCTGGGGAAGAGTGAAGGGACAACCCAAACGATGGTTATAAATTGGGGCCTAGGGGCATGGCAGACCCAATATGCTGTCTCTTCATCTAGCCACTGAGTGGCCTTACTTAAAGACTGGGCACAGGCTGAGGGTCAGCATGTGTGTTTGTGACCAATATGGCCCGCGAGCATGGGCGGGGCCTCATGGGCCACACTGGTTTCAACTACACTGAACTTTGGATAACATGCCAATCACAAGGTCTCTTGCCATGGGGAAGGAGCTCTGATTTCTGCATCATTTTCAACCCTGGGCAGTGTTTGGAGATAAGGTCTACGTTCTGAAGCCTGAAAACCGCAGTTGGGAAGAGATGACGACCTAAGGCCATGGCGGGTCTGATGTGCTCAGTGTGCGGTCAGCTGCCTGGTTGTTGGTCCGGAGGTTCGGGTTCATGTTGTGTCAGACAGTGAATTAGTACCCAGGTTAGACTATATAATTCAGGTACAGTCGAGAGCCGTGTAGGTTTATCCTCATTTGAGGTGCCTGGGCTACTCATTAGGCAATATATTTTTTCTAGAGGCAGGCAGAGTGCTGCATTGTGGGTCCGGTATTGCCAAACATGAGGGATTCTGGACCAGGAGTGTGAGGACAAGTCTGAGAACAGAAGCTAGACTTGGGCTTCAGGCCGAGGGCACGGCTGGTACCCCTGCAGATCTGAACGAATATCTCATGCTTCTGAAGTCACGGCGAGGATCAGACGTTGGCTCGGGTTGGAGTTTCTGTGCATGACTGCCCCTTCAAGAACGGAGCGGAATCTCAAGGCCATGGAGGTTTTCCCACGTCGGGAGTTGTGGGATGCCCCCTTCAAGGATTCCTTCTGCGGGACAATTGAGACCTGTTGGGCAGCTCCAGGATATCCCATATGGAAGGACTCCAGAGCACCGTTCGGGGTGGATGCCTGGGAAGCGGGCCTCGCATTCCAAATGTCTCCTAGCAACAAGACAGTTGAGATCGGATAGCTCTGCGGGAGCAACCGGCGTGGCTGAGTTGAAATGGACTTTTAGGGTCGGGCCCATTGTGTGTTTGTGTCCATGAGGGCCTGGGAATGGGGCGTTGGCACCGGGACCCTGAAGTATTCTCCTAAGCTTTTGACATACCTCCCAAGCACAAGTTTCCTTGTGGAGATGAGATTTGTTCTGAGGGGTGCCTCAGGAAACCCCCTATGCTGGTATTGGAATCCAGGCTTTTGAGGAGACATGCCTATAAACCAAAACAATGGATCCGATTATGGCCTAGGGTCCTGTCTGGTTCAATCTTCTTCTCTGGTGATATCCATCTATGGAATGAGTGGAGGGAGATGCTCACCTGGTGTCACACCGCCCTTGCTGTCCCTGGAGACCTACACTATTGGGATGGCCTCGGGGACTTTGGAGAGTTTTCTTATGGTGAGATTTTGGACAATGGAATGGGCAGAATTCCCATGGATTGGGTAGGCACAGTCCTAATGTGTGGCTCAGGGGCCCCAGCCTGGAGGGTGTGTGGCCCAGGACTTTGAGGACAGAAGTCTGAAAACACAAACTCAGCTAAGGTTTTGGGACGTAGGTATGGGAGGCCCAATCTACAAACCATGAGAAGTACCCCTCAGGATATGAAGAAAGAGCGAGTCTGAGGCACTTGCTCAGGCTTTTGTCTCTGGATTTTGTATCAACAATGGCTGTAGAATGTGGGGAGGCCACATGGGATATGGACGAATCTTCCTCTCTGTTGATTTGGCCCGGTCCCAATAGTTTTTCTTCAATTGTCGGATGGGAGGTCTCCTTTCAGGTTTATTACCTCAGGTGTCCGAACAAAATAGGAATTCCAAAGCAGAGCCCTGGGGAAGAGTGAAGGGACAACCCAAACTATGGTTAAAAATTGGGGCCTAGGTGCATGGCAGGCCCAATATGCTGTCTCTTCATCCAGCCACTGAGAGGCCTTACTTGAGGACTGGGCTCATGCTGAGGGTCACAATGTGTGTTTGTGACCAATGTGGCCCGCGAGCATGGGCGGGGCCTCATGGGCCACACTGGTTTCAACTACACTGGACTTTGGACAACCTGCCAAACACAAGGTCTCTGGCCATGGGGAAGGAGCTCTGATTTCTGCATCATTTTCAACCCTGGGCAGTGTTTGGAGATAAGGTCTACGTTCTGAAGCCTGAAAACCGCAGTTGGGAAGAGATGACGACCTAAGGCCATGGCGGGTCTGATGTGCTCAGTGTGCGGTCAGCTTCCTGGGTGTTGGTCCGGAGGTTCGGGTTCAGGTTGTGTCAGACAGTGAATTAGTACCCAGGTTAGACTATATAATTCAGGTACAGTCGAGAGCCGTGTAGGTTTATCCTCATTTGAGGTGCCTGGGCTACTCATTAGGCAATATATTTTTTCTAGAGGCAGGCAGAGTGCTGCATTGTGGGTCCGGTATTGCCAAACATGAGGGATTCTGGACCAGGAGTGTGAGGACAAGTCTGAGAACAGAAGCTAGACTTGGGCTTCAGGCTGAGGGCACGGCTGGTACCCCCTGCAGATCTGAACGAATATCTCATGCTTCTGAAGTCACGGCGAGGATCAGACGTTGGCTCGGGTTGGAGTTTCTGTGCATGACTGCCCCTTCAAGAACGGAGCGGAATCTCAAGGCCATGGAGGTTTTCCCACGTTGGGAGTTTTGGGATGCCCCCTTCAAGGATTCCTTCTGAGGGACAATTGAGACCTGTTGGGCAGCTCCAGGATATCCCATATGGAAGCACTCCAGAGCACCGTTCGGGGTGGATGCCTGGGAAGCGGGCCTCGCATTCCAAATGTCTCCTAGCAACAAGACAGTTGAGAACGGATAGCTCTGCGGGAGCAACCGGCGTAGCTGAGTTGAAATGGACTTTTAGGGTCGGGCCCATTGTGTGTTTGTGTCCATGAGGGCCTGGGAATGGGGCGTTGGCACCGGGACCCTGAAGTATTCTCCTAAGCTTTTGACATACCTCCCAAGCACAAGTTTCCTTGTGGAGATGAGATTTGTTCTGAGGGGTGCCTCAGGAAACCCCCTATGCTGGTATTGGAATCTAGGCTTTTGAGGAGACATGCCTATAAACCAAAACAATGGATCCGATTATGGCCTAGGGTCCTGTCTGGTTCAATCTTCTTCTCTGGTGATATCCATCTATGGAATGAGTGGAGGGAGATGCTCACCTGGTGTCACACCGCCCTTGATGTCCCTGGAGACCTACACTATTGGGATGGCCTCGGGGACTTTGGAGAGTTTTCTTAATTGGTGAGATTTTGGACAATGGAATGGGCAGAATTCCCATGGATTGGGTAGGCACAGTCCTAATGTGTGGCTCAGGGGCCCCAGCCTGGATGGTGTGTGGCCCAGGACTTTGAGGACAGAAGTCTGAAAACACAAACTCAGCTAAGGTTTTGGGACTTAGGTATGGGAGGCCCAATCTACAAACCATGAGAAGTACCCCTCAGGATATGAAGAAAGAGCGAGTCTGAGGCACTTGCTCAGGCTTTAGTCTCTGGATTTTGTATCAACAATGGCTGTAGAATGTGGGGAGGCCACATGGGATATGGACGAATCTTCCTCTCTGTTGATTTGGCGCGGTCCCAATAGTTTTTCTTCAATTGTCGGATGGGAGGTCTCCTTTCAGGTTTATTACCTCAGGTGTCCGAACAAAATAGGAATTCCAAAGCAGAGCCCTGGGGAAGAGTGAAGGGACAACCCAAACTATGGTTAAAAATTGGGGCCTAGGTGCATGGCAGGCCCAATATGCTGTCTCTTCATCCAGCCACTGAGAGGCCTTACTTGAGGACTGGGCTCATGCTGAGGGTCACAATGTGTGTTTGTGACCAATGTGGCCCGCGAGCATGGGCGGGGCCTCATGGGCCACACTGGTTTCAACTACACTGGACTTTGGACAACCTGCCAAACACAAGGTCTCTGGCCATGGGGAATGTGTTCTGATATCTGCATCATTTTCAACCCTGGGCAGTGGTTGGAGATAAGGTCTAGGTTCTGAAGCCTGAAAAACCGAAGTTGGGAGGAGATGACGACCTAAGGCCATGGCGGGTCTGATATGCTCAGTGTGCGGTCAGCTGCCTGGGTGTTGGTCAGGAGGTTCGGGCTCAGGTTGTGTCAGTCAGTGCATTAGTCCCAGGTTAGACTATATGATTTGGGTACAGTCGAGTGCCGTATAGGTTTATCCTCATTTGAGGTGCCTGGGGAGCTCAATAGGCAAGATATTTTTTCTAGAGGGCAGGCAGAGTGCTGCACTTTGGTTCCAGAATTGCCAAACTTGAGGGCTTCTGGGCCAGGAGTGTGAGGACAGAAGTCTGAGAACACAAGCTAGACTTGGGCTTCAGGCCGAGGGCACGGTAGGTACCTCCTGCAGATCTGAACCAATATTTCATGCATCTGAAGTCACGGCGAGGATCAGACGTTGGCTCGGGTTGGAGTTTCTGTGCATGACTGCCCATTCATGAATGGAGCGGAATCTCAAGGCCATGGAGGTTTTCCCACGTTGGGAGTTGTGGGATGCCCCCTTCAAGGATTCCTTCTGCGGGATAATTGAGACCTGTTGGTCAGCTCCAGGACATCCCATATGGAATGACTCCAGAGCACCGTTCGAGGATCGATGCCAGGGAATCCCGCCTCGCATTCCAATTTTCTCCTAGCAACAAGACAGTTGAGTTTTGATGGCTCTGCGGGAGCAATCGGGGCGGCTGTGTTGAAATGGACTTTCCCGAGGATGGGGCCTAATGTGTGTTTGTGTCCATGAGGGCCTTGGAATGGGGCGGTGACACCGGGACCCTGAAGTATTCTCCTAAGCTTTTGACATAGGTCCCATGCACAAGTTTCCTTGTGGAAACGAGATTTGTTCTGATGGGTGCCTCAAAAAAACCCCTATGCTGGTCTTGGAATCCAGGCTTTTGAGGAGACATGTCTGTAAACCAAAGCAATGGATCCGAATATGGCCTAGGGTCCTGTCTGGTTCCATCTTCTTCTCTGGGGACATCCATTTATGATATGAGTGTAGGTAGATGCTCAGCTGGTGTCAGACCGCCCTTGTTTGTCCCCGGAGACCTACACTATTGGAATGGCCTCGGGGACTTTGGAGAGTTCTCCTAATTTGTACGATTTTGGATAATGGAATGGGCAGAATGCCCATGGATTGGGTAGGCACAGTCCTAATGTGTGGCTCCAGGGGCCCCAGCCTGGAGGGTGTGTGGCCCAGGAATCTGAGGACAGAAGTCTGAAAACACAAACTCAGCTTAGGTTGGGAACGTAGGTATGGCAGGGCCAATCTACAAACCATGAGAAGGACTCTTCAGGATATGAAGAAAGAGCGATTCTGAGGCGCTTGCTCAGGCTTTTGTCTCTGGATTTTGTATCAAAGATGGGCGTGGAACGTGGGGAGGCCTCATGGGCCATGGACGAATCTTCCTCTCTGTGGATTTGGCCCGGTCCCAATTTCTTTCTGTCAATCTGTGGGATGGGAGGTCTCCTCTCAGGTTTGTTACCTCAAGTGTCCCAACCAAAGAGGAATTCCAAAGCAGAGCCCTGGGGAAGAGTGAAGGGACAACCCAAACGATGGTTATAAATTGGGGCCTAGGGGCATGGCAGACCCAATATGCTGTCTCTTCATCCAGCCACTGAGTGGCCTTACTTAAAGACTGGGCACAGGCTGAGGGTCAGCATGTGTGTTTGTGACCAATGTGGCCCGCGAGCATGGGCGGGGCCTCATGGGCCACACTGGTTTCAACTACACTGAACTTTGGATAACATGCCAATCACAAGGTCTCTTGCCATGGGGAAGGAGCTCTGATTTCTGCATCATTTTCAACCCTGGGCAGTGTTTGGAGATAAGGTCTACGTTCTGAAGCCTGAAAACCGCAGTTGGGAAGAGATGACGACCTAAGGCCATGGCGGGTCTGATGTGCTCAGTGTGCGGTCAGCTTCCTGGGTGTTGGTCCGGAGGTTCGGGTTCAGGTTGTGTCAGACAGTGAATTAGTACCCAGGTTAGACTATATAATTCAGGTACAGTCGAGAGCCGTGTAGGTTTATCCTCATTTGAGGTGCCTGGGCTACTCATTAGGCAATATATTTTTTCTAGAGGCAGGCAGAGTGCTGCATTGTGGGTCCGGTATTGCCAAACATGAGGGATTCTGGACCAGGAGTGTGAGGACAAGTCTGAGAACAGAAGCTAGACTTGGGCTTCAGGCTGAGGGCACGGCTGGTACCCCCTGCAGATCTGAACGAATATCTCATGCTTCTGAAGTCACGGCGAGGATCAGACGTTGGCTCGGGTTGGAGTTTCTGTGCATGACTGCCCCTTCATGAACGGAGCGGAATCTCAAGGCCATGGAGGTTTTCCCACGTTGGGAGTTTTGGGATGCCCCCTTCAAGGATTCCTTCTGAGGGACAATTGAGACCTGTTGGGCAGCTCCAGGATATCCCATATGGAAGGACTCCAGAGCACCGTTCGGGGTGGATGCCTGGGAAGCGGGCCTCGCATTCCAAATGTCTCCTAGCAACAAGACAGTTGAGATCGGATAGCTCTGCGGGAGCAACCGGCGTGGCTGAGTTGAAATGGACTTTTAGGGTCGGGCCCATTGTGTGTTTGTGTCCATGAGGGCCTTGGAATGGGGCGTTGGCATCGGGACCCTGAAGTATTCTCCTAAGCTTTTGACATACCTCCCAAGCACAAGTTTCCTTGTGGAGATGAGATTTGTTCTGAGGGGTGCCTCAGGAAACCCCCTATGCTGGTATTGGAATCCAGGCTTTTGAGGAGACATGCCTATAAACCAAAACAATGGATCCGATTATGGCCTAGGGTCCTGTCTGGTTCAATCTTCTTCTCTGGTGATATCCATCTATGGAATGAGTGGAGGGAGATGCTCACCTGGTGTCACACCGCCCTTGCTGTCCCTGGAGACCTACACTATTGGGATGGCCTCGGGGACTTTGGAGAGTTTTTTTAATTGGTGAGAATTTGGACAATGGAATGGGCAGAATTCCCATGGATTGGGTAGGCACAGTCCTAATGTGTGGCTCCAGGGGCCTTAGCCTGGAGGGTGTGCGGCCCAGGACTTTGAGGACAGAAGTCTGAAAACACAAACTCAGCTAAGGTTTTGGGACGTAGGTATGGGAGGCCCAATCTACAAACCATGAGAAGTACCCCTCAGGATATGAAGAAAGAGCGAGTCTGAGGCACTTGCTCAGGCTTTTGTCTCTGGATTTTGTATCAACAATGGCTGTAGAATGTGGGGAGGCCTCATGGGATATGGACGAATCTTCCTCTCTGTGGATTTGGCCCGGTCCCAATAGTTTTTCTTCAATTGTCGGATGGGAGGTCTCCTTTCAGGTTTATTACCTCAGGTGTCCGAACAAAATAGGAATTCCAAAGCAGAGCCCTGGGGAAGAGTGAAGGGACAACCCAAACTATGGTTAAAAATTGGGGCCTAGGTGCATGGCAGGCCCAATATGCTGTCTCTTCATCCAGCCACTGAGAGGCCTTACTTGAGGACTGGGCTCATGCTGAGGGTCACAATGTGTGTTTGTGACCAATGTGGCCCGCGAGCATGGGCGGGGCCTCATGGGCCACACTGGTTTCAACTACACTGGACTTTGGACAACCTGCCAAACACAAGGTCTCTGGCCATGGGGAATGTGTTCTGATATCTGCATCATTTTCAACCCTGGGCAGTGGTTGGAGATAAGGTCTAGGTTCTGAAGCCTGAAAAACCGAAGTTGGGAAGAGATGACGACCTAAGGCCATGGCGGGTCTGATATGCTCACTGTGCGGTCAGCTGCCTGGGTGTTGGTCAGGAGGTTCGGGCTCAGGTTGTGTCAGTCAGTGCATTAGTCCCAGGTTAGACTATATGATTAGGGTACAGTCGAGTGCCGTATAGGATTATCCTCATTTGAGGTGCCTGGGGAGCTCAATAGGCAAGATATTTTTTCTAGAGGGCAGGCAGAGTGCTGCACTTTGGTTCCAGAATTGCCAAACTTGAGGGCTTCTGGGCCAGGAGTGTGAGGACAGAAGTCTGAGAACACAAGCTAGACTTGGGCTTCAGGCCGAGGGCACGGTAGGTACCTCCTGCAGATCTGAACCAATATTTCATGCATCTGAAGTCACGGCGAGGATCAGACGTTGGCTCGGGTTGGAGTTTCTGTGCATGACTGCCCCTTCATGAACGGAGCGGAATCTCAAGGCCATGGAGGTTTTCCCACGTTGGGAGTTGTGGGATGCCCCCTTCAAGGATTCCTTCTGCGGGACAATCGAGACCTGTTGGGCAGCTCCAGGATATCCCATATGGAAGCACTCCAGAGCACCGTTCGGGGTGGATGCCTGGGAAGCGGGCCTCGCATTCCAAATGTCTCCTAGCAACAAGACAGTTGAGATCGGATAGCTCTGCGGGAGCAACCGGCGTGGCTGAGTTGAAATGGACTTTTAGGGTCGGGCCCATTGTGTGTTTGTGTCCATGAGGGCCTTGGAATGGGGCGTTGGCACCGGGACCCTGAAGTATTCTCCTAAGCTTTTGACATACCTCCCATGCACAAGTTTCCTTGTGGAGATGAGATTTGTTCTGAGGGGTGCCTCAGGAAACCCCCTATGCTGGTATTGGAAACCAGGCTTTTGAGGAGACATGCCTGTAAACCAAAACAATGGATCCGATTATGGCCTAGGGTCCTGTCTCGTTCAAACTTCTTCTCTGGTGATATCCATCTATGGAATGAGTGGAGGGAGATGCTCACCTGGTGTCACACCGCCCTTGTTTGTCCCTGGAGACCTACACTATTGGGATGGCCTCGGGGACTTTGGAGAGTTTTCTTAATTGGTGAGATTATGGACAATGGAATGGGCAGAATTCCCATGGATTGGGTAGGCACAGTCCTAATGTGTGGCTCCAGGGGCCCCAGCCTGGAGGGTGTGTGGCCCAGGACTTTGAGGACAGAAGTCTGAAAACACAAACTCAGCTAAGGTTTTGGGACGTAGGTATGGGAGGCCCAATCTACAAACCATGAGAAGTACCCCTCAGGATATGAAGAAAGAGCGAGTCTGAGGCACTTGCTCAGACTTTTGTCTCTGGATTTTGTATCAACAATGGCTGTAGAATGTGGGGAGGCCTCATGGGATATGGACGAATCTTCCTCTCTGTGGATTTGGCCCGGTCCCAATAGTTTTTCTTCAATTGTCGGATGGGAGGTCTCCTTTCAGGTTTATTACCTCAGGTGTCCGAACAAAATAGGAATTCCAAAGCAGAGCCCTGGGGAAGAGTGAAGGGACAACCCAAACTATGGTTAAAAATTGGGGCCTAGGTGCATGGCAGGCCCAATATGCTGTCTCTTCATCCAGCCACTGAGAGGCCTTACTTGAGGAGTGGGCTCATGCTGAGGGTCACAATGTGTGTTTGTGACCAATGTGGCCCGCGAGCATGGGCGGGGCCTCATGGGCCACACTGGTTTCAACTACACTGGACTTTGGACAACCTGCCAAACACAAGGTCTCTGGCCATGGGGAATGTGTTCTGATATCTGCATCATTTTCAACCCTGGGCAGTGGTTGGAGATAAGGTCTAGGTTCTGAAGCCTGAAAAACCGAAGTTGGGAGGAGATGACGACCTAAGGCCATGGCGGGTCTGATATGCTCAGTGTGCGGTCAGCTGCCTGGGTGTTGGTCAGGAGGTTCGGGCTCAGGTTGTGTCAGTCAGTGCATTAGTCCCAGGTTAGACTATATGATTTGGGTACAGTCGAGTGCCGTATAGGTTTATCCTCATTTGAGGTGCCTGGGGAGCTCAATAGGCAAGATATTTTTTCTAGAGGGCAGGCAGAGTGCTGCACTTTGGTTCCAGAATTGCCAAACTTGAGGGCTTCTGGGCCAGGAGTGTGAGGACAGAAGTCTGAGAACACAAGCTAGACTTGGGCTTCAGGCCGAGGGCACGGTAGGTACCTCCTGCAGATCTGAACCAATATTTCATGCATCTGAAGTCACGGCGAGGATCAGACGTTGGCTCGGGTTGGAGTTTCTGTGCATGACTGCCCCTTCATGAACGGAGCGGAATCTCAAGGCCATGGAGGTTTTCCCACGTTGGGAGTTGTGGGATGCCCCCTTCAAGGATTCCTTCTGCGGGACAATTGAGACCTGTTGGTCAGCTCCAGGACATCCCATATGGAATGACTCCAGAGCACCGTTCGAGGATCGATGCCAGGGATTCCCGCCTCGCATTCCAATTTTCTCCTAGCAACAAGACAGTTGAGTTTTGATGGCTCTGCGGGAGCAATCGGGGCGGCTGTGTTGAAATGGACTTTCCCGAGGATGGGGCCTAATGTGTGTTTGTGTCCATGAGGGCCTTGGAATGGGGCGGTGACACCGGGACCCTGAAGTATTCTCCTAAGCTTTTGACATAGGTCCCATGCACAAGTTTCCTTGTGGAAACGAGATTTGTTCTGATGGGTGCCTCAAAAAAACCCCTATGCTGGTCTTGGAATCCAGGCTTTTGAGGAGACATGTCTGTAAACCAAAGCAATGGATCCGAATATGGCCTAGGGTCCTGTCTGGTTCCATCTTCTTCTCTGGGGACATCCATTTATGATATGAGTGTAGGTAGATGCTCAGCTGGTGTCAGACCGCCCTTGTTTGTCCCCGGAGACCTACACTATTGGAATGGCCTCGGGGACTTTGGAGAGTTCTCCTAATTTGTACGATTTTGGATAATGGAATGGGCAGAATGCCCATGGATTGGGTAGGCACAGTCCTAATGTGTGGCTCCAGGGGCCCCAGCCTGGAGGGTGTGTGGCCCAGGAATCTGAGGACAGAAGTCTGAAAACACAAACTCAGCTTAGGTTGGGAACGTAGGTATGGCAGGGCCAATCTACAAACCATGAGAAGGACTCTTCAGGATATGAAGAAAGAGCGATTCTGAGGCGCTTGCTCAGGCTTTTGTCTCTGGATTTTGTATCAAAGATGGGCGTGGAACGTGGGGAGGCCTCATGGGCCATGGACGAATCTTCCTCTCTGTGGATTTGGCCCGGTCCCAATTTCTTTCTGTCAATCTGTGGGATGGGAGGTCTCCTCTCAGGTTTGTTACCTCAGGTGTCCCAACCAAAGAGGAATTCCAAAGCAGAGCCCTGGGGAAGAGTGAAGGGACAACCCAAACGATGGTTATAAATTGGGGCCTAGGGGCATGGCAGACCCAATATGCTGTCTCTTCATCCAGCCACTGAGTGGCCTTACTTAAAGACTGGGCACAGGCTGAGGGTCAGCATGTGTGTTTGTGACCAATGTGGCCCGCGAGCATGGGCGGGGCCTCATGGGCCACACTGGTTTCAACTACACTGAACTTTGGATAACATGCCAATCACAAGGTCTCTTGCCATGGGGAAGGAGCTCTGATTTCTGCATCATTTTCAACCCTGGGCAGTGTTTGGAGATAAGGTCTACGTTCTGAAGCCTGAAAACCGCAGTTGGGAAGAGATGACGACCTAAGGCCATGGCGGGTCTGATGTGCTCAGTGTGCGGTCAGCTTCCTGGGTGTTGGTCCGGAGGTTCGGGTTCAGGTTGTGTCAGACAGTGAATTAGTACCCAGGTTAGACTATATAATTCAGGTACAGTCGAGAGCCGTGTAGGTTTATCCTCATTTGAGGTGCCTGGGCTACTCATTAGGCAATATATTTTTTCTAGAGGCAGGCAGAGTGCTGCATTGTGGGTCCGGTATTGCCAAACATGAGGGATTCTGGACCAGGAGTGTGAGGACAAGTCTGAGAACAGAAGCTAGACTTGGGCTTCAGGCTGAGGGCACGGCTGGTACCCCCTGCAGATCTGAACGAATATCTCATGCTTCTGAAGTCACGGCGAGGATCAGACGTTGGCTCGGGTTGGAGTTTCTGTGCATGACTGCCCCTTCATGAACGGAGCGGAATCTCAAGGCCATGGAGGTTTTCCCACGTTGGGAGTTTTGGGATGCCCCCTTCAAGGATTCCTTCTGAGGGACAATTGAGACCTGTTGGGCAGCTCCAGGATATCCCATATGGAAGGACTCCAGAGCACCATTCGGGGTGGATGCCTGGGAAGCGGGCCTCGCATTCCAAATGTCTCCTAGCAACAAGACAGTTGAGATCGGATAGCTCTGCGGGAGCAACCGGCGTGGCTGAGTTGAAATGGACTTTTAGGGTCGGGCCCATTGTGTGTTTGTGTCCATGAGGGCCTGGGAATGGGGCGTTGGCACCGGGACCCTGAAGTATTCTCCTAAGCTTTTGACATACCTCCCAAGCACAAGTTTCCTTGTGGAGATGAGATTTGTTCTGAGGGGTGCCTCAGGAAACCCCCTATGCTGGTATTGGAATCCAGGCTTTTGAGGAGACATGCCTATAAACCAAAACAATGGATCCGATTATGGCCTAGGGTCCTGTCTGGTTCAATCTTCTTCTCTGGTGATATCCATCTATGGAATGAGTGGAGGGAGATGCTCACCTGGTGTCACACCGCCCTTGCTGTCCCTGGAGACCTACACTATTGGGATGGCCTCGGGGACTTTGGAGAGTTTTTTTAATTGGTGAGAATTTGGACAATGGAATGGGCAGAATTCCCATGGATTGGGTAGGCACAGTCCTAATGTGTGGCTCCAGGGGCCTTAGCCTGGAGGGTGTGCGGCCCAGGACTTTGAGGACAGAAGTCTGAAAACACAAACTCAGCTAAGGTTTTGGGACGTAGGTATGGGAGGCCCAATCTACAAACCATGAGAAGTACCCCTCAGGATATGAAGAAAGAGCGAGTCTGAGGCACTTGCTCAGGCTTTTGTCTCTGGATTTTGTATCAACAATGGCTGTAGAATGTGGGGAGGCCTCATGGGATATGGACGAATCTTCCTCTCTGTGGATTTGGCCCGGTCCCAATAGTTTTTCTTCAATTGTCGGATGGGAGGTCTCCTTTCAGGTTTATTACCTCAGGTGTCCGAACAAAATAGGAATTCCAAAGCAGAGCCCTGGGGAAGAGTGAAGGGACAACCCAAACTATGGTTAAAAATTGGGGCCTAGGTGCATGGCAGGCCCAATATGCTGTCTCTTCATCCAGCCACTGAGAGGCCTTACTTGAGGACTGGGCTCATGCTGAGGGTCACAATGTGTGTTTGTGACCAATGTGGCCCGCGAGCATGGGCGGGGCCTCATGGGCCACACTGGTTTCAACTACACTGGACTTTGGACAACCTGCCAAACACAAGGTCTCTGGCCATGGGGAATGTGTTCTGATATCTGCATCATTTTCAACCCTGGGCAGTGGTTGGAGATAAGGTCTAGGTTCTGAAGCCTGAAAAACCGAAGTTGGGAAGAGATGACGACCTAAGGCCATGGCGGGTCTGATATGCTCACTGTGCGGTCAGCTGCCTGGGTGTTGGTCAGGAGGTTCGGGCTCAGGTTGTGTCAGTCAGTGCATTAGTCCCAGGTTAGACTATATGATTAGGGTACAGTCGAGTGCCGTATAGGATTATCCTCATTTGAGGTGCCTGGGGAGCTCAATAGGCAAGATATTTTTTCTAGAGGGCAGGCAGAGTGCTGCACTTTGGTTCCAGAATTGCCAAACTTGAGGGCTTCTGGGCCAGGAGTGTGAGGACAGAAGTCTGAGAACACAAGCTAGACTTGGGCTTCAGGCCGAGGGCACGGCAGGTACCTCCTGCAGATCTGAACCAATATTTCATGCATCTGAAGTCACGGCGAGGATCAGACGTTGGCTCGGGTTGGAGTTTCTGTGCATGACTGCCCCTTCATGAACGGAGCGGAATCTCAAGGCCATGGAGGTTTTCCCACGTTGGGAGTTGTGGGATGCCCCCTTCAAGGATTCCTTCTGCGGGACAATTGAGACCTGTTGGGCAGCTCCAGGATATCCCATATGGAAGCACTCCAGAGCACCGTTCGGGGTGGATGCCTGGGAAGCGGGCCTCGCATTCCAAATGTCTCCTAGCAACAAGACAGTTGAGATCGGATAGCTCTGCGGGAGCAACCGGCGTGGCTGAGTTGAAATGGACTTTTAGGGTCGGGCCCATTGTGTGTTTGTGTCCATGAGGGCCTTGGAATGGGGCGTTGGCACCGGGACCCTGAAGTATTCTCCTAAGCTTTTGACATACCTCCCATGCACAAGTTTCCTTGTGGAGATGAGATTTGTTCTGAGGGGTGCCTCAGGAAACCCCCTATGCTGGTATTGGAAACCAGGCTTTTGAGGAGACATGCCTGTAAACCAAAACAATGGATCCGATTATGGCCTAGGGTCCTGTCTCGTTCAAACTTCTTCTCTGGTGATATCCATCTATGGAATGAGTGGAGGGAGATGCTCACCTGGTGTCACACCGCCCTTGTTTGTCCCTGGAGACCTACACTATTGGGATGGCCTCGGGGACTTTGGAGAGTTTTCTTAATTGGTGAGATTATGGACAATGGAATGGGCAGAATTCCCATGGATTGGGTAGGCACAGTCCTAATGTGTGGCTCCAGGGGCCCCAGCCTGGAGGGTGTGTTGCCCAGGACTTTGAGGACAGAAGTCTGAAAACACAAACTCAGCTAAGGTTTTGGGACGTAGGTATGGGAGGCCCAATCTACAAACCATGAGAAGTACCCCTCAGGATATGAAGAAAGAGCGAGTCTGAGGCACTTGCTCAGGCTTTTGTCTCTGGATTTTGTATCAACAATGGCTGTAGAATGTGGGGAGGCCTCATGGGATATGGACGAATCTTCCTCTCTGTGGATTTGGCCCGGTCCCAATAGTTTTTCTTCAATTGTCGGATGGGAGGTCTCATTTCAGGTTTATTACCTCAGGTGTCCGAACAAAATAGGAATTCCAAAGCAGAGCCCTGGGGAAGAGTGAAGGGACAACCCAAACTATGGTTAAAAATTGGGGCCTAGGTGCATGGCAGGCCCAATATGCTGTCTCTTCATCCAGCCACTGAGAGGCCTTACTTGAGGAGTGGGCTCATGCTGAGGGTCACAATGTGTGTTTGTGACCAATGTGGCCCGCGAGCATGGGCGGGGCCTCATGGGCCACACTGGTTTCAACTACACTGGACTTTGGACAACCTGCCAAACACAAGGTCTCTGGCCATGGGGAATGTGTTCTGATATCTGCATCATTTTCAACCCTGGGCAGTGGTTGGAGATAAGGTCTAGGTTCTGAAGCCTGAAAAACCGAAGTTGGGAGGAGATGACGACCTAAGGCCATGGCGGGTCTGATATGCTCAGTGTGCGGTCAGCTGCCTGGGTGTTGGTCAGGAGGTTCGGGCTCAGGTTGTGTCAGTCAGTGCATTAGTCCCAGGTTAGACTATATGATTTGGGTACAGTCGAGTGCCGTATAGGTTTATCCTCATTTGAGGTGCCTGGGGAGCTCAATAGGCAAGATATTTTTTCTAGAGGGCAGGCAGAGTGCTGCACTTTGGTTCCAGAATTGCCAAACTTGAGGGCTTCTGGGCCAGGAGTGTGAGGACAGAAGTCTGAGAACACAAGCTAGACTTGGGCTTCAGGCCGAGGGCACGGTAGGTACCTCCTGCAGATCTGAACCAATATTTCATGCATCTGAAGTCACGGCGAGGATCAGACGTTGGCTCGGGTTGGAGTTTCTGTGCATGACTGCCCCTTCATGAACGGAGCGGAATCTCAAGGCCATGGAGGTTTTCCCACGTTGGGAGTTGTGGGATGCCCCCTTCAAGGATTCCTTCTGCGGGACAATTGAGACCTGTTGGTCAGCTCCAGGACATCCCATATGGAATGACTCCAGAGCACCGTTCGAGGATCGATGCCAGGGATTCCCGCCTCGCATTCCAATTTTCTCCTAGCAACAAGACAGTTGAGTTTTGATGGCTCTGCGGGAGCAATCGGGGCGGCTGTGTTGAAATGGACTTTCCCGAGGATGGGGCCTAATGTGTGTTTGTGTCCATGAGGGCCTTGGAATGGGGCGGTGACACCGGGACCCTGAAGTATTCTCCTAAGCTTTTGACATAGGTCCCATGCACAAGTTTCCTTGTGGAAACGAGATTTGTTCTGATGGGTGCCTCAAAAAAACCCCTATGCTGGTCTTGGAATCCAGGCTTTTGAGGAGACATGTCTGTAAACCAAAGCAATGGATCCGAATATGGCCTAGGGTCCTGTCTGGTTCCATCTTCTTCTCTGGGGACATCCATTTATGATATGAGTGTAGGTAGATGCTCAGCTGGTGTCAGACCGCCCTTGTTTGTCCCCGGAGACCTACACTATTGGAATGGCCTCGGGGACTTTGGAGAGTTCTCCTAATTTGTACGATTTTGGATAATGGAATGGGCAGAATGCCCATGGATTGGGTAGGCACAGTCCTAATGTGTGGCTCCAGGGGCCCCAGCCTGGAGGGTGTGTGGCCCAGGAATCTGAGGACAGAAGTCTGAAAACACAAACTCAGCTTAGGTTGGGAACGTAGGTATGGCAGGGCCAATCTACAAACCATGAGAAGGACTCTTCAGGATATGAAGAAAGAGCGATTCTGAGGCGCTTGCTCAGGCTTTTGTCTCTGGATTTTGTATCAAAGATGGGCGTGGAACGTGGGGAGGCCTCATGGGCCATGGACGAATCTTCCTCTCTGTGGATTTGGCCCGGTCCCAATTTCTTTCTGTCAATCTGTGGGATGGGAGGTCTCCTCTCAGGTTTGTTACCTCAGGTGTCCCAACCAAAGAGGAATTCCAAAGCAGAGCCCTGGGGAAGAGTGAAGGGACAACCCAAACGATGGTTATAAATTGGGGCCTAGGGGCATGGCAGACCCAATATGCTGTCTCTTCATCCAGCCACTGAGTGGCCTTACTTAAAGACTGGGCACAGGCTGAGGGTCAGCATGTGTGTTTGTGACCAATGTGGCCCGCGAGCATGGGCGGGGCCTCATGGGCCACACTGGTTTCAACTACACTGAACTTTGGATAACATGCCAATCACAAGGTCTCTTGCCATGGGGAAGGAGCTCTGATTTCTGCATCATTTTCAACCCTGGGCAGTGTTTGGAGATAAGGTCTACGTTCTGAAGCCTGAAAACCGCAGTTGGGAAGAGATGACGACCTAAGGCCATGGCGGGTCTGATGTGCTCAGTGTGCGGTCAGCTTCCTGGGTGTTGGTCCGGAGGTTCGGGTTCAGGTTGTGTCAGACAGTGAATTAGTACCCAGGTTAGACTATATAATTCAGGTACAGTCGAGAGCCGTGTAGGTTTATCCTCATTTGAGGTGCCTGGGCTACTCATTAGGCAATATATTTTTTCTAGAGGCAGGCAGAGTGCTGCATTGTGGGTCCGGTATTGCCAAACATGAGGGATTCTGGACCAGGAGTGTGAGGACAAGTCTGAGAACAGAAGCTAGACTTGGGCTTCAGGCTGAGGGCACGGCTGGTACCCCCTGCAGATCTGAACGAATATCTCATGCTTCTGAAGTCACGGCGAGGATCAGACGTTGGCTCGGGTTGGAGTTTCTGTGCATGACTGCCCCTTCATGAACGGAGCGGAATCTCAAGGCCATGGAGGTTTTCCCACGTTGGGAGTTTTGGGATGCCCCCTTCAAGGATTCCTTCTGAGGGACAATTGAGACCTGTTGGGCAGCTCCAGGATATCCCATATGGAAGGACTCCAGAGCACCATTCGGGGTGGATGCCTGGGAAGCGGGCCTCGCATTCCAAATGTCTCCTAGCAACAAGACAGTTGAGATCGGATAGCTCTGCGGGAGCAACCGGCGTGGCTGAGTTGAAATGGACTTTTAGGGTCGGGCCCATTGTGTGTTTGTGTCCATGAGGGCCTGGGAATGGGGCGTTGGCACCGGGACCCTGAAGTATTCTCCTAAGCTTTTGACATACCTCCCAAGCACAAGTTTCCTTGTGGAGATGAGATTTGTTCTGAGGGGTGCCTCAGGAAACCCCCTATGCTGGTATTGGAATCCAGGCTTTTGAGGAGACATGCCTATAAACCAAAACAATGGATCCGATTATGGCCTAGGGTCCTGTCTGGTTCAATCTTCTTCTCTGGTGATATCCATCTATGGAATGAGTGGAGGGAGATGCTCACCTGGTGTCACACCGCCCTTGCTGTCCCTGGAGACCTACACTATTGGGATGGCCTCGGGGACTTTGGAGAGTTTTTTTAATTGGTGAGAATTTGGACAATGGAATGGGCAGAATTCCCATGGATTGGGTAGGCACAGTCCTAATGTGTGGCTCCAGGGGCCTTAGCCTGGAGGGTGTGCGGCCCAGGACTTTGAGGACAGAAGTCTGAAAACACAAACTCAGCTAAGGTTTTGGGACGTAGGTATGGGAGGCCCAATCTACAAACCATGAGAAGTACCCCTCAGGATATGAAGAAAGAGCGAGTCTGAGGCACTTGCTCAGGCTTTTGTCTCTGGATTTTGTATCAACAATGGCTGTAGAATGTGGGGAGGCCTCATGGGATATGGACGAATCTTCCTCTCTGTGGATTTGGCCCGGTCCCAATAGTTTTTCTTCAATTGTCGGATGGGAGGTCTCCTTTCAGGTTTATTACCTCAGGTGTCCGAACAAAATAGGAATTCCAAAGCAGAGCCCTGGGGAAGAGTGAAGGGACAACCCAAACTATGGTTAAAAATTGGGGCCTAGGTGCATGGCAGGCCCAATATGCTGTCTCTTCATCCAGCCACTGAGAGGCCTTACTTGAGGACTGGGCTCATGCTGAGGGTCACAATGTGTGTTTGTGACCAATGTGGCCCGCGAGCATGGGCGGGGCCTCATGGGCCACACTGGTTTCAACTACACTGGACTTTGGACAACCTGCCAAACACAAGGTCTCTGGCCATGGGGAATGTGTTCTGATATCTGCATCATTTTCAACCCTGGGCAGTGGTTGGAGATAAGGTCTAGGTTCTGAAGCCTGAAAAACCGAAGTTGGGAAGAGATGACGACCTAAGGCCATGGCGGGTCTGATATGCTCACTGTGCGGTCAGCTGCCTGGGTGTTGGTCAGGAGGTTCGGGCTCAGGTTGTGTCAGTCAGTGCATTAGTCCCAGGTTAGACTATATGATTAGGGTACAGTCGAGTGCCGTATAGGATTATCCTCATTTGAGGTGCCTGGGGAGCTCAATAGGCAAGATATTTTTTCTAGAGGGCAGGCAGAGTGCTGCACTTTGGTTCCAGAATTGCCAAACTTGAGGGCTTCTGGGCCAGGAGTGTGAGGACAGAAGTCTGAGAACACAAGCTAGACTTGGGCTTCAGGCCGAGGGCACGGCAGGTACCTCCTGCAGATCTGAACCAATATTTCATGCATCTGAAGTCACGGCGAGGATCAGACGTTGGCTCGGGTTGGAGTTTCTGTGCATGACTGCCCCTTCATGAACGGAGCGGAATCTCAAGGCCATGGAGGTTTTCCCACGTTGGGAGTTGTGGGATGCCCCCTTCAAGGATTCCTTCTGCGGGACAATTGAGACCTGTTGGGCAGCTCCAGGATATCCCATATGGAAGCACTCCAGAGCACCGTTCGGGGTGGATGCCTGGGAAGCGGGCCTCGCATTCCAAATGTCTCCTAGCAACAAGACAGTTGAGATCGGATAGCTCTGCGGGAGCAACCGGCGTGGCTGAGTTGAAATGGACTTTTAGGGTCGGGCCCATTGTGTGTTTGTGTCCATGAGGGCCTTGGAATGGGGCGTTGGCACCGGGACCCTGAAGTATTCTCCTAAGCTTTTGACATACCTCCCATGCACAAGTTTCCTTGTGGAGATGAGATTTGTTCTGAGGGGTGCCTCAGGAAACCCCCTATGCTGGTATTGGAAACCAGGCTTTTGAGGAGACATGCCTGTAAACCAAAACAATGGATCCGATTATGGCCTAGGGTCCTGTCTCGTTCAAACTTCTTCTCTGGTGATATCCATCTATGGAATGAGTGGAGGGAGATGCTCACCTGGTGTCACACCGCCCTTGTTTGTCCCTGGAGACCTACACTATTGGGATGGCCTCGGGGACTTTGGAGAGTTTTCTTAATTGGTGAGATTATGGACAATGGAATGGGCAGAATTCCCATGGATTGGGTAGGCACAGTCCTAATGTGTGGCTCCAGGGGCCCCAGCCTGGAGGGTGTGTTGCCCAGGACTTTGAGGACAGAAGTCTGAAAACACAAACTCAGCTAAGGTTTTGGGACGTAGGTATGGGAGGCCCAATCTACAAACCATGAGAAGTACCCCTCAGGATATGAAGAAAGAGCGAGTCTGAGGCACTTGCTCAGGCTTTTGTCTCTGGATTTTGTATCAACAATGGCTGTAGAATGTGGGGAGGCCTCATGGGATATGGACGAATCTTCCTCTCTGTGGATTTGGCCCGGTCCCAATAGTTTTTCTTCAATTGTCGGATGGGAGGTCTCATTTCAGGTTTATTACCTCAGGTGTCCGAACAAAATAGGAATTCCAAAGCAGAGCCCTGGGGAAGAGTGAAGGGACAACCCAAACTATGGTTAAAAATTGGGGCCTAGGTGCATGGCAGGCCCAATATGCTGTCTCTTCATCCAGCCACTGAGAGGCCTTACTTGAGGAGTGGGCTCATGCTGAGGGTCACAATGTGTGTTTGTGACCAATGTGGCCCGCGAGCATGGGCGGGGCCTCATGGGCCACACTGGTTTCAACTACACTGGACTTTGGACAACCTGCCAAACACAAGGTCTCTGGCCATGGGGAATGTGTTCTGATATCTGCATCATTTTCAACCCTGGGCAGTGGTTGGAGATAAGGTCTAGGTTCTGAAGCCTGAAAAACCGAAGTTGGGAGGAGATGACGACCTAAGGCCATGGCGGGTCTGATATGCTCAGTGTGCGGTCAGCTGCCTGGGTGTTGGTCAGGAGGTTCGGGCTCAGGTTGTGTCAGTCAGTGCATTAGTCCCAGGTTAGACTATATGATTTGGGTACAGTCGAGTGCCGTATAGGTTTATCCTCATTTGAGGTGCCTGGGGAGCTCAATAGGCAAGATATTTTTTCTAGAGGGCAGGCAGAGTGCTGCACTTTGGTTCCAGAATTGCCAAACTTGAGGGCTTCTGGGCCAGGAGTGTGAGGACAGAAGTCTGAGAACACAAGCTAGACTTGGGCTTCAGGCCGAGGGCACGGTAGGTACCTCCTGCAGATCTGAACCAATATTTCATGCATCTGAAGTCACGGCGAGGATCAGACGTTGGCTCGGGTTGGAGTTTCTGTGCATGACTGCCCCTTCATGAACGGAGCGGAATCTCAAGGCCATGGAGGTTTTCCCACGTTGGGAGTTGTGGGATGCCCCCTTCAAGGATTCCTTCTGCGGGACAATTGAGACCTGTTGGTCAGCTCCAGGACATCCCATATGGAATGACTCCAGAGCACCGTTCGAGGATCGATGCCAGGGAATCCCGCCTCGCATTCCAATTTTCTCCTAGCAACAAGACAGTTGAGTTTTGATGGCTCTGCGGGAGCAATCGGGGCGGCTGTGTTGAAATGGACTTTCCCGAGGATGGGGCCTAATGTGTGTTTGTGTCCATGAGGGCCTTGGAATGGGGCGGTGACACCGGGACCCTGAAGTATTCTCCTAAGCTTTTGACATAGGTCCCATGCACAAGTTTCCTTGTGGAAACGAGATTTGTTCTGATGGGTGCCTCAGAATGCTGGTCTTGGAATCCAGGCTTTTGAGGAGACATGTCTGTAAACCAAAGCAATGGATCCGAATATGGCCTAGGGTCCTGTCTGGTTCCATCTTCTTCTCTGGGGACATCCATTTATGATATGAGTGTAGGTAGATGCTCAGCTGGTGTCAGACCGCCCTTGTTTGTCCCCGGAGACCTACACTATTGGGATGGCCTCGGGGACTTTGGAGAGTTCTCCTAATTTGTACGATTTTGGATAATGGAATGGGCAGAATGCCCATGGATTGGGTAGGCACAGTCCTAATGTGTGGCTCCAGGGGCCCCAGCCTGGAGGGTGTGTGGCCCAGGAATCTGAGGACAGAAGTCTGAAAACACAAACTCAGCTTAGGTTGGGAACGTAGGTATGGCAGGGCCAATCTACAAACCATGAGAAGGACTCTTCAGGATATGAAGAAAGAGCGATTCTGAGGCGCTTGCTCAGGCTTTTGTCTCTGGATTTTGTATCAAAGATGGGCGTGGAACGTGGGGAGGCCTCATGGGCCATGGACGAATCTTCCTCTCTGTGGATTTGGCCCGGTCCCAATTTCTTTCTGTCAATCTGTGGGATGGGAGGTCTCCTCTCAGGTTTGTTACCTCAGGTGTCCCAACCAAAGAGGAATTCCAAAGCAGAGCCCTGGGGAAGAGTGAAGGGACAACCCAAACGATGGTTATAAATTGGGGCCTAGGGGCATGGCAGACCCAATATGCTGTCTCTTCATCCAGCCACTGAGTGGCCTTACTTAAAGACTGGGCACAGGCTGAGGGTCAGCATGTGTGTTTGTGACCAATGTGGCCCGCGAGCATGGGCGGGGCCTCATGGGCCACACTGGTTTCAACTACACTGAACTTTGGATAACATGCCAATCACAAGGTCTCTTGCCATGGGGAAGGAGCTCTGATTTCTGCATCATTTTCAACCCTGGGCAGTGTTTGGAGATAAGGTCTACGTTCTGAAGCCTGAAAACCGCAGTTGGGAAGAGATGACGACCTAAGGCCATGGCGGGTCTGATGTGCTCAGTGTGCGGTCAGCTTCCTGGGTGTTGGTCCGGAGGTTCGGGTTCAGGTTGTGTCAGACAGTGAATTAGTACCCAGGTTAGACTATATAATTCAGGTACAGTCGAGAGCCGTGTAGGTTTATCCTCATTTGAGGTGCCTGGGCTACTCATTAGGCAATATATTTTTTCTAGAGGCAGGCAGAGTGCTGCATTGTGGGTCCGGTATTGCCAAACATGAGGGATTCTGGACCAGGAGTGTGAGGACAAGTCTGAGAACAGAAGCTAGACTTGGGCTTCAGGCTGAGGGCACGGCTGGTACCCCCTGCAGATCTGAACGAATATCTCATGCTTCTGAAGTCACGGCGAGGATCAGACGTTGGCTCGGGTTGGAGTTTCTGTGCATGACTGCCCCTTCATGAACGGAGCGGAATCTCAAGGCCATGGAGGTTTTCCCACGTTGGGAGTTTTGGGATGCCCCCTTCAAGGATTCCTTCTGCGGGACAATTGAGACCTGTTGGGCAGCTCCAGGATATCCCATATGGAAGGACTCCAGAGCACCATTCGGGGTGGATGCCTGGGAAGCGGGCCTCGCATTCCAAATGTCTCCTAGCAACAAGACAGTTGAGATCGGATAGCTCTGCGGGAGCAACCGGCGTGGCTGAGTTGAAATGGACTTTTAGGGTCGGGCCCATTGTGTGTTTGTGTCCATGAGGGCCTGGGAATGGGGCGTTGGCACCGGGACCCTGAAGTATTCTCCTAAGCTTTTGACATACCTCCCAAGCACAAGTTTCCTTGTGGAGATGAGATTTGTTCTGAGGGGTGCCTCAGGAAACCCCCTATGCTGGTATTGGAATCCAGGCTTTTGAGGAGACATGCCTATAAACCAAAACAATGGATCCGATTATGGCCTAGGGTCCTGTCTGGTTCAATCTTCTTCTCTGGTGATATCCATCTATGGAATGAGTGGAGGGAGATGCTCACCTGGTGTCACACCGCCCTTGCTGTCCCTGGAGACCTACACTATTGGGATGGCCTCGGGGACTTTGGAGAGTTTTCTTAATTGGTGAGAATTTGGACAATGGAATGGGCAGAATTCCCATGGATTGGGTAGGCACAGTCCTAATGTGTGGCTCCAGGGGCCTTAGCCTGGAGGGTGTGCGGCCCAGGACTTTGAGGACAGAAGTCTGAAAACACAAACTCAGCTAAGGTTTTGGGACGTAGGTATGGGAGGCCCAATCTACAAACCATGAGAAGTACCCCTCAGGATATGAAGAAAGAGCGAGTCTGAGGCACTTGCTCAGGCTTTTGTCTCTGGATTTTGTATCAACAATGGCTGTAGAATGTGGGGAGGCCTCATGGGATATGGACGAATCTTCCTCTCTGTGGATTTGGCCCGGTCCCAATAGTTTTTCTTCAATTGTCGGATGGGAGGTCTCCTTTCAGGTTTATTACCTCAGGTGTCCGAACAAAATAGGAATTCCAAAGCAGAGCCCTGGGGAAGAGTGAAGGGACAACCCAAACTATGGTTAAAAATTGGGGCCTAGGTGCATGGCAGGCCCAATATGCTGTCTCTTCATCCAGCCACTGAGAGGCCTTACTTGAGGACTGGGCTCATGCTGAGGGTCACAATGTGTGTTTGTGACCAATGTGGCCCGCGAGCATGGGCGGGGCCTCATGGGCCACACTGGTTTCAACTACACTGGACTTTGGACAACCTGCCAAACACAAGGTCTCTGGCCATGGGGAATGTGTTCTGATATCTGCATCATTTTCAACCCTGGGCAGTGGTTGGAGATAAGGTCTAGGTTCTGAAGCCTGAAAAACCGAAGTTGGGAAGAGATGACGACCTAAGGCCATGGCGGGTCTGATATGCTCACTGTGCGGTCAGCTGCCTGGGTGTTGGTCAGGAGGTTCGGGCTCAGGTTGTGTCAGTCAGTGCATTAGTCCCAGGTTAGACTATATGATTAGGGTACAGTCGAGTGCCGTATAGGATTATCCTCATTTGAGGTGCCTGGGGAGCTCAATAGGCAAGATATTTTTTCTAGAGGGCAGGCAGAGTGCTGCACTTTGGTTCCAGAATTGCCAAACTTGAGGGCTTCTGGGCCAGGAGTGTGAGGACAGAAGTCTGAGAACACAAGCTAGACTTGGGCTTCAGGCCGAGGGCACGGCAGGTACCTCCTGCAGATCTGAACCAATATTTCATGCATCTGAAGTCACGGCGAGGATCAGACGTTGGCTCGGGTTGGAGTTTCTGTGCATGACTGCCCCTTCATGAACGGAGCGGAATCTCAAGGCCATGGAGGTTTTCCCACGTTGGGAGTTGTGGGATGCCCCCTTCAAGGATTCCTTCTGCGGGACAATTGAGACCTGTTGGGCAGCTCCAGGATATCCCATATGGAAGCACTCCAGAGCACCGTTCGGGGTGGATGCCTGGGAAGCGGGCCTCGCATTCCAAATGTCTCCTAGCAACAAGACAGTTGAGATCGGATAGCTCTGCGGGAGCAACCGGCGTGGCTGAGTTGAAATGGACTTTTAGGGTCGGGCCCATTGTGTGTTTGTGTCCATGAGGGCCTTGGAATGGGGCGTTGGCACCGGGACCCTGAAGTATTCTCCTAAGCTTTTGACATACCTCCCATGCACAAGTTTCCTTGTGGAGATGAGATTTGTTCTGAGGGGTGCCTCAGGAAACCCCCTATGCTGGTATTGGAAACCAGGCTTTTGAGGAGACATGCCTGTAAACCAAAACAATGGATCCGATTATGGCCTAGGGTCCTGTCTCGTTCAAACTTCTTCTCTGGTGATATCCATCTATGGAATGAGTGGAGGGAGATGCTCACCTGGTGTCACACCGCCCTTGTTTGTCCCTGGAGACCTACACTATTGGGATGGCCTCGGGGACTTTGGAGAGTTTTCTTAATTGGTGAGATTATGGACAATGGAATGGGCAGAATTCCCATGGATTGGGTAGGCACAGTCCTAATGTGTGGCTCCAGGGGCCCCAGCCTGGAGGGTGTGTGGCCCAGGACTTTGAGGACAGAAGTCTGAAAACACAAACTCAGCTAAGGTTTTGGGACGTAGGTATGGGAGGCCCAATCTACAAACCATGAGAAGTACCCCTCAGGATATGAAGAAAGAGCGAGTCTGAGGCACTTGCTCAGGCTTTTGTCTCTGGATTTTGTATCAACAATGGCTGTAGAATGTGGGGAGGCCTCATGGGATATGGACGAATCTTCCTCTCTGTGGATTTGGCCCGGTCCCAATAGTTTTTCTTCAATTGTCGGATGGGAGGTCTCATTTCAGGTTTATTACCTCAGGTGTCCGAACAAAATAGGAATTCCAAAGCAGAGCCCTGGGGAAGAGTGAAGGGACAACCCAAACTATGGTTAAAAATTGGGGCCTAGGTGCATGGCAGGCCCAATATGCTGTCTCTTCATCCAGCCACTGAGAGGCCTTACTTGAGGAGTGGGCTCATGCTGAGGGTCACAATGTGTGTTTGTGACCAATGTGGCCCGCGAGCATGGGCGGGGCCTCATGGGCCACACTGGTTTCAACTACACTGGACTTTGGACAACCTGCCAAACACAAGGTCTCTGGCCATGGGGAATGTGTTCTGATATCTGCATCATTTTCAACCCTGGGCAGTGGTTGGAGATAAGGTCTAGGTTCTGAAGCCTGAAAAACCGAAGTTGGGAGGAGATGACGACCTAAGGCCATGGCGGGTCTGATATGCTCAGTGTGCGGTCAGCTGCCTGGGTGTTGGTCAGGAGGTTCGGGCTCAGGTTGTGTCAGTCAGTGCATTAGTCCCAGGTTAGACTATATGATTTGGGTACAGTCGAGTGCCGTATAGGTTTATCCTCATTTGAGGTGCCTGGGGAGCTCAATAGGCAAGATATTTTTTCTAGAGGGCAGGCAGAGTGCTGCACTTTGGTTCCAGAATTGCCAAACTTGAGGGCTTCTGGGCCAGGAGTGTGAGGACAGAAGTCTGAGAACACAAGCTAGACTTGGGCTTCAGGCCGAGGGCACGGTAGGTACCTCCTGCAGATCTGAACCAATATTTCATGCATCTGAAGTCACGGCGAGGATCAGACGTTGGCTCGGGTTGGAGTTTCTGTGCATGACTGCCCCTTCATGAACGGAGCGGAATCTCAAGGCCATGGAGGTTTTCCCACGTTGGGAGTTGTGGGATGCCCCCTTCAAGGATTCCTTCTGCGGGACAATTGAGACCTGTTGGTCAGCTCCAGGACATCCCATATGGAATGACTCCAGAGCACCGTTCGAGGATCGATGCCAGGGAATCCCGCCTCGCATTCCAATTTTCTCCTAGCAACAAGACAGTTGAGTTTTGATGGCTCTGCGGGAGCAATCGGGGCGGCTGTGTTGAAATGGACTTTCCCGAGGATGGGGCCTAATGTGTGTTTGTGTCCATGAGGGCCTTGGAATGGGGCGGTGACACCGGGACCCTGAAGTATTCTCCTAAGCTTTTGACATAGGTCCCATGCACAAGTTTCCTTGTGGAAACGAGATTTGTTCTGATGGGTGCCTCAAAAAAACCCCTATGCCGGTCTTGGAATGCAGGCTTTTGAGGAGACATGTCTGTAAACCAAAGCAATGGATCCGAATATGGCCTAGGGTCCTGTCTGGTTCCATCTTCTTCTCTGGGGACATCCATTTATGATATGAGTGTAGGTAGATGCTCAGCTGGTGTCAGACCGCCCTTGTTTGTCCCCGGAGACCTACACTATTGGAATGGCCTCGGGGACTTTGGAGAGTTCTCCTAATTTGTACGATTTTGGATAATGGAATGGGCAGAATGCCCATGGATTGGGTAGGCACAGTCCTAATGTGTGGCTCCAGGGGCCCCAGCCTGGAGGGTGTGTGGCCCAGGAATCTGAGGACAGAAGTCTGAAAACACAAACTCAGCTTAGGTTGGGAAGGTAGGTATGGCAGGGCCAATCTACAAACCATGAGAAGGACTCTTCAGGATATGAAGAAAGAGCGATTCTGAGGCGCTTGCTCAGGCTTTTGTCTCTGGATTTTGTATCAAAGATGGGCGTGGAACGTGGGGAGGCCTCATGGGCCATGGACGAATCTTCCTCTCTGTGGATTTGGCCCGGTCCCAATTTCTTTCTGTCAATCTGTGGGATGGGAGGTCTCCTCTCAGGTTTGTTACCTCAGGTGTCCCAACCAAAGAGGAATTCCAAAGCAGAGCCCTGGGGAAGAGTGAAGGGACAACCCAAACGATGGTTATAAATTGGGGCCTAGGGGCATGGCAGACCCAATATGCTGTCTCTTCATCCAGCCACTGAGTGGCCTTACTTAAAGACTGGGCACAGGCTGAGGGTCAGCATGTGTGTTTGTGACCAATGTGGCCCGCGAGCATGGGCGGGGCCTCATGGGCCACACTGGTTTCAACTACACTGAACTTTGGATAACATGCCAATCACAAGGTCTCTTGCCATGGGGAAGGAGCTCTGATTTCTGCATCATTTTCAACCCTGGGCAGTGTTTGGAGATAAGGTCTACGTTCTGAAGCCTGAAAACCGCAGTTGGGAAGAGATGACGACCTAAGGCCATGGCGGGTCTGATGTGCTCAGTGTGCGGTCAGCTTCCTGGGTGTTGGTCCGGAGGTTCGGGTTCAGGTTGTGTCAGACAGTGAATTAGTACCCAGGTTAGACTATATAATTCAGGTACAGTCGAGAGCCGTGTAGGTTTATCCTCATTTGAGGTGCCTGGGCTACTCATTAGGCAATATATTTTTTCTAGAGGCAGGCAGAGTGCTGCATTGTGGGTCCGGTATTGCCAAACATGAGGGATTCTGGACCAGGAGTGTGAGGACAAGTCTGAGAACAGAAGCTAGACTTGGGCTTCAGGCTGAGGGCACGGCTGGTACCCCCTGCAGATCTGAACGAATATCTCATGCTTCTGAAGTCACGGCGAGGATCAGACGTTGGCTCGGGTTGGAGTTTCTGTGCATGACTGCCCCTTCATGAACGGAGCGGAATCTCAAGGCCATGGAGGTTTTCCCACGTTGGGAGTTTTGGGATGCCCCCTTCAAGGATTCCTTCTGAGGGACAATTGAGACCTGTTGGGCAGCTCCAGGATATCCCATATGGAAGGACTCCAGAGCACCGTTCGGGGTGGATGCCTGGGAAGCGGGCCTCGCATTCCAAATGTCTCCTAGCAACAAGACAGTTGAGATCGGATAGCTCTGCGGGAGCAACCGGCGTGGCTGAGTTGAAATGGAATTTTAGGGTCGGGCCCATTGTGTGTTTGTGTCCATGAGGGCCTGGGAATGGGGCGTTGGCACCGGGACCCTGAAGTATTCTCCTAAGCTTTTGACATACCTCCCAAGCACAAGTTTCCTTGTGGAGATGAGATTTGTTCTGAGGGGTGCCTCAGGAAACCCCCTATGCTGGTATTGGAATCCAGGCTTTTGAGGAGACATGCCTATAAACCAAAACAATGGATCCGATTATGGCCTAGGGTCCTGTCTGGTTCAATCTTCTTCTCTGGTGATATCCATCTATGGAATGAGTGGAGGGAGATGCTCACCTGGTGTCACACCGCCCTTGCTGTCCCTGGAGACCTACACTATTGGGATGGCCTCGGGGACTTTGGAGAGTTTTCTTAATTGGTGAGATTTTGGACAATGGAATGGGCAGAATTCCCATGGATTGGGTAGGCACAGTCCTAATGTGTGGCTCCAGGGGCCTTAGCCTGGAGGGTGTGCGGCCCAGGACTTTGAGGACAGAAGTCTGAAAACACAAACTCAGCTAAGGTTTTGGGACGTAGGTATGGGAGGCCCAATCTACAAACCATGAGAAGTACCCCTCAGGATATGAAGAAAGAGCGAGTCTGAGGCACTTGCTCAGGCTTTTGTCTCTGGATTTTGTATCAACAATGGCTGTAGAATGTGGGGAGGCCTCATGGGATATGGACGAATCTTCCTCTCTGTGGATTTGGCCCGGTCCCAATAGTTTTTCTTCAATTGTCGGATGGGAGGTCTCCTTTCAGGTTTATTACCTCAGGTGTCCGAACAAAATAGGAATTCCAAAGCAGAGCCCTGGGGAAGAGTGAAGGGACAACCCAAACTATGGTTAAAAATTGGGGCCTAGGTGCATGGCAGGCCCAATATGCTGTCTCTTCATCCAGCCACTGAGAGGCCTTACTTGAGGACTGGGCTCATGCTGAGGGTCACAATGTGTGTTTGTGACCAATGTGGCCCGCGAGCATGGGCGGGGCCTCATGGGCCACACTGGTTTCAACTACACTGGACTTTGGACAACCTGCCAAACACAAGGTCTCTGGCCATGGGGAATGTGTTCTGATATCTGCATCATTTTCAACCCTGGGCAGTGGTTGGAGATAAGGTCTAGGTTCTGAAGCCTGAAAAACCGAAGTTGGGAAGAGATGACGACCTAAGGCCATGGCGGGTCTGATATGCTCACTGTGCGGTCAGCTGCCTGGGTGTTGGTCAGGAGGTTCGGGCTCAGGTTGTGTCAGTCAGTGCATTAGTCCCAGGTTAGACTATATGATTAGGGTACAGTCGAGTGCCGTATAGGATTATCCTCATTTGAGGTGCCTGGGGAGCTCAATAGGCAAGATATTTTTTCTAGAGGGCAGGCAGAGTGCTGCACTTTGGTTCCAGAATTGCCAAACTTGAGGGCTTCTGGGCCAGGAGTGTGAGGACAGAAGTCTGAGAACACAAGCTAGACTTGGGCTTCAGGCCGAGGGCACGGCAGGTACCTCCTGCAGATCTGAACCAATATTTCATGCATCTGAAGTCACGGCGAGGATCAGACGTTGGCTCGGGTTGGAGTTTCTGTGCATGACTGCCCGTTCATGAACGGAGCGGAATCTCAAGGCCATGGAGGTTTTCCCACGTTGGGAGTTGTGGGATGCCCCCTTCAAGGATTCCTTCTGCGGGACAATTGAGACCTGTTGGGCAGCTCCAGGATATGCCATATGGAAGCACTCCCGAGCACCGTTCGGGGTGGATGCCTGGGAAGCGGGCCTCGCATTCCAAATGTCTCCTAGCAACAAGACAGTTGAGATCGGATAGCTCTGCGGGAGCTTCCGGCGTGGCTGAGTTGAAATGGACTTTTAGGGTCGGGCCCATTGTGTGTTTGTGTCTATGAGGGCCTTGGAATGGGGCGTTGGCACCGGGACCCTGAAGTATTCTCCTAAGCTTTTGACATACCTCCCATGCACAAGTTTCCTTGTGGAGATGAGATTTGTTCTGAGGGGTGCCTCAGGAAACCCCCTATGCTGGTATTGGAAACCAGGCTTTTGAGGAGACATGCCTGTAAACCAAAACAATGGATCCGATTATGGCCTAGGGTCCTGTCTCGTTCAAACTTCTTCTCTGGTGATATCCATCTATGGAATGAGTGGAGGGAGATGCTCACCTGGTGTCACACCGCCCTTGTTTGTCCCTGGAGACCTACACTATTGGGATGGCCTCGGGGACTTTGGAGAGTTTTCTTAATTGGTGAGATTATGGACAATGGAATGGGCAGAATTCCCATGGATTGGGTAGGCACAGTCCTAATGTGTGGCTCCAGGGGCCCCAGCCTGGAGGGTGTGTGGCCCAGGACTTTGAGGACAGAAGTCTGAAAACACAAACTCAGCTAAGGTTTTCGGACGTAGGTATGGGAGGCCCAATCTACAAACCATGAGAAGTACCCCTCAGGATATGAAGAAAGAGCGAGTCTGAGGCACTTGCTCAGGCTTTTGTCTCTGGATTTTGTATCAACAATGGCTGTAGAATGTGGGGAGGCCTCATGGGATATGGACGAATCTTCCTCTCTGTGGATTTGGCCCGGTCCCAATAGTTTTTCTTCAATTGTCGGATGGGAGGTCTCCTTTCAGGTTTATTACCTCAGGTGTCCGAACAAAATAGGAATTCCAAAGCAGAGCCCTGGGGAAGAGTGAAGGGACAACCCAAACTATGGTTAAAAATTGGGGCCTAGGTGCATGGCAGGCCCAATATGCTGTCTCTTCATCCAGCCACTGAGAGGCCTTACTTGAGGAGTGGGCTCATGCTGAGGGTCACAATGTGTGTTTGTGACCAATGTGGCCCGCGAGCATGGGCGGGGCCTCATGGGCCACACTGGTTTCAACTACACTGGACTTTGGACAACCTGCCAAACACAAGGTCTCTGGCCATGGGGAATGTGTTCTGATATCTGCATCATTTTCAACCCTGGGCAGTGGTTGGAGATAAGGTCTAGGTTCTGAAGCCTGAAAAACCGAAGTTGGGAAGAGATGACGACCTAAGGCCATGGCGGGTCTGATATGCTCCGTGTGCGGTCAGCTGCCTGGGTGTTGGTCAGGAGGTTCGGGCTCAGGTTGTGTCAGTCAGTGCATTAGTCCCAGGTTAGACTATATGATTTGGGTACAGTCGAGTGCCGTATAGGTTTATCCTCATTTGAGGTGCCAGGGGAGCTCAATAGGCAAGATATTTTTTCTAGAGGGCAGGCAGAGTGCTGCACTTTGGTTCCAGAATTGCCAAACTTGAGGGCTTCTGGGCCAGGAGTGTGAGGACAGAAGTCTGAGAACACAAGCTAGACTTGGGCTTCAGGCCGAGGGCACGGCAGGTACCTCCTGCAGATCTGAACAAATATTTCATGCATCTGAAGTCACGGCGAGGATCAGACGTTGGCTCGGGTTGGAGTTTCTGTGCATGACTGCCCCTTCATGAACGGAGCGGAATCTCAAGGCCATGGAGGTTTTCCCACGTTGGGAGTTGTGGGATGCCCCCTTCAAGGATTCCTTCTGCGGGACAATTGAGACCTGTTGGGCAGCTCCAGGATATCCCATATGGAAGGACTCCAGAGCACCGTTCGGGGTGGATGCCTGGGAAGCGGGCCTCGCATTCCAAATGTCTCCTAGCAACAAGACAGTTGAGATCGGATAGCTCTGCGGGAGCAACCGGCGTGGCTGAGTTGAAATGGACTTTTAGGGTCGGGCCCATTGTGTGTTTGTGTCCATGAGGGCCTTGGAATGGGGCGTTGGCACCGGGACCCTGAAGTATTCTCCTAAGCTTTTGACATACCTCCCATGCACAAGTTTCCTTGTGGAGATGAGATTTGTTCTGAGGGGTGCCTCAGGAAACCCCCTATGCTGGTATTGGAAACCAGGCTTTTGAGGAGACATGCCTGTAAACCAAAACAATGGATCCGATTATGGCCTAGGGTCCTGTCTCGTTCAAACTTCTTCTCTGGTGATATCCATCTATGGAATGAGTGGAGGGAGATGCTCACCTGGTGTCACACCGCCCTTGTTTGTCCCTGGAGACCTACACTATTGGGATGGCCTCGGGGACTTTGGAGAGTTTTCTTAATTGGTGAGATTATGGACAATGGAATGGGCAGAATACCCATGGATTGGGTAGGCACAGTCCTAATGTGTGGCTCCATGGGCCCCAGCCTGGAGGGTGTGTGGCCCAGGACTTTGAGGACAGAAGTCTGAAAACACAAACTCAGCTAAGGTTTTCGGACGTAGGTATGGGAGGCCCAATCTACAAACCATGAGAAGTACCCCTCAGGATATGAAGAAAGAGCGAGTCTGAGGCACTTGCTCAGGCTTTTGTCTCTGGATTTTGTATCAACAATGGCTGTAGAATGTGGGGAGGCCTCATGGGATATGGACGAATCTTCCTCTCTGTGGATTTGGCCCGGTCCCAATAGTTTTTCTTCAATTGTCGGATGGGAGGTCTCCTTTCAGGTTTATTACCTCAGGTGTCCGAACAAAATAGGAATTCCAAAGCAGAGCCCTGGGGAAGAGTGAAGGGACAACCCAAACTATGGTTAAAAATTGGGGCCTAGGTGCATGGCAGGCCCAATATGCTGTCTCTTCATCCAGCCACTGAGAGGCCTTACTTGAGGAGTGGGCTCATGCTGAGGGTCACAATGTGTGTTTGTGACCAATGTGGCCCGCGAGCATGGGCGGGGCCTCATGGGCCACACTGGTTTCAACTACACTGGACTTTGGACAACCTGCCAAACACAAGGTCTCTGGCCATGGGGAATGTGTTCTGATATCTGCATCATTTTCAACCCTGGGCAGTGGTTGGAGATAAGGTCTAGGTTCTGAAGCCTGAAAAACCGAAGTTGGGAAGAGATGACGACCTAAGGCCATGGCGGTTCTGATATGCTCCGTGTGCGGTCAGCTGCCTGGGTGTTGGTCAGGAGGTTCGGGCTCAGGTTGTGTCAGTCAGTGCATTAGTCCCAGGTTAGACTATATGATTTGGGTACAGTCGAGTGCCGTATAGGTTTATCCTCATTTGAGGTGCCTGGGGAGCTCAATAGGCAAGATATTTTTTCTAGAGGGCAGGCAGAGTGCTGCACTTTGGTTCCAGAATTGCCAAACTTGAGGGCTTCTGGGCCAGGAGTGTGAGGACAGAAGTCTGAGAACACAAGCTAGACTTGGGCTTCAGGCCGAGGGCACGGCAGGTACCTCCTGCAGATCTGAACAAATATTTCATGCATCTGAAGTCACGGCGAGGATCAGACGTTGGCTCGGGTTGGAGTTTCTGTGCATGACTGCCCCTTCATGAACGGAGCGGAATCTCAAGGCCATGGAGGTTTTCCCACGTTGGGAGTTGTGGGATGCCCCCTTCAAGGATTCCTTCTGTGGGACAATTGAGACCTGTTGGGCAGCTCCAGGATATCCCATATGGAAGGACTCCAGAGCACCGTTCGGGGTGGATGCCTGGGAAGCGGGCCTCGCATTCCAAATGTCTCCTAGCAACAAGACAGTTGAGATCGGATAGCTCTGCGGGAGCAACCGGCGTGGCTGAGTTGAAATGGACTTTTAGGGTCGGGCCCATTGTGTGTTTGTGTCCATGAGGGCCTTGGAATGGGGCGTTGGCACCGGGACCCTGAAGTATTCTCCTAAGCTTTTGACATACCTCCCATGCACAAGTTTCCTTGTGGAGATGAGATTTGTTCTGAGGGGTGCCTCAGGAAACCCCCTATGCTGGTATTGGAAACCAGGCTTTTGAGGAGACATGCCTGTAAACCAAAGCAATGGATCCGATTATGGCCTAGGGTCCTGTCTGGTTCAATCTTCTTCTCTGGTGATATCCATCTATGGAATGAGTGGAGGGAGATGCTCACCTGGTGTCACACCGCCCTTGTTTGTCCCTGGAGACCTACACTATTGGGATGGCCTCGGGGACTTTGGAGAGTTTTCTTAATTGGTGAGATTTTGGACAATGGAATGGGCAGAATTCCCATGGATTGGGTAGGCACAGTCCTAATGTGTGGCTCCCGGGGCCCCAGCCTGGAGGGTGTGCGGCCCAGGACTTTGAGGACAGAAGTCTGAAAACACAAACTCAGCTAAGGTTTTGGGACGTAGGTATGGGAGGCCCAATCTACAAACCATGAGAAGTACCCCTCAGGATATGAAGAAAGAGCGAGTCTGAGGCACTTGCTCAGGCTTTTGTCTCTGGATTTTGTATCAACAATGGCTGTAGAATGTGGGGAGGCCTCATGGGATATGGACGAATCTTCCTCTCTGTGGATTTGGCCCGGTCCCAATAGATTTTCTTCAATTGTCGGATGGGAGGTCTCCTTTCAGGTTTATTACCTCAGGTGTCCGAACAAAATAGGAATTGCAAAGCAGAGCCCTGGGGAAGAGTGAAGGGACAACCCAAACTATGGTTAAAAATTGGGGCCTAGGTGCATGGCAGGCCCAATATGCTGTCTCTTCATCCAGCCACTGAGAGGCCTTACTTGAGGAGTGGGCTCATGCTGAGGGTCACAATGTGTGTTTGTGACCAATGTGGCCCGCGAGCATGGGCGGGGCCTCATGGGCCACACTGGTTTCAACTACACTGGACTTTGGACAACCTGCCAAACACAAGGTCTCTGGCCATGGGGAATGTGTTCTGATATCTGCATCATTTTCAACCCTGGGCAGTGGTTGGAGATAAGGTCTAGGTTCTGAAGCCTGAAAAACCGAAGTTGGGAAGAGATGACGACCTAAGGCCATGGCGGTTCTGATATGCTCCGTGTGCGGTCAGCTGCCTGGGTGTTGGGCAGGAGGTTCGGGCTCAGGTTGTGTCAGTCAGTGCATTAGTCCCAGGTTAGACTATATGATTTGGGTACAGTCGAGTGCCGTATAGGTTTATCCTCATTTGAGGTGCCTGGGGAGCTCAATAGGCAAGATATTTTTTCTAGAGGGCAGGCAGAGTGCTGCACTTTGGTTCCAGAATTGCCAAACTTGAGGGCTTCTGGGCCAGGAGTGTGAGGACAGAAGTCTGAGAACACAAGCTAGACTTGGGCTTCAGGCCGAGGGCACGGTAGGTACCTCCTGCAGATCTGAACCAATATTTCATGCATCTGAAGTCACGGCGAGGATCAGACGTTGGCTCGGGTTGGAGTTTCTGTGCATGACTGCCCCTTCATGAACGGAGCGGAATCTCAAGGCCATGGAGGTTTTCCCACGTTGGGAGTTGTGGGATGCCCCCTTCAAGGATTCCTTCTGCGGGACAATTGAGACCTGTTGGTCAGCTCCAGGACATCCCATATGGAATGACTCCAGAGCACCGTTCGAGGATCGATGCCAAAGAATCCCGCCTCGCATTCCAATTTTCTCCTAGCAACAAGACAGTTGAGTTTTGATGGCTCTGCTGGAGCAATCGGGGCGGCTGTGTTGAAATGGACTTTCCCGAGGTTGGGGCCTAATGTGTGTTTATTTGTCCATGAGGGCCTTGGAATGGGGCGGTGACACCGGGACCCTGAAGTATTCTCCTAAGCTTTTGACATAGGTCCCATACACAAGCATCCTTGTGGAAACGAGATTTGTTCTGATGGGTGCCTCCGGAAACCCTCTATGCTGGTCTTGGAATCCAGGCTTTTGAGGAGACATGTCTGTAAACCAAAGCAATGGATCCGAATATGGCCTAGGGTCCTGTCTGGTTCCATCTTCTTCTCTGGGGACATCCATTTATGATATGAGTGGAGGTAGATGCTCAGCTGGTGTCAGACCGCCCTTGTTTGTCCCCGGAGACCTACACTATTGGGATGGCCTCGGGGACTTTGGAGAGTTCTCCTAATTTGTACGATTTTGGATAATGGAATGGGCAGAATGCCCATGGATTGGGTAGGCACAGTCCTAATGTGTGGCTCCAGGGGCCCCAGCCTGGAGGGTGTGTGGCCCAGGAATCTGAGGACAGAAGTCTGAAAACACAAACTCAGCTTAGGTTGGGAACGTAGGTATGGCAGGGCCAATCTACAAACCATGAGAAGGACTCTTCAGGATATGAAGAAAGAGCGATTCTGAGGCGCTTGCTCAGGCTTTTGTCTCTGGATTTTGTATCAAAGATGGGCGTGGAACGTGGGGAGGCCTCATGGGCCATGGACGAATCTTCCTCTCTGTGGATTTGGCCCGGTCCCAATTTCTTTCTGTCAATCTGTGGGATGGGAGGTCTCCTCTCAGGTTTGTTACCTCAGGTGTCCCAACCAAAGAGGAATTCCAAAGCAGAGCCCTGGGGAAGAGTGAAGGGACAACCCAAACGATGGTTATAAATTGGGGCTGAGGGGCATGGCAGACCCAATATGCTGTCTCTTCATCCAGCCACTGAGTGGCCTTACTTAAAGACTGGGCACAGGCTGAGGGTCAGCATGTGTGTTTGTGACCAATGTGGCCCGCGAGCATGGGCGGGGCCTCATGGGCCACACTGGATTCAACTACACTGAACTTTGGATAACATGCCAATCACAAGGTCTCTTGCCATGGGGAAGGAGCTCTGATTTCTGCATCATTTTCAACCCTGGGCAGTGTTTGGAGATAAGGTCTACGTTCTGAAGCCTGAAAACCGCAGTTGGGAAGAGATGACGACCTAAGGCCATGGCGGGTCTGATGTGCTCAGTGTGCGGTCAGCTTCCTGGGTGTTGGTCCGGAGGTTCGGGTTCAGGTTGTGTCAGACAGTGAATTAGTACCCAGGTTAGACTATATAATTCAGGTACAGTCGAGAGCCGTGTAGGTTTATCCTCATTTGAGGTGCCTGGGCTACTCATTAGGCAATATATTTTTTCTAGAGGCAGGCAGAGTGCTGCATTGTGGGTCCGGTATTGCCAAACATGAGGGATTCTGGACCAGGAGTGTGAGGACAAGTCTGAGAACAGAAGTTAGACTTGGGCTTCAGGCCGAGGGCACGGCTGGTACCCCCTGCAGATCTGAACGAATATCTCATGCTTCTGAAGTCACGGCGAGGATCAGACGTTGGCTCGGGTTGGAGTTTCTGTGCATGACTGCCCCTTCATGAACGGAGCGGAATCTCAAGGCCATGGAGGTTTTCCCACGTTGGGAGTTGTGGGATGCCCCCTTCAAGGATTCCTTCTGTGGGACAATTGAGACCTGTTGGGCAGCTCCAGGATATCCCATATGGAAGGACTCCAGAGCACCGTTCGGGGTGGATGCCTGGGAAGCGGGCCTCGCATTCCAAATGTCTCCTAGCAACAAGACAGTTGAGATCGGATAGCTCTGCGGGAGCAACCGGCGTGGCTGAGTTGAAATGGACTTTTAGGATCGGGCCCATTGTGTGTTTGTGTCCATGAGGGCCTTGGAATGGGGCGTTGGCACCGGGACCCTGAAGTATTCTCCTAAGCTTTTGACATACCTCCCATGCACAAGTTTCCTTGTGGAGATGAGATTTGTTCTGAGGGGTGCCTCAGGAAACCCCCTATGCTGGTATTGGAATCCAGGCTTTTGAGGAGACATGCCTGTAAACCAAAACAATGGATCCGATTATGGCCTAGGGTCCTGTCTGGTTCAATCTTCTTCTCTGGTGATATCCATCTATGGAATGAGTGGAGGGAGATGCTCACCTGGTGTCACACCGCCCTTGTTTGTCCCTGGAGACCTACACTATTGGGATGGCCTCGGGGACTTTGGAGAGTTTTCTTAATTGGTGAGATTTTGGACAATGGAATGGGCAGAATTCCCATGGTTTGGGTAGGCACAGTCCTAATGTGTGGCTCCAGTGGCCCCAGCCTGGAGGGTGTGCGGCCCAGGACTTTGAGGACAGAAGTCTGAAAACACAAACTCAGCTAAGGTTTTGGGACGTAGGTATGGGAGGCCCAATCTACAAACCATGAGAAGTACCCCTCAGGATATGAAGAAAGAGCGAGTCTGAGGCACTTGCTCAGGCTTTTGTCTCTGGATTTTGTATCAACAATGGCTGTAGAATGTGGGGAGGCCTCATGGGATATGGACGAATCTTCCTCTCTGTGGATTTGGCCCGGTCCCAATAGTTTTTCTTCAATTGTCGGATGGGAGGTCTCCTTTCAGGTTTATTACCTCAGGTGTCCGAACAAAATAGGAATTGCAAAGCAGAGCCCTGGGGAAGAGTGAAGGGACAACCCAAACTATGGTTAAAAATTGGGGCCTAGGTGCATGGCAGGCCCAATATGCTGTCTCTTCATCCAGCCACTGAGAGGCCTTACTTGAGGACTGGGCTCATGCTGAGGGTCACAATGTGTGTTTGTGACCAATGTGGCCCGCGAGCATGGGCGGGGCCTCATGGGCCACACTGGTTTCAACTACACTGGACTTTGGACAACCTGCCAAACACAAGGTCTCTGGCCATGGGGAATGTGTTCTGATATCTGCATCATTTTCAACCCTGGGCAGTGGTTGGAGATAAGGTCTAGGTTCTGAAGCCTGAAAAACCGAAGTTGGGAAGAGATGACGACCTAAGGCCATGGCGGGTCTGATATGCTCAGTGTGCGGTCAGCTGCCTGGGTGTTGGTCAGGAGGTTCGGGCTCAGGTTGTGTCAGTCAGTGCATTAGTCCCAGGTTAGACTATATGATTTGGGTACAGTGGAGTGCCGTATAGGTTTATCCTCATTTGAGGTGCCTGGGGAGCTCAATAGGCAAGATATTTTTTCTAGAGGGCAGGCAGAGTGCTGCACTTTGGTTCCAGAATTGCCAAACTGAGGGCTTCTGGGCCAGGAGTGTGAGGACAGAAGTCTGAGAACACAAGCTAGACTTGGGCTTCAGGCCGAGGGCACGGCAGGTACCTCCTGCAGATCTGAACCAATATTTCATGCATCTGAAGTCACGGCGAGGATCAGACGTTGGCTCGTGTTGGAGTTTCTGTGCATGACTGCCCCTTCATGAACAGAGCAGAATCTCAAGGCCATGGAGGTTTTCCCACGTTGGGAGTTGTGGGATGCCCCCTTCAAGGATTCCTTCTGTGGGACAATTGAGACCTGTTGGTCAGCTCCAGGACATCCCATATGGAATGACTCCAGAGCACCGTTCAAGGATCGATGCCAGGGAATCCCGCCTCGCATTCCAATTTTCTCCTAGTAACAAGACAGTTGAGTTTTGATGGCTCTGCGGGAGCAATCGGGGCGGCTGTGTTCAAATGGACTTTCCCGAGGTTGGGGCCTAATGTGTGTTTGTGTCCATGAGGGCCTTGGAATGGGGCGGTGGCACCGAGACACTGAAGTTTCTCCTAAGCTTTTGACATAGCTCACATGCACAAGTTTCCCTGTGGAGACGAGATTTGTTCTGATGGGTGCCTCAGGAAATCACTTATTCTGGTATTGGAATCCAGGCTTTTGAGGAGACACGCCTGTACCAAAGCAATGGATCTGATTATGGCCTAGGGTCCTGTCTGGTTCCATCTTCTTCTCTGGAGATATCCATCTATGGAATGAGTGGGGGTAGATGCTCACGTGTGTTAGACCGCCCTTGTTTGTCCCCGGAGATCTACACTATTGGGATGGCCTCGGGGACTTTGGAGGTTTCTCCTAATTTTACGATTTTGGACAATGGAATGGGCAGAATTCCCATGGATTGGGTAGGCACATCCTAATGTGTGGCTCCAGGGGCCCAAGCCAGGAGGGTGTGTTGCCCAGGACTTTGAGGACAGATCTAAAAATACAAACTCAGCTCAGGTTTTGGGACGTAGGTATGGCAGGCCCAATCTACAGACCATGAGGAGAACTCTTCAGGATATGAAGAAAGAGAGAGTCTGAGGCACTTGCTCAGGCTTTTGTCTCTGGATTGTGAATCAACGATGGCCATGGATGTGGGGAGGCCTCATGGGCCATGGACCAATCTTCCTCTCTGTGGATTTGTCCCAGTCCCAATTCTTTTTCGTCAATCTGTGGAATGGGAGGTCGCCTTTCACATTTGTTACCTCAGGTGACCCAACCAAAGAGTAATTACAAAGCACAGCCCTGGGGAAGAGTGAAGGGACAACCCAAACTATGTTTAAAAATTGGGACCTAGGGGCATGGCAGGCCCAATATGCTGTCTCTTCATCCAACCACTGAGAGGCCTTACTTGAGGACTGGGCACAGGCTGAGGGTCACAATGTGTGTTTGTGACCAATGTGGCCCGCGAGCATGGGCGGGGCCTCATGGGCCACACTGGTTTCAACTACACTGGACTTTGGACAACATGCCAATCACAAAGTCTCTTGCCATGAGGAAGGTGTTCTGATGTCTGCATCATTTTCAACCCTGGGCAGTTGTTGGAGATAAGGTCTAGGTTCTGAAGCCTGAAAAACCGAAGTTGGGAAGAGATGATGACTTAAGGCCATGGCGTGTCTGATATGATCAGTGGGCGATCAGCTGCCTGGGTGTTGGTCAGGAGGTTCTGGCTCAGGTTGTGTCAGACAGTGCATTAGTGCCCAGGTTTGACTATATGATTTGGGTACAGTCGAGTGCCGTGTAGGTTTATCCTCATTTGATGTGCCTGGGCTGCTCTTAGGCAAGATATTTTTTATAGATGGCAGGCAGAGTGCTGCATTGTGAGTCCGGAATTGCCAAACTTGAGGGCTTCTGGGCCAGGAGTGTGAGTAAAGAAGTCTGAGAACACAAGCTAAACTTGGGCTTCAGGCAGAGGGCACAGCATGTACCCCCTGCAGAGTGAACCAATATCTCAAGCATCTGAAGTAACGGTGAGGATCAGAGGTTGGCTCAGGTTGCAGTTTCTGTGCATGACTGCCCCTTCATGAACGGAGCAGAATCTCAAGGCTATGGAGGTTTTCCCACGTTGGGAGTTGTGGGATGCCCCCTTCAAGGATTCCTTCTGCAGGACAATTGAGACCTGTTGGGCAGCTCCAGGAAATCCCATATGGAATGACTCCAGAGCACCGTTGAAAGATGAATGCCATGGAAGCCCGCCTCGCATTCCAATTGTCTCCTAGCAACAAGACAGTTGAGGCCGGATGGCTCTGGGAGAACAACCGGGGTGGCTGAGTTGAAATGGACTTTCCCGAGGATCGGGCCTAATATGTGTTTGTGTCCATGAGGGCCTTAAAATGGGGGGTGGCACCGGGACCCTGAAGTTTCTCCTAAGCTTTTGACATAGCTCCCATGCACAAGTTTCCCTGTGGAGACGAGATTTGTTCTGATGGGTGCCTCAGGAAATCACTTATGCTGGTATTGGAATCCAGGCTTTTGAGGAGACACACCTGTACCAAAGCAATGGATCCGATTATGGCCTAGGGCCCTGTCTGGTTCCATCTTCTTCTCTGGAGATATCCATCTATGGAATGAGTGGGGGTAGATGCTCACGTGGTGTTAGACCGCCCTTGTTTGTCCCCGGAGATCTACACTATTGGGATGGCCTCGGGGACTTTGGAGGGTTCTCCTAATTTGTACGATTTTGGACAATGGAATGGGCAGAATTCTCATGAATTGGGTAGGCACAGTCCTAATGTGTGGCTCCAGGGGCCCCAGCCAGGAGGGTGTGTTGCCCAGGACTTTGAGGACAGAAGTCTGAAAATAAAAACTCAGCTCAGGTTTTGGGACGTAGGTATGGCAGGCCCAATCTACAGACCATGAGGAGAACTCTTCAGGATATGAAGAAAGAGCGAGTCTGAGGCACTTGCTCAGGCTTTTGTCTCTGGATTGTGAATCAACGATGGCCATGGATGTGGGGAGGCCTCATGGGCCATGGACGAATC